>NC_139148.1:110437990-111637990 GCF_964270905.1 Leucopleurus acutus | reverse complement strand
AGTTTAATTACTGTAGAGTCAGTTGTGTTGTCCCCTTTTTGGTTAATTAATTAATTAATTTTTGGCTGTGTTGGGTCTTCGTTGCTGCACACGGGCTTTCTCTAGTTGCGGCAAGTGGGGGCTACTCTTCATTGCGGTGCGTGGGCTTCTCATTGCGGTGGCTTCTCTTGTTGCGGAGCACGGGCTCTAGGCGTGCGGGCTCAGTAGTTGTGGTGCACGGGCTTAGTTGCTCCGTGGCATGTGGGAATCTTCCTGGGCCAGGGATGGAACCCATGTCCCCTGCATTGGCAGGCGGATTCTTAACCACTGCACCACCAGGGAAGCCTCCCTTTTCCACTCTTGATTTTAGTAATTTAAGTCTTTTCTTTTCATTGTCAGTCTAGCTAAAGGTTTGTCAATTTTGTTGATCTTTTCAAAGAACTAACTTTTGTTTTCATTAATTTTTCTCTATTGTTTTTCTGTTTTCTATTTTATTAATTTCTGCTGTAATTTTATTATTTCTATCTTATGCTTGCCTTGTGTTTAGTTTGCTCTACTTTCTCTAGATTCTTAAGGTGAAAAATTAGATTATTTATTTGTGATCTTTCTTCTCTTCTCACATAGTCATTACAAGCTATAATTTTTTCCTTTAAGCACTGCTTTAGCTGAATCCTATACATTTTAACATGTTGTATTTTAGTTTTCATCCAGTTCAAATTTCTTTCCAACTCCCCTTGTGATTTCTTTTACCTATAGGTTGTTAGAAATAGATTGTTTAATTTGCAAATATTTCTGGATTTTCTAAATTTCTTCCTGTTGCTGATTTCTAATTCAATACCATTGTGGTCAGATATATACATTGTATAATTTCTATCTTTTAAAATTTACTGTGGCTGTTTTATGACCTAGCATAAACCATAACCATGAACAATATAGAATGTTCCATGTGCACTTGAAAAGACTGTGTATTCTGCTGTTATTGGATGGAATGTCCTATAGAAATAATTTAGGTCAAATTGTATGATAGTGTTGTCCAGGTCTTCTTTATCCTTGCTGATTTTCTTCTCTAGTTGTTCGATTAATTGTTGAGAGTAAGATATCGGAGACTATTTTCCCTTCACTTCTGTCAGTTTTTGTATCACTTTTTTGGGGCCCCTTTGCTAGGTGTGTTTTTACAGTTGTTATGTCTTCCTGATGAATTGAACCTTTATCACTATAAAATGTCTTTTTTCCCTCTAATGACACTTTTTTTGTGTTAAAGTGTGTTTTAGCTGATATTAGTTGTGGTAGGCAGAATTCTAAAGATGGCTCCACAAGATTCCTGTTTCCTTCTTATTCAATCAAATACTATGTGATTAACACAAAGTGATTAATTTTCCAGATATGAAGTCCCAAGACAGTTAACCTTACTATACAAAGATTATCTGGTAGGCCTGACCCAATCAGGTGAGCCCTTTAAATACAGAGAGTTTTCATCAGCTGGTGCTAGAAGAGGTGATCAGGAATTCAAAGCACAAGGAGGATTTGATGCTCTATTGTTTGCTTGAAGGTAGTTGGGACCATGTATCAAGGAAATGGGGACCTCAGTTTCACAGCTACAAGGAATAGCTGTTGAATTGCTGCCAACAACCCAAACTTGGAAGTAGATTCTTTGAATGTGGAAGCAGATGCTTTTTTTGTTGGAAGCAGACTTTTTCCTAGAGCTTCCATATAAGAGGCCAGCCTGTCCACACCTTGATTTTGGCTTCTTGAGACAAAGCAGAGAACGTGCCTTGTCTTATGACCTACTGAACTGTGGGCTAATAAATTGGTATTGTTTTTTTGTCTGTTTTTTTTGGTTAAAGAAAAATAACAAATAATCTACATTTTTATTAGATAGTATAAATTTCCTTAATAACAAGTAGATAAAATAATCCACAACGGGTTACATATTCCCAGATGTTAACATCTCTCTGTATACTTCATGTGTTTAATGAAAGGTTGTAAAATTTGAGGAAGACAAAAATAAAAGTTTTTAAAACTCAAGGTACATAATAAATAAATTGGAACAACTAGAGATGACTAAAAACAAAATGTATTATATTGATCCACCCACAACATAACCTGATATCAGGGACTTTAAGATATTTATACAGTAAACTTCAAAAGTATTTGCATTTAATTTTTTTAATGTAATTTTACTTATTTATTTTTTTTTTCCTTTTTTAACATCTTTATTGGAGTATAATTGCTTTACAATGGTGTGTTAGTTTCTGCTTTATAACAAAGTGAATCAGCTATACATATACATATATCCCCATATCTCTTCCCTCTTGCATGGTATTGTTTTAAGGTGCTAAATTTGTGGTCATTTGTTACAAAGCAGTAGAAAACTAATGCATTGGTACAGCCACTCCAGCTCTCTTATGGTTGCTGATTGCATAGTATATCATTTTTTATCCTTTCAACTTATTTGCGTTGTAAATCTAAAGTGTGTCTCTTCTAGACAGCATGCAGTTGGATCCTGTTCTTTAATCTATTCTGATAATGTATTTTTATTGTAGTGCTTATTTCATTTACATTTAATATAATTATTGATTATGATATAAATATAATTATTTATAACTGCCATTTTCCTATTTTCTATATGTCTCATGTATTTTTTCCCTCCATTTCTCCTTTACTGTCTTCTTTTTCATTAGATATTTTCTAGTGTGCCAGTTTAGTTCCCATTATTTACTCTATTTGTTGAATTATTCTTTTAGTCATTGCTCTGAGGATTAAAATATATATCTTAACTTAAAACAATATACTTCACATTAATGCTAATTTATTTATGGTAGTGTATTGGAACTTTGCTCTCATATTGCTCCCTTTCCTCCTCCCTCCTTTGTGCTATTATTATCATATATACTACATCTTATATATTCTAAACTTAACAATATTTTAATAATATTGTTTTATGCAGATGTCCTTTAAATCAGTTGTGAGGATAGAAAAATATATTTATATTGTATTTTATGTTTTCCTATGTAATTAACATTATTGGTGCTCCCTTCCTTCCTTCCTCCCTCCCTCCCTCCATACCTACCTACTTTTTCTTTTTCTTTCTTTCTCTCTTTCTTTCTTTCTTTCTTTCTTTCTTTCTTTCTCTCTCTCTCTCTCTCTCTCTCTCTCTCTTCCTTCCTTCCTTCCTTCCTTCCTTTCTTTTCACCAGATCTTAGTTGTTGCTCGCAGGCTCCTTAGTTAAGGCTTGCCAGCTCCTTAGTTGTGGCTTGTGCGTTCCTTAGTTGCGGCTCGCCAGCTCCTTAGTTGCAGCACACAGACTCCTTAGTTGTGGCATGTGAACTCTTAGTTGTGACATGTATGTGGGATCTAGTTCCCTGACCAGGGTTCAAACCCAGGCCCCCTGCATTGGGAGCATGGAGTCTTATCCACTGCACCACCAGGGAAGTCCCACTGGTGCTCTATTTCTTTGTGTGGATCTGAGTTACAATTTCTCTTCAGCCTGATGAACTTCCTTTTTAAAATTTCGTATAAAGCAGGTCTGATAGCAATTTGTTTTCTTAGGCTATTTTTTCTGAGACTGTCTTTGTTTGTGGGGCTTTCATTTTTTAAGGATTATTTTTCTATATATAGAATTATTATTTATTTTTTTAGAATTAGTTTTTTAATAACCGAATTAGAGATATAAATCATATAACATGATTAACCCATTTAAAGTATATAGTTCAATGGTTTTTAGTCGTATATACACAGAGTTGTGCAATCATCACCACAATCAATTTTAGAAATTTTCATCATCCAAATAAAAGCCCTGTACCCTTTGCAGTCACTCCCCATCCTCTACCTTTTTCCATCATCCCTAGGCCTCTACTAATCTCCTTTGTGTCTGTATAGATTTGCCTCTTCTGGACATTTTATATAAATAGAATTATGCAACGTGTGGTATTTTGTGACTGGCTTTTTTCACTTAGGGTATTACTGTCAAGGTTTGTCCATGTCATAGCATATACCAGTGCTTCATTTCCTTTTGTTGCTGAATAATATTCCATTGTTTGACTATACTACATTCTGTTTATCCATTCATTAGTTGGTAGACATTTGGTTGTTTCCACTTTTTGGCTATTATGCTGCTATAAACATTTGTGGACAAGTTTTTATGTGGTCACAGGTTTTCTCTTGGCTACATATATAGTAGTGGAATTTCTGGGTCATATGATGTTTCTCTGTCAGTTTTGAAGAACTGACAGACTGTTTTCCAAAAAGGCTATACCATTTTCCATCCCCACCAGCAATGTATGAGGGCTCCCATTTCTCCACATCCTCACCAACACTCGCTATTATCTGTCTTTCTGATTATAGCAGCATTTGTTTTATAAATGGTATTTCTTGATATTTTGTAATACATTTAGACATTTTAAAATTTGAAATATGTTAAATATTGTTTACTGCTGTTTTGCTTTATGAATTCTCAACTTAAATACTAATGTTAATACATATTTCAGTATTAAACAAAAATAGGACCCCAAATCTTCATTTTTTCCTCTGATTATTATTATTTATTTATATTTTTGGCTGTGCTGGGTCTTCATTGCTGTGTGCGGGCTTTTCTCTAGTTGTGGTGGGCAGGGGTTACTTTTTGTTGTGGTGTGTGGGCTTCTCATTGCAGTGGCTTCTCTTGTTGCGGAGCACAGTTTCTAGGCGTGCAGGCTTCAGTAGTTGTGGCTCGTGGGCTCTAGATCGCAAGCTCAGCAGTTGTGGCGCACGGGCTTAGTTGCTCTGTGGCATGTGGGATCTTCCTGGATCAGGGACTGAACCGGTGTCCCTTGCATTGGCAGGAGGATTCTTAACCATGTGCCACCAGGGAAGTCCCTCACTGCATTACATTTTAAAGTCATATAAAAGAATTATTTGGCTATATGAAATTTATGCATTCTTCCTTAAAGAAAGGAACGTCTATAGAGATACAGAAGTGCATTTGGTATTCATTACTGGTGATTCTGAATAAAAAGAATTTAGGTTTTGGGATATAAGGTGAGAACAACATTACCTAGAAACTATACTAACCAATGGATGGTTTCTGGAAATTTAAAGGCTAACAGTTTCACTTATTAAGTTGGGGAAATAAATTATATGTATATTGTAGACCAATGTGACAGTTGCAAAAACAGTCTAAACATGAATAAGAGAATTTGATACATTTTCTAAATGCCTTAAAAGAACCTTTCTCCTACCCTCATTCAATGTCCATTTCTAGACTTGACTTGAGTATTGTGAACACTTACAAAGTTTGCTCCAAAAAACTAGGCCATCACTGTGAATTAATAAACATCACAAAATGACTTAAATCACCATGTACTAAGTGGCAGGTCCTTGTAGTAGTTGAATGAGTATTGGTTTTCTAGAATGGTAAGAAGGCTGAGAAGTTGCATAGTTTGCCTCATTTATCTTACAGGTGTGGAAAATAAAGATGAGGTGAAGAGACTTTCTCAAGTTCTCATAAATTTACAGCAGAGAGGGACTATAACCAAGCTGATTCCTGATTGGAGGCTATTTCTGCAATACCATGATGCTTTAAGTCAAAGTTTAAAATGCATTTGATTTGCCCCTTTGTTTAAACCTTTAAAAAAATGAGCATGATATAGCCTAAAATAGCAAGCAGTTTTGATGAACTCATATTTTTAGCTATCAGCCAACTAGAAACCAAATATAATAGCAATGTTAATATCAGAGTAGATAATGGATATATTATTAAAAGCAAGTGTAATGATGACAGCCTTCCTGTTTCCTAGGCTATTTTAAGAATCATAAGTTCTCTAAGTGCCCATCATCGGATGAAGGGATAAAGAAGATGTGGCACATATATACAATGGAATATTACTCAGCCATAAAAAGAAACGAAATTGAGCTATTTGTAATGAGGTGGATAGACCTAGAGTCTGTCATACAGAGTGAAGTAAGTCAGAAAGAGAAAGACAAATACCGTATGCTAACACATATATATGGAATTTAAGAAAAAAAATGTCATGAAGAACCTAGGGGTAAGACAGGAATAAAGACACAGACCTACTAGAGAACGGACTTGAGGATATTGGGAGGGGGAAGGGTGAGCTGTGACGAAGCGAGAGAGAGGCATGGACATATATACACTACCAAACGTAAGGTAGATAGCTAGTGGGAAGCAGCCGCATAGCACAGGGAGATCAGCTCGGTGCTTTGTGACCACCTAGAGGGGTGGGATAGGGAGGGTGGGAGGGAGGGAGACGCAAGAAGGAAGAGATATGGGAACATATGTATATGTATAACTGATTCACTTTGTTATAAAGCAGAAACTAACACACCATTGTAAAGCAATTATACCCCAATAAAGATGTTAAAAAAAAAGAATCATTAAGTTCTGCTAGTACATATTTTAGGGTCACTAAAATTACTTTCTAAAATAATTTTTGAAACTAGACTAAATTACTAAGAAAATTACTTTCAGGTGACAAAGGAACACACTTCTGGAAGAGGAGCTAAAGAGGTTTAATAGCTCTTTCTTATCTATCTCATCACCTGAAAAATGTGTCGAGCAGTAACTTCACAATTTGAATATTACAAATGAAAAAGGGGAAGAAATAGAAATCCACCCAGTTCTGGACTTATGGATTGAGTTTTGGAAGATGATTTGATCTTGTAATCTTTTTTGCTGGTCCTCTCTTGGCATTTACCATTTTCTGATTAGCTGGATTATATCTTTCTGTTTTCACTGGATTCTCTTTCATTCTATGCAGTTGATTCATTGGTTGTCTTTTAGAAACTTGGTGTGAGCCAGAGACCTGAGACATTTTAGCTAGGTATATACGACGTTCATCATTGATCTTGTGGTAAGCCTTTGATTCTCGTTCCAGTCTAAGTACATAGTCTTTCACTTGATTTTCAAGGCTCCTTTTTTCTTTTGCTAGCTGTTTAAGTAATGTACTTAAGGATTCCACTGGCATCCGCTCATAGACACGAATAGAAGATAGTCTCTGTGAAGGATTTCCACGGAATTTTTTCCATTTTCTCTCTGAGACTAACAACTTGCTTTTCTAGTTGATCATTCCGTTCAAGTTGTGTCTCATAACAGGTTTTCCACTCACTGTTTTTGTTGTCAGTACTGAGTTTGGCTTCCAGTTCCACTACCTTTTGTCTTATTTCAAGTATTGAGATTTGTACTAAGTCTTTCATATGGATTTCTTCCAATAACTCCAGTTTAAGGAGGTCAGTACTCATGCCCTAGAAGGTGTCACTTCTTTCACCCCCATAGTGTCAGGTCAGAGATCTCCCACACCCTTCCCCTCAGCACAGCTTAGAGCAGAAGACCTGAAGGGACATCCAGAAGCTGGGGATGAGAAAGTGCTGTCATGAGCTGTTGGTATGGTGAACTGACTCAGAATTCTTGGTTGAGCTTCTTTCCCCCAGCACTTTGAATATGTCATAATACTGACTTCTTGTCTCCACTGTTTCTGATGAGAAGTCAGATGTTAATTTTATTGTGGTTCCTTTGTATATGACACATAATTTTCTTCTCACTATTTTCAAGTTTCTCTCTTTGGCTTTGGCTTTTAACAGTTTGACTATGATCTCTCTAGCTGTGAATATCTTTGAGTTTGTGCTATTTAGAATTCATTGAGCTTCTTGGATGTGTAGATTAATCTTTTTTTAAATGAAATTTGAGAAGTTTTCACCCACTATTTCTTCAAATACTTTTTATGTCCCTTTTTTCTCCACTTCTCTTCTGGAACTCCCATTATGCATACGTGGTGTGTTTGATGGTGTCTCACTGGCCTGTGAGGTTCTTCAGTTTTCTTCGTTCTTTTTACGTTCTGTTCCTTAGACTAATCTCTATTGATCTACCTTTTTTTAATTTTTAATTGATGTATAGTTGATTTACAATGTTTCAGATGATCTACTTTCTATTATCAACTCAAATCTGCTGTTGAGCCCCTTGAGTGAATTGTTCATTTCAATTGTTGTACCTTTTAATTCCAGAATTTTCATTCATTTCTTTTTTATAATTTGTATGTCTTTATTTATATTCTCTATGTGAAGTCATTGTCATCATATATTCCTTTAATTCTTCAAACGTGGCTTCTTTTAGTTCTTTGAACATATTTATAATAGCTTATTTGAAGTCTTTATGTATTAAATCTATCACCTAGACCCTCCCAGAGACAATTTATATAAGCTGCTTTTTTTTTCCGTGTATGGGCTGCACCTTGTTTCTTTGTTTTTTAATTTTAATTTTTTATTTTTGTTTAGTGATGTGCTTGGACTAATTATGTAGTGTCTATTTCCCCTGTAGAGTGTGAGAACTGGAATCTCTGCTCAGTTGTTTTTTTAAAATTCTTTTTTAAAAACTTTTTATTTTATATTGGAGTATAGCTGATTAACAATGTTGTGATAGTTTTAGGAACACAGCAAAGGGACTCAGCCATACATATACATGTATCCATTCTCTCCCAAACTCCCCTCCCATCCAGGCTGCCACATAACATTGAGCAGAGTTCCCTGTAGGAAAAGGAACAGTAGGTCCTTGTTGGTTATCCATTTTATTTATTTTTTGATAAAATAATACATTTATTACCTATGATCGGCAGATATATTGCTCATTTATTCTCTCCATGTTTAAAAAGAATTTCAAAATAACAAAATAATTATATACACCATACAATTCAGGGTAAGGTTGGGCTCAGGGGACCACTTCATTGTTCACAGGGTGGACAGAAACCTCTGTCTCCAAACATTTTTTGAGCTGGTTTAACTTTCAGCTCTGAGTCTGGTCCCAGTCTTGAAATCACAGAAGGTTAGGGCCTGGAATTTTCTCAGCCATAGGGATGAGGTTCTAGTTCAGACAGGAGGAAAGGGCTTCCTGGAAGGGACCAATAAAGCCTCTGAGGCAGAAACATGAGGAGGCAAGAGCAGAGGGCACTGGGGCTGAACCAGAGGGGCCTGGCATGGGGGGAGGGGGAGGAGCCCACTCCCGATCCAGCATTTCCTTGTGCTCACCCCTGCGTCTCCACTCAGTAGAACAGGGGCTGCCTTAGAGCACCAGCAACTGGTAAATCTGATGGAGGAACTTTCTCCTTGTAGCTTCCAGAACCTGAAGACAGGACCCAGTAGGAACTTTGACTGGATTCATGAGATCCCAGGATGCCAGGGAGTTACATACCCTTGATTATTGAGATGGCCCTGCCAATGCGCCCAGCTCCTGGAAGGCACGGTCAGGTAGTTTTGAGAAATATTGTATGATATCCCTTATATGCAGAATCTAAAAAGAAATGATACATATGAACTTATTTGCAAAACAGAAACAGACTCACAGACTTAGAGAACAAACTTTCTCTTTCTCTGACTTATTTCACTCAGTATGACAATCTCTAGGTCCATCCATGTTGCTGCAAATGGCATTTTTTCATTCTTTTTTATGGCTGAGTAATATTCCATTGTATATAGGTACCACATCTTCTTTATCCATTCCTCTGTCAATGGACATTTAGGTTGCTTCTATGTCTTGGCTATTGTAAACAGTGCTGCAATGAACATTGGGGTGCATATATCTTTTCAAATTATGTTTTTCTCCAGATATATGCCCAGGAGTGGGATTGCAGGGTCATATAGTAGCTCTATCTTTAGTTTTTTAAGGAACCTCCATACTGTTCTCCATAGTTACTGTACCAATTTACATTCCCACCAACAGTGTAGAAGGGTTCCCTTCTCTCCACACCCTCTCCAGCATTTATCGTTTGTGGATTTTTTGATTATGGCCATTCTGACTGGTGCGAGGTGATACCTCATTGTAGTTTTGATTTGCATTTCTCTAATAATTAGCACTGTTGAACATCTTTTCATGTGCCTCTTGGCCATCTGTATGTCTTCTTTGGAGAAGTGTCTATTTAGGTCTTCTGCCCATTCTTTGATTGGGTTGTTTGTTTTGATGATATTAAGCCTCATGAGCTGTTTGTAAGTTTTGGAGACTAACCCCTTGTCAGTCACATCATTTGCAAATATTTTCTCCCAATTTGTGCGTTGTCTTTTTGTTTTATTTATGGTTTCCTTTGCTGTGCAAAAGCTTTTGAGTTTAATTAGGTCCCATTTGTTTAATTTTGTTTTTATTTTCATTATTCTGGGAGACGGATCAAAAAAGATATTGCTGTGATTTATGTCAGAGAGTGTTCTGCCTATGTTTTCCTCTAGGAGTTTTATAGTGTCGGGTCTCACATTTAGGTCTTTAATCCATTTTGATCTTATTTTTGTGTATGGTGTTAAAGAATGATCTTGCCCTTATTTTTTCTTTCTTTTTTCCCTCATTCTCATTTTTAAGCCTAGCTACCTAGAGTTAACCCTTGGGTCATCATAGTTTAGTGGTCAGCCAGTTATTGGTCCAAGATTTTGCTTAAACACTTTAGCCTGTAAGGCTTTCCATCCTTTTTCCTAGGGAATCTATTTATGTGTTGGTACACTCATTCTAAGTTCAGGCAGTTAAAAAATCTCTGATTTTCACTTTCTACTTATACACGGCCTCAAAGTCAGCCATGAGTGAATAGATAACTGGGGCCATCTCTGGTCTCCCCTGAGCATGTGTGCAGCCCTGTGTGTGTATTGATACATAACCTTCCAGATCCCCTGGAATAAATGAGGGCTTATCAAAGCACCTTATGGTTGGTCTCATTTTCCAGATCTCCTTTTAAAATTTCGGACTGGTCTGTTGCTTGCTCTAACCAGTATCATAGGCTTAGGCAGCTGTGACACTGACCTTCCCTGATTATTTTCCCCTAAGATCATTATTGGGCATGAGACTTTCTGTAGAGCTTCAGATTGGGTCAGCCCTTTCAGCTACCATGAGACTGCCAGTTCTCTGGTCCTCAAGGTCACTGCACCTTGGAAGTAGGGACATGGGAGCAGCCCCAAGTCAAAATACTACAGATCCTGCTGTTCTTGCTGCCGTTCAGCAGCTTTTCTTGTACAAACACTTTTCAATGTGTTGTATGCTTTTCGTTAATTTCCAGGGTTCTGAAATGGTTGATTTTGACAATTTGTCCAGTTTTATCATTATTTTGGGGTGAGAGGATTTGGAAAGGTCCTCACTGGGCCATTCTGGAAGTCCCACGATGTCTAGTCATTTTTTAAAACAACTTTTGGAGGTGTAATTCATAAACCATACATTCCACTCATTTAAACTGTACAATTCAATATTTTTAGTATATTCATAAGATTGTTCAATCATCACCACAATCTAATTTTAGAACACACCTAGTAATTTTTGATTGGATACCAAACATTGTGCATTTTACCTTGTTGAGTGCTATATATTTTTGTATTCTTATAAATATTCTTAAATTATGTTTTGGGATGCAGTTAAATTACTTGGACACAGGTTGATCCTTTTGGGTCTTGCATTTAGGATTTGTTATGTGGGACCAGAGTAGTGCTTAGTCTAGTGCTAATTATTCCCCACTGTGAGGCAAGACCCTTCTGTGTACTCTACCCAATGATCCATGAATCTCGAGCTCTTCAATCTAGCTGGTGAGAACAGGCAACTTTCCTGGTCTTGTTAGAGTACCAGCCACTGTTACCTCTAATCCTTTTGGATGGTTTTTTCCCCAGCCTTGGGTAGTTTCCTCATACGCATGTGCTGGTCCATCTGGTCAGTACTCAGATGGATCCTTGAGGAGGACCCTCTGAAGATTTCTGAAATTCTCTTTCTATGCAGCTTTCTTCTCTCTGGTCCTCTATTCTGACAACTTTAGCCACCATATTGTCTCTAGACTCTCAGCTCCATCTCAACTTTGGGAGTCTGCTGCCATCAACCTGGCTTCCTCCTTCGTGTGCCACAGCCTAGAATCTCTCTCCAGGCAGTAAGATGGACAAATTGTAAGGCTACCCTCATTTGTTCCCCACCTATCAGAGATCATTGTACTTTGTTATCTGATGTCCAGTGTCTTGACAACCATTTCATATATATTGTCTAGTTTCTTTGGTTGTTTCAGATGGGAGGGTAAATCCGGTATCTGTTAATCTTTCCTGTCTAGAAGCAGAAACAATCATTTGGGGGATTTTCTAGGTATCTTATTGCTGATTTCTAATTTAATTACTTTGTTGTTAGAGAATATACACTCTAAGATTTTAAGTCTTTTAACTTTATTGACATATTTTATGGCCCAGCATATAGTCTATCTTGGTTAATGTTCCATGTATTCTAGAGAAGAGTATGCATTCTGCAGGTGCTGGGTATAGCATTCTAGAAATATAAATCAGTTAGGTCAAATTAGTTGATAATGTTCAAATCTTCCATAGCTTTACTGATTTTTTTGTATACTTGTATCAATACCCATGGAGGGATATTAAAATCTTTGCCTGTGATTATGGATTTGTCTATCTTCATAATTCTGTCCATTTTTGCTCATGTATTTTAAAGCTCTGTTATTAACTTCATTCATATTTTGGATTGTTATGTCTTCTTGATGAGTTGACTCTTCTGTCATTATGAAATGATACTCATTATTTCTGATCTCTGGTAATACTCGTTGTCTCAAAGTGCATTGTGCCTTGCCTTATATTAATGGAGGTGTACCATCTTTGTTTTATTGTTTTTAATAAATTTATTTATTTATTTATTTTTGGCTGCGTTGGGTCTTCGTTGCTGCATTCCAGCTTTCTCTAGTTGTGGTGAGTGAGGGCTACTCTTCGTTGCGGTGCGCAAGCTTCTCATTGCAGTGGCTTCTCTTGTTGCAGAGCATGGGCTCTAGGCACATGGGCTTCAGTAGTTGTGGTGTGTGGGCTCAGTAGCTGTGGCACGCGGGATCTAGAGCTCAGGCTCAGTAGATGTGGCGCACGGGCTTAGTTGCCCCATGGCATGTGGGATCTTCCCGGACCAGGACTCGAACCCGTGTCCCCTGCATTGGCAGGCGGATTCTTAACCACTGCACCACCAGGGAAGTCCCCCATCTTTGTTATACATAGTGTTTGCATGGGGTATTTTTTTCCATCATTTTACTTTCAACCTATCTTCCTTTCTATTTAAAGTATATTTCTTGTAAGCGTCATATAGTTGAGTCATACTTTTTTCAGATACAGTCTGACAATCTTTGCCTTTTAATTGGTATTTATAGTTAATATAATTATTGATACAGTTGACTTTTAGACTAGCATCTTGTTCTTTGTTTTCTATTTATCCCCTCTGTTTTTATTTCTTTTTTCCTCCTTTCTTATCTTCTTTTGGATTGATTAATATATTTTAGTATTCCATTATACTTGGCTTTAGCTATAACTAGTAATATAATATAATACATATAATATAAATATTTGGCTGTAGCTATAAATCTTTGTATAATTTTTTTAGTGGTTCCTGTAGGGATTATAATAGGTATCCTTAATTTATCACAGATTACCTGAATTAAACTTGTACAATTGCACATATTATATAACAATGTTACAACTACATAAGTCTATTTTCACTTCTTCTTGTCCTTTGTGTTACTGTTGTCATATATCTGACTTCTTCCTGTATTATAAACCTCACAATTCATGTTTTTTTTGCTTTAAACAATTAGTTGGCTTTTAAAGAATTAAGGAAAGAAAAATAGATTTTTAAAATATTTACTTTACATATTTTCATTTTCAGTAGTCTTTCTTTCTGAATATCTAAATTTCTATCTGGTATTATTTCTTTTCCACCTGAAGAACTCGCTTTAGCATTTCTCACAGTATGGATCTCTTTCTGATGAATTCTCTCACCTATCTTTAACCTGAAAATGTCTTTAACCTTTCTTTTCCTTCTATTGGACATATCTTGCACCTCTCTTCATATATGTCTGCCCACTTTTTTATTCCAGTTGTCGCTGAGGCATCCAGCTGTGTACAGGTGTAAAATGACAGTAGTTCACCTCATCTGGAGTACTTATTTTTTGCTTTTGGTTCTAGGGTTACTCTGGGGCCACATTTTGGGATGCTTGCTAGAATTCACTTAGCTGTTATGATGCATATGTAATTTGGAAGTGGAAGGGTATTAACTCCCCATAGGACAATTCTCTCCCTTGGAGGTGAGTCTGTGGATAAATTCTTCTCTCTTCTTTTCCTTCCATGGACAATTCTGTTATGTTCCACATGTTTCCTCACAGGTTCCCTGGTGAGATCGAACCCCACTTGGCCATGGTGGTGATCAGATTGGTAACCTCGTACCCTTGGGTTAGCTTTCTCTTCTTCCCTTTTCCACCCATCCAAGTCCCCCACTCCTATTCCTTGATATCACTTTCCAAAATAAACTATCTGCATTCAAAGTCTTAAGTGAGGTTCTTTCATGGGGAACTGTGGCTAAAACACTGCCTTTCTAGTATTTGCCTTTTATGTTTTAAATTTCCTCACTGTTTTAAGAGGATCCCATAAATTTTTGTATGACTTACCTTTTCATTATTGTTTATTTCTCCTTTGATCCCTGAGTTATTTGGAAATGTATTATATAATCTTCAAATAAAGATTTTCCTATATTTTTGTTATTGATTCCTAGCTTAATTCTACTGTGGTCAGACAAAATACTCTATATGATTTCAGTCCTTTGAAATTAAAAAAAAATATTTATTTTCTCTATTATTTTTTGGCTGCATCGGGTCTTAGTTGTGGCACGTGGGGTCTTCATCGAGGCGTGTGGGATCTTCCGTTGTGGTGCAGGCTCTTCATTGTGGCACGCAGGCTCTTCGTTTTGGCGCACAGGCTTCTCTCTAGTTGTGGCGTGCGGGTTTTCTCTCTTTAGTTGTGGTGCGCGGGCTCCAGAGCGCGTGGGCTCTGTAGTTTGCTGCATGCGTGCTCTCTCGTTGAGGCGCTCAAGCTTAGTTGCCCCATGGCATGTGGGATCTTAGTTCCCTGACCAGGGATTGAACCCACGTCCCCTAAATTGGAAGGCGAATTCTTTACCACTGGACCACCAGGGAAGTCCCTGAAATTTGTTAAGACTTGCTTTATGGCCCATAGTATGGTCAATTTTGATGAATGTTTCATTTACACTTGAATAGAATACGTATTCTTTAGTTGTTGGGTATAGTGTTTTGTATTTGTCAGGTCAAGTTGGTTGATCATGTTGTTCAACTCTTCTATATGCTTAATGGTTTTTTATCTGCATTTTCTGCCAATTACTGGGGGAGATGTGTATGAATCTCCTAATTTGATTGTGAATTTTAAAAATTTCTTCTCTTAGTTCTGTCACTTTTTATATATTTTCTGACTGTGTTATTAGGTATATACAAGTTTAAGATTGTTATCATTTCCTGTTGAATCAAATCTTTTGTCATTATGAAAAGACCCTCTGTATCTCTATAATGCCAGTTCCTTTAAAGTCTATTCTGTCTGATTTTCATATAGTTATCCTGATTCACTGCTTGCATGATATGTTGTTTTGCTATTTGTTTATTTTTGACCATTTTGTATCCTGACATTTAAAATGTGTTTCCTGGGACTTCCCTGGTGGTCCAGTGGTTAGACTCCGTGCTTCCAGGGAGATCAGCTCGGTGCTTTGTGACCACCTAGAGGAGTGGGATAGGGAGGGTGGGAGGGAGACGCAAGAGGGAGGGGATATGGGGATATATGTATACATATTGCTGATTCACTTTGTTATACAGCAGCAACTAACACCACAATGTAAAGCAATTATACTCCAGTAAAGATGTTAAAAAAAAAACAACCTGATGCAGCCAAATAAATAAATATTAAAAAAAAAAAAAGAAAAAGACTCCGTGCTTCCACTGCAGGGGACATGGATTCGATCCCTGGTAGAGGAACTAATATCCTGCATGCCACGTGGCCAAAAATACATATATAACTAAAAAATAAAAAGTGTAAACTGTGAACATCCAAACATTAAAAAATGTGTTTCTTGCAAATAAAATAAAATAAAATGTGTTTCTTGCAAGCAGCATGTGGTTGATTTTTTCATAGAATTGGACCGTATCTTTAATTGGAATATTAATCCAATTACTATATTTAATGTAATTTTTGACACATTTAAGTTTATGTCTGCCATCCTTCTGTTTGTTTCCTATCTGTCATATCTGTTGTTTCCTCTTTTCCTTTTCTTGTCTACTTTTGGATTTATGAAGTTTGTTTTAAATAAACTTTAAATTTTGGAATAATTTTAGATTTACAGAAAAGTGGCAAAGATAATACAGAAAGTTCCCATATACTCCTCACTCAGTTTCAGATTCCTCTAATGTTATCATCTGTTGAAATAAAAAATATATATTATTAACTAAACTTCAGATTTTGTTTGAATTTCACTAGTTTTTCTTTTGATGTTCTTCAGGATCCTGCTTCAGGATCCAATCATCACTACCACATTGCATCTAGTTGTCATGTCTTCTTCTTTTTTTTTTTTTTGCGGTACGCGGGCCTCTCACTGCTATGGCCTCTCCCGTTGCGGAGCACAGGCTCCGGACGCGCAGGCTCAGCAGCCATGGCTCACGGGCCCAGCCGCTCCACGGCATGTGGGATCTTCCCAGACCAGGGCACGAACCCGTGTCCCCTGCATCGGCAGGCGGACTCTCAACCACTGCGCCACCAGGGAAGCCCATGTCATGTCTTCTTATTCTCCTCTGATTTGTGACAGTTCCTCAGTCTTTGTGTTTCATGACCTTAACATTTTTGAGCAGAATTTGTCAGGTATTTAGTAGAATATCCTTCAATTTGGGTTTCTTTGATGTTTTCCTCATGATTAGATTGGGATATTGGGTTTGAGAAAGAATACCACAGAGATAAAGTGCCTTTCTCATCACATCATATCAAAGGGTACATGCTATCAACATGACTTATCACTGGTCATATTAACCTTGACCAACGTGGTGCCTTCCAGGTTACTCCACAGTAAAGACACTATTTTTTTGCCTTTCCCATACTCTATTATTTGGAAGTGAGTCACTAAGTATGATGTGTTTTTTATTATTCTATTTTCCATCTTTTAGTTTACTAGTAACACATCCTTTTTCTAACCATTAAATATTTTTCTTCCAGTTTTATTGAGATATAATTGACATATAGCACTGTATAAGTTTAAGGTGTACAGCATAATGGTTTGACTTACATGCATCATGAAAAGATTATCACAATAAATTTAGTGAACATCAATCATCTCATATAGATACAAAATTAAAGAAATAGAAAAAAACACTTTTTTGTGTGTATGATGAGAACTCTTAGGATTTACTGTCTTAACAACTTTCCTATGTAACATACAGCAGTGCTAATTATATTTACCACATTCTACATCACATCCCTAGTACTTATTTATCTTATAACTGCAAGCTTGTACCTTTTGACTGCCTTCATCCAATTCCTTCTCCCCCCCACCCCTCACCTCTGGTAACAACAAATCTGATCTCTTTTTCTATGAGTTTATGTTTGTTTGTTTTTGAAACATAATTGGCCTACTACACTATGTTAGTTCCTATTATACAACATAGTGATTCGCTATTTCTGTGCATTTCAAATGATCACCAAGATAACTCCAGTTATGATATGTCACCAAAGATATTACATAGTTATTGACTATGTTCCCCACACTGTACATTTCATAACCATGACTCATTTATTTTGCAGCTGGAAGATTGTACCTCTTAATTTCCATCACCTATTTCTTTTCTCCTCCCACCCCTCTCCCCTCTGGCAAGTACCTGTTCTCTGTATCTATAACTCTGTTTCTCTTTTGTTATGTTGTTCATGTATTTTGTCTTTTAGATTTAACATATAAGTGAAATCATACAATATTTGTCAGTCTTTCTCTGTCTGACTTATTTCACTTAGCGTAATACCCTTTAGGCCCATCCATATTGTCATAAATGGCAAGATTTCATTCTTTGCTATGGCTGAGTAATATTACATTGTGGGTATATATATACCACATCTTCTTTATCCATTCATCTATTGATGAACAATTAGCTTGCTTCCATATCTTGGCTATTTTAAATAATCCGCAATGAACATAGGGGTGCATATATCTTTTCTAATTGTTTTTGTTTTCATGTGACAAATACCCAGAAGTGGAATTGCTAGGTTGTATGGTAGTTCTGTTTTTAATTTTTTGAGGAATCTCCAAACTGTCTTCTATAGTGGCTTAACCAATTTACGTTCCCATCAACAGTACAGGAGGGTTCCCTTTTCTCCATGGCCTTGCCAACTTTTGTTATTTGTTGTCTTTGTGATAAAAGCCATTCTGAAAGGTATGAGGTGATAACTCATTGTGGCTTCATTTGCATTTCCCTGATGATTAGTGATGTTGAGCATCTTTTCATATATCTGCTGGCCATGTGTATGTCTTCTTTGGAAAAATGTCTATTCAGATCCTCTGCCCATTTTTTAATCAGGTTTCTTTTTTTGATGTTGAGATGTATGAGTTTTTTGTATATTTTGGATATTAACCCCTTTTCGGATATATTGTTTGAAAATATTTTCTCCCATTCAGTAGGTAGCCTTTTCTTCTTGTTGATAGTTTCCTTCACTACGCAAAAGCTTTTTAGTTTGATGTAGTTCCATTTGTTTATTTTTGCTTTTCTTCCCTTGCCTGAGGAGACATATGCAAAAAAATATTGCTAAGACTGATGTCAAAGAGCTTACTGCCTGTTTTTTCCTGCAAGTTTTATGGTTTCAGGTCTTACATTTAAGTCTTTAATCCATTTTGAATTAATTTTTTTCTATGATGTGAGAAAGTAGTCCAGTTTGATTCCTTAGCATGTAGTTGCCCAGTTTTCCCAACCAGCTACTGAAGAGGCTTTTTTCCCCATTGTATATTCTTTTTTTTTTTCTTTGCGGTACGCGGGCCTCTCACTGTTGTGGCCTCTCCCGTTGCGGAGCACAGGCTCCAGGCGCGCAGGCTCAGCGGTCATGGCTCACGGGCCCAGCTGCTCCGCGGCATGGGGGATCCTTCCGGAACGGGGCACGAACCCGTGTCCCCTGCATCGGCAGGCGGACTCCCAACCACTGCGCCACCAGGGGAGCCCCCCCATTGTGTATTCTTGCCTCCTATGTTGTACATTAGTTGCCCATATAAGTGTGGGTTCTTTCTGGGTGCTCTATTCTGTTCCATTGATCTATGTGTCTGTTTTTGTGCCAGCACCAACCACACTGTTTTTTTTTTTTTTCCCTACATGTAGGCCTTTTATTTCTTTTTTTAAAATTTAATTTAATTTATTTTTTTATACAGCAGGTTCTTATTAGTCATCCATTTTATACACATCAGTGTATACATGTCAATCCCAATCTTCCAATTTATCACACACACCTCACCCACCGCTTTCCCCACTTGGTGTCCATACTTTTTTTCTCTACTTCTGTATCTCTATTTCTGCCTTGCACACTGGTTCATCTGTACCGTTTTCTAGGTTCCACATATATGCATTAATATACTATATCTGTTTTTCTCTTTCTGACTTACTTGACTCTGTATGACAGTCTCTAGATGCATCCACATCTCTACAAATGACCCAATTTCATTCCTTTTTATGGCTGAGTAATATTCCATTGTATATATGTGCCACATCTTCTTTATCCATTCGTCTCTCAATAGGCAATCAGGTTGCTTCCATGACCTGGCTATTGTAAATAGAGCTGCAATAAACATTGGGGTGCATGTGTCTTTTTGAATTATGCTTTTCTCTGGGTATATGCCCAGGAGTGGGATTGCTGGGTCATATGGTAATTCTATTTTTAGTTTTTTAAGGAAGTTACTGTTCTCCATAATGGCTGTATCAATTTACATTCCCACCAACAGTGCAAGAAGGTACCCTTTTCTCCACACTCTTTCTAGCATTTGTTGTTGGTAGATTTTCTGATGATGCCCATTCAAACTGGTGTGAGGTGATACCTCATTGTAGTTTTGATTTGCATTTCTGTAATAATTAGTGATGTTGAGCAGATTTTCATGTGCTTCTTGGTCATCTGTATTTCTTTGGAGAAATGTCTATTTAGGTCTTCAGCCCATTTTTGGATTGGGTTGTTTGTTTTTTTAATATTGAGCTGCATGAGCTGTTTATATATTTTGAAGATTAATCCTTTGTCCAATGCTTCGTTTGCAAATATTTCTCCCATTCTGAGGGTTGTCTTTTCGTCTTGTTTATGGTTTCCTTCGCTGTGCAAAAGCTTTTAAGTTTCATTAGGTCCCATTTGTTTATTTTTGTTTTTATTTCCATTACTCTAGGAGGTGGATCAAAAAATATCTTGCTGTGATTTATGTCAAAGAGTGTTCTTCCTATGTTTTCCTCTAAGAGTTTTATAGTGCCTGGTCTTACATTTAGGTTTTTAATCCATTTTGAGTTCATTTTTGTGTATGGTGTTAGGGAGTGTTCTAATTTCATTCTTTTACATGTAGCTGTCCAGTTTTCCCAGTACCACTTATAGAAGAGACTGTCTTTTCTCCATAGTATATCCTTGCCTCCTTTGTCATAGATTAGTTGACCATAGGTGCGTGGGTTTATCTCTGGGCTTTCTGTCCTGTTCCATTGATCTATATTTCTGTTTTTGTGCCAGTACCATATTGTCTTGATTACTGTGGCTTTGTAGTATAGTCTGAAGTCAGAGAGTCTGATTCCTCCAGCTCCGTTTTTTTCCCTCAAGACTGCTTTGGCTATTCAGGGTCTTTTGTGTCTCCATACAAATTTTAAGATTTTTTGTTCTAGTTCTGTAAAAAATGCCATTGGTAATTTGATAGGGATTGCATTGAATCTGTAGATTGCTTTGGGTAGTATAGTCATTTTCACAGTATTGATTCTTCCAATCCAAGAACATGGTATATCTCTCCATCTGTTGGTATCATCTTTAATTTCTTTCATCAGTGTCTTATAGTTTTCTGCATACAGGTCTTTTGTCTCCCTAGGTAGGTTTATTCCTGGGTATTTTATTCTTTTTGTTGCAGTAGTAAATGGGAGGGTTTCCTTAATTTCTCTTTCAGATTTTTCATCATTAGTGTATAGGAATGCAAGTTAGTGTATAGGAATGTGCATTAATTTTGTATCCTGCAACTTTACCAAATTCATTGATTAGCTCTAGTAGTTTTCTGGTGGCATCTTTAGGATTCTCTATGTATAGTATCATGTCATCTGCAAACAGTGACAGTTTTACTTCTTCTTTTCCAATTTGTATTCCTTTTATTTCTTTATCTTCTCTGATTGCCGTGGCTAGGACTTCCAAAACTATGTTGAATAATAGTGGTGAGAGTGGACATCCTTGTCTTGTTCCTGATCTTAGAGGAAATGCTTTCAGTTTTTCACCATTGAGAATAATGTTTGCTGTGGGTTTGTCATATAAGGCTTTTATTATGTTGAAGTAGTTTCCTTCTATGCCCTCTATATGACTATTGAGATAATCATATAGTTTTTATCCTTCAGTTGTTAATATGGTGTATCATATTGATTGATTTGTGTATATTGAAGAATCCTTGCATCTCTGGGATAAATCCCACTTGATCATGGTATATGATCCTTTTAGTGTGTTGTTGGATTCTGTTTGCTAGTATTTTGTTGAGGAGTTTTGCATCTATATTCATCAGTGATATTGGTCTGTAATTTTCTTTTTTTGTAGGATCTTTGTCTGGTTTTGGTATCACGGTGATGGTGGCCTCATAGAATGAGTTTGGGAGTGTTCCTTCCTCTGCAACTTTTTGTAAGAGTTTGAGAAGGATGGGTGTTAGCTCTTCTCTAAATGTTTGATAGAATTCACCTGTGAAGCCATCTGGTCCTGGACTTTTGTTTGCTGGAAGATTTTTAATCACAGTTTCAATTTCGTTACTTGTGATTGGCCTGTTCATATTTTCTATTTCTTCCTGGATCAGTCTTGGAAGGTGATACCTTTCTAAGAATTTGTCCATTTCTTCCAGGTTGTCCATTTTATTGGCATAGAGTTGCTTGTAGTAGTCTCTTAGGATGCTTTGTATTTCTGCAGTGTCTGTTGTAACTTCTCCTTTTTCATTTCTAATTTTATTGATTTGAGTCCTCTCCCTCTTTTTCTTGATGAGTCTGGCTAATGGTTTATCAATTTTGTTTATCTTCTCAAAGAACCAGCTTTTAGTTTATTGATCTTTGCTATTGTTTTCTTTGTTTCTATTTCATTTATTTCTGCTCTGATCTTGATGATTTCTTTCCTTCTGCTAACTTTGTTCTTCTTTCTCTAGTTCCTTTAGGTGTAACATTAGATTGCTTATTTGAGATTTTTCTTGTTTCTTGATGTAGGCTTGTATAGCTATAAACTTCCTTCTTAGAACTGCTTTTGCTGCATCCCATAGGTTTTGGATCATCGTGTTTTCATTGTCATTTGTCTCTAGGTATTTTTTGATTTCCTCTGTGATTTCTTCAACAATCTCTTGGTTATTTAGTAGCGTGTTGTTTAGCCTCCATGTGTTTGTGTTTTTTACGTTTTTTTCCCCTGAAATTGATTTCAAGTCTCATAGCATTGTCATCAGAAAAGATGTTTGATATTATTTCAATTTTCTTAATTTACCGAGGCTTGATTTGTGACCCAAGATATGATCTGTCCTGGAGAATGTTCTGTGCACACTTGAGAAGAAAGTATTATCTGCTGTTTTTGGATGGAATGTCCTATAAATATCAATTAAATCTCTCTGGTCTATTGTGTCATTTAAAGCTTGTGTTTCCTTATTAATTTTCTGTCTGGATGATCTGTCCATTGGTGTAAGTGAGGTATTAAAGTCCCCCGCTATTATTGTGTTACTGTCGATTTCCTCTTTTAGAGCTGTTAGCAGTTGTCTTATGTATTGAGGTGCTCCTATCTTGGGTGTATATGTATTTATAATTGTTATATCTTCTTGGATTGATCCCTTGATCATTATGTAGTGTCCTTCCTTGTCTCTTGTAACATTCTTTATTTTAAAGTCTATTTTATCTGATATGAGTATTGCTACTCCAGCTTTCTTTTGATTTCCATTTGCATGGGATATCTTTTTCCATCCCCTCACTTGCAGTCTGTATGTGTCCCTAGGTATGAAGTGGGTCTCTTGTAGACAGCATATATATGGGTCTTGTTTTTGTATCCATCCAGAAAGCCTGTGTCTTTTGGTTGGAGCATTTCATCCATTCACGTTTAAGATAATTATCAATATGTATGTTCCTATTACCATTTTCTTAATTGTTTTGGGTTTGTTTTTGTAGGTCCTTTTCTTCTCTTGTGTTTCCCACTTAGAGAAGTTCCTTTAGCATTTGTTGTAGAGCTGGTTTGGTGGTGCTGAATTCTCTTAGCTTTTGCTTGTCTGTAAAGCTTTTGATTTCTCCATCGAATTTGAATGAGATCCTTCTGCATTCTTGACTAAAACCTACCTGCAATTAGTACTTGTATTACTGCTTAATGTAAGGACCTTTCAACACTTTAACTCACTTTATTCCCTTTTGAGTTGTTGTCATGTGCTGTTAACGTCATGAATTTTAATTCATCGTGTTTTTTTTAACCCACAAGACATTTTTTTAAAAAAAACTTTGAAACAATCTCAAACCTACAGAAAATTTTAAGTACACTACAAAAAAGGTTTTTCTCCGAACCTTTTATGTGTAAGTCACTGACATGATGCTCTATCACTTCAAAATATTTCCATGTGGGGCTTCCCTGGTGGCGCAGTGGTTGAGAGTCTGGCTGCCGATTCAGGGGACACGGGTTCGTGTCCTGGTCCGGGAAGATCCCACATACCGCGGAGCGGCTGGGCCCGTGAGCCATGGCCGCAGAGCCTGTGCGTCCGGAGCCAGTGCTCCACAACGGGAGAGGCCACAACAGTGAGAGGCCCGCGTACAGCAAAAAGAAAAAAAAAAAAAATTTCCATGTGTATTTCCTAGAAAGCAAAGACCATTCTCTTACAAAACTAAATACAACCATCAAATAAGAAAATTAACACTGATACATCACTATTATCCAGTACTCAAATCCCATTCAAGTTTTGCCAATTTTGCCAATAATATCCTTTATAGCCAAAGAATCCAATTCAGAACCAAGCATTGCATTTGGTTGGCATGTCTATTTAATGTTCTTCAATCTGCAACGGTTCCTCTCTCTTTCCTTGACTTCCATGACCTTGACACTTGAGGATTATTATTTTGTAAATGTCCCAGTTATTTCATAAAATGTCCCACAACTTGGGTTTATCTCATGTTTCCTCATGATCATATTCAGTTTATAATTTTTTGGCAGGAATATCACTGAAGTGATGCTTTGATCTTTTATTACATTAAGGTGGTATCTTCCAGGCTATATACATATATATCTCCCCAGTTCCTAATCAAACTACTTATTCATTCATTCATTCATATCAGTATGGACTCATGACTTCTTACTTTATTCAATGGGTTTTAATCTAATACTATCATTATTTACTGTGATTTTCAGATTAGCCAGTGGGAGCCCTTTTAGGCTGCCTCCTGTGTCCTTTTGACATTTCCCCATCATTCTCTGAGCACTTCTTTACTTTTAGGGACAAAAATAAGCTTCAAGCTGCTCATTCTTTCTGTGCCCCAGTTATAGAATTAGCTTTTTCTCCAAGAAGCCTGGTTCCTTTTTAACGGAGAATGGTATTTAGAAACCAAGATCTAGGAGCTAGGCCTTTTCATTCTTGTTAGGGTTGTTATGGACTGAATGTGTCCCTACAAAATTCATATGTTAAAGCCCTAATCCCCAATGTGATAGTATTTGGAGATGAGGCCTTTGAGAGATAATTAGGTTTAGATGAGGTCATGAGGATGGGGCCCCCATGGTGAGATTGGTCCCCTTACAAGAAGAAGAAGATACCAGAGCTCTCTCCACCATGTGAGGATACAGTGAGAAGGTGGGAACTAGGAAGAGGTCTGCAAACCAGGAAGAGGCCCATCACTAGAACCCAACCCTGCTGGCCCCCTGATCTCAGATTCACAGTCTTCAGACCTATAAGAAATAAATTTCTGTTGCTTAAGCCACTCAGTCTATGGCATTTTGTTATAGCAAGCTGACTAAGATAAGGGTGTTGTTGCTCCCAGGCCCTCTCAGTGGATTAATAGTGAGAAATATGGTACCTATTTTCTTATTATAATCCTCCTACATGTAATCAATCTTCTGCAGCTATAATTCTCCATATGTCATTTAATTTCATGAGTATATTAATTATAATTATTTTCAAGCCTGTGTCTGAGAACTCTAATATCTGGATCTTCTGTGGGTCTGTATCTATTGCCTATTTTCTCTTGATTTTTCAGTCTCTTGATTTTTTAACATGCTTCATTATTAGTGATTAAATGTTGGACACAACATAAAAAGTTGAAGAGATAATTTGAGGTGATGGATGGCTGATGCTATCTTACTCCAGAGGGGATTTATTTAGTTTTATTAAAAAAATTTTGTTGTTGATAAGACTCTATTTTTTAAGGGGACTTTTAGGTTCATAGCGATATTGAGGGGAACATACAGAGATTTCCCATATACTCCTGCTCCCACACATGCACTGCCTCCTGCATTATTAACCTCTCACACCAGAGTGGTCCATTTGTCACAGTTGATGAGCCTACATTGACACATCATAATCACTGTTAGCCCATAGTTTACCCTGGGCTTCACTCTTGATGTTGTACACAGGGGATTTATTTTTTCACTCTGGCAAGCACTCAAGGTAGGGATAGATCATCTTAATCTGATCAGAGATTAAGACTGGGCTTCAGTCTTTATGAGTGCTGATCTGTTTCCCATTCCCTTTTACCCTAGGTAATGGCTGTTTGGTGGATTCAGCTGGAATTCTGTGGTGTTTATCAGGGCTCCTCCTCCTTCATGGGCACTCAACTCCATTTTACCACTTTCAGCTCCATGAGACTTCTGAAATCTCTGCTCAGCTTCTCAGACTCCCAGCCACTATTTTCTGCACTGTTTTCTCCTTGGGTTCTTAGCTTCTCAATTCACAGCTTTCAGACTGGCAAATGCCTTAAAAGCAAAAATGCAGCCAGATGTCTGGCTCATTTCTCTCTCTCTCTTTCTAGATTCTCTAGAATCTTGGCCTCTCAAGTCCTTGCTGCCTTGAGGACCCTTCAATGTGACCAAAATATGTCTTTTCATGTGTTGATCAGCGATTATAGTTGTTCTCAGTGGGATGGTTAGTCTGAAACAAGTTAGTCCACCACTGACAGAAGCAGAAATTGCTTTAGACTCACGAAAGATAACTCTGGCTATTGTGTGGAGAGTTAAGAGGGAGCAAGAATGGAAATAAGGGTACCAGGTAGGAGGCTTGATAAGATGATGGCTTGGACAAGTGTGAAAATAGAGGCGTATGGAAATGGACATAGGTTGAGAGATAGGGGCGAGAAGTAGAGAGAAATATAGGAGACTTATCTCTTCATCTTACAAAGAGGGGGGAAATACCTCTGGTTGGGTTGAACAGGAAACATAAGTTTAAGCATACTATTTAAAGTAAAAAAGATAACCATTAGAGGAAATAATGCTAATGTGAAAATTATATTGGAAGGGATGGATGGGAGGTGCGAGTGCTCGAAGTGAGCTTAATCCTCGTCTCTCATCACATTATTTAATAGGTAATGTCAAAGAAGAAAGAGGAGGGGACAAATTTGAAGAATTTTTAGGAGGTAAAATTTTCAGGGCTTGGTGATTGATTTAATTTAGTGAGTAAGGGAGAGGGGGAAGGCAAAGGTAATTTACAGATTTCTAGCTTGAGTGGTTGGATGCATGTGGCATTACAATGGAGATAAAGAAAATAGAGGAGTATCTAGTTCAAGGGAGAAAATGATAAACTCAGTTTTAGTTGTATGTGGCACATTGTGGTTGAGAATGTATAGTAGGTAAACATACACACATGGGCAAAAGTTCTTACCACAATAAAATTAAAAAAGATAAATTAACAATAAAACCATAGCAAAAAAATATCTGGCCACTTAGAAATTTTAAATGACTTTGTCTAAAAACTCTTGGGTTAAAGTGGAAAAGAAACAAATTACAAATTGTTTATAAATACATGATAAAGCAAAAAAAGAGAAGAACCCATGCTACTGTTGTTATAGACAAATATCTTTGCTTTGTAGACCTCTGCTGTAGACTGAATGTTCGTGTCTGCCAAAAATGCATATGTTGAAACCGAACCCCCAAAGTGATGATATTAGGAGATGGGACCTTTGGGAGGTGCTTAGGTCATCAGGGTGGAGCCCTCATGAATAAGATTAGTGCCCTAGGGAATTCCCTGGCGGTCCAGTGGTTAGGACTTTGTGCTTTCGCTGTCATGGCCTGGGTTCCATCCCTGTTTGACTGCTGGTCAGGGAGCTAAGATCCCGCAAGTCGCACGGTGAGACCAAAAAAACCACAAAAGTATTAGTGCCCTTATGAAAGACACCCCAGAAAGCTCCCTTGCCCCTTCCACCATGTGAGAACACAGTGAAAAGACGTCAGCTGTCTAGGAAGCAGTTTCTCACCAGACACCGGATATGCTGCCTCCCTATCTTGGACTTCCCAGCCTCCAGAACTGTGAGAAATAAGTGTTTGTTGTTTATAAGCCCCTCAGTTTATGGTATTTTGTTATAGCAATACCAATGGACCAACACGACCTCCCTGTTAACTACAGTCAGAATTCTGTACACAGAGTGGGCAGATGAGATGAGCCTCATCCCTTCTGTGATGCTAAGTGAGGCCCATGTTTGCCTGGCAGTGCCATACATTTCATCTTGTCTTGCATTCATTTATAACCCTCAGCAGCAACTCCTCTCCTGAGGATAACCTTGATATAAATTGGCTTCATACTCTAATAGAACTTGGGAATGTTGATATGCTCAAACTATGGTATCCCAATGTTTCCATAGTAACTAATGCACACCCGGGGGAAAAGATGGAAAATAAATGAGAATAGCGTTTTAACAAAATAAGTGAGGGGCGAAGAGGCTTTAGACATGTGATTACTTCTTATTTAGGAATATGAAGATATTCATCTCCTTAATAATGGGGTTATAAAAGTTGTTACAATGAAACATGTCAGTAGCCATTTATATTCCATTTTTCTTATAATCATCACCATTGAAAACATTTAAATGTGTTTTTTTGCCCAATAATACTGTAGAAACTGAGTTAAAAGGACATAGTTGCTGTTCTCCTGTGAGCCTGCAATCAGGATGGGACAGGTTAGGCCAATGTTCATAGTCCAGCCTGCCAGACAGAGCTTTGCCCCAGTGAATATTGGGAGGAGTAAGGAATCAAAGCAGCTTATTCAATCCTGTGGAATTTGTTTGCTTTGATGCAAGACTTTGCTAGCAACTCAACACTCTCCTCGTTAAAGACTGCCAGTATAGGTTGCTGCTGCTCCTCCTTTCTTATTCCACCAGCTGATTTTTCCCATTCCTCCCTAACATCCTTATTCTTCCTTCCCCAAATGCATTCTATGCACCATCTCTACCAATTTCAAAACAATTTGTTCACTTTGCCTCTTGGCTGGTTCTAATGTTCTCTGTTTGTATATATGTAGGTAGCTACATACTCCCTATATATATCTCTGATAAACTGATAATTTACTAAAATATAAAACAATCTGTTTTAGTGTTAAACCAGTTGTTAAGTACTGAATTGTGTCCCTCCCCCTCAATTCACATATTGAAGCCTTAACCCCCAACGTGACTGTATTTGGAGATAGAGCTTATAAGGAAGCAATAAAGGTTAAGTGAGGTCATAAGGGTGGGGCCCTAATCTAATAAGACTGGTGTCCTTATAAGAAGAGGAAGAAAGACCAGATCTCTCTCCCTCACCCCCACCTCCATTTCTTTCTCTTTCTGCATGCCAGAGAGGAAAAGGCCGCGCAAGGACACAGCAAGAAGACAGCCGTCTGCAAGTCAGGAAGAGAGCTCTCACCAGGAACCTAATCAAGCTGGTACCTTGATCTGGGACTTCTAGCCTCTAGAATTGTGAGAAAATAAATTTCTGTGTTTAAACGACCCAGTCTATGTATTTTGTTATGGCAGAGCGAGCAGACGAACATATCAGAGTTACATGCACAACCAATTAAGCTGTTATCAGATAGGAGCAGACTTTGTAAGAGTGAAGAGATACCTTTTTTATTTTAGAATAACAGAGATCAAATTTCTACAGAGAAATATAATAACTAATGGGATATTATTCAACCCGGAACAGAAACACAGAGAGTAGAAGGGCAAAGATATACTGAATAGCTCCAGGTAGTTAGATAGCCTGGTTTAGCTGATTCAGCTTAGCCAGCTTCCTTCCGCATTTAGAAGAGAAGTTAAGAAGCACATTCTTTTTGTTTTAACATATTCATATCACCTTTTGAAAATTAGTCTTCAGCTTACCTTCTATGCAAATGAATTCAGAGATTAGAAGCAAGATGTGATGAGAGGTGCCAGTAGGGTGAGGTTCCTTAATGGGAATTAAAGTCAATTTCGTGGAGTTTCCAGGGAAAGATACATCAGACTAGTGACTGTTTACCTTGGATGGCCAGAGATCTGGTAGACATTCTCAAGTTCATATAAAAAAGGAGTATATCTTCATAAGAGAGGCTCAGTTTGGACAAGGGACATTTCTATGTTGTTTTGTTTGTTTTTAACTTGTGACATTCGGTTTTACAGTCACTGGGTAACGTGGAAATTTTCAGGAAATGAAGGTCTCAATAAAGCATTCTCTCATGCCAAGGGATTTGGTCTCTATCATCATTACATCCAAATTAAAACAAGGCAGAGACTATTTATTCCTGGATAGAATGGTCTTCTTTTGTCACCTATAACACAGAGTGCTAAAAGCTCCTGGTCAATCAATTATATATCATATTAAAACGTAATTAAAATTTTGTCACTGCGTTTTCTCAGACTTCTAAATGTCCTTAAAATTAGTGCTTTAGTGAGGTAGATGGACATTATAGTTTACTATAGACAATTTTCTTCTGTCTATTTCAGCACAATTCAAAGAAAATCACATCAACAAGGAACATATCTTCACAAACATTAATTTCTTTTTAGTTTTTTCTCGGTGTGGGATTCAGTCTAACAGATTGTCTGAATATATATTTAATACTTTAATTCTGAATATAAGAAATGGGATAATTTTGTATTCATTTGTAGCTGGGTAGAGGTTTGGCTTGAGATCCAAATACTGTAGTTTTGTACAGTACATTGATATAGAAATTAATTAAAATTTCTGTATAGCTAATATATGCACATGGAGCAAAATTCCAAAGCTATAAAAGAGTGTACACTGAAAATTAGCTTTCTCTCCCACCCTTATATCCAAGTTCTCCAGTTTCCACCTCTGAAGGCAAGCACTATTACCAGTCTCTTGTGTTTCCTTCTACAGATCTTCCACAGTGCGTTGATGGTGGAACCAGATCTTTCCCTTCCCTTGTTGGCACTCAGTACCTGGCAGCATGAAAATGCTGCTCTTTGAGGTGAAAACTAATGTTATAAGCAGTAGCAAGGAACAGTGACTGCCCTTGCTCGTTCTCACATCCCTCCTTGGAAACCATATACCCAAAGCAGATCACAAGACATTTGTCTAAACCACTTCTAACTGGACATAACACTAACACAGATTCATTTATCAGGAATACACAGCAACAGAAACACCTAACAGATCCATACATTAAATATTTACTTAGTTGTGTATGTGAAAAAGTAGATTCTTTTTCTAGTTGTTGAGCAGGAAGGGGTTCTGTTTTTACGCAGTATGGACTCAGTGAGCAATTGTTCACTCTTTTCCAAGGAGTTGGAGAAGGTTTCATCAGAAAGGTGTTGTGTAAATAACAGAAGGGAGAAACCTTGGCCTCGAAGGTGCGGAAGAGGCATTCCAGCATGCGTTGTGGTCTGGGGGAAATCTTCAATTTGGAGTTTGGGATAAAAGAAAGAAGGGAGTGTTGAATGTTGATTTGTGAAGAGCCAATGGGATGAATTGGACTGGCAGGAAGAGGCAGTGCAGTGAAAGTGAGGTAATATGGGATGAATGGCCATTTGCGTTTGTGTGTAGTGAAGTTTTGTATAAGGATCTATGGACAGAGGTCAGTCAGTCCCTCTATGCCTTCCATGTTCCTAGTACTTCCATCAGTCCAGAATTTTTCTCTAACAGAGGCACCAAAGAATGGATTGTAGGATAGTATGGTACTTCTCCTCCATGATGTTCTTCTCAGAGGTTAATTCTATTTACTCAACAGCCATAACTTTCCTTAGTAGCTTGTTATGGAGCTATCATCCACACATTTATGTAAAACAGTTTCTCAGTCTGACCACTCTTGACATTCTGGGTCGAATAATTCTTTTGTGAGGCACTGTCTTGTGCATTGTAAGATATTTAGCAACGTCCCAGGCCTCGGCCCACTTGATGTCAATAGCACTCCACCCCCAGTTGTGACAACCAAAAAACGTCCAGATGTTGCCAATGTCCTCTGGTGCAAAATCGTCCCCAGGTGAACTTACATAGTTTTTTGTTGTTGTTCTGTAAAACCCCCTTTTAAAAATGAACACTTATAAATGTTTATCAAAGTGATACATTCATGTGGTTAAAAATGAAATAGTGCCAAAGGGCTTCCTTACAATAAAAAGCAACTACCTCCTGCCCCACTCCTCCCCACCTGTGGTCCCATTCCCTGAGGGTTACCACTTTTAACTATTTCTGGTTTGGGTTTTTCTAATGTTCCTGTAGTATCCATCAACCTGTTTATCCATTCACTCAAACTACATATTTATTGAGCACTGTGTTAGTTTGCTAGGGCTGGCATAACAAAATACCACAGGTTGGGAGGCTTAAACAGCAGAAATTTATTCTCTCACAGTTGTGGAGCCTGGAGGTCCAGGATCAAGGTTCCAGAAAGCTTGGTTTCCTCTGAGGGCCATTTGGGAAGGATCCGTTCCAGGCCTCTCTCCTTGGCTTAAAAATGGCCACCCTCTTGCTGCGTCTTCGCGTGATTGTTCCTCTGTGCATGTGCACCCCTGGTGTCTCTTCCTCTTCTTATAAGGATACCAGTCATCCTGGATTATGACCCCTTCCCAACGGCCTCATTTTAATTTAATCACGTCTTTAAAGACCTTATTTCCAAATACCGTTACATTCTGAAGTACTGGAGGTTGAGACTTCAACATATAAATTTTGGGAGCATGCAATTCAGTCCATAACAAGCACCTACTGTGTGCTAGTCACTGTTCTCAGCACTGGGGATAGAGCAGTGAACAAAACACAAAAATCCGTGCTCTTATTGAGTTTACATCCCGGTGGGGGAGAGCAACAATAAGTAAGATAAATAATTAAAATATATAGTATGTTAAAAGACAGTAAGTGCTATGGAGAAAAAGCAGAAGAAGGATATAGGGAGTTCTTGGGGGAGGGGGCCTGCAATTTCAAATAGTGTAGCCAGGGAAAATCTCTCTGAGAAGGGGAGATTCTGAGTAAGGACCTGAAGGAGGTGATAGAGCAATCCATGCAAATACCTGGGGGAAAGAGAATTCTAGGCAGACAGAACAGCTGGTGCAAAATGGTCCTGTGATAGAACATGTCCAGTTTGCTCAAGGAACAGCAAGGAAGCCACTGGGGCTGACGCAGAGTGAGCAAGGGGGAGTAGCAGGAGATGCAGGGCTTGGGAGATGCTGAGCCAGATGACTGGCTGAGGTCTAGTAAGCCATTGTAATGACTTTGGCTTTTGTTCTGAATGAGATGGTGAATTAGAAACATCTTGTTTTTCCTTCCTGTGTTTCTCCTTTACTCTCACACAACTGCCATACTCACAGCACTTCTGACGCCAGTTGTGTATGTGGGTTTCCCTAAAACAGGCAATACTCGGTGCCACCAGCTGGGAGTCCTACACTTGAACTCAATTCTGACACTTTCTACCTGGAGAGAGCATCAGATTGCACAGGTTAAGGGCTCAGTCCCACAAGACTACTGCCTCCCCCCCAACTTCAGATGCCAATGGTGAGTTCAGGTTGTCACCTCTACTTCCAACTGATGGGCTGTAAATCTGAGGTTCCTATGACCCCCTCCTCGGGTTCAATTAATTTGCTGGAGCAGCTCACAGAACTCAGGGAAACACTTACTTATGTTTACCAGTTTATTATAAAAGGATACAGATGAACAGCCAGATGAAGAGATACATAGGACGAGGTCTGGGAGGGTCCTGAGCACAGGAGCTTCTGCCCCCTTGGAGTTGGGGTGCATCACCCTCCCAGTATATGGATGTGTTCACCAGCCTAGAAGCTCTGAACCCAGACTTTTGGGAGCTTTATGGAGGCCTCATCACGTAGGCATGATTGATTATTAACTCCATTTCCAGCCCTTCTCCTTTCTCAAGAGAATGGGGGGTGGGGCCGAAAGCTCCAAGCTACTAATCATGGTTCTGTCTTTCTGGTGACCAGCCTTCATCCAGGAGCCAGCCAGGAGCCCACCCAGCACTGCCTCATTAGAACAAAAGACACTCCTATTACCCAGGAAATGACAAGGGTTTTAGGAGCTCTTTGCCAGGAACTGGGGGGCAGAGACCAATAAAAATTTTTTCTATAATTTCACAGATGGGAAGCCATTGGGTGGCAAGGTCTGAGTTAACTTTTAAAAGAATCTCTCTAGTTGCTGTGTTAATAATAGATCAAAAGGGAGCAAGCGTGGAAGCAGAGAGACCAGTAAGGGGAGTGTTGAAATAATCCATTTTCTCTAAATGATACGTCCTTCCTTGGTTGACCAGGTCTAGACATCGTCCATCTAGTGACTTCCTGCTCTAATAAATGGAGATTTAGCTCACTTACACTGCAGCAACCACTTCTCTCTTCCTCCTAATACATCACTCCTTTTAGTTCCTCTATTTAATTCCCTTCCCAACAGACAACCATTTTAATGTGTATCCTTTTGTTTGCATGTCTTTTTTGGTTATCTTTGTGCCTTTATATAAGACACATAAATCTCTATTTCTTGTTCCATCATCTATAGATCGAATCTCTTGAGTCTATACTTTCTAAAATTAGAATATTAGTGCCTCTACACATCCTTCCACCTCCCCTAACTTCATCTACCTTTCAATTTCTGTACCCTATGCTCCTTCATTGTTTGTTGACATTTACTTTATACTTTGTAATCATAATTAAGTTTCTGGTGATTGTCTCTAGGTTGGATTCCAAAGGTTAAAAACCAAAAAAGATAGTGTTTGTCTTATTACAGTTGTAGAGTTTTCAGTGTAAAGCCAAGAAATGGGCCTTGATTACATTTTCATGTTACAACTTCCATCAATTATTCTATATCACTCCACGTTCTAGTTGTCTTCATTATTGGAAAGTGGCACTTTTGAACAGTTTTGTATTTTCCTTGAATTTTTTTTTAGCTTAGAACAAAACTTTATTTAAAATTTGACTTCCTATGTAGGTCCTTCCTTAACAATTATGATTCGTGATAAGTAGAATTTAATGAGTAAAATTATGGTTTTTAACATGTCAGACTTCAGATTTTTCAAATGCTGAATAGAACTTCCCAAATAAATAGGAGCTGTTTGTTTTCAGTCCCATCGAAAACTACCTTAATGATGAATTGTGTATGAATGTCTTTTTTGAGCTAAAAATGGAAAATAAAGTACCTCCAAATCATTAGGTAAAACTATAGAAGAAAAATGTTGTTGATTTGGGGTAGGAAAGGACTTCTTAAATAAAAATTGCAAATATAAAGTAAGAAATTGCAAATATAAAAAAAACTTTAGCAAACTTGACTAAAACAAAATTTAAAAATTTTACACAAGATATCTTAAAGATAAGTGATAAAATAGGAGAAAAAAATGCAATATGTGTCAAAGAACTGATTCAAAATTTACAGCAAACTCCAATAAATCAGCAAAAATGACACCAAAAGGTAAAAAAATTTAAATGAGAAACAGATATATATAAGAAATTTTTAAAACAGAAAATAAAAATGGTCAAAAGACACATGAAAAGATGCTCTACCTCACCAATACCTGGAGCAATTAAAATGAGATACAATTTCTTAACCGTCAGACTAACAAACAGCAAGTGTACCTGCAGGGAGGAAATGCCTCTTGTGTCCATTGCTGGCAGGTGAATATGCAGCAGGCTTTGTATTTTCCTTGAGTTTTTGATTGCCTTTTTTTCTTTTTTTGCTGTGGGTCGATTAAACATATGCTGTCTTTACCATATCTCTGTTATTTCCCAGCTTTCTCATTTTGTCTAGTGCTCAGAATAAATTCTATTTGTCTAGAAGCCCATTTCCTGTGTTAATTCTATCCAATTCTTTGCATTTTCACATTTGATCCATGGACTTCTTGTACAGATTTTGTTTTTCTTGACGTTTCTTCATTGCCTCTTTTTGGATTATTTCTTGCATTCTGTGCCTTTATTGTATCCTCAGTTTTCCTAGCTCTTAAGCATACCATCTCTTTTGCCAACTTCCCTTTTTCCTGGATGACTCTTTTTATGTTCTGTACGGTGTTTTTCTGGGCTGGTTGTTTCCAGAATCAGCCTTAGTTTTTGTGTGTTCAGTCAATACCGTTTCCTCCAATTTCTGTCTTCCAGACATTTGTGAAATATACTGTCATCTAATGCCCCTCTTCTCTTCTTTGTTATGAGCTTATGCCTTTTTAATCCCTTTACTATAATTCTAATGATGTCTTAGGAGAGAGTGGATATAAATGCATGTGGTCATTCTGCCATATTGAAAGAGAGGTATACAGCCTTATAATAATTTTTTAAATCTTTCTAAGTCCTAAAATTAATAATACTCCTTACAACTAATTCAGACATGAAAGAAGTGTATAAAGTAAAACTTAAAAGTTTGTTCATCACTCTCACTCCTCAGAGGTAACCACTGTTCAGTAAATATCCTTCCAGACTTTTAAAATAAAATATACGTACATAAAATCATACACTTACACACACAAAATGTTTTTTTAAATTTTATAAAGTTTGGATTTTATAAAAGTTTAGTTACTTGGTTTTTAAACTTAGTATATATTGGGCATACTTACATGTCAGCAGATAGATACTTAATTTTTTAATGTAAAATCTTTATTGAAATATATACACATACATACAGGAAGGTGATAGTCTACCCTTTCCTGTGTATACAGTTAAAGAACTTTTTGTTTCCTAACTTTTGCAATGACAAACAATGTTATAGTGAACATCTTTGTACATATATCTTTGAACATATGTGCTAGTGTTTCTCAATAGAAGTAGGATTGTTGGGTCAATGGTTATATAATGTAAAAATATTAAGAGATACTACTGAACAGCCTTACTGAAAGATTTTTCCAATTTCCTCTTCTATCAACAGTATTTGAGAGGGTACACCCTTCTGAGGCAAGCTCTCCTTAAAAGGTTGGAGACTCTGCTGTGTGTGGTTGAGAATTGGACGCAATTGCCCTGTTTCATGTTTATCTTTAATGACTTCACATGAGCTGGTCTTTTTTTGCTTAGAATATTTGAAGTTCCTTAGAGCCTGGGATCATGTCATTTACTTCTTTGGTATTTCCCATAGTGCCTAGTACAGGCTGGGCAAACTGTGGGTGCTTGACACATACTTAACTGACCGATAAACCAGCTTATAGTTTTGGGCTACACAATCCCTTGAGGTCAGCTCCTGGAATGAGAAGACTGGGCAGAGTGGGAGGCTAGGGCTGTGCTGGGTCAGTATCAGATGCTCTTACTTAGACATCAGGTTTAGACCATAATCTAGGAACCTAAGCTGTGAGCACCTAGCACAATCCCTGGCTCGGAGGAGGTCCTTAATAAATGGTCTCTACTGATGTTATTATGACTCCTGTTTAGTGAGAGGGTAGTCTTAGGACTAGTGTTGAGGGGTCTGACACAGCATCTAAAATCATTCCTGGTGGAGTCAGAAATCCACAATCTAGAGATGAAACAAAATTCAGAACCAGCGAGAGCAGACAGGCATCAGAGGCAGAAGCAGAGGCTGGGTTTGAGCAATTTAGTTGCATTGTGATAGCACCTTCCCTGTCATCCCAGGCAGTTTTTATTGGACTTCTTGTATGTTTGGCTTTCACACGGTGGCGTCTTTAAGGTGCTTCTCAGCCTCTGACAGGAGCCAACAATCCCAGCACAGTGATGTGAACACAGAAGTTGTGTAATGAAAGAGATGCCGTTGATCTCTCACCTGTTGAAACAAATAATGTGGAGGCCATATTGAGGATTCACTTGAGGTGATGGTGCTACGTAACCGCCATTCTACTAGACCAAGATTACAGCTCAAGCTTTTCCCAAGCAGCAGTAGTGTTCCCCGGGGATTGAGAAACTAAGTGGCCAGTCAGATAAGGATTAATTTCAGTGACGGATTTAGAGGGTCTGTAAACATGCGGCACATGGATGACAAGGGTTCGACAGAGTGAAGAATGGGTCTCCTTCTTCTTACCTTTCTCCCCCAAGTCAGCAGTGCAGGTCAAGGAGGGAGGTGGGAAACGGCAGTTACCACAGACGTCATTAAAACATACAACATTGATTGTGTTTCTCCTATATGCCAGACATTTAGCACACACACATTACCTCCAATCCCCTTTATCACTCTATGAAGTGGGCATTAGCTGTATTTTACAGATGAGGAAATTGGCTCAGAAAGGAGAAATTACTTGCTGTAGTTTACATAAGCTACTAAGTAGCAGAGCCAGGATTTGAACCTGGGTCCTTCTGGCTGTAAAGCTTTGGAGCTTTCTACTATGCACACCATCCTGTCTCTTCTGCGTCAGTGATAGCAGCCCAGGCCTCAGGGAAACAGCTGTTGCTTAAGAACACTAGTTGGTCATGTGTGGACAGGGTGTCCGTGGTTCTCTCCTTTGCTCATCAATTCATTCTACAAATATATGTTTATTTATAGCCAGAAAGTAAGGAGAGGAGAGCAGGCCAGGTAGGTGAGGTGGGAAGGGACACTTGTGTGGGTAGGAGAGCAAGGGGGCATGGAAGGGTTGAGGCTAAAGTAAACAGAGAGGAAAAAAAAGGCCAACAAGAGTTGACCGCAGGATGCGGACTAAGTTTTGGGGTCTGTTCTTGGATACAGTACTGAAGGGGTCTCTGGGTGTTTACAGAAGAGATGTCTGAAGCAACACTAACAGGCAAGCTGCAACCCAGTGGCGGCACTCAGGATCTGAGGTTGTTCAGACAGCACTTTACACCTACACACCATGAACACACACTCACACAGGAACCATCAATATGGAGACAGGTGCTTTTAAACAAGCACACCAGAATATATGTGACCACACAGTGGAAGCCTGGACCTTTATTCCATGCTGTTTCGAGCACTCACCATGTGACTGTAACTCCCCTTCAAAGAGGTCAAAACCGATTTGGACGCATGAAGTCTAGAGATTTGTGGAAGAGCAAACAGAAAAAAGAAAGAGAAAAGAAAAGAAAAGAAAAAAACGATCTTAGTTTATAGTCACAGTGTAGTTGGGTGTGTGTATTAAGACTTTCGGGATTATATAAAACGATGTAATGACATAGAAGGAATCGGTATGGAATGTTTGTCCATATACATTTTCCTTATTTTTCTTTTAAAGGTGAGCACAAATAATAATAGATTGTAATAAAGCAAACCTGACCTACACAGCCACTTAATCCCAGAGGGAATGTGACCCAGAGGAGGGAGGGGCAGAGCTCAGGAATGTGTTGCCGTGACACATTGATTCCAGGACGCCCCGGGCTTCATCTGCACCTGAGATATGGACAAAGTATGTTTGGATGCTGTGGAGGTTTCTTTTTGTCCGCTCCCCAGTTAGGAGGATGGCAGCTGGGGTGACTGTGCCACTCCCAAGGGCACCTGGTGTACACAGGCTTGGGAATCCAGGGGCCTGATGGGGCTGAGGGACGTTCCTCTCCCTTCCATACCAAGTGTGTGCAATACCAGCAGCCTCCAGGATTTAAAGGGGAGAACTGGAGGCAATGATACTGATCATAAGGTTCATAAAGACTAAACCGATGATTATAATCAGCATGAGTGCTGGGAAACAATAGAACCTTTATAAAGACATACTTTCCCCTACATATTAATTATAACACATCTCTTTCATAAGAGAATTACCTAGTGATTTTTTAATCCTTTAAAATTTTTGATTGAAGGGTGCCATGAAAGTTTCAAATGTAACTATCATTAGGTAGCATTTTGCTTCATATCATGTGGGACCCAAATCCTGTAAAAGGAGAAATAGTTCTTGACCATGCACGTGGTCCTTCAACTAACACAAAAAACTGCTTTGGGAAGAGCGTTGGCAGTCTCTTTTGTATTCATTGCAAATACCTTCACCCTAGAGAAACTTTATTCAAGCTCAGGAAAATAGCTGACAATCTGGGCACTCTCCCTAACCGTGTGACAGGTAAGGAAAGGCCACCTTTAGCCCTCTCTCTTATTTCCCTTTATATTTGGAAGCCAAGAGCCATCCTAGTGGAAACAGACCTAGTGTCTTTTAAAGTCTACTGTATAATATTGATACTCTGGTTCTCAACTGTTTTCCCCACTCCAATCTTACTCTAAAGGATGCCACTCGCTCAGATCAGTAGCAGTGGCTCATCATGGTAATAACTGCCCTGCTGAGGAAGGCGACAGAAGGAAAGAATCAATGTGGTTGGTGGGTGGAGATTCTGCCTTGGATTCCCGCTCCCCGCTCTCCCCGCCCCGCCCGCCGCCTCATTTTCACAAGCTCTTCAAATCTAATACGAATTTACAAGCATTTTGGGGCAATCTTTACTTCATTATCTACCTGAAAGAATTTACGTCCTGTAAGTAGAGTTTCTCTAAACTCATCACTGTCAATTTTTTTGTTTACGATACTGCAAAATTATTCTATTCTTGGGGACAGTTATTCCTTTCAAGTTCCTTTTTACGTTTGTTTGTTTTGTTCTGAAAGCCTTAGAGCTGCAGGCCAGGGTGACTGGGACAGAGGTGGGGTCCCTACCTAGTGAATAGGACTTGGGAGGCAGAGGACTTGTTTTTACGCCGGTAAAGAGTAAAATCCCGAGTCGCAGTTGATTTCATGCAAGCAGGGCTGGAGAGGCCCAGGGAGGACCTAGTCTGGGGTGAGCACCGGGATCTGTGAGCCAGTGTTGCTTCAGCGTCTCACAGTACGTGTGGGGGGAGGCAGGTCCCCTGTCCCTCCTGGTCCCATTGGCACTACCCTTCACCCCAGTCTCTTTGGAACTATATTAATAGAAGGCGACACTTCACATTGGCGCTCAGACCCCAAAGGGAGTCTGGCAATGGCTTGGCAGGTGGGCAAGAAGCCGGGAGATGGGTGGGAGAGTGGGGCGGAGGCATCGTCGAGCGGCGTTTGGCTCAGCCAATGGTAGTTCGGGGCAGGGGTGGCAGAGGCGGAGGCACCGAGGAGGATCAGCCAATGGAGGGCGAGCAACTACTGGAACGACCTGGTGACGTGAGGAGCGTTCCATTCGCCCAGTGGTGGGCGGCTGCCACAGCTGGTTTAGGGCCCCGACCATTGGGGCCCCTTGTCAGGAGGAGGCAGCCTCCGAGCTGGGGAGAAGCCGCTGCCACCTCGGGCGGCCGACGCGGTCCCCTGGGACAGTGCACTTCCTGGCCTCGGTTCCCGGCCGAGTTCTGTCTCGGGGTTCAGGTAACAAGGGGTGGGGGTGGGGGTCTCCGGGGTTCGGCCGCGTGGTCTACCGCTCCCGCGGCTGCTCCGGGACGCGCGGACCCTGGCTCTCCCCTTCTCGGCTAGGCAACTTCCGAGCCCCTGGCCGGGGGTGACTACACGTGGCGGGGCGTGTGTGAGTGTGTACGAGCGTGCGGAGGTGGCGCACGTCCCAACCTGCCCGGGGCGGTGGTCGGCGGCGTGGCCGAGGCAGGGCGGGCCTCCCGAGGCCGCGCCCGCCGCCCGCCTGGGACTCCGGCCTCGGCCCCGTGCCGTTGGGCTGGTCGCTGGTTCTTGACGGATTTTGATCTTTGTTCTCCCAGGCCCGGCTCCCCTTCCTGGTCTCTCTTCTCTCGCTGGGCCGGTTTATCAGGAGAAGATTGTTTTCCAGGTTAGTTTTACACAAAGGAAGTGTTCTCTGTACCTCTGGTGCCCCCTCCCCTTTCCCAAGCCTTCCACCTTCTCCTTTCCCTGCTCAGTTCCTCGTCTCTCTTGGGACCCTTACCCTCTCCAGCCCAGGAATGATTTCGAGTTGGTTGTTTCTCATCAGTCAGTTGGGCTGCAGGCTTCCGCCTCATTCTTGCCAGCGCGGGGCATGTGGTATCAGTAAATAGAGGCCACAGCACCCGACCTGAGAGGAGGAGAAGGGTGGCAGTGGCAGAGAAAGGCTGGGCCTGGGGATTCAGGATGCTAAGTGGAGATGGTACTTCTGAAATGTCCCAGAAAGCACCTTTATGACTTTTCTTGACTGCTGCCGTCCCCCCCTCCCGCCCCTCCTCCCCCCAGCCATATCAGAACCTCTCCTGCTTAAGTCAGCCTTTCACCTACAGGTCTGTGATGTGGTTTCATTAAGATTCCCACCAATGTTAGGCTAGACCAGCAAGGTTGGTTCATTTCCCGGACTCAGGAAGTTAGGAGGGTTTGATTAGGGGAAATCTGTTTTGAGTAAATACAACCTGGGTTTGTGTACAGAGTGTCCACAACCTCCTAGCTCTGCCAGAGGATGACTTGTTCCCTGGTGTGATTCACATTTGAGTGGCTAATTGAAGAAAGAAGGCGAAGAACTGGAGGAGGGGTGGGAATGGCTCCTTAAGGGCAGAAACTCTACTATTATTTTTAGAGTCCTCTTTGTGATGATTATAGAAAAATATGGTATAGTGGAAAGTTCCCTGGACTGAAAGTCAGCAGACCTGTTTTCTTGGCTTCGCTTCATGGCTTTGTGACCCTGGAGAAGTTATCTCCCCTCTTCGGTCTTCACTTTAGTCATTTCCAAAACAAAGTAATTGGGCCTATCAACTACAAAATCCCTTCTAGTTCCAAGGTTCTATGATAATCACATCATCAGTATTATATTGGAAGTAAAGGGGTATATTTAAGAAGATATGCTAGCCCCCTTCTCTTTTTGAGAACCTTTAACCTTTTCTTCTTTTAGGGGACAAAAACAGATTGGAAATAAACTCTCCCATTTCTTCACCCCCATCCCTTCAAGCAGTGCTCATCTTTCTGCCTCTGGGAAAGGAAGATTGAACTGCATTTTCTTGTTCCTGTCTCATTTGTGTGTGTGTGTGTGTGCTTTTTCTTAGGGCTAGAAATTGGACTTCTGATGATGTTTGACCCAGCGGCAGCAATAGCAGGCAACGTGATTTCAAAGCTGGGCTCAGCTTTTGTTTCTTCCCTCTTGTAATCACAAAACCCATTTTGGACCAGGAATTCCAATCATGTCTGTGATGGTGGTGAGAAAGAAGGTGACACGGAAATGGGAGAAACTCCCAGGCAGGAACACCTTCTGTTGTGATGGCCGCGTGATGATGGCCCGGCAAAAGGGCATCTTCTATTTGACCCTCTTCCTCATCCTGGGGACGTGTACACTCTTCTTCGCCTTCGAGTGAGTTTCCATTGAGTACAGTTGCCTGATTATGGTTACCTTGGGTCCAGGGGAAGAACCTTCTTTCTGGGGAGTTTGTGGCTAGTCCTTGGATGGCTGTCATTGTCCTCTTGGGCAATGTCTATAGATCATGCCAACTGAATTCATTGCTTTGAGCTTACAGCAGAGTATGTGCCTCCTAGAAACACCAAGACCCTTGATACCAATTTTATAGCACTGATTTTGGGCCACCCTTGGAACACTTGGGAAATAAAAGAGTTTGTCTTTATTACTCACCTCCCCTTTTCAGTGGTCTCCTTAGGTGCTTAGTGACAGACTGCCTCTTCCCTACCCCTCCTGAGCCTAGGGGCACGCCCCGTGGTCATAACTCCACCCCATAATACTCACTTATTCTGTTATTCTGGGTCCTATTTCCTTAGGGCTCAGCTCTCAGTTAGCTGTTAAATTGAAAAGCCAACTGAATTGGGAACCTGCAGATTGGTTCCAGCCTCAGCTGTGCCACAATCTAGCTGTGTGTGTGGCACATATGTGCTTATTAAATGTGAGTTGCTCTTTCTTTCACTCAAAATCGCTCAACATAAACAACTCTCTATTCTGTGTGTGCCTGATACCAGCCTTGGAGTTATTTTTTCTGTGATGTAATAGCTAGTACTAGAGCCACTGTTTGAAGTCCGTGTAGGTCACTGCTCAAGGGAAGTGGCCAGTTGGATTCTAGGGTACTGTGGCATGACTCCTGGGTATTCTGAGAATGCTGTACACTCTAGGGCTGGGAGTAATGCTGATCGGTTTGGGATTACAGTATTATGAGGAAGGCCTTGAGGAGCCAAGAGGTGTGTTTGTGGACTGTGAACCACACCTAATAGGAGCCTGCTACAGTTCCTGTGCCCCGGTGACCTGGAAATGGAGCTCCCATGAGGGGGTGTGGCCATGGGACGGAGGACAGGGCTTCTTGGCCAGACTTCGTGGGTAATTAAAATGAGCTCTGGTCTCTTGGGGCTCATTTTTGTCTTTCTTCTATAAGGGCTTCAGGCTTACCCAGTGCATCAAGAGTGATTTTTTTGGGGGTTGCTTTACCGGACTTTTTTTTTTTTTTTTTTTTTTTTTTTTGCGGTACGCGGGCCTCTCACTGCTGTGGCCTCTCCCGTTGCGGAGCACAGGCTCCAGACGCGCAGGCTCAGTGGCCATGGCTCACGGGCCCAGCTGCTCCGCGGCACGTGGGATCTTCCCGGACCGGGGCACGAACCCGTGTCCCCTGCGTCGGCAGGCGGACTCTCAACCACTGCGTCACCAGGGAAGCCCTTTACCGGACTTTTTGATGTTTGCAGCTGGCTTGAGTAACAGCTGAGGAAGGAGGGGGACGTAGTTTATAACAGGGCGAGGAAAGTAAGGTCAGAGGACCTCTTTGTCAAAGGCACTTCTGTTGCTGCTATTGCTGCTGACTTTGTAAAGTATTTGGCAAAGTCAGACAGTTTGATGTTGGCTTCTTAGCTGCTTTCCAGTCTGAGTTTCATGGCTGAGTGTGTGTGTGTGTGTGTGTGTACCTATGTATGGTACAAGTGGGTGTGTGCAGGTGGGCAGGCATATGCATAACATTAAAAAAAATGTTTCCCCACTCCTCACCCTTCTCCAAGTTTTCTTTGCTTTATTCCTGCCTTGCTTCTTTTTGGAAGTGCAGAGATGAACTCTGCTTTCTATCATTCTCACTCCTTCCTCTGCTGAATCACTAACTCTTTTGCCACCCTCCCTGCCCCGCCCAGGGTTAAAGTTTTGTGGTTGGAACCATTCAAAACAGAGATGAGATTTGTTTCTAGACCCTGAGTGAGCTGGTAATTCTGGGCCCAGGAAACCTCTGGTTTGACTGGCCAAGGGAACTTGAAATTTGGAGCTACTGGCATTTGACCCTTTTTGTATCTGGGATCTGTTCCACTTCGGCCCTGAAGGCCTCTGAAGAAAACTGCCTGTGGGATGAAGCTTGTAATTAGCCAAGTTACTGTTTGACAGAGGCAGGTTGGGTTTTCTACCAAGATGACTTTTCCCCCAAGTTATTTCTTGCGCTTTGCCCTCAGATATGAAGGGCGAGGTTGTTTGTAAACTGCCCTGGGTTCCAGCTGTCTGTGGGGTAAATATTTTTGAGGGTAGGGCTTGGGGGAGGGAGTAAGGAGGCCGGAGGGGAGAAGGAAGTAAACGTGTTAGCTGAGCAGTGGAGTGGGGAAGGCTACATCTGACCAAAGGGGAGAGGACCCTGGCAATGAATGCTTTTTTTACTGAGAATGGTAGAATCTGTGTTTGTGAGTGTGCATGCATCTGTCTGTCATATGCAGACACACAGGCACTCTAGGTGGCAGCTGCCTTGAGCCTAACCAATGACAGGCTGTACAGAGGATACCAGCATGCCTCTGAGGAATGACATTTCTTTCTGGTTGACCTTTTTCTTTGGGGTCTGTAATTTACTACCCACCACATGGTGGTGGATAGGGTTTGGGGGCAGAATATGGGCTCCTTCGCTAGTATGAGAACTTAGGGAGACCTCAAGAAATCAGCTGGGGGCTTCCCTGGTGGCGCAGTGGTTGAGAGTCCGCCTGCTGATGCAGGGGACACGGGTTCGTGCCCCGGTCCGGGAAGATCTCACATGCCGCGGAGCGGCTGGGCCCGTGAGCCGTGGCTGCTGAGCCTGCGCGTCCGGAGCCTGTGCTCCGCAAGGGGAGAGGCCACAACAGTGAGAGGCCCCCGTACCGCGCATAAAAAAAAAAATCAGCTGATCTAGCCCCCTGCCTTCAGGCAGTTGAGGGTGTCTGAACCACCAGTGACAAAGGGCTGTCTCTTTTCATCTTTAAACTGTCTAGGAGCGTAGACTGTATATCCCCTGGCTGCTGCATTTTGGCCTTGAGGAAGAAAGTTCAGATCTTGAGGCACATCTGGACCTGCATTTAGTAACAGCGTCCTGCTTGCAGCAGGTGCATAGGAACGAGTGCGAGGTGATTTATAACCACCCATGGCACAGCCCTGGGTCAGCCAGATGGCTTGAGAAATCTGGTCAGGCGTGTGGGCGCCCCTTGATGAAGAATATGCAGTGTTAGTAGTGCCAGTGGACATCTTTTTATTTTTGGATTTTGCCTTTACACGTTTAGATTTCTCAAAGGAGGGACCTGTAATTTTCAGTGGACAGACAGTAGGTTGAATACGTAAAATGAACAAAGGTGGTCCATCCAGGAGCGAGTTAGCTCTGTATTGTTAGAAGTGTTTCCAAAGAAGCTGGGTAGCCATCTCTCAGGGCTGCTGTCACAGAGTGGATTCCTGCCCAGGATGGGAAATTGGGCTAGATTATCACTAGGCCTCTTGCAACTCTGAGAGTCTGAAATTCTATATAACTCTTGTGTCTGTCTGGAAAATTCAAATACACACACAGAAAAGGAGGGGATAGAAGATTACCAGTAGGTAGCTGTATTTTAAATGTAATTGTATCTGTAGTAAAAATGTCTTTGAATTTTGAAGCAGAGTGTAAATTGTACAGTACTTAAAAAAAAAGAATTTCCTTGCAAGTAGAGATTATCATACTAAGTGAAGTAAGTCAGAAAGAGAAAGATGAATACCATATGATATCACTTATATATGGACTCTAAAATGTGACACAAATGAACCTATCTATGAAACAGAAACAGACTCAGGGACGTAGAGAACAGACTTGTGGTTGCCGGCGGGGGTGGGGTGGGGTGGGGAAGGGATGGAGTGGGAGGTTTGGGTGAGCAGATGTAAGCTTTTATATATAGAATGGATAAACAACAAGGTCCTACTGTACAGCACAGAACTATATTCAGTATCTTATGATAAACCATAATGGAAAAGAATATAAAAAAAAGAATGTATATATAACTGAACCAGTTTGCTGTACACCAGAAATTAACACAACATTGTAAATCAACTATACTTCAAAAAAATACTTTAGTTAAAAAAAAAAAAACTTCCTAATGTATTCTTAGGATGAGGTATTTAGGAAGTGTGAGCTTTGAGCACATGAACCATTCTCAGTCCTTTTTGCCCAAACCCTGTCCAGCTTGTGTGATGAACACATAGCAAACAGCTTGGCCGGGAATGTTAGGACACTATAGCAGAATGACACTGACAACCTGTGAGCTGTCCAGCTACTGAAAGGCTATTGTGGTATTTAGTCAAATTCAACTTCCTCATAAAGCTTGGGGAAAGGACCAAGTGCACTGTGTTCTGGAAGTGGCTTCCTAGCTGTCTCTTTTAACGTTGTGACCGGATCACTAGTGGGGTCAAGGTCCTGAGACTTCTGTTGTGGCAAGAATGATTGTGTGACTCTTGACCCCTGAAGTAGAAGTAGTTTGCTGCTATGATCAGTGCTTATGCCTCACTGTGCTATATCTAGAGGAAACCGTATCAAGGCACTATCAAACCCTGTTGGACTGACCCTCCTGGGTGCTCCTGATGTACAGAGGAGTCGTTGAATTGGATGAACTGAAAGAAGTTTTGTAGCACTGCTTAGTAATTGTCCCACTTCTAGCCTATTCATATTCTACCTCTTTTTCAAGTCCCTTCTTGAGTCTTCCTTCCTTCATGAAATTTTTCTAGTAATTTCTGCATTCTCAGGACTAATTGTACATACCAGTCATTTAATATGTAATTATATGACATTTTTTATATTTCTGAATTCTGTGGTGATTACACTTCAAGCTCTTTCAATGTCAGGGACCATCTTCTGTGTCTATGTGGCCCCCACAGTGCCCTCTGCCAGGCCTTTCATAGAGTAGGTGATCAATAAATGTTGCTGAATTGATACATTCTGGATGCACTTAAAATGTAACAGTCTTGACTCACAGAATCATAGAGTGATAGAGCCGGAGGGGGCATTGGAGACTATCCCTATCCTTTTGCAGGTGACAAAACCAAGTCTACAGAAATGGGGTTATTTCATCAAGATCGATCGGCCAGCCAGTGCCTTTATATGACACTACTTTTTTTTTTTTTTTTTTTTTTTTGCGGTACGCGGGCCTCTCACTGTCGTGGCCTCTCCCGTCGCGGAGCACACGCAGGCTCAGCGGCCATGGTTCATGGGCCCAGCCGCTCCACGGCATGTGGGATCCTCCCGGACCGGGGCACGAACCTGTGTCCCCTGCATCGGCAGGCGGACTCTCAACCACTGTGCCACCAGGGAAGCCCTATATGACACTACTTTTCATCTCATTGTTACCGTTTGAATACGGAATCGTGAAGACGTGCAGATTACTGAAGATGTGCATAGTGCTGAGTGCTGGACACGCATATTCTGGGGTCTTGCTAGCTAGTGTTTGTGTTACCTTAGTGGACTCCAGGTTATTTTGGCCTCCCTAGCCCATGCTCCTAGAAAACGAAGGCGTCTTTGTGGAAAACTGACAGTGTTCCAGCATGGCATTCTGGTAGCCTTGCAGGGACAAGGGAGCCCATGTCTAAGTGTGAACTTAGCAAGTAAGCTTTGTGTGTTACAAGAGGTTATCACTGCTGTCGCTGCCCCTAGTCCCTGCTGCCGGGATGAGGACAGCTCAGAGAAAAATTAAGCAGTGTGTGCTCCCTACCATGTTACCCTGTGGGTGATGGTGATGAAAGGGACACCGTGTCCCCATGGACAGGAGGAAGAGAAGAGGCAATCTGATAACAAACTTAGCAGATTTGAGGAGACACAGGGCTGGGTAGACCAAAGCCGGACTCTGACATGGCAGAATATCTGTGCCTACAGTGACAAGGTCCAGGTTCCTGAATTCCTTAGGTGAGATTAGGAAGAGGAAAAAGTGACTTTATCATGATCTCTAACCAAGAGAGTATTCTCTGCAGAGCTGCTCTATGGAGATTCAGTCTTGTGCTTATCCTGCCCAAGATTCTGTCTGTGACTTGGTCAACCAAAGACAGTTTTAGAAAGGCATAGTTGCCTCTTTGATATCAATCTGTTAACAGTACTTAGCTAAACTCAACTTCCTGATAAAGCATGTCCCCTGAAGAAGGATTGGGTCATGTCTCCTGACCAGTGTGCTTTCCGTTAACAATTCTTTACGGTTCTGTCATTCAGAATTCATCTGTATATTTTCAGCCTCTACTACCTTTTGTGGTAATGAGTTTCACACTGTCAGTCTCCACTGAATGAGTCTCCCATCTTTTGAGAATGAGTCTTAATTGAGTATAGTGATCGTCTATTTTAAGAAAAGTGAGCACAAAGAACAGGGATGTCCCTAGCATGCCTACATCAGTTGAGATGTTTATTGAGGGAGAGGAGTCCTAAATCTTCCTCCTCAGAGATGCCAGAGGTGGTATTGTGTTTAAGAACAAAAAAAGGCATCTTATGCCTCTTGCAATAACAAGAGGCTAGTGAATTCAGGGTAATGAGGGAGATGTGTCTGGAATGGAGCAAGGAGGAGGCAAGAACCTTATGATAATGATTAGATAAGGCCAGTTCAAGGAGGGCCTCGGAATACTGGCCTGAGGAGTGGGGGGCTTAATATAATAGGCAGCAGGGAATTGTTCTAAGTTCTTGATCAGGAGGATATTATAATTGAAATTTTTTATATTTGTTATAATTGAAATGTGAAATTTATTATTATAACTGAAACTTGGCAACTACTTAGCAGGTTTGCCTGGATAGAGATTTTGGCCTTCCTCAGTGAGAGGATGGCTCATTTGCCTCACAATTGAAAAGGTCCCTGTTTGGTTAATTTTCCCCACTGCTCCTGGAGCAAAACAGCGTTATGCATTTTCCTTTGACCTTCACATAGCAGTAAATCTGGAGGGTGATATTAAATTATGTTTTTAGTGTCCAAGGAAACTTTTTCCCTCGTAGCAGACTCTGAGTGTCATCAGAAGAATGTTGAACCAGTCTTATGGGTGGTTGTACGTGTTTACTGTGCTCTAGAGGTAGGTCATATGTAAAAGGACAGACAGCCATCCATATCAGGGAGGACTTATAGCAAAGGCTTATTTCTATTATCTGGGATCAAGGGCCATTATGGGGCTCTAACCCTTGGGCCATTCCTGCCGTTCCAAGCACAGCTCTTCCTTAAAGCCAACTTTAATGGCTGCTATGGGAGCAGTTTCAAGCAGCCATCAGCTTCCCAAGAGAGCTCTTCTCTGACCACTTACAGTCCTTAGAGTCTGACTCACCATGTGAACACTTGATTATTGGTCTTATCTTATTTAGCTGTTTCATATGTTAGTTATGTTTTCCTCAACAAAATTAACTCCCATTTCTCTTGCTCTTCATTTGTTAGACCCATAAATACTTGTTGGCTGATTGATTGCGTTGATAAAAGGACAACAACAAAAAGCATAGCAAGAAAGCTATTAGGGAGACTTTGAAGCAGAGTATAGAACACTAGTCCACCCTGCCAGTCTGTGAGGCAGCCCTGCCATGGAATCTGTCTGGTTTCTTACCAGCTCCCCTCATGAATCTCTTTTGAGTTTTTTGTGTGAATTGAAGTCTGTGTCATTATCATTGTCCCTCCAATGAACGCTAGTGTGCTAGGGATGGGGGATGGGACATGACACACCAGCTCAGCCTGGCACTGCTGGTTACTGCTGGTCAGTACCACCATGTGGGAGTCCTGTCGTCTAGTCCAGCTATGGAAGCCTGAGGCCAATCGAGAGGTTGGTAGAGGATGGCTTAAAATGATGATGTCTCTTCAGGTGGCAGAAATGAAGACTTAGTGGGCACATGGTTGCATTTATAAGATTCACAAGGGAGAAAAGCAACTTCTAACCCCCTGGTACTCTGAAGACAAAGGAGAGTTCTGTGTCAAGAAGTGTATGGATATCATTATTCATATCGATATAGATGGAAACTACTACGGGGTTTCAAAAACAGCTTATATTTGTGGATGACAGATCCGTGTTTCACTAGGACAAATTAGTGATGTTTGAGGGTACTCCTGACTTTTGAGGTCGATACTGGGAATTACCCCCAAATCTTCACATAGCTTATTCCTATACAAGACAGATCTCTAGCTTACTGCAATTATGGGACTGACCTAGGTGGGTATTAAAGACAGACAGATGGGTTGTAGTTCACAGTGGTCTTAGCCGCTGGCTCTCTTATTTCTTCTTATTCGGGGTAGAAAGGCCTGCTGGTCCCACATCTGCCTTGCCAGCCACACCCACTCACTAGTGACAACTGGCTGCCAGTATCCTTGTCTCTGGAGAACAATACAATGGGCCTGTTGTGTACTTGTTGACATACAGAGTGGATTGTTTTAGCAGGTGCAGATGATAGTCTGTGTGGAGATTACAGAGACCTTTATCCTTAATGGCATAGTGTAATTGAAATCTAAGTTGTTCTTTGTCTGGTCAACAAGCAGGTGTTGAAATGGGACTTAGTTAAGCTTGGGTCTTCTGTGCATGGGGGCGACATTAGTATGTGTGTGTGTTCTACCTTCTCTGTATCTTTTCCCTCTAATAAAACAGTTTAAACTCCCTTAGGTGGCCAATCAGATGGCTCTGATTTTTCTAAGGGTTTTCGTTGGAGACTATATACCCAGGGCAGTTTGAATCCTGGAGACGTCACTTCTTTGTTTTCAAGAGTGATTTTAGAGATGGGCAGTGATGAGGAAGATGGCTGTTTTCTGTCAGCATGGTAATTTCATTTGGCTTGTTTGTGAAACGGAGCCTCGTGATTCTCCTGTGTCCTTTTGGGTCCCTGATAAGTGGAGGTGACTTTTCTGAATTCACTTCTTAATTATCTGTACCAGTGAAGGGGAATAGTGGAAAAGAGGGTAATCCACAAGCTAGTGATATGGAAGGACCTTCATTACCCTGAACTCAGTTAGCCAGATCCTACCCTTGGCTTTTAGGAGAAGGAAAAAAATCTTACAAAAGCAAGCTAAGACCAAGGATTTTATTAAAAAACAAACGAGCAGGCAAGCAAACAAAAAGCCACAGAAATCATTTTGCAAGTTCATTCTGTATGTTCACCTTCATGGCAAACTGCTCAGTACAGTTGGTTTGAACTCCCCATGCAGTCGTGTGTGTGGCACGGAGGCAGGGGGAGGATCTCATGGGGATTGTTCCAAACCTGCAGCGAAGGTACAACCCAGGGTTAAACGTTTACTCTGAGTGGACAGCAGCTTGCTTAATCCCTGTGCAGATGAGATAAGCCTTTTCCTTAGCTTACTTTCTTCACTCTGCCTCTGGTCCTTGCTCATCCACTTATAGTCTGCCTCCAAGAGAAGATGTCTATGTTGAAGGAGAAAATATGCCTCAGGAGGAGGAGAGTAAAAATAGGTCAGTGGTAACTCTAATTACGTATTCCCATTTATTTGGTTTGATACTCAGTTCAACTCGACAAGTATTTGTTGATAGCCTCTTTGTTCTCATACTTGTATTAGGCTCTGGGAGATAGAGAACCGTGATGATAATGTTAATAACTGACGTTTACTTAGCGTTTACTATGTGTCAAGGGCAGTTCTAAGCACTTTATTTCTATTCATGCATTTGAACCACACAACCACCCTATGAAATACTGTCATTATCATCCTCATTTCACAGATAAGGAGACTGAAGTTAACTCAGTTACCCAACTAGGAGCTGGTAGAGCCAGAACTCAAACCCAGGCATTCCCACTCCTAAAAGACAAGGTTCTTGCTCTTATGAAGTTCAGTTGGGGGAGATGAGGTCAACATAGTGAAAAACAGTGCAGTTTAGGATAGGCCTTTGGAAGAGCCAAGACCTCGCTAAATCCCAGATTCTTCAGCTATTATAGATGTAGTGTGAGAAGTGGATGCTGTAATGTGCCTAAAGAGCTTAGTGCATATGGTGTGTTCTCAATAAATTGTGGCTGTGATGATGACAGTGACGGCATTGATGGCTTTGGATCTGAAATAAGAGTAGAGCTGGGATATCCAGAGAGAAAGAGGAATGGCCTTCCAGGTGAATTATGGAAAGAGGGGAACAAACATGATGTTGAGAAGGGGTGCTAAGGAGATACAATTTTCTTATTCCCTTGCTTATGGTCACTAGTCACCTATTGGCTCAGCTCTTTGAGGAAGGAAGACGAGTGAGTGGATGTTGCAGAGTCAGTCAGCAGCCCTGAAGCTTTTCACTGGCCTTCAAGCACGCTGGACATACCGTCTGTCTGACACTGGGACTCTGCTTCATGACTGATCCTCATCTTTTCTTCCCCCTCCTTGAGCTCAGGCCTAACGCCAGATGAGTGGATATGAAAAGCTCTAGACATTCCCAGAGTGAGAGCAACCTATGGTGCTTACAATCCAGGTTCAGTTGGGTCCCTGACCTGAACAGGTATGAGCCTTTGCTGATGTACAGAGGAAATGTGACCCCCAGCAGGCTGATGGGAGGGACTGGGCTTGAGGGTAACGGAGGTTCCTTAGGCTATCTTCTGTATGTTATAGGTGGCATCGATCAGTGAAGTATTTGTTGAGCGCCTAGTATGTGCAGAACCAAATGTTAGGACTTTTCAGTAATTCGAGAGAAGTAAAATATACGGTCCCTGCCCTTGAGGTACTGTAATTTTGTTGTGGAGATCAGATTGACATACTGGTAACAATTCCAGGTCAGTACAGGGTAGGAATAACTAGATGTTCAATTGCTTGCTTTCTTCAGATGCCGCTACCTGGCTGTCCAGCTGTCTCCTGCCATCCCTGTGTTTGCTGCCATGCTCTTCCTTTTCTCCATGGCTACACTGTTGAGGACCAGCTTCAGTGATCCTGGAGTGATCCCTCGGGCCCTACCAGATGAAGCAGCTTTCATAGAAATGGAGATAGGTGAGTTTTCTAACCAGCTGGCAAGATATTGTACAGTGGGTGGCTTTGATTAGTAAGGGAATGGAATCATAATTGTAGTTGCAGACTAATAATCACTTCTAGCCTTTTCCCTCTGAGATCCTGAATCTGAGATCATTACTACCCTGTGAAGAATATGAACTTCATTCTTCCCTGTTCTGTGTTGCATTTTAGGAGGGATATCTTGCCAAGGTCCTGCTGCACTGTTCCCAAGAGGATTTTTTAAAAAACTTTTTGGGGGTCGTCAACTCATTTGATTTTTTTTTGTATTTATTTAATTAATGTATTAATTTGGCTGTGTTGGGTGTTCGTTGCTGCTCTCAGGCTTTTCTCTAGTTGTGGTGAGCGGGGGCTACACTTCGTTGTGGTGCATAGGCTTCTCATTGCGGTGGCTTCTCTTGTTGCGGAGCACAGGCTCTAGGCGTGTGGGCTTCAGTAGTGTGGCACATGGGCTCAGTAGTTGTGGCTCACGGGCTCTAGAGTGCATGCTCAGTAGTTGTGGCACGCAGACTTAGTTGCTCTGCGGCATGTAGGATCTTCCCGGACCAGGACTTGAACCCGTGTTCCCTGCATTGGCAGGCAGATTCTTAACCACTGTACCACCAGGGAAGCCCAATTCATTTGATTTTTTTCAAATTTATTTATTTATTTATTTATATTTTTGGCTGTGTCGGGTCTTAGTTGCAGCACGCGGGATCTTTCGTTGCAGTGTGTGGGCTTCTTTCTAGTTGTGGCTCGTAGGTTTCTCTCTGGTTGTGGCACGCGGGCTTCTCTCTAGTTGTGGCATGTGGGCTCCAGAGCGTGTGGGCTCTGTAGTGTGGCACACAGGCTCCAGAGTGCACGGGCTCAGTAGTTGCAGCATGCGGGCTTAGTTGCCCCGCAGATGTGGGATCTTAGTTCCCCGACCAGGGATCAAACTTGCGTCCCCTTCATTGGACGGTGGATTCTTGACCGCTGGACCACCAGGGAAGTCCCTCATTTGATTTTCTTGATGAAAACTATAAACCTCTTCATAAAAATATTCTTATATGCATCACATACATACAATTTTGGATATAATTTCAGGGATTCATAGATGTTTTGAAGCACATGAGTGGGTTTCTAACCAAGGATTCCTGCTTTAGGGGAACACACAAGATGAGAGGGGACAGGAACCATTGGGAATTATAGGAATGGTAAAGGAAGTAGTTACAGGCTAATCACAGTACAGTCTGCAGCTCAGGGTAGGGCTCTTTGGGACAGAAATGAAGAGCTACACTAACCAGGAGCCAGGGTGCCTTCATGAGTTGAAGCAGAACATCCCAGGACTCGAGGAGGGGAGCTCCTGGGAGACTCCTGGGAGCTCACACTCCTGGGAGACTCCTGGAGCTCACACTGGGAAAGAAGGCTCTGATGCCAGTACTAGGAGGGACTGGAGCCCACCAGATCCAACAGTGGTGCCTACCTAAATTGTTCTCAAATCTGGTACCCAAGTAGCTAGAGTCAGCATCCAAGCCACGTAGAGTAGAAGAAAGGGACCCAGGACTTGTAAGACTAAAAGCTGTACCATTGGTGTACCAATCTGTGGTTAGCCTTTAGTTCTTTCAGGTGCTTTGTTATTGTTGTTTGTTTGTTGGGATTTTAATATTTTATTGAATTAAAAAGACAGACACATTTGGGTTCTAATAGGTATTATATTTATATATTATTTTTGAGAGAATTTACACTTATATAATTATTATGTATAATTATCCCCAAGAAGATAGTACATCTTTCTGTATTTTTAGACTGAATGTTGTGCCCTTTAATAGAATTTTTATAGTTTTTTTTAATATAGTTTCTATACTTCTCATATTGAGTTTATTCCTGTTTATATGCATGCTATTGTCAAGGAAATATTTTCTCCCAGTTCTAGTTGGTTTCTTTTTTTTCCCCCACAGTTTTATTGAGATATAATTGGGATATGACTTTGTGTAAGTTTAAGGTGTACAACGTTTTGATTTGATACTTTTTTAGGTTGCTTTGAAGGCTTCCAGCTTTTGTATTTCTTTTGTTTATTTAGCTGTGTTTATTTAGCTTCTTAGTGGATTTCTTTTTGAAAAATTTCAGCCTATTTTAGTTGCGGTAAGGGGACATAGATTTGTGCACATCTGAGCTCAAACTACTTAGGGGTGGGGAGAAGGTGGGAATTGTGGGAAGGAAACAGAGGCGAGGTGTGTTGGCGCAGCTGGAGTTGGGGGAGACCTGGACTAGTTAGGAGCAAGATAGGAAGGGACAGTTGTGAGTAGTCTTTTCTCTCTCTGGGTTAGTCTTTTGTCCTCCTCTTTCCATCACGTATAGAGAAACTGAAGGTCAAGGCAGTGCCTTGGCTTGATCTTGCTTCTCACAGCAGGCTGTTAGCAAGGTTAGCTCTGTTTTGCCAGATTGCTGGGCCCGGGGCCCAGGCTTAAGCTGTCAGGTTGTTACCTCTGCATTTAGCATGTTTCTCTCAATAGTAGAGTGCGTTCTTGAGTTCATACGTATGTTTATGTTAGCAAGTTTTTGTCAACTTACATTCAGCCCTGTACTGGGTATGCTGTGGGTAGGGTCTGGGTGGGGGAGAGAAGAAGACATGTGGTTGGTTCCCTTGCATCATAGCGCACCTCATGGGATGGGAGAGCCTTGAACTCTCTCCCAGGTGCCCTCATGTAAAGTACATGCAGAGGAATGTTAGGGTGGCATGCTGGTACTTATATCATCCTCTAATGAATAGCTATCCCCATTCTTTAAGACTTGTGTCACACTGTTATTGTTTGATTTCACAGCATCCACCCCACTCCGCTAAAAAAGGAAAAAAGTTCCATATGGCAGATATTTTTAAAATCAAAGTGAATTGAAAAAATATTCTGTTTTTAGAATTATCCTGCACAGCAAGGGTGCAATGAGACAGGCACTCTCATATGCTGCAGACGGGCGGGCATGCAAATTGATACAATCTGTCTGGGAAGCAGTTTCCCAATAAGTGATATGGGCTTTAAGGGTTCATACCCTTTGAGCCAGTAATTTCACTTCTCTCAGGATTAGCTAAAGGAAATAATCAGAGATTTACACAAATACTTGTAGAAGGATTTTTAATGCATCATTTTTTCTTTTTCCTAGCTATTTTAATGCCAGCAACTTCATATATTACTGCTCAGACTTCAACATGCTTTTCTTTTTTTCTTTATGTTTTAGAAATTAATTTTAACACATGAACATATTCTTGAGGAAGGGAGGAGGGGGTTGGGATTAGGGTGGAGATCAAAGGGGACTTAAGCTTTGTCTGTAATGTTTTAAGTTTTTGCATGCAGCATCATTTAAATAGCAAAATACCAGAGGCAACTTAAATGCCCAATAACATGAATTGGTTAAATAAATTACAGTACATGCATATGATAGAAAATTGTATTGCCAGTAATGATGTTTTCAGAAAAAAATTAACAACCATGGAAAAATGCTTACTGTATAACGTTAAGTGAAAAATACAGGGTATAAAATTGTATCTAAAATATAATCTCAAATTTAAAAAATCATGAATGTTTATTTATTTGTTAAGAGTAGAAGGAAAGGGACTTCTCTGGTGGCACAGTGGTTAAGAATCCGCCTGCCAATGCAGGGGACACGGGTTCGAGCCCTGGTCCGGGAAGATCCCGCATGCCGTGGAGCAACAAAGCCCGTGCGCCACAACTACTGAGCCTGCGCTCTAGAGCCCGTGAGCCACAACTACTGAAGCCCACCCGACTAGAGCCTGTGCTCTGCAACAAGAGAGGCCACTGCAATGAGAAGCCCACACGCTGCAACGAAGAGTAGCCCCTGCTCGCCGCAACTAGAGAAAGCCTGTGTGTAGCAACGAAGACCCAATGCAGCCAAAAATAAATAAATAAATAAGTTAAAATTTATTTAAAATAAAAAAGAGTAGAAGGAAATATACCAAAATGCATAAATATCCCTGAGTTGAGAGACCATCAGTGATTTTTTTTGTCTTCTATTCATATTTTCTGTTTTTTCCAAATTTTTTACAATAAGCATGTATTACTCTTATTTTTAAATAATTGTTTTTCTGATTCTAAATATTACCAGTCTTTTTTCATGCATATATTTTACTTTTGCAAGGTAAAATGCTTCTTTTTAGTGTACAGTTTCATTTTTCAGTATGTTGTGAATATTTAAAATGTGTACATCATTTGAAATGGCTGCATAATATTCCATCCCATGCACGTATCATAATGTACTTAACCAACCTTCTATTATAATATTAAGGTTATTTTCAGTCTTTCACTATTAAAAGGGACTTCTGTGACAAATATCCTGTGTTACCATCTTTTGTACATCTCTTTGTAATTTTGATAAGTTCCTAGAAGTAGAATGGCTGGGTCAAAAGTATACACATTTAGGAGCCTCCCTGGTGGCGCAGTGGTTAAGGATCTGCCTGCCAATGCAGGGGACACGGGCTCGAGCCCTGGTCTGGGAAGATCCCACATGCTGCGGAGCAACTAAGCCCATGCGCCACAACTACTGAGCCTGTGCTCTAGAACCCGCGAGCCACAACTACTGAGCCCATGTGCCACAACTACTGAAACCTGCGCACCTAGCCCATGTTCCGCAACAAGAGAGGCCATCGCAATGAGAAGCCCACACACTGCAATGAAGAGTGGCCTCCGCTTGCCGCCACTAGAGAAAGCCCGTGCGCAGCAACGAAGACCCAATTCAGCCAAAAATAAATTAATTAATTAATTTTTTTAAAAAGTAAGCACATTTAAAATTTTGGTAGTCACTGCCATATTGCTTACTGGTAATGTATAAAAATACCTTCTCCCTATCCTTGCCAACACTGGGTATTTTTATTCTTTTTTTTTTAACATCTTTATTGGAGTATAATTGCTTTACAATGGTGTGTTAGTTTCTGCTTTATAACAAAGTGAATCAGCTATACATATACATCTATCCCCATATCTCCTCCCTCTTGCGTCTCCCTCCCTCCCACCCTCCCTATCCCACCCCTCTGGGTGGTCACTAAGCACCGAGCTGATCTCCCCGTGTTATGCGGCTGCTTCCCACTAGCTATCTATTTTACATTTGGTAGTGTATATATGTCCATGCCACTGTCTCACTTCGTCCCAGCTTACCCTTCCCCCTCCCCATGTCCTCAAGTCCATTCTCTATGTCTGCGTCTTTATTCCTGTCCTGCCCCTAGGTTCTTCTTTTTAACACTTGTTAATATAGAAGGTAGAAATGGTATCTTTATGTTAATTTCTTTGATTATCAGTAAAGTTATATGTTTTCATTTCATATGTTTTTTAGCCATTTTTATTTCTTCTATTATGAATGTTTTTCTTTGTAATCAGCCAAAAAGCTTGAAGAAACACTTTTTTACATGTACACAAAATAATTGCATGGCACTCAGTGGAATTTGGGGAGGATACTCTGTGATGTTGAGAGTCTAGTCTGGAAATGCCAGCCTGGCGGGGACAGTGGGCCTAGGGAACATTTGATTACTCCCATTGCTCTTGGAGAGGTGGTAAGGCTTTTGGTCTCAAATAATGGCTAGCAGTGGTGTTAACTGTCTTTACTGATCTACAGAAGCTACCAATGGTGCAGTACCCCAAGGCCAGCGACCACCCCCTCGTATCAAGAATTTCCAGATAAACAACCAGATTGTGAAGCTGAAATACTGTTATACATGCAAGATCTTCCGGCCTCCCCGGGCCTCTCATTGCAGCATCTGTGACAACTGTGTGGGTGAGTAAAACCAAAGAGATGTTGCCTGGGGAAAGGCTGAGTTGAAGAAGAGGGTCAGGGTGATTTTTCTCAGGAAAAATCAGTGGGGGTGGGAAGATAGATTTAGATAGGAAACAAGCTAGATTTTTAGTTAAGAAACTTAAGATGGGAAACAAGCTTCCGAACAATTGCAAATCAGCTGTACTTCTGTAGATCAAATCATAATTTAAATATCCTCTAGTTTAAAAAAAAAAACCTCTTTGGTAAATAAAGAAATAAACTTTACCTGTTTTTCAAATCTAGATTTTCTTCTACTGGATCTGTTTCAAGTGGAACCCACCTTACGTAGGGGGAGGAGAATCCTAGTCCACTGGAGGGCAGCATCGGGGAAGGAAGGGCTAAATAAGAAGTGGTGTTCCCAGGAAGAAAAAAATTGCTAGCATTTATTGAATTCCTAATATATACTAGGCACTTGCTAAGTGCTTTCCCTTTCTCTCATTTAAGACTCATAAGAACCCCATAAGATAGGTATTATCCTCATTTTACAGATGAAGAAATAGATGAAGCACCTTTGTGTAGGTTCATATAATTAAATTAGTATGAGATGAAGCTGGAACAGCTCTGATTCCAAAACCTCATTTGTTCTTTCTCTGCTTCTGCTGCAAGGGTGGGGGGTGTATGTGTGCATAATACAGAGATCTGTGCTTCTAGCTGCATATATGTGACTTAGTTGTAATCACTGCCTAGTGTATGCTGAGCCCTGGGAAAGATCAAAAACAGTCAGTAAATATGTCTGTTGATAGGCAGATATGTGCAATTCCTTATATTATCAATAGGCATACTTCCAGCATTCTTTATATATGCCATGGAGCATGCCTGAGTACATTGCTTTCCTCTCATTAGCCAATTCTTTTTAGGTTAAGGTTGGGAAGATATATCTTACTTTATATGGTAAAAGCTATATGTAGATAGGATTTTTATAAATTGAAACTCATTTTAAATGAGCCAGGAAACTTGATATTTCAAGGAAGTGTGATGTGAAGGTTTTCAAAAAGTATTCCCTCTCCTTATTAATATTCTTAAACATTTAGAACTCATGCAAATTGATTTTTTAAAAAAGAAGCAATAACATTTCAGTAGAAATATGGACAGCAGATAAAACAGGAAATGCAATTACTTAGTTCACATGAAAAAAAGGTTCATCTCTACTAAAAAGCAAAGAAATAAAAATTAAAACAAGATCTTAAACCTAGAAATTTAGCAAGGAAAACCTGATAACGCTTAGCCCTACACTGGTAGGAGTGTAAATTGGAACAAACTTTTTGGAAGGCAACCTAATAAAATTCATGAGAAACTTAAAACATGTATACCCTTTGGTGCCAGTGACTTGCCTTCTAGGGATCTAACCCAAGAAAATAATTAGAGATGTGGTAAAGATTTAGGTATGGACATATTTACCTCCAGATTATTATAGTAATGAAAAATTGAAAAGAAACTAATTGTCCATCAGTAGATAAATGGTCAAATAAATTGTGGGACATAACATACAGTGGACTTTTATGGGTAAAGCTCATACCAGAAAGCTAAATGAAATAAAATAGAAGATAGGCTACATTTATAGTGTGATCTCAGTTACACATTTAAAAAAATATAAGTATGTATAAAGAATTATGCAAGGAAGTACTCTAGAACGCTTATTGTCTATTATCTATAGGTTGTGGGGTAATAAGGGATTTTGTTTCCTTCATTAGAAAAAAATTATTTTCAAGTTTTCTACAATGAGCATGTATTACTTGTATCAATATTATCAGAAAAAAGTGTGATTTATAATATATTGATGGTAAAAATATTGAATATATCTGTATAAATCTGCATTCTTCAGTGTTTTTTATGTGGCAGGTTTGCTTAAAGTAAGGCTATATCTTCCTTTCCTTTTCTGAAAAGATATAGCCCTTTAACTAGGAGATGCACCTGTTTTTACAGCCTTATTTTTTGACTGGTACACAGCTCACTGCGCTTTAAAAATGATATATTTTATTCTTTGTGCTTTTTTCATTCATTAAAATAATACATGTTGGGCTTCCCTGGTGGCGCAGTGGTTCAGAGTCCGCCTGCCGATGCAGGGGGCACGGGTTTGTGCCCCGGTTCGGGAGGATCCCACATGCCGCGGAGCGGCTGGGCCCGTGAGCCATGGCCGCTGAGCCTGTGCGTCTGGAGCCTGTGCTCCGCAACGGGAGAGGCCACAGCAGTGAGAGGCCCGCGTACCGCAAAAAAATAAAATAATAAAATAATAATAATACATGTTCATTGTAGAAAATATGGGAAGTACAGGTATTAATAAAACTTAATCCCAAACTCACTCTCCATTTTGCTGTATTTCCTTCTAGTCTTTCTCTTGTTTGTGAAATTGGATCATACTAGAGTTTTTAGTCCTGCCTTTGTCACTTACCATTATATCCTGAGCATTTTTCTACACCTTTAATAAATGTTTTTTGAATATATTATTTTAATGACTGCATAATCCATCATATGGCTATATTCTACTTTATTTAGGTGGTCTCCTATCAGTAGATATTATTCACGATCCTGTTTTATTCATTATTATAAAACTGCAATCAAAATTATTAAATTTAAAAAAATTATTAAATTTAAGGATGTGGTGAAATTGGAACCTTCATACATTGCTGGTGGGAATGTAAAATGGTGCAGCTGCTGTGGAGAACATTTTGGCAGTTCTTCAGAAAGTTAACATAGAATTATATGACCCAGCAATTCCACTCTTGGGTATATACCTATATTACCCAGTGTGCTCGGGCTGCCAACAAAATACCACAGACTGAGTAGCTTAAATAACAGAAATTTAATTTCTCATAGTGCTGGAGGTTAGAAGTCCAAAATCACAGTGCCGACTGGGTTGATTTCTGGTGAGGCTTGCAGGTGGCCACCTTCTTGCCGTGTCCTCACATGGCCTTTTCTCTGTGCTCGTGCGCTTCTGGTATCTCTTCCTTTTCTTCTTATAAGGATACCAGTTGTATTGGATTAGGGCCCCACCCTTATGACCTTATTTAACTTTAGTTACCTCCTTAGAGGCCCTGTCTACAAATGCAGTCACACTGGGGTTAGGGCTTCAATGTATGAATTTTAGGGGGACACAGTTCTGTCCATAACAATACCAAAAAAGAACTGAAAACAGGAACTCAAACGTACTTGTACATCAGTGTTCACATCAGCACTGTTCATGAAAGCCAAAAGATGGAGACAATCCAAGCGGTGGTTTGGGGGTGATGAAAATTTTGGGAAATAGGTAGTTGTGATGGTTGTACAACATTGTGAATGTAATTAATGCCAGTGAATTTTACACTTAAAATTGGTTAAAATGGCAAATTGTATGTTTTATATATTTTACCACAATAAAAAAATTAATAAAAAAGTATTGAACTTAAATTTCTGTGCACATCTCTATTTCCTTATGAGAAATTATTAAAAATGGATTTATTCTGCCGAAGGGGTGTGAGCATTATTAAGGCTCTTGATACATACGGGCAAATTGCTTTCCAGAAAGGTTCTCTCAATTTGTACTTCCACAAACAGTATATTAGAGTGTACGTTTTACCGTGTTCTCACTAACACTGAATATTATTTTTTATATTCTTATTTTGATAGGCAGAAAAGTATCTTATTGTTGTATTAGTATTGCGATGAGTTAGTGAATCTGAAAACGTTTAAATATATGTTTATATGGTATTTATTAACTGTTTTGCTTTTTGACTATTTTTGAAGTATTTGTATTTTGTTATTGATTTGTAAGGACTTTTCATAGACTAAGTTACAAAATTCACATACTTTCTAGGGGTTTTTTTTCCTCTTTAATTTTCTTTATAGTATTTTTAACATCTATGAAATATTGTTTAAAGTGTATGGAGTCAAATCTATTTTTCTTTGTCATCTGTGGTTTTTTTCCATTACTTTTATGCTTAGAAAGTCCTTCTCCATACAGGAGACAAATGTTCACCTATTCTTTATGGTTATTTTAAGGTTTCACTTTGTTTTTACATTTAACTCTTTAATTCATCTGGAATTAATTTTGGTAAATAGTGTGAGGGAAAAAGATCTAACCTTATTTTCAACCAAGTAACCAATTGTCTCTGAGTTGTTGATGGAATGATACTTCCTTTCTCTACTGGTTTTGAAGCACTACCATTCTCAGAGAGTAAATTTTTATATATTCTGTTTCTGGGTGATTTCCATTCCATTGAGCTATGCCACACCATTCCAGGTATGTAGGTTTATAATTTTTTACTAACTGGAGTTTAAGAAAAACCACGCTACTCATTTTTCAAAAGTCCCTTGGCTATTTACACCTATTTATTCTTCCTGTGCTTAGTAGACACACTTACTAAGACTTTTCTTTGGAAAAGCAAGGTCTCTGCTGTTAACTGACAGTGAGACAGATCACTTAACCCCTCAGTGTCTCAGTTTTCTCATCTGTAAAATGGAGAAAAGAATATCTTCTTTTGCCCAACTTCCAGGACGATTGTGGGGATCAAATGAGATGGCTGTGAAAACATTGTGAAAAATAAAAACCAGTGTTTTTTTTAATTTATTTTGGAAGGAAATAGGTGTTTTTGGTTTTATTTATTTATTTGAATTTTATTTTATTTATTTTTTTATACAGCAGGTTCTTATTAGTCATCCATTTTATACACATCAGTGTATACAAAACCAGTGTTTTTTACAGTTGAAATAGGCAGCGATCCTAGGGGTCTTGGACTTAGGTATTAAGTGGATGGCAGGGTTGTGCTTAGTCTTGGAGGTTTTGGCACTGGACTCTCTCTTTCTCCCACAGAGCGCTTCGACCATCACTGCCCCTGGGTGGGGAATTGTGTTGGAAAGAGGAACTACCGCTACTTCTACCTCTTCATCCTTTCTCTGTCCCTCCTCACGATCTATGTCTTTGCCTTCAACATCGTCTACGTGGCCCTCAGTGAGTATACAGGGCAGTGTATGTTGCTGGAGGGGTGGGTGGTGGGAGAAGACTTGAGGACAGCTTAGGGGAGTGGTTCCGTATCCTGGCGGGACTTTACCATTGCGAAGGCACCTTAAGACCAGTTAGAAGTGTGCACTACTATCTGCTCCTGAACAGAGCTCCAAACCTCAGCTCACATCAATTAGGATTTACCGAGTGTGTTGGTCTTCTCAGTGGCCCTCTGCTGGAGACCAGCACCATAATTACTGGTCTGTACCTAGAGTACTGGGCATTTCTGAGGTGATCCCAAAGGTTGGGGATGTATTTTTGCCTGTATGTGTCACCTCTTTTGCCTCATAAGACCTGCCCTTGTGTCAGGTGGTAGAAGGGGTTACACCAGAGAAATGTCTTTTAGTGGCTCATGGTCTACTTTGGGAGATAGAAAATATACACCTGTGTGTGTGTGTGTGTGTGCGCGCGCGCGTGTGCACATGCACACATACACACACATAAAACAGCCCAAGGGCAGATGGGATGAGGAGTTAAAGGAGTGGTCTTAATCAAGGCAGCTTCCTGGGGAGAGATGAGTCCTGAGCTGGATTTTGAGCAGTGAAGAGATATGGATTGATGAAGAGAGAGGATTTTTCTTGGATATTTCTGATTTCTTTCATCTATGAATGAATTTCCCGCTCCATGGCCATAGCTGGAGGCTAGGGAAAAGGGAGGGGAGCCAGATGCTTGGCTTGTGGCCGACTCCCTAGTCCAGTGTTGGGTCCTGTATTGAGAAGGTGGACCCTTTAGTCAAGAGAGTACCAGCTTGGAGGTGTGAGTCCCTTGCCTCAATGAGGGCTTATCTCTTGCCGGCTTGTAACAAGGGATAGGGAGGGAAGAAAGTGAGTAGGCACTAGGGTATGTGTGTATTTTTTACTAAAGTTACTAATCTTTCTCTCTACTCCTCCTCCCAATTTCACAGAATCCTTGAAAATTGGCTTCCTGGAGACATTGAAAGAAACTCCTGGAACATATCCTCCCCTGGCAGGATGTCCCCGTGAAGCCCTCTTAAACTACTTTTCAGCATGCTTTCTGTCTGCAGTTCTCCACCATCTCATTTTTCAGACATCAGAGAGTGCCAACGTCTAAAATTTTTAAATGTAGCCTTAGTGGTAGCAACTAGAATGGAGGCTGGCCAGGGCTTAAAGGGAGGTCTTTCCTTCAACTTTGTCTCCACTGCCTCCCTCCCAAGTCCTTCTGATCCCAGGCTCAGCCCTGCATTCTCTAGTGGGCTATACTTTGCTCTCAGTAGACCTCTTGCATCACTTACTAGAAGTCCCACCTTCCTGTTACAGCTAAGCTTATTTTGTACAGAAGTTACATTTCTGAAAAGGAGATTCAGATGGGATTTGTAGAAATCACATTCTGGTTTCTTTCCCACCAGTTTTTTCATCTATAAAGTTTATTTTTTGATGTGTTTTCCATTGGCAGTGATGGCCAACATTGTTTAGCTTTGGACCCCTCCTAAATGTCCCCTTCAAAGAGCCAATGATGAATAAACAGACAAACACCTAAATAGACTAGATCTGTTAGAGAGCTACTTGTAGTGGATAAACAGGCATCCTTTACCTTTCATGAGGGATATAGCCAGCAAGTTTAGAATTCACCCGTTGTTATGTATGGATATATATTTGTGGTATATGTTCCAAGGGGTAAGGATGGTGTGACTGGTGTCATGAGTATGGGCTGCGGCATCAAGTCCCGTGGTGTGGCTTCTTCAATATTCCTTAACCAACACCTCACTGTTCTAGAAGTACTCATTTGCTTCTTCACACTCTGGTCCGTCGTGGGACTGACTGGATTCCACACTTTCCTTGTGGCTCTCAACCAGACAACCAATGAAGATGTGAGTCAACTTTTCCTCTCCTCATTACATATTCTTCTACCAAAAGCCTATTCTCTAATTACCTGCTGGAGAACTGAGTCTCCAGGGCCTGGGAGGTTGAGGCAGGCAGAAAGCCAGGTGTGGGAGATTGTTAAACCAGGTGTGTAGAAGAAAAAGCAGACTGCTTTGTTTGGAGCTGAATGCCTGTAGGGAATTAGGAAGAAGAGATTGAATATGGTTGGGTGAGCACAAGGTCTTTAGCTGTTCATAGGTCCTTAAAAGCTAACTGGTGCCTCTGGGTTTGGAATGGAGAGGGACAGTTGCATTGAATAAGTCCTTGCTTTTAAAAAGTTACCGATTGGGACTTCCCTGGTGGCGCAGTGGTTAAGAATCCACCTGCCAATGCAGGGGACACTGGTTCGAGCCCTGGTCTGGGAAGATCCCACATGCTGCGGAGCAACGAAGCCCGTGCGCCACAACAACTGAGCCTGCGCTCTAGAGGCCATGAGCCACAACTACTGAGCCTGCGTGCCGCAGCTACTGAAGCCTGCACGCCTAGAGCCCGTGCTCCGCAACAAGAGAAGCCACTGCAATGAGAAGCCCGCGCACCGCAACAGAGTGGCCCCCGCTCGCCGCAACTAGAGAAAGCCCGCGTGCAGCAACGAAGACCCAGTGTAGCCTAAAATAAATAAATTAATGAATTAAAAACAAAAATTTACCGATTAATCCATATTCATTGTAGAAAATCAGGAAGTACAGATGAGTAAAAAATAGCAAATAAGTCCCTGTAATTTTACCTCCTAGGCATCACCATTGTTAATGGTATGATCTATAGTCTTCTAGACTTGTCTAGACTTGTTCTCATGTTTGTTTATGTGAATATATTATGTATTTTTAAATGGAAATAATACATAACGCTCAGGTATCTGCTTTTTTACTCTATTGTGAATATTTTTCCGTGGCTATGCATGTATTTCTCTTTTTTTTTTCTGTTGTGGTAAAAGACACATAAAATGCACCATCTTTTTTTTTTTTTTGGCTGCGCTGAATCTTCGTTGCTGCGCACAGGTTTTCTCTAGTTGCGGTGAGCAGGGGCTGCTCTTCGTTGCAGTGCGTGGGCTTCTCATTGCGGTGGCTTCTCTTATTGCGGAGCACGGGCACTAGGCGCGCGGGCTCAGTAGCTGTGGCACAGGGGCTTAGTTGCTTCGTGGCATGTGGGATCTTCCTGGACCAGGGATCAAACCCGTGTCCCCTGCAGTGGCAGGCAGATTCTTAACCACTGGACCACCAGGGAAGTCCTTAAAATGTACCATCTTAAACCATTTTTTAAGTTTACAATTCAGTGGTATTAGTACATTCACATTGTTGTGCAACCATCACTACCATCCATCTCCAGAACTTTTTCATCTTCCTGTGCTGCATGTATTTCTTCAACATAATGTTTAAGCCTTGGCTTTTATCTTGCAGATCAAAGGCTCATGGACAGGGAAGAATCGTGTCCAGAATCCCTATAGCCATGGCAATATTGTGAAGAACTGCTGTGAAGTGCTGTGTGGCCCCTTGCCCCCCAGGTACTCAGAGGACTAGAAGATCCTGGAACTCTTGGGACAAGCAGTTTGACCTGATCCTGTCACCTGGTGTGATGCATTCTTCTGAACATGGCCTCTTCGTGTCAAAAGAGGTCTTCCCAGGGATTGTCCCTTGGTGCCATATCTACATGGACCATAGGCCGTGGGCTGGTTGTTTTGAAGGGATGACCTTTCGTTCTTATTTTATCTGTTTGTTCCCTTGTTAATGTGGTATTCCCTGGTTTGTGGAAGAAAAAGTGAATGGAAGGTAGGAGATGTGTGCTAGGATCAGACTAGACTGCCAAAGGGCAGGTTTATATTTTCCAGCACACTCAGGAAGATTCAGTGGGGTGGGTGGGTGGAGAGGTGGATGCAAAGTGCTTTGTTAACTCTCCTGTCTCCTTCAGTGTGCTGGATCGAAGGGGTATTTTGCCACTGGAGGAAAGTGGAAGTCGACCTCCCAGTACTCAAGAGGCCAGTACCAGCCTCTTGCCTCAGAGCCCAGTAAGTGTTCCTGACTTTTTAAGGCTTTTAGACTTTAAGACTGAGTTGGGGGTAGAGGGTGTAGACTAAATTTACACCTTAGAGATATAATTAGGCAATTTTGTGTGCAGTCACTTCAGCTTCCCTGTCTCTGCTTCTGCCCTGACATTGCCTTAAGATCTTTGTGCCCTTGACATAGATTGAGATCTAGTCATTTCTTCAACATTCTGTGCCAGCCAATGTGCTAGGTGCTAGGGATACACCAGTGAACAAGTCACATAATGCGTCTGCTCATATGGAGCTCATTGTCTAGTGGGGACGAGAGAAAACAGGTTATTAGTCCATGTAGTGAAAAGTGCCTTGATGAGGGAAGCATAAAATGCTATAGGAGCAATGACAGGGGTCAGGAGGGTGGGTTGGAGTTAGTGGTGTGGTTACCTTGGTAGAAGGAGGCTTCCTCACTGGAATATGCAGATGTGGAAACTCTCCGAGCTATACTGATCACATATGCTTTAATAAAGTATGTTCCTAAAATTATTAATTGAACTTTCTTTTTTTTGTAATAGCTCTGTTGAGATATAATTCAGATACCATAAAATACCTGTTTAAAATGTAGGATTCACTGGTTTGTAATATGTTCACAGAACTGTGCTATCATCACAACAATCCATTTTAAAACATTTTCATTGCCCCCCCAAAAAAAACCCTGTACCCATTAGCAGTCACTCTCCCTTTCCCCCCAGTTCCCTCAGCCCCATCCCTAGGGAACTATTAATCTACTTTCTTTTGCTGTAGGCTTCTTCTGTACATTTCATAAAAATAGAATCATATTATATGTGGTCTTTTGTGACTGGCTTCTTTGATTTAGCCTTGTATTTTCAAGGTTCATCTATGTTGTAGCATGCAGCAGTACTTCTTTCCTTTATACGGCTGAATAATATTCTGTTATATAGATAGACTACATTTTATTTATCCATTCATCAATTGGTAGACATTTAGGTTGTTTCCACCTTTTGGTTATTATGAATAATGCTGTAATAAACATGTATATGCAAGGTTTTTTTTTGACACAACTCAATTCAGATTTTTTTTAGCAGATATTCATTTTTAATTATTTATTTTTGGCTGTGTTGGGTCTTCGTTTCTGTGCGAGGGCTTTCTCCAGTTGTGGCAAGCGGGGGCCACTCTTCATCGCGGTGCGCGGGCCTCTCACTATCGTGGCCACTCTTGTTGCGGAGCACAGGCTCCAGACGCACAGGCTCAGCGGCCATGGCTCACAGGCCCAGCCGCTCCGCGGCATGTGGGATCTTCCCAGACCGGGGCACGAACCCGTGTCCCCTGCATCGGCAGGCGGACTCTCAACCATTGCGCCACCAGGGAAGCCCAATTGGTTTTTTTGTATATTGATTCTGTATCCTGAAACCTTGCTAAACTTCTTTTATTAGTTCTAATAGATTTTTAGTAGACTTGAACTTTCTTTTAAAATCAAATTCTCCTGGAATTCCCTGGCGGTCCAGTGGTGAGGACTTAGCACTTTCACTGCCATGGGCCGGGGTTCAATCCCTGGTTGGGGAACTAAGATCCCACAAGCCACGCAGCGCGGCCAAGAAAAAGAAATCGAATCCTACTCTTAGATGAATGCTATTTGTAAGTTAGATAATTGTTCTCTACTTTGCCTTTCTTAAATTTTTAATTTTCTTTTTTGAAGTATAGCAAACTCATGTTTATATCATTATCATCATTTTGAATATTGTTTTTCTGATGAGTCTGATCTTAAATCATTACAGTATAGGTTAGTGATTCTCAGTTGAATGTGGGGAAGGGTGGTATTTTAGGATCGCTCAGGAGGCATTTTCAAACCAGATGCACCATCTGAAGATTTTGCCACCCCACCCTCTTTGGTTTAGAAGCACTGTTCTAGGGAGGCATGTGTTAGGGCCGAAAGAAGATTGAGAACCACCATGTCAGGCCTTGTTAGACAAGTTGTTATAACATTGCGTTGTGAAGGAGGGAAGGTGGTCTGTGTAATTATTTGTGATCCCTTTTATTATTATCATGCCTAGTAATAGAAATATCTGTCCACAACAGACAGTTAAGAATAGAACTCAAATAAACTTCAATTGCCTTCTGCTGAGAAGACGACAGTCTAGTCTTGGTTCTGAGTTTGGTGTTGGTGGCGGCATATCTGTAGCGTCAGTGTGGTTGATGGGTTCAGAGGAAGAGTTCAGTGTCTATGGGTTATCTCCATTTGTATTTTGAGGGAGAGCTTTGTATTGAATTTGATATCTTTTCCTTCTCAGGCTCCAACAGACCATCTAAGCTCCGATGAGATGCCGGAGGACACCAGCACTCCTGAAGAGATGCCACCCCCAGAGCCCCCAGAGCCCTCACAGGAGGCCACTGAAGCTGAGAAGTAGCCTATCTATGGAAGAGACTTTTGTTGTGTCTGATTAGGGCTGTGAGAGATTTAATGGGAGAAGATAACCTGAGACAGAGAGCAAGTAAGCTGTTCCTATTACTGTTTTTCTTTGGTCTTTATTCACCCAGTTGTAAACTGGCATTTTCTTGCTGCAAGCTTTTTTAAATTTCTGGACTCCAAGCAGTTGCAGAAGATGTCAGTCACCTCTGGTAACTGGACAAATGGGTCCCTTGGGCCCTGGCACTGGTTTTCCATGGCCTCAGCCACAGAGGCCCCTTGGACTCCCCTCTCTTCCCAGATCCCAGCTCTCCTGCTTGGGGTCACTGGCCCAATTCTGGGGTAAAGGTTCCTGAGACTGACTCAGATCCTCTCAAGCTGCTGTGCATCATGAGTCCAGGGGCAGTCACAGAGAACTCTGGCCAGGGAATTCTAACTGGATTCTTGAGGCCTTCAGAATGGAGGGGGATGGAGAGTGGGCTTGGAAGATTCTCCTGGCTACAAAGTGCCAACATTGCCAGCAAATCCTTTCAGGAATGGGGTAGGCAGTTTCCACTTGTTGTATTTATTCGTGCAGCTTCTCCTTTGTCCCCTGTCCACTCTCTAACACCCAAGCCCCACGCTTTTCCAGTGAGATATATGTAAGTAATTGCAGTATAGATAACAATTCACATTTCTCGTAGACTACCCAGAAACTTTTTAATACCTGTGCTGTTCTCAATAAGAACTTATGAGATGCCAACGGCACGGCCCCTCGCACTCTCTGTCTCATGTCTCTTCCTCTCTCATTAGCCCCTTTTAATTTGTTTTCGTTTTGACTCTTGTTCCCGTTGGGAGCAGGAACGGCAGTAATAAAAGTCTGCACTTTGGTGGTTCCTTTTCCTCAGAGGAAGCCCGAGTGCTCACTTAAACACTACCCCCTCAGACTCCCTGTGTGAGGCCTGCAGAGGCTCTGTATGCACAAATGGGGAAACTAAGGCACAGAGAGGCTCTCCTCTCCTCTCCCCCTATGTCCCCTCAAAAAAGAAAAAAAAAAGAAAAAAAAGGATAACCAGTACTTCCATTAGGCCTCGGCTGAGTGAGGAGGGAAAGCCCCGCACTGCTGCCCTCCTGGGGGACCCACTCCAAGGCCTTGGCCCACCACGGGCTTGGTAACCACACCGGGGGCTTCCTCCAGGCCCCGCTCTTCCAGCACTTCCACCGGCAGAGTCCCAGAGCCGCTTCACCCTGGGGGTGGGCTGTGGCCCCCAGTCAGCTCTACTCAGGACCTGCTCTATTTCAGGGAAGAAGATTTATGTATTATATGTGGCTATATTTCCTAGAGCACCTGTGTTTTTCTAAGCCAGGGTCCTGTCTGGATGACTTCCGGGGAGGGGGGGAGTGTAAAGCAGAACTTTTAATCTATTTGAAGGCGATTAAACTGTGTCTAATGCAAACTGCCTGCCTCCTCCTTCCCCCTTCCATTTCAAGAACCACCATGGGGGTGTGAATATCTTTGGGGGGTGGGGTGGGGGTGGGGGTTGAAGGGGGTGCTTGTTACTACACATACTTCCATTTTCCAGGGGGCCCTTGGGTTGGAGAGGTAGCTCCCAAACTCTCCATTGACCTATACTACATTCTGGGTTGAAGTTTACCGTATTCTTGACTATGAAAAGAGGCCTTTCAAGGCCATGAACAGTGTTAGAAAGATTGGGAGGGTCAGGGGTTATATTAAATTAAGAGAACAAGTTCTTTAATAGGATATTGTTTTTATGCAGATGGATGCTGTTAATTGCAAATGAGTCTTGGTTATTAAAGCAGGCTCCTCAGGGCCTCCCCTTGGAAATATTTTGTTAGTGATCTTTTACAAGTGATGGTATATATTTCTTTTTAAATGGTCTGTAATCAAGATTCCTTACCAGTTCTTGTCTCGCTCTTCCCAGTTAATCAGAAGTAATGAAATTCGGCCGCTCCTAGCTTTTTCTCTATGTCTTCCTATTTTCTTGTAGCAGGATTTGAGTTTAGCAATCCTTAGAGAGACAGAGAGACAGACTGGGACTCTGACTGACTCAGATTCCGGTCCTATCTGCCTCTACTTTCTCATTCTTTTTCTGGCTCTCTCAGTTTTGTCCTTGTAGTTAGATTTTAGTTAGTTCAAAATAAGGCCAAGCCTGGAGAGTTGGGAAGATACTAGGTTTTTCCAGTTAACCTGCCACTCAGATGAACCCATTTTTAGTCAGTTCTCAACCCATCCTGTCTTAGCCCATCTCCTCTCTCCTCCCTCAACTTACCTCAGCCACTCTTCTGTTGACCCTTGTGTGAGTTAGAGAAGCTTTCTTTTTCTGAGGTCAAGGGTCAGAATGGAAACCCCTTATCATTAGTGTGAAATGATCTTTTTTTTAAAAGCTTCTGCTTTTCCCTACTCCCTACCCTTGTTCTTTTCCTATATAAATCTTCTGCATTTAAGACCTTGGCCTGAAGATCTGTCCTGTTCATACCATGCACCAGCTGGGACTGTTCCTAGTCTGAGTTCTGATCAGAGGGGAGATTGAAGAATTGGTCCCTCCCAGGGGAATAGGCTTTAAATTGTTTGCTCTTTTCAATGGCTGACATTCTTTCCACCTCTCCCCTTCCTCCCCATTCCTTAAGTTTCCTATGCACCCCACTTCCCCAGACCAGGATGGTTGGCACGGATCCAAAACCTCTGGGGGTTGGTGGAATTTGGCTCTTTGAGGCCTCTTTTTTTTCTTTCATGTCCCTTTGGCCCTGGGGCCCTGCTTGCCACAGTGGAGAACACCATCTCCCCCTTTGCTTTTTTCACCAGTGGCGGCAGTGGGTTCTAATTCTATAGCAGCTAAACTCCATTCTTCCTGCCCTGCCCTTCCTGCGTTTACCCTTAAGGCCCCTTTTCCTACTGACCAAATCTCTTTACCTTGTTGGGGGAAAAAGAAGTATTTTGTTTTTAAATCTATTTTCTAACTTAAATGCAATTTAATATGTAAATCTCTGCACTTTTGTGTGAGCCTACAAATGTGTATGTGTGCTGGGTTTTTCACTCTGGTGTTTCGTAATAAAGAAATCCTTTTCGGGGGGAAGCCAATTAATGAAGGAGACTTGAATGGTCTTAGAAATACAGGGATGTCTGTTTCTTTGTGCTTCTGCCTCATTTCTTTACTTGTGCCTAGCGTGCGTGACCGGACCCCTCCCCCACCTTTTGACCCCCTTCTTTTGAGAGGGCCTTCAGCCTAGTGGGGCAGAGAGAGGGACCTGAACTGTGTGTCTGGTACCCCTCTGAGACCACTTGGATTGGCTCAAGTGGTAACCTAGCAACCTAGCCCTCCTCCCTCTCCCCATAGCCTAGCCCCGTTAGTCCTTTTCTTCTAGCTCAGTTCATTTTGTACCCCTTGAGGCTTGGGGCCAGGCTAGGGAAAATCACCAAGGGATCACAGTAAATTTTTTTTTTTAATGATAATTTGCTCTTGTGCCTTGGTGATACTAAAGAAGACCAGTACTTCCAGTAATTCAAAGAGCATTTGTGTCAGTTTTGAGAATACATTCTAGGAATTGCTTGCTGTTCTTGAGCAGTGCATTTTAGAAACTGTATCAAAGGCTAGAACTGCAAATATCGTTAGTTTTAAAGGATGCAAGCCCAACTCACAAAAAAGGGAGTCATTGTGGATTTCATGTTTTGGATAAATATGAAAGGGGAATGGGAACTAACATATTTTTATAGTTTTAATATCATACACTGAATTTCCAGTAATGCAACAATTGTGTAAATTGAGTGAAGATGGTACTTTATTTTATTCAGAAGTTTACCAAGAGTTGTGATCTTTGAAAATCATGTTGCCAGTAGCAATGCCATTCATGGATTTTTAAGTTGCCAATACTTAGTCTTCCTCTGTAGCAGCTGCATTCGCAGTGAATCTACATATATAAGTGGAAGCATCTGACTGTTAATCTTTTAGTATAGTCTTGTGCAGGCATTTGTGTACTGAAATATCTATTATCTGATTATAAATGACTTTCCTTTTATTTCTCCTTTATACTATAGTTAGTGTATTATATTGCTATTCTGGAAATTACGTGTATAAGCAGTTTATATTAACTATGAGATTCATTTCAGGGTGGCAAAGGGTACGCTGCAAAATATTGTATATACCAATGGAGGGCTGGGGCTGATAGGGTTGAGAACTGTTGGACTAGATTATCTCAAAGGTCCCTTTCTACCTCTAAATATTTGGAAAATTTAGAAAATCAACAAACACCGCCCCATCCTCTTATACCTTTAACGTGCTTTTTAAATTTTAAAAGTAACACATGTTCATCAAATTTAAAAGTAGCACATGTTGAAAATTTTGAAAGTACAGGAAAGTAAGAAGATTGAAAAATCACTCATAAACACATCACCAAATATAATAATCACTGTTAATGTTTTGGTGTATTTCTTTCTGGTCTTTTTTCTGTACATATATATTTTTGAACATAACTGGAATTCAACTATAAATATAGTTTTGTAATCTTGCTTTTTTTACTTAACGTTTTCCATATCATTAGAAATTATTTGAAAATACTTCTTAATGACTCCATAATACGTGCATAACCTTTTCCCTATTGTCAGACATTTAGGTGTCTCCAATTTTTCATTATTATGAATATTGCTCTGATGAACTTCCTGATATATGGGCATATCTTATTTCCTTAGGATAGATTCCTAGAGGTGGAATTACTGAGTCAAAGGGAGCGCTCTTTTAAAGGCTCTTGATAAATATGGCCAAATTGCTTTACAGAAAGGCTGTCCCAGTTTGTCCTACCAGCTTTGTATCAGGGAGCCTCCTTCAACACACCTCAGTTAAACATTTGGTAATTTAGTAGCTAGCTGTAAACTGGTATCTTGACGCCTTCATTTCTTAATTTCTATTTCTTCCGTTAATAATGAGGTTAAACATTTTCCACACCTCCCCCTGCTTTATGTTTCTTTCTTTTTGTATTCTGCGAATTGGCCTTCCAAGTCCTTTATCTTTCTTCTGGTATTAGGGGGTTTTCTACTCAATTAATAAATGAAAGCTTGGAGCTCACCCTCCACCATGGGCCAGGAAGTGAAGGGGCCTTGATTTAGAAGTTGTTTTACAACTCTGGAGCATGGCATAGAATTACCTCCCTAAAGTTCCATGTCCCTTCGCTCTCTTCAAGCTCCCCTCCCACTGCCTTTTCTGCCAGCCACTGCCCATCTTCAGCTTCTGACTGTTCCAACTTGGCCAAGTGGGTGATAGTTTTGTGCCCCAAATTAGAGACATGATTGTCATAAAACCTGGCCTCTGTCCATGACACCCCTGAAAGGAAAACACTGATCATGTAGAGTCCATGTTGCTTGTGCTCACTCTTGCTGCCTCTCTCTCTCATCAGAAAATTAAGTACTGTGACTTATCTAAGGTCACATGGACAGTTACTGGTAAAGCAGAGACCAGAATCCAGATGTCCTCACTCCCAGTCCAGAGAGTTTTCTGGCATAACCCCCTGCCCCTCAGTCGAGCAGGTGTAGACAGAGAAAGGAGTTTGAATAATTCCAAGTGTCACTTGAATGAAATGAGCCTTTCCTTCATTTAACATTCAATAAATACTTGTTGAAAACTGACCATGTGCTAGGGTTAACTTTAGGAGAAATGGCATTGCTGACCCCATTCTCTTGTGAGTTGAGAAACAGCAATAATTTTAGGATTTTTTTTGCCATTTTGGATGAATTTTACCAATGATCTTTCCCTTTTGGGCATGCAGAGGGCTGACTATATATAGTCAGACTGATATGGGGGTAGTTGTTGGGTTTTTGTTTTAGACTTAAATCTCTTAAATCTCTCTGCAGACCCCTGCACTTAGGTTGAACTGGTGGTGGGGTTTCTTTAGCACAGAAAGTCAGGAAGTTGCCTTGCCGAGTTCCCACAGTCAAATCGCCTGTCCCTTTGTGAGGGCCATTGCCCTGGGCTCTCTCTGACGCTATCCCTGGCAGGTCCCAGAGGCAATGGTATACAAATGCTGTATTGGTAACTGTGAAGTTCTAGGAAAAGGAGAAGCCTACATATCAAGTGCTATAGAATTCCGTTTATTTAGGACCTTCCTGGAGGAGGAATGTTGGCTGGGTCTAGAGGAGAGGCAGTTCCTTCCCACTTGATTGTGTTGTTGGCTGAATAATATAGAATGTGGCCCACGTTGTATGAGAAGCCAAGGTAGCCTCTATTGTGAAGGAGAGGTGGGAGAACCACTTCTTTTCCCCAGCTGGGAAACCTCATACCTCATCCTGAATTTCCTGACTTGGGAGGGGGGAAGGTGTTGAACCTCACTGAGACTACCGTGATCAGTGCCCATTTTCCCCTTACAAACCTCTTTTAGCTTTTGTTTTAATGCCCTTGGTCTCTAGTGGCCTCGCTGAGGCCTCCACTTCTGTGAGAAGCCTGGGTGGGGTTTCTATGAGTGAGAGGCAGACCATGCTGCTTGAGAGTCTGGGCGGGAGCAGGAGAGGGAATGTGTGGAGGCGATAGCCATTTTTGTTGGGGGGAGGGGGGAGCTGATCAGGACCTACCTGGGGAAATAAAGGCAAGGAGTGACAGGCAGGGGCGATGGTTTAGCTAGAATGTGCTGATACCCCCAGCTGCTTCCCCTGCTGGGCTGGGGCGGTATCTCTAATCCTGAACTGGAGAGGAGCTGGCTGGACTCTATCTACACTTTTTCTTTTTGAATCTGGCCTTTATCCTCTTCTTTCTAGCAGCCCATGGATGTCCAGCGGAATTGCCTAAAATAAGTCTGATACCCAGGGCTGATCATCGTACTGTAGGCTGGGCAGAGCTAGGGCTGTCTCAGGCTCTCAGGTGGGCTTTCTCCCCATCACCGGCCTCTCGGGACACCAGAGCTGGCACCCTCTACCCTGAATCCTAGCACCCTCTGGGAGCTTTGATATAGCATGTCTCTGAGCTACAGCAGTTAGTCTGCAGACAAGCACATGTCAGAGTGGCCTTTGTGCCCATTCTTGAGCTCAGTACCTTGGAGGTTACAAAAAAGTTCAAAAATCCCCAGCATTTATTGTCACTATGTGCCAGAAACTTTATACGCTATCTCATTTATTTCTCTGATAACCCCAAGAGGTAGGTATTATTAGCTCATTATTCTTTTTTGTTTAATTTAATTTTTATTTATTTTAAATTATTTTTAAATTGAGATATAATTAACATATAACATTGTGTAAGTTTAAGGTGTGCAATGTGTTCACTTGATATATTTATATATCGCAATATAGATCATTGTTCTTATTTTACAGAAAAGAAATATATGTGTATGTAATTACCTCAAATTCTGTAACTAACTAGTAAGCGGTGGAGCCAGGATTTGAAGACACTTTAGAATGCCAAAGCCTTTGCTCTGGGTCACTACACTAGCTAGGGGTCCAAGGTGAGACTAGCCTTGAAGGGAATGAAATGGAGGTTGCAGGGTGGTGACTTGTTATCATTCATTGAGCGTGAATTTTGTGCTTGACACTGTGCTAAGTATTCTACATACACTAGTTCATTCAATCTGTGTAACAACCCCATGAGGCTAGTACTATTATCCCCACTGTACTGATGTGGAAAGTGAGGCTCAGGGAGGTTAAGCGGCTTGTCCGAAGTGACCCAGCTAGTGAGTGACAGGGCCAAGACTTGAACTCAGGTTGGCCAGAGCTCCTAACTGCTAGTCTTCACCTTCCCGCTCTAGAGGAGCCTCCACTTGCTGGAGGGCCCCAAGGGCACAGGAAGAGCCCCATTGCCCTCTTGGACCAGCCCTCCCCCACCTTCCAAGGGGCGCTAGAGGCTACGGCTCCCTGGGCCCTCTGACATCCGAGGCTGGGGTGGGGGTATAGGGTCTCCAGCTGTGAAGACTCAGCCTCATGGACACCAGCCCTTGGTTTGCTGGGCTCAGGGTGCCACTTGGCATCTTCTAGATGTCCGTGGGGCTGGATAGGAGCTTCCAGCAGCCCTGCCTGGATAAGGGGCTGCAGGCTTTGCGCTGCAGACCTACAGAGGCACTGCTTTCCTCGCCCTCAGGCCCTGGCCTGTAGTCTACATTTCCTCATTGCCCCTCTTCACTGGCCCCTCCCTAAGTCTGGTGATCATTGGAGCCCTTGCACAGCTACCTACTTTCAGCCTGTATTCAGCCTACAGACCAAACTGAAGCCCCGTAGCTCTGAGACACCCCCCCACACACACACCCAGGGCAGGGGAGGATTTTAAAACATCATTTTCTCAGTCATTCCTCTTTTTCTGAAATTTTCCTTTCCCCAGCTTGGAGCTAATAGATAGGTATTACCCAGGGGGTTCAAAAGATTTAGGAATCTCCTCTGATAGGCTCCCCTTGGTGTATGTGGATTTTAAGCACTTTGGGTCTTATTCACCCCCACTCCCCATCTTTCCAAAAGCCTCCATCAAAAGGCAGCAGGATCATGACTTTGCTGCTACCGTAAATTGGAGGCTTAGGCCTATTTATTTATTTCGTTTCATTGTTTTCAAATTTTAAAATATTGTTCCTTTTTATAGATATAAAAATAATACTTTTGAAATTCAAATAAGACAAGAATGTATTAAGTGAACACTTCCCTTCCTCGCTCCCCTAATCCCACCCACCCCCTCACAAGATCACTGGTAACCATTTGGTGCAGATTTTTCTGGTCTTTATTCTTGTGTATGTTTCCTTTTCTTAAATAAAAATGGAATCACCCTATAAATAAAGTTTATTACTCACTTTTCCCCCATGATATTGCACAGACTTCTTTTACAAGAACGTTTGTACGTTATTTGTATAATTTTAAAATTTCAATTTAAACAATAAAAAAATCACAAAGATTTTCCCCGTGTCGTTAAATATTTTTCTACAACGTCATGTTTAATGGTACTGTATGAATGAACCATAAGGTATCTAACTAATTCCCCATTTGCGTTGTTTCCAATTTCTTACACAAAGCTGTCGTGAATATCTTTGTCCATATATTTGTGGCCACTCGTGTGGCTCTTTGTAGGGATGGAATCCTGGGAAGGGAATGGCTGGGTCAGAGGGTGTCAGAGGCACATCACAGGAGTGATAGTTTGCCCTCCGGAAGGCTGGCGGGGCTCTGAAAGCTCGTTGGGCTTCCCACTCAACATCTTCAACCTGTCTGAGCTTGTTTCCTCCTCTGTAAATTGGGAAGATGATGGTACTACCTCAGTGGGAGGGGGATAGCATGAGGATCACAGGAGAGATACATGCAAAGCGCGTGGAGCCCAGCACACATGTCGCTGCTTACGAAATGACAGCAACTATTCAGTACCACTACGGCGGTGAGGCCATTTGGGCTGCCCGAAGCCACTAAGGGTGGTGGGACGAGTGCAGCTGAGAACAAAGCTCACACTCCAGTTTGCCCTCCCTAGTGCAGTTAATGCCGGAGAACCAAAGGAAGCCAGGAGTCTCCAGCCCACCTCCCAGGAGATGGTGTAGCTTCAGTGGGCACGCGGTGGGACCCAGGAAGAGGTGACCTCAGAGGGAAGGTCCTGCTCACTGCAGATCTCCCTCTCTTGGACAGCCCTCGGAGCAGGCCCTTTGTCGCGGGGTGCGGGGGGCAGGGTGGGCAATGAATAGTTCTAGGAAGAGGGGAATAGCTACCCCCCACCCTCAGACCCCAGCAAGCTGGTGGCCACGGGAGCCAGTGCTCTGAGGAGGGCTGGTTAGTGGTCAGCAGGGTCAAGGGCACTGAGCATCTTTGGGGAAGGGACAGACGGCCCTGACAGTGGAGAACATTTTGCTGAGTCCAGCTTTGAAGGAGACTGGTCTGTTCCACCCGCCCGCCCGCCCGCCCAACGCTCTCTCCATAGGAAAGATAACCGGAGACGGTAATTTAGTTCTACCTGTTTATTGCTACCAACCCATCTCCCTTCACCCCCCTCATATTTACACCCAAACCGCTCCCCCAAGATGGCTTCTACCAGAGCTCCTGGGACTAGGTCCAAAAGTGTCCACTAAACAGGCAGTCCAAGACATGGCGGGCACTGTTTGCCCTCAGGCCAGTTGGGCCCCAGGAAAGGGTTACTCTGGGAATTCTGGGCATAGACTTGGCACTGGGGTCAAGTACCAGGATCCTTGACTCTCCCTCCCCTTCTGGAGCTCAAGGTCCATCAAAACCTTTAGCAGAGTAAAGGTGGGACAGTGGACTCCCCAGTATCAAGCTTTGTGCTTTCTTTGCTTGTAAGGACCCACATGAGAGGCCAAGTCTTGCTTCTGAGGGGCCGGTCTGCCCTTGGAAGTCAGGTCGGGCCATCTGCCATTGGCCTTGGGGGAAGTGTCATTTAAGGGGCTGGGAGTGGAAGGGGAGGGCGCTTGTTGTCTGAGGTGTGGGCATTGTTTTAAGCTGGGGGAGTTGCAGCTTGGCTTGAGTTACGTGGGGAAGTATGGAACGGATGAGCAGGAGATGTCTCATTTGGGAGCCCAAGGCCCCTCCAGCCCCCTTAGTAAGCCCCACTGGTGTCCTGGGCCACAGGTAACGGGACAGCAGACGTTTAATATCACAGAATGTCAGAGTTGGCCCTCAGCAACTATCCATTCTTATCCTGACCCGTCCTAGACCCAGATTGAGGAAGGCACTCAGTTCAAGTGGCACAGTGATTTAGTGGCTAAACCTGTAAGAGAATTAAGGTGAAGGAAAGTAGGAAAGATACATGTACATGTGGCTTCAAACCTTATTTAGAGAATCTGGATTCACCTGTGATCAATTAGAGTCCTCTTCGATGACCAGGTTCCCTAGGGTATTGAGATTGACCTGAACCACCGACTCGGCCCCCTTTTCAGGAGCAGCGCGACAGGGGAAGGTGGTGTGGAGGCAAGGAGGGTTTGGAGGCCTTGGTGGTGAGGGGCATGGGCCCGGTGCCCCCTCAGTGCCCCCCCTGCTCTGGCCGCAGCTGGAAGGGTTGTGCTGTCAGGTAGCTGGTGGAGGGAGGCGGCCTGGCTTCGGCGGCTCAGCTTGTCGTGCACTCCAGCCGCGCCTGTAGGGCTCGGCCGGCCTCTGCTGACCTAGGCACCCCTGGGGGAGCGGGGCCAGGCTCGGTGCCAGTCCTCTGGCCCGGGGCCACCGCGGAAGGCTGGGTCCAGCCCCGCGGCCTGGGCTGCTCAGGCCCAGCCTCGGCCCACACTGCTGCCTCAAGGTGCCCCGGCCAGGGAGAGGCCGTGTAGCTGCTCCTCGGCACCCACCAGCTCTGCTTCGTCGCGCCCGCTCTCTGAGCCCTCGAAGCAGCCCGAGTCACGCGGGATGTCCACCTTGGGCTCTGCCACCGTGTGCGCCACTGGATCCTGGCCGCTCTCGGCGCCCTCTTCCGCCTCCTCGCTGCCGGCTGCCAGGGGCCAGGGAGGGAGAGGAATGTGGGGGGCTTGGCCCTTAGCTGGGAGGGGCTTCAGAAACCCTGGGGGCCCCATGTGGGTGGAGGGACCCTGAGAAGCCCGCTGGAGGCCGTCTCTTCTTCTGGTCACCCACCAAGCACCCCTGCCCTTTCTCGGCCCTTCTGGTGGGAGTGGTTTCCAGGCCAGCTCTCCCGCCCAGGAGCTCAAACTTCTTCAGCACTGAGCTAGTAGCCAGGACACCTGCTCTCGAATCGTGGCTCTGTCATTACCCAACGTGAAGGCCTCGAGTCCATGCCGTATCTTCTCCGGCCCTAAGTCTCCCGTTTGAATCCAAAGGGGGTTGAGCCCGATCGTTCCTAAAACCCCTTCTCATCACAAGCTCTGCCTGAGACTGGAATTCAAGTGTGGAAAGTGCCTGCGCACTGCAGAGGGCTGCTGGGGCAGGACCCGGGCAGGCCTCCCCGCCTAACACGCCCAACTCCAGCGCTCACGCCCCCTCCCCCGCTCCTAAGGCCACTCACTGTCGTAGTCTAGCAGCAGCTCAGCAGCCGTGAGCAGCTTGGCCCGATGCTGTGGGTCCATGATATTCAGCTCATTGAGGTGTGTTTCCCGCAGCTCTTTGAAGTCCTCCAGCGTCTGGTAGCCATTGAGCAGCAGGGTGGACGTGTGCTCCTGTGGGCAGAAGCAGGCCACCAGCGCGGCCGCTTACAAGCTGCCCCCACCTACGACCTGTCTCTCCCCGCAGAGCTGACCTGCCCTGGCCCCCATCCCTTGCTCCTAGACACTAGACTAGGTCCCAGCTCAAACCTCAAGGCCGATGCGCTCCAGCAGCTCATGCAGAGTCTTGGGCTTGGGCCTCTTGCCCTTGCTCTGTCGGCGGCTGGGGCGGGCAGGTCCCACAGCCTCCTCGGGCAGCACGTCCACGTAGATGAACTTGAAAGAGCCCAGCCTGCCATTGAGCAGGCCCAGCCACGTGCCCACAGGCGGCTTTTCGATGATCTGGATCACATCTCCCTTCTGTGGGAGGAGAGCAGAGCAGAACAGAGCGGGGGCGAGGTGGCCCCTTGGCCTCCTGTACCCTCTACCTGTATGGGGTACAGCCTGCCAGGCTCAGCAGGGGCCTGGATGCCAACCTTACCTGCAGTTTCAGTGAATCATGGTCATACGGGCTGGGAGTGAAGTCGGTGTGGACTCGTGCCCGGCCACAGAAGGGCCCTGTGTACTGGGGGGCAGGTGGTTCCTCCCCGAAGCTGCCAGAGCCTGGGCTGGGGCTGCAGAGCTCACTGCCTGCAGGAAATGGGGCAGGGAGGAAGGTCACCTTTGTCCCCGGACAGCTGCGGCAGTGCCCAGCAGGTACCTTCCACGGGGTCTGGCTAGAAATCCCAAGGATACATGCTGGGGAAGAAAACTGAGCTCTAGTAAGTCTCACACTGCAGAAGGGATTCTGACCCAACCCCTCTGCCACCCCGGAGGAGCATAGCTTCCCTCCTGGCATCCCAGGCATGAAAATAGTTGACCATAGAAGGAGGAATGGCTCACAGATCAAAGACTGGGCAAATTGGGAGGGTCTCTAGAGAACAACTGGGCCAACACCCCAATGAACAGATGAGGAAAACTGAGGCCAGACAGGCCAAGTGACCTGCCCAAGGCCTCTCACCTTATAATTGGCAGCACTGGGTCTGTTAGACTCCAGGCTTCCTGACTCCCCCTCCAGTGCTCCTGGAAGCCACCTTCCACCCAGGAAGCCACATCGTGCATCAATATTTTACTTTCTCTACTTAATAAGACTCTGTGTCGAGTTACAACATCACACGGAAACTCAAGACTTTCTCTCTGGGAAGGGCAGGATGAGGGCCTAAGTGGCTTTCAATGGGGATAGGGAGGTGTCTTTGGAGCCAGAGAAAGATCAGAGAACTTGGAACTAATCCGAAGGGAAGAGAACGACAGTGCCTCTGTAGGTCTGCAGCGCAAAGCCTGCAGCCCCTTGTCCAGGCAGGGCTGCTGGAAGCTCCTGTCCAGTCCCACGGACATCTAGAAGATGCCAAGTGGCACCCTGAGCCCAGCAAACCAAGGGCTGGTGTCCATGAGGCTGAGTCTTCACAGCTGGAGACCCTATTCCCTCACCTGAGCCTCGGAGGTCAGAGGCCCAGGGAGCCGTAGCCTCTAGCTCCCCTTGGAAGGTTGGGGGAGGGCTGGTCCAAGAGGGCAATGGGGTTCTTCCTGTGCCCTTGGGGCCCTCCAGCAAGTGGAGGCTCCTCTAGGGCAGAACTAAGTTCAAGCCTGGGTCACCTTGGGCAAGTCACTTAACCTCCCTGAGCCTGTTTTCACATCAATAAAGTGGGGATAATAATAGTACCGGCCCCATGAGATTGTTGTGAAGATTTAACGTGAAGAGGGCTGGGAAAGGTCCCAGCAGGCTGACAGTAAAGGTTCATTTCTCTTTACCACCCCCTCCCAGACCCCGCCCTTTCCTCCAGACTCAGCAGGTGTGCCCCTCCTCCCCTCCTCACCTGTGGATGCCTGGCGGCTGAGTGCTGGGAGCTGCGTCTCCTCTTGCTCAGAAAAGGCCAGCGCCATCTTCTCAGGGCCGGGGCTGTCCAGGCTGCAGTCCGGAGACGTCGGGGAGGCTGAGCCCTCCTCCAGAGTATCTCCCTGGAGGGGAGGAGAGGCAGCAAGCCCTGAGCAGCCCCGGGTGCAGAGGAAATGGGCCTGGGCTCCAGGGAGAACTGGGGCCTGGCTGGAGCCCCAGCTCTGCCTCTTGCGGGCTGCATGGCGCCCTCTGGGCCCTAGTTTCCTCTTTCGCGAAGCGGGACTGACAGTCCTTGCCCTGCCCACGTCATGGAATGAGGCTCAACGGGGGTGCTGTGTGAATGCACTTTGTCAGCTCGAAGTGCCAACTTACACACAGAAAAGGCCTCAGTGCCAGAACTGAGACTCAGAGCTGTTACTAGGGCGTAGCCAGGCAGACCACGGCGCTGGAGAGTCACTACTTTTGACTGTGCTCCTATGTGCCAGACAGAGGATTTCATTTAATCCTCACTTGAGGATATGTGCTCCATCGTCCCAAGTTTACAGATGAGCAGTAATGGAGGAACGTTCCCGAGGCCACGCAGGAGCCCACAGATAAGTCGGTCTGACACTAGGGCTCCTGGGCCTCCCCACACCTCAGTGCGGTGGTAACTTTCACAGATGACTCAATGGCAATAAAAGCCCTGATCTGTAGAAGTTGCCAGCTCCTGTATTGTAAATATTCCCCACCGTGGCCAACAGAGAGCTACCACTCTGGTGTCACTGAATGAGTAGCATCATCGGCTATTTCCACCCCCCAAAGACTGTAGATGCCAGTAACCTCAAGGGCACAGAGGACAGTGAAAGGTAGTACAAGAATTAGGAAATGAGTTTTGAAGACTGACTTTAGTCTTTTTATTTTTAAAATATAGATTTAATTCTAAGTTGGTAGAAGTTAATTTTCAGTAATGGTTGTATCTCACACCTGGCTCACAAAATACCCGAAAATTTGACCAACTGCTATCCAGAGCTGGCATGAGCCAGTTAGCACACTGCTGCCAGGGCACCTCCTCCAAGAACCAGGAGCAAACCAGACTCGCTGTGTCACTTTAGCAACTTGGACGTGCCTGCCCCACAGCTGTGTGTTCTGCCCTCCCTCCCTGGGCCAAAGCCAGCCTTCTCGATTTTCTTTCATAGGGCCTCTTTGAATCAAGCCTTCCCAATCACAGGGGCTGGTTCCAAGCAAAAGTTTGCGGTGGATGAATTTGCGCTATGTGATCTCATCTCCTCAGACCTGCCTGCCCAGGAAGCTTCTGTTACCCAGAACTTCATCCCTCCTCAGATCCCACTACTGCTTCCTCAGGACCATACCTTCCTGCCTTGTCCATGGCTGAGGGAGCTCCCTTCCCAAGGTGACCTTCCTGCTTGTATGGGGCCAGGCATCGTTACCTGAGCGTGGCTGTCACAGTGGCCGTGCTCAAACCCTACCAGAGCGGTGCCTGTCCTCCCTGTCCCCTCTCCCATGGGTCCCAGGCCTCACCATCTCCTCCGACAGGGCCTTCACCATCATCTTGCCCATCTTCCTGTTCATGGTTCGGGAAATCACGGCCCTCCACTTCTTCCCCAGCTTTTTGCTGCTCTTTCCAGCATCCTCTGGGGGCGGAACACCTGAGTCATCTTCTGGAATCTGTGACAATAAATGTGCAGGTCCAGGAACCCTGGTGACCATGTCTGGGTCCACGACTTGGGAGCAGAAGGCGGCTTTTGGGTCCTGGCAGATGCCGGAGGGGTGGGAAAGAGAGCTCCCCATCCCTTCCCTTTTAGCCCCAGACCTGTCCTAGGCCCTATTCGTTTGTATTTAAATTGGCCCTATTCATTTGCATTTAAATTGACAATTAATTTGCAATCAAAAAGAATGCAGGTGAGGTTTTAGGGCCCAGAATTTTGCTGGGTGAGAGATGTGGGCCCATTGTATTTAAAAAGACTTTGCCTCAACAATCCTAAAAGGGTCTTCCCCCCACCTCCCCACCATTACCCCACCCAGGGCCGGCAACCAGATCCCCCCAAGGAGACTCTGAAACTCACATTATCATCCAGATTAAATTCCTTCTCGCTCACCACTGGGGAGCTGGGTTTGGATTTGGCAAAATCTTTGAAGCTGCTGGAGCGCTGAAGCGAGAGCTGGAAGAAGCAGAGGTGTTGCCATCAGTGGCACTAAAAATGGTGGCCGAGTAAGGAGCAAAAAGCTGTCCCTGCTCCCAACACACCGCATGTACCCCAGGGCTGGACAGGGCCACGGGGCTAAGGAGGTGAAGCTACAAGACGTCCTGCTGGCTACCGGGCTTCATCCTGTTCTTTAGCTGTGAGCGGCCCCTAAAGCAGGCCGCAGAGCAAGCTCCTCGCCTCAGGAGCCTCCACCCCGGTCAGGCCTCAGACTAAGCCCGGCTTTCCGCCAGTACCTGAAGTCTGGTCCCCAGAACCCTGTGGGGAAAGACTAAATGAGTCTGAGTAAACGCGTAGCTCCTACTGGAGACATATCTCAGCACGAACCGCAGCATCACCTTTATTTATATAACAGGGCAAACCCTCCCAAACCCCGCAGCCTGGCCTCCAGACTCTGTCTTCCCCAAGCATGCTTTCCTGTGATGGTGATCGTGGCAAACACACTGGGGCCTCCAGGCTGATGCATCTGTGTCCCAAGAAGAGGAAGACAATCCCCCCAGGGGCCAGTAAGACCTGGCATTACGCGTTCTGGAAAGCCACAGGACAGACTGATTCAGAGAAGGTTTCCCCGCAGATTTGAGACACAAATGATTGGGGTGAATATCGTAAAAGAAAGCTGCCATTTTCTCTGTCTTCATCTCTGCTTTTAACTTAACTTAGCTGCTAATGCAACGAGCTGGCTACACTAGACGTGTGCCAGTGTTCACAGACTTGTAGGCCCGACCTATTGTTTGTGCTGTGAATGAAAAATGCTGCCGGCCATATCAGCAAACAAAGGATGCTGCGGCCAGCAAGCCATCGACCACTACCGCTGCCCTGATGGTGAGCCCCGAGGGAACTCAGGATGGAGACAAACGGGCTGCCCTCTGTGAAGCCCCCAGTGGTGCACCCTGAGGAGACACAGGGTGGGAAAGATACTAGCCCTTATCTTTGCATAGCAAAGGAATGATTTCAATAAGCCCCGACTCTTGCATCTTCCCATACACAGAAAAGTGCTAAATTCAACTACTTGGGATATCTGGTTTCCTTGAACTAACAGTAATCTTTTGATGTTCCCACTACCTGGTCTTTGCTGCAAAAACCCCTGTATATCCTGGCTTCTCCCTTACCTCTAGAGAGCAGTCCCTCAGAGCTCTCTGAGAGGCCGCCTCCGGGGCTTGAAGTCCTCAGAAAGTCTGCCGAATAAAGCATAATTCTCACCTTTTAGGTTATGCAATTTTTTTCAGTCGACAGTGCTGACAAGCCTGTTTTCAGGAAATGAGCTTTTCTTAACTGTACGTGCCACGCACATGGCAGAATACCAGGAGAAACCCGGGCCAGGTGAGGAGGGCCAACTTTAGATACAAGAGGTGGAGGCTGAGCCCGAATCAAGAGCAACAGTCAAGACCAGAGATACACACAGGAACCAGAGTTCACAGATGGCCAGACAGACAGAGCGGGTCGGCGGCAGACACCAGAGATAAGGGCTTGGGGAACCGAAGCCCCAGACCCGCTCAAAGCTGAAAGTTTCACATCCTCTTTCCTACAAAAGGGGGGTCCAGTGACAATCCCCCAGGGCAGGGGCAGTGTCACCTGCCCCCTCAGCATACACACAACTAGCCCCGGCTCCTGGGGACTGCAGCGGAACACTTCAGTTCTCTTGGTGGGTCTTGACCAAAAGCAAGTCGGCAGGCAGGGACAGCGGCCACACCTTCCTAGAGGTCACAGCAAGCTAGATGACCAGAAACTAGGTCAGTGGTCAGGCCAAGCAGACACCACCACCATGAAGGCCTCCTGGGTGAGGCATTTGCAGCCTCAGGGAGAAAGCCTCTTCCGCAGGATGCTGGGGAGCTGGGAAAGGGGGCTGAGGGGTTACAGGGAGGGGAAAGCACGGCGGTGGGGTGACCGCTCCTGTTCCCTGCATCTCCTCCATCCTCCTTCCCTGGTTTTCCCTGCCCGCTATTCTTTCCTCTTTTTCTTCCTTGCTTTCCCCTTCTCTCCTCCACCTTCCATTCATTTCCTCCTCTTGTATGGCTAAGAGGCAGCTGCCTGGATAACTTCCTCCTTTTATTGCCTGGAAAAGAGGGAAGAAAGAGAGGATGGGCACCAGGCTGGCCTGGGCCCAAGGAGGGCAGGCTGGGGTGCTATTTTTAGGCCGATGGGGCCTATTGTGGCCTCCCCTCCACCCGTCCCAATCCCAGGAGTCTCCCCTGAAGCCCCAGGGACCAGTGATCCTGGAAAGCCAGCAGGAGGGCAGGCGTGGGGCTGGAGGTGGGCTTTGCTGAGGAAGAGTGGACTCACCGCCAGGCTGCCCTCTAATTGCAGTTCTTGCCTTTTTCTGTCATTAAGCTCAGTCGGGGTTGGGGGTGGCTGGGAAAGTGATTTTTGGCTCCTGGGACCTTGTGTCGGGGCCCCTCTGTCCCAGCTTTAGCTCAAAATGGGAGAAAACCACCTAAAAGGACCATGTGGGTGGCGCCGGGACATGGGCCTGGCAGGCCACTCCTCAGCCCAGGGACGGGGAAAGAACTAGACAAGTTCTTTGGGTGACTAAGGGTGAGGGCTGTTTGCCCCGGGGGGCCTCTTGCCCCGCCCACCTCTAAACTCAGGGGCGGCCTCAAATATCCTGAATACCTTTCGGTGAACCTGAAGTGACCCCCCCCCCAGCCAGGTGTGAGTGGACATCCTTGGGCCCTTTTGGATTTTCTGCCTGGCCTCCCTTTAGGGTGAGACCTTCCTGGGGGTCCTGGGTGGGAGGTTGTACCGTACACGTCGGCCACTTTTTCATATCTAAGGGGAGGATATGGGCCTCTTGGAAAGAACTACTTTTTTGGCGTCACACATTGCTGAGTTCAGCTCTGGGATGTGTGGCCTTCGGTGAGTTATCTGACCTCCCCGAACATCAGTCTCTTCACCTGGTGTCGGCTAGCGAGAGTTCACATCTTGCTTCTGCCATTGACGAGCTGTGTAAAGCTGGGTCAATTCCTCAACTTCCCTGGGCTTCCGTTTCCTCATGGGTGAAATGAAGACCGGAGCACACACCTCACTGGGTTGTTGTGCGGATGACAGGGGTGAGCATGGGATGCAGCAGCCCCGCGAGGCACGTTCAGGGAGGCTTACTTAGCCTTTCCAACAGCCCACCTCCAGGCTCTTAGCCCTTGCATTCCCCACCTGGAACACTCTGCCCTTCTCTGTGTCAACCATAGTTTTTCCCATCCTTCAGAATCCAGTTTAACTGGAAACAACTCAAATGCTCAGCAGCTGTAGAGTGGATTTGCAAATTGTGGCCGAGTCCCATGAGGGAAGAGCACATGGCAATGAGCTTCGTGCAACTCTCCCCAACAATACGGTGACTCTCACGGCTACACCGCTGGGCAGAAGGGACCCACCACCAGAGTATATTATATGGTTCCCCGTACAGAAAGTTCAAAACCCGGCAAAACTAATCCATGGAAGTCAGAAGAGTGGTGGCCTTTGGGCAGGGGCATGAGGGAAGCTTCTAGAGTGTTGGAAGTGTTCTGTTTGATCTGGGTGCTGCCTACATGGGGATGTTCACTGAATGGAACTCCACTGAGTGCTACATTTATGATTTATGCACTTTTTCTACGGATATTATACTTCAATAAAAAAGGTTTTTCAAATCCGGTTTTAAAGGCACTGCCCCCTGCAGGAAGCCTTCCCTGATCACCCCCTCAGAGCCTCACCCTGCCCCCACTGGCATCTTCTTCCCCTGCTTCCTAAGACCGAGCGCCCTCTGGGCACTGGGCACAGGCCTGTGCATGTGTGGGAATCCGGTAACGAGGGGTCAAACACCGCCCCTGTTCCCAGTGCCCTGCCAAGCACTTTGTGTGTGTCCGCTCACTTCAGCTTCACTGCAGCCCTGTCTTTACATCACGCTTCCCATCTGGGCACACAGAATCGGAGAAATGACGCATCCTAGGTGGAGTGGCACAGCTGACAGTGGGAGGAACAGGGCTTTGAACCCATGTCTGTGACTCCGGAAGCCCGTGCTTGTTCCTGTGCTCAGAGCTCAAGAAGTTGCCCCCTAGTATAGAAGTGGATTAAGGGCAATGGCGACTGCAAGCGTTGTTTGGAGGAAGCTACCAGGAGAGCAGGTGGGGGCATGGAGGAAGAAGGGCTCCGGAGGGCTTCGCGGAGAAGGAGGCACATTTGAGCTGGGCTGTAGCAGGGGAGCCAGGATTTCTCCAGGTGGAGTTGAGAAGGGTTTGTCAAGAGTGGGAGTTAGGGATGTTCCAAGCGTGGCGATGGAATGGTGGGTACGCCAGTGCTTGGGGTGGGCAGCGGAGCATAAAAGGCCACAGAAGGCCCTTGCCAGCCATGGCATCAGCCTGTGGGCAATGAAGAGCCACTGGAAATATGAATTGCATGCTGGTGTGGAGGGGGATGCCAGATGTGTGCTGTAGGAAGGGAGCCTGGGGGAAGTAGTGTGCTGGGATTGGGGAACAGAGGAGCAGGGAGAGACTGGAAGGACGGGACAGCTGCACACTCGAATGGGAGCCTTGATTCCTCTCCATTTCTCCTGGTGAGAGGTCTGGGATGTAGCGAAAAGTAGGGGTGTGATGGGGTAGGACCATCCTTAGGGGAGGTAGGTCCCAGGACAAACCCCTGTCGACTACCTACACTCCAACAGACCAAAGAGAGTGCAGAGAGACACTTGATGGAGGCAAAAGTCTCCAAAAGGCAGCCAAGGGGTATTGCTCCCCCCATCCCGGGCGTCTCCCCAATCCTTCATGATGCATAGCAGGTGACACATCCTGAGCCCACCATCCTAGAGGGCCTGTTCCGACTCTGCTCTGCTGCTTTGAAGGTCACTCATCCCCTGGCCATCTGGACCTGCCCTGCAGAGCTCTCCTGCCGATAGGCTGAGTCTTTTATGCTCATCAGACTCTACCAGTGCTTTTGAGATCAGTAGGGAGACAAGAGAGTAGAGGGAGAAGGGGTCAAGACCCTGGACACCAACAAATCTGGCTTAGATCCCTGCTCTGCAGTTTACTAGCTGTGTGACCTCGGGTAAGTCGCTTCACCTCCCTGAGCCTCAGGCATAAAATGAAGACAATGCCTGCCCTACTTCACAAGGTTGTCGTGAAGAGCCAACGGGCTAAGGGATGGGTGGAGTGCACAGCACAGCACCTGGCACCTGCTGAGCTGTTAGGTGTTGTTTTCTCCACTTCAGGGCTGGGACCGAAGCTCGGTCCTTGCAGCGGGTTCCCCACCCCCACCCACGCCTGTAGCGTACACCCTCTCGTGGACACATGTACACATGTGACACAGTGCACTCACACGTATTGTTCCAGGCAATCCACACCCTCCTGAGGTGGGCAGATCAGGAACTATCTCCCTTTTCCGAGGTGACGAAACTTAGGCCCAAGAAAGGTCAGTGAACTGTCCAGGGTCCTACAGCTGGAACCTGGTAGATTCCAACTCTGCTTTCTTGTCCTCTGCCCAGCACATTCTCCACTTGGTAGGCCCGAAAGGAGGAGAGGGACAGGAAAGGGAGGCCTCTCTTGCCTTTGTGCTTTCCCTCCACCACGTCACCTTGGCCTCTGAGGGAAAGGGACTTGCCCAAGTCACAGTGCAGGAGCCACGCTGCTGCCCCCGGGCCTGGGGAAGATGCCGTCTCCACCTTCTGGAAAGTTGGCTTTTCTAAGGGCACTCCCATGGGATGGGCCTTGGAGAGTGGCTCTGGAGGCTGGCCCAGGCTCTGCAGGGGTGAGGTAGGCTTTGCCTGGACGATGCTGCCCTAGAGGACATGGTCCTCAGAGTGCCACAATGGCCTTGACTCTCCGGGGAGAGGCCTGTGGGAAATCCCAGAGGCCCAGTCACCAAATACAGAATCTGGATAATGGAAGTGGGGAAAGAAGACGGGACTTCTGGCTTCTGTGAGCCTCTGGGCACTTCCACCTGAGGCGGCACAGCGTGCCAGCGTTGCAGTGTTAGCTCTTTCTCAGACTCTTTCCTCCAGCTCAGCTCCCCTGTGGTTTGGGGCCCAGCAGTGTGTAGGGCGGTCTCTGCTTCCCACCCCCATCAGCCGGACAGCAAGGGGAAGTGGACCCACTCACTGAGCAGTGACAGCCAGTGGTAAGTCTGCCGGGGGCTGGCGCCGTGTGGGGCTTGGACAGGGGTGACAGAGCCTGTGAGAAGATTCATGAATCTCTTTCCCACCCGCCCACCTCCACTGCAACCTTAGAGAAGCAGTTGGAGTGGGGAGAGTACAGCTGGGAGTGGCAGCCACCCCAGGACCTGAGATGGGGCAGGATGTACACCCCAGTGCCCTGATGCTCGGCTTCTCAGCTGGTTCAGTCTCCGTCTGGAAGCTACTCCCCTGACAAAGGGGCTCCCCCACGGAGCACCTGAGCTGGGCTCCAGGGGAAACCAGTGGGGTGCAGTGAGGGCCTGGAGGCCCTGGACCTTGGCCTGTGGCTACGCCTGGCCTCTTGGACCTGGTTCAGGCCTGCTTTGGGATGGTCCTAGGCTCCTGCTGGATGTGCGGAACGTACTTGCTGATTGCCCGGGAGGATCTGACGATCGAGTCAAAAAATTAAGTCTAGAAATCCTCAGATCCAACTAGAGAAACCTAAATGTGGCAGAGCCTTCAAGGAATCTTCTAGTCTGGCCTCAAGACTCCAGGAAGATGAGCCCCTCAGAATTTTTTCCTCCTCAGCCCTCCCTCCTACTCATCGTCTCAGCACCTTCATTTCTCATTCTTCACAAATAATTTCTCTCCACCTGGGAAGAACCTGTACGCCCCCAGCATCCCACTGCAGGTTTGGAGGCCCTTTCCTTAAATCTGGAAATCACGCTGGGCCCCATCTTCAGGTGGGCCCCCTCTCCTTTGGGCCCCGGGATCTACAACAGAGCTGAACCAAGTGAGCAGAGCCTGGGCTCTGGCCAAAGGGCGGGGGCCCTGGGAGCATCATGGCTCCTGGCTGGGCGGCCCAGCGGGGCCCTCTGAGTGAGATGGCTCCCGGTGGCGGGCCCGGTGTAGGGAACAGAGAATTAAGTACGGTCTTAGGGTTCAACTTGAGAATTGTATTTTATAATTCTCGAATTCTAGTCTAGGATTCTAGTCCCCAATTTTAAGTCTCTATCTTATCATCGTAGGGTTGAATCCTACAACTTTTAGACTTCTAAGAATGTGTTCTGTAACTCCGTTTCTCTAGAATTTGGGAAGTCTCTTCTGTACTTCTGTTACTCTAGTTACCTTTGGGCCCACGTCCCATGCCCTTGGGAGTATGGCCCTCACCTACAGACTCAACAGAAGGCCTTCGGCTCTTCCCACTTCCGTGAGTCCCGGAGAGGCTGGGTTGAGAGAGGGAAGGAAGCAGTGAGCTCCCAAAGATGCTCCTCACCTTTTTCTTCTGCGTGGGCTCCTTCTCGCTGGCGTTGGAGGGCTTACGGCGCAACATGGTCCTCTACCCTGGTGATGCTCCGCCCCTGCGCTCGTAGGTATCGAGATGCGGAGGCCTCTTGCTCAGCCTCGCCGGCACCGTCCAGGGGGCACGGCATGGACTGAGCCTCCGGCTGCCACTCTGACTGCTGCACTGGCAGCTTGGGGGTGCGGGCCATGGACACCCGGCGGCAGCAGCATACAGGAAGCCCCGTCACGTGACCTGCTCTTACAGCAATCGCAGCCCCTGCCGGCCCCTAGGGAGGAAGGAAGTCCCAGCTTCAGTCTCCAGAGATTCTGATGCAGACGGCTCTTGGGTTGAACAAGCAGAGAAAAGTCCCTACCCTGCCATCTCATGGCAACCATTGCCAGTCCTTCGGCCAGTCAACCTGACATACGGCCGACTCAAGCCCTTTATCTCACTGACCAGAGTCCCGAAACCAGAAGTGGGACCATCTCTCTGCCTGTGGGGCCAATGCTCCCAGTCACCTTGCATCGCCAAGGTCATCACTGCTATCAGTCCCTCTCCTATCACCCCATAGCCATCACTCCTATCTACAGCCATCAGCCCTGAAGTCATCTCCACTGCTACTGGCACACCTACAGCCACCACTGCTAGAAAAACCATCCCTACAGCCATCACCCCTATAGTTGTCATCACTGCTGCTATCACTGTCACAACCATCATCCTCTCGGCTGTTATCCTTACGGACATTACAGCCAGTCACTCCCATGACACTCTTACCCCACGACCATCATCCCTACAGCCATCACCCCTACAACCATCACCACACCCCTGCAGCCAACACCTTTCAGCTATCATCCCTGCAGTCATTCCCACTGCCATTAGCACCACTACAGCCATCACTGCTAAAACAACCACCCCTGTAGTCAACACCCCTCGGCCATCTGTCTCTATCTGCCTCACCACTGCCACTATCACCGGTACGGTGATCATCCTCATAGCTATCACCCTTACAGACACTATCACTATAGCCAGTCATGCCCACTGATGCCCTCACCCCTACAACCATAACTCCTAGAGCCATCTCTCCTCCACCATCACCCTGCAGCAGTCATCTCCACTGTCACCGGCACACCTGCAGCCATTCTCACCAGAGCACTCACACCTACAGTCAACATCCCTTGGCCATCGCCACTTATATTTATCACCACCACAGCCATCAACATGAATAAAAAAGCAATTGCAAGCAACTCCACACCACCAGCAAATGTCCCTTTCAGCAGGCATTTCTCGAATGTCTATGTGCTAAGTTTAGAATGTTCGCTTTGTGGGTTATCTGTGGCAGATATTTTAATAACCTTAATTACATTTTCTTATTACAAAAGCAATTCATATGCGGCATATACAATTTAGAAAACAAGGATAAACAAAATTCAAAAATTCTCCGAAATTATCTTCCATACTATTTGCATGAATATTTTTCTGTTTTTGAGCATTTAACCTCTCTCTCTCTCCGTGTGTGTGTGTGTGTGTGTGTGTGTGTGTGCGCGCGTGTGTGTCTCTCTCTCTCTCTCTCTCTCTCTCTTTCTCTCTCTGTCTCTCTCTCTGCAGCATGATTTGCACAGAGAGCAGATCAGTGGTTTGGGGGGATGGGGAGGGGAGGGAGAGATCAGGAGGGGCACAAGGACCCTTTTGGGGGTGATGGGTAGTTCACAATCTTGGTTGTGGTGATGGTTTCATCGGTGTATACATATGTAAAAATTCAACAAATCGTATACTTTTAAAATGTGCAGCTTATTGTAGTTAAATTATACCTAAATAAAGCTGTTTTTAAATTTTTAAAAATTAAAGTCCCACTTCACACACTGCATCTGCTTGTCAAACTGAGCACAGTCTCAAGATTTTCTCCTGCCATGAAATGTTCTTCTACGACGTGATTTGTAATGGCCGCCGAGCAGCCCACTGTACGAATGCATCACGATTATTTCACCAGGCCCCTACAGATGAACTTACGTTGCCTTGATATTTTTACTCTTAATTGTACATCCTTAAAGTAAATATTCGTGTATAGCCACGAATTTGTTCTTAGGATAGATTTCCAGAAGGGAAATCCTTGGGTTAAAAGAAAGGTGTGCATCTTTTTAAGGCTTCCCATTCTGGGACGCTCGTGAAATCTGAGGCTGTTCCCAAGATGTTCTGGCGACTTCCTCGCCCCTACTCTCCAGCCTGCTCTACGCCCTCCCAGCAGCCATCCGTGGGGATGAGCTCAGGAAAGACGAGGTCCTTCTCCCCCAAGCTGAAACCATACTTCTTTGGCTGCGTCCTACTCAGCCTGCCGGGTAGACTCGCGAAAAGCCCACGCTCTCCCGTCCCCTCCCCCCACGCCGGGCCTGCGCTTTCCAGACTGAAAGTCCCTCCCCTGCCGCCCCAGGCGCGGGCGCGGGAACGGCTGAGGCTGCGCGGCGCGGTGTCGGGGACCCGGCGGGCCTTGGGTGGCGGGCGCGATCGGGGGCGCCGGGTGGGGGACGTGGCTGCAGGGCTCGGGGCTCCTGGGGGTCCGGCGGCCGGAGCGGCCGGCGAGGGAGCCTTCAGGCAGAACCTTCCCGGCCTGCGCCGCGACGGCGCGTCCCGGCCCCGCGCAGGATGTGCCGGCTTCCTGTTTGCTCAGTCCCGGCAGCGAGCCGAGCTCACACACTAACCTCAGAGCCTTCAAAGGCAGCCAGCCACCTAACCCCAGCGCTGGGCGGCCCCGACCGCCTCGCCGAGGCCTGGGAAAAGGCGGCGGTGTGGGGGCGGGGTGAGGGGCACCTCGAGAGAAGTACAGAGAGGCGACCAGCCCCCGGGACAGAAGGGAGCGGGTGTTTTCAGCCTTTCCCTTCTGGCTTCTTTTCAGATCTGTCGCTTCTGGTAAGAAGTCTCCACTCCGGGGGTCCTGGGCTCCCTCATCCGGACTTGCCTTCCCGGAATTTTCTCTCCCAGCAGATTGCCTTGGCCCCAGTTCCGTTAGGTCAGGCCCCAGCTGGCTAATGGGCCCTAAACACTTTTTTAATAGGTTTCCCTTCCAGGCAACACATTTGCATTTTATAGGTTCTGATCCAGGTACATAAAGCCCTCAACTAAAGAAGCGATCCGGGTCAGTAGTTCAGTGAACAAGGCCACCTCAAACTTGATAATGGGCTGGCAAACAGGACCTAGGAGCTAGCTCTGGGTCCTCGTGCCAGGTACTCAGAGGAGATGCAAGATAAATAGCTGTCGAGGTCCCTTGCACCCGGGAGCTTACATCCTAGGTGGGGCGGCAAGCTTACATTGCCCAGCACTTGTTCTTTGACAAGCACTGCATCAGGCACTTCAGAAACGTTATTTAATCCCGGCACAGGCTCCCCACCCCACCCGGGTAAGTAGTTTAAATTGGGATTATTATGGCAAAGATGTGTCCAGTATAAACGTGGGGCAGGAGAGCCTTGATTTAACGGCAATATTGCGGGTGTGTGTGTGGGGGGGTAGGGAGGTGTTCCACCAATAGTGAGACTCGTCTGAACCTTCAGAGGGTGGATACCGGGCTTCCAGAGATACAAAGGTCATTGTAGGCATTCACATAGAGCAGCCCCCCACCTGCACCTCCCTGCAAGAGATTCTAATTTGGTAGACGATCATGAGTGGAATATTTGGGCAGATGGGACCCAGACATGTATGAAAGCATCCCTCACTCTGCGAATGGGTACAATCCTGCGTTGAGAGAGTAAGAGTTCGGATAAGCGATATCTACGTTTGGAAAACTTCCTGAATAATTCTTATTCTCACCTCCCCCTGCCACCCACACATATCCAGTCGAAAGTAAGAACACTAAGTGGCAGGCGGTGGGCTTTACAACAACCCTATGAAGCAGGCACTGCTGTCATCCTCATTTTCCAGGGAGGAAGCCGAGAATCAGAGGGGTTCAGCAAACTGTGTAAGACCACACAGCTAGGAAGTGACGGGAGCTGAGTTTTGAGCACAGGCTTGGTCTAGGTTCAGGGCCCGTGCTATTAACCACTAGGCTCAAGTGCCTCTGATGCAGAGTTCCTGAACAAGGACGTGAGAGAATCGACACCCTACGCTGATTGGGGCGCCACAGGGCCACCTTGAAGCAGAGGGGAGTGAAGAGGATGGGGGGAGCATCTGGAAGCGGCATCATATACACAACAGATGGAGAGTTAGGGTTGATCAAGTGGGGGCGATCTATAGGGGAGCCCTTGTCAGCCTGGGGAGTACTCAACATCTGTACTATCTGGCTTAGAGGGTTGGCGTTGGGAAGCAAGTTGACTTCAAACAGCTGTCGTGTAGAGGAGGGGGATGTATTCTGGGTGGCCAGGAATGACGGGGAAGAGGTAAATGGAGTTTGGGTTCATTTCAAGGAAGACATTTTTGATATTCAGATGGTACTAGCTCAGCCCTGGTAAGTAGTGATCTCCCCGTCTCTAGAAATGTTCAAACAGAGACCACATAGTCCCTTGGAAATACCTGGGCATTTCCAAGGTGAAGTCCATCGTGGTAGCCTGAGCCCTTATCAGACTTCATGGTGGTCATTTTAGGCAGGGAGGGCAAGGAGAGCAGAAGTGCAGGTGGGAGGAGGGCAGAGGAGAGCAAGGGACCTGGGCAGGAGGCAGCCATTCCCACGCACACAGACAGTACACACGAGCTGGCAGGTCTGGGAACACTAGGGAGTCCCCGGCAGCAGGGGCTCATGGGAGGGAAAGACAGTCATCTCTGAATCTCTGAATTCATGATAAGGTCTTGGTTTAAAAACAAATAAAAACTAACACCTGCAGGCAGCTGTGGCAATTAGCATCAGAAGAGGAGGCTGGGCTTTGGTGCTTGATTAAAAACACACTCGGGACTCACCGGAGGGCCTTTCTATGGGAGACTGGGAGGGACTGGAGACAGCTGTCTAGGGCTCTGGGAGAGGAGGAGCAGGATAACATCTCCAATAAATGGAGTCAGGTAGAACTGGATTCAAATTCATCGCCCCACATCACCTGCTGACTGCATGACCTTGGGCAAGTGACTTTGGGCAATGAGCTCTAGATAATGACAATGATAATGTGGGCCTTGCTTCGGGGGGAGGGGGGAGGAGTGGTGTGTGTGTGTGTGTGTGTGTGTGTAAGTGTAACCAGCATTACCCAGATGGCACGTATGGAGAGAGTGCTCTTGGCCCGGTGCCCAGTGCATGGAAAGTTTGGTCCCTGGTGGGGGACTCCACTGCTGTTCACTCCAGCCTCCAGTCCTGCCTTGGCACCTGCTTCTACATCTCATCTGGGCCCCAGCTGAATCTCTGCTCCGTGACCTGGTGGCCCATATCCTGTGTGTCTCCACCTTATGGGGCAGGGTCCCTCAGCCCAAGCTATTCTGGAACACAGGAGGTGTGACAAGCAAGAGGGCCTAGGACTACGCAGGGCCCCGGGGAGGGAGTTGGCGTTTCAGCCTCAGGGCCTTGCCCTGGGCCACTGGGGCTTTCTCACCGCCAGCCTACCTCACTTGAGCTGCTTGCTCGGTTCCTGTTTCACAAAGAAACTAGGAAGTGAGGAGATGGGCCAGCCTTAGGGCAAGGGCTGGCTGGGCAGGGCTGGCGCTGGGGAGTGCCTCCCACTCCCAGCTGAGAGAACCCTGGAGGACAGAGATGGACAGAGAGGAAACAGTTGCTCTCGACTCTTTCATATTCCTATTTTTTGGCACCAAGAGTGCCCACCCACTGAGGAAGTGCCCAGTGAGTTGGTAAACTTCACTGCTGACGTGGTTTAGCTGGTGAAGGGTAGCGAGCCCCGCCCCTTCTGTGGTCCTAGCCCGTGAACAGCTGGAGCAGCTGGCGGGCAAATGAGAGAGAACTGACAGTTATCATTTCTTTTTTTTCCGGTACGCGGGCCTCTCGCTGTCGTGGCCTCTCCCGTTGCGGAGCACAGGCTCCGGACGCGCAGGCTCAGCGGCCATGGCTCACGGGCCCAGCCGCTCCGCGGCATGTGGGATCCTCCCGGACCGGGGCACGAACCCGTGTCCCCTGCATCAGCAGGCGGACTCTCAGCCACTGCGCCACCAGGGAAGCCCTGAGAGTTATCATTTTGAAAGTGAACCATTTAGACTCTTTGTGTACGTATGCAGGTATGTATGTATGTGTCATCTTACCCACGCTCTTTCCTATTCCAAAAAGGATTAAAAGGGTCAAAAGTGTAGCTCAATCCCATCGTCACCACTGCTGTCACAGCTGTGTGACATCAAACTGGTCTCCATGGGCCTCACTTTGCTCATCAGCGCCAGTAAGGGAGTGACAGAGGCGCACACTGAGAGGCACAGGGGAGCCAGCAGAGCTGAGTCAGGAATGCTGGGGACTTCATCCCAGCTCCTGGGCAAAGGGCAGTGTCACCTTGGGCAAGTCCCTTCCTTTCTCTGGGCTGCTGTTGCAGTTTCCCCGTCTGGACACTGAAGGGACCAAACCTGGTTTTTGTTTGTTTATTTGGTCCTGGAGCTCCTAGTCAGGACGGCCTATGGCATTTGTGGGGCCGGTGCAAAATGAAAGTGCGGGAGCCCTTGTTAAAAAAATTCTTAAAGATTTCAAGATGGTGACAGCAGAGCATCACATCAAGAGTGGGGCCCTTCTAAGCACAAGGCCTTGCGCGACTGCACAGGTCAGTCACCCAGGAGGTGGCCCTGCAATTGCTTCCAGTACAACTTTATGGGAAGTCCATCCAGCTGCTTATTTTTTTTAATTGAAGTATAGTTCATTGACAGCATTGCATCATTTTCAGGTGTACTGGGGCTCTGCTTTGCCTTGTGGCATTTCTGAGGAGCCTTGAGCTCTGGGAAGCATAGCTGGGAAAACAGATTAGATACTTGCTCAAAAACCTGTCTGGTTTTGACAATTTGTATGTAAAATTTTGGTCCCAAACGTTTTCCTTACCTCCCTCCAAAGGTGGGCAGATAATAGCATTTTCATCTCTTGTCTGTGCGGCTTCCTGGCTTACAGAGCGCTGTCACATCTGGATCTTACGGGCTTCTCACCTCATGAGGAAGGCGGTCCAGGTAGTTTACAGAAGGGATAACTGAACACCAGAGAGGTGCAGTGACTTGAGCAAGGCCACACAGCTGGTACAAGGACCCTAGAATCCTAACACCTAGGAAAAGGGAGTTTTCCACGTGGCCTGCTCCACAGCGGGAATCAGCAGGCGAGGAGGGGTTTGTAAGCTCTATTATCCAGCAGAAAAAGCAAGGACCGGAGCCCAAGGGGACATTTATTTATCTTCGGTTCCTAATGATGTCTCAAGTGCACTGCACGTGTTAGGAGCCCCGCTGTGTGTGCCCTGAACGTTTCCCTGCCTGATCTGGAGGGAAGCCCTTGAAGCAGGATGCTCCGTGTGCCGGGCATCTGAGGCCCTGGAGGGGAGGCGCTCGGGTGGCTGTGGCCCCCTCTGCAGCCAGGCTTCTGAATCCAAACATGGTGGATTAGAAGAGGCAGTTAAACTGTGGGGAGGAGATGAGGCGCAGCCCTGGGTCTTGCACTAAAGGGAGGAAAGGGGGGCATGTGAGCTGCCCTGGGCTGAACGGCCTGCGAGTGGGTCTTGGCCAGGCACCCAGGCCCTCCTGCTGCCCAGGAACCCCAGGATCAAGTGTCAGGGGTCAAAGGTAAAGGCCTGGGCGGGAGGGCTCTGGGGAAGCAGGATCGTGTGGAGAACATGAGCTAAGTCCTACTCACCAGCCATGTGATCCTGGTTGAGTCTGTTTTCTCATCTGTAAAATAGTGAAATCCAGATCCCTTGCCCTTTTTTGAGAGAATGGGTCCTGGAGTCATTTGCCTGGTTTGATTCCTGCTTTTTTCATATCCTTGACGAGTGACCTTGAGCGACTTGGATAATCTCTATGAGCCTCGCTCTTGTAAAATGGGAACAATAAAAGTACTTTCTCAGAGGTTGTGGGGATGAAATGGGAAAATGCGATAACGTATGGTATGCTTAAAAATTTCAGAGGGTAGAGCTCATGTTTAATGTTCTTACCACAATAAAAATAAAAACATGTAAAAGAGTGCATGTAAAGCACAGTGCCTGGAACATAGTAAACACTCAGTGGATGGTACCTCTGATGATGATGATGATGATGGTGGCGACGATGGCCACTAATTTTATTATGAGCAGCTGTCTTTGTGGGGTGGGCCTCTGGGGGAACAAATGACTCAGCAAACAGAGGCCCGCTGTTGGGTGTTACAGGCTCTCAGTGAGGATGGCTCAGAGCTGTGGCCTTTGGGTGCAAGTATCGGTGGTGATAACTGTCACAGGTCACCCTCACGCTCGGCAAGCTAGGCCTGCTGGTCCCGTCTGGGGGACTCCTCGGCCTGGTGCCTTCGCCCAGCACTCTGCCCCAGAGACTTGCTTCTCTCCTCCCCTGACTCTGCTCCACTTCTGCTGGCCCCAACTTTCCGTGACCACCTTTGCCAAGTCCTCCAGCATGGGGCTCCCCTCATCCGGTCCACGAGGCTACCCGTCCTTTAGCACAGGAGGTGGTTGGCTGGGCGTGGCATTCATGCGAATCCACGTACGCGCACGCATGCTCACTTGCACATTCTCAAACACATGTGCTCCCCAACTGAGCTTCTGGGAGCCTCACAACCCCGCCGCCACCGCAACTCCTCCCCTTCCTCTCCCACCACAAAAGCCACAGGTAACAGCAGTCCCCGGCTGCAGAGCAGACAATGCAAAACCCAGAGGCAGGCTTCCTTGCCAGGCTGTTTTAAGCATTCAGCAGGATGTGAGCCCAGGTGGCTAACGGCTGGGCTGGCCAGAGACAGCTCTCCCCCACCCTCCCCCTGCCCCAGCTTGGCGAACTTGGAAGGGGCTGGGAGGTAGGCTAAGGGATTCTGCACGGTGCCAAAGAGCAAAAGAGCTGGACTGCTGACCCACTCTGGCCCCGCCACGTTCCCACCAAACACGGTGTGTCGCTGGGCAGGTCCCACCTCATCTGGAGTTCAGTTCTCTTATCTGTAAAATGGGGAAACCAGATTCTGCCCACACAGGTTAAAGGTCATCCAAGAGTGTGGAGGATTTAACAGCCTTGTCCCAGTGGCTGCACTTTGGAAAGCTCAAAGGGTGACACACGTGCCGGGAAGTCTGGGAGAGTGATTGGGCACTGTGCCTCAGGTTGTTCTCCGCGTCCTCTCCTACCCCATGGCCGGATTGCTACGGCTTAACTCCCTATGCTGTCAACTGGCATGGAGTCTGCCTAGGGTTTAGGAGTGATGGGCTCACACATGGGTGGGTGGGGCGCTGGTGTATGTGCCCCTGACCTGGCTGGTCTCCCTGACCCTGGGGTGGCGGTAACACAGCCAGAGGACTCAGCCACCACCCCCTCCTCTCCCTCTACAGGCACAGTAGGGAGCCTGGAGGCAGCAATTGTTCCTTCAGCCTGTAGGCTGCAGCCAGGAGGCCACTGCAGGGCCAGGGACAGTGGGGGTGACCAGAGGTGGCCTCAAGGATGCGGGAAGACCAACAAGTCAGGAGCCGGTGTGGGTCTGGCTCTCTCCAACAGGTGCTGGCAAGGTGGGGCTCTCCCAGGGCCACGGAGCCCCTGCGGGCTAGGGCAGTGTCCTATATTGGTCTTTTGGGGGTGGAGCCGACAACAGCCTCTGCCAGGTTACAGCCTAGGCCTACCGGGCTCATGGGAGGAAAGGGACTAGCTGGCTCCTGTATCCTGGGGCTGGGGGTTTGGGGGTGGGGAGCTGAGGGTGAAATGTCGAAGCCCAGGTGTGGGGGGGAGCTAGGGGTGGGGAAGGTGTGACCCAGAAGCCCTGCACCCCTAGGGCTTGGCCCTGCAGAAGGAGGCTAAGGGCAATGGGTCAGCAGGGGCTCTTGGGGCACGGGTGGGGGGTGAGGGGAGCTGAGTGAGAGGGTCAGGAGGGGAGTCTCGAGCTGCTAGACACTCCAGCTGAGGATGGTGAGAGCAGAGACTGTCATCAGAGGGGCCAAGGAGGCGGTGGGCACTGCCCTGGAGGCCAGGGGCTCCGTGTGCCGCTGTAGCCAGGAGAACTCCTTCAGCAGCTGGCGCCGCTGGAGCTCGGGGCCCACCTTCTCGCGGATGGTCTGGTAGTAGCGGTTCAGGTACTGGAGCTGCAAAAGGTAGGAGGGGTAAGGGCCTCCCCAGGCCAAGCTGTCAAGGTGTGGGAGCTTGGTACCATCCAGGTCCCCACAGGTCCCCAGCCATCATCAGGTGAGCAGGGGAGGGATGCCCCAGTGTGTGCCTGTACGTGCCATCGGTGTGGACCCTCCCAAGGGAGGGGAAGGGGCAGAGGGTCTTCGCTTAGGGGAAGCGGGGGTGAGAGAGGCCCAGGGCTGCGGAGAAGGCACTTAGTGGCTCGAGGGCTGAAGGGGAAACAGCGCCGAGGGGCGCTCGCTCACCTGCTCGGGGGACAGCAGGCTGACGTCGATGAGGTTCCGGTCATAGGGCACCAACGACACCACTTCAAATGTCAGGTAGGTCCCTGGGTACTGGGGCGGGGGCACAGGTAAGGTAGGAAGGCAGGAAGTGAGCGAGGGGGAGGAGCTAGGCTGAAGGGGTGGAGGGAACACTCCACCCGGAAGCCCTGGGCATGGGGAACTGACCTTGTCAAGCCTGAACCCTCCACAGTGCCCTTGGCCACCCCCGTGTCTACCACTTAGGCACCCGCCTTTGGTGCTTCCCTCATGATTCCTGAAGTTTAGACTTAGGCCTGTGTTTTTCAAAGTGTGTGCCTCCAGAGCGCCAAGGGAGCCTGTTAAACATGTAGATAGATTCTGGGGTCCACACCCCAGATCACTGGAGTCAGAATCTCTAGAGCAGAGCTGGGAACCTACATTTAAATAATTTTAAGGTAAGTATTAGTTTTTTATATCTTTCTATCTGATTTCCATCTCTATCTACAGCTCTCTTTCTATCCATATCTCTGTTTCTATCCATTGAGGTATCTATGGAGATAAATATAAAGAAGAAGAAATAGCCCATAATTCCCATCTTCCAGAGAGCTCTTGCATATATGTGCTTAGAAAATTCAAACAATACAAAAAGATACTCAATAAAAATGGAAAGTCGGGCTTCCCTGGTGGCGCAGTGGTTGAGAGTCCACCTGCCAATGCAGGGTACATGGGTTCGTGCCCTAGTCCGGGAAGATCCCACATGCTGCAGAGCGGCTGGGCCCGTGAGCCGTGGCCGCTGGGCCTGCGCGTCCGGAGCCTGTGCTCCGCAACGGGAGAGGCCACAACCGGGAGAGGCCTGCGTACCGCAAAAAAAAAAAAAAACAACAAAACCCACAAAAATGGAAAGTCTCCTCCCTGCCTGGTTTCCTTCCTGAAAACATTTTTGGCACATATAGTATATATATGTGTATATTCTAAAAACTCACGCAAAATGGATCCTACTATACACTTTTCTGCACCTCCCCGCCCCCCTGCCATAGTAAACCTAGGAGAGTGCTCCATATTGGCACAGGGAGGTCTACCTCACTCTTTTTTTTTTTTGCGGTACGCGGGCCTCTCACTGTTGTGGCCTCTCCCGTTGCGGAGCACAGGCTCCGGACGCGCAGGCCCAGCGGCCATGGCTCACGGGCCCAGCCTCTCCGCGGCATGTGAGATCTTCCCGGATCGGGGCACGAACCCGTGTCCCCTGCATCGGCAGGCGGACTCTCAACCACTGCGTCACCAGGGAAGCCCTACCTCACTCATTTTAAGGGTCCATAGTGTGCAGATGATAATTTATTTAACCAATGAAGGATATTTAGTCTGCTTCCATTTTTTTAAACTATTACCATCACTGCTACAATCAACATCATCGTATAAACATCTTTATACGAAGTGACGTTTTGGGACTATATCCAGAAGGGATACATCTGGCAGTGGGAATGCTGAGACAAAAGGTATAGGCATTTTCAATATGTATTTTGATAGATATTACCAAACTGCCCTCCCAAAAGGCTGTACCAATTTGTACTTCCCCCAGCAGTGTATGAGAGTGTTCTTTCCCCCACAAACTCACAAGCACTGGGTGTCATCAAAGTCTTTCGCTTTTGTCAATCAAATGGTATTCTACTGTCACTTTGATTTGTATTTCTTTAAGAATAAAGTTGAGCATCTTTTCACATTTATGGACCATTTGTGTTGATCTTAGTGAATTGTCTCTTTACGTCTTTTGCCCATTTTTTCCCTTTTCCTTATTTCTGTCTTACTCGATTTTTAAAAGCTTGTGGTAAAAGAAGGACATTCCCCCTTTCTCTGACACACGTGCTATACTCATCATACATCTTTTGAGTTTGTATATGGTATTGTTCCCATATAGATGTTTTTTATTTAATTGGGTCAGAGTTATCAATCTTTTTCTTCATGACTTCTGAGTCTTACATCGAAAGGCCCCTTTCCTCCCTGGGATTATAAATGAATTCAGATAGGTTTCCTTCTAGATCTTTTATGGTTTCACCTTTAAACCTCGATCCATTTGGAATTTTATTTTAGTGTAACAGTGAGGTTCTTCAGTTTAATTCCCCCCATTTATTAAACAATCTTCCTCTTCTTTACTGTTTTGAAGCACCAGCTTTATAGTAAACTAAATTCCCATCTTGTTTATGGAAATTAGAGGGTCCATTTCTGGACTATTCTGTTCCACTGTTCCGTCTTTCCCATCTCTGGTGTCTTACTGTTTTAGTGATGGCTGCTTCGTAGTGTGGGCTAATATCTGCAAAGGTTAGTTTCCCTTATTGTTCTTTTCCAGAATCCTCCTAGCTATCTAGCTATCTTTGCATGTTTATTTTTACAAATAAACTCTACTATCATTTTGTGAAGTGTTGAAATTGAGGTTGCCTTGAATTTATAGATTAACTTAGGGAGAAATGACATCTTCATAATATTGAGGCTTATTTCCAAAGACCGCCATTTACTTAAATCTTTTTTATGTCCCTCAGTAGAGATTTTCTCCGTGTAAGTCTTTTAAAGTTTATATCTAGGTATTTTATCTTGTTGGTTGTTATTATACAGAATCTTTATACCTAACAGGCTCCCCTGGTGATTATTATGTGCATTGAGAACCAATGATTTAGGGCAAGGATACTGATTCATTTGGTTTGGAGTGGGACCTGGGCATTAGCATTAAAAAAAATCTCCACGGGCTTCCCTGATGGCGCAGTGGTTGGGAGTCCGCCTGCCGATGCGGGGGACACGGGTTCATGCCCCGGTCCGGGAGGATCCCACATGCTGCGGAGCGGCTGGGCCCGTGGGCCATGGCTGCTGGGCCTGCACGTCCGGAGCCTGTGCTCCGCAATGGGAGAGGCCACAACAGTGAGAGGCCCGCGTATAGCAAAAAAAAAAAAAAAAAAAAAAAAAAAAAAAAATCTCCAGGTGATTCTAATATTCTAATGTGCAAACAGGTTTGAGAAACTGATTTATGGAGTTATTCTGACACTAAGGAAGACTCCAAATAAATTCATGACCCTACATTAAATTCTCCTTTGACCTTCCTTACCCCCCATGCAGCCCAGAGTCACTGCCACGCTGTCCACACCTCCAGCCCGCCTCAGTGGCACTTTACCTTGGTCTTTGCTTCTACCACAAGGGCCACATCTTCAAGACGGATCCCAAATTCTCCATCCTGATAGTAACCAGGTTCTGGGAGGCACAAGAGATGCTGGTGACATTAAGTAGGGGAGGGGACCCAAGCCCAGGTTTCCTATGCTGACTGAGGAGTGGCTGGAGGGCCCGGCTGCCCCCCGCTGTTGGCTTGGGCAGACCCAGCACCTGTTAGATGCCCCATGGCTACTCGGAGGCCACTGCCAGACTTCAGATTCCCCACCCTCCCTTGTGACCCAGCGGGGAAGACTTAAGAACCCACTTGGGTCCTGGAGGCGCTCCCCTCTCCCTGTGTGCCACTGTCCTGTAACCCCGGCACTTGAATGGAGACTCTGGAGTTTGGATGTACAGCTGGAAACCAACTCCCACGGGCAAAGTGAGGGTACGGGCTGAAGGGGCTTGGGGTTAGAGTGGGACAACCCATTCGGGGCTGGGAGTGGGGAGGTGAGGGAGTGCAGCGGTGGAGCCGGGGCGGGCCTGTGTGGGGCTGTGCTCCTTGAAGGCTGGCGTTCCCTAGACTGCGGTCCTGGAGGAGCCCCGAGAGCCGTACCGATGGAAGTGAACATGCCCTTGGCCATGGCAATGTTGCCAGACTGGAATCCCACTGGCCCTGGAAAGGGAGAGTCAGGGACAGTGTCAGCCCTCCTGCACTCACCAGCTTGGAAACTAGCAGGTTCCGGGGAAGAGCAGGTAGCTGGGATCCCTAGCAGCGTGTGTCCACCGCATCACCGTCTACCTGCGACTGGTACAGACCAGACTGGCTCTGGCTTATATTTCTCTGGGGTCTATGCCAGTCAGCCACTGGACCTTGACCTGCCTATTCTCTCTCTGAGGCCGTCCTAAATGCCAGCGGAGCGGCCAGCTGCCAGCATGTCTCACTTACCCTGTGGAGCACCAACTCCCCACCAGCTGGGTAACCTTGCATGGGTCACTGCACCTCTGTGGGTCCTGGTCATTTCCACACCTGTGAAACGCTCCACCTCTTTCATAAGAGGGGGAACTCCAGGGGAGTGCTGAGGAGATACCTACATTCGTGCACACACAGGAAGTTGCCAATGCCGTGGCCTGTCCCATGACCATAATTGAGGCCAACATCCCACAGGGCTCTGCGGGCAAAGGCCTCCACCATTCGCCCTGGAAGAGAGATGACCTCTGGTCAGCTGGCTGGACCCCAGATATTGGCTTTGCCCCTTCCTGCTCTCTTTTTCCAGACCAACCACCAGGATGGTGCCTGAGGAGAGGGCCCCCTGAGAGGCAGGTAACCATGCCCTATCTCCAGTATACTGTACGTTGTACCCACTACCTGGACCTCCCCATCTGTGAAGACACCCGCTTCCTCCAGGAATCCTCCCATGACCGCTGCAGCCCACACTGACCGCCCCCACCTCTGAGCTCCGGCTCCAGCTCCTGAGTTGGACTAGGAGACAGGAGGCCTGGGCTCAAGGCCTGGCTCTCCCACTAACCCTCTGTGTGACCTTGGGCAAGTCACTTTCTCTCTCTGGGCTGGATTTTATCTATACAGTGGATGGGATGATGATATAATCCCTGCCCCACTAGCCTCCCAGGGTCTGAGTGCAGTGAAATCAGGGCCTGAGGTTCTGGGTCCAGCCTGGTTTGCAAAACCCACCTGATGTAGCAGCTGGGAAGACGAGTCTGGAGAGATCAATATTTCCTATCAACACGCGGGTGTACGCCTCCTGATGGGGAGAGGGCGAGGGAATGCGGTGTGTGGGCCCAGGCCTGGGTTGGGGGATGTTTGGGGGAAGTGCATGCTCATGCGTGGTCACCCAGGTTCTGGAGGATGGCCGGAGGAGACCGAGGGGGACCTGCTCAAAGCTGGGGCTTGGTCCATGCGGTTCCCTTTGGCTGGTCCACAGGGATGCTTGTAGGTGGGGGTGAGCTGAGGCCACAACAGTAGGGATTGGGGAGGCAAACTCCCTGGGCTGGAATCCTGACGTGGCCACTCACAAATTTGACCTTGGGCAAGTGATTTTAACCGCTCTGTGCCTCAGTTTCCTGGTCTGTAATGGGACGGTCATAGTACCAGCTCATAAGGTTGCTGGGAGGACTAGGTAGACTCGTGCATGTTGGGTGCTCCCAACAGACTAGATGCTCAAATAGAGGTCAGCACCCTTCATTGCCATGATCACGATCACCATTTAGTTTTCTTAAGGCCTTATGGTTGGGTTGAGGCCTGATAATTGGCAGGTCGGCCTTGCTCTGTCAGGGCTGTTACCTTGTGGTAAGAGGGAGGGAGGTGGGCTGACAGTGGCCTCTTCTCCTGGTCACTCCCTGTGGCGACCTGGTGAGTCCCCTTCACCGCCCCCCCCCCCACAGGCTTGTCATCTTGAGCATGATAGCCTGGGGCATTGGATCTAACAGCTAAACTGAGCTCCTTGAGGCCTGACCAGTGTTTGTTTTCTCTCTCTCTCTGTCTCTGGCACAATGTCTGAGCCACAGTCCACTTGCTGAATGCACAAATGTGGCCCCCTGCTCTCCAGCCCCCCAGAGGCCCCCAGAGGCACACAGACCATGTCCCTGCCTCGACCCCAAGTGGACCAGCCCTCGCTGCTTCCTGAAAACCTCCAGCTCCTTTCCACCTCTGAGACTTTGCTGGTGCCTTTCTCTCCCCCTGGAATGGAATGCCTGTCTTCCTCTTTTCTGTTCAGCACAGTGCTAGGCTCACAGACAGCACTAAGAAAATATTTGTTCATTGAGTTACTGAAATGGGATGATGATAAGCTTGGGCTGAGGCCCTGTTGGGGGCCTGAAATATCTCTGGGGAAGTAGTTGGGGGCACTGGGTTTTCTGGTACTAATTTGCTGTGTGACCTTGGGCAAACTACTTAACCTCCCTGGGCTTCAGTTTCAGCCTCTGTACAATCAAATGGCTCTTGGCGGAGTGGTTGCTTGGGTGTCCGTTGGGTGAGTGTGGGTAGGGAAATGTGGTCCAATGCCTACCTTTTGGAAAGCAGAGGGGGTGCCCCAGTGGACTGTTCTGGTGATGTCTGTTGTCCCGTCCCTGTGGAGAAGGACAATCAACATGTCCAACTCTTCTGAACACCTTGGGGTAGGGATCGTGGCCACGTGCTTCCCGAGTGCTTTCCACTGGGGTTTGAGTGGCAGGGCTGGGATGGGGGTCGGGAGGGAGGTGAAAGGAAGAGGATGGCTGCCATCATGCAATTCCCAAACTCAGCATCTATGCATGAAGGGGCTCTACAAAGCTATCACATTCAAAATCACTATGTTTTCTGAGAGTCCCAATTCCCCACATACATCTTCTACCCCCATACCAGCCATTTTGGTTGTTTTGTAAATCTGGGTTTCCTTGGGCCAGGCTCGCTCTAAAAGCAAGGCTTCCTCCAGGCTTCCTAGGAGGTAGGAAGGGATGGTCCCATTCTTACAGATGGGGAAACTGAGGTCCAGAGAGATCATAGCACTCTCACACATTCATATACTTATTTGCCATTTATAGAAGGGAGGGAGGCAGAGCAGACGTCATTATCTCCATTTCACAGGTAAGGCAATTGAGGCCACGAGGCTATCTCCCTCCCTGAGCCTCAGTGAGGCCAGGTCTGGCGCAAGCACTGACTCCACACAGTTCTCTCCATTGTAAACATGGATCTGCCCCAGGGATTTGCTCAGAGTCTCAGTGAACCAAAGCTGCCAGAAGCCAAATAGTCTGACTCCCAACCACCAGCTGCAGCCGTTCCCTCAGGATGCCTGCTGTGGCCACCCCCCGGGGGTGGGGGCAGTGAGGAATGATCCCAGGGCCCTAGGGACTCCTCCGTGGGAGCAGGTCACAGGGCGTGGCCGACTTCTTCAGAAGGAGAGAAGAGGAACTGAGATGGCCATTTACCCGGCCTCACCCTGCTGAAGCATGCCCCAATCCAGCAACGCCCCAAGAATTCACTTCCCCTTCGCACACTGGCCATCTCAAGTATACACAGCGCCACACGGGTGACTGCGAAGGCTGCTAGGCTGAGCGCCTGCCAGGCTGGCTCCCAGAGCCCCGTTAAGGCTAAGTGTAGGGCTTTTATCATTAGCACATTCACTGCAGGATAGAGGATGGGAAACTATTCCTTGCTCCTCCATCAGTTCAGCGTGCCCCTTTCTATCCCCCACTCTAAGTTTCCCACAGTCCACCTGCTTCCTAGATGAGAAGGGAAAATCTTCCAGCCCACCTCAGCTCAGCTCCCATGTGAATGAATGGGCCTAGTCTATTCTGCATGGCTGCCATGTCCAGGTGTTCAGGTTGTGCACTGCACAAAGGTACCACATCTAAAGAAATGCCATTCACTGAATGGGTATATACTAATTTCAATGAGAGCACACAAGTGGACACACAGATTGTGGGGTCCTGGAGCACGGGACAGTGCCCCCCCCACCGCATAACCCTATCTGTGGTTGTGCTCACACTCAGAAGAACACGCACATGTCTACTCGCAGACACATCCTCATGCTGATGGGTGTGCCCTGTCCCAACTGTGCTGCAGGTGTCCCCTGAGGTTGCTTCACTCACCTGCCTACTGCTCTTGAAGGCCTGATCCTGCCCCCACTCCCCATGACACGGTCATCTCACCATACAATGAGGGAAGAGGTGGTGAGGACAATGCATCATGCTGGTGGCGCGCGGGACGTGTCCAGGGTGTGCATGAGTCGGTGAGAATATGGGCGCTGTATTTGTGCAGCCAGGCGGGGCTGCTGAGCGTGGCTGTTCGGACTGTGTAATAATGTTCGGGCTTAAAAAACATTTAACTTTCACAAGGGGAGTCTTCCTGATTCTCACAGGGCAGCACCTGTGGGCATCCCCACTGTTTTGGCCTCTGTCTGTTGCCCACCGGGCAGGGACCCCCACGTGTGAAAATGGGAAGGATACTCAGGCACATTCAGTCCAGGCCTCTCCTTTCTCAGATGAAGGATCCATGCCCAGGAAGGGAAAGCTTTGGCTGGCTCTTGGCTGAGCTGAGACGGCCGGGCCAGGGCTGGGTGGGGAGCACATACCAGTATTGTCCCCCGGAATCCAGCAGGTACATCTCATCTGAGGACAGCTTGCGGTGCAGCTCCTTGGTGGGGCTGGGAAGGGGAGAGATGCTGAGAAAGGAGCAGCCTAACCCTGAGCTGGGTGAGGTGGGGGTCCTGAGTTAAAGCAGAGGAACCTCCTCCCCGCTGGGGGCCGGCCTTCTAGCTAACTCCTTTGGGGAAGCCATCATCCCCCAAAGGGCCCTGGGAGACTACTGAGCTTCTGCTGCTAGTGCCCTCAGCGCACATCTGTTCATCCTGCACCTCCCCGAGCAAGGCCCTGGTCCCCAGGGAGGGGAGAAAGAAAAGAGCCCCGAGTGTGGGAGACGGGAGAACTTCAATGAGCACCCAGCTGAGCTATCTCTTTTTACATCAGGAGAAACAGGTTTGCAGAGCAAGGGGTTACAGAAGGCCCCGAGGGAAAGCTGTGAGGGAGCTGGGCCTGAACCCACATGCTGAGTCTAGGGCTTTCTCTAACTACTTGCCACCTCTGGGAGCAGAGGGCCCCAAGAAGCCAGGGCACAGGAAGGGAGGGTACCCGAGGGTGGAGCTGGAGAGCAGGAGTTGGTAGGGCTGAGGAGTTCCTACCCTGTTACTCTCTAGTAGGGAGAGGGGCTGGGCTAAGGCAGCTGAAGGCTTGGGGACACTGGAGGAGGGAATTCTGGGATGGGTCAGGCCAGCCACTGGAGGGTGTCTGCCCTCTCCCTGCTTTGTCCTTGCCAGGCTGAGGCCTCTGGTTGGCTCGACTCCCCACCCCCAAATTGCATCAGGCAGGCCTGCAGGTGTTTGTTTTGTACAGAGCCAAACATCTGGCCAGCCTACATCTTGGGCCCACCTTGGTTGGTTCAGGCAGAGTGAATGGGCCCTTCTCCCCATGTGCTTGTGAGCTTTAAGAATTAAATAACTCACAGGAAGCCAAGGAAACACATCCAGCAGCAGTCCCACCATCTCCCTTCCAGATCCTTCTGCCCAGAGTGCTCACAAAGTCCCAGCCTCTCGAGCAGGGAGATTATCAAGTCTTTTAATTCAAAGGAGACTCTCAACGCCTGACTGGGCTCCATTCCGCACCTCCAGCCTCCACAATGCTAAAGACCTCAGAGCTTAAATGTGGACTCAGGTCCTCCATAGAGCCCCAGAAAATTCTTTCTTCTGAAGTACCTGTAGTGGGCCAGGGCAGCATTCAGGCCACTAGCAGAGATGGTTTCAAAACTGGATCCGGAGAAGAACTCTTCTTCTCTGGAAAGGACAAGGCAGGAATGATCAATGAATGGGCTCAGGGACTAGGCTGGGCCCAGGATGTCCAACAAGGGCAAGTGAAGGTGACGGCTGCCTCTACCTCAGCCAGGCTCCATTTGGCCTTCCCAGTCCCACCTCCTGTCACTTCCCAAGCCCTGACCTGTCACTCATAGACCACTCAAGGTCAGAGAAGCAGAGATTGTAGAGGCCAATTTTTCCTCCTCTACCTCCATTTTATAGATGGGGAAACCAAGGCCTGTGTCCCAAAGTGAGTTCCTAGTAAAGCAAGAGTGAAGAAACCTAGCTCCCTGTATCTGAAAACTCCCTCAACTCCGGAACAGCATCCTGGGCTAAGTGTGCCCTCAGGGAACCTCCCTCCCCAACCTTGATATTCTCAAGTGGTCCAAGGTCCTACCTGGCCTGAGCTGGCCTGAAGCAGACACTAGGGGGCGCTGTTGGGTTGTGGCCCTTCAAGTTGTCCCACTTTCTGCAGAGCTGGGGAATGTCATCCAACACCTCTGCCCCGCTTCCTGACCACGACCACCCAAGAACCTGTCACTCCTTGTTCCAGTGGGGCCCTCAGATACTAGGAGGGTCTTCCTTCCCCCATAAGGAGACCAATCCCCCCTCCCTGCCCCCACCCCCACGTTAAGACAGTCAGCCGAAAAGGATGGCTGTGGTCCTTCACCCTCGGAACTTCTCCAGCAGCTCTGCCCCTGAGAACTCATCCACGGTGCCTTTGGGCACGTTCTCCTCCAGCCAGACCAAGTATCGGATCACAGCCACAGCGTCCCGCACCTGGAGCAGGGCAGGCAGAGAGGCGGGCCGAGGAATGGTCTCAGCCGGGGCTCAGGGACGAAGGAGATGGGGGGACTGCTCTGGGAGCTGAGCTTTAGAAACACGAGGGTCTTCCTCGCTATTCGATGATATTAAGGGATTCTTATTAATGTTTATATATATGATTAGAGTGTGGTCATGTTTTGAAAAGAGTTCTTGTCAGAGATACTGAAATGTTGATAGAAGAAACGATATGATAGATGGGATTTGCTTTAAAATCGTCCAGCAGCCGAGGACACGGGGGAGTGGAGATAATGAATGTAGGGTTGTAGAGGAAATGAGATTGGCCTTGAGTTGATGATTATTGAAGCTGGGTGATGGTGATGGAGATCATTATGCTACTTCCTCTACTTTTGTATATGCTTAAAATTTTCCACAAGAAAAGTTTTCAAAAATGAGGCAACGTATCCTAATTTTAACAGGAATATCCAAAGGGGCAAGCCATCCTCTCCCTGGGGTGAAGGAATTATTATAAGTAACACTTATTTAAGACCTGGAGTGTGCCAGGCAGTGCCCAAAGCAATATATTAAAAATATATAATTACATAATTATACTTATAGAACTATATAATCATTATATAAGTATCATATATTTATGTAATTATTATATATTTATATGTACATATTAGATATATAAATGCACATATGTACACTATATATATTTATATTATGTATTACAATGAATATATTTAAACATGTATTATTTATTATATATTATTTATACTATACAATGTAGATATATATCTTTAATCCTCACAGCAACCCTCTGCTATGGGTTACAGTTATGATCCTCATTTTACAGAGGAGGTAACTGAGGCCCAGAGAGGTGAAGTGACTTACCTAAGGTCACCCAGCTAGGAGGTGGGTAGAGGAACTAGGATTTGAACTCAGATACCATAGCTCCGGGGCCCAGGCTCTAAACCACTGAACCACCCTGGGAACAACAGGGTGGAGCACAAGTGGGTGCCCAGGAGTTTGGCGTCCACGTCTCTGATTCACTGGGGGCCTTCTTCAGGCTCCTCCAGCAGCGTCTACTTTCTAACCCATCAGACCGGGAGCTCCCCAGAGGCTCGTGTGTCTGCCTGCCCATGGACTTACATGGCTGGCCCTGAGGAGGGTCTGCTCCTTGCTGTTTTTCACCGCCTTGGTTACCATCACTGGGGAGTAGGTGTCTGCTATGAGTTTCTCCTGTGAGGGGCAGAGAGGAAGCGGTCTGGGAGCCCTCTCTAGGGCACGGTGGTGTTTGAAAAGGATTGGCAGGAAATTCCAGCTCAGATGAGACTTGCCGTCTCCTGGAGTGGCAATGCCCTTCCCGCGTGTGCTTTCTGACTACGCAGGGCTTTCCTAGTCTTCCCTTCCAGCCTAACCTTCCCTCTCTCCCTCCCTCCCTCCCTCCCTTCCTCCTCCCTCCCTGGTCCTGGATCCCAGCAGCACCCTGGGATGGATCCGAGCCTGGCCCCTGCCAGCCACGGGCTGTTCTGACACTGTGTTTCCTGCACATCTCATATCATGACAGCTACCACTTATTGAGCGCCTGCCATGCGTTAGGCACCGGGCTTTACATGCACTGTCTCCTTTAAATCTCCTCAGAGTGACTCTTGAGGTTGTGACTCTTAGTGCCATTTTATAGGTGAGGAAACGGAGGCCGGATTGACTAAGTCACTTGTCCAGGGTCACGGCACAGCCAGTTCTCAGTCTCAGGTTTGGTGACCTCAAAGCCTCTGCTCTACCAGCCTGTACTCCCCCAGCCTCCTTGACAATCTCTGAGCTCTCTGTGGACAGATGTTCTGTCTCTTCCCGGGAAACCCTAGAAAGGGGACTCAGTGCACCACTGCTGACTGGCCAACTGCCAGAATGGCCCAGGGGCTGTCCACCCCCCCCCCCGTTAGGTTGAGACTTATCAGGGCTGTTGGGGGGTGGGGAGGACGGTGCATGGCAAACCCACCTTGGGTATCACTTCATAGAGCCCATACGAGGTGTAGCTGGTCCCGATCCAGATCTTCACGGCTCCTGAGGTGTAAGCCTGGACGCTGTCACGGACTTGGCCGTAATCTTCGAATTGCACACACATGGAATCCGTGCAGCCAGAGTTCAGGTACTGCAGGGTCTTGGAGCTAAAGCGACTCTTGTTTGCAAATAACCTAGGTGGAGAGGGAACACCAGGAGGGTCCAGACAGAATCTAAGGACAGTGCAAAAGACCAGCGGCCCTTTGTTCCTGGAGGTCAGAGGGCGCCTGCGCCAGGCAGCTGAGCAGACCAGATTTGGAGTACGTGGGAACAGAGGTCAAGTGGGTCAGGAAAAGCTGATTGGAGGCTTCCTCGAGGGTCCTGCTGGGGCAGGCACCCCGCTTCTGGGAAGACTGCATGTTGGGGCAGTGAGGAGTTAGAGGAAGTCCGTTACCGCAAGCCAAGGACAAGCCCTACCTGATGGAGGAGTCAGTAAGCAGCGTGTAGGAATAGAAGAAGGGGTTATAAGGGATGTCACTGCTGCGAAGGTTGAAGAGCCCTGGGGAAGAGAATTGATGGGGACTATTTGAGGCTGACCTGCCCGACGGAAGTACACATGACACCTTTGCTCTACTGTTGGCTTTGGCCGCACGCCGGCATCCTCTGCCCCTGAATGTTTCTCAGTCTTTCCGGAGTGGGGGAGGGCCTTTGAAGCACTAATGAGCGCTAGGGGCACTTTCTCCCAGAGAAAGGCAGATACCCAGCCAGTAGTCTGCACACGGTGTCGGTGGGCTCCCAGAATACCTGAAGCCCAGAGCTGGGGTCAGGTGAGAAGCGCTGTGGGCTCCCAGAATACCTGAAGCCCAGAGCTGGGGTCAGGTGAGAAGCGCTGAGCCACGATGGGATAGAACAGGGCTGCACAGGGTGCTAAAGCCGGGAAGCTGAGTGCCCTGGGCTCGTGGCCAGGAGGTTGGGAGGTGTTTGCTGGGCCTCCTCCCCTTCATGAGTCAGAAGCCTTTGCTGCTGTGGTTTCCTGGTCCTCTGATGGCCCGGGGGCTGGCCCCAGATTGCATGGGGCTTCCTGGTTTCCTTAGTGAGCAGACGTGAGCTCCTGCCCTCACCTTAGTTCCCGCAGGCCATGACCACGGAGCTCTCAGAACCCATGGGTCAGTGGTCGTTGGGGGAGGAGTCCTGTGCTGCAGAGCCCAGGAGGCTTGGGGGTTGGGGGGAACCCAGGCACCCCCCTGCATCCACAAATCTCTACTCACAGGCCGTCTCATCAAGTGCGGACAGAAGCACGGCAGTTGGGGCCTCACGATGCTTCTTCATCTGGCTTCGGATGCCAGATACTTTCTCCTGCCAGCTGCTTCCTAGAAGCAAAAGAGCCAGAAGCAAGCAGAAGTGATCTACCTTCTCTTCGGCACTCCGTTCCTGAGAAGGGCTCCCTTAGGGCAATGGTTCTCCATTCCTTTAGAAGCAGTAGAACCCTTTCTTTAACCAAACTCTTACTTGTGTAATCATTAAGGACATGGGCTCTTGACCCAGACTGTCTGGGTTTAAATCCTACCTCTGTCATTACTTGCTGGCTGACCTTGTGAAAATTAACCCCTCTGTGTCCTATCTTGCACATCTGTAAAATGGGGATGGATTATAATAATAGTGTCTACCTCAATAGAGTTGTTATGAGGTCCGAATTAACTAATATTTGTAATGTATGTAGAATTGTGTCTTGGTGTATAGAAAATCTGGTATAACTTTCTGATTAGCAAATAAGCATGCAAAACAGAGACCAGGAGAGCAGCCCTAGTTGAAGGGCAAAGGGATAGGGCTGGGCCATGTTTAATCTTCTTCCTCGCAGTAACCCCAGCACTTACTAAAGCCACTTGGGTCTGGGCTAAGCACTTTGTGTACATTGTTTTAATCCTTACTTGACCCATTTTACAGATAAGGAAATTGAGCCTTTGGAGAGGTAAAGTGACTTATCTATGGTTTTCATAGCTGGCAAGGGGCGAAACTGAGACTTGAACGCAGGTCTGTTTGACTACATGGCTCACACTCTTAATCGGTATAGACATTGGACTATCTTGCTAACCTTGTTAGTCTCCAACCTTGTCCTTAAATTCTGTGTCACAGAGCTGTCCTTTCTGCGATGCTTGTATCCTGGTTCTAGGACTTTGGTTTTCATCCCCCCCCCCACCCCCCGCGGCTCCCTGTAATCACTCTAAAGAGTCTGCCCCTAGGCAGGGCTAGGAATTTGCTGGCAGAAGATCATAAGCATTAAGGGTCCTAGTTGGGCTGACAGATTAGCATAAACAACATAATTCAATTTAAAAAATCTTTATGCAAACAGGTGAAACTGCTCATCAAGAACCAAAGCTTTGGGTGCGATACTTCTTCTAGGTTTATTTTATTTTATTGTGGTAAAATACACATACCATAAAGTGTTATCATTTTAACCATTTTAAAGTGCACAATTCAGTGCCTTTAAGAACATTCACAGGGCTTCCCTGGTGGCGCAGTGGTTAAGAATCCGCCCGCCAATGCAGGAGACACGGGTTCGAGCCCTGGTCTGGGAAGATCCCACATGCCGCGGAGCAACTAAGCCCATGCGCCACAACTACTGAGCCTGTGCTCTAGAGCCCGCGAGTCACAACTACTGAGCCTGTGTGCCACAACTACTGAAGCCCGTGCGGCTAGAGCCCGTGCTCTGCAACAAGAGAAGCCACCGCAATGAGAAGCCTGTGCACCACAATGAAAAGTAGCCCCTGGGCTTCCCTGGTGGCCCAGTGGTTGGGAGTCCGCCTGCCGATGCGGGGGACGTGGGTTCGTGACCCGGTTCGGGAAGATCCCACATGCCGCGGAGCGGCTGGGCCCATGAGCCATGGCCGCTGGGCCTGCGCGTCTGGAGCCTGTGCTCCGTGGCAGGAGGGGCCGCGGCAGTGAGAGGCCCGCGTACCGCAGAAAAAAAAAAAAAAAAAGAGTAGCCCCTGCTCGCCGCATCCAGAGGAAAAGCTCGCGTGCAGCAACGAAGACACAACACAGCCAAAAATAAAATAAATTAAACAAAATAAATAAATTTTTTTAAAAAAAGAGCATTCACAAAATTGTGCAACTACCACCACTATCTAATTCCAGAAACATTTCCATCATCCCGAAAGGAAACCCTGTAGCAATTAGGCAGTCTCTCCCCATTTGCCTCTCTCCCCAGCCCCCCGCCCCCGGCCACCACTAATCCTCTTTCTGTCTCCATGGATTTGCCTACGCTGGATGTTTCACACAAATGGAATTCTACAATATGGGGCCTTCACTGACTTCTTTCACTTAGAATTATGTTTTCAAGGTTCATGGATGTGATACATTTTTGAGACAACAAACGAAAGCCAATTTAAATTGTCTGATACACACAGGTGTCTTTGAACTTTTCACGTTCTTCCCTTTGCTCTTTGCCCCCTTTAAAACCTGTGAGTGGCTGGAGAGAAAGTCTCTCTTGTCTCTGTGAGCTTAGAGACTCTGTTCTTGGGCTTCCAGGCCCAGTTCTGGCTCTGGATGGCTTTTCCTTGAAGACTAGCAGCCTGTGATGGCTTGGCTTCCTCTCACTTGTGGGAAGTGATAAAACCCATGTGAATTCTCTCCCAGTCCCTGGAAGGTTTTCCCCTTTATCCACTCCTCTTCCTGACATAACTGCACCCTTCTTTAACTGAATGGAATGAGTTTTATTTATGATGGAAATGTCTTGGATAGCAAGTTTCTTTAAAAACTGCGTCAAGATGCAGAAAGTTTCTGCAAGTTACATCAGAATGGATAAAGAAAATTGGACACAATTTTGACTTGTTTCATCAGACTCGCTATTTTGAAATTTCTCTCCTGTTTTTGGGATTCCTTTCCAAACAAGAAGTGTGCATAGACCTGTGTGTGGAAAGGGACCTCTCAGATTGCCCAATATTTCTAGGAATCCAAGTCTATGGGCTTGTTCAGAATTCCTAGGGAGGTAGAAGCTGGTGGTGGCCAAGACATTGATTCATACTCAGTAGCCTGGGTCCAGTCAGTTTAGTTACCACTTACAAGAATTACAGAGCACACTGTTCTTTTATGACATATTTAGATGGTGTCAACAGGGTCAAGATTATCGATGTTAGAATTTTGAGGGCCAGTTAATTTTCCTTTGCAGTCCGGCCAACACTTGAACCCTAATCTGTGCCACAGACTGAGCTTGACTTAGTTTTTGCTTCCTTTGTCCATGCCAGCCCATCTGACCTCAGCCATCTTACATCTAAATTCCTCATCACTGCAGGACCCGAAGTCAAGGTCTGAATGATTCAATACAAACCAGTCTTCACTACCAGACAAGCAGCCCATATCATGTTTTTTTCTCTCTTCAAAGGGGTAGGTTTTTTTCATCTTTTTCTGACTCCCTTGTTTCCCCCCTTCCTGTTCCCTCTTGCTTCAAATCCTGACACTCTTTATTCCAGCATTTTCTAAATATGCTTCGAGGAACTTCCGATTCAGACTCTCTGAGGGGATGGGGCCTAGAAACCTGTGTTTTAAGAAAGCATCCCAATCTATTCAGGTACACATGGAACCATTGCTTTGGGACCTCTTAGGATGAATTTTTCAGCCAGAGGAGCAGCAGCGGGGGCCTGTGTTGCTCCAAGGTGGGAAAGAGAACGGGCGTAGGAATCACCTGTGAATGCCTCCTGCAGGGCATAGATGGGCTCACTTGGCACCGGAGGCCTCTCTGACCCCCACAGCAGGTCCACAAGGTTGACGGTGATGGACACCAGCTCTCTGTCAGAGTCTCGGAGGGCCACGTTATAACTCTCCCAGGAATCTGCAGAGGCAGGAAGGAGTCACTTGTCCCTTGCCTGTGTATGCCTCCGGGAAAATTGTGATGCAGGCAAAGCTCGTTCTTGTCCCCTCTGCCTCCTGTTCCGCTCAAGCAGCCTGGGCTGTGCACTCTCACCTTCCTCCTTCAGCTTGCCCTGAGCCCGCCCCAGTACTGCCCATGGTCAATTAGCTAAGCTCGCCCTTTTAAGTGCCAAGGGTTGCGGGGCCCTCTTTTTGGTCCTGTCTGTTCGACTGAACTTCAATGCCACAGCCCAAAGGAATGGTGAGGTTCAGGCCACTGGAAAGGCTGGCAAAGAAGCCAGATCTGAAGTGGGAGCCTTTCAGTGCATATTCACGAGGACGGCACCCTTGGGGGCAGGCTGGCCAGCTGGCGGGGGCACTGGGAGCTCAGGGAGCTGTGTTCCTGGATGGGAGGGGAGGGGACTGTGCTTCTTTTTGTAAAAAAAATTGTTTGGCCACACCATGTGTGCCATGAGGGATCTCAGTTCCCTGACCAGGGATCAAACCCACGCCCCCTGCAGTGGGAACGCAGAGTCTCAACCACTGGACCACCAGGGAAGTCCCAGGGATTGTGCTTCTTTACTCAGAAACCCTCTCGACTCCTTTGACCCTTCCAAGCTGCCTTCCAGAGAGGGCTACCAAGTGATTCTACTGCCCTGACTGTTAGAGTTCCAGGGCACAGAGGATGGTTCTAGGTTTAAGAACATCCCGGCCTACCCACTGGCTAGGTCTTAACGATTCCCTGAGTCTTCTAGGTTGGGTCTCTGCACTCCTGACTTAAAAAAAAAAATCTATGTTTATTCTTTTAAATGTATTTTCATTACACAATCCAGGAATACACCCTTGTTGCAAAATATTTTGCAACTACAAGTTCAAACACTCTATCTTTAGAGTCACCCTGCACCTCCTTCTACCAAGATGTGCTTCTTTACATCCTGAGGGCCTGAATCTCCCTCGTTGGTGTGGACAAACATGGGGACTGAGGGAAGAACATACTGATGGAGAAGAGGAAGGGGTCGAAGCCCACACGCCCTCCAACAGGAATCTCGGTGAGGAGCCAGGTGACAACAGGAGTAGTGCCAACTGCGAGAAAGACAGGAAGGGACACCGAGGTTACCCCAGGCCTTCCAGCCGGGCTTCTGTCTGTGACAGTCCTTCCACATCTGTCCTCCTTGATATCCGCCTCAAAGATTAGGGATGGCTCCAAATTTCTTGAGCTTCCCAGAGGGGCCCAGCATGGCCTTCCATGCACCCCCCTCACCTGTACCTTCCCAAACCCAGTCTGGGTTCCAGGGCTTGGGGAACAAACCCGTGCCGTCCTCTTACCTTCCTTATGGAGCTCCCAGTTGCAGTCCATCTGCCGCTCAGCCTGGGTCCAGTAGCGGCTGTCGGTCCAGAGAGCGGCTTTCCCCATGGTCACCACGGCGATTCCTGGGGCAGAACAGAGAAACTTGGAGGGGAGGGTGAAGGTGTAGAGCGTGGCTTTGGTTAGCACTTTAGCAATGCGGTGCTGGCTCTGACATTGTCACAGGGGGTCTCTGGAAAGAGTTGCTCTCCTCGCTTGGAAGGGAGTGAGGCAGGAGATGTTAAAGAGAGTGTTGGGGGGAAGGTAGCTGGAAGTGTGTCCTGAGTTGGGCACCTCTGCTTTGCCTTGAGGCCCTTCCCTAAGGGGGCATTTAGCAGGACAAGTGGGGTCTGCTTTTGGCCATCCCCAAAAGTCGATGCTACATGTAGGTGCTCTCAGCAAAGACGGTGTGGCAGTCAGTATGAAGATGCAGTGGCTGATGGGAACACTAAGCCAGGGGCTTAGCTGAGGACAGGCAGAGAGGCCAAACCCAGCAACTTCTGCAAAGAGAAGAAGGGCCCGTGATGGGCAAGCCAGGCAGCTTGAAGCCCAGGGGAGGGATGTTTAAGGATCAGCAAGGGAAGTTTAGGTTTCATTCAAGGGGCCAGGATCAAGGTGGGAGGCCGATTCCAAAACTGGGACCCCATAAATGGCCTCTATGTTTGTGTCTCATTTGGCCACGTGAGGTGATGTTATCCATAAAAGGACCAGCAAAGTAAAACTTTGTCCCCAAACGAGCCATTGTGTGAAGGGAATCAGTGGGCTCCTAGTGGCTAGATATAGAGGTAGCAACTGTCCCAGAAATGGAGCCCAGGGAGCGCCGTCTGGGCCTGGCTGTGGCCGAGGCAGCGAGCACAGGAAAGAAGTCAGGAGGGCCATCTGCCTCATGCAGAAGCGTGGCTGCTGGGCTATGAGATGTGTGCCCTGGTGACCCCTTTCGGAGTGGTGAAGGGGGAGGCAGAGAGAGGAGCAGGGGCCTCTGGACACTCGCTCTTGGGCTCCTGGCTGCTGAGAACTAGCCACACCAGGGCCTCTCTGACCACTCTGGGTCTCCCACCAGAAACAATGAGGGCCGGGTAATGGCTGTCACCTGCAGACCCTGTAAAGCCTGTAATCCACGCACGCCTCTTGTCATAGTCGCCGATGTACTCGCTCTAGGAAATCAACAACACCGTCATTAGCCTTCTTCATGGAGTCACACCCCACATGGAAGGGCCCCAACCACATCCCGGTTCTTTCTGTCTAGTCAGTTTCAACCAGTCCTACAAGCCCAATGGGTACATCATAAATAACTTGTGCAGAGAGCTTTACACATTACTGGGTTTGGGTTCTCATAATCCTTGGAGACAGATCTCATTATTCCCATTTCGCAGTAGAGGAAACTGAGGCTCAGAGAAGTTCAGACACTTACCTACCCAAGCTTCTTAGCCCTTTTCGGCAGGTGGGAAAATGAATTCAAGTAATCGTATTGACACTGAAAATGCCTTCTCTTCCAACTGGGCTGTTTCTGGGAAGGTGGATGGGGTGGAGGTGGGGCCAGGGTGGGAAAGGGTGGGATGGGTGCGCAGGGGTGCTGCTTTGGGAAAAGCAGTTCTGGCTCAGACCATCTTCTTTCCTGTCTGTTCCCCTCTCCCAGCCTACACCCCAAACTTGTGGAATCTTGGATGCTGGATCGTTTCAGCGCTCCATCCATCAGCTGACGGGAAGGGCTGAGCCAGAAGGGAGCTCAGGGTTCTAATTCAGTTCCCATCCCACATTCTAACCTCCTAGGGCAGGGGTATCCTAAACATTCATTCTGGATCCACCATCTAGGAATTGATCAAAATTGTTCTGAAGTTGTTTATAGTTTCATTGCCTGAGGTCAAGGAGATTTGGCAATGTCTTCTCTCCTATGTAAAGGAATACATTCTTTCAGTTGCCCTAAAACGCCCGTGTCCAAGCTCCCCACTTCCTTCCCTTTGCCTGTCAAATTCTTTTTCTGTCTTCCATCTTCCGATTCTTAACAGCGTCCTGTTTGTGGCCTGTTCTCTTAGGCCAGACCCAGCCCGGGGCGGGCGGGGGGCGGGGGGGGGGGGTTGGTGGGAGGAGCCATCCCTCACCATGTGAGCATCCGTGTCCGGGACGATGTAGGCAGAGACATTCTGGGTGTGCATCTGCTGGCGGAGGGCTGTGAGCTGCGCTGTGGTATTGACCACAGTAACTGGAAGGTACTGACAGGTGACAGGAAGACACCAAGACACACACACACACACAGACACACATTGCTTAGAGAAAATGTCGCCGGGGCCCCCATCCTCTCCTTAGGCAGGGGTTGGGGTTGGGTAGGCTGGGCCAGCCTGGAGAGGGATGGTGCAGAAGCTGATGTTATGGATTAGTCTAGATTAAGGTGCCTGGGCTGAGTGGAGATGGAGGTGTTTAAGAGCTTGGAGAGAGACTTTTTGTGACAGTAATGGGACCTGAGTCTGGGATGGGGTAGGGGGTGGGTAAGAACTGCAGGGTTCTGAGCCCTGCCACTGGGCCAGGCCAGGGGATGGCCCCTCTTTGGATACCTTGGGGTAGAGTTGCCAGTTTAGCAAATCAAAATACAGGATGCTCACCCAGTCACATTTGAATTTCAGGTAAACAATGAATAATGTTTTAGTGTAAGTGCGTCCCAAGTACTATTTGGGGCATACTTATATTAAACACATTATTCATTATCTGAAATTCAGATGTAACTGGGCGTCCTGCGTTTCACCTGGCAGTCCTACCTTGGGGACTTTTTTCAAGTTTCCACTCACCGGTCCCAAATGACAGAGGAGAGTGAATGAGTACCCCCAGCAGTTTGGGACATTGTCCAGAAAGATCGTCTCCAAGCCAGACATTTTGTTAAAGGTTATTTTATCTTAAAAATAAAAAGTGTGGGCTCTTTGTTTTGCTTTGCCTTCTACTCCAGGATACATCCATGTTTATTTTAACATAAAAATAATGTGGTTTGCCCACCTACCTGCCTGCCCCAGTGGTCTCATAAAGTGGACGAGGCAAGCGGATGTATCCCATTTGTCCCGAGACTTTAGTGACCTGCTGGCAGGCCCATGAGCCCTCACCTTCCCATGAGCCCTCACCTTCCCATGAGCCCTCACCTTCTGGCCTGCTCCTGTCTGGAGAAGCTCTTTCACACTCTCATCTAGTTGTGGAAAGAACCCCTCTGGTCTCCATAGGGAGCTGATGACCTTCCAGCTCCAATATGCTGGGCCTTCTCACAGTCTTCACACCCGAGGCCTCCCCCTCTTGACCTTGCGCTGGCTCTTCTAGCCCTCTGTCTTCCGCCCTCCTCCCCGTTCCTCTAGAATTGTTGTTTTCTTTCCTCCCATCCTCTTCCTGGCCTCTGCCTAGCTATCTTCAGCGAAAGGCTGGCTAGGGGCCTCCTCCCTCCTTGTTGCCCCTCCTCCCTCCGGCTCGCAGGGGCTGCCTGGGCTCAGGCCTGGAGGGAAGGAGATGACCTGCCGTGGGAATGGCTGGGAGGGAGGGAGGGGGGCGGATGTCAGACACCTGAGAATGCGCCGCCCGCCCTGAGGGAGGTTAATCAGAAACAGTGGCCCCAGAGTCCGGAAATCAGGAGGAAGGCTGGTAGAGGGTGAGGCTAGCAGCTGGGCCCATGGGGGATGGGGAGGAAGGTGGGAGCTGTGGGTCCGGGCGGGGCGGGGGCGGGGCGGAGGCAGGGCCTCACCGGAGGGCTGATTGAACAGTTTCTCACATCCTCTCTCAGGTCCAGTGACTTTGGGCGGCCCCCGGCACAAGCTAGAAACCGGAGAAAAGTCCAGGGTCACTTGGAGACTGGATAGGTCCTAGAGAGCAAGGGAACGTGTTCCCCCAACCCCCCTCCTGGTCCCCGCAGCGCCTCCATCCTTTGAAGCAGGAGATGCTGTCCAACTCTACTGGAGGATAAAAATAATTACATTTCATAGGAAATCAGGCTGAATTGGTTGGCACCCTGGGTCACAATCAAAGAAACCTGTTTCATCGACAAGTGATTGCCACTTTTGGATGGGTTTTAGTGCTCATTAAATCATTTTTTTCCTTCCAATCTAATTGGGTCTTTTCAGGATCTACCGAACTGGAAAAGTTGTGCGTAAATTAAATTTTTGTAATCAGATTTTCTCTTAAATGCTCTAGAGGATCTCGCTAAATAATAACCCCACCTTCGTTTTACCCTTCTATAAATCTAATTTTATATATATTGGGTTTACTTAAATTCAAGGCCCACTTCTACCATTTCTTACAGTCCAAGTATCTGCCTCTCATTCCAGGCTACAGAAGCCAGCAATCCCAGGCTGACATCGTCCCCTGGTGGGGAAAGGTGGGTTAGCATCTAAAGAGCTCCTACTATGTGCTAGACACCGAACTCAGCAATTTACCTATAGTATCTCTTTTGATACTTGCAACAACCCTGGGAGATGGGGATTATTGTCTGCTTTCTACAGAAGAGGAAGCTGAGGCCCAGGTATGTTTAGTTACTCGCCCAAGTATTACCACAGTGAGTCCGTGGCAGAGCAGGAATTTGAACCCAGGCCATCTGAGTACAAAAAAGCCAACCATGGAAGGGACAGAATGTATAGGGACAGTTTCCAGTTGGGGCTCTGCCCCAAATTTGGTGTATCCCAAGAAGAGTCGCCCAGTATTCATTGAGCAAACATTTCCTAAGCCCCTGCTCTGCGCCGCGCACTGGGCTAAGTCCTGCAGGCTCTGGGTCTTCACACCCTGAAAGTCCAGGGGTCTCTGATAGGCCTTCCTTCCAGCACCCCACCTTTTGGGGGGAATCTCCCCAGAGGTAATGGGGGTCTGAGTTTGGGGAGACACTACTTTTCCTTTCTGAGTGGGTTGAGCTACAGATGGAAGGAGTACCGCTGGGTTCTAACACCATGAATGCCCTGCCTCACTGTCTCTCCCGGTCACATAAACTCAAGGGAGAGATGAGACCCACCCTGTTGATTTAAGAAAATGAACGCTCATTTCTGTAGGAACAGATCTCTGGCAAAATGGTGGCACTAAAACACCAACATAAGAAGCAAGACACAGCCAACCCATGTCCCTCTAGACACCCCAATTGCTGTTTTCTGAGGTCAGGGCTGTGGCTCCCAAGGGCAGGCTCTGCAGCTTAACCACTCTGTGGTCCCTGGCACGGGGCCTGACACTGGGAAGGTGTCAGGAACTGGGTACTGAATGAATGAGTAGGGTCCTGCTGCCACAGAGCAAAGGGAAGGAGGCCTCCCTAGGGCCAGGGTGGAGTGGATGTGGAAGATGCTGAGCTGGGCACTTAGCTGTGACTAAAGAGTACAAACAGGACACCATAGGGTGACAAAAACCAAACTTTAGCTAGACTCCACCAAGCCCTCTTCTCCATTAGGCCTTGACTTCCAAGTCCATCCTGTCCTTACTGGGCCTGCATCGCCCAGTCTTAGCAAGAATCCTGCTAAGTCAGTTTTAGAGAGAATTCCCCACCCTTAGTATCTCATCAACCTTGATATCTGATCAAATTCCTCATCTCCCATCCTTGATATTTGATCACCCTGCCTTCAGCAAGGATCCTATTAAGTCAGTTTAGCAAGAATCTCCTCACCCCGATGTCTCCTCTTGGCAATTTTCCATCCACTGACCCCCTCACTCTGCTCATGGACAAGAAGTCCTCAGCCATCTTTGCTGTATTCGGAGTTGAGCCTGATCGTTCTCCCCTACTGCAGCGCCCCTATTGCAATAGTCTTGAATAAAATCTTCCTTCCTCTTTTAACAAGAGCCAGAATCATTTTTTATTTAACAGGTGGGAATGGAAACAGGCCAAATCAGACTTGAGGTGAGCCTTGAGGGTCCCCAGGACTGGCCCTGGGGTTCCTCTTCCTTAAGACAGAGAGAGGGACCAAGAAAAAAAGAGACAACCTAGGCCCAGACTTCACTCCAACCCTTTCTGAGCCCACAGGGGAGAGGCCAGAACTGCTCTCCAGCTGGACCTGCCCTCCCAGCTTGGGAGGGAGAGACAGGGGATGCACATACCACAGAGGAGGACAAGCCAGGGGCAGCATCCCCAGGGAGCCCGGGCCATGGGGTCTTCAGATGCCGGTGCTGGGTGGATGGAGGGTCAAGGGAGAGTGGGCAGGGCTGTTTCCTTGGCCTCTTCCTCCAGGCCTTTCCGGGGCAGGAGCAACCAGGGGATGGGGGCTGGCAATGGGGAGGAGGTGTCCAGCTGGTGGATGGAGAGTCCTCTGGTCTTTGGTTTCTGAGGGTTCCAGGAGTCAGGCTGGGTGGAGAAGGCTCGACTGCCCCAGGCAACATCTGCTGGCTCCCTGTCACCCAGAATAGGGTGTGAGCCTGCCCCGGGCAGAGTCCAAAGATCTCTGAGACAGAGGAGGAGCAGCTGGTCTCAATCAGCCTGCTTCTCCCAGCCCCCTCTCCAGCAGCCAGCCTCGGCCATTCCCGAGTTCTGTCCCCCTCCCTCCAGCAAGCTGTTTCCTATTAGCTGCCTCACCCCAGGCTCTGGCTACAGCCTCACTTTTGCTTTGAGATGGATGTTTATCCTTCCGCCTCTTCTGAGCTGGCCTGACTCAGAAAAAGCCAGTGTCCTCTCTGCCCAGTGCCTGTGAAGCCCCACTGCACCCCTCGGAGAAGTTAATTACAGCCGGAGACTGACTTTCCTGAACTGAGGGCTGGGTCCCCTCAGGAGAGTCCCTTCTATAAAAGTGGCAGCAGTCACTGGCAGAGGGGAAGACTGCCCTTCTCTTGGGATGGTGGGGATGGTGGAGTCCATGCAGCTGTTAGTGCCATACATACCTGAGGGAATGAAAGCCCAAAGACCCATCTGGAGGGATCGGGGGATGACATTGAAGAGGGAAGAAGACCCAGAAAGGAGGTTTGGGGGCTCCCAGAAGACAAATTTGGTTAACTGGACATGCCCTTTCTACCATAGCTTCTAGAAGAGGTCTTTGTTGCCCTGTGGTGTGGGTCACTCCCAACGGGCATGACTCCCTCTGGGGGAAGCGGGCAAACTGAGGCCGGCCCTGTGTCCACCCACTACATCAGAGGGCAGCTCACTGCACCAGCGCCAAAGCAGCCCCCAGTCAGAGCCATCTACACCCCTAGACCAGAAAGGAATACTTCCCAGAGACAAACAGACCCAATGGACAGGCGCTCCACCTAGCCTGGAGGGCCCCAGAGGCAAACCACCCATTCCTTTTGATCTTATTTTTAACGTATTTACACTCGGGTTACATCCATAGCAAGTTTAAGGCAGCTTTCAAGTAATCCATCCAAGGATCATAAAATAGATCATTTTGAAGAGGGAAGGGGGGCCTTCGTGGGACTCCCTGAAGGAAGGGTGTCTAAATGAGTGAGGAGGTTCAGGGAGCTCCACCTCCAGGAATAAAAGTAGAGGCAGAGCCCAGAGCCTCAGAGGACAGCCCAGGACTGGGGATGAAGTTATGCCCAGAGACCAAAGGACTGGGGAAATGTTCCCTCAAAGGCCTTTCCCTCCCCTGTGCACTGTATTAGCCATCCGCAAGCGCAAGCAGGTAGACTTGATGGGGTCACGCAGGGGAGGGACCCGGAAGACAGCCTTCTAGGACAAACAGCCCTGCCTTGACCAGTGACCTGGGAGCCAAACTGCCAGGGCTTCAATCCCAGCTCCGCCACCCACTAAACTCACAGTCTTGGGCACATTGAAACAGGAGGGAAGGGGGCAGGACACAACCTTTAAAAGAATGACATAGCCATAGGACATGACAAAAACTGGTTAGAACCAGCTAGGTTCAAGATGGACCTTGAGCCTCATTATAAGCTCATTGTTATACATTAGCATAAGCTAAGTGACACACCCACAGGTGCCATGACAGTTCCGAGGCTGACCATCAAAGATCAAAAAGTGGGCGATAGCCCAGTTCCTGGAAATCTCTGCCCCTTCCCCAAAATACTTGGAATAATCCTCTCGCTCATTAGTCTATGAAATTACCCAGCCGGTAAAAACTAACCACGCCATATTTCGAGGCTTCTCGCCTTCTGAGAGGGCCCACACTCTTTCTGGGGAGTGTGTTTCTCTCTAAATAAATCCACTTCTTACCTATCATTTTGTCTCTCACTGAATTCTTTCTGCGATGAGACATCAAGAACCTGAGCTTCATTAAGTCCTGAGACCAGGTGTGTGATCTCAGTTAAAAGACCATGGGTTCAAGTCCCGATCTGAGTTGCACAGTTTCAAAATGATGTCACTTCTCTGAGCCCACAGTTTCCTCACCTGTGAAATGGGTAATAATCGTAGTAACTTCTTAGGAATGTGATGAGGGTTAAATGCATTCATGTTTGTGAAGCTCTCAGAACGTGCTTGCCACAAGGAGTAAAGGCTGCGTGAGTTTGTTAAATCAAATGCACAACTAGAACTCAAACCATCCTCATCTGTACCTGGTTCTTTCTGCCCCGGCATCCAACACTGCTGAAATGACAGTTAATGTTTTAGCAAAGATCAGCTGGGCTGAAGTGTGCCAACCTTGGAAAAAAATAACCAGAGCAGGCATCCCTCCCCCATCTGCTGGACTCTGCCCTGGGATGGTCTCGGAGGCTGCACACAGGACTCAGCCCTCTGGCTCTGTCCCCAGGGTCCCTGTCTTGGCCCTGGTGGCGATGATGACTTCACCTCCCTTCACCCTCAGCTCCTCTCTTATCTCCAAACCAATGTCTTTACTCATCACTCTGGGGGACTTGAAGCCAGGTTGGTAACAGGCCTGATGTGGAAAGGAGCGATTCAGTGCGGGAGGGGTGGATGGCCAAGAGTCCTTGTGTCAACGTTGTTTCCGTGAACTGTCGCTCACTGGAGTCTGGCCGTGGTGGTGCAGGCAGCCCATGTCTCCAAGGCCAGCCAAAAGGCCAAATTCTGAAACTGGAGAATTTGTTCTTCAGGGCCACTGCTGTCCCTGCCTCTCTTTTGGCACCCTGATCCCATCTTAGGCTTGCCATCCTGCCTTCTGACCTAGGTCTGCCCACTCTGGGTACCCAGGACTGCCCGACTTCATCAGAATGCACCCACCTAACTTGCATTTTCTCCCACTTGGTGAAAACGGATGTCCTGAGTCACCGTACCGATCACGATCACAGCCCATCTCGTATGTATGAGAGAAAATGCATGTAAAGCGACCAGCATGCCAGGAGCTCTAGCACCAGGGCCACAGGCAGCCGTGCTGTGGGACCCTCTGGAAGAGTAGAAGCCAAGGACGGTCTGAGAGCGAAGTGGGAGCCAGCAGGCCAGAGCCGCAGAGGGCATCCTGACAGCCTCGGGGAGTAGCATTGGGGCGAACATTGGCAGGAGAGGCACAGAAGTGGCACGCAGGCAGTGGTCATGGGGTGGGTTGGGGGCAGATTGGTGGCGTTGACATAAACAGAAGCCTGAGAGAGCACGGGCAGGTGGCACCGTGGCCTGGAGCAGTGTGTGGCAGCAGGAAAGTTGGATACCCAAGCGTGCTCCGAGCATTGTGAAATACCCCACTGGGAATGTCCCAAGATACTAAGGATGAAACCTCAAAAGGGAGCCTGTGGTCCTGCTGTTCTGCAGGTGGGAGGGGACTTCGGATCTAGCTGTTGATGTGACCTCAAAGGCTGAGAGACCAGCTCCCCCTTGCCATGTGGGCAGAGCACATGTCTGCTGCTTCCAAAGCCCCTTTCTACCCTTCCATCAGGTTAGTCAACCATCCTGGGAGACAGGCAGTCCTCACCTGCAGAAGAGGAGGCAGGCTGGAGAAGAATAGTGGCATGGCCCAGGTCCAAGCTGATCAGTGGCAGAAATGGGACTCAAACCTGGTTTTGGGGGCTTCAAAGCCCCTGCTCCCTCCATTGGGCCTCACTGTCGCCCCACCTAAAGTTCCTCCACGGCTCCCATTGTCCTCAGGATAGAATTCAATCTCTATAGCTCAGCGGTCAAGGCCTTCCTCCCTGATATGTCCCATCACCCATCTCTTCTTGCCCACATTCTCTCCAACCATCAGAGTCTAGTTCAAAAGTGACCTTGTCTACCAAGCCCTGACCCCCATCTCAAATTCATCCCTCCACTTTGGAGGCTTCCATAGCATTTTGTTTGAGCTTCTATATTAAAAGCTTGCCTTGACCCTTTGCTTTCCTGACTCTCCCCTCCTAGGTCGCCCATCCCTGAGAGCAGGAGCTTGCTATTATAAATGGCTGTATGCACCACAAAATCCAAGACAGAGCCCAGCAAAGAGTGGGCTCAATACAAGCTTGGTGAATTGACACTAAACCCCAACAATGTGGGGACTAGCCCCCATCCCTAATCCGGAAGGAATGTCCTTGATGGGGGGGGCAATTGTCTAGTCCCCAGATGGCTGCTGTGGTGCTTTTGGGTGCTCCTTCTATCACATCTGCCCCACTTTGACAAAAAGCCAGCCCTGCCTCAGTTGTGTGTGTGTGTGTGTGTGTGCGCATGCATGCATGTGTAGGGTTGGCCACAGGGCTGGAGGTAAGAGTTTGTTTCATAGAAGCTGGTCTTTGGGGCTTCCCTGGTGGTGCAGTGGTTGAGAATCCACCTGCCAGTGCAGGGAACACGGGTTCAATCCTTGGTCCAGGAAGATCCCACATGCCACGGAACAACTAAGCCCGTGCGCCACAGCTACTGAGTCTGTGCTCTAAAGCCTGCGAGCCACACCTACTGAGTGTTTATTCCTAGGTATGTTATTCTTTTTGTTGCAGTGGTAAATGGGAGCGTTTCCTTAATTTCTCTTTCAGATTTTTCATCATTAGTGTATAGGAATGCAAGAGATTTCTGTGCATTAATTTTGTATCCTGCTACTTTACCAAGTTCATTGATTAGCTCTAGCAGTTTTCTGGTAGCATCCTTAGGATTCTCTATGTATAGTATCATGTCACTTGCAAACAGTGACAGTCTTACTTCTTTTCAGATTTGGATTCCTTTTATTTCTTTTTCTTCTCTGATTGCTGTGGCTAAAACTTCCAAAACTATGTTGAATAATAGTGGTGAGAGCAGCAACCTTGTCTTGTTCCTGACCTTAGTGGAAACGGTTTCAGTTTTTCACCATTGAAAACGATGTTGGGACTTCCCTCATGGCCCAGTGTTTAAGAATCCACCTGCCAATGCAGGGGACATGGGTTCGAGCCCTGGTCCGGGAAGAACCCACATGCTGTGGAGTAACTAAGCTCATGCGTCACAACTACTGAGCCTTCGCTCTAGAGCCTGCGAGCCACAACTACTGAAGCCCATGCACCTAGAGCCCGCGCTCCACAACAAGAGAAGCCACCACAATAAGAAGCCCGTGCACCACAATGAAGAGTAGCCCCCGCTCAACACAACTAGAGAAAGCCTGTGCGCAGCAATGAAGACCCAATGCAGCCATAAATAAATAAATAAATAAAATGATGTTGGCTGTGGGTTTGTCATATATGGCCTTTATTATGTTGAGGTAAGTTCCCTCTGTGCCTACTTTCTGGAGGGTTTTTATCATAAATGGGTGTTGAATTCTGTCAAAAGCATTTTCTGCATCTATTGAGATGATCATATGGTTTTCCTCCTTCCATTTGTTAATATGGTGTATCACATTGATTGTTTTGTGTATACTGAAGAATCCTTGCTTTCCTGGGATAAACCCCACTTGATCATGGTGTATGATCCTTTTAATGTGCTGTTGGATTCTGTTTGCTAGTATTTTGTTGAGGATTTTTGTGTCTATGTTCATCAGTGATATTGGCCTGTAGTTTTCTTTTTTTGTGACATCTTTGTCTGGTTTTGGTGTCAGGGTGATGGTGGCCTCGTAGAATGAGTTTGGGAGGGTTCCTCCCTCTGCTATGTTTTGGAAGAGTTTGAGAAGGATAGGTCTTAGCTCTTCTCTAAATGTTTGATAGAATTCGCCTGTGAATCCATCTAGTCCTGGGCTTTTGTTTGTTGGAAGATTTTTAGTCACAGTTTCAATTTCAGTGCTTGTGATTGGTCTGTTTATATTTTCTATTTCTTCCTGGTTCAGTCTCGGAAGGTTGTGCTTTTCTAAGAATTTGTCCATTTCTTCCAGGTTGTCCATTTTATCGGCATAGATTTGCTTGTAGTAATCTGTTACGATCCTTTGTATTTCTACAGTGTCAGTTGTTACTTCTCCTTTTTCATTTCTATTCTATTGATTTGAGTCTTCTCCCTTTTTTTCTTGATGAGTCTGGCTAGTGGTTTATCAATTTTGTTTATCTTCTCAAAGAACCAGCTTTTAGTTTTACTGATCTTTGCTATCATTTCTTTCATTTCTTTTTATTTATTTCTGATCTGATCTTTATGATTTCTTTCCTTCTGCTAACTTTGGGGTTTTTCATTCGTCTTTCTCTAATTGCTTTAGGTGTAAAGTTAGGTTGTTTATTTGAGATGTTTCTTGTTTCTTGAAGTAGGATTGTATTGCTATAAACTTCCCTCTTAGTACTGCTTTTGCTGCATCCCATAGGTTTTGGATTGTCGTGTTTTCATTGTCATTTGTCTCTAGGTATTTTTTGATTTCCTCTTTGATTTCTTCAGTGATCTCTTGGTTATTTAGTAGCATATTGTTTAGCCTCCATGTGTTTGTATTTTTTACAGACTTTTTCCTGTAATTGATATCTAGTCTCATAGCATTGCGGTTGGAAAAGGTACTTGATACAATTTCAATGTTCTTAAATTTACCAAGGCTTGATTTGTGACCAGAGTGACTTCTTTTAAGCATAGCAATAGATAACCAGAACAGCCTTCTAATGACAAAATTTAAAGGACCATTTTACGGGTAATGACCTCTTTGTGGTACTTGATCTAGTAGAACCATTCCCTCCTCTTGAAACTTACCCTTTCTTTGACATCCTTGACAATTTTTCCTAGTTTTCCATGGTTGCTTTTTAGTCCTCTACCTACACTCCTTTATATTCTTTGCCTTAAATTTTGATGCTCTGGCCTCAGCCTTCTTCTTTTTCTCTTGTAGCTCACTCTCCCTGGAATATCTCAGCCATCTACCAAGTTGATGCTAGTCCAGACTTCTTTCCTGAGCTTGAGGTTCATAAAACAAATTGCTCACTGACAATCTCCACTTGGATCTCTCACACTCACCATTTCCAAAATGGACCTCTTCATTTCTCCTTACCCCAACATGTTCCTCATCCAATGATCTCCAAAGTTCCCAACTCCATGATTGGCATCCCTAGCCACCCAGTTGTCCCAGCCACAATACTGACAGTCATTTCAGACCATTCCCTCCTCACTGCCCTCACATTCAATCGGTCACCATATTTTGTCAAACCCACCTCCTAAATACATCTAAAGATCTTTGTGGTTGTCTTCTGCAACATCTCCACTCTCCCCTAATCAAAACCGGTGCTCATACAGTCTTCCGTATTCAGACCTGACATACCCGAGCTACAGCTGCTGTGATCCATGAGCTTGGAGCTGTTTCCCTCAGTGAGGAAGGTGAGCTGCTAGAGCAGCTCCAAAGTCTGTGTTCTCAACCACTGGTCGTGGTGTGGAGGCTAGTTTGGAGGGAAGAGAGTAGAGGCAGACAAACCAGTTAGGGTCTATGGCAATTTTCACGTCTCTGCCACTCCCTGGCTCTGTGACCTTAGGCAAGACATTCACTTCTCTGAGTCTCAAGTTTCTTCATCTATGAAATGGAGACAATAATAATTTTACCTACTTACAAGGTCATTGCCAGGATTCATTAAGATAATGCACGTGCAACATTTAGCACAATGCCCTGCACACAGCAAATGCTCATGCTCAATAAATGATTGTGGAGTGTTCAAGAAGGAGGAGCAGATGGGAACTTGGCTGGCTCTAGCTGCTTGCCTTCTTTGCTGAAGACAACAGCTCCAAACCCATGGACCACACCAGCTGTGTCTTGGGATCATCTTCGGGTCTGCATAGGAAAGACTATGTGTGCATTTGTGTTGATTAGGGTTGAGTGCAAATGTTGCAGAATACATCTGCGTTGTGTTCCTGAAGTCAGGGTGGCAGCTAGGGGCTGGAGAAAGTGACTTAACCTGCCCAACTGTAGCCAGCATGTCTGGAGCCAGACAGCAGAGGGCAGCAGAGGTTGATTCTATTGCAGTTCCCTGGATTGGAGTGGGGGTGGGGAAGAGAAACCTAAAGGAAGGACTTGTGGTCCTAATTCCAAATTCCGGTGGACTGGGGAAGCTGTTCAGAGAAGAGACATGCTCTTGGGATCACTCTCCCTTAGGGTCTGGGGTGAAGATGATTAAGGAAGTAAGACAGCTTGCGAGGGGCCAAAAGGGCTAGAATTTAAGGGTGGGATCTGAGTGAGTGAGTTGGGATGTTTACAAAGTATATTAAAGAAATGTATATATCCTAGTCGTGTCTCTGTTTGGGCCTTCTAACTTTTCTTGGAGTCCCAGTGGTCCTTCTAAGGGCAGAATTATCAACTGGGGACCCTAGAGGGTGGAGATACCCTTATGTGTGTTCAATGATGAATTCGTAGTACAGGTAGGGACCCCATTCCTAAAGTATGGATGAAAAGAAGCCTCAGGCTCACAAGAGGGAAAACCAAAGCCCAGAGAGGGGAAATGACTTGCCTACGGTCATATAGCTAAGATTCAATGTCAGAGTCAACACTCACTGAGACTCTAGAGGTACTGCTGAACACACTACACACGTTACCTCACTTCACCCTCACGGTAACCTTATGAGGCAGAATCAGATGTTTTATTATCACATTTTACAGATCAAGAAACTGAAGCTCAGAAAAGCTAAGCCATTTGCCCAAGGTACAGCCAGGATGTAAACCCAGGCCGCCTGATTCTAGGGCCTGTGCTATTAACCACCTCATTCTACTACTTGCCTAGACCAAAGGTTAGGTCTCCAGACTCCTAAATAAGGGCTTTTACCATTATTCGACATTGTCTTGGATGGAAATCCAATTTTAGTAAGTCAGATCCTGGTCTTAAGTATAATAACAAGGCAGTTTGCTTCTTTAAGTGGATTTTCAGTTAATTCTTTTGTAAGGTAAATACCCCATTAAAAAAAAATCTCTCATCTATAATTTACCTGCTCTGTGGTGTTCCTATGTTGTGCGAACTGTCTGGGGAATGTGCTATTTGGTACGCTTCCTACGGAGCATTAACGCCAATATGTGTTCTGCTTTAAATGTCTTCTTTCTCAGCCTGCTCTGGCTCTCTCCTGGGATACCTTCCTACATCAGACTGTCAGTGTAGGTCCAGGGACAGTGAAAGCTAGTTAAAGCAATGGAATTTTTTGGATGATCATCTATTTTGTTTTCCTTGTAGTATTGCTTATTGTTGGCCAAGCAAACATTCTTATGCTTATTCAGTATTTGCGTGGAGGCATGCATGAATGCATTCATTCATTCATTCATTCAATACTTGCTGAGCACCTACTATGTGCCAAACACTATGCTAGATCCTGGGGGTACAGTGATGAGTAAGGTGAGCATGGTCCCCGCGCTTATGGAATTTTGAGTCTAGATGGGCAGCACGTGCCCCTCACTGGATTTGGGCATCGTCCGTCTTCTCCACCCTCACTGCCTCAGTTTGAGCTCTCGCCATCTGTCTCTTCCTTGGGTCACTGCATCTATCTGGTCTACCATCTCTGCTTCCTCCCAACCCCCCACCCCAGCCTGCACAGAGCAGACAGCAGCAGACAGACTCCACCTTGGAAAACATCCCTTTCAACATGTCACATCCTTCCCCTGCTCAACCTGCTCAAAATCTTTCAGTGACTCCCCATTTCCTGTCAAAAGGGATCCAAATTCCTTCACCATCTGGCCAGAGCCAAGCAATTCCATGAGCCCATCCTGCCCTATCCCCCACTCCTTATTTTCTACCTGTTCCTCTGTGAGTAGGGAGGGTCTTCTCACCGTCCCTATGCACTGCCATCTCATTCCTCAGCCGTACTGCACTTCCATCTCTGAGAATCCCACCCGTCCTTCAGAGGTACCACTGCCCACAGGAAGCTTTCCCTAAAGCACCCCCCCCCCATTTTCTGCTCTCCCTTCTCTGTGATTCCTGGGTCCAAGTCCTGGCTGGTGTGAGAATCAGATGAAAACCATTGTGGGCAAATGCTTTGTATTGCCTAATGTTAGGCAGTCTTCATATTGGTTCTCATAGCTAGCATTTATTGAGCATGTGTTCTCTGCCAGATAGTGGGGCTCAGTGGTTTACAGACTTCATCTCATTGAATTCTCTATGAAATAGATAATATTTATTAAACCCACCATTTAGATGAGGAAACTGAGGCTCAGAGAAGTTAGAGATCTGGCCCAAGATCACACTTAGAGATTGGTCCATCTGGGGATCCTGTGCTCTTTCAGGAGATGGTCCATTGGACTGAGCTGGGTTGAATCTCATCTTTGCTCTTTTTAGCTCCCTTAGTTGAACACCATATGGCCTTGAGGGTTTTTTACACTTGGTTTTTTAAAAATTCTATTGATATTTCCCCTGGTCCTGACTCTCTGTTTCTATTTTATCATTATTTTATTGGTGTAAGTCATCTAAAGTCTTTGGGAAACAAGGCGTAAGTAATTGACTTCGATGCAAATAAAATGCATTTCTCCCGTCTCCACTCCCAGTGTCCAGGAGAGAGGTGGGTGCCGGTGTTATGGGTGAGCATTGTCTCGCTCTGTGCCCTGTGGGCCCTTGAGGAAAAGGCAATACAAGTCAGAAGCCAAAGGTCAGCTCCTTCTGTGAAATAAAAGGGCACACAGTCTGTGCCAGGTCCTCTAGCAAAGTGCCAAACTGTGGCATGAACTCTATTTCCTTCCATGGTTTTATTTTTAAGGAGCCATCAGGTGGTGATGGATGATTCATGCTTTACTTACTCTTCTTGTTTATTTCCCTTCCTCGACCTTCAGATTTTTTTCGCCTTAATGTTTGTTCCGGGTTTTGACAAAGCACTGAGGTACTTGACTTGCGTTGGTAACTTTTTTTCCCTAATGTCTTCTCAGGAAAAAAAAATGAAAGGAAGTGACAGTATTCCAAAACTATCTTTTTTCCATCAGTGGATGGATTGCACCTGCTACTCCTAAGGTCACTCTCCTCTTGTTTCCTTTTACAGTAAAACCTCATTAGAAGACACTCCATGAGTACCAGATGGGGATGGCTTGGGCCCTACCTGACCTTACTTTGCCCACTCTCAGCAGAAAGAGTCATCTGAATAAATGGGCTCCATGCACTGAGTTTCCCTACTTCAAGGCAGCAAACTTTGTCACTCCTTTGGCAGCACTATTTGTGTACAAATGACTGATGCTGGGGAATCTTTTCATGCAGGCAAGTCTCCTAAGACCTCGATTAGGCTACAATTTGTTAGCCTACTTGGAGTTACTGTGAATTATTCAAAGCTATAAAGCTTCGTTTCTTTACAAGTAACCTACAATACAAATGGTTCACTAATTTGAAGGGCTACCTCCAATTAGCGTAAGTGAAGTTGGACTGCATTCAGTAGCAATTTATTGATTTCTCTCATCGTAGAAATCACCCTCTCTAAGCAAGAACACTTTCTAACAGCCCCAGCACTGCGGGAAGTCTGGAAGAGTGGGTTCCCCCTAGAGACAAAGATGTGCTGGCCACTCACCTGTCCTTGAGCTGGAACCTTAGTAATAGGGATCCCTTTGAACCGATACATCCATATACTTGTAATCTTATACTTTATGGCTAAAAACATGGTCTGAAATTCATGGTCACCATATGGCTGGGATGGAGAACTGGTTGTGTGTGATATTGGCCAAGTTCCTTTACCTCTTTAGGTTCGAGTTACCTCATTCTGTGACTGTATACTTAGCCTGTGAGTATGATTAAGGACCGTCAGTGGCCAAGGTTAGGGCTCAGCCTGTGGATGAAGAACTAAGCAAAGGGGCCTTCCTTTCCCAATTCTTACAGCCTGCTCATAGGTAGCCCGATGCTCTACCCCACTGAGCTAAGATACAAGACACTAAACAGCTAGAGGAGACTGGAATTGCAAGACAAAGACATTTAGCAAGGTGGGGAAAGATAGTGGATAATTTATATTCCCTGTAAAGAAGGCAAGAAGAAGAGGGTCACTTCTGCAGTCACTGGTGTAGCAAGGCATTCTCAGATTCCAAATAAGTATTTGAAATGGGTGACTTTGCTTTGAATTTCTCCCTGGGAGACTCTGGCCATGGGATGCTGCTGGAGTATGTTTCAGCGAAGCTGTCTTTTCTCTGTCTGTAGTAAGGGTGGGGAGGAAAGGAGGTGGGCTGGGCCACCTTGGCCATATTTGAGCTACCAGATGACAATAGAATTCCTGCTCAGAATGCTAGGGAAATGGGTTTCTCTGATCTCCTGGGAGGAATTGTAATCACCAAGTGTTGAAAAGCCTAGGGAATCTGTAACTGAAGGCTGACTTTCATTTGGGACAGGAAGAGACAGACATGGAGGGTGAGACTGATAAGTGCAAGGGCGTGAAACACCGTTTCCCTGGCAGGATGCTGGGGCTGGCCTGGAGAAGAGGAGGTGGTGGTGGTGATGGGGGAACCTACCCTCTTTGACCTAAATGCTCACAACCACCTTATGAGGTCATTACCATTATTATCCCCACTTTACAGATCAGGAAACTGAGGCACAGAGAGAAACAGAGGTCACACAGCTGGTGAGTTACAGAGCTGTAACTTGAATGGAGGGCTGCCTCCAGAGCCTCCAGTTGTGGTTATTGGGAAGAGCAAGTCCTCCTGGGACAACAGGGTGACATGGAGAAGAAAGGATGGAGAGGGTTATGGTAACATGGCACCTCAAAGGCCCTGAGGTGGCCTCCATGCCAAGAGGTAGTATAGTGTAGCGGGGAAGAACGCACATCAGTGATCCAACAGTCTCCGTCAACAGTCTGGGTTCAAAGCCCAGATCTACTGCTTCCTGGCTTGTGACCTTGGGCAAGTTTACTTGACCTCTCCATACCTCAGCTGCTTCATCTGTGAGATAGGGATGTCAGGGTAATCATAGTACCCGCTTCCTGGGATTGAATGAATCAATACAGGATTGAATGAATCAATGCCTGACACCCCTTGAGGACCACCTAGCTATTTAGCAACTTGTGCAGCAATGAAGTGCACAAGGGCTAGGGCTGTGGTTGGCTGGGAGCCCTTTGAGCCCCAGTTCCTCCATGCAGCCCACTTTAGGGTTCCTGTGAGAGTCAAATGAGGCAACGCAGACAGAGAACTGCACACAGTGATCCCCGCAGCTGTTTTGCATGATTACATCAGCCTCTTGCAACTAACGCTAGAGTCCACATTCTCCTGCTGGCCTGGATCTGGGAGTTCACACATTAAATGAGTGGGTCACTGGCAAGGGATGGGGAACAGCTTTTGCTGTGCAAAGAATTTCATTTTTTTAAATTAATTTTTATTGGGCTATAGTTGATTTACAGTGTTGTTTGAGTTTCAGGTGTACAGCAAAGTGAATCAGTTATACATATACATATACCCACTCTTTTTTAGATTCTTTTCCCATATAGGCCATGACAGAGTATTGAGTAGAGTTCCCTGTGCTATACAGCAGGTCCTTATTAGTTATCTATTTTATGTATAGCAGTGTGTATATGTCAGTCCCAATCTCCCAATTTATCCCTCCTCCCCGCTTTACCCCCTGGTAACTATAAGTTTGTTAAGAATTTCGTTTTTAATGCAAGCGACTTTAGGTCCTGCTGACAGACAGTGAAGAAGGAAAGAGGCCACGGCCTCAGGTACCTCTGGGCTCAGATCCAGAGCCCCAAGAATCTAAAACCTGCAAGGTGGTAGAAGAAGAACTCAGCTTCCAGAGCCAGACCCACTCTAGCACAGACTGAGTGGCCTGGGGCAAGTAACTGCACCTCTCTGCCTTAGTTTCCCCATCTGGAAAATGGAGACAGGATTTATACCTCACAGGGCTGTTGTAAGGGTTTACTGCATGAACACGTGTAGAGAGCTTAGAGCAGTGCCTGGCACGTAGTATAATTATTGTTGATTTATTTCCCGAGAAACCAGGGAGATGAGTGAGTAATGAAGGAAGACGGGCACTCCCCCCCACCCTTTCCCCTTCCCCCCGGCTGGAAGGTGCTCCTGGCCGAGTGCGACATTGAAAGGAAGCCTCTCAGGGAGCAGATGGGCTCCCACTGCCGCCTCCCAAGGAATGTGCTGACTCTTCAGAACAGGCCTTGGGCTGTCACTTAACACAATCACGGAGCAAAGGGAAATGATCAGGTTTGTCACCAGGGTCAGTGCCAATTTATTTAAGGAAGTGGTGAGCCTGAAAAGGAGGATGTGGGTAACGGGAGGTCCCAAACATTCCTGGAGCCAGTTTGCAAAACCTTCGGGGTAGCAATCCCAGGTGAATGGGGAACCACCCCTCCACACATGCCATTCCAAAGTTCCCAAGTGAGCAACCTTGACCAGAGGCTGGGATTGGAGATTCTGAGCCAAGCCTGAGAGGGGGGTTGGTGGCCTGTGTGGGCTGCGTCCAGCTGAGGCTCTCATGCTTTTTTTATTCTATTCAGCAAACTTGTATCAGGTGTCCAGTCTGTGCCGGGCACTGGACCAGGAGCCACGGGAGATGCTGGGAAGAATGATGCAGGTAAGGTCCTTGCCCTGGAAGAACTCACAGAGGGTAGAGCCTATGCTCATTACACCCCGGGAAAGCGTCTGAGAAACACTGAGGGGTCAGGGGCCAAATGGCCACCCCTTTTCCAGGGAGTTTACCTGGAAAAAAAAGAATGTCTGGCAAGGATAATGCTTAACACGGAATAACCTCTCTTGGTGGAATGAGCGGGAGAGTTATTTTCCGGGGGAGGGGGGGAGGTGAAGGGGCTACAGCAGACTATAAACTCATTCAAGGAAAGGCTTATGCCTTTGTCACTCCCTTCACCAGTGACTAGCATGGCTTTAAACCTATAGAGACTCATAGGCAGAGCCTTTAGAATTCGATGCCACCAGCTTTGAGTGCCTACTATGTGCCAGGCACAAGGCCAGGTGCTCTCCCATGCTTGGATATTTTACAACATCTGAGTTGGATTAATGTAAATACTGAATGATTGGGCATGAATCATAGAAAGGAGCATGGGTATAATATAGCCCAGTGGTTCTCAAAGTGTGGCCCCTGGACCAGTAACATCAGCATCATCTGAGAACTTGTTCGAAAGGCAAATTCTCGGCCCCACCCCATAGGTACTGAATCAGAAACTCAGGGGTCGGGCCCAACAAGCTGTATTTTAACAAACCTCCCAGGGGTGCTGACACATACTCCAGTCTGGAGACCACTGCTCTAACCCAGTGATCTTTAAAAGGGGATTTCGGCTGCCATGGAGGTTCTGGGGGAAACTCTGGGGAGGGGAGGGGGGCTGGAGCAGCCCTATTTTCTTCTTCTTCTTCTTCTTTTTCTTTGACCTCACCACGCGGCTTGTGGGATCTTAGTTCCCTGACAAGGGATCAAACTCGTGCCACTGCAGTGGAAGTGCGGAGTCTTAACCACTGGACCGCCAGGGAAGTCCTGGAGTGGCCCTATTTTCATCTGCTTTACATGTTGAGCTGCTACATCAGACTTTGCTTAAAGAAAGTGTTTTAAACTGAAGAAGTTTGAAAGCTGTGACTATCCTGCCTCATCATCTGTACAGATGGAAACACTGAAGCCCAGAAAGGGAAGGCTCTGGGAAGCAGGGATGTACTAGCAGCCAGGCCTCCCAACTTTCAGCCCAGGGTGCTTACCAGCATCTCAGGCACCCCCCTCATGAGAGAGGAGAGAGGAAGACTAGCTTTTGGGGCCGTCTATTAGTAAGATCCTGGGGCCTGTCTGCTTCTCTTTCTGGTTATGCCAGGAAAGGCCAGGGGCTTCCAGGGTTCTTGCAGGAAGCCCTCTGGTTTCGTCTTTCTTCCTGTGGCCCAGGGTCTGTAGCCCCAGACTCCCTCCCGGCCAGCCTGACTCTCCCGCCCCCCACCCCAACATTCATCTCAAGGCAGAACATCACGGAGGTCTGCCTGAGCTTCCAGCCTCTCCCTCTATTCCCCATCCCGCCCTCTTAGGCCCACCTGACGTCTGAGACCCTGCCCAAGTCTGCATTTCCCTGCCCTCCATTCCTTGCCCACCCCAATCCAGGCAATGCTCCATCATTGGCATCATACTATGAACTGGGGTCACTGCGAGCTCCTCCTGGGAGGTCACTGCATTCTGTACCATGGCTCCTCCCTCCCCAGCCCCCAACACTGCCAGGCCTATGGTCCCAGCAGGCAGCTCACAGGGCTTGGTAAATGGGCAGGGGAGGGCTTCCCTGGTGGCGCAGTGGTTGAGAGTCCGCCTGCCGATGCAGGGGACACGGGTTCGTGCCCCGGTCCGGGAAGATTCCACATGCCGCGGAGCGGCTGGGCCTGCGCGTCCAGAGCCTGTGCTCCGCAACGGGAGAGGCCACAACGGTGAGAGGCCCACGTACCGCAAAAAACAAAAAAAAAGGGCAGGGGAGATGCTGGTGGGGTTGGGGTCTGCACCACCAGCTGCTGGCTCCTCCCAAGGCCCAAAGACCCAGCTGGCAGGACCTCCCCACCGCTGCCTGTGCCCTTTCAGGGCATCACCTTTGACTTAGGACTTGAGCTTTTGCCGGCCTCTATGGCTTTCTCCAGGGCCAGGGCACTGAGTGCAGCCGTGTCCACAGCACGGGAGTACGCAGCGGCTCCTCTGGATGCCAGCTGAGGACAGCCACCAGGCTGGGGCAGGAGTCTCGAGCCACTGAGCCTACGTGGACAAAGTCGAGGCCCCTTCAGTGTGGCGTGTGAGTCAGCTGCTTGGCTCTTCCCTTCTGGCTGTGTGGGTATGTGTGGGGGGTGCACTCTGGAGGAGGGAGAGAATGGAGAGAAATTGGAAACATGACCACCGAAAGGCTAACATTCATAGACCAAACCAGCTCATCTCCCCTGCCAAAGGGTGTTTGAAACCCTAGCCAGGCCCGCCCCTGTCCGAACCCTTGCCCTCTGTGGACTGCCTTATAGCAGGAATTTCACAGCTGATGGAAGCTGGGCAGTGGGAGGGAAATAGCCCGAGTTCTGGAGTCAGATGGATGGACATTCAAACCTGGGCTCAGCCCCTCACTAGATGATCAGACATGTGAGGGACTCCACCTCCTTGAACTTTGGTTTCCTCAGCTCCCAAAAAAGGATGGTAATATTAGGTTGAACCATACAAAAATGCTATTTTGTAGTCTTTCTTATCAATGTACAGAGCAAATCTCTCCTAATTACTTTTTCTCCCAGAACCTTGAGTTATCTGGGTCACTAATGCCATCCCACTTAAAAGAGCATTTTCTTTTCTTTTTTTTGCAGTACGCGGGCCCCTCACTGTTGTGGCCTCTCCCGTTGCGGAGCACAGGCTCCAGACGCGCAGGCTCAGCGGCCATGGTGCACAGGCCCAGCCACTCTGCGGCACATGGGGTCTTCCCGGACCGGGGCACGAACCTGTGTCCCCTGCATCGGCAGGCAGACTCTCAACCACTGCGCCACCAGGGAAGCCCAAAAGAGCATTTTCTTAATGACGCTGTGATAAGCTGGTCACTCTTTGTGGTAAAGCCACTGTCCACTGAAGGCTCCCATTTAAGTCACAAAAGGGGAACAGATTCAACCATTGACTCATCAATTCATTCATTCTTTCAACAGTTGGATCCAGAGACTATTGTGTGCCAGGTACTGTGCTGAGTGCTGGGTTGAAGGAGCTATGGTCCCTGCCCTGGAGGAATTTGCAATTGGATGGGAGAAAACCCCAGGAGAGGTACTGACAGTCCACTGTTGACAAGCATCCTAGTCATAAAAATTGTGTCCCAAGACTCGCGGGAGTACTGAGGAGGGATCATCAAACTCTGTCTGGAGGTCTGGGAAGGCTACACAGAAACAAGTGACATGCCAGATGGACCTTGAAAGATAGGTAGGAATTCCTTGGATGGAGAAGGCGCAGCACTAGAAGGACATTTCAAGCAGGGGAAACCTAACATGTAGAGAAACGAAATTACAAAGGGGAGTGATTGGTCTGAAGTTCAGTGATAGGGATTGATTCAAAGTTCAGTGTGTCTGGAGCATGGGGTAGGGAACGGAGTATCAGGGGCCGAGGCTGAAGGGGCAGGTTAGGGCTGAGTGAGGAAATGTATCATATGCCAACCTAAAGGGCTTCGATGTGATTCTGTGGGCAATTGAGAACCAACAGATAAGGGTTTCCCAGAGTGTGCAGACAGAAAACAATCTGATTTTGTCTGGAGTAGGTCCTGGGAATCTGAGATAGAAGAGTTTTTTAATTGTTAGTAATTATTCTCAACTTTATTGAGGCATAATTTATATACAATAAAAGGCACCCGTTCGTTTAAGTGTACAGTTCAGTGAGTTTTGACAAATATACACCCATGTAACCAGTACCACCTTAGTCGTGGGCAAATGGGGGTCCTGCTCCATGCCCTGCATCTCAAGGGTGGAGAACTGTGTTTTGCAGCACCTTCCTTACAATTTTCAAAGGTCCCCTTTAGTGCCTAGGAATGGCCAGGGTCAGCAATATCATCAGGGTGAGCTGCCCATAGTACAGAATAAGTTGCAGGTTGGTGGGAGACCAGATCCATGTTTTTCCCCTTCAAGAGACACTTTGAACCTCTAGACCCTTACCACCCCTTCATGCTTGGGGCCCACCAGATACCCCAAGGAACTTCAGGATTCTTACCTATGGGATCATCTATGGGACTCTCATGCTTGGGACCTGGTTCTAGGAGGGCAGCATGGCAAGTGGATCGATCCACTAGCCAATGCAGTATTTCTTTGACACAACTGCATGAAACTGGGCAATCAGAATGGTACCGACACACTGGTTTTGGATGATTCAAATAGTGTCTCTAGACAGGGGCCATGCAAAATGTATTTACCTAGGCTCTGAGCACCCTAGGAGTGGCCGCTGTAAAACCACCACTGCAATCAGGATTTACAACATTTTCCTCCTGGTAAAAAAATTTTCTTGAAGACCTTTGCAATGAATCTCACTCCCACTGTCCATCCCTGACTACCACTGTCTTGCTTTCCGTCACTACAGGTTAGTTTTTCCTATTCTAGGATTTCAAATAAATGGAATCATACACTGTTTAGCCTTTTGTGTCTGGCTTCTTTCAGTTAGCATAATACTTTTGAGGTTTTCCATGTTGTAGCACATATCAGTAGTTTGTTCCTTTTTATTGCTGACTATCCATTGTATTAATATACCATTGTATCGATATACCATTGGTCCATTGTATAGATATACCACAATTTATCTATTTACCTGTTGCTGGGCACCTGGGCTGTTTCTAGTTCAGGTTTTTATTTTTTTGATAAATAAAGCTACTTTGAACAAGGCTTTTTGTGGGCATATATTTTAATTTCTCTTGGACAAATACCTAGGAATGGAATTACTGGGCCAAAGGATTGGCTTATGTTTAATTTTATGAGAGACTACTGAATTGATTTCCACCATGGCTGTACCATTTTATACTCAATCAGCAATGTAAGAGAGTTCCCATTGCTTCCACTTGCTATTGTTATTTTTAAAAAAATTTCAGCCATTCTAACGGGTGTGTATTAGTATCTCATGGTGGCTTTAATTTGCATGTCACTGATAACTAATGACGTTGAGCATCTTTTCATGTGTTTATTGGTCATTTGTATATCATCCTTTGTGAAGTGTCTGTTCTTTAGGTATAATGCACAGACAATAAAATTCACCCATTAAAAGTGTGCAATTCAATGAGTTTTGACAAATGAATACAACCACATAACTAGTACTACCTATCTAGAAGTTTATCAATAGTACTGATCTTTTCAAAGCACCAGCTTTTGGTTTCGTTGATTTTCTCTGGGTTTTTTTTGGCTATTTCATTGATTTCTGCACTTACCTTTATTATTTCCTTCCTTCTACTTACTTTGGGCTTAATTTTCTCTTCGTTTTCTAGCTTCTTAAATTTGAAGCTGAGGTCATTGATGTGAGGCTTTTCTCTTTTCTAATATAGGTATTGAGTACTATAAACATCTCCCTAAGTACTGCTTTAGCGGCGTCTCACAAATTTTTATATGTTATTTTCATTTTCTTTCATTTAAAAATAACTTTCAGTTCCCTTTTGATTTATACTTTGACCCATGGATTATTTAGAAGAGTGTCATCTAATTGCCAAATAGTTAAGGATTTTCTGACATCTTTTTGTTATTGACTTCTAATTTAATTATGTTGAGGTCAGAGAACATATTCTCTTTGATTTCAATCCTTTAAAATTTATTGAGACTCATTTCATGGCCCAGCATGTGGTCTAGTCTAGATAATGTTCCATGTGTGCTTGGAGAGGAATGTGGGTGAAGAAGGCAGATGTTGGGTGTCGTCTTCCATTCATGTCTATTAGGTCAATTTGATTGATAGATAGTGTTGTTCAAGTCTTTCACATCGTCATTGGTTTTCTGTTTACTTGTTTTATCAGTTACTGAGAGAGAACTGTTGGACTCTCCAACTATAATTATGATTTTATATATTGTTTCAGTTCTTCAGTTTTGGATTCATGTATTTTGAAACTTGTTATTAGGTACTTACACATTTAAGATTGTTGTATTGTCCTGATGAGGTGACCCTTTTATCGTTATAAATGTCTTTATTCTTGGTAATATTCTATGTCTTGAAGCTTACTTTGAAATTAATATAGCCATCATTGATATATCTTTATTCATCATTTTAGTTTTTTAAAATAAATTTATTTTTTTATTTATGGCTCCATTGGGTCTTCATTGTTGGGTCTTCGTTGCTGTGTGTGGGCTTTCTCTAGTTGTGGTGAGCGGGGCTACTCTTCATTGCGGTGCCCAAGCTTCTCATTGCGGTGGCTTCTCTTGTTGCAGAGCTTGGGCTCTAGGCGTGTGGGCTTCAGTAGTTGTGGCACACGGGCTCAGTAGTTGTGGCTCACGGGCTCTAGAGTGCAGGCTCAATAGTTGTGGTGCACGGGCTTAGTTGCTCTGTGTGCATGTGGGATCTTCCTGGACCAGGGCTCAAACCCGTGTCCCCTGCATCGGCCAACCACTGTGCCACCAGGGAAGTCCCCATCATTTTAGTTTTAACCTGTGTCTTTATACTTAAAAGATGTTTCTTTTAGACAGCAAGAAAAAGGCCAATTTTATTTTTAATACAGTAGGATGATCTCTGACTTTTAATTGTCTTGCTTAGAGTACATTTACATTTAATGTAGTTGTTGATATCGCTGGGTTTAGGTCATCCATTTCTCTAATTGTTTTCTATTCTTCCCAACAACTTCATCAACTTTTCCCTTTTTTTCTGCCCTGTTTTGGATTGAGTATTTTCTTTATTTTCAAGTAATTTTAGATTTACAGAAGAGTTGCAAAGATAGTACAGAGTGTTCCTGAATACTTTTTATCCAACCTTCTTTACTGTTAACATCTTGCATGAACATGGTAGTGTATTTATCAAAACTAAGAAATTCACATTGGTACAGTATGATAAACTAGACTACAGACTTTATTTAGATTTTTCCATTAATGCTTTTTCTGTTCCAGGATCCCATCCAGATACCACATTTCAGTTAGTCATCATGTCTCCTTAGGTTCCTCCTGGCTGTGGCAGTTTCTTAGACTTTTCTGGGGTTTGATGACCTGGACAATTTTTAAGAGTACTGGTCAGGTACTTTGTAGACTGTCCCTCAATTTGGGTTTGTCTGATGTTTTCTCTTGATTAGTCTGTGGTTATGGATCTTGGGGAAGAATACCATTGAGGTGGTGTGCCCTTGTTATCCCATTATATCGGGGGTATGTGACATCAACATGACTTACTGGTGGTGTTAACTTTGATTACTTGGTTTAGGTGGTATTTGTCAGATTTCTCAACTATAAAGCTACTGTTTTTCCCTTTTCAAATTTTATTCATTATATGCAAGTCACTAATTTCAGCCTACACCCAAAGGGAGGGGAGTTAAGCTCCACCTCCTGGAGGGACAAGTATCTAGGAATAATTGAAACCTTTTATATTCTGTGTTATCTACAGCATGGGCTGCTTAGCTATAGCTGTATTTTTTGCTTTGTTTTTGTTTTGTTTTGTTTGCAGTTGCTCTAGGGTTTAAAACAAACATTTTTATCTGAAAAAAACCCCAAAATAATAATTCAAAAAGACACATGCACCCCAATGTTCATAGCAGCATTACTTACAATTGCTAAGATATGGAAGCAACCTAAGTGTCCATCAAGAAATGAATGGATAAAGAAGATGTGGTGTATATATATACAATGGAATACTACTCAGCCATAAAAAATGAAATTTTGCCATTTGTAGCAACATGGGTGGACTTGCAGGACATCATGCTAAGTGAAATGAGTCAAAGACAAATACTGTATGATATCACATATGTGGAATCTAAAAAATACAACTAAACAAAATACAACTAACTAGTGAATATAACAAAAAAGAAGCAGACTCACAGATATAGAAAACAAACTAGTGGTTACCAGTGGGGAGAGAGAAGGAGGCAGGGGCAATACAGGGGGAGGGAAGTAAGAGGTGCAAATTATTAAGTGTAGAATAAGCTACAAGGCTATATTGTATAACATGGGGAATATAGCTAATATTTCATAATAACTATAAGTGGAACATAACCTTTAAAAATTGTGAATCACTATATTGTACAGTTGTAACTTATATAATATTGTACAACTGTACTTCGACCAAAAAATAAAATAAAACAAGCATTTTTTGCTGGAGAGGGTGTGGAGAAAAGAAAACTCTCTTGCCCTGTTGGTGGGAATGTAAATTGATACAGCCACTATGGAGAGCAGTATGAAGGTTCCTTAAAAAACTAAAAATAGAACTATCATACAACCTGGCAATCCCACTACTGGGCATATACCCTGAGAAAACCATAATTCAAAAAGAGTCACGTACCACAATGTTCATTGAAGCACTGTTTACAATAGCCAGGACATGGAAGCAACCTAAGTGTCCATCAACAGATGAATGGATAAAGATGTGGCACATATATACAATGGAATATTCCTCAGCCATAAAAAGGAATGAAATTGAGTTATTTGTAGTAAGGTGGATGGACCTAGAGACTGTCATACAGAGTGAAGTAAGTCAGAAAGAGAAAAACAAATACCATATGCTAACACATATATATGGAATCTAAAAAAAAGAAAAAAAATGATCAGAAGAACCTAGGGGCAAAACGGGAATAAAGGTGCAGACCTACTAGAGAATGGACTTGAGGATACGGGGTGGGGGAACGGTAAGCTGGGACAAAGTGAGAGAGTGGCATGGACATATATACACTACCAAATGTAGAATAGATAGCTAAGTGGGAAGCAGCCGCATAGCAGAGGGAGATCAACTCAGTGCTTTGTGACCACCTAGAGGGCTGGGATGGGGAGGGTGGGAGGGAGGGAGATGCAAGAGGGAAGAGATATGGGGACATATGTATATGTATAGCTGATTCACTTTGTTGCGGAGCAGAAACTAACACACCATTGTAAAGCAATTATACTCCAATGAAGATGTTAAAAAAACAAAACAAAACCAAAAAACAAGCATTTTTATCTTATCACAATCTATCTTCAAATTGCATTATATGACTTTATGTACAAGTAGGAACCTTAAAACAGCATACTTTGATTTCTCCTATCCTTTGTAGTATTGTTGTAATACATTTTGCTTCTACATGTATTATAAGCCTCCAAATCCATTATTATTTTTGCTTTAAATAGTCATTTATCTTTTTCAAAATAATTTATTCAGGTGAAATTCACAGAACGTAAGATTAACCATTTTAAAGTGAACAATTCAGTAGCATTTAGCAGTCAATTATCTTTTTTTTAAGTTAATTTATCTATTTATTTTGGCTGCGTTGGGTCTTCATTGCTGCGCGCGGGCTTTCTCTAGTTGCGGCAAGCGGGGGCTACTCTTCGTTGTGGTGCGGGGGCTTCTCATTGCGGTGGCTTCTCTTGTTTCAGAGCACGGGCTCTAGAGCGCAGGTTTCAGTAGTTGTGGTGCACAGGCTTAGTTGCTCCGCAGCATATGGGATCTTCCTGGACCAGGGCTCGAACCACGTCCCTTGCATTGGCAGGCGGATTCTTAACCCCTGCGCCACCAGGGAAGTCCTTTTTTCCTTTTTTTAAAGGAGTATATTGTTTGGTGGCTGGGTAGAGTAGAGTTGCTGAGTTCAGTTGTGGACATGTGGACCTTGACTTGCTTGTGAGCTGTCCTACTGTAGAGGGCAGTTGGATATGTAAACCTGGGGTTCAGAGGAGAGCTGGGGGCTGAAAAAATAAATGTGGAGTTTATGGCATATACATGGTAAGTAAGGTCATGGGAATGGGTGAGACTGTCCGGGAAGAGTGTGTCCTAAGGGAGGAGAAGGCAGCCCCAGACAGAGTGAACATCCTCATTTCCAGCAGAGAGGTGGGTACTGAGAGAATGGGCCACAGTTCAGGGAAGTCATGATGGAGGAGGAGATAGCAGAGAGTGGAAGCCCTGTTTGTCCTGCCCATGGCAGATAAGCCCTGGGAGGGACTGCCTGGAGGCTCAGGCCCCAGGGATAGGAGTAGGGGGTGCTAGGAGAGAAGTCACCAAGCCCCAGGGCACATTCTGCTGACTTCACTGTTCTTTTGGCTTCTGCCCTGCCCTGCCTGTCTCACCTCTGGGCACTACCACTAACACTAGTACAAAAAAAAGGCAAACTAGGGCAAGCAAAGGCCTAATTGAAATAGAAATAGTTTCTAAACCCCAAAGTAGGAGAAAACCTCAACTGGTATTTTGGAAGCGACAGGCAGCAGTTGCCCCTCCGTCTCTGCAGGCCAGCGCTGTCAACTTGGCCCTGCACCCTGCCACTGGGCCCTGCAGGCTGGCCACACTCCAACTAGCCCACACATCTTCACCCCCCGCCTCTGGCACTGGGAACCATGCCAGTGCCTCCCCAGGCGGCCAACCATGTGGCCAAGCCTAGGGAGCAGAGTAGGAGGACTCCGAAGCAACTGGGACATGCAAGGAGAGTCAGGAAGGGGACGACTCTGTGTGGTGGTGCAGGGGATGCCTGAGCCCAGTCCTGGGTGCCCACCCTCAGTGGCCTCCCTGACTCTTCTTGCCTAACCTCACTCGTGCTTCTCAGAACTAGTGAACTAGCAATGGTGTCACCACCCAACTATTACCCGAATCCATTCTCTGGGGCCTATTGTTCTTCCATTGGCTCCTGTCTGTCTCCTCAATGGGCTGGGAGCTCTCCCAGGCCAGGGACCTGCTGCAATCACTGTTTGCTTGGCTTCTCCCCAGTCAACCCATCTTGGAAAAATGCCCCGGGGTACGTTGAAGGGGACCCTTCATCAGCTTCACTGTCAACTTTGCTGTCTACTCAGATACACAGCGTGCTGACTGACTTTTTTTTTTTTTTTTTTTTTTTTTTGCGGTACGCGGGCTTCTCACTGTTGTGGCCTCTCCCGTTGCGGAGCACAGGCTCCGGACGTGCAGGCTCAGCGGCCATGGCTCACGGGCCCAGCTGCTCTGTGGCATGTGGGATCCTCCCAGACTGGGGCACGGACCCGTGTCCCCTGCATCGGCAGGCGAACCCCCAACCACTGCGCCACCAGGGAAGCCCCTGACTGACTTTTGATGTACTGCTGAGTTCTTTTTAACTGGGAGCCTCTTGGGGCATATACAGTAGGATCTGGTTCCCCCGAGTGTCATTTGCATTCAACTTCTCAAGGACACAGCTTTTGGGTAGAGTGAGGTAAAGCTGGATTTCTTTTTTTGAATTAAGATGAATAGCTGGGAGCCCTTCCAGACCATCAGCAATGAGCCCATGCTCGGCCCCTCCCCCAGACTTTCTGGGCTTCAGGGGGCATGTACATCTCTTAGGCTACTCATCTTGACCCACTGGATCTTTGCCTCTGTCAGTGGGGGCCCTCTGAGAAGCAGACATCAAGATGAGGTTAGGGACTTCCCTGGTGGCGCAGTGGTTAAGAATCCACCTGCCAACGCAGGGTACACGGGTTCGAGCCCTGGTCTGGGAAGATGCCACATGCCACAGAGTAACGAAGCCCGTGCGCCACAACTACTGAGCCTGTGCTCTAGAGCCCATGAGCCACAACTACTGAAGCCCGCGCACCTCGAGCCCATGCTCCGCAACAAGAGAAGCCACCACAATGAGAAGCCCGTGCACCGCAACGAAGAGTAGCCCCCGCTTGCTGCAAGTAGAGAACTGTGTGCAGCAACAAAGACCCAATGCAGCCAAAAATAAATAAAGAAAGATCTTCGTGAAAATGCAAAATGTTTCTAAAAAAAATAAAGATGAGATTAAATGTACAAGCGATGTATTGGGAGAGACACCTGTGAAGGATGCAGGGAAAGAAGTAAAAGCAGGCAGGGAGTATCTTCCCACTGCAGTGAAGGACTGACACCTGAGAAAGGAGAGGAGGAAGGAAGGAGGCGTGGGTGGGAAATGTCTCAGATCACAGCACAGTTCTGAGAAAATCTAGATTGACGGGAAATCCCTGAGCAAGGTTTGCCTGTTGGAGGAGTCTCATGTCCCAGGGATGGGCTGGGATTGGTGTCCTTGCTGGACTTAGTCCTTGGCTGGGAGTAGCCTGGGGGAAACATGGCCTTGATGTGAACACCACCCATGGATCCCAAAGTGGAGCCCCGTGGGCTGTCGGTGAACGCTGCTCCCTGCAGCAGGTTCTCTTGAAGGGAGCTCTGAGCTGTGCAGTGCGTCTCCACGCCCACCACACCCTCCCTGCAGTCTCCTGGCTTCCCTGCTCTGCCACCTTGCCTGGGACGAGTCCTCACTGGTTTGTTCCCAAGGCAATCATTTCTCCCCTTCCAGCCGAACTCCAGGCCAGACGATCTGCCTGGGCGTCGTAAAGCTCCGCAGCAGGGCCCAGGCCCCCGGCCCCTGCCTCGCTGGAGTGCCGCTTGGAGCAGGCTGGGAGTGGGGGCCGCTGGGGAGGGGCTGTGCACTTTGATTCACTCACTGGCCAGGTGGTCAGTGCAGGTGGCGGAGACGTTAACAACAGCTCCCAAAGGAAGGCTGCTGCTGCTTCTCTCCTACCTCTGGAAGGGTAGCCACAATGCCGGCCTGGCTGGTGGTTCCTCCTGGCCCAAGCACCAGGTCTGCTTCGGTGGTGTGCCTCCACGACCTGGTCTAAAGCCTGGGACACAGTGGGTGCCCAATATCTGTTGGTGGAACAAGTGCCTTCTCCTGGTTTTCCCTCCCAGCGATCCCCTTTGCCCTCCACTAGAATGTCAGGTTCATGAGGGCAGGAACTTTGTTTTGTTCCCTGCAATATCCTAGTTCAGAGCCTGCACTCAGCAAAGAGCATCCATTGGGTGCCAGAGTCCTATTCCCAGGAGCCCAAGAAGGAGGAGAGTGTAGGCCTGGCCCATGAGAGCTCACAGCCTTCTGGGGAAACACAGCCTCTTAGGCAGCAGATGGGGAGCCGGGATTTACTCTGAAATAGCTAGACATAAGGACCGATTTAAAAGAAAGCTCTAAGCAAGAACATAGGTGACCACAGCTGGTTGGAGAAGACTTTGGCATGGAGGGGGACACTGGAATGACTGAGGTGACAAGAGCTGGCTGGAGACAGCTGCTGCACGTTTCCTTTCTAGGCTTCTTGTTTATGAGGAACACATGTTCTGACTCAGAACTCTGGACACATGGTGTGACCAGGGGCCTGGATGTGGGAAAGTGGGATTGGCCTGGAAAATCCAACAGGACACTTCCTGGTCTCGTGCTGGAACTGCTCATGGTAAGGAACAGCCCAGATGGAGGCCAGTCTCTCTGCTGGGAGCTGGACCAAGTTCCCAGGCAGTGGGTCTTACCAGTAGGCCTATCTTTGGCTCTCTTGCTGGAGGTTGGCATAGCCAAGTGTATCGAGGAAGGAGAACGACTTCTTGGACGCATGAGAGAGCAGCAGTACGCTCTCTGCGCCCAGCTCAGCCTGGCACCCCCAGAGGCACATCCTCGCCATGGCAGCACACCCCTCCAGGTCCTTGAATCTTGGTCCAACGAGAGAGAACACCTTTATCCATTCATGCATTGCCTTTGGACTCCTAGCCGTCCTCACTGCCAGCTTAAGAGTGTAAGTGCTCAGAGGCAGGTTCCAAGAACCTATCATACGTTGGGGGAGGTTATTCTGTACAACTTCAGATTTATTGAAGGCTCATAATTGAGAGAGAAGGAATCAATAAACAAAAGCTATTCCCCTGAGACGTCTTAAGGGTGTTCTCCCCACTCTAGGAATGTGATTGGCCTGAGCCTTTCACATTCCATCTTAAGAAGGCAGACTAGGGTTGGGGTTCAGGTTGAGGCCAGGGTTATTGTTCAATTAGGGCTTAGTCCATGGCTAGAGCTAGAATAAAAGAAAGTGGTCTGCACCGGGGTGAAATCCACAGTCTTGACCCCCAATGGATCCAATCAACCAAAGTTAACCAGCCCAGACATTTAGATATTGTCTGTTGCTCATAAATGACACACTAGGACCTGCTTTACAAATCTTTGAGGAAAAGCTCAAAGTTCAAAATTTTAGTTGGAACTAAAGGTATAGCGGTCTCCTTGAATGCAAGAGTTATGGGTGGACAAGATTCAGCCATGACTGGCCATGAACGTGGCAGTGGTAATTCTTTCAGGAACTGAGGCTTGGCAGAGAGCAATGTTTGGAGAGACTAGTTACTTTTAAGCTGAGGAAAGAATGGGTTGGTCTGGAGACCCCTAGGGGGTAGGTTCTGAGGGGAAGGGATATGCAGGGACGCCATGGTGAGGGTTCCAGCAGACAGTCTTTGGTTTCCTCCTCCTCTTCCTGTTGGCTGACACTGTGTGCTAATTGTGCTTATTCCTTCACAAGCATTATCTTATTTTGTCCACAGGACACCGTACAAGGAAAGTCTGATATCATCCCATTTTACAGATGAGGAAACTGAGGCTGAAGAATGTTAGATAACTAGTCTACAAGTTCAGAATGGGGTAGGAGTGGGACCCAGGTCTGTCTGACTCCAGAGACTGTATTACTGCCATCTTCTGCTGACTCAAGTTTTTCCTGGGGTCTAGACTTGCTGTGGGTGCCCAGGGGACAGCTGGGCACCCGAGATCTTGATTCTCCTGACGCAAAACTGCCCCAAGCATGACTCATTCATAACACCCTTCTGTCCAGTGCCCCTACAGCTCTGCTCCCCTGGAACCCTTTGGTTCTCCTGGACCTCCTCGGAATTCTGCCAGGCCCGCGTGGGCAGGAGCTCCCTCCTTGGGGCATGTGCTGTCTCTACAGACTCACCCCCAAATGACTGGGGTGAGGCCATCCCCCAAGCCCAGCCGCTTCCCGCCCCTCTGCCTCCCTCAGCCCTACTGTTCTCTGCAGCCTTCCTGCCTCCTGATAACTGTGGGAGGATCTGCAGCTTGTGTGTGAGGTTAGCTGGCCCCTGTCCAGGCTGAGTTTCACTTGGTTATTTCCTAGCCATATTCCTAACCTCGCAGGCCCTCTAGAGACTCGATCTCAGTCTTGGCTCACTCTGAGCAGTCAGTTTTTAGCTTATCTGTGGATTTCATTAGTGTGCTGTTTATCGGCGTTTTACAAAGTTTCTAATGAAGGTGTTCCTGGAGACTGAGCTGGGGTTGGTCACTCGGGGTGGTCAGAGTTTGGTGTTAATGAGGCCGAGCACGTGGGTCCAGGCTGCATCAAGCCCAGTAAGCCACAGGCTGAGGCGGATCCCAGACCCCGTTTCAGATTCAGGTTGAGTCCTACCCACAGGCCGGCTCTGGGGGTCTGAACTCGGGGTGACAGTGGGCATGGAAAGTCATACGAATAAACAAGCCAAGGTACTTGCAGAGACGCTGGCTTAGAAGTTTGTCCCAGGTGTCCACCTCCTCCCTCACCTCCCTGACATCCTCAGCACAGGCTTTAACTCAGACCTGTGCCCTTCTGCACTGGGAAGATGGGGTAGTAATGGCGTGCGGAAGGGAGCTGGCCCGGACCCCCTCCCCACCCTTGCACTGGCCCGGGCCTGGCCACAGTGTCATGGTGTCTCATTGCGGGTGGTGCGGGTGAGGGGTGCAGGCAGGCCTGCATGGGGGCTTTCTTCTCTGCACCTCCTTCTCCTCATCCCACCTGAACTGACCCAAACTGGTCCCTCGAGGAGTACAGATGGCCAACCTGTTGTGTCGCTGGCTCCTCTGGTTGGAAAGGGTCACGTTTGCCTCATATCCAAGACGGCACAGGAAAGAGGGACTGAAACCAGGTGACTGTGTTGCCCCGTGGGCCCAGCCATCTCTGCTCCGGTGGTGGAAATGGCTGCGCCGGCACTGAGGGGCCACAAAGCCTCTCCTGGACCCTCTGGGCTGATTTACAAGGCCCTGAAGGGTGAAGCCTGTGGCTGGAAAACAGTGACAAGCACCCGGGCTGCTGGAGGGCTGGGTCCACACTGTTGCCCTCGTTAGCCTGGGGTTCTCTGCTAACTAATCAAAGGGACCCTGCATTCTGGGATGGTAAATCTATTCTGCAGCCTCTGCAAGTGTGTAGACTATGCCTTCTATTCTGCTGATGATTTTTCTATTATTTTCCCTTTCTGCCTCCTCCCTCTGCCCATAGCAGGGGCTGAGTATAAGGGAGACAGATACCAGAGGCCGGGGGCCACTCCACCAAGGGCCGGTCAGCCTCGCCTTTGCCTCATCTGTGGTGCCAGGCTGCTGCATCACAGGTGGGGGGTAGTGCCTATGTGCAATATGATGAGTGCTATGGACTGCATGTTTGTGTCCCCTTGAAATTCATATGTTAAAACTCTAATCCCCAGTGTGATGTTATTAGGAGGTGGGGCCTTTTGGTGATGATTAGGTCGTGAGGATGAAGCCCTCATGAATGGGATTAGTGCCCTTATAAGAGACAGAAGGGAGCTTGCTTCTTGTTTCTCTCTCTGCTCTCTGCTATGCGAGGGTACAGCAAGAAGACAGCCAACTGCAAACTAGGGACAAGACCTTCACCAAGAACTAGACCATGGTGGCACCGTGACCTTGAATTTCCAGCCTCCAGAACTGTGAGGAAAAAATATTGTTGTTTAAGCCACCCTGCCTCTGGTGTGCTGTAATAGTAGCCTGTACTGATTAAACTAGAAGTCTTCACAAAGGAAGTGATTCCTGGCCAGGGGTTGAAGGGCCAGTAGTTTTTCCAGATGGGCAAAAGGAGGAGGGCGATGCTGGGGGATGAATGAGCGCGAGGAGAGGCGCAAAAGCAAGAGTAGCTGAATGGGCTTGGGGACCTGCAGCTATTTCAGCATAGCCGTTTGACTTTTGCCTCGCAGTGCCTGGCACCTGGCTGGTGCTCAGGAGACGTTAGGTGAATGAATCCACCTCCATGACCCTGGGGTACCATATGCATCTGTAGGACTTCTGGTCCTGTGTCCCCTGCTAGACTGCAAGCTGGTTGAGGGTGGGTCTGGGAACGCTCAGGGTGATGCAGAGGGTTGAGCAGTGAATTGGTCTAGAGCCCAGCTCTCCTGACCCCCAGCTCACTGCTCTTTTCACTCCACCTACTTCCCTCTCAGTCAACACCCATCTCTCCCTTCCGCAGCCCCTTCAGCGCTTTCAGGCAGAGCCATGCACTCTTACATGACTCCTCACCTCTCTTGTCTTGCACATGAGCTGTTTCTAGTGTGTTCCACCTGTCTCTCTTCTTTTCTGTGTTCTCTACTGCGAGCTACATATTTCCGAAGCCACACTCTTTCCTCTTTCCCCAAGAGCTTTGTGGGCTCATTTTTCAAGGGTTGGCTGACCCGAACTTAGGAGTTCCTTAACTTTCCATGTACATACCTGTGGCCCTGTCCATGCCATGTGCAGGGAAATCACCATAGTAAAGAACCTCCACCATCCCCTCCTTTGGGAAGTTTGCAGCCGGGTCAGGGAGGGAAAATGGCCCCAAACATAGCATAAAGGTGGATCTCTGTTATTTTGTTAGTGTGTTCCTAAAATGTGCGTGGGAGTGGAACACCCCATTTGATGCACTGGGAAAAAATCACTAGTTGAGGAAGTCTGATGGTGAAATTTTTTGAACTAATGACATTGAATTTATTTATTTCATTTCTCCATGGCATCTTTTGCTTATTAGGGTCTGAGTCTATTCATTTACCAATTATCTAAGAAAAATTCGTCCATCCTAATGAATCCGTACATCTAAGTGAATTCCAATATGGAGGAAAGTAAATACACACTAATTTATAAAAAGGGATACATGTATTTTACTTGCAGTAACTTCTTTTTCAAAATGAAAGACTCACACCCTAACAAACCCAATGTGTTATATTAGGACTAGAAGCTGAATACAATTAAAGGAAGTTCTTACAGTTCTCATCCAACAGATGGTTATGGAAGTGTGTTTAGATTTGTATTTAAATGTCATTGGGGCCCATCACCTAGTTTCTCCAATGGAATCCATCCATAGGGTGCAGGGAATCAGATAGGCTATCTTTGGAATCCACTTCTGCTTCTTACTGAGTGACCTCAGGCAAGTGACCTAGCTTCTCTTTTCTTTTTTTTTTTTAATATTTATTTATTGATTGATTGGCTGTGCTGGGTCTTAGTCGCGGCATGCGGGATCTTCGTTGCCGAGTATGGGATCTTTAGTTGTGACATGTGGAATCTAGTTCCCTGACCAGGGATCAAACCTGGGCCCCCTGCATTGGGAGCACAGAGTCTTAGCCACTGGACTACCAGGGAAGTCCCAGTGACCTAGCTTTTCTGGTCCTCAATTTCCTTAGCTATAAAATGGGGACAGTCAAAGCAAGTGCCTTGTAGGGTTGTGATTCAGATGAAATGTGATGAACATCAAGAGTGTGGATCATCTGAACTAGGTGAAGGAAGGGACTGTGAGAAACGGAAGCAGCTCCCTCCTAAGGTGACCCTGAAGCATAAATCCATTACCCTAAGGGCGAGTTCTCCCCACCATGCACCCACAGTGGAAATGATTTTACCATTCCGAGGCAGGGTGGGGGTGGGGAGCCAGCAAGGCACATGTGGGTTTCAGCAGGTCATCGACAGATTCTCCCATGACACCTCTATGGGCAAGGTGTCCATTGGGGCTGGATGATAATCATAATCATAAGTATTAGCAAGAGCTTGCTTGAGGAGCTCATGCACTTAAGGTAGATGGGACTCCCCTGGTCACGCAGTGGTTAAGAATCCGCCTGCCAATGCAGGGGACATGGGTTCGATCCCTGGGCCGGGAAGATCCCACGTGTCGCGGAGCAACTAAGCCCGTGCGCCACAACTACTGAGCCCGCGTGCCACGACTACTGAGCCTGCGTGCCACAGCTGCTGGGGCCCGCGCACCTAGAGCCCGTGCTCTGCAACAAGAGACGCCACCAAAGTGAGAAGCCCGTGCACCTCAACGAAGAGTAGTCCCCGCTCGCCGCAACTAGAGAAAGCCCACACACAGCAATGAAGACCCAATGCAGCCAAAAAAAAAAAAAAAAGGAATGGTAAAGACACAGATGACATTCAAATCTGGAAGGCTTCTGGAGTAGATGATGATGATCTCCCTCCTTTCCCCATCCCGGCCTAGCTGAGGTCACCTGCAGCTGTACTGGAAGGTTCTTTCCAACGTGCCTGGCTTCCGACTTGCAGCACCTGAATCTTCTCTGCTGGAGGGAGGGAGGGCTTTTCTCCAGCACCGGGGCACTTGTCCAGCCCTGACACTGGAACCTGACCCCAGGGCAACCTTCAAATGATGGGGAATGTGAATTGGTGGGAAAATGCTCTAGCCGCCCCCCCATCCCAGCTATCCAGTGGGACAGTTCTGAGGAGTGTCCCCACCCTTTCTCAGCCAGTCCCCAGCAGGATGGAGCCCTGGTTATGCCTGGGACCACCTGCTGTTTAATGCCCTCTTCATGGCTTCTCGTCCTTTCCTTACTTTCCCTATTCCTGCATGAGTTCTTCTCGTGACCACCTCCCCAGTAAACTCCCTAAGCCCCAGTACTTGTCTCTGGGTCTGCTTTTGAGGGAAGCCCAAACTAAAACACTTTTTCTATCTTCTACAGTTCACAAGAGAGCCAGGTGGGCAGGGAGACAGGAGCGTGAGAAAAGCTCACTACAAAAGAAATAGAATAAGCCTACCGGACATTTGTTTTCCAAGCACTTTCTTTCACCTACATCCTTGTTATTCAAAGCACAGAGGAGCGGCCAAGGCATCACCTGGGAGCTCTGGAGAAATGCAGACCCACCCCAGGCTGGCTGAATCCGAATCTGCATTTTAACGAATCCCCAGGTGGCTTGTGTGCCCAGTATAGTTTGAGAAGCCATGTACATTATCTTCCTCGACTCTCATGAAGACCCTATGACAAAGTGTTACCATTTGTAGTAAGTTCAATAGTGTCCCCCAAAATTCATGTCCACCCAGAACTTTAGAATGTGATCTTATTTGGACTTAGGGTCTTTGCAGATGTAATTAGTTAAGATGAGGTCATACTAGAGCAGGGTGGACCCTGAATTCGATGACTGGTGTCCACATAAGTAGAGGAAAGGACGCACAGAGACACACACTCAGAAGGAGGGCAAGTGGCAGAGATTGGAGTTTCGCTGCCAGAAGCTAAGGAACACCAGGAGCTACTAGGAGCTGGAAGAGGCAAGGAAGGATCGTCACTAGAGCCTCTGGAGGGAGTTGTCTGCCCAGCAGACAACTCGATTTTGAACTTGTAGCCTCCAGAGCTGTAAGAGAATACGTTTCTGTTGTTTTAAGCCACCCAGTTTATGGTACTGCATTACAGCAGCCCTAGGAAACCAATAGACTATTATTCCCGATTTCACAGCCACGAAAGTGGCAAAGTCAGGACTTGACCTAGGCACAGTTTGTGTTGCTGATTCAATGCCCCACGGTGGGTGCCGGGCCCGGGGGGACTCCGGGAGCATTTCCAGGGCCCTGTTCTTAGCCCTGCCCTATGTTGTTACCCAGGACTTGGAAGCAGGCACGGGGACACGTGGCTCAGGTGTGCAGGTGACACGAGGCTGGGAGAGATGGCTGAATGGGGACTCGGGAAGATTTAGACAGGTTTAGAACAAGGGCCCCGACACCAGATGATGGAACCCCACCGGGTTGAGAGGAAAGCTCAACGCTTAGGTTACAAAGAACAACCGTACAGAAACAGGATGGGGAGAGCTAACTTGACAGATGTTCTGATGGAAACAAAAATTAGGGCAGGCGTGTGGGTGGTTTAAGTGACCTCAAGCTCAGCTGGAGCTGAGAGTGTGATGCACTTAGTGGAGCAGGACCATGGCCTTCGGCTGCATCAATAGAAGTGGGGTGCCTTCCCTTCCCCCAACGAGCAGGGGCAGCATCTTCTGCTTCTGCTTTGTGCTGCTCTCACCACCCCTGGAGGACTGGGTCAAGGCAGGGGTACCACTTTTTTTTTTTTTTTTTTTTTTTTTTTTGCAGTACGCGGGCCTCTCACGGCTGTGGCCTCTCCCGTTGCGGAGCACAGGCTCCGGACGCGCAGGCTCAGTGGCCATGGCTCACGGGTCCAGCCGCTCCGCGGCATGTGGGATCCTCCCGGACCAGGGCACGAACCCCGCGTTCCCTGCATCGGCAGGCGGACTCTCAACCACTGCGCCACCAGGGAAGCCCAGGGGTACCACTTTTTAAAGAGGACTTCAAACTAGAGAGTGTTTGTGGGGCAACCAGAATGGTGGAGATTCAAAAATAAAACGGTGATAAGAGCTGCCATATATTGAATGCTCCCTATGTGCCAGGCACTGGGCTAGGTGAGTAAGACAGACACTATCCCTGCCCCGGGGAAGCTTACAGCCTGCTGGCCAATAAAGCCGGATAAATACATGTATCTATTTAGAAACCTACGCATGCTGCAGAGGAGTGTGGGGTGCTCTGAGACCACTAACCCAGAGAACCTGACCCAGACTGGGGATCCGGGTTTTCATCTTTGCACCAATATATGAAGGCTGACTAAGTGTTACCCAGGGGACCATGAAACCTTTGAAATAGAGCACAGCAGGTTCAAAGGCCCTGGAGCATATTTGAAGAATAGGGAGAAGGGACGTGACTTGCTTAGGTGAGGGTCTTGGAAACATCATTTTGGCTGCATTGTGAGGAACGGATTGGAGAGAGGCAAGAGTGGAGAGCAGCCAGGAGAGGGTTGGGGCCAGCCTGTGTTAGTTTCCTATTGCCGCTGTAACAAATCACCACAAACTTAGTGGCTTACAGCAACACAAATGTCTCCTCTTACAGTTCTGGAGGCCAGAAGTCTGAAATGGGTCTCACTGGGCTAAAATCAAGGTGTCAGCAGGGCTGTGTTCTTCCGGAGGTTCCAGGGAGAATCCGTTTCCTCTGCCTTTTCTTGCTTCTAGAGGCTCATGATGCCTTTCTATCTTCTAAGCCAGCAATGGCCGATCGAGACTTTCTTATGTCCCATCAATTCTGAATCTAACTCTTCTGCCTCCCTCTTTCACTTCTAAGGATCCTCATTATATTAGGACCATCCACATAATCTGGGATAATTCTCTAACCTCCCTGTTTTTTTTTTAACATCTTTATTGGAGTATAATTGCTTTCCAATGTTGTGTTAGTTTCTGTTGTATAACAAAGTGAATCAGCTATACATATACATACATCCCCATATCCCCTCCCTCTTGTGTTTCCCTCCCTCTCACCCTCCTTATCCCACCCCTCTAGGCAGTCACAAAGCACACAGCTGATCTCCCCATGTTATGCGGCTGCTTCCCACTAGCTATCTACTTTACATTTGGTATTGTATATATGTCCATGCCACTCTCTCACTTCGTACCAGCTTACCCTTCCCCCTCCCCATGTCCTCAAGTTCATTCTCTACGTCTGTGTCTTTATACCTGTCCTGCCCCTAGTTTCATTAGAACCGCTATTTTTTTTTTTAGATTCCATATATATGTGTTAGCATACGTTATTTTTCTTTTTCTGACTTACTTCACTCTGTATGACAGACTCTAGGTCCATCCACCTCACTACAAATGACTCAATTTTGTTTCTTTTTATGGCTGAGTAATATTTCATTGTATATATGTGCCACATCTTTATCCATTCATCTGTCGACGGACACTTAGGTTGCTTCCATGTCCTGGCTATTGTAAATAGAGTTGCAATGAACATTTTGGTACATGACTCTTTTTGAATTTTGGTTTTCTCAGGGTATATGCCTAGTAGTGGGATTGCTGGGTCATATGGTAGTTCTATCTGTAGTTTTTTAAGAAACCTCCATACTGTTCTCCATAGTGGCTGAACCAATTCACATTCCCACCAGCAGTGCAAGAGTGTTCCCTTTTCTCCACACCCTCTCCAGCATTTATCGTTTCTAGATTTTTTGATGATGGCCCTACTGACCAGTGTGAGATGATATCTCATTGTAGTTTTGATTTGCATTTCTCTAATGATTAGTGATGTTGAGCATTCTTTCATGTGTTTGTTGGCAATCTGTATATCTTCTTTGGAGAAATGTCTATTTAGGTCTTCTGCCCATTTTTGGACTGGGTTGTTTGTTTTTTTGATATTGAGCTGCATGAGCTGCTTGTATATTTTGGAGATTAATCCTTTGTCAGTTGCTTTGTTTGCAAATATATTCTCCCATTCTGAGGGTTGTCTTTTTGTTTATGGTTTCCTTTGCTGTGCAAAAGCTTTTAAATTTCATTAGGTCCCATTTGTTTATTTTTGTTTTTATTTCCATGTTTCTAGGAGGTGGGTCCAAAAGGATCTTGCTGTGATTTATGTCATAGAGTGTTCTGCCTATGTTTTCCTCTAAGAACTTGTCTTGTTTAACATACAGTATGTACAGTTTTGAAGCATATTTTAAATTAATAATTACATTGTGAGTTTTTATTTCTATTATGAATTATTGGAAGTCTCAAGCCACTTATTTAATGCTTAGATATACATTGTAATTCCTTGAGGCAGTAAACAAAGTCAATGATCTTAATTTTTATTATGTAACATTTTACCTACAACTTATAAGACAGAATTTGGACTCAATTTTCAATCAAAATAAACTTATAAAGTGTTTCTCTTTAATAGTTTCAGGATCTAAGACATTGATAAATGTTATGGACTAGGTCTAAGACCTACCTCCAAATTACTACTGTATTATTTGTCCACACACTTTAGGTTCAGCCCTCAAATTATTTATCAAAAGCTCCTTCTCAGTTTTATTGATCACTTTTCTAGGTTTTGGTTTCTTACATATGGCTTTCGTGGATATAGAGCCACCTAGTTTCTTTGGTGGCAGACTGTTTTCTCTACCATCCCTCTGTGCCATGCTTCCCAATAAAGTGTCCTTTCTAATTTATTGGCTTCTAGAAGCTTGGGAAGGTTCAGTGGAACTCTCATTTGACTGAGACTCAAAAGTTTTCTCTGGGACTCTTGGATTTTTAAAATGTGTCTGGAGCTACTGCCCAGGGTGATAACCTCCCTGTTTTAAAGTCAACTGATTAGCAACTGTAATTCCCCCTCGCCACATGACATAACACATTCACAGGTTCTGGGGATGAGGGTGTGGATACCTTCAGGGGGCCATTATTCTGCCGACCACACATCCCAATTTACATATATCACCTCATTCATCCCCCATGCCCCCTCCTGTGAGGTTGGTACTATTAGTCCCTTTTTATGGACAGGACACTGAAGCTCACAGAGGTGACCTGCGTAAAGTCACACAGCTGGGAAGTGGCAGAGTCCAGAGTCAGATTCCAGGCTGATACTGCAGATCCTGTGATCTTAGCCCCTGCGCCGTGTTGCCTGTCCATGTGGAGGGCACAGGGGAGCCGACTTCCAGTGTGTAATGGACTGGCTCTTACTGCGACACAGAGCCAAGTTCTGGGTGACTCTGGAATGCAGAACCAGATCAATAGTTACAAGGAGGTAAGTTCTAAGTTTTAGTGACTCAGAATGTTCGAACTGGAGGGGACCTGAAAAGTCATGGTGTCCATTGTCTTCTAAGGAAACCAAAGCCCAGAGAAGGGAAGTAATCCACCCAAGGCCACACAGCTAATTAGTTGCCTAATAAGGAACTTTCTATCACCGTTCTCCCAACAGTGGTATGGGCTGCAGTATTAAGTGAGGGGATCCTTGTCGCCAGAGGGGGCCGAGCATCTGACAGGGGCCCTGTGCTGGGCACAGGCATTGCTGGCTATTGTGAAGCATGTGAGAGTAATTGGTTAACCGCAAAATGCAAAGGTTTGTGAATGATTTACTCCTTTTAATAAGTTAGAGCAGTTCTTCCTACAAGAGTATCAGGCTCACCCATTTGTCCTCTGGTATAAGGTTTATTAAAAGTTGGGCTTTTTTTTTTTTCTTTTTGCGGTACGTGGGCCTCTCACTGTTGTGGCCTCTCCCGCTGCGGAGCACAGGCTCCAGACGCGCAGGCTCAGCGGCCATGGCTCACGGGCCCAGCCGCTCCGCGGCATGTGGGATCTTCCCGGACCAGGGCACGAACCCGCGTCCCCTGCATCGGCAGGCAGACTCTCAACCACTGCACCACTAGGGAAACCCTAAAAGTTGGGCTTATTAAGGCACAATCTACATACATTAAGAGTCACCCTTTTAAGAGTATCACTCAATGAGTTTTAGCAAATATATACAGTCATACAACCACCACAGCATTCCACGTAGGAAAGGTTTCCATCACCTCAAGAAGTCCAAATGTTTCTGTGCCTCCCCTTTCGTTTTTCTCCACTTTGTTCTTTATCTTTTTTTTTAATTGAAGTATAGTGGATTTACAATGTTGTGTTAGTTTCAGGTGTACAGCAAAGTGATTCATATATATATATATATATATATATATATATATATATATATATATATATATATATATATATACATTCTTTTTCAGATTCTTTTCCCTTATAGGTTATTACAAAATATTGAGTATAGGTCCTTGTACTATACAGTAGCCCTTGTTGGTTATGTTTTATATGCCTCCCCTTTCTTGTTTATTTTCAAATAAACAAAGTTATTTTCAAACAATCGTAGACTCACAAGAAGTTGCAAAAACAGGACACGTATCCTTCACGCAGCTGTCCCCAGCGACAACATCTTACATAACCATAGCACAACATCAAGTCCAGGGAAATGATATCAGTACAACATCATCAGCTGGACTGCAGACCTTACTCAGATTTCAGGAGTGTTTCCATGCACTCATTTGCATGTGCATGTTTTTGTGTATAGTTCGATTCAGTTTTATCACCTGTATAGTTTTGCATAACCACCACCAGAAAGGAGCTGCCTGGTGCCACTTCCTCAGAGTCGTATGCAACCCCTGCCCCTGGCGATCGTGAATCGGTTTCTGTGCCCCTTTTCATAAGCTTTTTGTTAAATTGCATTTTTCATTAGAAACGAAATTGGCGAATGAATTCACATTGGAAAAATCCAAACTCTGCAGGTATTGTGGAAGATCTCCTTGAGAATTCCTTTTCATACCAGACCCTTTCTGGAAGGTAAGCACTGTTAGGGTTTTGGGTATCCTAAGCTTTCGTCTCTGCAGTTGCACACCATGTTGGTTAATTTCACGTGTCAACTGGACTGGGCCACTGGGTGCCCAGATTAAATATGATTTCTGAGTGTGTCTGTGAGGGTGTCTCAGGATAAGATTGGCATTTGAATCGATGGACTCAGTAAGCAGATCACACTGCCCAGTGTGGATGGACATCACCCAATCTATAGAAGACCTGAATAGAACAAAAAGCAGAGGAAGAGACAATTTGTCCTCTTCCTGCCTGCCCGCTTGAGCTGGGACATTGTTTTTCTTCTGTCCTGGGACTTGGACTTAGGCCATCAGCTCCCCTAGTTCCTCAGGTCTTCTAGCTCGGCCTGGAATTACACCACTAGCTTTCCTGGGCCTCCAGCTTGCAGATGGCAGGTCGCGGGGCTTCTCGGCCTCTGTGATTGTATGAGCCAATTCCTCGCAAGAAACATATATCTACATCCAGATAGGTAGATAGATAGATAGGTAGGTATCTGCTATTGGTTCTATTTCTCTGGAAACGCTAACACACATGCAGAATGCACATTACATGCACATGTACTATACCATAAAAATATAGATTTGTATGTGTGTGTTTAACCTATATATTGCATCATACACGTTGTATAAAAAATATATATTGTATGAAAAAAACCCACAGCTGGGTGTTTTCACTTTAACTATATATCTTGGGTAACTTTCTATATCCACACATTTTTAAGGCCTACTGCATTAAAAGAAAAATCTCTGCATAGCATTCTGTACTATGGTGTCCCATTACTGATTTAACCAATTCCCCACTGGTGGGCATTTAGATTGCTTTTGGTGTTTGCCTATTACAAACAATGTTGCAATGACCAGCCTCTGTGCACACGTGCAAGTCCTTCTCATAAGTTGAGAGAAGTGATATGCTTTCTAGAGTGGAAGATGATAAAGTTCCAGCTGACAGAGAATTGCCCCAAACCCTGGAGTGGCAGTGGGTCCCCCATGTGAAAGGCATCCGGGACAGTTCATTTTGGAGGCTGACGACTGCTGGGCTGGAGGATTTGGGCAGTGCCTTTTAGCTCCAAGCGTTTGAGGTTCTCTGGCTGAGCCATCTCATGGCCAGAATTGCCTCTCTGGTCTGCTAACTCCTGGGCCCACACTCTACCTAAGCCAGCTCTTAGGTCCCATGAGGTGAAGGAGCCTAGGGGGGCCCCCTTTATTTGGGGGAAACCATGTATTGTTTTGATGAAGGCTGTTCCAACTTAATACTTCCCAGCCCCAGAGAGACCACAAGCCACCCCTGGCCAAAAGATATGATGGAGCCAACAAATAACCAAGCTCTTCCCCAGCAGCAGGGGTGGTGATAGGTTCATTTTCTTCTAAGGAAACTAAGGCCCAGAGAGGGGAAGTAACTCACCCAAGGCCACACAGCTCAATTAGTAGTCTAACAAAGAACTTTCTAACTAGAGGGTGTAGGGAGTACCTCTTTCCAGACCGTGTATGCGCCATAGGAGGTGTGTTGGAGCAGCTCTGTGTCTAACCCTTTGCTCAGCCTCCACTCCTATCCAAGATGAGCCGTTCAGAAACTGAGGAATGGTCATATTGCAAAGCCCCGCCTGCCTGAATCCCACCATGTGTGCCTAGGGAAAGGCTTCTTGCCAATACCGCCTCCATAACCATTCACCCACCAACTTACCCGTTCCCTGGGGCCTACCTGCTGGTGAGGAAGGAAGTGGTAGCTGAGAGAAGAAACAAATATAAGAATTGTTAGCATTTCACGAGCATTTTCTGCTCTCAGAGGGTCTTCCCATCTCCTTCTCTGCTCATCACGCAGGTAGGAAGGGCAAGCTCTAGATCTCATATTGCTCAGGTGGGGAAACTGAGGCCTGCTGAGAGAGTGAAGGCTTTGCGTCAGGTCACGCATGCATCAAATTGGCCAGAGAGCTGGTGCAAGGACCCTGGTCTCCTGATTCCCAGCCGAAGGCTCTTGCTGACACAGTTTACTTCCACCCCCTTGCCTGACACCAAGGCCTCGTGCTCAGAGCCGGGTCAGCTCCTGCGCTCATCTCAGGAGAGACGCTGCACTGTGATAACGGCTCCGTCTGCCCTGCCCTTTCTGGCCGGATGCCATGTGAATGTGAACCTGAGGCTCTGTGACCCTGGAAGAAGGAGGACAGTTCAGCCATCAGAATCCAGATGCCTAGGGCTCGCATGTGGTAAGCATGTAAGCGTCTGTATCCTTTGGATGGGGAAACTGCTGCTCGTGGGGCTGCTGGGGCTCTTTAGGGAACTTTAAGGAAGGCGCTGGAGAAGAGAGGAGGGCGCCCTGGGCAGGGGCCTGGGGCACCCAAAGTACAAAAGCACGACGGCAGAAAGCTTGTCTGAAGGGCTTGGAGGAGCCCTGCTGGCTGAAGTGGAAGGTTCATGTGAGGGAAAAGTGGGACGAAAGACTGAGGTGGCAGGCAGTATTTTCCAAAGATGGCTGCAAAAATATCTCCTGTCCCACATGTGCTTCTACCTTTGACACTGGCCTCATGGAGATGTAGGGGCTATCTATGGTCCTTCCCCCCAAAGCTGGGCAGACTTGTGACCATGGTAGAAGTGAAGCTAGGTGACTTTGGAGGCTAGGTCATAAAAGGAGATATGGCTTCCACCGTGCTTGCTGGAACACTCACTCTTGAGGACCTGAGCTACCCTGTGATTCGTTCAACCGCCACCATACTGTGAGGAAGTCCTAAATAACTCACATGGGGAGATCACATGAAGCGTCTCGGAGACTACATGAAGAGAGGGATGCCTGGCCTGTCCACAGTTGCTCCGTCATCTACCGTTCCAGCTCCAGTCACTTTCTAACTGCAGCCTTAGGAGGGACCCTGAGCCGCCCAGCTGATCCCTTCCAAATTCCTGACCCACAGAAACTATGACACATAGTAAGGTAACGGCTGTTGTCTTAAGCCACCACGGTTTGGGGTGATCTGTACACAGCAACAGACAAATGAGGTTGGTTAAAGCAGAGTAGTGTTGTGCAAAGAGCGCTAATTTGGGAGTCAGGAGACGTGGCTTCCTGGGTCTAGCCTTGCTAGTAACTTGCCGTGTGGCCTTGGCCAGGAAGCTTCTCTCTGGGCCTCAATTTCATTATTTGTAAAAACAAGAGGTTAGAATAAAATGATTTAGAAAACCGTTTTAGTTCTAAAATTTCCTTTGTGGCGATAAGCCTCAGAGAAGTTGGAAGTTGATCCTTTAGCGATGGGGAATCATTGAGCAGAAGACATGCTGAGAGAGTGTTCTAGAGACAAGAATGTGTGGATGAAGACAGAGCTGGGAAATCCTCCTTCCTCTTTCTCAGCCCAGTGGAAGGTGGGCGCTGAGGTGATGAGAAACCCCCAAGCAGATACCCGACGGGAGGACGAGGGAGGGGGAGGCTGGGTAAGTCAGAGGCAGGCAGTCTACTGGCCAGATTCAGAGCCAAAACCTGCAAGGGTGCCCAGGAGTCCCCTCCCATTTGGGGAAAGGACCCCTCCAGCCCTTTCCACCTCAGACCTATCCATCTCCATCTGTCTGAAGGAGCATCTATTTATGAAATCTCTCTCTCCTCCGAGTGGGATATTTTATGCTTTCCCACTTCTGGAACAAACCCACAAGGCTCATCACTTTGCTCAAATGGAGCTGAGATTAGACTCTAGCCTTGTGCCCACTGCTCGGATGTCAGGGCCTCGAGCAGGAATCACCACAGGTAGCTCAGTGCAGGGGAAGAGCCCGGCCAAATGTTTTCAGCGACTTCCTTTAGGCCCTTTTGGGGTCTGTGCAAGAACACCTGCCCCTGGGCCCTGTTCTAGGGTCTTGAGCTGTGGGGAATTGGGGTTCTATGACGCTCCCACTGCAATGGTCTCTCCAGGCTGCCATTTCCGTGAGGCAGAGGTAGCCCTTGCTCTTGGGATGGTCTCTTGGGAAAACAATGGGCAGGCTGGTGCCAGTGGGGATGGGGAAGGTTTGCTTCTTAGCAACAAAGGGAGCATTTGAATGGAAGAGAAGCCCGGGGGCCCTCTGGGACTGTCTCAGTTGGTTATTTCTCTCTGCTCCTAGACGACTTCAGGCAGCTTGGGGACCTGGACTCCCTTTGCCTGTAGCCTGTGGCTAACACCTCCCCCAGAGCGAAGCGGGGGTGGGGGGGGAACCGCATTTCTGCAGCCCTCTGGTGGAGGAGCTGGCCTTTTCCACACCAGCACTGCCAAAGGCTCACAGGTTATTAAGAGAGTTGCACAAACTGGAAGGTCGCAGCTGGGGAGGGGTCGGAAGAAGAGTGTTGGGAGAGCAGAGCTGTCTGAAACAGGCTCTGCTGCTGGCCGGGGGCAGGGCTGAACGCTGTCTCCTCTGGAGGGAGGTCAAGGACACAGCTGGAGCCTATTTGTAGCCCCCTCCCTCCTACAGCCCCCTGATAATAGCTCCAACACTTGCTGAGCCCTTAGTACGAGTCAGATACTGTTCTCAGCCTTTCCCATGGATCATCTCATTTAATCCTTCACAACAGTCCTATGAGGCAGGTCTATTATTATCTCTATTTTAGAGATTAAATAATAATAATTTTAAAACACCCTGAGGCACACAGAGGTTAAGTAAGCTAGTAGTGGCTCAGCTGGGATTATGAACTCAGACAGTTTAGCTCAGGAGGGCAAAACTGACCGCTGGGCCTTGCTGCCTGTCACGTGACAGGCCGACTACACGGTCGCACCCTCTGGGGCAGCCCTCTGAGGTGTCCTTTCAAGGCTGGCCCTCTTGGGGCCTTCCTCATGCTCTGAACATTACCATAGCCACAGCGTACTGAGCGCTCACGTGCACCAAGGATTGTGCTAAGCACTTTACACGGCTTATGTTTATAATGCTCACAACGACCCTGTGCAATAGGTATTAGCTGCTGTCTCCATTCTACAAGGTTGGAAACCCAGGCTCCAGAAGGTTTACTAACTTGTTCAAGGTCAAGTTAGGATAGAGCAGAACCAGGATTTAAATTTGAACCGAAGTCTGTCTGACTCCGCAGCTCTAAGACACATTTTATTCATTCATCTATTCAACCAACCAACATTTTATAGACCATCTGCCATGCGCCAGGTACTGTGCTTGGCGCAGGTGGGTATACACAGGGACAATATTTCTGTATGTCTTACTCTATCTCTCCAGCTTAGGCTGCTCTCTAAAACTGCAGACTCGTGAATCCTACTGGCCGTGTGACATTTACTCTCTGAGACTAATGTGTTCAAAACAGGACTCTTGACCCTTCCTCCAAAGTCACTCACCCAAAGCCTTCCTCAGTTCTGCAAATAGCATCACCTCCCATGCAGTCGCTCAAGCCAGGGCTTGAAAGTTGAGAGGCCATCTTTTTTTCTCTTTTTAAATAAATTTATTGATTTTATTTATTTATTTTTGGCTGTATTGGGTCTTCGTTCCTGCGTGCAGGCTTTCTCTAGTTGCAGCAAGTGGGGGCTACTCTTTGTTGCGGTGTGCGGGCTTCTCATTGCAGTGGCTTCGCTTGTTGCAGAGCACGGGCTCTAGGCACGTGAGCTTCAGCAGTTGTGGCACGCGGGCTCAGTTGTTGTGGCTCATGGGCTCTAAAGCGCGGGCTCAGTAGTTGTGGCACACAGGCTTAGTTGCTCCGCAGCATGTGGGATCTTCCCGGACCAAGGCTTGAACCCGTGTTCCCTGCATTGGCAGGCGGATTCCTAACTACTGCACCACCAGGGAAGTCCCGAGAGGGGAATCTTTGAATCCTCTCTTTCCCTGATCCCCTACATTTAATCTATGTGTCTGGTTGACTTTATCTCAAACTTTTCACTTTTCTCCCTCCCCCCTCCCCGCCCCCCATCAATCCATTGTCCAGACGGAAGTCAGCATGATCTTAAAACATCAATCACATCATTTCCTTCCCCACTTCAAACACTCCAGAGGATTGCCAGGTGCTCTGACCTACAAGGCCCTGCCCGAACTGGCCCCTATGCTGCCACCCTCGTCCCCTGCCCTCTCCCTACATCCTCCCCTAACATGCCAAGCTCCTTCCCACCTTTGCCTTTGCTCACATACCACCCTCTGCCTGGAATGTTCTCCCCCCAGGTCTCAATTTAAATGTCACCTCCTCAGAGAAGCCTTCCCCACCCAGCTTGTAAAAAGTAGCCACTCTCTTCTCTCTGCATGGCTCTTATAACTGAAGAATATTTTCCTTATAAAAAATTGTCCTCCTTGCCTGTCTCCCTCAGCCACTAGAATAAAAGCTCCTCATTTTACTATCAGCATCTAAAACAGTATGCGGCACATAGCAGGTGCTCACTAATTAAAGTGGCAGAAGTTGGGGGGTACAGCGGGGGGGTGTCACACAGAGCGGTGGACAATCCTTGGGAAATGACAAAGGAACAGCGGCCTGGAAGCAGCAGAAGGGAGTAAAGAACATGCTGACCCTTCTGTGAGCCTGGGCCAGGGGGCTGGGAGGCATGAGGCTTCTAAGCTCCTGCTCTGCCACTCACTAGCCAAGACACTGCGTGCTCTGAGCCAGAGTTCCCTCATTTGACAATGGGAGTGCTGTTGCGGGCGGAAGGGCGGGAATCTGCTCAAACCCTCCAATGGCTTCCCAGCTCGCTCTGGGAAAAAGCCAAGGTCACGGCAATGGCCTTCGCAGTCCTGCACGATCTGACCCCCGTCCTCCACTTCCCCTCTGCCCTCATCGCCCACTACTTCCTCTCACTCCTCTCCTCCAGCCAGACAGGCTTCCTCCACTTTCCAGCCTCAGGGGCTTTGCCTGGATGTCCTCTCTGCCCAGAATGCTCTTCCTCCAAATACCTGCAGAGGCTCACCCCTCACTCCCTCCAGGTCTAGTCTCAAAGGTCCACCTCTTCAGTCAGACGGTCCATGGTCACCCCGTTTGACACTGTACCCTCTCTGCCTTCTCTGCTTAATTTTCATCCATAGCATTTCCCACGGGCTGGCACACTGTATCGTTTACTTATGTACTTCGTATAACCATTTGTCCTCCCCACTAGAGCGAAAGCTTCATGAGAGCAGGGAGTTTAGCTGTCTTACTGACTGCATCCCAGCAGCCCCTGGCACAGTGCCTGGCACCCAGTAAATTTGGACTGAATGGATGAATGAATGCATGCATGGATGAATGAAGTGCTGGCATGGTGTCTGGCATATAAAAAACGTTTGGTAGGTGGTAGTTATTACTAACGGCTCTATCTTTGTGGCCCCCCTTCCTGTGCCCAGGGCTTAGCGCAGAGTCCTGAATTCGGCTGACGCGAGTTGAAAGAGGAACACTACTTGAGGTGGAAAGTCTTCTACCTGCCACAAGAGAAAACCAAAAGACATGGGCTCTAAGAGTGCAGAGGAGGGAAGGCAGGACCACAGGTGGTTTCTAAACACCCGATCTCCAGCCCCATCCCTGCCCCTGAAAAAGAGACCTCCAGTGAGGGGACTTCAGGCAAAGGGCGATTTCCACAGAGGACCACCAGGAAGGCTACGTAGATCCTTAACCTGGATCCCTGGTCTTTTAAGGTCTGTGGCTAGAGTTCAGAGGGCTCATGAACATGGATGGGGAAAATTGCATCTTTATTCCTGCTCTCTCTTAACTACACTTTAGCACTTCCTTCAATCCTGACTGCAGGCAACAACCCGCCATGATCTTAGAGGGCCTGTGACTCGGTCACCAACAGGAACCACACATATTTTCATATCATGTTGAATGAATCTTAAAATATGAGTATGCTCATCACTACTGTGAAATTTTGATAGTTATAAGCCTGGCTGCTAGATCTTATTATTTAATGTGCTGAAAATGAGGCACATATAGCACACATTTAAAAAATACATTGATGGCTGTATTTCAGTATAATTGGTTTCCATTATAATCCTCTGTATTTTACGCATTTAAAAACATTATTTTGTGAAGGGGGCCTTAGGCTTTACTAGACTGCTAAGGGGTCTGTGGCACACAAAAAAGGCCACGAGCCCCAGGTTAGAGCGTGCACAGTCTGATGGCAATCGGCCCCAGCTCTCTTGATAACTTCTTCCAAGGGGGGCCTACACACTTGCACGTGCTGAGTCGGTCACCATTCCTGGTACACAGAGCACCCAGGTCTGAATTTTAATCTGCAGCACAGAAGCCTGCCTTCCGCGTACTCACCGAAGAGCTCAGCCTTGACCCCACCTGCCCAGCGTCTGGCTGCCAACGCCAATCTTTGGGGAGGACTTAGTCACCTTGGTAATAAAGGGACAGGCCATAGACTCTAGGCTGTATAGTGAGGAAGTGAAGAAAGCAGAGGGCTGATAAAGTGGGGAAAATAGAAGGGTCAGTGTACTGGACAGCCCAAAGAGGTCGAAGAACAGTTCTCATGGGAATAAACAAGCAAACTGGAAGATGTGGAGGTAGCCGAGAGGCGAGGCTTGAAAGAGTGATTTTTAGTTTTTAAAATTTTTATTGGAGTGTAGTTGATTTGCAATGGTGTGTTAGTTTCTGCTGTACAGCAAAGTGAATCAGTTATACATATACATATATCCACTCTTTTTTAGATTCTTTTCCCATATAGGTCATTACAGAGTATTGAGAAGAGGTCCCTGTGCTATACAGTAAGTCCCTATTAGTTATCTATTTTATATATAGTAGTGTACATATGTCAATCCCAGTCTCCCAATATGTCCCTCCCTGCCCCATCCCCAGGTAACCATAAGTTTGTTTTCTACACCCATGACTCTATTTCTGTTTTGTAAATAGGTTCATTTGTGTCATTTTTTTAGATTCCACATGTAAGTGATATCATATGATATTTGTCTTTCTCTGTCTGACTTACTTCACTCAGTATGACAATCTCTAGGTCCACATTGCTGCAAACGGCATTATTTCATTCTTTTTTATGGCTGAGTATATTCCGTTGTATATATGTACCACATCTTGAAAGAGTGACTTTTAAAGTGGCACAGTTGAGAGTGATGTCAAGGCCCAAGGTGTGACTGTGTAAGTGTAGCTTGAGGGGGAGTGCAGAAGAGGTAAAGGTGAGGAAGTTAAGGAACGCAGAGGCCGAGGTGTTGGAAGCCATGTCCATATGAACACAAGTCATCCATGATAGTGGGGGTGCTTCTGGAAGAGAAGAAAATCGTGGACTGTTTTCCCCAAAGTCTTTAATGAATGGGGGCGGGGAAGGTGACAGCGATTAGGAAGGGGAAACGTCAGTACAGCCCTATAGTATGGACCTTGGGAGAGCGAGCCATTCAACGTTGGAGTTCTTCAAGGTCCCTCCTAGTTCTTGTCTCGCCATTCTCCGAACTTTCCCCCAGTGACCAATTAATTCCCCGGCTTCAAATACCTATCCCGATGGCTCCCAAATGAATATCTCTAGCTCTGATCTCTCTTCTGAGCTTCAGACACCGTATCCAACTGCACACTTGATAGCTCCACTTGGACCAAACTTATGACCTTCCTTCCAAATGTGGTCCTGTTCCAGTCTTCTCTATCTCCATGCTACCAACATCAACTGTCTAAGTCAGAAACTTGGAAATTTTCTGTCAAATCCTTGACAGTTCCTCCCCGCCCCTGCCTCTCTATTTCCCATGTCCAATCGATTATTCAGTCCTGCTGATTTCACCTCCAAGGTAGCCCTTGAGTTCATCCACTCCTTTCCACCACCACCGTGGCCCCAGTTACTGTCATCTCTCACCTGGTCTAATGCATTACTTCTCCACACATCTGCCTCCCTCCCATCTGTTTACTCTGCAGCCAGACTGTTTTAAAATGCAAATCTGATCATGTCACCTGTCTGCTTAAACATGTCAATGCCTTCCCATGCTTCTTCTTTTTTTTATATAAATTTATTTATTTATTTTTGGCTGCATTGGGTCTTCATTGCTGTATGAGCGTCCTCTAGTTTGTGGCGAGCGGGGGCTACTCTTCGTTGCGGTGCGTGGGCTTCTCATTGCGGTGGTTTCTCTTGTTGCGGAGCACAGGCTCTAGGCGCGTGGGCTTCAGTAGTTGTGGCACACAGGCTCAGTAGTTGTGGTGAATGGGCTTAGTTGCTCCATGGCATGTGGGATCTTCCAGGACCAGGGCTTGAACCCATGTCCCCTGCACTGGCAGGCGGATTCTTAACCACTGCACCACCAGGGAAGTCCCTCCCATGTTTTTTTTTTTAATTTAATTTAATTTAATTTATTTATTTTTATATAGTAGGTTCTTATTAGTTATCTATTTTATACATATTAGTGTATATATGTCATTCCCAATCTCTCCCTCCTATGCTTCTTAAGATAAAGGTCAAAAGCTTTAATGTGGGTCCACATCAAATGATTCTCATCCTTGACTCAACATTACAGTCACCTGTGGAGACTTTAAGCAAATGATGCCCAGGTCCAACCCCAGACCACTAAATCTGGACTTTGGGATCGGAAGCCAATCTTGGGTATACTTATCGAAGTTCACTGGGGATTTTAATTCTCAGCCAGGACTTGGAACCTCTGCTCTACATATATACACCCCTACGCCTCCAGATTCATCTGGTACACAGGGCCACCTCGACTCTGCACTCCGGCCACACTGCCCGGCTGTCAGTCTCTTGGCCTGGAACGTTTTTCCTTTCATCCAGCCCACCCCCTTTCACCTAGAGAGTGACAATTCATCCTTCCGATTACAGGTAACTAATTGTCACTTTCCTGCCCCCTTCCCACGTACACTTTAAATCAGATTCTTCCTAGCAGTCATCCAATCGTACATTTGTATTTATTTCAGTGGTTATTTGATTACTGTCCATATTCACCACAAAACTGTCAGCTCCGTGTCTGTCATTCACTGCTGAATCCTTACTAGCTAGCACAGTGCCCAGCACAATATAATGGCTCAAGAAATATTTGATGATTGAATGAATGGGAGGTAAGATGAGGTATATGAAACCATATGAACTAATTATGTCCTTTGATCACAATCTGAATTCCTAATCTAGGTCATGGACGGAACCCTACAGTTGGGCCCAGTATGGAATCAATATCCTTGACTACAGCCTCAGTCCCTCTTCGCAGCTACTTCCACAAGTGGCTCTAAGTCCCGGCTGCCCAGAGAGAGAGAATAGAAAATAATGATCACATATTTAACAAATATGAAAAAATACAACAAAAAAAATCCTGGCTGCCCATTATAATCACTGGAGAAACTTAATTCAAAAAAAAAAAAAAAAAAAAGGCTGGCCTCACCCCAGACCATTTAAATCAGAATATCTAGGGGTGGGGCCTGGCCTAATTTGTTTTTTTCCCCCAGCTTTATTGAGGTATGATTGACACCTTAAAATTGTGTATAGTTTGGTTGTACAATATGATGTTTTCTTAAAGGTGTGCATCACAATGATTTGATACATGTATACATTGCAAAATGATTACACAATGGAGTTGACAAATCCATCGCTTCACATAGTTACCTTTTTTTGTGTGGCGAGAACACTTACGATTCCTCTCTTAGCAAACTTCAAGCGTTTTGGGCTCCTCATGTGATTTTAATGTGCAGCTGCAGTTGAGAGCAATGCTGTACCCCTTGCTCCCCCCGGTGTGGTCCAGGGCAGCAGCTGCATCACCCCGGAGCTTGTTAGGAATGCAGAACCTCAGGCCCCAACCAGCTTTTCTAGGTCAGAATCTGCACTTTAACGAGGACCCCAAGTGATATGTCCAAGTGATAATGTCTGAAAAGCAATGTCAAGGAGCCAGGCAGGACAGTGTGGACTTCCGGATGCCCCCAGTTTCCAGGGGAATGTGTGACTGTTTGGGTGGCAGCACATCTCCACTCCTCCACAAGTCCACTTAATGGCTGCCTCAGCGTTTTGCCGGGCTGCTGGGTCGACATCCTAGTGTAATACTGTAAATAAGGTCTTAGCATGGACAAAAAACCCATCCTGGATAACGACGGCAAAGCAGAGCTCTCCATTTCGTGGGGAAAGCTGGGACTAGCAGACTACGTTTGCTAGTAGCCCTTTCTGATGAGTGGGAACAATAGACTAAAGGACCATCCCTCCCGGTCCCGTCACGTCCCTGCACCCAACTAACCGCGGGGCTGGGCCTAGCGACGACTGCTAGCGTTGCTTGCGCGGGGGAATGGCTCTCGAAGAAGACAGCTGCCTGCAACTCTCCCCCAGCCCCCGCCCCGCCCCAAAGCGATCAAATGGGTTCTGAATGTCCGCTCTGTTTTGGCCAGGAGCCCCGATTCTCGGGATGGGCCGGGTGGGTGGAGCCGGGACCCCCTCGTCGCGGGGCTCCGGGCTTCGGGCGTCGGGGGCGGGACCCAGGGTCACGCTGCCCACGCCCACGCCCACGCCCACGCCCGGCGTGGGAGACTTGGGCCCGGAGCTCCGGCTGCAGCGCGGGGAACCGATCCCCGGCCCGGCGCGCCACGAGGGGAGGCTGCAGGCCCGAGGGCGCCGGCGGGCGCTGCACTGGCCCCCGGGGACGGAGCGCGTGGCTTCCCGGGCTGGCTGGCACTGCTTGCGCCGCCGCCACCCGCCCGCCTGTCCGGGTGCCCAGCCAGGAAATGTCTTCTTACTGGAAAGACCGCTGCTGTCTGCTGCAGCGGGTGGCAGAGTCTGCAACCAATTTACACATGCACCTGGTGACAAAAAACTTTGTGTTCGTTTTGGGGAGTGTTCCGCTAGAACCAGCGTTTAAAAAAGCCACCTGTCGGGTCCCTGTTCGTAAATGAGCCCACCCCCAACCTCACCGGAGGAGGATGAGAGTGGAGGAAGCATGTTCACGGTGAGGCTTAAACATCACTGGAGGCGCCGAGTCTCAGCGCCCAGGACGCAGCCCCTCCAAAGCCAGCTGTTTGCTGTGTAACTCAGAGCCCGAGTCCTCTGAGTACACTGGGGCCATTGGGTAAACACTCTGCTTGTCTCTCCAGCAGCTGGGGGAAGCCAGGGCACCCAGCCGTTGCCCAGCCAAAGAGCCAAGGTGCCTCCTTCCAAAAGCCACAGGCACTGGGTCCTTTCCTGGAGGACACATAGCTTCTGAGAAAAGCAGACTGTGGCCCCTTTAGGGGGAAAACATATGGATAAAATCGTGTGCCTGGGTGCTCAACACTGGCTCTGGGGCCTGTACCCACCCGCCTCCATCTTGGCAGTGGTTCCCTGGGCATGGGCATGGTCTCCACTGAGAAACTGGCTCTCTTGTCAGCCCACTCCCACCCTCTGCCATTCATAAAAGGTCACATAGTATACGATTCCATTTATATGAAATGTATGGAAGAGGCAAATCCATAGAGATGTAAGTAGATTAGTGGTTGCTAGGGGATGGAGGCAGGGGTGAACTGACTGCTTATATTGTTTTGGGCGAAAAGTTTGTTCGCGTTTTTCTGTAACATCTTACGGAGATGTTAAGATGTTACAGAAAAACCCGAACGAACTTTTCGCCCAACCCAATAGATACGGAGTTTCTTTTTAGGGTGGTGGAAATGTTCTGGAATTAGATAGTGGTGATGGTTGCACGACTTAGTGAATGTACTAACAGTCACTGAGTTGTACACTGTAAAATGGTGAATTTTACGTTATGTGAATTATATCCCAGTTTTTATTAAAAAAACTTTTTTTTAAGTTATTTTTTTGGCCATGCCGTGCAGCTTGCAGGATCTTAATTACCCGACCAGGGGTTGAACCTGGGCCCCGGCAGTGAAAGCGCAGAGTCCTAACCAATGGACCACCAGGGAATTCCCTATCCCAGTTTTTAAAATGGGATAGATTTGAATAGATATTTCTACAAAGAAGATGTATAAAAGGTCAGTCAATAAGCACATTAAAAGATGCTCATTATCAGTAGTCATTAGGGAAGTCAAATCAAAAGCACAATGAGATATCACTTTACATCGCTAGGATGGCTCAAATAAAAAACGACGTAGAATAAGATGGCAAGATGAGGAAAAGTAGGAGCGCCATGCACTGCTGGTGGGTTTGTACAATGGGACAGGTGCTTTGGAAGATAGTTTGGTAGTTCCTCAAAAGGTTAAATATAGTTACCGTATGAAGGTAGAAGCTCATAGGCATACCCAGAGAATTGAAGACATACATATATGCAAAAATTTGTACATGAGTGTTCATAGCAGCATTTTTCACAATAGCCAGAAAGCAGAAACAACCTACTGATACACATGACACTATTAATGCATACAACAACATGAGTGAATCTCAGAATAATTCTGCCGAGTGAAAGAAACCAGCAAAAAGAAAATGCATACTGTGTTATTCCATTTATACAAAATTCTAGAAAATGCAAACTATACGGTAACAGAAAGCAGTTCAGTGGTTGCCTGGGGACGGGGGACTGGGGAGGGGATGGAGTGAGCAGTTACAGTGGGGCAGAATGAAGTTTTAGGGAGTGATGGAAACATGACAGTGGTGATGGTTTCATGGAGGTATATGTACGTCAAAACAGCAAATTGCACACTTTTTGTACGGCATGCAAATGTGCAGGTTACTGTATGTCGATTATATCTCAAAAAAGCTATAAACAAAACAAGAAGCAGGTTTTTGAACAGATGAACTGCAAGGTCCTTTCCAGCTCTGGTTCTGTGACACCTATTAGAGGGATTTATCCCAAAGCCTTGTACCAAAATGGTGCTTTGTAATAGGATACCCAAATCATGGAGATAAAACAGGATTTTGCCTGAATTATTGAGAGACAGGCCTTGTTCTTTACCTTTCTGGGACTGTGTAGACAGAGCCTCAAAGCCCAGCGGAACGACGGGGCAGGGAAGCGCACCATCCAGCCAGTGGGAAGACATCCAGGTCAGAGGAGGAAACTGGGGAAACGACAGCCTAATGAGCTCTGCTCTTTCCAATTTCTTTAAGTCTATGATTCAGAGGATCGGCTCGCCATGGACATTCCAGACCAGTGAGGCATCTCAGGGCCATGAATGCATAGACATCCCAGGGGAAAAAACAATGGAAGACAAGATGGAAATGAGAAATGGCCTTTTTAGGTCTCTTGACCCAAATGCAAAGAGCTGAGAGGATATGGAGGAAGAGGTGGAAGTGTCCCTTCCCTGCAGGAAAGGAGATTATGACTTGACAGGGTCTGGGGAAATCAAATGCAAGACACCGAAGAGCTGGAATGTTAGGCCTCCAGGGATGCCTTCTAGATGGACGTGCCAGAGGAGGAGGAGGAAGGAGGTGATCCCCTCCCCGCCTGTTGGCAGTGAAAGCCAAGAAGGCAAGGAAGGGAAAGAATGAAAAGCTAAGAGGCACGCTTCAAAGTCATTTGTCAGCTGGTCAGCGCCTTAAGCCAGTGCCACGGCTGATGGATCACCTCGTGGAAAGCACCTGCGGAGATGGACCCAGCCCAGAAGGCTGTCACCTTCTCCTCAGCCTGCACCTGGAGCAGATGCTTTAAAAGAAGACAAACAAAACCCTAAGTGCCCTGGGTGACTTGGGGCAATATTTATACTTGAGGAGAGTGGCATTTTCTTTTGATCCAGAGGGTGATAAGTTAGGAGCTTCAAGTCTGAAGCAGAGGAATTGAGTGTGCTTGTAATCTTATCCTACACAGCAGAGTTCCTACAGGAGTTTCTTATCCGGAGGAATGTTGACCTCAAGGATCCTTTCTCACCTCCACCCTTGCTTCTCCTGCTGCCCCAGGCCCTCGGCAGTGTACTTTCCTGGCTCCCAAAAGGCTGATGACATCGGTCAGTATCATCATGATTCCTTAAATTAGTAAGCCATCTCATGGTTTATAAAGCTCCTTCCCCTCCATGATCTCATTTTGATTATTATTATTATTTTTTTTTACGGCACGCGGGCCTCTCACTGTTGTGGCCTCTCCTGTTGCGGAGCACAGGCTCCGGACGCGCAGGCTCAGCGGCCATGGCTCATGGGCCCAGCCGCTCCGCGGCATGTGGGATCCTCCCGGACCGGGGCACGAACCCATGTCCCCTGCATCGGCAGGCGGACTCTCAACCCCTGCGCCACCAGGGAAGCCTTCATTTTGATTATTATTCAACCCTGTGAGATAGGCATTGCTTCTCTCATTTTTAGGAGAGGAACATGAGTGATCAGAACACAGATGTTTGGATTAATTAACTAATTCATTCATTCATATAGTCATTCAAATAATGATTGAACACCTACTATGTGTCAGACACTGCTTAGGTGCTGAGGATACAGTGATGAAACCAGACAGCCACAGGCCTTGCCCTTCTGGAGCTTAGTCTAATGGGATTGGGGGACAGGTAGGTGGGAAGAGGCGTTAATACAATGCAAATGTAATCGCAACCTATGAGGGATGTTATTACTGGGGAATCTCAGCTGGCCTGGGGGCGAGGGAAAGCATCCCTTGAGGAAGTGTCATTTGACCTTAGAGCTGAGCTGATGTATGATGGGTGTTAGCTGAGAAGATGGAGTGGGGTAGAGAGTTCTCCAAGAGGAGGGAAGAGTATTGAGGAGGCATTGTGGCAGGAAGCGACTTGGCCTTGCAGAGAGAAAGAGGGAGAGAGGCAAGAGAGGAGACTGGCGAGGTGGGTGGGGCCTTGCGGGCCACGGCCAAGAGTTGGGTCTTGACCCTCAGAGCCACAGGGAGCCACAGAAGGCTTGCAAGCAGAGCGGGGCCGGCCTAATCATTCTGGTTGCTTTGGAGAATGATGTGTGAGGAATGACGGGTCTTGAATGAGGATGGGGCAGCAGAAACATAGAGAAGTGTACATATTTGGGAGATATTTGGAGGCAAAATGGACAGAAAGTTCAGGCTCTTACGATTCCAGCATGCTGGGGTGCGAATGGATGTAGTGCGGTGCAGTGGGTCGAATGGGAGTGCCCAAAAGATGTGGCTGTGTCTTAACCCCTAGAACCAGTGAATGTAACCTTATTTGGAAAAAGGTCTTTGCGGATGTAATGAAGTTACGGATCCCAAGATGAGATCATCCTGGATTATTCAGGTGATCCCTAAATCCAATGACAATTGTCCTTACAAGAGAGGGAGGCAGAGGGAGGTCACACAGACAGAAGGGAAGGCCATGTGAAAACGATGCAGCCCCAAGCCACGGGATGCCTGCAGCCATCAGAAGCTGAAAGAGTCAAGGAAGGATTCCCCCTTACAGCCTTCTGGATTTCGGACTTCTAGCCTCCAGCGCGGTAAGAAAATACGTTTCCGTTGTTTTAAGCCAGCAAGTTTGTGGTAGTTTGTTACAGAGGCCTTGGGAAACTAATCTGTGGGATTTTGCTGTAAAGTGGCTACTTTTCTTTTACTTCTTTTTTTCTTTTTTCAAAAGTGTTACCTTTTTAAGGTTAGTACATTACTGGGCTCTCTCTTTATGTGTTCAGGAAATGTATGAAAGATGAAGAAGTGAGAAGCCAAGAAGATCTCAGTCTGTGGTCAGGGTTAAGACCCATGTGTTGATGGTGCCAATCTCTGATCAACGTAGGGGTACAAACTTGGATCTGGGATGGAGCAGAGCTGACCAAGGTGATCTCTCTGACTTAACCTCATTATCTCAGAGCTCTAAGCTCACAGCCAGACTGGCAATAGACTCAACACCTGGTCCCCGCCAGTCTTTGCTCTGTCTCAGCACACAAAGGAACCAGATTTGAGATCATATAATATCCCACCTGATGTAAGTCCAGATTAGATTCGCCAGCAAAGCAAGAAGAAAAAAGGTTCAATGGTCCACTGGACCTTGGAGATAAACCTGCTCATTAGGGAGTGGCCATCCTAGTTCACAGGGCTTTGCTGCCTGAGGAAGGAATTCACAGGCCTCTCCTGGGGGACCAGTGTATTTATAGACCCTAGAGGAGAGGAAGGATGAAGGCTCCTGGGAGACGTCATAGAGGATGTTCAGAGGAAATGAAACTGCTCTGAAAGACCAACGGGAGGAACGGGGACCTGCATGGCTCTGGGCGAGGCCAAAGGATCAGAAAGAAACGGGCAGGATGCAGGGAAAAGGGGACAACTCTGTGGGGCTGGGGTGGCGGCGGGGGCTCCGCCTTCTTGGAGGAGCCCTCTTAGGACCGATCCCTCTAGTGAACAGTCAACCCATCAAAAACATTTGAAATATGGCTGGTTATCTGAATTCCATTGCCATAATACCTTTCAGGGACGTAGTTATGTGTCAAGTGAGGTGTATCTGTGAGGGAACCCCAGATCTCTTAAATATATAAGAGAAGCTGAGACTGTATGTAGTTTGCAAAGAAGTTGGAAGAAATGTATAAGTAGAATAAACATTTCCGGGACATTTGGAACCCATTTGGGAGTGGCCGAAATATGCCCTGTGGAAGGATTTAACACGCTGGGGGACTGGGGTATGGTATTCAATGCCAGAGATGTGAATAGAAGTAGTGTGGTTATGTTGCAAAATGGCTACTTCTCTAATTTTTGCAAAAGTGATACCTTATAATGGTTAGTATTTGACTTTGCATGCTTGGGGAAAGGGCAGGTGTGAGAGGCAAGATCTTAGTATGTGGCCGGGGTTAGGATCCAGTTGGTGATAACGATTGGCAGGCAATGGACACCAAAGCGAGGGGAGAATCATACAGCTAGCTGAAGAAGAAACCCTAACAATGTCCCCAGATCCCGAGGACCAGGTTTTTCCCTCCAAATGGTCATTAGGGTCTTTTGATTTATAGAGTAAGTTTCAGGCTAGTTTCCATGTAATTAACATCATGGTCTCACACTCAAAGTGGGGAAGTTAATCCCTGAGGATGTCTTAAGCATCTACTCTATGGCAAACATTGTGCTGGCTGCTCTGGGGCATATAGATGAGTTAGAAAGCTCAATTCTAGCCAATGGAATTAGAGAGACAAATAGTAATGAGACAGTGAAAATTCATGTTCTCTGCTCGTGCTTAGCCAACCAAAGATCATTTGTCAAGGAGCTAGTTAGTGAGGCATCAACCAGCAGCTGGCCTTTTCTGCTGTTTTTCAAGTTCCTGTTAAGTAGCTCCAGAGACAGGGGAAGCTTTGAGGCTCTTCCTAAAGACTTTTCACCAAGGTCACTGCTACTGAACTTCTTTGATCATTAATTTAGCTTATGTCTTAGGGAACAAATTGGATGAGTGATATTGGGAAGGTTCATTATTATGATGTGATCCAGCAGGCCTGATCGTGGAGAGTCTATGCCTAACCACAGCCATCTTGAGTGCCTTCACAGTCAGCTGGGGCACTGCTCAGCAGTGACACCTGTATGCCGAAAGGCACTGAGGGAAACACAGGAGACAGGAGTTAATGAAACCTAGCTCTCTGTCCTGACTTTGCCACTCGCTTTCTGTGTAACCTTGGGCAAGTCACTATTCCTTTCTGGGCCTCAGTTTCTCCATCTGCATAATGAGGCGGTTGGGACTCTTTCTGTTATGAGATTTCTGTCATTACCGACCAGGCTCATCATTCTCCGGATGTCCGCTCCCCATTCTACTTTTTTTTTCTTTTTTTTTTTTTCGGTACGCGGGCCTCTCACTGTCGTGGCCTCTCCCGTTGCGGAGCACAGGTTCCGGACCTGCAGGCTCAGCAGCCATGGCTCACGGGCCCAGCCGCTCCGCGGCATGTGGGATCCTCCCAGACCGGGGCACGAACCCGTGTCCCCTGCATCGGCAGGCAGACTCTCAACCACTGCGCCCCCAGGGAAGCCCCCCATTCTACTTTTTATATTACTGCAGTCAAAACAGCCACTACCAACTGGGAGCAGGGGAGTTCCCATCTTTGTGTTATTTCTGCTAACTCTTGGTGTTGACCCATCTGAGCACCTGTTGGACAAGCTGTGATAATTTTACCCAAATAAGGATACTTGATATGTATCATAAACCCAGATGGATTATTAACATGACTATACAATTCCTTTCTGCATTCAATGAATATTTATTGAGTATTTGCTTTGGGCATTAGCACTGCTGGTGAGAACACAAAAATGAGCAAGACATAGCTTTACTATCTCATAGTATTGGTAAGACACACACAAGTACCTATGAGAATATATAACACTTATACAATGCTTGCCTTACTAGGAGAGCCAAGCACTGTACCAAGTACTTCCTAGGTATTGATTGGTTTAATCCTTCCAATAACCCAGTGAGCTAAGCCCCCTCTTTTTTTTCAGATGAGGACTCTAAGGCTCAGAAATCTTAAATAATTTGCCCATTTATCTATTTAGTAAGTGACAGAGCGGCCTTATTCCAGAACCCATGTGCTTAACCACTGTGCTTCACTGCTTCCTAATTTGATTCAAGACAATTTGAGTTCAGTATTAGAAGTGCAAATAAAGTGGTATATGGGCTCAAACAAGTGAGAATTTGCTTCTCAAAGTTCAGTGAGGGAAGTGTGTGGGCTTTCAGATTAGGCAGAGCTGGGAAAATTACTTAACTTCTGTTAGCCTCAGTTGCCTCATCTGTAAAATGGGGATGATAAGGAGTAGGACTACTTCATAGGTGTGAGGATTAAATGAGTTAATGCATGTGAAGCATTTAGAGCAGTGTTTGATACGCAGCACATGCTCAATAAATTTTAACAACATCCTCCTCCTCCTCCTCTGTGGGGACAGGAAGAGAGGAATGGGCTGCAACAGGATTGCACTTTGAGTCTTCAGTGGCTGAACCTGCAGGCTGAAAGTTGGGTTTTAATGAAAACACTAATTCTAAGAGTTATGTGCACCCCACTGTTCATAGCAGCACTATTTACAAATGCCAAGATATGGAAGCAACCTAAGTGTCCATCAACAGATGAACAAAGAAGCTGTGATATATATATAGACAATGGAATACTACTCAGCCATAAAAAGGAATGAAATCTTGCCATTTGCAACAACAGGCATGGTCCTGGAGGGTGTTACACTTAGTGAAATAAGACAGGGAAAGACAAATACTGTATGATATCACTTATGTGTGAAATCTAAAAAATAAATGAATATATGTAGCAAACAGAAACAGACTCACAGATATAAAGAACAAACTAGCGGTTACCAGTGGGGAGAGGGTGGGGGGAGGGGCGAGAGGGGGTAGGGAATTAAGAGGCACCAACTACTGGGTATAAAATAAATAAACTACAAGGATATATTGTACAGCACAGGGAACATAGCCAATATTTTATAAGTTTAAATGGAGTATAACCTATAAAAATGTTGAATCACTATGTTGTACACCTGAAACTAATATAATATTGTAAATTAGCTATACCTCAACAAAAAAATTAAAAAAAAAGAAGTTTCGGTTGTAAATTGCCAGAGGGGATCCCTTTTCGAGTTGACTTTGAAGCAAGTTGAGCTCTATGTAGAGCAGCCAAATGAAAGTCACTAAAATATCTCCTTGCTTGAAAGGGCGGAGCTTGCTATTACTTCGGGGAATAGGACATACCTCATAGGACTACTATCATAATACCATGCCTGGGAGGCAAAGCCTCAAAGTACTATCATGCATTAACTCCCTGGATCAAGTGCGTTCATCAGATTAGCCCCAGCAGAGATTGGTGCTTTGGGGGAATAAGATAGTGAACAGTTCTGATGGCTACTAAGAAGACAGGTGTGGGTGGAACAGGGCAAAGACAGAGCCGTTCCTTCCTGATCGGTTCCAAGAGGTCAGAGGCCAGAGCCGAAGGTGGGTGGGTGGGGGAACATATCAGGAAGAGGAGAAAACTAACACTGAATGAGCAACTACCATGGGCTGGGACCTGTGCTAAGTACTTTACGTGCATTATTTTGTTTAATCTCCCAACATGATAAGGTAGGTACTATTATTACCCTCACTTAGTAACTGAAGAAACTTAGGCTCAGAGAGGTTAGATAACTTGCCCAAAGTCACACAGCTGAGGACTGAGATTGAGGGGCAGGATTTGAATTCAGTTATTTGAAATTCCAAAAGTTGAGTTCTTTCTAATACACCACACTGCTCATTCAAACCCAGAGGACAGGGAGCCAGACGAGTCAACCAAGCAGCAGTGGCTGGTGGTGATGACATACATAGGACACTAAGCAGAACTGAATAGCTTGTGCGCAGCGCAAACGAGGGCAACAAGTCACAGGCTGGCTTCACATAGGTCAGCTACCTCATCTCTGTCCCCAACAGTACACTGAATTCTACCCCTTGTCCCCAGAATTGCCCCTGAGCTTGACTGGAAACTGAGTCTTGCCCCTCACCACAGGCCTGAGCCCCAAGCGCAGCAATGCACTTTACAGACACTGCTGCCTCAGGGCAGGAAGGTGCGGATGGCTTCCTGCCCCTCCTCCCCACTCTTGGAGACACACCTTTAAACGTTGATTCTGCTGATATTAACTCAACGGTGTCATCTTCCTGAAAAAAGACAGCACACAGTTCTACCAACAGTTACTTATCTCTTCAACAAGCAGTCTCCAAGTGCCAACTTTGTGCCAGGCACTGCGCGAGTTGCTATCATTCCTGTGACCTTCAAGTCTATAGCGGGTGGAGACAAGTATAAAAACCGGTCATTTGAATATGCTATTGAGATATACGGGAGCCCACAGGGATTTCAGAGTGACCAATCAGAGTTGCATCCCTTGCCTCACAGGCCTTGGTTCCGGAATGGGTACCCTGGTGGTGGACCCTCTCTACGGGCCCACAGAACATGGCGTGCAGATACACAGGTGCAGGCCAGAATCACTGCCAATGAAAGTTACGGCCATAGCTGTTATGAGGAAGACAGTCACCATGGGCAAGAGCAGCCTGAGAAAGGAGAAAGATGAGATCTTGGATCTAGGACTGGAACAATGGATGCAGTTTGGTTAAATGGAGAGAAGGATTAGATTAAAACATAATTCTCCCACATGGTCAGCTCTTTAAATCTTGTTTTAAATACATGCCTTCTGTTTACTAAGAGTTGCTTGCCTTAGGGACTTCCCTGGTGGCGCAGTGGTTGGGAGTCCGCCTGCCGATGCAAGGGACACAGGTTCATGCCCCGGTCCGGGAGGATCCCACATGCCGCGGAGCGGCTGGGCCCGTGAGCCATGGCCACTGAGCCTGCGCGTCCGGAGCCTGTGCTCCACAACGGGAGAGGCTGCAACAGTGAGAGCCCCGCGTACCACGAAAAAAAAAAAAAGAGTTGCTTGTCTTAAATTTGTATTGGGTTTGCCTTTGTATGTTGTTCCCTTGCACATTTTGAAAACTAAGTAAGGTGGGAAAAAGAATTACAGAAAAAAGAATGACTGGGGTGCTCTCCCCCAGCATTGTCCAATAGGACTTAGTGCAATAATTGAAAGGTTCTATTCTGTGCTGTCCAATTCAGTGGTCCCTAGCTGCAGGTGGCTACTGAGCAATTGAAATATGGCCAGTGCAGCAGAGGAAATGAAGTTTTCATTTTATTTTAAATGTTGTTAGTATCAGTCATACTGGAAAGGGCAGCCCTTAAACCACTTAGCAAATAGCCTATACACACCCTGGTAAAGGAGCGATTAAATATGAACGCTTCTAGGAACGTACTTATGGGGGCGCTCATTTGCAAATGTATGGGCTTGTTCAGTCAGGGAGTGGAGGATCATGGTTCCTAAAAACCACCCCTCAAGGGTTGATACCTTATTTACACAGTGCCTTCAGATACATTATCTCATTCAATCCCATAACAACCCTGAAGGGGGTAGCACGGAGATCATCATGCCCAGGAGATGCAGCAAACTTAGGTGACAACAGCAAGGCCCTGAGGCAGGTGAGGGTGGAGACTAGAGGTCCGGTGTTTCTCCTCCTGGGTGGAAGACTCTTTCCAGGGGGAGGCAGAGGGGGAATGATCTCACGCTACTAATGCCCACTGCTCACCGCCTGGGCCTCACGGATGAAGAGAGATGCTCTGCCTTCCATGCCACTGCCTTTTTCCTACTGGACTGGGGCTAATGCGGACATAGGCTATGAACAAGAACCCTATCTTATCCCCTTCCCACTACCTTGATTTAGGCAATAGGAATGGTTTTGAAAATTTCATTTATATATTCAGAATTATGTCGGGAGCACCAACCATGCCCCAGACGTTGCTCTAGTTCTGGGGATACAGCTGTGAACAAAGCAGAGATCCCTGCTATGGAGACTGATAAAAAATTGTGCATATGCTGGATTGCTGTAACATTTCAAAAACATGTTAAGTCTACTGTGGGCTCTCACATCTTTAATGGTACACACACACTGTCCAATGTAAAATTTTTTGTGTAAATCTGGACTCGCAATTCAAGCAAACTGCCTGGCTGGCTGAAATGTGGAAACACCTTTCAATTCAGTCTTTTAACATGTGTTGAGTGCCACCTATGTGCAGAGCCCGATATTGGGGACTTTGGAGAGAGGCAGAAGAATGAGAAGACAAGGTCCTATCTTAGGGGCTTCCCCGTGCGGTGAAAGAAGCAGCTCCTTCTCTTGGGAGCTCCCAGGCTGTAGGAGCTGACAGCCTAGTCTGGGAAGGCAAACAACTTCAGGACCCACTTTCAGAGGGGAATCCCAAGTACATGCAAAAATGAATCCAGCCTAGACTGTTTGGAGTTGGGTAAATGGTCCCTTGTCGTGATGATGGGGAACAAGAGAGGGGATGCCATAGGAGCTGCTGCATGTCCCGACAGCGAGGAGGAACCCAGGAGCAGCCTCTCCTGGATTATTGTTATCCTGGCAAGTCTTCTGGATGAGATGGGATTGGAGGTGCTGCTGTAAGAATGAAGAGGTCTGTGGAAGGATGGGGTGGGGTGGGGGCATTCCAGGTAGAGGGTGCCTCCTGGGGGATGGTAGGAGAAATGGGGGCGCGGGGCACAGTTCAAACCCAGCTGAAGATGCAAAGGAGAGAGGAGGGCCAGTGTGTGAGGGTCTCGGCTAAGTCCTTGCGGCTGCGGAGCGGCGGTGGGGAAGGACCGGGTCAGAGGTAGCGGGGGTGAGTGGGGGCAGCGCCCAGGTTTCTTGACAGCTGTTAAGGAAGCGTGGCGACAAAGGGTTAAGTGTGCCCCTCCACCGCCCCAAATGCTTCCTGTGTTTGAAATCCTTCAGGTCTCCAAAACCCTCTGGCCCCCGGCCAGGCGGGCATTGTCCGGGGAGCGCTTGTGGGCTGTCAGAGTGGCCTCGCAGCCTTTGTTGTGGGACCACCTCGAGGTTCCCTCTCGCGCCCTGGCTGCGGCTGCCCAGTGCGTGCCGGGAGGGGGGCGGTGCGGGAGGCTTGCTCCCTCTCCCTCTTCCCGGCCCCCCCTCCAGCCCTCCCGATGACCACATGACCAAGTGGGCTCGCGGCCAAGCCACAGGCTACAAAATGCAGCCCCTGGAGTGAGCGGGGCGCATTCCCGCTGGCAGTCTGAGCCACGGGCCGTTGGAGCCGCAGCCGAGCCGCCAGCCACTTGGAACGAGCTCGCCGCCGCCCCCGGAGCCGCCGAGGCCAGCTGGGCGGCGCTGCCCCGCGGCGGGAGAGAGGAGGCTGCAGGAGAGAGGAGGCGGCGGCCGGCCAGCCCGCGGCGCAGCTCGGGGCGTACCGTCTCGCGGCCCGGGAGCCACGCGAGCTTCGCGCCCGCACGCACGAGCCGCGACTCGCGCCTCCCTCGGCCTCCGGCCTCTCCGCCCCCACCCCCGCCCCCGCCCCCTGGCCAGGGCCGCGCGGCGGCGGCGGCGGCGGCCAGAGGAGCAGCATGAATCTGCGGCTCTGCGTGCAGGCGCTCCTGCTGCTCTGGCTCTCCTTGAGCGCGGTGTGTGGAGGTGAGTGCGCGCCCTCCCGCTCGCCCGCGGCCCCCTCGCCTCTCTCCAGGGCTGCAGCCCGCGCGCTCCCCGCTCTCCGCCCCGAAGATCGCGCTCTCTCCGCCTCCCGGGAGCCGGGCGCGAGCCGTGCAGAAGCCGCCACGCGCCGGGCCGCCGACGGACAGGGCGCCCGGGGCCAGGGACCCGCCGGCCGCGGGCATCGCTCCCTGCGGGGTGCTCGGCTCGGCTCGGCCTGGGGCATCACCTTCCGGCGCCTGGCCCCTCCCGGCCGCCCCTCGCAGTCCGAGGAGCTCAGGGCCGCAGGCGTGCGCTCCGTGTCCCGCGCCCCGCTCCCCACGTGGTGGAGGGTATGGGGGGGCACGTCCTGCTCCCCTCGTGGATCCTTGGAGGGAACTGACCTGAGGCCGGTGGGTTGGGCTCCTGCGTGGAAAGTTAGGGGCCGCCGGCCGGTCCGGGGGCGCGGGCCACTGGGGGATGATGATGTGCCAAGATGCAGACGTGACACTTGTTGCATAGGCAGGAGCGCGCCGCGGGGGAGGCGGCGTGGAGCCCAGCTGTGGTTCCTTTCAGCCTGCAAGTGAGCAGAGGCAGCCTCCCCCGGGCTGGGCCGGGCAGGGCCAGGTCAGGCTGGCCTCCTCCCTCACCCCCAAGTCCTGTCTGGTCTGCTCTCCTGCTCCCACACAGAAGGCTCTCCCAGAGGCCTGCGTCCCACCCCAAGGACTTGGTTCTTTGAGATCCTGGCTCCGGTCCCCCCTCTGACCCAGGCATGGTCATGCTTCACCTCAGTCCCCTTGTCTCCAGGCACCAAACCAGGAAACAGCGCCTGACCCGATACCTCCATGCAGCTGGCCCTCACCTGCACCACACCCCCACCTGGCATACTTGGCACTGACTGGTGCTCCCTTGCCCTCCCCAAGCCTGGTCCCCACCCACATCCCAGCAGTCCCAGTCCGGGCTCCCTGTCCTCTGTGCGTCAGTGTCTCCTGTGGCTGCCAGCTCCCACCTCCAGCTGCCACAGTCCTGTGATCTGACTGTCACTGCTGCCGGCCTGGCAACACAGAATAGGAAGGCCAAGACCAGGTGGACTAATGCCAGTGCCAGGCTTGGACTTATGGGGAGGTGGGAGCAGGGGGAAGGAGAGAGCAGGGCAGCAAGTGTCCTAGAGGAAGGGCCCAAGGCCATACTTTGTTCCAGACCCTCCAGAACAGGATGCAGCCCGGGAGCCTCTGAGGGACCTGGTGGGGCTTCCACCTCTCTTTGTAGGTCACCTCCTTTCTCCGCTCTTGCCTTTGGCACTGCCCTGGCCCGGGGAGCCCTGCCCGGCTTCTTGGGAAGGTGCACTGGCTGGGTCTGGCACTACCTGCCTTTAGCTAGCTGTCCAGTGATCTCTCTCTTCAGGCCCGAGCCCTGGCTCAGCCACCTCACTGGTAAGAAGGAAGCAGGCTTTTTCCTCAGAAACTCCTGTCAGGCAGGCAATGGCAGAAAGAGAGCCAAAGATAGGAATGAAGGACACCGCACGGGCCTGCCCTCCTGGAGCCTGCCATCCAGGGCAGTTGGCGAGATAAGACACCCACGGGACACCACCACTGGCAAACAGTGGTGCAGAGAGGGCATCCCAGAGGAAGCTGGGCCTACCTGATCTGCGCACTTGCGGCTCCCCCAGAGCCTACGGGGAGACCCTTTCAGGGTCCAGCTGTTGGGGCATTACGGGTAAAGGGGGAGCCGGTTTCAAGGGGAGGGGACGCCACACCTGGCTCAGACCCTACCGCGCCCTGCTTCATTCACCCTTTGCATTAGGTCACCTATCTCCACAGCCGGATCTGGGTAAATTCGTTGCCCTCACGTTTATGCTTAAGCCTAGCACTGGAAACTTCCAAAGCTCCCCCTGCCTCTCCACCTCCCCCTGCCACGTCCCCCCACCCCACCCCCGCCCTGTCCTGGGGCCGAGGGGGCCACCTCTGTGGGTCTGGGGACACATGTCCTGCTCCTCCTGCCTCCTGTCCTGGCTCACAACAAGGGACCTTTTCGGAACCACCTTGCCCTTGGCCTGGACTTGCATGCTCTCCCCAGCCAGAGTCCCCAGTCAGCTCCAGGCCTGAAATCCGTGCTTCCTCACGACGCGCGTGTCCTGACTTGGAATGCGCTCCCGCCACCACACACAGACCCCTCCACTGCCTCCTGACCTGGGATGCACTTTGCTCTTGAGTCTGAGAGCTGCTGGACCAGGGCCAAGTAGCCCTTGGTCTTTGTCTGAGCACCTCTGTGTCTTTCCTTGTCCCCCTCCCGCCTTTCCCCGGCCCCAGCTGAGGCCTGCAGCCACAATGACAGCGTGAGGACAGCTTCCTGGACCCCTCCCACTCAGGGAGGGGGCATCTCCACTCCATCCCCAATGCCTCAGAACTAAGCACCCAGGTAACCTGAGTCAGGCCTCTCAGCGGCAAAGGACTAATGCAGGTGAAGCGGATGACCAGGCTGCCAGGGCGTGATGTGTCCACAGCAGCACGGCTGGCGTGGGAAGACGGCTCAGGGCACTGGGCTGGGCAGACAAAGGAGGGGCGCTTCATCCTGGAGACACATGCAGGACCCCAGAGCAGTGGAGGGGACATAGCCAGTGCCACCAGGGCACTTGTATGGGCTTTTAAAGCAATCACAAGACAGGCCGGACGGCAAGAGGGAAGAAAAAAAGATGTTTCATTCCTAGTGAGGATGGCGTGTCCCTGAGAAGCGGCACGCACCTCTTTGTGAACGGGCAGGGCTGGCGTTTAGATTGTGTGAAAAGCAAGCCCTGTTTACCCCTGACTGCGCTTCACAGTGGAGATGCTGTGGCTTCACTGCTGATGGCGCTTCGGTCCCTCTAGGCTCGCGACTCTTTGCGGGATTGCCCCAGCCTTCCCGTAAGTAGCAGATGCGTTAGAGGAAAATATTTAAGTACACTGGGGATGGCCCGTTTCTACAGGGGAATTCTTTTGTATCACTGCCGGGACCTCTGCAGTGATGAGAATCAAAAGCCTCTGATTTGTCCCTTTGGACAGGACAAAGCCAGGGTTTCAGGTGTCAGCTTATCTTAGGGTGAACCAGACTCAGAATCAAAAGTAGGAAACAGGTGGATGATGGAATCAGGGTGGGGGAGGAACTGCAGACTTCCGGCTACAAGGAGGAGAGTGAGCCCCCCCATCCAGTGGGATGCAAGGTGCCAGGGGCTTCTGGGTGACTGCTCTCCAGGGCCTGGCTGAGAGCTCGGTCAGCTTAGGTAGCTCTTCTCTGCAGCCCTAGAGTCCAGACGTCCCGCTGACCAGAGTCTGAGCCCACCAGCCGTGTTCCTCATCCTGGCTCTGGGCCTCCCCTGTCTCTTAGGGACCCCTCCCCCCAACAGCCCGCCCTCCCTGACTGCCACCACCACTCACAGTCCTGGGTCTCAGCATTTGCAGAGGATGCCCTCCCCATCTGGGCACTGTGCCTCTCTTCTCATGCCTGCTGTTACCCCTGGGGCCATAGCCTGTGCCATTGGCCATCCCTGCAACACAAGAACCAAGACCTCACTGACACCTTCAAGGCCCTTAGGGTCCTTCCTTTTGCCTGGCCACACCCTCAGCACAGTCCTTTTCGTCCTGAGAGTTTCTCTGGTACCAACTTCTCATCAGTATCATTCCTGTCCTCTTGAGAGGGCAGAACAGCCTTGAGGGGCCTCCAAAACACAAGGCAGAAGCTGAAGCAGCTGCGGTGGGGAGCTTAGTGAAGGGGCTTCCCTCCTCTCCCTCCCCGGGGCAGCCCCTTTGCAGATAGCACTCAGAGGGTAGCCCTATGACAGGCGAAAGCAGCCTCCTTGCCCCTGTCTGTACCTACTGCCCCAAAGTGCAAACACAACTCGTGTTTTAATTTACATTAGGTGATGGGTTTAGGGGAGGAACTGACACAGTAACCCACCCCCGACCAGAAGCATGAAGGGTGGCTGGTAAACAGAGGGGTCCTAATGGGCCTGTGACGTTCTCTCTGGGAGGGAGGGTGGAGGGCTAGAGAGTGTGTGCGCGCGTGTCTGGGCGAGAGAGCGTGGACAGCAGCAGGCGCCAGGGGCCTGGGCAGGGAGGGCCCTAAGGACAATCCTTGCCTGAGTTTGGCCCAAGAGGAGGATAAATGCCTGGAAACTGTGTGCAAGTGGAGGAGGAATCACAAGAGTCAAACAGCCAAGGAAGGAACCGGAGCGTGGGGATGCTGGAGGCAGGGAGGAAGGAAAGGAAGAGCCGCCAGGGGTATGGTTGGGGGGCGAGCAGCCAATGGGTGGTTATATGGAAACTGTGAGCTAGTGGTGGAGACTCCTGGATGGATGGAAACAGGTTTCGAGAGACAGGGATATAGCTGGAGGCAAACCCGATGGTGTGGGGAGAGGGAGACTGGGATTCATGACCACTGGCCTCAGAAGCTGTATTTCTGCAGACCAGCCCCATCCCGGGCATCGCACAAGCACTCTGCCTGTCTGCCTCCTGCCCAGCACCATCGCTTCTCCCTGCTCTGCTTGCCTCCGGCGGCTGGCTTGTCTGTGGAGCGCCAGCTCGCCTGACCTGGCTGGACTGCAGCCTCCATGAGAGGTGGCTGAGAGCTCGGTCAGCTTAGGTAGCTCTTCTCTGCAGCCCTAGAGTCCAGACGTCTTGCTGGCCAGAGTCTGAGCCCACCAGCCGTGTTCCTCATCCTGGCTCTGGGCCTCCCCTGTCTCTTAGGGACCCCTCCCCCCAACAGCCCGCCCTCCCTGACTGCCACTACCACTCACAGTCCTGGGTCTCAGCATTTGCAGAGGATACCCTCCCCATCTGGGCACTGTGCCTCTCTTCTCATGCCTGCTGTACCGCTGGGGCCTCATCGTGTGTCTTTCCCTCATCGCACCCAGGAACACCCAGCGCCACTTGGATTCTATTGGCAGGGCTTGGTCTGGCATCAGGAGGCTTCCCCTCTAAGCCAGATGTGGACAGATGTAGAGAAGAGCCCCCTAGAGCAGAAAAGGAGCCAGCTGGGATTGGAATGGAAGGAATTTGCATGAGGCACAGGATGAGGGTATGATCTAGGGGTGAAAGGAGTAGGGCAATGGGGGGGCAATACTAGCAGCCCACCCCCTTCCCGATGCACTTGCTGCTTCCGGTGACGTTCACTCATTTGTTTACTCATTCATTTGTACAATATTTCTTGGCCTCTGAATCTGGTCACAGGCTGACTAGATCCCAGCATAAGGCACAGAGTCAGAGATTCGCCCCCACGCCCCACAAACAACCCCCCAGCCACACCCACAGGGAGGCCACAGGAACAAGTGAGCCCCAAGATGGCCAAACACTGATGAGATGCCCAGGGGTGAGCTATGAGAGCTCTAGTACTCAAAAGTGGGTCACCTGCGTATCAAAGGATGTACAATGACATCATGTTCCAGATTTGCTTTAAAATATCTCTGCAAAGAAAGAAACAGGAGAACCAAAGCATATGTAACTCCATCTGGATAACTGTCGAATCTGGGTGATAGGCACGTGATGGGGGGAGTTGTTTTCATTGAAATATTGTGTGTTTGAAATGTTTTAAGTGTATCAGTCACAAGGATGCAGTGGGAAGTTATTGTCTGCTGTGCCCCAGCCTGAGTACAGGCATGATACCCCAAGCTGCACCCCCCGATGATGTTCTGAGCACAGAACATGTTTGTGCCCATCAGAAACATGATAGGACTGTCAAAAGGACATCTAGTCAGGTGTATAATTTGTAAATGTGAGTAGTGGGCTCTGTTTGCCCCAGGACAGTGTAAACATTGCAAGTGGTTCATCGGTTCACTGATTGGAAGAGGAAAAACAATAGCTCTGAGAGCGCCACCTCATGGAGAGACTGCCCGTCCTCTGGGGCCCTGGCGCATCTGCATCAGCCTTTGGGATGACAGGCTTTCTCCTTCCTGCAGGGCCCCTGCTGCAGACTTCTGACGGGAAGGGGATGGAGGAAGGCACCATCCGCCACCTGGTGCAGCCCAGAGGGCCGAGGAGCGGCCCAGGGCCCTGGCAGGGAGGTCGGAGGAAGTTCCGCCGCCAGCGGCCGCGCCTCTCCCATAAGGGCCCCATGCCTTTCTGAAGCAGGTACTTGAGCCTCTGGTCAGTGGGCGGCACAGAAAGGGCAGGGGAGGAACAGCCTGGAAGCCGGGTGGCCCTGCTGCTTACCGCTGGCCAGACACCTGCACCAGGCAGTGCCGGCCCCATGCATAACACCGGGGCTTACAGAGCACCTTCAGTTTAGACAGGAGACCAAGGCCCGAGAGGGGCTTGACACTCCCCAGGAGTTAGGTGCTGGCTCCCCTCCACTCTGCTGCCTAGCGTTGGGCTGGCTGGCCCAGCTGGAGTGTTCCGGAGGGCCTTGACGAGCTGGGGAGAGGTGCCCCAGGGTATCTGTGCAGGTGTGCAGTGTGGATCCTCACCGGGGCGGGAGGGAAGGCAGGGATCCTTGGGGGTAGCCGCTAGCAGAGAACAGCAAGAGAGCTGCCGGGAGATGTGGGAAGGAGAGAGCAGGGCCTGAGCCTGCCCCTGAGGCCTGGCCTGCTGTCCTTCCCCCTGTCGCCGGGACAGGGTGGCACTGACCCAGTGGCCTGGGGCTTTAGGTTCAGGCTTGTGGGGAGGGCGGGTGAAGGCCGTCTCCTTTCCTGTCCCAGGCGGTTCCTTTGACCTAGGACACGTCAGTGACCCCTCTCTGGTCATTTTTCCTCTTTAGGACTGAAGGGGCCACCACGTGTCCGCCCCCCGTGATTCTCTCTACTCCTCCGTCGATCGGCCTGCTTCTCTGGAGCCCTCCTATCCGTTCGCCTCATCTGGCCCCTGTTCTAGCTGCTGACGGTCCGGCTCTTCTCCCCCACCAGCCTCCCCGAATGGATTGGCGTGCTCCTGCCCCTAGCAAGGACCCATTCAGTGCCCCCTCGTGACTTGGGAGACCCTGCACTGGAAGGCCGTCCTTCCTCTCCGCAGCCCTCCCTCTGCTCTAGTCCCTACCTCTTGTGTCCAATACCCTAACATCGAACCCTTCTCTCGGCCCTTCCTGCCTCAGGTATGCCCTGGGGGCTGGGTGGAACCCGCCCTTCTTTAATGGACTCCAGCAGATTCCACGGTTTCGCATCAGCACTTCCCCCCCAGGCCTCCAGAGGGGCATAGAGAGCGGAGCAATGAGAGACTCCAGTGAGAGGGACCAGGTCGTTGGGATGCAGACAGGATGCCTTGGGGGCATGGGAACGGGGGCTTGGCGATCTGGCGAAGGGGGAGTGAAGCAGCGGAGAAGAGGAGGAATAGCTACTGTGGCCTCTTCCTCATCCCCATGTTTGGCCCGGTTGAGGAAGAGGTGAAGGAGAGGGGCCGTGAAGTACTTTGTCACTTCTCTCGCCTCACTGTGCCGCCTAGCAGTCCCTCCCACTCACTCCCGCCCCCGCCCCCCCCCAGTTGGTTCAAGCTCCAACTCAGGAGGGGAGGGTATGCGCCTCAGGTGGCTCTGTACCCTCCCAGGAGCAAAAGCCAACTAGGATGATTGGTTTTGCCAAGAATCACAGACGATCAGAGCCAAAAGGAACTTGGAGTTCACTTAGCGCCACCTCCTTATGCAAACTCCTGCAGAAACGGAGGCTCGGAGAGGGATGGTGACCTGCCCAGTGCCACTGCAGAGCCAGCACGAGGGCCCAGGTCTCCGAACTCCCACGTGATGATGCCCTCTTCTTGACGATGTCTTCCAAACCCATTAAGTGCCTTTTCCCAGGGTTGGGGCTGGGGGTGGCCAGGAAGGGAGAGGGGGCCGGCTGTGAACTGCCCCATGGTGGGACGGAGCTGTTCCCTCCTCCCTGGCCTGCCCCTTCTGGTCCATTCCCCAACCCGGCCTGGAAAGTTCCGTGACTGGCCAGCTGTCCCAATTCCTTGCAGCACTCCCAGACCCTGGGTATTTTCATAGGGGCAGCTCAGGCACCGAGACTACCAGGAATCAGGAGGTAGCCTTAACCAATTGGACTCGATGGCTTTCCCTTCACGTTGACTGGACCTTCTTCTCCCAGTGGCCTTTCCCTGAGGAGGCAGGGAGTGGGGAGAAGAAGAAGGAAACAAAGAAGGAAGGAAGGGAGGGGGGAAGGAAGGAAGGAAAGATGGGAGGAAGTGTAGATCTCAGCAGGCTTTCTTCTCAAAGGCCTCGTGGGAGGGAGAAAAGGGAAGACAGGAGCCTGATGGCCACCTATGTACGTGTGGGGCAGGGGGAGTCACGGCCCCCGGAGTCCCAGAGCAACCCCGACGTTTGCCTACCCGCCCCTCCCCCTCCCCTCCACTGCTGCTAACGCTGCTGCTACTGCTGCTTTAAGGCCACCCTGGGGAGCCAGGCTGGGCACCTGCCGCCCCCCTAAACACCCCTCAGCCCAGAGTGGGGTCTGGCCAGTGTCCAGAAAGCCTCTTCTGCCACGGATGTCCCCACTGGGGCTGGGCCTTCTTCCCCCTCTTCCTTTCTGCATCTCCTGTCTCATCGGTTGCCCAGCCCAGGGGGAAGGGCGTGGGTGGGCTGTGGGCAGCGGGAGAGGGACGGCTGGGAAAGTCTGGAGACACAGGGCAGTGGAGGTGCTGAGGGGCCGTCTTATTTAAAGTGGTTGTGTATGATTCTTCTACTAATTTATACAAAGTTATTAAGGCGCTTTTCATTAAGAAATCGTCCCTTTCCCCTAATTGTGTTCACTGTGTTTGTAAAGATTGTTCAGTGTAAATATGTCTTTATAATAAAGAGTTAAAAGCTGACAATTCGCCCTTACTCTTGGAGGTCACGTTCAGGAAGGGCACACGTCTCTGCTGAGATCCATGGTCCGCCCCCCCCCCCGCCCCCCGTGCCCATGAACTTCATGTGCAGGGAGGGAAGTGTCTGCCTCCTAAATCGGTTCCAGGTCCAATGGCTTCAAACTAATTTGCCGCAAACTCACAAAAGGAATCCCTGTGCTTAATGACCAGTTCACATAAAATGCAGTCCACTTTTAAGTGTTTTGGCATCTGAGTGTCCTAATTTTGGTTTTTTTTGCAGTGTCCTTTGAAGGATCTTTAAAAAAATTTATTTAAGAACATTCTGATTAAAGGTGGGATTTCTACTAAAAATTGTTTTATATCTTTGGTGTGTGTCTTCTTCTATTTTTATCTACTTTTGAACACTCTCGGGACTTTGTAGCCAGTTACCGTTCTTGAGAAATGTTCTGTTTCCTGCAATAAATACATTTGGTAATGACTTCGTATGTGTTTCACAAAGTAGAGTTGCTTGATGCACGAGATAGCCTGAGAAATAAAATGCAAGGAGTTCGATGCAGTTCTGCCCCATCTGTCTCACCTCTTCACGCTTGTCAAAATGCCAACATCTTGGAGAACAGGAAGGAACGTTGCGTACATGCTAATTTGGTTAATCAACTCATTACGTGCACACAGGTATACACGATTCAGAGTATAACCCAGCAAAAAGGAGACAGGAGTGATCCAAAAGGTGCATTCGCTAAGTCTTGTGGGAAATTCTACAGATCTGACGAGTATTCAGTTCTAGAAATATACGATTTGAAGAAAGGGTCTTCAGACACTTGCTAAAAAGTCAGGAAACTGCTCAATGAAAGATAAAATAGAAAATGCCGCCCACAAGCTACACAACAATCTTATCATTGACAAAATGTTACAGATTGTGACATAGTGATTTAAAAATATGACATTGTGTTGGAAGTGCCTCTTAGGAAAATTGGTACAAAAATGCCTTCTTTCAAAATTACTACTTTGACTTTTAGGCAAACTGGTTGTCAGAGGAACTGGTTTTAGGCAAGGAGGTTTTGGGTGGGCTGGCTTTATGCTGATTGGTCTGTTATGGCCCTAATCACCCCCAAAGCTCTAATTTCACAAGAAACCAAGGAGAAGGGGGCGGAGGCAGGGCAGGGCAACTTAATACCGATCCGTGAGCGTGTAGCCCTTTAACAGTTTACAGAGCTCTTTTTAAAAAATATCAACTCATTTTATTATCCTAACAACTGAGCGACACAGATCCCCGTTTTACAAATGAGAAAACAGGCTAAGAGAGTTGAAGCAACTTGCCCAAAGGCTCACAGCCAGTAAGTGAATCTAAAATCTGGACTTTGAATTCTAGAATGTAAACTCTTTCTATGGTACTATGGAAGGTCCCCTAATTAGAGAGAAGACTTCAGTACAAAATGTACTTAAATCCCAGTAAGTGCACTGGAAATAGATGGCGTGGTGTGGACTGGTGGGATCAGAGAAAGGCTCACGGAGACACCAGCTTTACACCGGCCCCAGAAGACCCAATTGCCTTTGGTTAAGTTGGCAGGAGAATGGTGCACAGTGGACGTGGGGACAAGGAAGGGGAGTTGCCACCAGGGTCCTCCAGGCATATGTAGTCACGGTATGCAAGTGGGTGGAGGCAAGTCTGACCTCCTTGGGGCAGAGGATGAGGGGAAGGAAAGCTGGTGGCTTTCTGTAAAGATAATTAGACATCAAACCAAAAGAAGGCAGGACATATGGGTTGCCACCATCTGGAGATATCTTGACCAAATAAATACAATAGAATCAGAGTAGGGGGCTGTGTTTCTTTTGTTGTTGTTTTTGTTTTGCGGTACGCGGGCCTCTCCCTGCTGTGGCCTCTCCCGTTGCGGAGCACAGGCTCCAGACGTGCAGGCTCAGCGGCCATGGCTCACGGGCCCAGCCGCTCCGCGGCATGTGGGATCTTCCCGGACCAGGGCACGAACCCGTGTCCCCTGCATCGGCAGGCGGACTCTCAACCACTGCGCGACCAGGGAAGCCCCCTAGGGGGCTGTTTTTGAAAATACAGAGGGAAAAAAGAAAAAGGAGTTCACTTTTTGTTCACTGATTACTTCTGGACCAAGACCTGGAAGGGTTAGGGGGTGGGGTGGGCAGATGAACCTGAAAAACAGCAGCGCTTCAAATCCACCTAGAAATTAGGCAGCCCCTGAAATGAAAGAGATAAGGGAGGCAAACAGACTCAGGCCACACACAAGGCTTTTCAGGACCCCAGGCCTGGTATAAAATGAGCCATAGCTACTTAGATGCCTAACGTTTCAGATTCTCCCACAAGTCCTGGCTGACCCAAGCAGCCATTCTGAGGTGCTTATAGAATTCTATTTTTCAGGACTGAAGGTTATTCAGCTGAAATTTCTCAACCCCAGATTTCTGACCAGAGTGGGCCTGTACCAGCTGACTGCCAAAGGGAATGGCAGAGAAGACTTACCATCTTCTTTTCTGGTCCTAGAAGGGGCTACTGACTCAGCCAGCGTTTCTCTGGAACCCCCGCCCCCCCCCCCAATGGAAGATGTCTCCAGGGTTCCTTTGAAAAACCAGTTTTCCTACATACTGACCAGTGCTCAGAGAGGGACTCCCCTGGCTTGCTGCCTTGGACTTCAAAAGCCGGAGCTGCATCTAGGACATTTCCTTGCATGTTTCAAATCAGGGATCAGCAAGCTTTTTCTGTAAATCGACTTTGCAGGCTGTGAGGTCTCTGTCCTAAGTACTCAAGTCAGTCATTGTCTTGCAAAAGTGGCCTTAGACAAAATGTAAATGAACACTGTGGCTGTGTTTATAAAAACAGATGGCGGGCCACAGAACCCTGTCTCATGCGAAGCATCGGCAAGCCCTTCAGCTGAGCCCTTGAACCCTTGCCTGGGGCCCGAGGAGGAGACTTGCTTTCTGCAGCAAGGTCTAGAATTAAGAGAATTTAGTAAACTGCTTATGAGCTGCCTTCTATGCCATGCTATCTGACAGTAATTATACTAACAGAGGGCTTTCCGTGGAGGGGGAAGTCTGGAGTCAGATCAGGGTTCAACTCCCAGCACCACCGTTTACTTCTCTGTGAGGCCTGAAAGCCGGTGTCTCCATGAGCCCCATTTCCGCAGCGGGCAGGATATGCTGGCTGCTTCTGAGCGCTGCGGTCAGGACCAAATGCGATGATGCAGGTCAAGTGTTGGGCACGGTGCCTGGCCCATGGTGCGCGCTCCCTGGTGGGAGGTAATATTATCCCCACTAAGCCACACTCTAACCCTGAAAGGTGGACAGGGAAGTCATCATTGTTCCCAATTTATAGATGGAACGACCGGCTCAGGGAGGTCAAGTCACTTATTCAGATTCACAGAGCCACTAACTGGCTAGCGGAGCCTCAAAGCCGGCTCCATCCTCAGCTCGGGTTAGCCGCCCCGCTCCCGCTAGGAGTCTGCTTCCCCAATCCGAGTGTGCCTGGGGCACTGGAAATTTCCAGTCTCCTAGACAACCCACAGGGCCTCCCCAGGGACAGATGGCCCTCAGCACTCTCCCCCGTGGCAGCGTTAGCTTGGGCAGCACCCGATCCTGGATTTTGGGGCCAGGCACTTGCTCCAGGAGACCGGCCTGGCCCTCAGGTTCCTTTCCACCCGAGGCCAGGTGCCCAGAAAGCCGAGTTCAGTCCTGACTCTGCTTCTGCCCAGGGCTGGCCACGGAGGGGCCCCTTGGCCCCTTCTGGGTCTCAACCTCCTCACCTGCCTGGCCGCCTGGAAGGAGTGGGTGGGTGGGAAGCAGCTGCTTGTGCACAGGGCTTTGCTGGGGTTCCAGCAAACAGTGAGGCTGCTTCAGGCCACTCTCCAGAGGGACTCAGTGCTCTGGGAGAAGAAACAGAAGAAACGGTGGGAAACGAGACCCTTGGCCAGTGAGGAAAGCCACCACCGGGTTACGTGGGTCTGCCCAAGCTTCTCCTGGCCCCAGAGGCTGCTGGGACCTCCATTTCATACTTCCCCCATAACCAAATGCTTTCTGACCTTCCCTGGGTGTGAAAGAATTGGCAGGCTGCATAGCCCAGTGGCCTGAAGCTAGTGGCTCAGCACTCGGGATCCTAAACCCAGCGTGGCCTGTAACTGGCTGTGTGACCCTAGGCAGGTCAGTTCATCTTTTGGGGGTTCCAGTCCCCCCTCATCTATTTTCATAGGACAACAATCTCTGCTTTCCCTACCTGAGACTTACAGAATCCTAGAAGGGCAGAGCTGGCAGGCTCCTGGGAGGCCATTCAGTCTCCCGAGCCCCTTAATTTTTACAGACCTTTTACAGAAGAAAGTCAGGCTCAGAAAGGGAAAGTGACCCACTTAAAGGGACATAGCTAGACGAAACTGGCAGACACGACACGACAGGTAGGGAGCAAGTGTTTCCTGCGTGCCAAGCACTGTTCCGAGCACATCGCCTGTCCTGGCTGAATTAGTCCCCATCGCAAACCCATTTTATAGCTGAGGAAACTGAGACACAGAGAGGCTAAGTTCATCTGAGGATCTTCTGTGGAATGTAATGGAACGAGGGGACCAAGGTGACATTGCTTTAAAGCAAGGTGAAGGCAGTACTGAAGCGCCAAGCTGTCACCCAAGGGCTGCCGTCCCCTCCTGGCTACGGCAAGGGCTTCACTCTGGCGCCCTCAGTCTCAGGGCAGCAAAAATGCTTGTGTCTGTGGGACCTGGGAGGCCGGCGTGGCCGGAAAGAAGCCTTCTTTCCATCTAGGCAGGGGTGTCTCTGGCTCCCTCCCCAGCAAGTGTGGGGATAGGAGCCGGTGACCCTGGCATAGTTTCATCCCCCTGTCTCTAGACGCCCAAATTTCTTCACAGCCTAGAGTCCTCTCACCTCCTTGGGAACTCCTAAGCCCTCAGGTGTGAGGGGTGTGAAAAGATAAAGGAAGGTAAAGTGGGAGGGGAGAGAGCACACAGGGATGAGGGGGGGAGGAGGTGTCTCAGGAGGGAGGGCTCACCTCTTGGTCCCTTCCACCTCCATCACCTCAGAGATCTCAGATGCTGCTTTTCCCAGGAGTTTCAATCTCAGTTTCCTCCTACCCCACCCCAAGGCGACTCTGGGCTAGCCCCCAGCCCAGCTCCATAGCCCTCTCCACCCCCACCCCTGCTCCCACATTGCCTGTCAAGTTTCAGATCCCATGCCTTAATGCAAATTTCAGAAGTAGCTCCGCCTCCCCTCAACCTAGGCTAACATTTTCAGAACCCAAGCACAAGAAAAGGGCGTTCTGCCTGCACAAAGACCGATTCAAAAGAATCACTCACCTGGACCATAAGCTAAAAAAAATGTATCTGCTCTGTGTAGGACAGTATGTGAGAGACAGCAGAGAAGACTCGCTCCTCACCTTGCCTCTGGGAGGCTCAAGGGACGGGTACGTGGCGAGGGTATGACAGCCCTTGCTGCCTGGTGCCCTCTATACCGGTCCCGGCTGCTGCCCTGGCCCCAGCAGGAGTGTGAGGGGTGAGCATCACATGTATGTTTCAGGAAGCAGAGGCTGGGAAAGCCTCAGCCCAAGTCACCAAAACCCCATTTCCCAGTGCACCTCTAGTATCCCCAGCCTTCCCTTCCCTGGTTCTCTGCCTCCCCTAATTCCCCCAGTCTTTCAAGTGCCAGCTAAGGCCGCCTCCGCCATGAAGCCTTACTGGATGCTCCTCCAGCTCTGAAGGTCACAGGCAGGTGATGCCCAGATGGGAACCCAGGCTTGTTCCCCCACCAAAGCCCATGTCCTTGCCAAGCATACACCTTCTTGCCAGACTGAGCATGGCCTTCACCACAATGGGGGTGACGATGCCCAAAGTGATGACTGACGGGGGAATCTAATGATCACAGCTTCCGGCCAGGGATCTGGAGGCTTAACAATCCTGGCTCCTCCAAGTACTAAGCCTGGGTCACACTTCACCTTTCTGGGCTTCAGTTTTATTGTTTGTAAAATGGAAATAATAATCCTTAGCTTTCTCACAGTCTGGTTGTGAGGCTGAAGTGAAGTTTCTGAAGTGGAAAGGTTTGGTACAGTAGAGAAGTGATGCAGGTGTGAACAATGTCGACCTCAGAGGGTGCCCGGTTTGCGTGTGAAAGTGCTTTGTCATCTGCAAAGGGCCATAGAAATTCATTTCTCAACATTCAACAAACGCCTTTGATCGCCCACTCTGTGCCACATTGCTTACAACCTGGTGAGGGAGATCCGATGTTATTGAAAAGCAACAAAGGCTGGTCTGACCAGGACTGTGGTCAGGGCTCTGGGGACAAGCACAGGACTCTAGGAAGTTTATCGCGGGGAGAGTGCAGGATCCACATGGGGAGGAGAATCAGAGAAGCTTCCCTGAGGAGACGTGTGTGGCGGGAGATGTCAGGGTGAATAGAGGTAAAGCAGAAGAAGGGAAGTCTTAGGAGACGGAGCACATGGCTTGGGTCCAAAGGCCAAGGAGGGAGTAGTGAGCATGTGTGATTTCTTCTTCTTCTTCTTCTTTTTTTTAATGGAGATATACATATCTCCTTTGTTTTGTTTTGTTTGTTTGTTTGGCCAGATCTCAGTTCCCCTACCAGGGATTGAACCCGGGCCACGGCAGTGAAAGCACCGAGTTCTAACCATTGGACCACCAGGGAACTGCCCATGTTCTTTTTTTAAAAAAAACACATTTATTTATTTTTGGTTGCATTGGGTCTTCGTTGCGGTGCGTGGGCTTCTCACTGCGGTGGCTTCTCTTGTTGCAGAGCACGGGCTCTAGGCACGTGGGCTTCAGTAGTTGTGGCTCGCGGGCTCTAGAGCGTAGGCTCAGTAGTTGTGGTGCACGGGCTTAGCTTCTTCGCGGCATGTGGGATCTTCCCAGTCCAGGGCTCAAACCCGTGTCCCCTGCATTGGCAGGCGGATTCTTAACCACTGAGCCACCAGGGAAGTCCCCCATGATTTATTCTTAAACCCATTTCACAGACAAGAAGTGGGGCCTGAGAGTGGCTATGACTCGGAAAATGAGAGATTCCATTCAACTCCTGTGTGCTGGCTGATTCCCTTCCGAGCTCTCGGCTGGGCAGAGAGACAGCCCAGCCCTGCTATGGTAACTAAAACATCCTCTCCTGGTAACTTGCCCAAAGCTCTATCGATTTCATCAGCTGGGCAGGAGGGGTTGAGGCCCCACACCCACGGGACTGGGTGGCTGGGTGCGCCTGGGCCAGCTCACAGGCTGGCTGGACACTGTACAACTTCTTAGATGTTCCACTTTCCTTGGGCTCCGCCTCCCTGTCTCCTCCAGGCCCCTTAGTCTTCCGGTGAAATTCAGTGTGGCGTGAGAGGCTTCCCCCTGCTGGCTGAGCCTAGGAATGGCAGGGACTTCTCACGGGCCACCTCAGCTGTCCTGTTCCCCAGGAGGTGTGAGGAAGGGCAAAGACCAAGGTGTGTGTGGAGGGGCAACCGACTGGAGTTAGTCAAAGCTGACTCTTTTAGTTGCTTGTGCTTCAGGACTCTGAGTCTGGGTGTGAGTGTGGATGTCCCATGACTTGAGAGGGTGTCTATAGGTCATGGGCACATGTGGGCTCTGTGTGTGAACACTGACTGGGCACGTATGTGCATTTGCTCCACGACGTGCACTGTGTTTACAGCCTGTGTGCATGCTACCTGCTGTGCCTGGTAAGTGGCTGGGGGAGGAAGAGAAATCGCCACCCAATGTGCCGGGGTGAAATTCTCCAACTTGTGGCCGCAAAGGGCAGCAGCCAGCTCTCTGAGTCCAGGCCAGGCCTGTTGGCATCCTTACAAGACTTTCCTAGGCTGTCTGGCTCTCAGGCTGTCCCAAAGAGCATTTCCTTCAGTTCTGCCACTTTTCCTCCTAGCGGGTACTCCCCGACACCCCCGCAGCTACTGGGGGAATCTCCTATAGCCTCTGGAGGCAACGGCAAACCTGATTTCTGCATGTGCTCCCGGGAGAGGCCCGAAGGAGCACCCCGACGCTTGCCAAGGCCCGCTCCACGGCTGCTCTTTTCCTGTGTGTGCCAGTGCAGACTTCCTGGGTGTTTCTGAACAGTCTGATCATTTGGCGCCCATGCCATGCTGGTTATTAAAGGTTTTCAATCACCCCTGTCTATTTCCTACACTCCAGGTTATATATATATATATATTTTAACCTGGAGCTTCAGGAGACCATGAGTTAGGGTATTACTCTTGTTCTCCAGCCTAACAGAAAGGTTTTTTTTTTTTAAACAGTCCTCTTGTTCATCGCCTCTCCAAATGGCATGAAAACACTAGTCCACCTTACTAGTCTCAGCAAGCAAAATCCCTCGGTCAGGCCATCAGCCATCAGTGAAATACTTGTGCCATTAGGTTGAGAACAGAAATGTCAGATCAGAGTCTAATGACTCCCTTGGACTTTGCCCAAACGCCCAGCTTTCTGAGTGAGATCAAAGGGATGGGAGCTCTGGAGGAGTCAAGCTGAGGTTCCAGTAAGTACTCACGAGCAGGCCTAGCCTTGTCCTTTGCCCATGGGGAGTGAGCAGCAGCCACACCCACGGCATTTCTAGGAAACACCCTCTTCTGCTCCCTGGGCTTTGGCCTCAGCTCCTCCTGGGAGAAAGGCAAACAGTGGGGAGCTGCTCTCCACAAGTTACTGCCGGGCAGGGCTCCTCCTCTGCCCGCCCCATGACTCGCCCCTTCCAACTGCCATCCTCCCCACATGGCGGCCCTGGGGACCACCGGGCAGTGTGATAGAGGGGAAGTTCCATCCCAGTTCCGCCACTTGGTAGCTGTGTCACTCTCCCGCTCTGAGCTTCGCCTCCCTTATCTATAGCGTGCGGAGGGTCATTGCACCTCTTGAGTTGTCTTGAGGCTCAACTGAGACACTGATTCCGAAAGCACTTTGAGACAGAAACCATTGCTAGAAGCATGTAAGGGGTGAGTGTTTCCCTCAGCCAGCTCCCCAGCCAGGCAGTCTCACCCCTGGCAGCATCCCCTTTTTTATCCCCAGGGTGCTCAGGAAGATTTGTAACCAACAGTCATATAGAATCCTGGGGTTGTCAGGGACCTTAGTTGAGCCATCAGTAGATAATATAAGCTACTATTTATTGAACACTTAGTATATACTAGGTACTGTTCTAAGTGCTTTACATATATTATACTTATTTAATCCCAACCACCCCACAAGGTAGAAACTCTTATCATTCCCATTTTATAGACACGGAAACCAAGGCTCAATAAGCTTAAGAAAATTGCCCAAAGTCACATAGTTAGTCAATTGGGCCAAGATTTGAAGCCTGGCAGCCAGCCTCCAGAACCTGTGCTCTTAATCATTGTGCTCTACAGTCTATATACAATCGTCACGGAGCAGTTGTTTTGCTTCTGCTTGCATACCTCCAGTGATGGGGAGCTCATTACTTCCCAAGGTAGCCTATTCTGACTTCACACGGCTGTGGCTGCTAGAATCTTCTTGCGTGTCTGGCCAAGCATTTGGTGAGCCAGCCCACACAAAGATCCCGATTTCCTGAAGACTCCAGCAGGGTGTAGGTTAAAAACAGGAGACTACAGAAAGCATATATTCTCCCTGTACCCCCGGACACACACAGACCCTCTGATTCCATTCCTTTTCGCATGCCAATACCTTCTCCTTAAATGGAGACTGAAGCAGGAAGTAGGATAGTTACCCCCATCTCATTAGTCCTCTTTCAAATGGGGTGAGCGAGTGAGCAGATGGTCCTATAGTTAGAGGCCAGGACCTACACAGAACTCATTGTATTAACAGGTAGTCAATAGATGGTGAATGAATGAATGAATGGACAAGTGAATGAGGCTCACAGCCTCCTTTCCCGCCAGCCTCAATCTCCTGGAAGAGTTAGTTTTGCATTGTGCTTTGAGATCCTTAAAAAGCACCATTTCCATGGTAACAAAGCATATAGATCTGCCACTCTGCAGGGCCAAATTCTTTCCTGTCACACTGACTCTGCGCTTGCCCCAGAAAAGATCCTAAACTACCTTCAGTGCCCATGGAGTGGGTCACTGTCAACTGGGAGGCCTGAGGAGTGGGCCTGCCATGGGCGGATCCCCCAGCGCACATCTCCTCGGGGAAGTTCCTGGGCTGATCGACCTTGCTGGGGTTTCCATGGTAACAACACTAGGCTAATGGGTTGCCAGGGTGATGGTGCGATACTGCTAAGATTGCACGGGACCGGACCACACAGGGCCACCGAGTTGAAAAGATGCTAATAACACCTTTCTGAGTCTCCATGGCAACAACACTCAAGCACCGGGTAGGCTTTGTCCCAAATGCAGATGAGGCCCCCACCCACCACACTCCGCAAGAACACCCTGGGAGGCAGGCCACTGGCCCAGTGTCCTGGGGCTTGGCTCCTGCTGTTTCCCCCCAAGGGGAAGAGTCAGCTGGCCAGGGCTTGTTCCCCCTCAGAGGCCCCCTCTCTGCCCCAGGGCCCTTCACCATACTGCTTTGGGATGTCTGGCTGAAGCGGCCAGTATTTGGGCCATTGGGACTGTCAGGGAGAAGGGCCAGGGCAGGAAGAGGGCTCGGGCTGGTTTTGCATGGGAGAAAATGGAGTTTGGGGCACCTTTGGGGTTGGGGACATCTGCTGGTGTGGCTGCTGCCACCCTCTGGGGCTGAGGAAGCAGCCAAGGTGCCATGGCCCCCAGCAAATCCAGGAGCGTGAGGCCAGAGTTTTCAAACTACTTTTAAAGTTGTGGCACATGTGAATTCCATCAAAGCAGGATTGGGGGGGGTGTCCCCTATTCAGTCTTATCCCTCTCCTTGCCACAGTGTCCCCTGAGGCACCTAAGCTTCTGTGGAACATAATCTGTAAAACCTCTGGCTTAGGCCAGCCCAGATGGAAAGACTAACTGGGGACCAGAGAGGGCAGGTGACTTGCCTGAGGCCCCGCAGGGCCTTAGGGCAGGCCCCAGTCATTAGCCAGGGCTAAAACCCAGGACTCTCCTGCCGGTAAGTCCACTCTCAATAAACCAGTGTGTTATGAACCTCTAGTGACCTCTAACTTGGGCTCTTCGAATTCTCAAGGACCGCTGGGGCTTCTGTCTTTCTACCTATTCATGGAGGTTATAATAAGGATCTGTGGGGACAGGCAAAAATGCTTAGAATGGACCCTCCAAATTTGACATTTCTGAGCACCGACTGTGTGCTAGGCATTTTGCTAGAACATGTTTTCTGTGCTAGATGTCATCTTATTTCTTCATAACAAACTATTTAGACAGGCATAATTCTCTTCGTTTAGCAGATGAGAAAACGGAAGCTTTGGGGTTAACTGAAGATTGGGTCTATTAAACCTGGAGCATCTCTTCAGCAGGGACGCCGCCTTACTAGCTCCAGCAGGGGATTCTGGGATGAATGCTGACCACAGTCTATCTCTGGTGACGTTGAGCTGAGGCAGGTGGATGCATTCAGAGCATTAGAGACCCCTTATCACCTGCCCCCCCCCCAACTAAAACCACATCTAACTCTGCTGCATCAGGGATGACTGGACAGCAAAACCAGTCTCAAAGGCCAGGCTGTGTTATTCTCCACAACCCGACACAGCTGCTGGCCACAACAGGCAGAACATCTTGTGAGTTGGGATGGGGGTGGTGGTGATTCCTAGTTGCTATGGAAACTCAGGGGGAGGTGTCATGAGCACCGTGTCCATCACGTGGAAGGTCTGGGCAGCAAGCAGATGGAGTTACCTCCCCAGCTGGTGGCCAGGTGGGTGTGGCCCCCCTTTGTCTGCCCCCAGGAACTGCCTGAGTGTACGGGCTGCAGCCAGAGGCCTTCCAGGGCTTCACTGGGGCTCAAGGGGCACTGAGCTCTCTCGGGGACACCCGTCCCCCTGGCCATCCTTACCCTCCTTTGGACTCCGTCTCCTGGAGGATCCCTTTCCCTCCGACTCTGCCTGCCTCACACCTCTCCTCCATGGCACAACTTCCCTCCTTCACTGGAGCTTGTCTGCATTTGCTCTTGCTGCAGTGGGAGCCTGGGGGTCTGAGCCCTGACTCTGGGTCCCAGCTCTCTGACTCACCGACTGTGTGTTCCCGGGCGAGTCAGCTGACCTCTCTGGGCCTCAGTTGCCCTCTCTGTAAACCGGACTGTGGCAAGAGTCAAACAAGGTCTCAGCTGAAAGAGTCAAGTTCTCGGGGAGACCTTCCCTGGCACGCTAGACCGGGGCTTGAACTAGATCTAGGTTTGACCACTCTTTGGTGCCCCCATGGCCCCCTTACTGCTGCCCTGCTGGCCCCTGTCCCACAGTGGTGTCACTCCTGGCCAGCTGTTCTCCCTCTCTAGGCTGGGAGCTCTGTGACTGCAGGGACAGGCCTCTCTGGCCCATGGCAGTAACCCCTGCCTCATGCACAGTCACGTAGTAGGCGCTTCGTAAGTGTTAAAGAAATGAGGATAATGACAAACACCCTGTGCATCCTGCTTCCTCTCCTTTTCACACTTTCCCACCCTGGCACCATCTCCTTAGGGCGTTGCTGTACTTACAGCCAGAAGGCTGTGTAGTCTAGCCCTGAGGGGCGCAGGCATTGAAACCAGATGGTCACTATCAGCTGTGAGACTCTGGGCGAGGTCCTGAGCCTCTCACGGCCAGTTTCCTGATCTGTACCATGGAGGTGTTGATTGTGTGTGTGCGCGCGCGCGCGCGCGCGCGCGTGTGTGTGTGTATGTGTGTGTGCGCGCGCGCGCGCGCGTGTGTGTGTATGTGTGTGTGCGCGCGCGCGCGTGTGTGTATGTGTGTGTGCGCGCGCGTGCGCGCGTGTGTGTGTATGTGTGTGTGCGCGCGCGTGCGCGCGCGTGTGTGTATGTGTGTGTGTGCGCGCGCGCGCGCGCGTGTGTGTATGTGTGTGTGTGCGCGCGCGCGTGTGTGTATGTGTGTGTGTGCGCGCGCGTGTGTGTGTGTGTGTATGTGTGTGTGCGCGCGCGCGTGTGTGTGTGTGTGTGTGTTTCTAATACTGCTCGGCACTGAGCAAGTGCTCAATAGAAATTAAAGGGAAAGCAAGGAGGGAGCTCTCCACCCCAGTTAAGGGTGGGCATCCCTCCCTGTAAACCCCCCGTCCTATCGTCCCCACCCCAGTTTCTAGTCAGAGTTGTGTCCCATGGGAAGAAAGCCCAGCCAGGCTATTCCAGTCCCACTGATGTGAACCCAGCAAGACTCAGAGCAGGGCTGAGTATTAAACCCCTATGGCCTGGTCCTTCCCCTACCCCTGCAGCAAGAGTCACTCATTTATTTACCATGCATTTGTTTTTGTTTTTGTTTTTGTGGTACGCGGGCCTCTCACTGTTGGGGCCTCTCCCGTTGCGGAGCACAGCCTCCGGACGCACAGGCTCAGCGGCCATGGCTCACGGGCCCAGCCGCTCGGCGGCATGTGGGATCTTCCCGGACCGGGGCACGAACCCGTGTCCCCCTGCATCGGCAGGCGGACTCTCAACCACTGCACCACCAGGGAAGCCCGTGGGTTTGCAATTTTAAATACAGTGAGTAGGTAAGGTTGACCAAGAAGATGACATTTGAGCAAATACTGAAGGATGTGAAGGAGTAGAACACGCTGATATCCGGAAGAACATGCTGGGACAAGGGAGGAGTGAGTGCAAAGGCCCTGTGGCAGGAATATGCCTGGAGTAAGCAAAGACTAGCAAAGAAGCCAGTGTATTTGGAGTGGAGGGCTGGAAGGAGGAGCAGTAGGAGGTGAGGCTGGAGACTTAATGGAGGCCAGATCCTGAGGGCCTTATTTGCCATTGTAATGAGGTAGATGAGAGCTACTGGAGGGTTCTGAGCAGAGGCCTGGCATAATCTGATGTAGACTGTAAAAGGATTATTCCAGCTGCTGTGTTGAGAACAGAATGTAGGGGGACCAGGGCAGAGGCAGGGAGACCAGTTAGGAGCCTCTTGAAATAAGCCAGGTGAAAGGCGATGGTGTGGCCGCAGTGATAAGTGTTAAAGGGAGGCCACCGTCTCCCCAGTGAGTTTCCAAATGTAGCCAAAGTCTGGAGAGCCAGCTGCGTTGAGTGGCTGAGGGAGGAACTCACGGGGACAAGCCCTCCGCAGGGAGAGTCAGCTTGGGGGTCCTTGCTTGGCCCGCGTTGACTCAGCAGCTCCCCTCCACACACTGCCTCACTGGGCCTAATCAGAGGCATAGATCTCACAAGGCCACTCTGCAGGGTCTTCCCCAGTCCACACTCACACTCCCAAGGTGCCCAATTTGAGTTACAGCCCCCTTGACAGTCAAGGAATTCTCATTCCTTTCCATCTGTAGCCCATCCTGCCTTAACTGAAACTGTAGTCCTTTATTCAGTCCCCCTGGGGTGAGGAGAGCTCCTCAACTTCACAGGCACAAGGGAGCCAAGGCTGGCCCTTGAGCAGTGGAACAGCAGGCTGAGAGTGTTGGGACCCAGTGAGGAACCAGTACCAGACTTGAAACATTCGGAGATGGTATACCTGAATTCTAGCCCTGGCTCAGACATCCCCTCTCCGCACCTGTTTCCTCATGGGCAAAATGGGGGTGATGCTATAACTTGCTCTGCCAACCTCGCTGGGTTGCTCTGAGGATCAAATAAGAACATACATGCAAAAGCACCTGTAGCCCACAGTGCGCCGTGCAAACGCTCTGTGGTCGGTGACAAGGTGCCCTTCCTCCTGTCCTAGGGGTCTGGCTCTACACTGTCCCCTTCCCCTCCACCATGTGCAGCATTCACCTTTCCACTGGCTCCTTCACCTTGGCCTTCAAATGTGCTAGGAACTTCCCTGTCCCTCCACTGACATGCACTTCACTCTCACTGCCAAATCCGAGATAAATGGTCCCTGCCTGATGCCTTCATTTGCTCAGCCCAGAGCCGTCCTCCAAACTCCAGCTCTCTGGCTCCGCCCACCACCCCCCGCCCCCCTTGGTGTCTCTGCAGGCATTTGGTCCCATTGACCCCGCTCGCACCAAAGTCCTCTGGTTTCCGTGGTAGGCAGCCTCTCTGATGGTCCCCAGGATCCCCGCCTCCTGAGATTCCCGCCCTTGTCTAGTCCTTCCCCTGGCATGTGGCCTGGACCTAGCAACTCAATCCTCACAAATAGAATATGGCAAAGGTGATGGACTGTCATGTCCAAGGTTAGATTATAAGACTGTGACTCCTGTCTTTCTTGCACTCTCTCATCATCTCTCACTTGCTGGAGCTGTGGAAGCCAGCTGCCATGTTGTGAGCTGCCCTATGGAGAGTTCCACATGGCAAGGAACTGAGGGTGGCAGGCAGTCAGCAAGAAACAGAGGCTCTCAATTTAAGAGCTAGTGAGTGCTGAAGGCCCCTCCAACAGCCTCGTAAGAGAGCGGGAAGTGGTCCTCCTCCAGTTGAGCCTTTAGGTCCTTGCACCTGGCCAACACCTCGACTGCAGCCTGTGAGAGACCCCAAGATGGAGGGTCCAGCTAAGCTGTACCCCATTCCTGACCCACACAAACCATGAGATAAAAATGCTTGTTGTCTGCAGCTGTGAAGTTTTGGGGCAATTTGAAAAGTTCAAATCATTGCTGTTACTTTCCAGCACTTTGGACAACGCGGCTAACCAAATATCATCAGGGAGAAACCTGGCTGCGCCCAGCTTAGTGAACAGGGTGCAGTGAAATCAACAGATATGGTTTATTTCCTAATGCCTGGGAATTAATGATGCCAGACACACAGATGGAGGTAAACAGAAATAGTCGATCATTTAGTATCTGTGTGCCCAGCGCCAGAAAGCATTGCATCACACTCCGTGGAATCAGAAAAAATATCTAGAAATTCAAACAACCTAAGTCCATGAATAGGGGAATGGGTCCATAAGTTGGGACATAACTGTACAATAAAATATTATAGAGTTAAATTGAAAGAACTGTATGTTTCAACATGGTAAATCTCAAATAGGTACATGGTGTCATTTATATAAAGTTTAAACACTCATAAAGCAATCCTAGAAGTTGTTTATACACACAATGCATCATAAAAGCATAAAAAATGTGCACGGGAAAGGCATAGGTTCCTCTCCTGAGCTCCAGATTCATGTACCCAACTGCCTACACGCCCTCCCCATTTGGACGTCTAATAGGCTTCTCAAACTGAATATGGCCACAGCCAAGTGCCTGATTCTCCCTCAACCCCCAAACCTGCTCCCCGTGCAGTACATGGCAACTCCAAAGTGGGTCAGGTGGAAATTTTTTGAGTCATCCTTGATTCTTTTCTTTCTTTCACCTCCCACCCCTCCCGTCTTATCCAGTGGCAAATCCTGTCGACTCTACCTTCAGGATAAATCTAGATTCTGCCACGCCTCACCCACTGTTATCACTGCGGCCACACCATCGCCTTTCACCTGGCTTATTTCGAGAGGCTCCTAACTGGTCTCCCTGCCTCTGCCCTGGCCCCCCTACATTCTGTTCTCAACACAGCAGCTGGAATAATCCTTTTACAGTCTACATCAGATTATGCCAGGCCTCTGCTCAGAACCCTCCAGTAGCTCTCATCTACCTCATTACAATGGCAAATAAGGCCCTCAGGATCTGGCCTCCATTAAGTCTCCAGCCTCACCTCCTACTGCTCCTCCTTCCAGCCCTCCACTCCAAATACACTGGCTTCTTTGTTAGTCTTTGCTTACTCCAGGCATATTCCTGCCACAGGGCCTTTGCACTCACTCCTCCCTTGTCCCAGCATGTTCTTCCGGATATCAGCGTGTTCTACATCCTTCAGTATTTGCTCAAATTTGCTCAAATGTCATCTTCTTGGTCAACCTTACCTACTCACTGTATTTAAAATTGCAAACCCATGGGCTTCCCTGGTGGCGCAGTAGTTGAGAGTCCGCCTGCTGATGCAGGGGACACGGGTTCGTGCCCCGGTCCGGGAAGATCCCACATGCCGCGGAGCGGCTGGGCCCGTGAGCCATGGCCGCTGAGCCTGCGCGTCCGGAGCCTGTGCTCCGCAATGGGAGAGGCCACAACAGTGAGAGGCCCACACACCGCAAAAAAAACAAAACAAACAAACGAACAAAACAACAATTGCAAACCCTCTACTAGTCACTACTCCTCTTTCTTCTTTTATTTTTTATGCAATAGCACTTAGCACCACGCGTCATATTATCCATTTTACTTGTTTGTTTGTTGTTCTCCCCCTCCTCCCACTAGAACGTAAACTCTAAAAGGGTCAGGGCTTTGGTCTGGTGTGTTCTGTACCGTATTCCCAGTGTCTATGAGCCTGGCACACGGTAGGCGGGGTCTGGGGTAGCTTGCACCCAGGAAGGTGTGCCTATCGTCCGGGAAGGCTTCCGAAAGGGTCTTGAGTCACACCCACAGCAAGAGTAGCTTCTGGCCCTGCCACACCAGACGGCTTCCTGGGAGGAATGGGTTGGGCAGGGCTGTGTGTACAAGAGTGTGTGCAGAACTGTGTGGAAATGGTAGGACTGGGAATCAGGGCCGTGGCTGTGTGTGGTAACTGTGGGGTGATTGTGTGCTGAGGGAGAGAGGGGCCTTTAGGGTCAGCCCAAGAAGCAGAGACCTAGTTAGCGCCTCAGATTCGTCCTTGGCCTCCAGCAGGTGTACTTGTGGTGCGGCCAGCCTGGCCAGACCCTCCCCGCAGTGTCCTTTGAGGGGCCGAGAATGGTAGTGACTATTTGGTCAAGCATCTCTGAGGAGGTGCAGGGGAAGCTTCAGGCATTTCCCCTCCTGAGCCAAAGGAATGCCGGAGAAGCCCCGAGAACAATGGGGAGCCGACAGCCCCTAGGCGGCCCTGTGACGTGGGCCTCGAGGGGGACGCGCAGCTGCCAGCCAGAACCTGGGGATACAGAGGAGCCTCGGAATCCGTGAAGGAGGAAGCCGGAAGCAGCTGGGGATGACACCGATAGGCATTTCCCGCCACAGGATGCCCTCCTGCTTTCTTCACTGCCGCTGCAGCTGCAAAAGCAAAGATGCAGCTTCCCTCTGGCCCCAAATGGCCGTCCTAGAGGTTGGGAGCTGTCGGGTCCCACTCCCGGCCTCCCTCCCTGTCCCTGAGGAGAGCACGCAGCTCTCTCAACCCACAGCAGGGCGCCCTGTAGGCCTAAAGGAAAAGTGGGCTGGTTTGAGGTGATTGTCTAGCTCTTTCCACGCCTGACCCCAGGCTTATGCTGCCTTTGCCAAAAGAGGGGCTGCTTCTGAGGGCTTTGGGGCCTCTCGTGCTTGCCCTGGGCATTGCTGGCCTCCCCGTCTTCACCTCATGTCAGTGCCTCAGTGAACAGCGCTAGGCCGCAGGCAGATGCAAGCCTCTCACTCTGGACAGCCTATCCCACCTGGGTTCCCGGTTCCAGGACTTCTCAATCTTTTTTGCACCGCAACTCACTCTAAGCATCCTCCCATCGACATACTTGAGTTGTGATAACAACCCCCGGACACACAGAAATATGCAGTGATCACGGCCACACCTGTCCACGATCCTCAGTGGTTGCTCAAGCGCGGGAAGACAGGCTAGGGGGCATGCGCGATTCCCAGCACAGAAGTTATAACCCCACCCTCTCTCTCCCATTTAAGAAGGCCTGGGACTTCCCTGCTGGCACAGTGGTTAAGAATCCGCCTGCCAATGCAGGGGACACGGGCTCGAGCCCTGGTCCAGGAAGATCCCACATGCCGCGGAACAGCTAAGCCCATGCGCCACAACTACTGAGCCTGCACTCTAGAGCCCGCGAGCCACAACTACTGAGCCCATGCGCCACAACTACTGAAGCCCGCACGCCTAGAGCCTGTGCTCCGCAACAAGAGAAGCCACCACAATGAGAAGCCCACACACCACAGTGAAGAGTAGCCCCTGCTCACCACAACTAGAGAAAGCCCGCGCACAGCAAAGAAGACCCAACGCAGCCAAAAATAAACAAATAAATAAAGAAATTTATAAAGAAGGCCCGCCGGTGTGAAAGTAACCTTGTTCTAGGAGTAACTCTGACTCCATTCTTATTTTAAAAAGGATAATCCTGAATCTAATCTCGTTTATCATAAAAAGGATACTCATCTGCAAACTTTGGTGCTTTATTATTAGACACACCTCACAGCTGACCTGCCTTAACTCCGTTATTCACGGAAATGGCCCCATCCAGAGCCTTGCTCTGGAATTTTATTGCGTAAGAGTGGGTTCGATGAGTGGCCCTCTTCTGGATGTCTCAGCCAGGGTGGGGGTGACCATGAGTCCAGATGGCGGGCTGCACCAGGGCACCAGCGCTCGGGCTGTGCACACGGCAGCGACAGCTTGGTTCAAGCCATGGTGAACACTGGAAATAAAAAAAGAGAGAGAAAAGAAAAAAAAGAACACTGCGAAACAGCCTGCTCGCCACCTCCCAGGCAAGCGCCACAAACCTGGAGCCCATTCAGAGATGGCCAACTAAACGGTCCATCCAGGGACAGAGTGCTGTAGAACCTGAAGACCAAACATGTGGGTGTGCGTCAGGAGCTGCCTGGAAGAGATACAGACACAGGGAGCCCTTCAGTGAGAGAGAGGAAAGGGTGCAGAGAGATCACATAGATCTCTGCTGTCCAAAACAGTCACCAGCAGGCACATGTCACTATGGAACACTTGAAATGTAGCTGGTGCGAAACAAGACGCCTCATCAGTGTAAAACACACTGGAATTTGGTGGGGAGGGATAAATTAGGAGTTTGGGATTAACAGATACACACTACTATACATAAAATAGATAAACAACAAGGACCTACTATATAGCACAGGGAACTCTACTCAATATCTTGTAATAACCTATAGTGGAAAAGAATCTGAAAAAGGGGCTTCCCTGGTGGCGCAGTGGTTGAGAGTCTGCCTGCCGATGCAGGGGATGCGGGTTCGTGCTCCGGTCCGGGAAGATCCCACGTTCCGCGGAGCGGCTGGGCCCGTGAGCCATGGCCGCTGAGCCTGCGCGTCTGGAGCCTGTGCTCCACAATGGGAGAGGCCACAACAGTGAGAGGCCCGTGTACCGAAAAAAAAAAGAATCTGAAAAAGAACATTTTATATATATATATATATATATATATATAAAATCGCATCACTTTCCTGTACACCTGAAACTAAGACAACATTCTAAATCAACTATACTTCAATTTTAAAAAAAAGAGAAAAAAACCACACTGGAATTTGAAAACTTTGTATTAAAAAAACAATGTCAGATACCTCATTAAAATTTTTCATATTGAATACATGTAAAAAGGACTATTTTGGGTAAATTGAGTTAAATAAATATACTATTAAACATATATAATTACAAAGGGGCACGAGGACACTTGATGGTTTCACAGGTGTACACATATGTCAATCTTAAACCGTACACCTTAAATATGTGCAGTTTATTATATGTCAATTATACCTCAGTAATGCTGTTAAAAAATTCTTTAGTAGCTCCCCCATTGCTACCTGAGAAGATAAACAAGAACTAATTTCACCTGTTTATTTTTTTTAATGTGGCTATTTGAAATTTTAAAATTACATATAGGTCTTGCACTATACTTCTGTTGGACAGGGCTGACCTAGTGATTGTATGCCATTTCACAGATCATGAGACTGAGGCCTAGAGAGGGAAAGAAGCTTGCTCGTGTAATGAGGTGCAGCAAATTTTATTACTTAATGCCAAGAATCTACAGGGCAAGAACTACCTATGTTGGTAAAGACTTGATAAGTTCTTGGGGGTAGAAGGTGATACACTCCCTGACCTTCATTCACACCCTTAATGGGTACCAAAGGCTTCAGAATTTGAAGCAACCTTAGAAATCCTGGAGGGAAAGAGTAAGGAGCAGAGAGGAAGAGGGACAGAGGAGGCAGGGAGCTGTGTGTAATGTGACTCCTTCCCCAGGATTCCATCAGCCAAAGACCTTCAGTAAATTTTACTCTCATTTTCTTGGTGGGAAGGGTCTACGTTTCCTCTCTTGGTCAATATGGTGAAAGCACAGATCACGCCCAAAGCTCCAGGAACCTGGGCGGCACACGAGACCATGAGAATATAAATCTTCCCTATTCCTCCACCCCAAGAAATTCACAAATATCTTGGACCGGGCTCTTGACTTGCCTGGGTCATGGCACAGAGGTGGGGGTGGGAGGACTCAAAGCAACGTCATTCAGATCTCAAGGACCTGATAACTCAGGGACCCACTAGTATGGTCAGAATTTTAAAAGTTAAGAAGAATATGATCAGAGTGACTGGAGCTTTATTTCCCTCCTCCCACCCCTTAATTCAGCATTTGAACCAAAAACGGATTAAGGAAGCCTGTACTATGTGCAAGGCCAACCTTCACTCCCACCATGCTAGGTGCTGTGAAGTGTACAGAAAAGCCATGGTTGCTTGAAGGCCACAGAGAAGTCATTTCAGCAAGAGGTGGCACGGGCAATGAACAAAAGTCCGAGTAGAGTAGTTAAAGGTATATGAGGGTGCTTGAGGCCACCAAGAAAACAGCTCAGCTCCCTGGTAGGCCCAAGTCCAGCCCCAATGGCTGATGGACCTGAGTCAAGGAGGTGTAAATGTGTCCATAATTGCTGGCCAGGAGGGAAAAGAGGGAGGGAAAGTGGGTAGCATCTGGAGCCCAAGGTCAACAGGAACTGGGTCAATCATGCAGGAAAGGGAGCAGTGGGTTGCATTTTGGGGGGAAGAAAATGTGTGGGACTTGGCTCTGAGATCCTGATCAATCTGGCTGTACTGTAGACTGAGAGTCCCAGGATTAGAGGGCGCATAAAGCAGCCCAGATGTGGTCCAGGGTGCCTCAGCACTACTGTCAGGGCCCAGCATGGTGGAGGCTGCTGGGAGTATCCCTCCACTGTGTCTGCCGTCCACCACGCCCCAGCCTCACCACTGCTCACCGGGAGCGTCTGATCAAGGAGTAGCGGTGGATCCATGTGAGCCGGTCCCAACCATTGAACACATAACTCCCTGGTGACGGATCCTTCACCTTCCCGTGGGGAGGCTGGACAGGGCTGAGGAGCAGCTGTGATCTCCCCCTGGGTCCCATTATCACCCCTTCTCAACTTTATTCAATCATTCACCAAGGACCCATTGAGCACATCCTGGGTGTAAGGCCCTGTGGAAATTACAGGAGGGGTCCCAGCCCTCAGGTAACGGGGACCTGTGGATATCTTCTTATGATACCAAGTAGTTCCCCAGGACAGATCCAGCTAAAAGGCTATGGGAAGTTAGAGGAGGGAGAGAGTATTTCCACTTGGGTGGATCAGGAGGACTTCATGGAGGAGGTGGCATTTGAGCTGAACTTTGAAAGGGAGTAGGATTTGCATATTGATTCCTAACCCTTTGTATAGTGCTTATGATATACCAAATACTCTTCTAGGTGTACTACAAAGAGTAACTCATTTAGGGCTAATCACAGTCCTAGGAATAAGAGCCATTATTGACCCCATTTAATGGAGGTGAAAATGGAGGCACAGAGGCCACACAGATGGTAAGCAATGGAGCCCAGAATCAAACGTAAACAAAGTCCATGCTCGTCAATACTAGGCCATAATGTCTCTTGGATGGGCAGAAGTGGGGTGGGGGCAGAGTGGTCCAAGGAAGAGAATAAGCAGACAGTCAGGGATGCAAGAAAAGATGGCCCTCTCCTGGAAAAAAGAGATGAGTCTGTTATGACTGGAGTGTTTGGGGCATGAAGGGAGAAGTCCAAGATGGGACAGAAAACGAAGGTGGTTTCAAGCTAAGTGGTCAGGCATCTGAGGGCAATGGGTCTCATGGCGCTTTGAGGGATGCAGTAGCACTCATCTTAGACCCGACTCAAGAGAGGAGGCACATCCCTCTGAAGCCATGCTCAGGTGACACAGTGCTGTCCATTTCTCGGGGGGCCTTGCAGAGGTCCCCTGCCATCCACTAAGCCCTAAGGCGGGTGTTCATTCGGGGACAAGAATGGAAAATCCGTCATGCTCAAGGAAGGAAATTCCACAGTGAAGGCCCCTTGAGCTGCATCACTGCAGCAAGAGCCGTTGCTCATGCGAGGCAGATCCCGTTCCTGTTTTGTTTGTTTGGGGACTGAAGGTTGTTTTTCCCCTGCTCTGCTTGTGTTTATGTTGGGAGACATTTACCATCAAAAAGCAAAGGCCAGGCAGCGCTCCCGCCAATGCAGCGACCACAGAGCCCTTCACTCCGGCATTTCCGGCTCGCGCCCACCTGATGTATTTCTCAGTTGAACAACATCAAAGATCTCCTTTTCTGGCTTCCCTCTCATATTAAAGGGACTGTTGCTGAGAGGAAGCCATTTGACTCTGGAAGAAAAGCAATTTCTAGACTTGGCATCCTCGCCCGTCTCCAGCCTGGGTGAGAAGTGAAACAGGCTTGTTCCACAGCCCGCAGCAAGGAAGCAGGAGCGGGGACCCCAAGGTCTGGGTCCTTGTGCCCCACATCCAGCCCGGGGAGCAACTGCAGCCCTAAGGCAGCAGCGCTTATTGAATCAGATTTCAGAACGGGCAGAATGGAAAGCAGCAGAGGTGACACCACGGGTCTCCGACCTCCAGCGTGAATAGCTTTATTTGGCAGATGAAATAACTGAGAAGAAAAGGACGAGGATGAGACCCAGAGGAGTGAGAGAGAGTAGGGGGGCAGGCAGAAGATAAAGGCTACAAAGAGAACAGAATGAGGGGTGGAGAGAAAGGGCGACCCCCATGGCCTCTGCAGCCATCTGGCCAAAGGTCCCTCTGCGCCTTTCTGCTGTCCCCACCTCTGGCCCCCACCTGGCTGCTCTATCCCTGGCCTGTGCCTGACCCACACCTCCTTCATTCTTCACCACCGAGCTGGTGCCTCCTACCAGCCCTCAGATAGACAACTGCATCCCAACCAGGCCTGCATTGAGCCCACCCGCCCCATCCCAATCCCTTGTCTCCTTCAAGGTCCAGCCCTAGCCCCACTCCCTGTGCGAAAGCCCCCCGTGCTCTCCCCACTTCTTCCATGGCATAAAGTACAGGCTGCAGAGTTTCACACGGGGCTACGGACAGAATGCCCGTTGGGTTTCCTCCTGCCCTCCCGTGTGAGGTGACACACTCCATCATCAGCCAGGATGGAGACCAAGTCCTCTACTTTTTTCTCGCTTCCCCCTTGCCCTCCTTTTCCCTCCCCTCCCCTCCTCTCCTCTCCCTTCCCCTCCTTTCCTCTTGCCAACAGCACCCAACAACGGGCCACGCTCTGGTGCCTGGTTAGACATATTGATATGATCCCATGAGCCTCCCCAGCGACAAGAGGGATCCACTGACCACTGAGCCTAGTGGTGGCTAAGCATGGGGGTTGGGGAGTGGGAGATTGGGGATGGGCAGGTGGCAAAAAGAAAAGGGCACAACAGATAACAGGAAGTCTCGGACAAGGAGAGGAAGCCATGTCCCAAGAAAAGGTAGAAAGTGATAGCATGTTGCCTGTGCCCAAGAGGCTGAGGAGAGGAACAGAGAAACGGTGACCTAGTTACACGGTCCCCCGTGCTGGCGCCCCACCCTGTCCCATGCACAGCTGGAAACATGTGCCGGCTCCACCTGCACGAGGGAGCAGCTCCCCGCGCCCCAGCTGCAGCTCCAGCAACGGTGGGAGGGTGGGCGATGAGGGTGTGGGTGGTGCACTGATCCGGGGACTCTCTCTGGCCTGGACTCTGTGCAAGTCCAAGTGCAAGGTCTCCTGGCTGGATCTGGGGCCGGGTGAGGAACAGAGCCAGGTTGGCCCTTGTCGGACTAATCTCTGAATCCCTCCTCATCCTGTCCCCCACTCAGCACACAGCCCGGCATACTGCGCGTGCCCAGCAAGGCCTTGCCAATGAACGGTAAGAAGAGCTGCCATTTCTGGAACACCTGCTATGTACCTGGCACTGTGCCTCACAAGGCTTATCTCATTTAACCTGGACAATGCGATGAGGAAAGTGCTGTTTTTTCGACCCATTTTACAGATGAGAAAATGCACGCTCGGAGAGGTTACAAGCGACTTGTCTGAGGTCATAACACGAGTACACAGTTGGACTAGTATTTAAGGTCAAGTCTGTCTGATGTTAGGGTCAGGCTCATCACCCCATATTACACTGTGGAATGAAGGAAAGAAACTGCAATCACCACTTTGACCTCAGCAGTCCTGTGCTTGAAGCACAACACATGGATTGATTAGGTGTGAGGGCTGAGATACATCCCCCTTTCCAACGCACACACATGTACACACACACACACGGGCACACACGCACACACACACACTCCAGGCTTTGGGAACATCACTTCAGTGCAAATGTTGCAATCCCCAGCAGCCAAGATCAGTTACTGCAATCGGCACTCTCTTTTTTTACATCTTTGTTGGAGTATAATTGTTTTACAATGGTGTGTTAGTTTCTGCTTTATAACAAAGTGAATCAGTTATACGTATAAGGAAGGGCCTCACTGAGGTTCAAAGCTATTCATTCACATACAAAATCAATGAGAAAATTCAGGAGCGCTCTGGGCACACACAGGTCTCCTCCTGAATTGTTGTTGTTTACCACAACTACCAGCACACAGGATCTAAACTGCAGTAGGAGCTGATGCAGCACTTCCTAAGCAACCTAGGTCAACAATGACCAAAACAGAAACAGGGGAATTCCCTGGCTAGTAACTAATAATGGCTCATTTCATACTCACTGGCTGGGCAGCCTCAAGCAACTTACTTGACCTCTCTGAGCCTCAGTATTCTTGTTTGTAAAAATGAGAATGATAATAGTGTCTCCCTCATAGGGTCACTGTAGGGCTTAAAATGAATGAATAGATGTAAGGTGCTTGGAACAAAGCATGGTACGTAATAAGCACAATATAAGTGTCACTTATTATTTGTATAATGTTGATGATGATGTTGTGTCTTCCATAGGAACCACATGCTCTATGAAGGCAGGCAGGGGCCAGGACTGCCTACAGCTCTAGAACACAGTGAGCACTAAGCATACACAGTAGGTGCTCCCTTGAATCTCATGTGTGACTTTCACCCAGGGCTTTGGGAACTCTCACACTATGTTAGGGCTCAGATATTCTTATACATGAGTCAGCAGTGCCCTTCCCTCCCATAGGGGACACAAAGGATAGAGACACCGCAGTCTCTGCTTTCCTGGGGAAACTCAGTCCAGTAGATCGAGCCCAGAGAAATCACTTGCAAGCCATCCAGAAGGAAGTAATCAAACAGGTAGGCACAGATTGTGATCATTGTTACCGAAGAAATAAACTGGCTGATGATGAAGAGCATCTGTCTATATGGTGACCAGGGGAGCAGGGGAGACCTCATGGCTTTATGTGAGTGCCCAGACCTCTATGCGGTGGTGGCATTTGAACTTAGACTTGAAAGATGAAAAGGATGATCTGGAAAAAGAACATTCCAGGCAGAGGGAAGAGCAAACACATGCCCCAGAGCAGTCAAGGGTTTGGGGTCTCTGGAACAGAATGGTGGCCAGTGTGCCTGGGTCGTTAGGCAGAGGGATGAGGCTGGAAAGGCAGGCGCAGGCCCTGTAAGCCTCCGTGAGGGAAGCCATGACCAAGACCTTCCCCTCCAACAAGCTGTCAGAACATATTGCTAAAGCAGGTTCCTGAAGAGTCCTCTGTAGCAGCCCTTTGTTAGCTCTCTTCCTATTGATATGTAGTGGAAAATGAGTTATCAGAAAATAAGAAACAGCTTCGGGGAGAGACATATGCAATATGTCAATTAAAAAATAAATGAATCCAAAGTGTGGTCTCTGCCTAATTCATCTGAATTTCCTGAGTCCCTATTGACATATCTGTGAGGAAACATTGGTGTCCACATCCTGGGCAGGAGACACAGTAAACCTCAAAATATCCCAACCACAGGGACAAGGTTCCTACCCTCCCACCCCCAATCCCAAGAATCCTACTCAGAATCAGGTTCCAGGTCTTGGCTCCTTGAACCTGCCTGGAAGACAGTCTAAGGAGTGTGTGTTTCCTACCTTATATCTCAGCGCTGTTGTTCTGGCCCTCAAGACGTTTCTTCTTCAGCAGGCTCGGCCCAGAAGACCGTGTGTGGCAAAGATCACGCTCAGCAGATATCCACTTGCTCCCATACATTTCCCAGCCTCCCCTGCAGTTGTTTGGGCCACGTAACAAATTCTGACCAAGGGAGAGTGACGTGCATCATTTTGGGGGCTGAGGTGCTAAGAGTTGTCATGTGCTGTGACTGAGTGGTGCCCGCGTCCTGTCAATTCATATTTCGAGGCCCTGACTCTCAGCGTGGCTGAACTAGGGTTAAGGAAGGATTAATTAAATGAATGAAATGAAGTCATGAGCGTGGGACCCTGATCTGATAGCATTGGTACCCTTATAAGAGGAGATACCAGAGAGCTCGCAGTGAGAAGGCGGCCATCAGCAAACCAGGGAGAGAGCTTTCACCAGGAACCAAATCGGTTGGCACCTTGATCTTGACCTTCTCAGCCTCCAGAACTGTGAGAAATAAATTCCTGTTGTTTCAGCCACCCAGTCTGTGGTAGTTTGTCATGGCAGCCTCAGATGACTAAGACACGTGCTTCCCCATCTCTCTCCCCGTGCTGTGGAGATCTTGGAGGCCACATGTTCCAGACAGCCCAGCTACCTGTTGTCTAATCCTCATCAGACTTTGTGTGAACAAGAAATACGCCTTTCCTGCATTAAACCACTGAGATTTCAGGGTTTCTGTGTAACTTCAGCAAACCTAGCCTACCTTGAGCCATGCACAGAGAGCAATGCAGAGCAATGCAGAGAAAAGGACACGGTACGTACCACGTTTGTCCAAACAAGAGCAGAAGCAGAGGAGCTCCACTAGCGCTTCTCCCTCTGGCCCAGCTTGCCCCCCATGACTTTGTGTGGACCCAGTGAGCCCTGGATATTCAGACAGATGCGAACTCTGCTTTCTGGGTCCTGGGATTCAGCCAACAGTGAAGATGTAAACTGCTCAAGGAATCCCATTGAGGTCTCAAGTGAGAAAACAAGAGCTCCGGCTGCTAAAAAGTTGGGAAACCCTGGGAGATAAGGCATTGTCTCCAAACAGCCCCCATTGAAATGCAGACCAGTTTCCTGGAAGGGGTCACTCATTTATCCACTGACAACCAGGAAGTACTTTCTTAGGGATCGATTTCTCAGGGGAGGGCTGGAGGGACAGGCCCAGTGTCTCAGACCCTGGGTCACAAATTACAGGCAGACCACACAGCTTGGCCCAGGGTTACACCTCCTCTACCAATGGGGAGGTTTGCATTTTCATCAGGACCATGACTGTGCCCCTGTGACTTCCCCTGTGACTTCTCACTGGTATGCCCCTCTTGGGCCAGGTCACCTGCATGACCCTCTCTCTAAACCATCCATGAGAGAGGATGGAAGTGAACCTTGGGGCTTTGCTTTTATTCATTCATTCAAATGCTTGGCAAGACTTACCTACAAGCATCTTCTTCCATCTGACCGTCCAAATTCTTCTCCTCTTTTAAAGCCAAGCTCAACCCTAATCTCCCCTAAGAAGCCTTCCCTTACTCCCCCTTCCCTTTGTAATGTCTGCTGACCTCCTAAGAACCAACATTTATCGTATACCGCTATGTACCAAGCCCTCCACAAGCTCATACTTCCTGTATACCATCTCATCTGACCCTCTGGATCCTGAGGGAGGTGTGATCACCCCTACTTTAAATCTGAGGAAACAAGTTCAGAGAGGGAAAGTGACTTATCCAGAGTCACACAGCAGGCTGTCCAGTGGTTAGGACTCTGCGCTTTTACTGCCACTACCGAGGGTGCAGTTTCGATCCCTGGTCAGGGAATTAAGATCCTGCAAGTGTTGCACGGCCAAAAAAAAAAAAAAATAGCCAACAAAGAAAGTCGCACAGCAAAGCCTATCAGATTCCAGGCCTATCAGATTCCAAGACCCCTACGATAACCACCACTCTGTCTTGACCCCCCAGAGCTCAGTCTCCGTTATCGTCTGTTTTGAATTGCTCCCCAATCCCTGCAAGCTCGTTGAGGGTAGGGACAGCTTCTTTTAACTGGTTAATAATTAGCCCTTCTCCTTGGAGCAAAGACCTTGTGGTCAGTGTGGGCAGCAGGTGTGGGAAAGTGTGGGTGAAAATGTGGGCGTGGGGGAGTCGGCTGGAAGAATTAATGGCCGAAGGGCTTCTCCCACCTCAGGAGCTCTGCACCCAACTGAGCTGAGACTCCACAATGAACCAGTTACACGGTGCAAAACACCGACCCCGAAAACCTGCCACCCGTCTGAGCTTTCTTCAAAGAGCTCTCGCGGCCCTGGTCTCCTTGTGGGCCCCCTGGGGTGAGGCTGAGCCAGCAGCTGGAGGGAGGGAGAACAGGGTCTGGGGCTGGCACAGCAACCGACCCTGACTCAGATGGGCAGGCCCAGAACAGACTTTCCCCAGGGGGAGTCTGGATGACGCCTGCAGCTAAGCTGCCGGGAAAGAGCATCCCCCCCACCCCGACCCACCCCAAAAGAGCCAAGCAAAGTTTTGTGACTGCGACAGAGGTAAGAACGCTGGAAAGGAAGGCTGGAGACCTGTGTCCAAGTCCCGGCACTCCCACTGAGTGACCCAGCTCGATGACAGCCTCTCTGGGCGTGTCCTCAGGTGTAAGATGATGGCGGAGCCTCCCTCGCAGGGCAGCAGGACAAGGCAATGGGATCCTGTCGGCTAAGCTGGGGGCTCCGGGCCTCCTTGCGCCATTCACTTGCTGTGGAACTTGGAGTAGGTCTCCTAACTTCTCTATGATTGATCTGTAAGAAACCGAAGAATGTTTTTAACTACCTGAAAGCAGGTATTATTAAATGGAAATAGAAAGAGTTTTTTAACTGAAAGCAGAGGGCTGGTCTCTATGTTCTCTCAAGGTCCCTTCCTGTTCTGTGTTTCCATGATTTAAAAACAAAACAAGGCACCAACAAAAACTTGGAACTGGAGAAGGGAGCCGAATGCCAGGGAGGCCGCTTTCTGAGCCGCTCCCTCAACAAGCCAAACAAAACTGAGGTTATTCCGCCCCCTGGTGGACCCCTCTACCACTGCAGTCACTGCCAGCGCCGGCTAGGTTTCAGGAGATCTAGAATCACTTACGGCCATTCACCCATTCACTCGTGCCTCACACATGAATTGAGGGTACCGCTCTGGGCCAAGCTCTACGCTGTACACTGGGGGTACAAAGGTGAATGACACTAGGACCCCTCCTTGAAGGGGACTTGTTATGATGTGATTCCTACTCATCTTCTGTGAAACGCATAGGATCTAAGTTATGGTCAGCTATGTTAAGTAGTTTAAATGGAGTCACAGTGGCCAATGTGAACTTCTATATTAGTGGTTTTGAAACATCTGGTATAGGACTTCTAGTGTTTTAGAGCGTCTTAAATCAAAGAGTGTTACTTTAGATATGAAGTTTGTTTGGCAACGTCCACAAAAAGACTTCATTGGAACAGGAGCAACTGATAGAGACAAGACCCCCTGGTGCATAACTGTCACACCCTACTGATGGACTCCTTACAAAGGGACCACTGAGCCGAGGGACTTGAAGGCTTCCTGATAGAGGACCAGCTCCACACTGCCGGGAGCTGTTCAGAGGGTCGCGGTCCAAGGCCCTGTTGGAGCAGAGGGTGACTCCCGCTCATGCTTGTCATGAGACCCATGTCTGGACCAGAGACTGTTGCTTGTGCAGAGATGTCTCCTTCCTGGACTCCTCCTTGGAGTGCTTCCTTACCTCCCCTTTCTATTTTCCCTACCCTGACCAACCTGTGTTGCGTGCTAACTGGGTGCAGTAAACTGAGTGATTCGTGAATTAAATATTGGCTGTGTTTCCTAGATCTCCAATCCTGTGGTTCTTACTTGGCCTCACCGCTGGGCCTTGGTTACAGGGCTGCAGTCTAGCAGGACAGACAGACACACAGAGAGATCATTTTGATACAGCTAAATAAGGGCTCTGTTAAAGGTATGTATGGCTTGGGGAGAGGCAGGGGACATGTCAGGAAGAGCTTGGCAAGAAGAGGTGGTGGTTGAGTTTGATGACTGACTTGGCGTTCTTTAAGGGCCTTCTGGACAGAGATGGGTGTGTGAAGGCACAGGGCATATGTAAGGGACAGCAGAATGTTTCATACGCTGGGGCCACAGTGTGGGTTGGGGGCACAGGGGGAGATGAATCTGAGAGCTGGCTGGTGGTCAGGGTGTAGGGGTTCTTGTGTGCCACGTGGATGGCTTGGATCGCATCCCTGGGTGATTGGGAATCCTTGAAGGGCTTTGAGCAGGGTACTGACATGGTTAGATGTGAATTTCTGTGAGTTCGTTCTGGCTGCTTTGTAGAGAATGGGCTGTAGGACTGTAAGGCTGGTAAAGCTCTTGGGAGGGTTGCCAGATTTAAAAACAAATCAAAAGAAAAAAAAATAAACCAGGATGCCTGCTGAAATTGACATTTTAGATAGAGAACAATTTTTAGTATAATTCTATCCCAAATATTGTACGGGATATACAACAAATTATTGTTCGTGTGTCTGAAATTCAAATTTAACTGGGCATCACATATTTTATCTGGAAGCCGTATCTCAGAGTCATCAAGGAGAGATGATGGAGGCTTGGACTAGGGTGGAGGCAGTAGAATTGGATAGAAGTGGAAAATTCAAGCAGTATTCTGAGATAGAAGTGGAAGAACTTGGGGACGACATGGATGAGGGAAAATGAGAGGGACATATCAAACATCACACCCAGTCTCAGTTTGGGCCGTTTGCTCTGTGTCGGGTCCTCTAACCGCACCCCATCCCAACCACCACACACATCGAGGTCAAGGGTCCTTGCTAAAACCTCCCTGAGAACCCCTGACCCCAGGAGCCAAGACATCCTGCAGCCCCCCGTCTGCAGCTCCTTCGCTTCCATACCTGCTTGGCTCTGCATTTTGGTCTCACCCCTTGTTCGGTCTGGCTAATCAGCCACGGGCTGACGCCTGGAGTCCAGCCAGGGCCACTTTAGGCCTCTGTTCTTTGCCTCTCTCTGCTCCACGCTTCACAACGGCTGGCATGGGGTGCCCAGCCCAGGCCTCCATGGCTGACCAGGACAGATCTTTCCTGTCAGGGAGGAAAATCCCAAACATTTCCGGAAGGCCGCACGTTTCCCTAGCGGCTTTCTCACCCGCAGAAGACTGGGACTGGAATGGTGGCCTGGCTTCTCAGAGTTTCTTGTGAGCCGACGGTGCCTCCCAGTGGCCACACAGCATAGTGCAGGCTGAGGTGAGATGGGACACTGGTGTTTGGACGGGTTTCCAGGGAGATCTTTACACTCCCGACCTCTCCCCTGGCAGGGCACAGGGGTCCTGCCCCTGCTGGTGGCCACCCCTCAGCTCTCATGGATTTAAACAACGCATCTGTTTGGTGGAGCTGCTGGTAGACGGGTGGCCCAAGGTGACATCCGAAGGATTGAACAACTAGGCCCTGAGGTCTCTGTTCCTGGCAGGACGCAGGAAGACGCTCCGAGTTGAACGGGTGAGAGTCCCTTAAATCCCCAGCCTTCCATATTTGATAGAAACCACCCTACAAATCAAGGTAGCTGTGCTTCAGGATCCCCTTCCCCATACCTGCCTGTGGAGGGTAGGCGGGTCTCACAGATGGTTCCCTACGGTGCACGTGCTGCCAGCCGGACAGTGGGCCTGGCTGCCGTAGAGGGTGGCTGCCCAGCTCTCCAGCACGCCACTGCCTTCTCTGGGGTCACAGCCAGTCAGAAAGAAACTAGCAAACGTCCCACCCACTCTCTCTTCCACACCAGAGCCTGTGAGTATGTGGCTAGAGCCAAGGTTCTGGGCCCCAAGCAGAGGAGGTGAGAGACATGGGGCCTCAGATGACCTCGCGGGCTGGAGTGCAAGGCTGGTATGGAGGAATTGAAAACGTCTTCTGAGGAGCCCGGCTCCAGAAATGCAGCTCGTCCCTTGCCCTCTGTCTCCAGGCACTTGCCTGGGGGCCTGGGAACACCCCAGGCTGTGGCGCGGAGGGTGAAGTAACCACGGACCCAGCGCTATCTGGCTGGAGATGGTGAACTACCCCCTAGGAATGGCACACCCTCTGCTTTCTAGCAGGTTTGGGCCATCAGCCTCTGCCGTGGCCTATGGGGGCCCTGGTCTCTATTTTCCAGGGCCCAGGACTTTGGAGAAATATGCAACTTATCATGTGCCTCATGTGTGAAATGAGAATAACAATAATATTCACCTCAAAGCTACATGAGTTAGTCCATGTTTTGTTGTTTTTATTAAGGTGAATACTTCTTAGAGTCTGAGATTGAGTCTCTGCAAGGGTCTAGACACCAGCTCGGCTCTAAAGTGCCTCAAGGTCTCTCCCTTTCCCTTCCTCGCTGGGTCCTCCAGTTGTCCACTTGAAAAATGAAACAGGAATCATCCCATCTTTTCCATGGGCTGCGAGTCTCTGAGAATGAGGATCTCTGGAGGTTCTGTGGATCGGGGCGGGTTGTGGGGGGAGACCATGGTCATGGTCATTGAGTTGTGCAGCATCCCAGCTGTCTTCCAGTAAATGATGAGCAACAGTTTGCCTGACCTCCGGGGCTGAGGGGCTGTGGTCTGCCTGCGACATCAAGATATGCTCCGGAGGCTTCACCTTACGTCAGCCACCAGCCTACTCTACCCTAGACAGTTGCTTTACTCCCACTTCCTGGCCGGCACTGAGAGATATGAATGTGGGAGGCCCAAGGTGGCCACCTTCTCTTCAGGCAAAGGGTCCACCTGCTGCAGACCAGCTCCGTCAATGTGAATTCCTTGCCATCACTGGGTTTCACAAGGCATCAGTCACCATTCGTGTCTCTGACCTAACCACCTGGCCAGCGACCTCCTCAGGCAGGGGAAGAATTTCTCAGTCTCTGATGAGAAGCATTTGTCTTGGTTTAGGTGTGAAGTATGGATCCGGCTGTATGGTGTCCCAACATGGCCGATCAAAGCCTAAACGCTAGAATCGCGCTCAACATGAGGGAGATGCTCATGCAGAGGGAAGCGCGTGGGCACTGAGATTGAGGCTACGGCAGACTCATGACTCCCATGTATGTCACGCTCATCCGAGCAATGTGCTCATTGAGTGGTAGGGGGTGAAATCGCTTCACAAAACAGTGATTTTTATCTCTCTTTCTGGTCTGAGCACTTTTATGTTAATTCCTGCAAGTTAAACGCCATGTGATATGTACTTACCATCAGGGCCAACCTCCAGGTTTGTGGGTGCTTTGCTAACGGGCCCCAGCCTCCAGAGGTGGTGGGCTCAGATCACCACAGTCTAGAGCACGGGTCAGCAAATTTTTTCTGTAAAGGGTCAGATTTACATATTTTAGACTTTGTGGGCCATATGGTCTTTGTTGGCAGCCACAAAGCAGCCATAGACACCACGTAAAGAAGTGAGCATAACTGTGTTCCGGTAGAACTTTATTTGCAAAAACAGATGATGGGCTGGATTTGGTCCTTGGGCTATGTAGTTTGCCAACCCTGGAGCTCAAATGAGACATAATTCTATAAGACTTCTCCAGAGGTGAATTACGAATCAGTCGCACAGGAGAGTGCCCTATGAAATATAGGGTCATCGAGGGTCTTCGTGGACATCTTAAATGGGCCTGTGTAGCTGGGTAGGTGGGCAGGGCATCTGGCTTCGGTCCCTCAACGGTATGTCCTGTGCCCATCCTCACAGAGCAGGCCATCTTGGCATTCTGGGTCTCCTAGACTGTGGTTGGATTAAGTCTAAATCTCAACCAGGTATGGGGATATATGTACACATATAGCTGATTCACTTTGTTATACAGCAGAAACTAACACATCATTGTAAAGCAATTATACTCCAATAAAGATGTTAAAAAAAAATCTCAACCAGGACCATTGCACATAGGTAACTGCCCCTTGACTGTGCCAGACTGTTTGTGTTAGCTCACTGGCTGATGCTAAGCACACCACCAGCCAACCCTGGGCCACCCCTCACCCCGCCTGTCTAAGGAGAGAAGGGACGTGAGGATTGCCAGGGTGGGACGGTGCTGCCATTCATGGAAGGCATAGGAAGAGGAGGTTTATGTGGTATGATGAGTTTGGTTTGGGGTGTATTGATTTTAAGACGGCTGTGGGACATCCCAGTGGACGTATCCAGCAGGTAGTTTCCTACAAGCATTCATATACCTAAATTCAACTCTGCTCACGCTGCTAAAGAAGAGACAAAATGACAATGGAAAGTATTCTAGGGATTCTCTCTCCCCTTCGGCCAAGCAAACGTGTTCTGGAATGCATGTGAGACGAAGAGGTGGGTTTGGTGGGTCTGCTGTTTCTTCAGCGGGTCTCAGTTCTCCCATGCCTGTCATGGTAGGACCATTTCCCTGGGCTGAGGATGGGCTGTGCATTTAAAGATGCCATTGTACATGGTGTGTGTGTGTGTGTGTGCGCGCGCGCGGGTGTGTACGTACACACGCATGAGCATGCCATGCTTTCTGGGAACATTATTTCACTTTGGGGGTATTTTTATGGGTATATTCAATTTTTGCCTAAAATTGACTGTAGAATATAGACCTGAATGGACTGTGACACCACTGTAAATAGAAGTAGAAGGTGGCGGGGAACAACACTGCTTCAGAGAGTCTGGGGATTCACTAGCTCGTAGGTGGCAGATGGAGGAGTGAGTGGGGTTTGCAGAGCGAGGCTAGAGAGTAAGGATGTGCTGTCATTTATCAGCGGGGCAGGGAGGATGCCGAACCTGCAATGGAGCCTGAGACCGAGTGGTGGGTGAGTTGGAAGGGAGTATTCCAGGAGAAGGGGTGGAATGCTGCTGAGAGGTGGGAGAAGGTGAGGACTGAGAAATGACCTTCGGCTTTGGCGACACAGAGGCTGCTGGTGACCTTGGTAAGAGCAGTGTCAGAGGGAGGGGCCAAGAAGCGGGGAGGGGTGAGTGAAGGTGAGAAAGTGGGCACAGAGGGTGAAGAGGACTCTTTCAAGAAGTGTGGCTGTCGGGGGCAGGGGGACAGATTGGTAAAGCAGAAAGGTTTCCATCCTTCAGCTGCAACTCCTTTGTATCATGTCATCTAGTTGGGGCGGGTGAGATTAGGAATTCTGTCCATTTCTGCCAGCATCTCATTTGCCTCCAAGACCCTTGCTCGAAAGAGCCTAGTTTGCTAGGGCTGCCCTAAAAAAGGACCCCAGACTGGGTGGTTAATTGTCTCATAGTCCTGGAGGCTGGAAGTCTGAGATCAAGGCTCCAGCAGGGTTGGTTCCTGCCGAGGCTGTGAGGGAGCATCTGTTCCAGGCTCTCCCCCAGCTTCCGGTCATCTGCTGGCCATCTTCGGCTTTCCGGGGCTTGTCGATGCATCACCTGGATCTCCACTTTCATTTTCACATGGCGTTCTCCCTGTGTGTGTGTCTCTGTGTCCAAATTTCTCCCTTTTGTAAGGACATCGTTATGTGGGAGGAAGGCCCACCCTACTCCAGTGTGACTTCATCTTACCTAATTACATCTGCAATGACCCTATTTCCAAATAAGGTCACATTCACAGGTACCTGGGATTAGGACTCTAAAATATGAATTTGTTGGGGGGAGGTGCACAATTCAACTGAAAACCAGCCTTTTGGTCTCCTTTCTTTCCACTTCCTCTCCAATTTTCTGGCCAGAGATCATCCTGTTCCTCGCCATTCATGTCTCTGCATCCCCCTCCTCCGGCTGCCTCACCACCTCCATCCCTCCTTCCCAGATGACCCCTCTGCAGATAAGATCTAACTCCTCAGCTTGCAGTGACCAATTTACCTCCCCACTCTTGGGACCTTAACACCTCACTTACACCAATGGACAGATCATCCAAACAGAAAATTAACAAGGAAACACAAGCTTTAAATGACACAATAGGCCAGATAGATTTAATTGATATTTATAGGACATTCCATCCAAAAATAGCAGATTACACTTTCTTCTCAAGTGCGCACGGAACATTCTCCAGGATAGATCACATCTTGGGTCACAAATCAAGCCTCAGTAAATTTAAGAAAACTGAAATCATATCAAGCGTCTTTTCTGACCACAATGCTATGAGATTAGAAATCACTTACGGGGAAAAAACGTAAAAAACACAAACACATGGAGGTTAAAGAATACATTACTAAATAACCAAGAGATCACTGAAGAAATCAAAAAAAATACCTAGAGACAAGTGACAATGAAAACATGACGATCCAAAACCTATGGGATGCAGCAAAAGCAGTTCTAAGAGGGAAGATTATAGCTCTACAAGCCTACCTCAAGAATAAACAAACATCTCAAATAAACAATCTAACCTTACACCTAAAGGAACTAGAGAAAGAAGATCAAACAAAACCCAAAGTTAGCAGAAGGAAAGAAATCATAAAGATCAGAGCAGAAATAAATGAAATAGAAACAAAGAAAACAATAGCAAAGATCAATAAAACTAAAAGATGGTTCTTTGAGAAGATAAACAAAATTGATAAACCATTAGCCAGGCTCATCAAGAAAAAAAGGGGGAAGACTCAAATCAATAAAATTAGAAATGAAAAAGGAGAAGTTACAACAGACACCGCAGAAATACAAAGCATCCTAAAAGACTACTACCAGCAACTCTATGCCAAGAAAATGGACAACCTGGAAGAAATGGACAAATTCTTAGAAAGGTATAACCTTCCAAGACTGAACCAGGAAGAAATAGAAAATATGAACAGACCAATCACAGTAATGAAATTGAAACTGTGATTAAAAATCTTCCAACAAACAAAAGTCCAGGACCAGATGGTTTCACAGGTGAATTCTATCAAATATTTAAAGAAGAGCTAACACCCATCCTTCTCAAACTCTTACAAAAAATTGCAGAGGAAGGAACACTCCCAAACTCATTCTACGAGGCCACCATCACCCTGATACCAAAACCAGACAAAGATCCTACAAAAAAAGAAAATTACAGACCAATATCACTGCTGAATATAGATGCAAAAATCCTCAACAAAATACTAGCAAACAGAATCCAACAACACATTAAAAGGATCATACACCATGATCAAATGGGATTTATCCCAGGGATGCAAGGATTCTTCAATATATGCAAATCAATCAATGTGATACACCATATTAACAAAGTGAAGAATAAAAACCATATGATCATCTCAATAGATGCAGAAAAAGCTTTTAACAAAATTCAACACCCATTTATGATAAAAACTCTCCAGAAAATGGGCATAGAGGGAACCTACCTAAACATAATAAAGGCCATATACGACAAACCCACAGCAAACATCATTCTCAATGGTGAAAAACTGAAAGTATTTCCTCTAAGATCAGGAAAAATACAAGGATGCCCACTCTTGGCACTATTTTTCAACATAGTTTTGGAAGTCCTAGCCACGGCAATCAGAGAAGAAAAAGAAATAAAAGGAATACAAATTGGAAAAGAAGAAGTAAAACTGTCACTGTTTGCAGATGACATGATACTATACACAGAGAATCCTAAAGATGCCACCAGAAAACTACTAGAGCTAATCAATGAATTTGGTAAAGTTGCAGGATACAAAATTAATGCGCAGAAATCTCTTGCATTCCTATACACTAATGATGAAAAATCTGAAAGAGAAATTAAGGAAACACTCCCATTTACCACTGCAGCAAAAAGAATAAAATACCTAGAAGTAAACCTACCTAGGGAGACAAAAGACCTATATGCAGAAAACTATAAGACACTGATGAAAGAAATTAAAGATGATACCAACAGATGGAGAGATAAAGCATGTTCTTGGATTGGAAGAATCAATATTGTGAAAATGACTATATTACCAAAGCAAGCTACAAATTCAATGTAATCCCTATCAAATTACCAATGGCATTTTTTACAAAACTAGAACAAAAAATCTTAAAATTTGTATGGAGGCACAGAAGACCCCGAATAGCCAAAGCAGTCTTGAGGGAAAAAAACGGAGCTGGAGGAATCAGACTCCCTGACTTCAGACTATACTACAAAGTTACAGTAATCAAGACAATATGGTACTGGCACAAAAACAGAAATATAGATCAATGGAACAGGATAGAAAGCCCAGAGATAAACCCACGCACCTGTGGTCAACTAATCTATGACAAAGGAGTCAAGGGTATACAATGGAGAAAAGACAGTCTCTTCAATAAGTGGTGCTGGGAAAACTGGACAGCTATATGTAAAAGAATGAAAGTAGAACACTCCCTATCACCATACACAAAAATAAACTCAAAATGGATTAGAGACCTAAATGTAAGTCCAGACACTATAAAACTCTTAGAGGAAAACATAGGAAGAACATTCTTTGACATAAATCACAGCAAGATCGTTTTTGATCCACCCCCTAGAGTAATGGAAGTAAAAACAAAAATAAACAAATGGGACCTAATGAAACTTAAAAGCTTTTGCAAAGCAAAGGAAACTAAAAACAAGACGAAAAGACAACCCTCAGAATGGGAAAAAATATTCGCAAATGAATCAACAGACAAAGAATTAATCTCTAAAATATATAAACAGCTCATGCAGCTCAATAACAGAAAAAGAAACAACCCAATCCAAAAATGGGCAGAAGACCTAAATAGACATTTCTCCAAAGAAGACATACAGATGGCCAAGAGACACATGAAAAGCTGCTCAACTTCACTAATTATTAGAGAAATGCAAATCAAAACTAGAATGAGGTATCACCTCACAGCAGTTAGAATGGGCATCATCAGAAAATCTACAAACAACAAGTGCTGGAAAGAGTATGGAGAAAAGGGAACCCTCTTGCACTGTTGGTGGGAATGTAAATTGATACAGCCACTATGGAGAACAGTATGGAGGTTCCTTAAAAAACTAAAAATAGAATTACCATATGACCCAGCAATCCCACTACTGGGCATATACCCAGAGAAAACCATAATTCAAAAAGACACATGCACCCCAATGTTCGCTGCTGTGCTATTTACAATAGCCAGGTCATGGAAGCAACCTAAATGCCCATCGACAGACAAATGGATAAAGAAGATGTGGTACATATATACAATGGAATATTACTCAGCCATAAAAAGGAACGAAACTGGGTCATTTGTAGAGATGTGGATGGATCTAGAGACTGTCATACGGAGTGAAGTAAGTCAGAAAGAGAAAAACAAATATCGTATATTAATGAATAGATGTGGAACCTAGAAAAGTGGTACAGATGAACTGGTTTGCAGGGCAGAAAGAGAGACACAGATGTAGAGAACAAATGTATGGACACCAAGGGGGGAAAGCAGTGGGGGATGGGGGTGGTGGTCGGATGAATTGGGGGATTGGGATTGACATGTATACACTGATGTGTATAAAATGGATGACTAATAAGAACCTGCTGTATATAAAAAAATTATCTCCCCACTCTCAATTAAAATTTCTAAATAACTGGGAAGAGGGATGGGGAAGGAGGCAAGAGAGGAAAAATGCTATTTAATTCCACCTGATTTTCAGCCAAAGGGAGGGCTGACACCTTCATGGACTTTAGATGATTACAATCCAGTCTTGAAAAGATGTTTTGGACTTCCCTGGTGGTGCAGTGGTTAAGAATCCGCCTGCCAATACAGGGGACACGGTTTCGAGCCCTGATCTGGGAAGATCCTGCATGCCGTGGAGCAACTAAGCCCGTGGCCACAACTACTGAGTCTGAGCTCTAGAACCCGCGAGCCACAACTACTGATACGACGTGCCACAACTACTGAAGCCCGTGCGCTCTAGAGCCCGTGCTCTCCAATAGGCGAGGCCACTGCAATGAAATCTTGCATGCAGCAATGAAGACCCAATGCAGCCAAAAAAGAGAAAAAAGAAAAAAGATGTTTTTGTTGATTTTTCATGCCATAAGTAAGAGCTTATAAGAATAGTCAATAAAACTCCTGAAAATAGAAAGAAATGATCAGGAAACGAGAAAAGTCACTGTAGCTTTAAATACCTGTTTTACAACTGTGAACAGTCATTCTCTGCCATCTACTGGCCACAGCTACAATCGGTAAATGATCCTTGCTCTTTGGAGCCAGGGCCCCCGTTAGAGGTAGAGGAGTGGCCCTGGATCACTGAATGGTCCTCGCAAGTGTCTTTGTGCGTGGACATGGCTTAGAGCGACATGTCTCGTGGAGCCCCAAGGCCCACAGTCAAGATGGGACCCTGGCCGGCCAGGGAGCCCCACAGCTGCCTGGTGGTGTTCTGGTCTGAAATGCCAGAAGCCAGAGGAGAGAAGGCTGCAGATTCGAAGGACAGAGCAGACCTGGGATGCGAGGGAACAGCGAGGCCCTCTCCAGCCGCCTACAGTGTGCCTGAACAGGACACTGTGTCCGTTCATCCGACATACAGACGTGTCTTTCTTTTATGAAATAATGTTTTCTTTAATCTTTCTCTGATATAAAAAGTAATGCATGCTCATTATAAAACATTTACATGTACCAAACAAGTACAAAAGTAAGGTTGGCACCAGAGGGTGACTTGGGGGGGCTTTACCGTAATCTCCATCAGCGCCCGAAAACTCACTGCAAATACATATGCAGTTTAAGGAAAAACTCTGCTCGCTGTGCAGAGCAGCTTGCAGTTCAAGAGAAAGTCCCTGGCCTTTCTTTCAATGGCTTCTAAAGCTTCCTTTATAGACCTCCTGGAGGGTCTGCTGCCTGCAGTGCTACCACCTAGGGGTGACTGCTGTCTACCATTTTTGTGCCTGTGTGTTACCTTTTTAAAATTTATTTTTTATTGAGATACAATTAACATATGACAGTATTAGTTTCAGGTGTACAACATAATGATTCAAGGTTTGTATATATTGTGAAATGATCACCACAATAAGTTAACATCCATTGCTGCACACGAGACTTCCCTGGCGGTCCAGTGGTTAAGATTCTGCACTTCCACTGCAGGGGGCCCGGGTTCGACCCCTGGTTGGGAAACTAAGATCCCACAAGCCACGGCCTAAAAAAAAAAGTCCATCGCCGTACAGAGTTGCATTTTTTTGTGTGTGTGATAAGAACTTTTAAGACCTAGTCTCTTAGCAACTTTCAAATATACAATACAGTATTGCTAGCTATAGTCATCATGCTGTACATTACATGCCTTATCTTTATGTATTATCTTTAAATCTTATTTTTTAAATTTAGGACATTCGGTACATACCTGCTTATATCTCGTTTTCCACTCAATGTTACATCTTTGCATTTTTCCATGTCACCATTCCTCTGCAAAATTATTTGTAAAGGCTGCATAGTATTTTATCCATAAAAATCTGCAATGTGTTGACCTACCTTCCAGTTAGGAAGGCTATGTAGCTTGTTTCCAGTTTTTTGCCCTAATGGATTATGCTGGGATGAACCTCTGTGGACTTCCGCCTCTGTGCTCCTCTAGGATCATTTCCAAAAATCGGAATTACTACTATGAATGCTTCCAGGCTCTTGATACACATTGCCATATTGCCCCTAGCAAGGTGATGCTCATTTACCCTTTGACAAGCAGCAGACATGCTTGTTTTTCCTCGCCTTTGCCAGCACTGGAGTTATAAATGACATACGCTACTGGATGCCAGGCAGTAGACTACGTGCTAGAAACACCATAGCAAGGAAAGTTAAAAAAAGAACGTGGTCTCTGCCTCCACAGAGTTCCTGACTTGGTGGGAGAGAGCGACCTTGATCAAATAATGAATGTATAATTACAAACTGGGATGAGTGCTCTGGGGGAGAGGAAAGGGTGTGAGGAGAGCTTAGCACAGGAGGAGTTGGCTTTGGCTTGAGAGCGGGCAGAGAGAAGTCAAGGACAGAAGTCCCATGTGGCTGAAGCCAAGAGAATGGGGGCGGCAGGACGTGGGAGGGGGCTAGAGTCAGTGACACTCAGACCCATTGGGCCTTGTAGGTCCCGGGAAGAATTCCGGAGAGCCACTGAAAGTTTTAAACAGAAGGGTGGTGGTGTGGTCAAATTTGCCTTTTGAGAATCACTTTTTCATTTGTTTTTGGCTGTGCCGCGTGGCATGTGGGGTCTTAGTTCCCCGACCAGGGATGGAACCCGCGCCCCCTGCAGTGGAAGCGTGGAGTCTTAACCACCGGACCGCCAGGGAAGTCCTGAGAATCACTTTTTTTAAATTAAAAAATGTTTACATTGTGGTAAAAAAAACTAACAGAAAATTTATCACTGTTGGTTAATTTTTTTCCTGCCCTTTTGAGTGGTTAATTTTTAAGTATACGGTCCAGTAGTGTGCAACAGATCCCCAAAATGTATTCATCCTGCAAAACTGAAACTCTATCCTCGTTAAACAACTTCCCATTTCTCCCTCCCCTCAGCCCCTGGCCACTACCATTGTACTTTCCGTGTCTATAAATCTGACTACTCTAGGTGCCTCATATAAGTGTAATTACGCAGGTTTGTCTTTTTGAGACTGGCTTACTTCCTCAAGCTTAATTCATATTGTACCATGTGTCAGAATTTCCTTCCTTTTAAAGGCTGAATAATATTCCACTGCATGTATATACCACGTCTTTTTTCTTCATTCATCTGTCAGTGCATCCTTGGGTTGCTTCTGTGTTTTGGCTCTTGTGAATAATGGGGGTGCAAATATCCCTTTAACTCCTCGGTTTCAATTCTTTTGGGTCTATTCCCAGAAATGGGATTGCTGGATCATATGGTAGCTCTATTTTTAAATTTTTGAGTAACTTTCAGATTCGCTTTTAGGAAGCAAATTCAGCAAGGCTGATTCTGTTGCCTACAAAGCAATAAAAAATAGTACTGTATAGCTGCTGAAAGCTGTTATCTTCTTGGACTAAATTAATATAATTTACTAGGTACATACACACACGTGAACTCCTCCAAAGGTAAAAGAGCTCAGTATGAATAATTAAATGTATACACATTTCGGGAACACCCATTTTATACAGACTTGTGTCTTTAAGTGCTTTGAGGGACAATATTTGTTAACCAAATATCGTTGAGCACTTGGTGTCTGTGAGGCATTGTGGGAAAACGCAAAAGCTTCTAGTGGCAACAACACCCTTTGTTGTGTGGCGTTTTAAAAATAGTGGTACCAAGGGAAGGTTCTAAGTATTCAGGGGAGGCATGAGTCGTGGGGAAAGGCTACCAGGAGGAGGTGACATTTGGGTGTGATAGGGTTTGGGCAGGTGGAGTGGTAGGGGCTGGACCAGGCGGCTGGCACAAGCATGAGAAGGGCAAGAGAGGGACATTCTGGGGGAGAGGTGGGCGGAAGAGATTGAGAGCTTTAATGCCAGGCTGAATTGGTACTTCTGTGGTAAGCGGGGGTGAGGGGTCTGGAGTGGGTATGATTAGGGGAATGACATCAAAGCAGTGCATTGGAAAGGTAAGTCTGGCAGTGATGTGTGTAGGATAGACTGAAAGGGAGAAGTACTGGCAGCTGAGAAATTAGTTAGAAAGGGATTAGGAGGGCTACCCCAGGACTGAAGTAATGAGGGTTTGAATTCAGTGGCAAGGAGGGGCCGGATGGAGGGGACTGAACGACTTGATCTTGGCCTCTCTTCTGTGGATGTCCCATAACACCTCTTCTCCCTTCCCCTCCCCTCTCCTCCTTCCCTCTTTCCTTTCTCCCTCTCTCCTTCTTTTCAAAAAAATATTACATATCTCTTATGATGACCAGTCTTACTCATTTTGTTTTCCTTCCGAACCTTGCATACTGGTGTACACTCAGCAGGTGGTTGATTAATATTTGTTGTTTGTCGTTGGTGACTGATTAGAAGTAGGGCAGGTGCCAAAAATAGCCAAGGATTCAAACCTGCGTGATGGAAGACGGCAGGATGCCAGGGGAAGTTGGGCAGGGTCAATGTCAGGGTCAATCTGAGCTACTGGCAGGTTAGGCAGCTGACTTGAAATCTTGGGATGTAGCTAGAAGAGAGAGAAATTTTAAGGAGAATCCCCATCTTCACCCCCACTCCAGCTGGGGCATGCTATGCGGCTGCTTCCCACTAGCTCTCTATTTTGCACCCTAATTCTTTCTTAACTTTCTCCGTTCCATTTTGTTTTCGCTTTCTGGACTTCCTTTAGTTAGATGTAGTACATCCTGGAACGAACCCCTAGTTTTTGTCTTTTCGCTCCCAGCTTTCTACCTCCTGTTTGGCTCTATTTTCTAGAAGATGGTCTCCACTGTATCTTCCAATACTTGTAAGGAAGTTTTGACCTATGACCTCCCGTTGCTGCCCCTTATCATGCAGACGCTCAGGAGGGAGGAAGGAGAGGAATGATACTGGATGTGGAGCCAGCCTGGCGGGCCGCACTTTTGTATCTTTGTTTATATCCCATATCTCATTCCTAGTGCTATTCGCGCCTTCTTCTTTTCCTTGATGAAATCTTTAAAAAAAATTAAATCATTTGCGGGGCCTGAATTGGCAGATTGCGATGGACATATACACACTTCTATATATAAAACAGGCAACTAATAAAGACCTACTGTACAGCACAGGGCCCTCTACTCCATACTCTGTCATGACCTATATGGGAAAGGAATCTAAAAAGGAGTGGATATATATATATACGTATAACTGACTCACTTTGCTGTACCCCTGAAACTAACACAATATTGTACATCAACTATATAGTCCAATAAAAATGGTTTAAAACTCATTTTGGCTTCCTTGATTCTTTGTCTTTATTTCTACTATGCTTATTATTCTTTCCTTGTAATTCCTTTATCTTTGCTTATTATGAAATCTTTTTGTTGATTTCCTTATTTTTTCTCCATACGTCAAGCACAGAAATTTCTGAAAACATAGACGAAAATAGAGTTAACAAAAGGCATAACGGCCAGTCATATGTTAGCGTAAGCATAATTTTGGTGCAAGCACTCTTCTGTGCATGTACATGCCCAACGCACACACAGATATGTCTTTTTGGAAGAAAAAGTCTAATATTACATATAGTTTCGTAGTTGTCTTTTACCTTTCATTTGATATTCTGTTGTGAACCGTCTCTCGTGTCAAATGCAGAGCTCTGACGTTTTCTTAAGCAGTCAAGAAAAACCTTTACCCCAAAGAAATCACACTCAGAGCCTCGAGGAGCAGAAGACATGTAGTCAGGGTCCCGGGTAGACGCCCACTGGAAGCGGGCTTCGGCCCACGTTGGGCGTGAATCTCGGGGGCGGGGACTCAGCGTTCATTTGCATAACCAGAATGAAATGCGATATATGTTCAAGTGAAAGCCATAGTTTTCCTTTAAAGCTATTATTTCAAAGAATGAGACTTCAGTCACTTCACTGGAAAGAAGTTTTGCAAGCTCTTGACCCGAGCTTACGTTCACCCTCAGTACAAGTGGGGTCAATCTCCCTGGCATTGTCTCCCGAGGCCGCCCGCCATAGACCTCCTCATGCTTACTCCTCAGCAGGCGTGAATCTTCTGTTCAGAAGATTCACGCCTGCTGAGGACTAAAGCAAGACAGAGACCTTAATTTTTGGAGGCCTTGCGGAAATAAGCAGGGCTGATGTGTGTGTGAAAAAAATAGACCTAACGAGAAAGCTTGTCGTTCAGCCTACTCGTCAGCTCTGCCACTCTCGGTGCACAGACTCAGGGTTCATTCTGGTTTCGTTTGGTTTTCTTACGAAGGTATTTCTGCGTGGGTCTACCGCCTGGGAAGCACGGGACTCGTTGGCCGCCCGGAAGCACTCTGCGAGCCGCAACCGCGACCCGGTGAAACTGGAATTAAGGAAAAGCCTGAGGAGAAGTTGTCAGCGACTCAGGCGTTACCATGACGCCTTTGTGCTGGAAGCGCCGCGGGGTTCACCTAGGCTCCGGGAGGTGCATTTCTCGCGGTGGTAGTACGGGTTTTCGTCGTTTTCAATCTCCCGAGTCCGATTCTCCGTGTAAGGTCGTTTTCTGCACGTGGAAGGTTATGTAGATGGGTGAATTCGTTCTTTGGTTTCCTGTTGTCTTCCGCAAGATGTAATGTTTGCGAACCCTGCAGATGTTCTCGCGTTACTGTGGGTGCTGCTGTTCGGTGTGCCTCTCGGCTCATCACGGACTGTTGTATTTCCGTTTTCTGTTGATAGACGTTCGGCTTGAGTGCAGCCTCAGGCCCTCTGAACACTATGAGAGATGTTCTTGCACGTCCCACCTAGTGGTACGACGGACATGGCCTTTGATTTATCTTCCATTTTACTAAGTAGTGGTGATTGTCTTCCTAAGTAGTCATACCATTTTAGACTTCCTGTGAGAGAAATTGATCAAAGTGTGTATTTCACTTTTCATTTCTCTAATGCCAATTTTTGCTTTTTCGTCCAAAGAGATTGTAGCAGGGTATCCTCGCCAGCACTATATCAACATTACATTGTTTTTCACATGCTGAGCAACTCCTGCTGTTTTCAGGCTTTTACAAATTTTTTTTAAAAAATAAACTTATTTATTTCTGGCTGCATTGGGTCTTCGTTGCGGTGCGCGGTCTTCTCCTTCTGGTGGCTTCCCTTGTGGCGGAGCTGGGGCTCTCGGCGCGCGGGCTTCAGTAGTGGTGGCTCGTGGGCTCTAGAGCGCAGGCTCAGTAGTTGTGGCGCACAGGCTTAGCTGCTCCGGGGCATGTGGGATCTTCCCAGACCAGGGCACGAACCTGTGCCCCTTGCATTGGCAGGTGGATTCTTAAGCACTGCGCCACCAGGGAAGTCCCTCAGGCTTTCACAAGTTTTGACCATCTGGTAGGTATCAAATCCGTCGTTTAAAGCGTCGGCATAGAATTGCACTGTGTGGATGAGCCATCACTTGTTCTAATCAAGGCATGTAGATAGTTTCCAATTTTTCTATTTTATAATCAAAGCAGCGGTTGTCCAATTACTTCCTTAGAATAAATTCCAGGAGTGGAAATGCTGGACTGAATGTTCCACACATGAAAGTTTTTGATCCGTATTACCGAGCTGCCATTCGGCAAGCTTGTACAAGTTTATATTGCCATCTGCAGTATTTGCGTGCCTTTCCCCCCATACCCTGTTCAAAAGCAGCTTTAAAAAAAAAAAACCTAAGTGATGTATATACCTAATTTTAAAGGTCAAATGACGCAAGGCTTTCAGGAGAGCAAAACCGCAAACTGCTTTTCCCCATCCCAATTCCCACTTCCCAGAAACCACCATTTTACATCCTTAGCCGTTTCATCTGTCTGCTTCTCTATCTCATAATACGCTTCTACTGCTCTTGCTTCATTTTGTTTTAAACTGTGGCAGACTCAGCCAGTTGCCCACCCTGATACCAATTTCTTCCTCAGCCTTCAAAAGTAGGTCAGAATTCCTGAGCCTTTCCAGGGTTCTGAAGCATTAAAATCGCCTGGTCACCACCTGGCTATTAGCTGCTCTCCTGAATTTTTTTTCAAATAAATTTTATCTATCATCTATCTATCTATCTATCTATCTATCTATCTATCTATCTATCTATGTATCTACCTATTTTTTGCCTGAATTGGGTCTTCATTGCTGTGCGTGGGCTTTCTCTAATTGCGGTGAGTGGGGGCTACACTTTGCTGCGGCGTGTGGGCTTCTCATCGCAGTGGCTTCTCTTTTTGTGTGCAGAGCATAGGCTGTAGGCGCGCGGGCTTCAGTATTTGTGGCTCGCAGGCTCTGGAGCACAAGTTCAGTAGTTATGGCACACGGGCTTAGTTGCTCCGGGGCCTGTGGGATCTTCCCGGACCAGGGCTGGAACCTGTGTTCCCTGCGTTGGCAGGCGGATTTTTTTTTTTTTTTTTTTTTCTGTACGTGGGCCTCTCACTGTTGTGGCCTCTCCCATTGCGGAGCACAGGCTCCGGACGCGCAGGCTCAGCGGCCATGACTCACTAGCCTAGGCGCTCCGCGGCATGTGGGATCTTCCCGGACCAGGGCACGAACCTGTGTCCCCTGCATCGGCAGGCGGAGTCTCAACCACTGCGCCACCAGGGAAGTCCTGGCAGGCGGATTCTTAACCACTGCACCACCAGGGAAGCCCTGCTCTCCCCCTTTTGTCAGTATGAATTTATCATTTTTCTTTTTATTCCTTTACTGTCATTTACTGGGGTTTTGTGGATGGCGTGGAGATAAATGGATGTATTTAATCTACCATTTTCCACCTGAATTCCCAAGATCCTGTAGATTTTATTTTTTATTTTTTTATTGTGATTTTTTATTTTGGCTGCGCCACACAGCTTGCGGAATCTCAGTTCCCCGATGAGGGATGGAAACCGTGCCCCCTGAAGTGGAAGCTCAGAGTCCCAACCACCGGACGGCCAGGGAATTCCCGATAATGTAGATTTTAGAAAAATGAAAAGAAACCCTTTGAAAACGATTCCAATAGTATCTGTTTTACTAAGGCCCCTCTGAAAATAGGATAACATTGGGGACACGGGATGGACCTTAAACCACATGCAATCCCACCCTTTTCTTTTTCGAAGGACGCAGCCGAGCGCCCCCTCGTGGAGTATGTTGCCCAAGCCAGTCTGACTTGTCCCTCGGGCCTCTTTGCCCTGGGCCCAGAGCTTCACCATCCTGGCGGTCCACCAAGGGACTCGGGGAGTTTCTAAAAATCCCATGCCCAGGACTCCACCCTGGGCCAATTAAATGACTCTCTCAGGGTGTGGGGATTGGGTATCAGCGTTGTTTAAGCTCTCAAGTGGTTCTCAAGTGCAGGATCACTGTCCTAGGCCAAGAAACTCACTGATTTAGCCCACTGGTAACAGCACGGTAATATCTGGGCAATAAGACGTCCAGCCCGTGCTCTTGTTATGCAATTACTTTTGTGTGTTGTCCCGATTCGGAATGGTGTCTATTTTCATGCCTTAATTTCACAAGCCTGTATTCTGTTAATTTGATTAACAAAGAACACTTTATGCTAACTTTGCTGGCGGCATTAATATCGCACTCCCCTGTGCCACACTCCTTTAGCAGAGGCATACGATTTAGCTTAGTCATCACATCACATTTACACCCTTCAGTAAGTCTTCATGAGAGAGTGAAAACTGTCGAGTGATGCGGCCACTTTTCTCTCTCTGGATTTTTGCATCGTCGGAGTGCAGCAATGGCAGAGAATTTTATGCACTTAATGGCTATTACTGTGATTAAAATGTGGATACTTCAGTCGTAGTCACCAGAATCTGCCATTATGATGAACTGATCTAATATCTCTATTTATTAAGTCACAGGCTGGGTTCCATCCTCCCCCACCCCACCCCACCTCCAGCGTGACTGAGAACAGGCTTAATTCCTAGAGGGGCTCGTCAGCCTCGCTGAGTTTTAGTTCTGGCCTGCAGATAGCATAGTCATCACTCATTATGGTTATCAGAGGAAACCAAGATGGATCGATATATATCATGACTACTGGAGGAGGGGAAAATCCAACAGGTTTAGAGTAAAGGATGTGCTGAAGGGATTCCCTGACGGTCCAGTGGTTAGGACTCCTCGCTTTCACTGCAAGGGGCATGGGTTCGACCCCTGGTCGGGGAACTAAGATCCCACATGCCAAGCGGCATGGCCAAACAATAAAAATGAATAAATCCTGCAGAAACATAAAAAATAAAAAAGATGAAATCTTGCCATTTGCGACAACGTGGATGAACCTTGAGAGTGTTATACTCAGTGAAATAAGTCAGACAGAGACAATACCGTATGATTTTACTCATATATGGAAGATAAGAAACAAACAAACAAAACGAGAGAAATGGACAGACCAATACAAAGAAAAACAAATGCGTGGATACAGAGAACAGAGCAGTGGTTACCAGAGGGCAAGTAGGAGGAGGGCCAAATAGGGAAAGGGGATCAACTGTATGGTGATGAATGGAAACTAACGTTTTGGTGCTGAGCACGCTGTAGTGTGTACAGAAGTTGAAATGTAATGTTGTACACGTGAAACTTATAATGTTATAAACCAGTGTTATCTCAATGAAAATAAACTACAAGAACCCCTGTAGGGAGCCGCGGACTGGCAGGAGCCTGAGTCCCTGGCTGCTTCCTGGAGCGCGCGCCTTGCTCACCTTCCTCTGGACTTGATCGACGTGGAACAGAATAAGGATCCAGTTTAGGCCGCTGTAATTTTGCGTTTTCTGTCACATGGCATCAAACTTATTCCTAAATCATAGACATTATATATACCTTTGCTTCTAGGGAAGAAGGGGGTCTGATGGTCTGGTGCTTTTTCACCCGCCCTCCCACACCACAGGGACAAAAGGAGAATCCTAAAAGCTTCCAGAGAGAACAGACAGGTCACACACCAAGGTTCAAGAATCAGAATTGCATTAGTTTCCCAACAGCGACACTAAAAGGTAGAAGGCAATACAGCAATGCATTCAAAATGCTGAAGGAAAACTTTCTCCAAACCAGAATTTTATACACAACCAAAGTTTAGATATGGAACGAACTTAAGAGTGGCTACGTGACCTGCTTTGGTCATTGGAATGTGGGCAGAAGAGACACGTGTCACTTTGGAGCAGCAGCGTGAGGGTCATCTCTGGTTAGCCGCATCCTCTTCTCCTATGGCTTGACACTGGTGATGCTCCAGACAAAAGCTGCTCCATCCCCTGGGTCCTGGGGCAAAGATGAGGCGCAGCACAGAGCTCCAGGCAACCCATGAGGGACATGTAACACGCCGGAGGAGACATGTGTCTTGTTGGAAGCCAGCGAGGTGTTGGGGCCGTATGTTACCACACCATAACTTAACCTCGGGTGACATACAAAGGGGTGACCTAGAAAAGAGAAAGATATGAGATAAAGGAAAAGGGACCCAACAGAGGAAAAAGAAGGAAGATCCCGGCACAAGAGGACAGATGGTCCATATTGGAGCAGGAGGGCATAGGATTCCTGCAGGGATGTTTCATGAAGTAGATAAAATGACTCAATTACCTGAGGTGCTGGAATATATTGAGAGTAGAGTAACATTTCTAGCAGAGACTCTGGAAAAGAAATGGGTAATAGGTGTATAGAAAATCAAGCAAATGAGGACTAAGACAATTATCAACTCAGAGACAAAAGAAAAGTTGGAGCGAAGTAATGTATTCATAGGACACTGGATGGCTAGGTTGTGAAAAATATTCTCATGGAAATAATGTAAAAATAGATTAAATTAACAAAATTAAAACAACTATATCAGGGGAAATGCTTCCGTGTGTGTGTGTGTGTGTGTGTGTGTGTGTGTGTGTGTGTGTGTGTGCTGGAAAAGTTTCTGTAATTTTTTTAAACGTCTTTATTGGAGTATAATTGCTTTACAATGGTGTGTTAGTTTCTGCTGTATAACAAAGTGAATCAGCTATACGTATACATATATCCCCGTATCGCCTCCCTCTTGCATCTCCCTCCCTCCCACCCTCCCTATCCCACCCCTCTAGGTGGTCACAAAGCACCAAGCTGATCTCCCTGGGCTATGCGGCTGCTTCCCACTAGCTCTCTATTTTGCACCCTAATTCTTTCTTAACTTTCTCCGTTCCATTTTGTTTTCGCTTTCTGGACTTCCTTTAGTTAGATGTAGTACATCCTGGAACGAACCCCTAGTTTTTGTCTTTTCGCTCCCAGCTTTCTACCTCCTGTTTGGCTCTATTTTCTAGAAGATGGTCTCCACTGTATCTTCCAATACTTGTAAGGAAGTTTTGACCTATGACCTCCCGTTGCTGCCCCTTATCATGCAGACGCTCAGGAGGGAGGAAGGAGAGGAATGATACTGGATGTGGAGCCAGCCTGGCGGGCCGCACTTTTGTATCTTTGTTTATATCCCATATCTCATTCCTAGTGCTATTCGCGCCTTCTTCTTTTCCTTGATGAAATCTTTAAAAAAAATTAAATCATTTGCGGGGCCTGAATTGGCAGATTGCGATGGACATATACACACTTCTATATATAAAACAGGCAACTAATAAAGACCTACTGTACAGCACAGGGCCCTCTACTCCATACTCTGTCATGACCTATATGGGAAAGGAATCTAAAAAGGAGTGGATATATATATATACGTATAACTGACTCACTTTGCTGTACCCCTGAAACTAACACAATATTGTACATCAACTATATAGTCCAATAAAAATGGTTTAAAACTCATTTTGGCTTCCTTGATTCTTTGTCTTTATTTCTACTATGCTTATTATTCTTTCCTTGTAATTCCTTTATCTTTGCTTATTATGAAATCTTTTTGTTGATTTCCTTATTTTTTCTCCATACGTCAAGCACAGAAATTTCTGAAAACATAGACGAAAATAGAGTTAACAAAAGGCATAACGGCCAGTCATATGTTAGCGTAAGCATAATTTTGGTGCAAGCACTCTTCTGTGCATGTACATGCCCAACGCACACACAGATATGTCTTTTTGGAAGAAAAAGTCTAATATTACATATAGTTTCGTAGTTGTCTTTTACCTTTCATTTGATATTCTGTTGTGAACCGTCTCTCGTGTCAAATGCAGAGCTCTGACGTTTTCTTAAGCAGTCAAGAAAAACCTTTACCCCAAAGAAATCACACTCAGAGCCTCGAGGAGCAGAAGACATGTAGTCAGGGTCCCGGGTAGACGCCCACTGGAAGCGGGCTTCGGCCCACGTTGGGCGTGAATCTCGGGGGCGGGGACTCAGCGTTCATTTGCATAACCAGAATGAAATGCGATATATGTTCAAGTGAAAGCCATAGTTTTCCTTTAAAGCTATTATTTCAAAGAATGAGACTTCAGTCACTTCACTGGAAAGAAGTTTTGCAAGCTCTTGACCCGAGCTTACGTTCACCCTCAGTACAAGTGGGGTCAATCTCCCTGGCATTGTCTCCCGAGGCCGCCCGCCATAGACCTCCTCATGCTTACTCCTCAGCAGGCGTGAATCTTCTGTTCAGAAGATTCACGCCTGCTGAGGACTAAAGCAAGACAGAGACCTTAATTTTTGGAGGCCTTGCGGAAATAAGCAGGGCTGATGTGTGTGTGAAAAAAATAGACCTAACGAGAAAGCTTGTCGTTCAGCCTACTCGTCAGCTCTGCCACTCTCGGTGCACAGACTCAGGGTTCATTCTGGTTTCGTTTGGTTTTCTTACGAAGGTATTTCTGCGTGGGTCTACCGCCTGGGAAGCACGGGACTCGTTGGCCGCCCGGAAGCACTCTGCGAGCCGCAACCGCGACCCGGTGAAACTGGAATTAAGGAAAAGCCTGAGGAGAAGTTGTCAGCGACTCAGGCGTTACCATGACGCCTTTGTGCTGGAAGCGCCGCGGGGTTCACCTAGGCTCCGGGAGGTGCATTTCTCGCGGTGGTAGTACGGGTTTTCGTCGTTTTCAATCTCCCGAGTCCGATTCTCCGTGTAAGGTCGTTTTCTGCACGTGGAAGGTTATGTAGATGGGTGAATTCGTTCTTTGGTTTCCTGTTGTCTTCCGCAAGATGTAATGTTTGCGAACCCTGCAGATGTTCTCGCGTTACTGTGGGTGCTGCTGTTCGGTGTGCCTCTCGGCTCATCACGGACTGTTGTATTTCCGTTTTCTGTTGATAGACGTTCGGCTTGAGTGCAGCCTCAGGCCCTCTGAACACTATGAGAGATGTTCTTGCACGTCCCACCTAGTGGTACGACGGACATGGCCTTTGATTTATCTTCCATTTTACTAAGTAGTGGTGATTGTCTTCCTAAGTAGTCATACCATTTTAGACTTCCTGTGAGAGAAATTGATCAAAGTGTGTATTTCACTTTTCATTTCTCTAATGCCAATTTTTGCTTTTTCGTCCAAAGAGATTGTAGCAGGGTATCCTCGCCAGCACTATATCAACATTACATTGTTTTTCACATGCTGAGCAACTCCTGCTGTTTTCAGGCTTTTACAAATTTTTTTTAAAAAATAAACTTATTTATTTCTGGCTGCATTGGGTCTTCGTTGCGGTGCGCGGTCTTCTCCTTCTGGTGGCTTCCCTTGTGGCGGAGCTGGGGCTCTCGGCGCGCGGGCTTCAGTAGTGGTGGCTCGTGGGCTCTAGAGCGCAGGCTCAGTAGTTGTGGCGCACAGGCTTAGCTGCTCCGGGGCATGTGGGATCTTCCCAGACCAGGGCACGAACCTGTGCCCCTTGCATTGGCAGGTGGATTCTTAAGCACTGCGCCACCAGGGAAGTCCCTCAGGCTTTCACAAGTTTTGACCATCTGGTAGGTATCAAATCCGTCGTTTAAAGCGTCGGCATAGAATTGCACTGTGTGGATGAGCCATCACTTGTTCTAATCAAGGCATGTAGATAGTTTCCAATTTTTCTATTTTATAATCAAAGCAGCGGTTGTCCAATTACTTCCTTAGAATAAATTCCAGGAGTGGAAATGCTGGACTGAATGTTCCACACATGAAAGTTTTTGATCCGTATTACCGAGCTGCCATTCGGCAAGCTTGTACAAGTTTATATTGCCATCTGCAGTATTTGCGTGCCTTTCCCCCCATACCCTGTTCAAAAGCAGCTTTAAAAAAAAAAAACCTAAGTGATGTATATACCTAATTTTAAAGGTCAAATGACGCAAGGCTTTCAGGAGAGCAAAACCGCAAACTGCTTTTCCCCATCCCAATTCCCACTTCCCAGAAACCACCATTTTACATCCTTAGCCGTTTCATCTGTCTGCTTCTCTATCTCATAATACGCTTCTACTGCTCTTGCTTCATTTTGTTTTAAACTGTGGCAGACTCAGCCAGTTGCCCACCCTGATACCAATTTCTTCCTCAGCCTTCAAAAGTAGGTCAGAATTCCTGAGCCTTTCCAGGGTTCTGAAGCATTAAAATCGCCTGGTCACCACCTGGCTATTAGCTGCTCTCCTGAATTTTTTTTCAAATAAATTTTATCTATCATCTATCTATCTATCTATCTATCTATCTATCTATCTATCTATCTATGTATCTACCTATTTTTTGCCTGAATTGGGTCTTCATTGCTGTGCGTGGGCTTTCTCTAATTGCGGTGAGTGGGGGCTACACTTTGCTGCGGCGTGTGGGCTTCTCATCGCAGTGGCTTCTCTTTTTGTGTGCAGAGCATAGGCTGTAGGCGCGCGGGCTTCAGTATTTGTGGCTCGCAGGCTCTGGAGCACAAGTTCAGTAGTTATGGCACACGGGCTTAGTTGCTCCGGGGCCTGTGGGATCTTCCCGGACCAGGGCTGGAACCTGTGTTCCCTGCGTTGGCAGGCGGATTTTTTTTTTTTTTTTTTTTTCTGTACGTGGGCCTCTCACTGTTGTGGCCTCTCCCATTGCGGAGCACAGGCTCCGGACGCGCAGGCTCAGCGGCCATGACTCACTAGCCTAGGCGCTCCGCGGCATGTGGGATCTTCCCGGACCAGGGCACGAACCTGTGTCCCCTGCATCGGCAGGCGGAGTCTCAACCACTGCGCCACCAGGGAAGTCCTGGCAGGCGGATTCTTAACCACTGCACCACCAGGGAAGCCCTGCTCTCCCCCTTTTGTCAGTATGAATTTATCATTTTTCTTTTTATTCCTTTACTGTCATTTACTGGGGTTTTGTGGATGGCGTGGAGATAAATGGATGTATTTAATCTACCATTTTCCACCTGAATTCCCAAGATCCTGTAGATTTTATTTTTTATTTTTTTATTGTGATTTTTTATTTTGGCTGCGCCACACAGCTTGCGGAATCTCAGTTCCCCGATGAGGGATGGAAACCGTGCCCCCTGAAGTGGAAGCTCAGAGTCCCAACCACCGGACGGCCAGGGAATTCCCGATAATGTAGATTTTAGAAAAATGAAAAGAAACCCTTTGAAAACGATTCCAATAGTATCTGTTTTACTAAGGCCCCTCTGAAAATAGGATAACATTGGGGACACGGGATGGACCTTAAACCACATGCAATCCCACCCTTTTCTTTTTCGAAGGACGCAGCCGAGCGCCCCCTCGTGGAGTATGTTGCCCAAGCCAGTCTGACTTGTCCCTCGGGCCTCTTTGCCCTGGGCCCAGAGCTTCACCATCCTGGCGGTCCACCAAGGGACTCGGGGAGTTTCTAAAAATCCCATGCCCAGGACTCCACCCTGGGCCAATTAAATGACTCTCTCAGGGTGTGGGGATTGGGTATCAGCGTTGTTTAAGCTCTCAAGTGGTTCTCAAGTGCAGGATCACTGTCCTAGGCCAAGAAACTCACTGATTTAGCCCACTGGTAACAGCACGGTAATATCTGGGCAATAAGACGTCCAGCCCGTGCTCTTGTTATGCAATTACTTTTGTGTGTTGTCCCGATTCGGAATGGTGTCTATTTTCATGCCTTAATTTCACAAGCCTGTATTCTGTTAATTTGATTAACAAAGAACACTTTATGCTAACTTTGCTGGCGGCATTAATATCGCACTCCCCTGTGCCACACTCCTTTAGCAGAGGCATACGATTTAGCTTAGTCATCACATCACATTTACACCCTTCAGTAAGTCTTCATGAGAGAGTGAAAACTGTCGAGTGATGCGGCCACTTTTCTCTCTCTGGATTTTTGCATCGTCGGAGTGCAGCAATGGCAGAGAATTTTATGCACTTAATGGCTATTACTGTGATTAAAATGTGGATACTTCAGTCGTAGTCACCAGAATCTGCCATTATGATGAACTGATCTAATATCTCTATTTATTAAGTCACAGGCTGGGTTCCATCCTCCCCCACCCCACCCCACCTCCAGCGTGACTGAGAACAGGCTTAATTCCTAGAGGGGCTCGTCAGCCTCGCTGAGTTTTAGTTCTGGCCTGCAGATAGCATAGTCATCACTCATTATGGTTATCAGAGGAAACCAAGATGGATCGATATATATCATGACTACTGGAGGAGGGGAAAATCCAACAGGTTTAGAGTAAAGGATGTGCTGAAGGGATTCCCTGACGGTCCAGTGGTTAGGACTCCTCGCTTTCACTGCAAGGGGCATGGGTTCGACCCCTGGTCGGGGAACTAAGATCCCACATGCCAAGCGGCATGGCCAAACAATAAAAATGAATAAATCCTGCAGAAACATAAAAAATAAAAAAGATGAAATCTTGCCATTTGCGACAACGTGGATGAACCTTGAGAGTGTTATACTCAGTGAAATAAGTCAGACAGAGACAATACCGTATGATTTTACTCATATATGGAAGATAAGAAACAAACAAACAAAACGAGAGAAATGGACAGACCAATACAAAGAAAAACAAATGCGTGGATACAGAGAACAGAGCAGTGGTTACCAGAGGGCAAGTAGGAGGAGGGCCAAATAGGGAAAGGGGATCAACTGTATGGTGATGAATGGAAACTAACGTTTTGGTGCTGAGCACGCTGTAGTGTGTACAGAAGTTGAAATGTAATGTTGTACACGTGAAACTTATAATGTTATAAACCAGTGTTATCTCAATGAAAATAAACTACAAGAACCCCTGTAGGGAGCCGCGGACTGGCAGGAGCCTGAGTCCCTGGCTGCTTCCTGGAGCGCGCGCCTTGCTCACCTTCCTCTGGACTTGATCGACGTGGAACAGAATAAGGATCCAGTTTAGGCCGCTGTAATTTTGCGTTTTCTGTCACATGGCATCAAACTTATTCCTAAATCATAGACATTATATATACCTTTGCTTCTAGGGAAGAAGGGGGTCTGATGGTCTGGTGCTTTTTCACCCGCCCTCCCACACCACAGGGACAAAAGGAGAATCCTAAAAGCTTCCAGAGAGAACAGACAGGTCACACACCAAGGTTCAAGAATCAGAATTGCATTAGTTTCCCAACAGCGACACTAAAAGGTAGAAGGCAATACAGCAATGCATTCAAAATGCTGAAGGAAAACTTTCTCCAAACCAGAATTTTATACACAACCAAAGTTTAGATATGGAACGAACTTAAGAGTGGCTACGTGACCTGCTTTGGTCATTGGAATGTGGGCAGAAGAGACACGTGTCACTTTGGAGCAGCAGCGTGAGGGTCATCTCTGGTTAGCCGCATCCTCTTCTCCTATGGCTTGACACTGGTGATGCTCCAGACAAAAGCTGCTCCATCCCCTGGGTCCTGGGGCAAAGATGAGGCGCAGCACAGAGCTCCAGGCAACCCATGAGGGACATGTAACACGCCGGAGGAGACATGTGTCTTGTTGGAAGCCAGCGAGGTGTTGGGGCCGTATGTTACCACACCATAACTTAACCTCGGGTGACATACAAAGGGGTGACCTAGAAAAGAGAAAGATATGAGATAAAGGAAAAGGGACCCAACAGAGGAAAAAGAAGGAAGATCCCGGCACAAGAGGACAGATGGTCCATATTGGAGCAGGAGGGCATAGGATTCCTGCAGGGATGTTTCATGAAGTAGATAAAATGACTCAATTACCTGAGGTGCTGGAATATATTGAGAGTAGAGTAACATTTCTAGCAGAGACTCTGGAAAAGAAATGGGTAATAGGTGTATAGAAAATCAAGCAAATGAGGACTAAGACAATTATCAACTCAGAGACAAAAGAAAAGTTGGAGCGAAGTAATGTATTCATAGGACACTGGATGGCTAGGTTGTGAAAAATATTCTCATGGAAATAATGTAAAAATAGATTAAATTAACAAAATTAAAACAACTATATCAGGGGAAATGCTTCCGTGTGTGTGTGTGTGTGTGTGTGTGTGTGTGTGTGTGTGTGTGTGCTGGAAAAGTTTCTGTAATTTTTTTAAACGTCTTTATTGGAGTATAATTGCTTTACAATGGTGTGTTAGTTTCTGCTGTATAACAAAGTGAATCAGCTATACGTATACATATATCCCCGTATCGCCTCCCTCTTGCATCTCCCTCCCTCCCACCCTCCCTATCCCACCCCTCTAGGTGGTCACAAAGCACCAAGCTGATCTCCCTGGGCTATGCGGCTGCTTCCCACTAGCTCTCTATTTTGCACCCTAATTCTTTCTTAACTTTCTCCGTTCCATTTTGTTTTCGCTTTCTGGACTTCCTTTAGTTAGATGTAGTACATCCTGGAACGAACCCCTAGGTTTTGTCTTTTCGCTCCCAGCTTTCTACCTCCTGTTTGGCTCTATTTTCTAGAAGATGGTCTCCACTGTATCTTCCAATACTTGTAAGGAAGTTTTGACCTATGACCTCCCGTTGCTGCCCCTTATCATGCAGACGCTCAGGAGGGAGGAAGGAGAGGAATGATACTGGATGTGGAGCCAGCCTGGCGGGCCGCACTTTTGTATCTTTGTTTATATCCCATATCTCATTCCTAGTGCTATTCGCGCCTTCTTCTTTTCCTTGATGAAATCTTTAAAAAAAATTAAATCATTTGCGGGGCCTGAATTGGCAGATTGCGATGGACATATACACACTTCTATATATAAAACAGGCAACTAATAAAGACCTACTGTACAGCACAGGGCCCTCTACTCCATACTCTGTCATGACCTATATGGGAAAGGAATCTAAAAAGGAGTGGATATATATATATACGTATAACTGACTCACTTTGCTGTACCCCTGAAACTAACACAATATTGTACATCAACTATATAGTCCAATAAAAATGGTTTAAAACTCATTTTGGCTTCCTTGATTCTTTGTCTTTATTTCTACTATGCTTATTATTCTTTCCTTGTAATTCCTTTATCTTTGCTTATTATGAAATCTTTTTGTTGATTTCCTTATTTTTTCTCCATACGTCAAGCACAGAAATTTCTGAAAACATAGACGAAAATAGAGTTAACAAAAGGCATAACGGCCAGTCATATGTTAGCGTAAGCATAATTTTGGTGCAAGCACTCTTCTGTGCATGTACATGCCCAACGCACACACAGACATGTCTTTTTGGAAGAAAAAGTCTAATATTACATATAGTTTCGTAGTTGTCTTTTACCTTTCATTTGATATTCTGTTGTGAACCGTCTCTCGTGTCAAATGCAGAGCTCTGACGTTTTCTTAAGCAGTCAAGAAAAACCTTTACCCCAAAGAAATCACACTCAGAGCCTCGAGGAGCAGAAGACATGTAGTCAGGGTCCCGGGTAGACGCCCACTGGAAGCGGGCTTCGGCCCACGTTGGGCGTGAATCTCGGGGGCGGGGACTCAGCGTTCATTTGCATAACCAGAATGAAATGCGATATATGTTCAAGTGAAAGCCATAGTTTTCCTTTAAAGCTATTATTTCAAAGAATGAGACTTCAGTCACTTCACTGGAAAGAAGTTTTGCAAGCTCTTGACCCGAGCTTACGTTCACCCTCAGTACAAGTGGGGTCAATCTCCCTGGCATTGTCTCCCGAGGCCGCCCGCCATAGACCTCCTCATGCTTACTCCTCAGCAGGCGTGAATCTTCTGTTCAGAAGATTCACGCCTGCTGAGGACTAAAGCAAGACAGAGACCTTAATTTTTGGAGGCCTTGCGGAAATAAGCAGGGCTGATGTGTGTGTGAAAAAAATAGACCTAACGAGAAAGCTTGTCGTTCAGCCTACTCGTCAGCTCTGCCACTCTCGGTGCACAGACTCAGGGTTCATTCTGGTTTCGTTTGGTTTTCTTACGAAGGTATTTCTGCGTGGGTCTACCGCCTGGGAAGCACGGGACTCGTTGGCCGCCCGGAAGCACTCTGCGAGCCGCAACCGCGACCCGGTGAAACTGGAATTAAGGAAAAGCCTGAGGAGAAGTTGTCAGCGACTCAGGCGTTACCATGACGCCTTTGTGCTGGAAGCGCCGCGGGGTTCACCTAGGCTCCGGGAGGTGCATTTCTCGCGGTGGTAGTACGGGTTTTCGTCGTTTTCAATCTCCCGAGTCCGATTCTCCGTGTAAGGTCGTTTTCTGCACGTGGAAGGTTATGTAGATGGGTGAATTCGTTCTTTGGTTTCCTGTTGTCTTCCGCAAGATGTAATGTTTGCGAACCCTGCAGATGTTCTCGCGTTACTGTGGGTGCTGCTGTTCGGTGTGCCTCTCGGCTCATCACGGACTGTTGTATTTCCGTTTTCTGTTGATAGACGTTCGGCTTGAGTGCAGCCTCAGGCCCTCTGAACACTATGAGAGATGTTCTTGCACGTCCCACCTAGTGGTACGACGGACATGGCCTTTGATTTATCTTCCATTTTACTAAGTAGTGGTGATTGTCTTCCTAAGTAGTCATACCATTTTAGACTTCCTGTGAGAGAAATTGATCAAAGTGTGTATTTCACTTTTCATTTCTCTAATGCCAATTTTTGCTTTTTCGTCCAAAGAGATTGTAGCAGGGTATCCTCGCCAGCACTATATCAACATTACATTGTTTTTCACATGCTGAGCAACTCCTGCTGTTTTCAGGCTTTTACAAATTTTTTTTAAAAAATAAACTTATTTATTTCTGGCTGCATTGGGTCTTCGTTGCGGTGCGCGGTCTTCTCCTTCTGGTGGCTTCCCTTGTGGCGGAGCTGGGGCTCTCGGCGCGCGGGCTTCAGTAGTGGTGGCTCGTGGGCTCTAGAGCGCAGGCTCAGTAGTTGTGGCGCACAGGCTTAGCTGCTCCGGGGCATGTGGGATCTTCCCAGACCAGGGCACGAACCTGTGCCCCTTGCATTGGCAGGTGGATTCTTAAGCACTGCGCCACCAGGGAAGTCCCTCAGGCTTTCACAAGTTTTGACCATCTGGTAGGTATCAAATCCGTCGTTTAAAGCGTCGGCATAGAATTGCACTGTGTGGATGAGCCATCACTTGTTCTAATCAAGGCATGTAGATAGTTTCCAATTTTTCTATTTTATAATCAAAGCAGCGGTTGTCCAATTACTTCCTTAGAATAAATTCCAGGAGTGGAAATGCTGGACTGAATGTTCCACACATGAAAGTTTTTGATCCGTATTACCGAGCTGCCATTCGGCAAGCTTGTACAAGTTTATATTGCCATCTGCAGTATTTGCGTGCCTTTCCCCCCATACCCTGTTCAAAAGCAGCTTTAAAAAAAAAAAACCTAAGTGATGTATATACCTAATTTTAAAGGTCAAATGACGCAAGGCTTTCAGGAGAGCAAAACCGCAAACTGCTTTTCCCCATCCCAATTCCCACTTCCCAGAAACCACCATTTTACATCCTTAGCCGTTTCATCTGTCTGCTTCTCTATCTCATAATACGCTTCTACTGCTCTTGCTTCATTTTGTTTTAAACTGTGGCAGACTCAGCCAGTTGCCCACCCTGATACCAATTTCTTCCTCAGCCTTCAAAAGTAGGTCAGAATTCCTGAGCCTTTCCAGGGTTCTGAAGCATTAAAATCGCCTGGTCACCACCTGGCTATTAGCTGCTCTCCTGAATTTTTTTTCAAATAAATTTTATCTATCATCTATCTATCTATCTATCTATCTATCTATCTATCTATCTATCTATGTATCTACCTATTTTTTGCCTGAATTGGGTCTTCATTGCTGTGCGTGGGCTTTCTCTAATTGCGGTGAGTGGGGGCTACACTTTGCTGCGGCGTGTGGGCTTCTCATCGCAGTGGCTTCTCTTTTTGTGTGCAGAGCATAGGCTGTAGGCGCGCGGGCTTCAGTATTTGTGGCTCGCAGGCTCTGGAGCACAAGTTCAGTAGTTATGGCGCACGGGCTTAGTTGCTCCGGGGCCTGTGGGATCTTCCCGGACCAGGGCTGGAACCTGTGTTCCCTGCGTTGGCAGGCGGATTTTTTTTTTTTTTTTTTTTTCTGTACGTGGGCCTCTCACTGTTGTGGCCTCTCCCATTGCGGAGCACAGGCTCCGGACGCGCAGGCTCAGCGGCCATGACTCACTAGCCTAGGCGCTCCGCGGCATGTGGGATCTTCCCGGACCAGGGCACGAACCTGTGTCCCCTGCATCGGCAGGCGGAGTCTCAACCACTGCGCCACCAGGGAAGTCCTGGCAGGCGGATTCTTAACCACTGCACCACCAGGGAAGCCCTGCTCTCCCCCTTTTGTCAGTATGAATTTATCATTTTTCTTTTTATTCCTTTACTGTCATTTACTGGGGTTTTGTGGATGGCGTGGAGATAAATGGATGTATTTAATCTACCATTTTCCACCTGAATTCCCAAGATCCTGTAGATTTTATTTTTTATTTTTTTATTGTGATTTTTTATTTTGGCTGCGCCACACAGCTTGCGGAATCTCAGTTCCCCGATGAGGGATGGAAACCGTGCCCCCTGAAGTGGAAGCTCAGAGTCCCAACCACCGGACGGCCAGGGAATTCCCGATAATGTAGATTTTAGAAAAATGAAAAGAAACCCTTTGAAAACGATTCCAATAGTATCTGTTTTACTAAGGCCCCTCTGAAAATAGGATAACATTGGGGACACGGGATGGACCTTAAACCACATGCAATCCCACCCTTTTCTTTTTCGAAGGACGCAGCCGAGCGCCCCCTCGTGGAGTATGTTGCCCAAGCCAGTCTGACTTGTCCCTCGGGCCTCTTTGCCCTGGGCCCAGAGCTTCACCATCCTGGCGGTCCACCAAGGGACTCGGGGAGTTTCTAAAAATCCCATGCCCAGGACTCCACCCTGGGCCAATTAAATGGCTCTCTCAGGGTGTGGGGATTGGGTATCAGCGTTGTTTAAGCTCTCAAGTGGTTCTCAAGTGCAGGATCACTGTCCTAGGCCAAGAAACTCACTGATTTAGCCCACTGGTAACAGCACGGTAATATCTGGGCAATAAGACGTCCAGCCCGTGCTCTTGTTATGCAATTACTTTTGTGTGTTGTCCCGATTCGGAATGGTGTCTATTTTCATGCCTTAATTTCACAAGCCTGTATTCTGTTAATTTGATTAACAAAGAACACTTTATGCTAACTTTGCTGGCGGCATTAATATCGCACTCCCCTGTGCCACACTCCTTTAGCAGAGGCATACGATTTAGCTTAGTCATCACATCACATTTACACCCTTCAGTAAGTCTTCATGAGAGAGTGAAAACTGTCGAGTGATGCGGCCACTTTTCTCTCTCTGGATTTTTGCATCGTCGGAGTGCAGCAATGGCAGAGAATTTTATGCACTTAATGGCTATTACTGTGATTAAAATGTGGATACTTCAGTCGTAGTCACCAGAATCTGCCATTATGATGAACTGATCTAATATCTCTATTTATTAAGTCACAGGCTGGGTTCCATCCTCCCCCACCCCACCCCACCTCCAGCGTGACTGAGAACAGGCTTAATTCCTAGAGGGGCTCGTCAGCCTCGCTGAGTTTTAGTTCTGGCCTGCAGATAGCATAGTCATCACTCATTATGGTTATCAGAGGAAACCAAGATGGATCGATATATATCATGACTACTGGAGGAGGGGAAAATCCAACAGGTTTAGAGTAAAGGATGTGCTGAAGGGATTCCCTGACGGTCCAGTGGTTAGGACTCCTCGCTTTCACTGCAAGGGGCATGGGTTCGACCCCTGGTCGGGGAACTAAGATCCCACATGCCAAGCGGCATGGCCAAACAATAAAAATGAATAAATCCTGCAGAAACATAAAAAATAAAAAAGATGAAATCTTGCCATTTGCGACAACGTGGATGAACCTTGAGAGTGTTATACTCAGTGAAATAAGTCAGACAGAGACAATACCGTATGATTTTACTCATATATGGAAGATAAGAAACAAACAAACAAAACGAGAGAAATGGACAGACCAATACAAAGAAAAACAAATGCGTGGATACAGAGAACAGAGCAGTGGTTACCAGAGGGCAAGTAGGAGGAGGGCCAAATAGGGAAAGGGGATCAACTGTATGGTGATGAATGGAAACTAACGTTTTGGTGCTGAGCACGCTGTAGTGTGTACAGAAGTTGAAATGTAATGTTGTACACGTGAAACTTATAATGTTATAAACCAGTGTTATCTCAATGAAAATAAACTACAAGAACCCCTGTAGGGAGCCGCGGACTGGCAGGAGCCTGAGTCCCTGGCTGCTTCCTGGAGCGCGCGCCTTGCTCACCTTCCTCTGGACTTGATCGACGTGGAACAGAATAAGGATCCAGTTTAGGCCGCTGTAATTTTGCGTTTTCTGTCACATGGCATCAAACTTATTCCTAAATCATAGACATTATATATACCTTTGCTTCTAGGGAAGAAGGGGGTCTGATGGTCTGGTGCTTTTTCACCCGCCCTCCCACACCACAGGGACAAAAGGAGAATCCTAAAAGCTTCCAGAGAGAACAGACAGGTCACACACCAAGGTTCAAGAATCAGAATTGCATTAGTTTCCCAACAGCGACACTAAAAGGTAGAAGGCAATACAGCAATGCATTCAAAATGCTGAAGGAAAACTTTCTCCAAACCAGAATTTTATACACAACCAAAGTTTAGATATGGAACGAACTTAAGAGTGGCTACGTGACCTGCTTTGGTCATTGGAATGTGGGCAGAAGAGACACGTGTCACTTTGGAGCAGCAGCGTGAGGGTCATCTCTGGTTAGCCGCATCCTCTTCTCCTATGGCTTGACACTGGTGATGCTCCAGACAAAAGCTGCTCCATCCCCTGGGTCCTGGGGCAAAGATGAGGCGCAGCACAGAGCTCCAGGCAACCCATGAGGGACATGTAACACGCCGGAGGAGACATGTGTCTTGTTGGAAGCCAGCGAGGTGTTGGGGCCGTATGTTACCACACCATAACTTAACCTCGGGTGACATACAAAGGGGTGACCTAGAAAAGAGAAAGATATGAGATAAAGGAAAAGGGACCCAACAGAGGAAAAAGAAGGAAGATCCCGGCACAAGAGGACAGATGGTCCATATTGGAGCAGGAGGGCATAGGATTCCTGCAGGGATGTTTCATGAAGTAGATAAAATGACTCAATTACCTGAGGTGCTGGAATATATTGAGAGTAGAGTAACATTTCTAGCAGAGACTCTGGAAAAGAAATGGGTAATAGGTGTATAGAAAATCAAGCAAATGAGGACTAAGACAATTATCAACTCAGAGACAAAAGAAAAGTTGGAGCGAAGTAATGTATTCATAGGACACTGGATGGCTAGGTTGTGAAAAATATTCTCATGGAAATAATGTAAAAATAGATTAAATTAACAAAATTAAAACAACTATATCAGGGGAAATGCTTCCGTGTGTGTGTGTGTGTGTGTGTGTGTGTGTGTGTGTGTGTGTGTGCTGGAAAAGTTTCTGTAATTTTTTTAAACGTCTTTATTGGAGTATAATTGCTTTACAATGGTGTGTTAGTTTCTGCTGTATAACAAAGTGAATCAGCTATACGTATACATATATCCCCGTATCGCCTCCCTCTTGCATCTCCCTCCCTCCCACCCTCCCTATCCCACCCCTCTAGGTGGTCACAAAGCACCAAGCTGATCTCCCTGGGCTATGCGGCTGCTTCCCACTAGCTCTCTATTTTGCACCCTAATTCTTTCTTAACTTTCTCCGTTCCATTTTGTTTTCGCTTTCTGGACTTCCTTTAGTTAGATGTAGTACATCCTGGAACGAACCCCTAGGTTTTGTCTTTTCGCTCCCAGCTTTCTACCTCCTGTTTGGCTCTATTTTCTAGAAGATGGTCTCCACTGTATCTTCCAATACTTGTAAGGAAGTTTTGACCTATGACCTCCCGTTGCTGCCCCTTATCATGCAGACGCTCAGGAGGGAGGAAGGAGAGGAATGATACTGGATGTGGAGCCAGCCTGGCGGGCCGCACTTTTGTATCTTTGTTTATATCCCATATCTCATTCCTAGTGCTATTCGCGCCTTCTTCTTTTCCTTGATGAAATCTTTAAAAAAAATTAAATCATTTGCGGGGCCTGAATTGGCAGATTGCGATGGACATATACACACTTCTATATATAAAACAGGCAACTAATAAAGACCTACTGTACAGCACAGGGCCCTCTACTCCATACTCTGTCATGACCTATATGGGAAAGGAATCTAAAAAGGAGTGGATATATATATATACGTATAACTGACTCACTTTGCTGTACCCCTGAAACTAACACAATATTGTACATCAACTATATAGTCCAATAAAAATGGTTTAAAACTCATTTTGGCTTCCTTGATTCTTTGTCTTTATTTCTACTATGCTTATTATTCTTTCCTTGTAATTCCTTTATCTTTGCTTATTATGAAATCTTTTTGTTGATTTCCTTATTTTTTCTCCATACGTCAAGCACAGAAATTTCTGAAAACATAGACGAAAATAGAGTTAACAAAAGGCATAACGGCCAGTCATATGTTAGCGTAAGCATAATTTTGGTGCAAGCACTCTTCTGTGCATGTACATGCCCAACGCACACACAGACATGTCTTTTTGGAAGAAAAAGTCTAATATTACATATAGTTTCGTAGTTGTCTTTTACCTTTCATTTGATATTCTGTTGTGAACCGTCTCTCGTGTCAAATGCAGAGCTCTGACGTTTTCTTAAGCAGTCAAGAAAAACCTTTACCCCAAAGAAATCACACTCAGAGCCTCGAGGAGCAGAAGACATGTAGTCAGGGTCCCGGGTAGACGCCCACTGGAAGCGGGCTTCGGCCCACGTTGGGCGTGAATCTCGGGGGCGGGGACTCAGCGTTCATTTGCATAACCAGAATGAAATGCGATATATGTTCAAGTGAAAGCCATAGTTTTCCTTTAAAGCTATTATTTCAAAGAATGAGACTTCAGTCACTTCACTGGAAAGAAGTTTTGCAAGCTCTTGACCCGAGCTTACGTTCACCCTCAGTACAAGTGGGGTCAATCTCCCTGGCATTGTCTCCCGAGGCCGCCCGCCATAGACCTCCTCATGCTTACTCCTCAGCAGGCGTGAATCTTCTGTTCAGAAGATTCACGCCTGCTGAGGACTAAAGCAAGACAGAGACCTTAATTTTTGGAGGCCTTGCGGAAATAAGCAGGGCTGATGTGTGTGTGAAAAAAATAGACCTAACGAGAAAGCTTGTCGTTCAGCCTACTCGTCAGCTCTGCCACTCTCGGTGCACAGACTCAGGGTTCATTCTGGTTTCGTTTGGTTTTCTTACGAAGGTATTTCTGCGTGGGTCTACCGCCTGGGAAGCACGGGACTCGTTGGCCGCCCGGAAGCACTCTGCGAGCCGCAACCGCGACCCGGTGAAACTGGAATTAAGGAAAAGCCTGAGGAGAAGTTGTCAGCGACTCAGGCGTTACCATGACGCCTTTGTGCTGGAAGCGCCGCGGGGTTCACCTAGGCTCCGGGAGGTGCATTTCTCGCGGTGGTAGTACGGGTTTTCGTCGTTTTCAATCTCCCGAGTCCGATTCTCCGTGTAAGGTCGTTTTCTGCACGTGGAAGGTTATGTAGATGGGTGAATTCGTTCTTTGGTTTCCTGTTGTCTTCCGCAAGATGTAATGTTTGCGAACCCTGCAGATGTTCTCGCGTTACTGTGGGTGCTGCTGTTCGGTGTGCCTCTCGGCTCATCACGGACTGTTGTATTTCCGTTTTCTGTTGATAGACGTTCGGCTTGAGTGCAGCCTCAGGCCCTCTGAACACTATGAGAGATGTTCTTGCACGTCCCACCTAGTGGTACGACGGACATGGCCTTTGATTTATCTTCCATTTTACTAAGTAGTGGTGATTGTCTTCCTAAGTAGTCATACCATTTTAGACTTCCTGTGAGAGAAATTGATCAAAGTGTGTATTTCACTTTTCATTTCTCTAATGCCAATTTTTGCTTTTTCGTCCAAAGAGATTGTAGCAGGGTATCCTCGCCAGCACTATATCAACATTACATTGTTTTTCACATGCTGAGCAACTCCTGCTGTTTTCAGGCTTTTACAAATTTTTTTTAAAAAATAAACTTATTTATTTCTGGCTGCATTGGGTCTTCGTTGCGGTGCGCGGTCTTCTCCTTCTGGTGGCTTCCCTTGTGGCGGAGCTGGGGCTCTCGGCGCGCGGGCTTCAGTAGTGGTGGCTCGTGGGCTCTAGAGCGCAGGCTCAGTAGTTGTGGCGCACAGGCTTAGCTGCTCCGGGGCATGTGGGATCTTCCCAGACCAGGGCACGAACCTGTGCCCCTTGCATTGGCAGGTGGATTCTTAAGCACTGCGCCACCAGGGAAGTCCCTCAGGCTTTCACAAGTTTTGACCATCTGGTAGGTATCAAATCCGTCGTTTAAAGCGTCGGCATAGAATTGCACTGTGTGGATGAGCCATCACTTGTTCTAATCAAGGCATGTAGATAGTTTCCAATTTTTCTATTTTATAATCAAAGCAGCGGTTGTCCAATTACTTCCTTAGAATAAATTCCAGGAGTGGAAATGCTGGACTGAATGTTCCACACATGAAAGTTTTTGATCCGTATTACCGAGCTGCCATTCGGCAAGCTTGTACAAGTTTATATTGCCATCTGCAGTATTTGCGTGCCTTTCCCCCCATACCCTGTTCAAAAGCAGCTTTAAAAAAAAAAAACCTAAGTGATGTATATACCTAATTTTAAAGGTCAAATGACGCAAGGCTTTCAGGAGAGCAAAACCGCAAACTGCTTTTCCCCATCCCAATTCCCACTTCCCAGAAACCACCATTTTACATCCTTAGCCGTTTCATCTGTCTGCTTCTCTATCTCATAATACGCTTCTACTGCTCTTGCTTCATTTTGTTTTAAACTGTGGCAGACTCAGCCAGTTGCCCACCCTGATACCAATTTCTTCCTCAGCCTTCAAAAGTAGGTCAGAATTCCTGAGCCTTTCCAGGGTTCTGAAGCATTAAAATCGCCTGGTCACCACCTGGCTATTAGCTGCTCTCCTGAATTTTTTTTCAAATAAATTTTATCTATCATCTATCTATCTATCTATCTATCTATCTATCTATCTATCTATCTATCTATCTATGTATCTACCTATTTTTTGCCTGAATTGGGTCTTCATTGCTGTGCGTGGGCTTTCTCTAATTGCGGTGAGTGGGGGCTACACTTTGCTGCGGCGTGTGGGCTTCTCATCGCAGTGGCTTCTCTTTTTGTGTGCAGAGCATAGGCTGTAGGCGCGCGGGCTTCAGTATTTGTGGCTCGCAGGCTCTGGAGCACAAGTTCAGTAGTTATGGCGCACGGGCTTAGTTGCTCCGGGGCCTGTGGGATCTTCCCGGACCAGGGCTGGAACCTGTGTTCCCTGCGTTGGCAGGCGGATTTTTTTTTTTTTTTTTTTTTCTGTACGTGGGCCTCTCACTGTTGTGGCCTCTCCCATTGCGGAGCACAGGCTCCGGACGCGCAGGCTCAGCGGCCATGACTCACTAGCCTAGGCGCTCCGCGGCATGTGGGATCTTCCCGGACCAGGGCACGAACCTGTGTCCCCTGCATCGGCAGGCGGAGTCTCAACCACTGCGCCACCAGGGAAGTCCTGGCAGGCGGATTCTTAACCACTGCACCACCAGGGAAGCCCTGCTCTCCCCCTTTTGTCAGTATGAATTTATCATTTTTCTTTTTATTCCTTTACTGTCATTTACTGGGGTTTTGTGGATGGCGTGGAGATAAATGGATGTATTTAATCTACCATTTTCCACCTGAATTCCCAAGATCCTGTAGATTTTATTTTTTATTTTTTTATTGTGATTTTTTATTTTGGCTGCGCCACACAGCTTGCGGAATCTCAGTTCCCCGATGAGGGATGGAAACCGTGCCCCCTGAAGTGGAAGCTCAGAGTCCCAACCACCGGACGGCCAGGGAATTCCCGATAATGTAGATTTTAGAAAAATGAAAAGAAACCCTTTGAAAACGATTCCAATAGTATCTGTTTTACTAAGGCCCCTCTGAAAATAGGATAACATTGGGGACACGGGATGGACCTTAAACCACATGCAATCCCACCCTTTTCTTTTTCGAAGGACGCAGCCGAGCGCCCCCTCGTGGAGTATGTTGCCCAAGCCAGTCTGACTTGTCCCTCGGGCCTCTTTGCCCTGGGCCCAGAGCTTCACCATCCTGGCGGTCCACCAAGGGACTCGGGGAGTTTCTAAAAATCCCATGCCCAGGACTCCACCCTGGGCCAATTAAATGACTCTCTCAGGGTGTGGGGATTGGGTATCAGCGTTGTTTAAGCTCTCAAGTGGTTCTCAAGTGCAGGATCACTGTCCTAGGCCAAGAAACTCACTGATTTAGCCCACTGGTAACAGCACGGTAATATCTGGGCAATAAGACGTCCAGCCCGTGCTCTTGTTATGCAATTACTTTTGTGTGTTGTCCCGATTCGGAATGGTGTCTATTTTCATGCCTTAATTTCACAAGCCTGTATTCTGTTAATTTGATTAACAAAGAACACTTTATGCTAACTTTGCTGGCGGCATTAATATCGCACTCCCCTGTGCCACACTCCTTTAGCAGAGGCATACGATTTAGCTTAGTCATCACATCACATTTACACCCTTCAGTAAGTCTTCATGAGAGAGTGAAAACTGTCGAGTGATGCGGCCACTTTTCTCTCTCTGGATTTTTGCATCGTCGGAGTGCAGCAATGGCAGAGAATTTTATGCACTTAATGGCTATTACTGTGATTAAAATGTGGATACTTCAGTCGTAGTCACCAGAATCTGCCATTATGATGAACTGATCTAATATCTCTATTTATTAAGTCACAGGCTGGGTTCCATCCTCCCCCACCCCACCCCACCTCCAGCGTGACTGAGAACAGGCTTAATTCCTAGAGGGGCTCGTCAGCCTCGCTGAGTTTTAGTTCTGGCCTGCAGATAGCATAGTCATCACTCATTATGGTTATCAGAGGAAACCAAGATGGATCGATATATATCATGACTACTGGAGGAGGGGAAAATCCAACAGGTTTAGAGTAAAGGATGTGCTGAAGGGATTCCCTGACGGTCCAGTGGTTAGGACTCCTCGCTTTCACTGCAAGGGGCATGGGTTCGACCCCTGGTCGGGGAACTAAGATCCCACATGCCAAGCGGCATGGCCAAACAATAAAAATGAATAAATCCTGCAGAAACATAAAAAATAAAAAAGATGAAATCTTGCCATTTGCGACAACGTGGATGAACCTTGAGAGTGTTATACTCAGTGAAATAAGTCAGACAGAGACAATACCGTATGATTTTACTCATATATGGAAGATAAGAAACAAACAAACAAAACGAGAGAAATGGACAGACCAATACAAAGAAAAACAAATGCGTGGATACAGAGAACAGAGCAGTGGTTACCAGAGGGCAAGTAGGAGGAGGGCCAAATAGGGAAAGGGGATCAACTGTATGGTGATGAATGGAAACTAACGTTTTGGTGCTGAGCACGCTGTAGTGTGTACAGAAGTTGAAATGTAATGTTGTACACGTGAAACTTATAATGTTATAAACCAGTGTTATCTCAATGAAAATAAACTACAAGAACCCCTGTAGGGAGCCGCGGACTGGCAGGAGCCTGAGTCCCTGGCTGCTTCCTGGAGCGCGCGCCTTGCTCACCTTCCTCTGGACTTGATCGACGTGGAACAGAATAAGGATCCAGTTTAGGCCGCTGTAATTTTGCGTTTTCTGTCACATGGCATCAAACTTATTCCTAAATCATAGACATTATATATACCTTTGCTTCTAGGGAAGAAGGGGGTCTGATGGTCTGGTGCTTTTTCACCCGCCCTCCCACACCACAGGGACAAAAGGAGAATCCTAAAAGCTTCCAGAGAGAACAGACAGGTCACACACCAAGGTTCAAGAATCAGAATTGCATTAGTTTCCCAACAGCGACACTAAAAGGTAGAAGGCAATACAGCAATGCATTCAAAATGCTGAAGGAAAACTTTCTCCAAACCAGAATTTTATACACAACCAAAGTTTAGATATGGAACGAACTTAAGAGTGGCTACGTGACCTGCTTTGGTCATTGGAATGTGGGCAGAAGAGACACGTGTCACTTTGGAGCAGCAGCGTGAGGGTCATCTCTGGTTAGCCGCATCCTCTTCTCCTATGGCTTGACACTGGTGATGCTCCAGACAAAAGCTGCTCCATCCCCTGGGTCCTGGGGCAAAGATGAGGCGCAGCACAGAGCTCCAGGCAACCCATGAGGGACATGTAACACGCCGGAGGAGACATGTGTCTTGTTGGAAGCCAGCGAGGTGTTGGGGCCGTATGTTACCACACCATAACTTAACCTCGGGTGACATACAAAGGGGTGACCTAGAAAAGAGAAAGATATGAGATAAAGGAAAAGGGACCCAACAGAGGAAAAAGAAGGAAGATCCCGGCACAAGAGGACAGATGGTCCATATTGGAGCAGGAGGGCATAGGATTCCTGCAGGGATGTTTCATGAAGTAGATAAAATGACTCAATTACCTGAGGTGCTGGAATATATTGAGAGTAGAGTAACATTTCTAGCAGAGACTCTGGAAAAGAAATGGGTAATAGGTGTATAGAAAATCAAGCAAATGAGGACTAAGACAATTATCAACTCAGAGACAAAAGAAAAGTTGGAGCGAAGTAATGTATTCATAGGACACTGGATGGCTAGGTTGTGAAAAATATTCTCATGGAAATAATGTAAAAATAGATTAAATTAACAAAATTAAAACAACTATATCAGGGGAAATGCTTCCGTGTGTGTGTGTGTGTGTGTGTGTGTGTGTGTGTGTGTGTGTGTGTGCTGGAAAAGTTTCTGTAATTTTTTTAAACGTCTTTATTGGAGTATAATTGCTTTACAATGGTGTGTTAGTTTCTGCTGTATAACAAAGTGAATCAGCTATACGTATACATATATCCCCGTATCGCCTCCCTCTTGCATCTCCCTCCCTCCCACCCTCCCTATCCCACCCCTCTAGGTGGTCACAAAGCACCAAGCTGATCTCCCTGGGCTATGCGGCTGCTTCCCACTAGCTCTCTATTTTGCACCCTAATTCTTTCTTAACTTTCTCCGTTCCATTTTGTTTTCGCTTTCTGGACTTCCTTTAGTTAGATGTAGTACATCCTGGAACGAACCCCTAGGTTTTGTCTTTTCGCTCCCAGCTTTCTACCTCCTGTTTGGCTCTATTTTCTAGAAGATGGTCTCCACTGTATCTTCCAATACTTGTAAGGAAGTTTTGACCTATGACCTCCCGTTGCTGCCCCTTATCATGCAGACGCTCAGGAGGGAGGAAGGAGAGGAATGATACTGGATGTGGAGCCAGCCTGGCGGGCCGCACTTTTGTATCTTTGTTTATATCCCATATCTCATTCCTAGTGCTATTCGCGCCTTCTTCTTTTCCTTGATGAAATCTTTAAAAAAAATTAAATCATTTGCGGGGCCTGAATTGGCAGATTGCGATGGACATATACACACTTCTATATATAAAACAGGCAACTAATAAAGACCTACTGTACAGCACAGGGCCCTCTACTCCATACTCTGTCATGACCTATATGGGAAAGGAATCTAAAAAGGAGTGGATATATATATATACGTATAACTGACTCACTTTGCTGTACCCCTGAAACTAACACAATATTGTACATCAACTATATAGTCCAATAAAAATGGTTTAAAACTCATTTTGGCTTCCTTGATTCTTTGTCTTTATTTCTACTATGCTTATTATTCTTTCCTTGTAATTCCTTTATCTTTGCTTATTATGAAATCTTTTTGTTGATTTCCTTATTTTTTCTCCATACGTCAAGCACAGAAATTTCTGAAAACATAGACGAAAATAGAGTTAACAAAAGGCATAACGGCCAGTCATATGTTAGCGTAAGCATAATTTTGGTGCAAGCACTCTTCTGTGCATGTACATGCCCAACGCACACACAGACATGTCTTTTTGGAAGAAAAAGTCTAATATTACATATAGTTTCGTAGTTGTCTTTTACCTTTCATTTGATATTCTGTTGTGAACCGTCTCTCGTGTCAAATGCAGAGCTCTGACGTTTTCTTAAGCAGTCAAGAAAAACCTTTACCCCAAAGAAATCACACTCAGAGCCTCGAGGAGCAGAAGACATGTAGTCAGGGTCCCGGGTAGACGCCCACTGGAAGCGGGCTTCGGCCCACGTTGGGCGTGAATCTCGGGGGCGGGGACTCAGCGTTCATTTGCATAACCAGAATGAAATGCGATATATGTTCAAGTGAAAGCCATAGTTTTCCTTTAAAGCTATTATTTCAAAGAATGAGACTTCAGTCACTTCACTGGAAAGAAGTTTTGCAAGCTCTTGACCCGAGCTTACGTTCACCCTCAGTACAAGTGGGGTCAATCTCCCTGGCATTGTCTCCCGAGGCCGCCCGCCATAGACCTCCTCATGCTTACTCCTCAGCAGGCGTGAATCTTCTGTTCAGAAGATTCACGCCTGCTGAGGACTAAAGCAAGACAGAGACCTTAATTTTTGGAGGCCTTGCGGAAATAAGCAGGGCTGATGTGTGTGTGAAAAAAATAGACCTAACGAGAAAGCTTGTCGTTCAGCCTACTCGGCAGTTCTGCCACTCTCGGTGCACAGACTCAGGGTTCATTCTGGTTTCGTTTGGTTTTCTTACGAAGGTATTTCTGCGTGGGTCTACCGCCTGGGAAGCACGGGACTCGTTGGCCGCCCGGAAGCACTCTGCGAGCCGCAACCGCGACCCGGTGAAACTGGAATTAAGGAAAAGCCTGAGGAGAAGTTGTCAGCGACTCAGGCGTTACCATGACGCCTTTGTGCTGGAAGCGCCGCGGGGTTCACCTAGGCTCCGGGAGGTGCATTTCTCGCGGTGGTAGTACGGGTTTTCGTCGTTTTCAATCTCCCGAGTCCGATTCTCCGTGTAAGGTCGTTTTCTGCACGTGGAAGGTTATGTAGATGGGTGAATTCGTTCTTTGGTTTCCTGTTGTCTTCCGCAAGATGTAATGTTTGCGAACCCTGCAGATGTTCTCGCGTTACTGTGGGTGCTGCTGTTCGGTGTGCCTCTCGGCTCATCACGGACTGTTGTATTTCCGTTTTCTGTTGATAGACGTTCGGCTTGAGTGCAGCCTCAGGCCCTCTGAACACTATGAGAGATGTTCTTGCACGTCCCACCTAGTGGTACAACGGACATGGCCTTTGATTTATCTTCCATTTTACTAAGTAGTGGTGATTGTCTTCCTAAGTAGTCATACCATTTTAGACTTCCTGTGAGAGAAATTGATCAAAGTGTGTATTTCACTTTTCATTTCTCTAATGCCAATTTTTGCTTTTTCGTCCAAAGAGATTGTAGCAGGGTATCCTCGCCAGCACTATATCAACATTACATTGTTTTTCACATGCTGAGCAACTCCTGCTGTTTTCAGGCTTTTACAAATTTTTTTTAAAAAATAAACTTATTTATTTCTGGCTGCATTGGGTCTTCGTTGCGGTGCGCGGTCTTCTCCTTCTGGTGGCTTCCCTTGTGGCGGAGCTGGGGCTCTCGGCGCGCGGGCTTCAGTAGTGGTGGCTCGTGGGCTCTAGAGCGCAGGCTCAGTAGTTGTGGCGCACAGGCTTAGCTGCTCCGGGGCATGTGGGATCTTCCCAGACCAGGGCACGAACCTGTGCCCCTTGCATTGGCAGGTGGATTCTTAAGCACTGCGCCACCAGGGAAGTCCCTCAGGCTTTCACAAGTTTTGACCATCTGGTAGGTATCAAATCCGTCGTTTAAAGCGTCGGCATAGAATTGCACTGTGTGGATGAGCCATCACTTGTTCTAATCAAGGCATGTAGATAGTTTCCAATTTTTCTATTTTATAATCAAAGCAGCGGTTGTCCAATTACTTCCTTAGAATAAATTCCAGGAGTGGAAATGCTGGACTGAATGTTCCACACATGAAAGTTTTTGATCCGTATTACCGAGCTGCCATTCGGCAAGCTTGTACAAGTTTATATTGCCATCTGCAGTATTTGCGTGCCTTTCCCCCCATACCCTGTTCAAAAGCAGCTTTAAAAAAAAAAAACCTAAGTGATGTATATACCTAATTTTAAAGGTCAAATGACGCAAGGCTTTCAGGAGAGCAAAACCGCAAACTGCTTTTCCCCATCCCAATTCCCACTTCCCAGAAACCACCATTTTACATCCTTAGCCGTTTCATCTGTCTGCTTCTCTATCTCATAATACGCTTCTACTGCTCTTGCTTCATTTTGTTTTAAACTGTGGCAGACTCAGCCAGTTGCCCACCCTGATACCAATTTCTTCCTCAGCCTTCAAAAGTAGGTCAGAATTCCTGAGCCTTTCCAGGGTTCTGAAGCATTAAAATCGCCTGGTCACCACCTGGCTATTAGCTGCTCTCCTGAATTTTTTTTCAAATAAATTTTATCTATCATCTATCTATCTATCTATCTATCTATCTATCTATCTATCTATGTATCTACCTATTTTTTGCCTGAATTGGGTCTTCATTGCTGTGCGTGGGCTTTCTCTAATTGCGGTGAGTGGGGGCTACACTTTGCTGCGGCGTGTGGGCTTCTCATCGCAGTGGCTTCTCTTTTTGTGTGCAGAGCATAGGCTGTAGGCGCGCGGGCTTCAGTATTTGTGGCTCGCAGGCTCTGGAGCACAAGTTCAGTAGTTATGGCGCACGGGCTTAGTTGCTCCGGGGCCTGTGGGATCTTCCCGGACCAGGGCTGGAACCTGTGTTCCCTGCGTTGGCAGGCGGATTTTTTTTTTTTTTTTTTTTTCTGTACGTGGGCCTCTCACTGTTGTGGCCTCTCCCATTGCGGAGCACAGGCTCCGGACGCGCAGGCTCAGCGGCCATGACTCACTAGCCTAGGCGCTCCGCGGCATGTGGGATCTTCCCGGACCAGGGCACGAACCTGTGTCCCCTGCATCGGCAGGCGGAGTCTCAACCACTGCGCCACCAGGGAAGTCCTGGCAGGCGGATTCTTAACCACTGCACCACCAGGGAAGCCCTGCTCTCCCCCTTTTGTCAGTATGAATTTATCATTTTTCTTTTTATTCCTTTACTGTCATTTACTGGGGTTTTGTGGATGGCGTGGAGATAAATGGATGTATTTAATCTACCATTTTCCACCTGAATTCCCAAGATCCTGTAGATTTTATTTTTTATTTTTTTATTGTGATTTTTTATTTTGGCTGCGCCACACAGCTTGCGGAATCTCAGTTCCCCGATGAGGGATGGAAACCGTGCCCCCTGAAGTGGAAGCTCAGAGTCCCAACCACCGGACGGCCAGGGAATTCCCGATAATGTAGATTTTAGAAAAATGAAAAGAAACCCTTTGAAAACGATTCCAATAGTATCTGTTTTACTAAGGCCCCTCTGAAAATAGGATAACATTGGGGACACGGGATGGACCTTAAACCACATGCAATCCCACCCTTTTCTTTTTCGAAGGACGCAGCCGAGCGCCCCCTCGTGGAGTATGTTGCCCAAGCCAGTCTGACTTGTCCCTCGGGCCTCTTTGCCCTGGGCCCAGAGCTTCACCATCCTGGCGGTCCACCAAGGGACTCGGGGAGTTTCTAAAAATCCCATGCCCAGGACTCCACCCTGGGCCAATTAAATGACTCTCTCAGGGTGTGGGGATTGGGTATCAGCGTTGTTTAAGCTCTCAAGTGGTTCTCAAGTGCAGGATCACTGTCCTAGGCCAAGAAACTCACTGATTTAGCCCACTGGTAACAGCACGGTAATATCTGGGCAATAAGACGTCCAGCCCGTGCTCTTGTTATGCAATTACTTTTGTGTGTTGTCCCGATTCGGAATGGTGTCTATTTTCATGCCTTAATTTCACAAGCCTGTATTCTGTTAATTTGATTAACAAAGAACACTTTATGCTAACTTTGCTGGCGGCATTAATATCGCACTCCCCTGTGCCACACTCCTTTAGCAGAGGCATACGATTTAGCTTAGTCATCACATCACATTTACACCCTTCAGTAAGTCTTCATGAGAGAGTGAAAACTGTCGAGTGATGCGGCCACTTTTCTCTCTCTGGATTTTTGCATCGTCGGAGTGCAGCAATGGCAGAGAATTTTATGCACTTAATGGCTATTACTGTGATTAAAATGTGGATACTTCAGTCGTAGTCACCAGAATCTGCCATTATGATGAACTGATCTAATATCTCTATTTATTAAGTCACAGGCTGGGTTCCATCCTCCCCCACCCCACCCCACCTCCAGCGTGACTGAGAACAGGCTTAATTCCTAGAGGGGCTCGTCAGCCTCGCTGAGTTTTAGTTCTGGCCTGCAGATAGCATAGTCATCACTCATTATGGTTATCAGAGGAAACCAAGATGGATCGATATATATCATGACTACTGGAGGAGGGGAAAATCCAACAGGTTTAGAGTAAAGGATGTGCTGAAGGGATTCCCTGACGGTCCAGTGGTTAGGACTCCTCGCTTTCACTGCAAGGGGCATGGGTTCGACCCCTGGTCGGGGAACTAAGATCCCACATGCCAAGCGGCATGGCCAAACAATAAAAATGAATAAATCCTGCAGAAACATAAAAAATAAAAAAGATGAAATCTTGCCATTTGCGACAACGTGGATGAACCTTGAGAGTGTTATACTCAGTGAAATAAGTCAGACAGAGACAATACCGTATGATTTTACTCATATATGGAAGATAAGAAACAAACAAACAAAACGAGAGAAATGGACAGACCAATACAAAGAAAAACAAATGCGTGGATACAGAGAACAGAGCAGTGGTTACCAGAGGGCAAGTAGGAGGAGGGCCAAATAGGGAAAGGGGATCAACTGTATGGTGATGAATGGAAACTAACGTTTTGGTGCTGAGCACGCTGTAGTGTGTACAGAAGTTGAAATGTAATGTTGTACACGTGAAACTTATAATGTTATAAACCAGTGTTATCTCAATGAAAATAAACTACAAGAACCCCTGTAGGGAGCCGCGGACTGGCAGGAGCCTGAGTCCCTGGCTGCTTCCTGGAGCGCGCGCCTTGCTCACCTTCCTCTGGACTTGATCGACGTGGAACAGAATAAGGATCCAGTTTAGGCCGCTGTAATTTTGCGTTTTCTGTCACATGGCATCAAACTTATTCCTAAATCATAGACATTATATATACCTTTGCTTCTAGGGAAGAAGGGGGTCTGATGGTCTGGTGCTTTTTCACCCGCCCTCCCACACCACAGGGACAAAAGGAGAATCCTAAAAGCTTCCAGAGAGAACAGACAGGTCACACACCAAGGTTCAAGAATCAGAATTGCATTAGTTTCCCAACAGCGACACTAAAAGGTAGAAGGCAATACAGCAATGCATTCAAAATGCTGAAGGAAAACTTTCTCCAAACCAGAATTTTATACACAACCAAAGTTTAGATATGGAACGAACTTAAGAGTGGCTACGTGACCTGCTTTGGTCATTGGAATGTGGGCAGAAGAGACACGTGTCACTTTGGAGCAGCAGCGTGAGGGTCATCTCTGGTTAGCCGCATCCTCTTCTCCTATGGCTTGACACTGGTGATGCTCCAGACAAAAGCTGCTCCATCCCCTGGGTCCTGGGGCAAAGATGAGGCGCAGCACAGAGCTCCAGGCAACCCATGAGGGACATGTAACACGCCGGAGGAGACATGTGTCTTGTTGGAAGCCAGCGAGGTGTTGGGGCCGTATGTTACCACACCATAACTTAACCTCGGGTGACATACAAAGGGGTGACCTAGAAAAGAGAAAGATATGAGATAAAGGAAAAGGGACCCAACAGAGGAAAAAGAAGGAAGATCCCGGCACAAGAGGACAGATGGTCCATATTGGAGCAGGAGGGCATAGGATTCCTGCAGGGATGTTTCATGAAGTAGATAAAATGACTCAATTACCTGAGGTGCTGGAATATATTGAGAGTAGAGTAACATTTCTAGCAGAGACTCTGGAAAAGAAATGGGTAATAGGTGTATAGAAAATCAAGCAAATGAGGACTAAGACAATTATCAACTCAGAGACAAAAGAAAAGTTGGAGCGAAGTAATGTATTCATAGGACACTGGATGGCTAGGTTGTGAAAAATATTCTCATGGAAATAATGTAAAAATAGATTAAATTAACAAAATTAAAACAACTATATCAGGGGAAATGCTTCCGTGTGTGTGTGTGTGTGTGTGTGTGTGTGTGTGTGTGTGTGTGTGCTGGAAAAGTTTCTGTAATTTTTTTAAACGTCTTTATTGGAGTATAATTGCTTTACAATGGTGTGTTAGTTTCTGCTGTATAACAAAGTGAATCAGCTATACGTATACATATATCCCCGTATCGCCTCCCTCTTGCATCTCCCTCCCTCCCACCCTCCCTATCCCACCCCTCTAGGTGGTCACAAAGCACCAAGCTGATCTCCCTGGGCTATGCGGCTGCTTCCCACTAGCTCTCTATTTTGCACCCTAATTCTTTCTTAACTTTCTCCGTTCCATTTTGTTTTCGCTTTCTGGACTTCCTTTAGTTAGATGTAGTACATCCTGGAACGAACCCCTAGGTTTTGTCTTTTCGCTCCCAGCTTTCTACCTCCTGTTTGGCTCTATTTTCTAGAAGATGGTCTCCACTGTATCTTCCAATACTTGTAAGGAAGTTTTGACCTATGACCTCCCGTTGCTGCCCCTTATCATGCAGACGCTCAGGAGGGAGGAAGGAGAGGAATGATACTGGATGTGGAGCCAGCCTGGCGGGCCGCACTTTTGTATCTTTGTTTATATCCCATATCTCATTCCTAGTGCTATTCGCGCCTTCTTCTTTTCCTTGATGAAATCTTTAAAAAAAATTAAATCATTTGCGGGGCCTGAATTGGCAGATTGCGATGGACATATACACACTTCTATATATAAAACAGGCAACTAATAAAGACCTACTGTACAGCACAGGGCCCTCTACTCCATACTCTGTCATGACCTATATGGGAAAGGAATCTAAAAAGGAGTGGATATATATATATACGTATAACTGACTCACTTTGCTGTACCCCTGAAACTAACACAATATTGTACATCAACTATATAGTCCAATAAAAATGGTTTAAAACTCATTTTGGCTTCCTTGATTCTTTGTCTTTATTTCTACTATGCTTATTATTCTTTCCTTGTAATTCCTTTATCTTTGCTTATTATGAAATCTTTTTGTTGATTTCCTTATTTTTTCTCCATACGTCAAGCACAGAAATTTCTGAAAACATAGACGAAAATAGAGTTAACAAAAGGCATAACGGCCAGTCATATGTTAGCGTAAGCATAATTTTGGTGCAAGCACTCTTCTGTGCATGTACATGCCCAACGCACACACAGACATGTCTTTTTGGAAGAAAAAGTCTAATATTACATATAGTTTCGTAGTTGTCTTTTACCTTTCATTTGATATTCTGTTGTGAACCGTCTCTCGTGTCAAATGCAGAGCTCTGACGTTTTCTTAAGCAGTCAAGAAAAACCTTTACCCCAAAGAAATCACACTCAGAGCCTCGAGGAGCAGAAGACATGTAGTCAGGGTCCCGGGTAGACGCCCACTGGAAGCGGGCTTCGGCCCACGTTGGGCGTGAATCTCGGGGGCGGGGACTCAGCGTTCATTTGCATAACCAGAATGAAATGCGATATATGTTCAAGTGAAAGCCATAGTTTTCCTTTAAAGCTATTATTTCAAAGAATGAGACTTCAGTCACTTCACTGGAAAGAAGTTTTGCAAGCTCTTGACCCGAGCTTACGTTCACCCTCAGTACAAGTGGGGTCAATCTCCCTGGCATTGTCTCCCGAGGCCGCCCGCCATAGACCTCCTCATGCTTACTCCTCAGCAGGCGTGAATCTTCTGTTCAGAAGATTCACGCCTGCTGAGGACTAAAGCAAGACAGAGACCTTAATTTTTGGAGGCCTTGCGGAAATAAGCAGGGCTGATGTGTGTGTGAAAAAAATAGACCTAACGAGAAAGCTTGTCGTTCAGCCTACTCGTCAGCTCTGCCACTCTCGGTGCACAGACTCAGGGTTCATTCTGGTTTCGTTTGGTTTTCTTACGAAGGTATTTCTGCGTGGGTCTACCGCCTGGGAAGCACGGGACTCGTTGGCCGCCCGGAAGCACTCTGCGAGCCGCAACCGCGACCCGGTGAAACTGGAATTAAGGAAAAGCCTGAGGAGAAGTTGTCAGCGACTCAGGCGTTACCATGACGCCTTTGTGCTGGAAGCGCCGCGGGGTTCACCTAGGCTCCGGGAGGTGCATTTCTCGCGGTGGTAGTACGGGTTTTCGTCGTTTTCAATCTCCCGAGTCCGATTCTCCGTGTAAGGTCGTTTTCTGCACGTGGAAGGTTATGTAGATGGGTGAATTCGTTCTTTGGTTTCCTGTTGTCTTCCGCAAGATGTAATGTTTGCGAACCCTGCAGATGTTCTCGCGTTACTGTGGGTGCTGCTGTTCGGTGTGCCTCTCGGCTCATCACGGACTGTTGTATTTCCGTTTTCTGTTGATAGACGTTCGGCTTGAGTGCAGCCTCAGGCCCTCTGAACACTATGAGAGATGTTCTTGCACGTCCCACCTAGTGGTACGACGGACATGGCCTTTGATTTATCTTCCATTTTACTAAGTAGTGGTGATTGTCTTCCTAAGTAGTCATACCATTTTAGACTTCCTGTGAGAGAAATTGATCAAAGTGTGTATTTCACTTTTCATTTCTCTAATGCCAATTTTTGCTTTTTCGTCCAAAGAGATTGTAGCAGGGTATCCTCGCCAGCACTATATCAACATTACATTGTTTTTCACATGCTGAGCAACTCCTGCTGTTTTCAGGCTTTTACAAATTTTTTTTAAAAAATAAACTTATTTATTTCTGGCTGCATTGGGTCTTCGTTGCGGTGCGCGGTCTTCTCCTTCTGGTGGCTTCCCTTGTGGCGGAGCTGGGGCTCTCGGCGCGCGGGCTTCAGTAGTGGTGGCTCGTGGGCTCTAGAGCGCAGGCTCAGTAGTTGTGGCGCACAGGCTTAGCTGCTCCGGGGCATGTGGGATCTTCCCAGACCAGGGCACGAACCTGTGCCCCTTGCATTGGCAGGTGGATTCTTAAGCACTGCGCCACCAGGGAAGTCCCTCAGGCTTTCACAAGTTTTGACCATCTGGTAGGTATCAAATCCGTCGTTTAAAGCGTCGGCATAGAATTGCACTGTGTGGATGAGCCATCACTTGTTCTAATCAAGGCATGTAGATAGTTTCCAATTTTTCTATTTTATAATCAAAGCAGCGGTTGTCCAATTACTTCCTTAGAATAAATTCCAGGAGTGGAAATGCTGGACTGAATGTTCCACACATGAAAGTTTTTGATCCGTATTACCGAGCTGCCATTCGGCAAGCTTGTACAAGTTTATATTGCCATCTGCAGTATTTGCGTGCCTTTCCCCCCATACCCTGTTCAAAAGCAGCTTTAAAAAAAAAAAACCTAAGTGATGTATATACCTAATTTTAAAGGTCAAATGACGCAAGGCTTTCAGGAGAGCAAAACCGCAAACTGCTTTTCCCCATCCCAATTCCCACTTCCCAGAAACCACCATTTTACATCCTTAGCCGTTTCATCTGTCTGCTTCTCTATCTCATAATACGCTTCTACTGCTCTTGCTTCATTTTGTTTTAAACTGTGGCAGACTCAGCCAGTTGCCCACCCTGATACCAATTTCTTCCTCAGCCTTCAAAAGTAGGTCAGAATTCCTGAGCCTTTCCAGGGTTCTGAAGCATTAAAATCGCCTGGTCACCACCTGGCTATTAGCTGCTCTCCTGAATTTTTTTTCAAATAAATTTTATCTATCATCTATCTATCTATCTATCTATCTATCTATCTATCTATCTATCTATCTATCTATGTATCTACCTATTTTTTGCCTGAATTGGGTCTTCATTGCTGTGCGTGGGCTTTCTCTAATTGCGGTGAGTGGGGGCTACACTTTGCTGCGGCGTGTGGGCTTCTCATCGCAGTGGCTTCTCTTTTTGTGTGCAGAGCATAGGCTGTAGGCGCGCGGGCTTCAGTATTTGTGGCTCGCAGGCTCTGGAGCACAAGTTCAGTAGTTATGGCGCACGGGCTTAGTTGCTCCGGGGCCTGTGGGATCTTCCCGGACCAGGGCTGGAACCTGTGTTCCCTGCGTTGGCAGGCGGATTTTTTTTTTTTTTTTTTTTTCTGTACGTGGGCCTCTCACTGTTGTGGCCTCTCCCATTGCGGAGCACAGGCTCCGGACGCGCAGGCTCAGCGGCCATGACTCACTAGCCTAGGCGCTCCGCGGCATGTGGGATCTTCCCGGACCAGGGCACGAACCTGTGTCCCCTGCATCGGCAGGCGGAGTCTCAACCACTGCGCCACCAGGGAAGTCCTGGCAGGCGGATTCTTAACCACTGCACCACCAGGGAAGCCCTGCTCTCCCCCTTTTGTCAGTATGAATTTATCATTTTTCTTTTTATTCCTTTACTGTCATTTACTGGGGTTTTGTGGATGGCGTGGAGATAAATGGATGTATTTAATCTACCATTTTCCACCTGAATTCCCAAGATCCTGTAGATTTTATTTTTTATTTTTTTATTGTGATTTTTTATTTTGGCTGCGCCACACAGCTTGCGGAATCTCAGTTCCCCGATGAGGGATGGAAACCGTGCCCCCTGAAGTGGAAGCTCAGAGTCCCAACCACCGGACGGCCAGGGAATTCCCGATAATGTAGATTTTAGAAAAATGAAAAGAAACCCTTTGAAAACGATTCCAATAGTATCTGTTTTACTAAGGCCCCTCTGAAAATAGGATAACATTGGGGACACGGGATGGACCTTAAACCACATGCAATCCCACCCTTTTCTTTTTCGAAGGACGCAGCCGAGCGCCCCCTCGTGGAGTATGTTGCCCAAGCCAGTCTGACTTGTCCCTCGGGCCTCTTTGCCCTGGGCCCAGAGCTTCACCATCCTGGCGGTCCACCAAGGGACTCGGGGAGTTTCTAAAAATCCCATGCCCAGGACTCCACCCTGGGCCAATTAAATGACTCTCTCAGGGTGTGGGGATTGGGTATCAGCGTTGTTTAAGCTCTCAAGTGGTTCTCAAGTGCAGGATCACTGTCCTAGGCCAAGAAACTCACTGATTTAGCCCACTGGTAACAGCACGGTAATATCTGGGCAATAAGACGTCCAGCCCGTGCTCTTGTTATGCAATTACTTTTGTGTGTTGTCCCGATTCGGAATGGTGTCTATTTTCATGCCTTAATTTCACAAGCCTGTATTCTGTTAATTTGATTAACAAAGAACACTTTATGCTAACTTTGCTGGCGGCATTAATATCGCACTCCCCTGTGCCACACTCCTTTAGCAGAGGCATACGATTTAGCTTAGTCATCACATCACATTTACACCCTTCAGTAAGTCTTCATGAGAGAGTGAAAACTGTCGAGTGATGCGGCCACTTTTCTCTCTCTGGATTTTTGCATCGTCGGAGTGCAGCAATGGCAGAGAATTTTATGCACTTAATGGCTATTACTGTGATTAAAATGTGGATACTTCAGTCGTAGTCACCAGAATCTGCCATTATGATGAACTGATCTAATATCTCTATTTATTAAGTCACAGGCTGGGTTCCATCCTCCCCCACCCCACCCCACCTCCAGCGTGACTGAGAACAGGCTTAATTCCTAGAGGGGCTCGTCAGCCTCGCTGAGTTTTAGTTCTGGCCTGCAGATAGCATAGTCATCACTCATTATGGTTATCAGAGGAAACCAAGATGGATCGATATATATCATGACTACTGGAGGAGGGGAAAATCCAACAGGTTTAGAGTAAAGGATGTGCTGAAGGGATTCCCTGACGGTCCAGTGGTTAGGACTCCTCGCTTTCACTGCAAGGGGCATGGGTTCGACCCCTGGTCGGGGAACTAAGATCCCACATGCCAAGCGGCATGGCCAAACAATAAAAATGAATAAATCCTGCAGAAACATAAAAAATAAAAAAGATGAAATCTTGCCATTTGCGACAACGTGGATGAACCTTGAGAGTGTTATACTCAGTGAAATAAGTCAGACAGAGACAATACCGTATGATTTTACTCATATATGGAAGATAAGAAACAAACAAACAAAACGAGAGAAATGGACAGACCAATACAAAGAAAAACAAATGCGTGGATACAGAGAACAGAGCAGTGGTTACCAGAGGGCAAGTAGGAGGAGGGCCAAATAGGGAAAGGGGATCAACTGTATGGTGATGAATGGAAACTAACGTTTTGGTGCTGAGCACGCTGTAGTGTGTACAGAAGTTGAAATGTAATGTTGTACACGTGAAACTTATAATGTTATAAACCAGTGTTATCTCAATGAAAATAAACTACAAGAACCCCTGTAGGGAGCCGCGGACTGGCAGGAGCCTGAGTCCCTGGCTGCTTCCTGGAGCGCGCGCCTTGCTCACCTTCCTCTGGACTTGATCGACGTGGAACAGAATAAGGATCCAGTTTAGGCCGCTGTAATTTTGCGTTTTCTGTCACATGGCATCAAACTTATTCCTAAATCATAGACATTATATATACCTTTGCTTCTAGGGAAGAAGGGGGTCTGATGGTCTGGTGCTTTTTCACCCGCCCTCCCACACCACAGGGACAAAAGGAGAATCCTAAAAGCTTCCAGAGAGAACAGACAGGTCACACACCAAGGTTCAAGAATCAGAATTGCATTAGTTTCCCAACAGCGACACTAAAAGGTAGAAGGCAATACAGCAATGCATTCAAAATGCTGAAGGAAAACTTTCTCCAAACCAGAATTTTATACACAACCAAAGTTTAGATATGGAACGAACTTAAGAGTGGCTACGTGACCTGCTTTGGTCATTGGAATGTGGGCAGAAGAGACACGTGTCACTTTGGAGCAGCAGCGTGAGGGTCATCTCTGGTTAGCCGCATCCTCTTCTCCTATGGCTTGACACTGGTGATGCTCCAGACAAAAGCTGCTCCATCCCCTGGGTCCTGGGGCAAAGATGAGGCGCAGCACAGAGCTCCAGGCAACCCATGAGGGACATGTAACACGCCGGAGGAGACATGTGTCTTGTTGGAAGCCAGCGAGGTGTTGGGGCCGTATGTTACCACACCATAACTTAACCTCGGGTGACATACAAAGGGGTGACCTAGAAAAGAGAAAGATATGAGATAAAGGAAAAGGGACCCAACAGAGGAAAAAGAAGGAAGATCCCGGCACAAGAGGACAGATGGTCCATATTGGAGCAGGAGGGCATAGGATTCCTGCAGGGATGTTTCATGAAGTAGATAAAATGACTCAATTACCTGAGGTGCTGGAATATATTGAGAGTAGAGTAACATTTCTAGCAGAGACTCTGGAAAAGAAATGGGTAATAGGTGTATAGAAAATCAAGCAAATGAGGACTAAGACAATTATCAACTCAGAGACAAAAGAAAAGTTGGAGCGAAGTAATGTATTCATAGGACACTGGATGGCTAGGTTGTGAAAAATATTCTCATGGAAATAATGTAAAAATAGATTAAATTAACAAAATTAAAACAACTATATCAGGGGAAATGCTTCCGTGTGTGTGTGTGTGTGTGTGTGTGTGTGTGTGTGTGTGTGTGTGCTGGAAAAGTTTCTGTAATTTTTTTAAACGTCTTTATTGGAGTATAATTGCTTTACAATGGTGTGTTAGTTTCTGCTGTATAACAAAGTGAATCAGCTATACGTATACATATATCCCCGTATCGCCTCCCTCTTGCATCTCCCTCCCTCCCACCCTCCCTATCCCACCCCTCTAGGTGGTCACAAAGCACCAAGCTGATCTCCCTGGGCTATGCGGCTGCTTCCCACTAGCTCTCTATTTTGCACCCTAATTCTTTCTTAACTTTCTCCGTTCCATTTTGTTTTCGCTTTCTGGACTTCCTTTAGTTAGATGTAGTACATCCTGGAACGAACCCCTAGGTTTTGTCTTTTCGCTCCCAGCTTTCTACCTCCTGTTTGGCTCTATTTTCTAGAAGATGGTCTCCACTGTATCTTCCAATACTTGTAAGGAAGTTTTGACCTATGACCTCCCGTTGCTGCCCCTTATCATGCAGACGCTCAGGAGGGAGGAAGGAGAGGAATGATACTGGATGTGGAGCCAGCCTGGCGGGCCGCACTTTTGTATCTTTGTTTATATCCCATATCTCATTCCTAGTGCTATTCGCGCCTTCTTCTTTTCCTTGATGAAATCTTTAAAAAAAATTAAATCATTTGCGGGGCCTGAATTGGCAGATTGCGATGGACATATACACACTTCTATATATAAAACAGGCAACTAATAAAGACCTACTGTACAGCACAGGGCCCTCTACTCCATACTCTGTCATGACCTATATGGGAAAGGAATCTAAAAAGGAGTGGATATATATATATACGTATAACTGACTCACTTTGCTGTACCCCTGAAACTAACACAATATTGTACATCAACTATATAGTCCAATAAAAATGGTTTAAAACTCATTTTGGCTTCCTTGATTCTTTGTCTTTATTTCTACTATGCTTATTATTCTTTCCTTGTAATTCCTTTATCTTTGCTTATTATGAAATCTTTTTGTTGATTTCCTTATTTTTTCTCCATACGTCAAGCACAGAAATTTCTGAAAACATAGACGAAAATAGAGTTAACAAAAGGCATAACGGCCAGTCATATGTTAGCGTAAGCATAATTTTGGTGCAAGCACTCTTCTGTGCATGTACATGCCCAACGCACACACAGACATGTCTTTTTGGAAGAAAAAGTCTAATATTACATATAGTTTCGTAGTTGTCTTTTACCTTTCATTTGATATTCTGTTGTGAACCGTCTCTCGTGTCAAATGCAGAGCTCTGACGTTTTCTTAAGCAGTCAAGAAAAACCTTTACCCCAAAGAAATCACACTCAGAGCCTCGAGGAGCAGAAGACATGTAGTCAGGGTCCCGGGTAGACGCCCACTGGAAGCGGGCTTCGGCCCACGTTGGGCGTGAATCTCGGGGGCGGGGACTCAGCGTTCATTTGCATAACCAGAATGAAATGCGATATATGTTCAAGTGAAAGCCATAGTTTTCCTTTAAAGCTATTATTTCAAAGAATGAGACTTCAGTCACTTCACTGGAAAGAAGTTTTGCAAGCTCTTGACCCGAGCTTACGTTCACCCTCAGTACAAGTGGGGTCAATCTCCCTGGCATTGTCTCCCGAGGCCGCCCGCCATAGACCTCCTCATGCTTACTCCTCAGCAGGCGTGAATCTTCTGTTCAGAAGATTCACGCCTGCTGAGGACTAAAGCAAGACAGAGACCTTAATTTTTGGAGGCCTTGCGGAAATAAGCAGGGCTGATGTGTGTGTGAAAAAAATAGACCTAACGAGAAAGCTTGTCGTTCAGCCTACTCGTCAGCTCTGCCACTCTCGGTGCACAGACTCAGGGTTCATTCTGGTTTCGTTTGGTTTTCTTACGAAGGTATTTCTGCGTGGGTCTACCGCCTGGGAAGCACGGGACTCGTTGGCCGCCCGGAAGCACTCTGCGAGCCGCAACCGCGACCCGGTGAAACTGGAATTAAGGAAAAGCCTGAGGAGAAGTTGTCAGCGACTCAGGCGTTACCATGACGCCTTTGTGCTGGAAGCGCCGCGGGGTTCACCTAGGCTCCGGGAGGTGCATTTCTCGCGGTGGTAGTACGGGTTTTCGTCGTTTTCAATCTCCCGAGTCCGATTCTCCGTGTAAGGTCGTTTTCTGCACGTGGAAGGTTATGTAGATGGGTGAATTCGTTCTTTGGTTTCCTGTTGTCTTCCGCAAGATGTAATGTTTGCGAACCCTGCAGATGTTCTCGCGTTACTGTGGGTGCTGCTGTTCGGTGTGCCTCTCGGCTCATCACGGACTGTTGTATTTCCGTTTTCTGTTGATAGACGTTCGGCTTGAGTGCAGCCTCAGGCCCTCTGAACACTATGAGAGATGTTCTTGCACGTCCCACCTAGTGGTACGACGGACATGGCCTTTGATTTATCTTCCATTTTACTAAGTAGTGGTGATTGTCTTCCTAAGTAGTCATACCATTTTAGACTTCCTGTGAGAGAAATTGATCAAAGTGTGTATTTCACTTTTCATTTCTCTAATGCCAATTTTTGCTTTTTCGTCCAAAGAGATTGTAGCAGGGTATCCTCGCCAGCACTATATCAACATTACATTGTTTTTCACATGCTGAGCAACTCCTGCTGTTTTCAGGCTTTTACAAATTTTTTTTAAAAAATAAACTTATTTATTTCTGGCTGCATTGGGTCTTCGTTGCGGTGCGCGGTCTTCTCCTTCTGGTGGCTTCCCTTGTGGCGGAGCTGGGGCTCTCGGCGCGCGGGCTTCAGTAGTGGTGGCTCGTGGGCTCTAGAGCGCAGGCTCAGTAGTTGTGGCGCACAGGCTTAGCTGCTCCGGGGCATGTGGGATCTTCCCAGACCAGGGCACGAACCTGTGCCCCTTGCATTGGCAGGTGGATTCTTAAGCACTGCGCCACCAGGGAAGTCCCTCAGGCTTTCACAAGTTTTGACCATCTGGTAGGTATCAAATCCGTCGTTTAAAGCGTCGGCATAGAATTGCACTGTGTGGATGAGCCATCACTTGTTCTAATCAAGGCATGTAGATAGTTTCCAATTTTTCTATTTTATAATCAAAGCAGCGGTTGTCCAATTACTTCCTTAGAATAAATTCCAGGAGTGGAAATGCTGGACTGAATGTTCCACACATGAAAGTTTTTGATCCGTATTACCGAGCTGCCATTCGGCAAGCTTGTACAAGTTTATATTGCCATCTGCAGTATTTGCGTGCCTTTCCCCCCATACCCTGTTCAAAAGCAGCTTTAAAAAAAAAAAACCTAAGTGATGTATATACCTAATTTTAAAGGTCAAATGACGCAAGGCTTTCAGGAGAGCAAAACCGCAAACTGCTTTTCCCCATCCCAATTCCCACTTCCCAGAAACCACCATTTTACATCCTTAGCCGTTTCATCTGTCTGCTTCTCTATCTCATAATACGCTTCTACTGCTCTTGCTTCATTTTGTTTTAAACTGTGGCAGACTCAGCCAGTTGCCCACCCTGATACCAATTTCTTCCTCAGCCTTCAAAAGTAGGTCAGAATTCCTGAGCCTTTCCAGGGTTCTGAAGCATTAAAATCGCCTGGTCACCACCTGGCTATTAGCTGCTCTCCTGAATTTTTTTTCAAATAAATTTTATCTATCATCTATCTATCTATCTATCTATCTATCTATCTATCTATCTATCTATCTATGTATCTACCTATTTTTTGCCTGAATTGGGTCTTCATTGCTGTGCGTGGGCTTTCTCTAATTGCGGTGAGTGGGGGCTACACTTTGCTGCGGCGTGTGGGCTTCTCATCGCAGTGGCTTCTCTTTTTGTGTGCAGAGCATAGGCTGTAGGCGCGCGGGCTTCAGTATTTGTGGCTCGCAGGCTCTGGAGCACAAGTTCAGTAGTTATGGCGCACGGGCTTAGTTGCTCCGGGGCCTGTGGGATCTTCCCGGACCAGGGCTGGAACCTGTGTTCCCTGCGTTGGCAGGCGGATTTTTTTTTTTTTTTTTTTTTTCTGTACGTGGGCCTCTCACTGTTGTGGCCTCTCCCATTGCGGAGCACAGGCTCCGGACGCGCAGGCTCAGCGGCCATGACTCACTAGCCTAGGCGCTCCGCGGCATGTGGGATCTTCCCGGACCAGGGCACGAACCTGTGTCCCCTGCATCGGCAGGCGGAGTCTCAACCACTGCGCCACCAGGGAAGTCCTGGCAGGCGGATTCTTAACCACTGCACCACCAGGGAAGCCCTGCTCTCCCCCTTTTGTCAGTATGAATTTATCATTTTTCTTTTTATTCCTTTACTGTCATTTACTGGGGTTTTGTGGATGGCGTGGAGATAAATGGATGTATTTAATCTACCATTTTCCACCTGAATTCCCAAGATCCTGTAGATTTTATTTTTTATTTTTTTATTGTGATTTTTTATTTTGGCTGCGCCACACAGCTTGCGGAATCTCAGTTCCCCGATGAGGGATGGAAACCGTGCCCCCTGAAGTGGAAGCTCAGAGTCCCAACCACCGGACGGCCAGGGAATTCCCGATAATGTAGATTTTAGAAAAATGAAAAGAAACCCTTTGAAAACGATTCCAATAGTATCTGTTTTACTAAGGCCCCTCTGAAAATAGGATAACATTGGGGACACGGGATGGACCTTAAACCACATGCAATCCCACCCTTTTCTTTTTCGAAGGACGCAGCCGAGCGCCCCCTCGTGGAGTATGTTGCCCAAGCCAGTCTGACTTGTCCCTCGGGCCTCTTTGCCCTGGGCCCAGAGCTTCACCATCCTGGCGGTCCACCAAGGGACTCGGGGAGTTTCTAAAAATCCCATGCCCAGGACTCCACCCTGGGCCAATTAAATGACTCTCTCAGGGTGTGGGGATTGGGTATCAGCGTTGTTTAAGCTCTCAAGTGGTTCTCAAGTGCAGGATCACTGTCCTAGGCCAAGAAACTCACTGATTTAGCCCACTGGTAACAGCACGGTAATATCTGGGCAATAAGACGTCCAGCCCGTGCTCTTGTTATGCAATTACTTTTGTGTGTTGTCCCGATTCGGAATGGTGTCTATTTTCATGCCTTAATTTCACAAGCCTGTATTCTGTTAATTTGATTAACAAAGAACACTTTATGCTAACTTTGCTGGCGGCATTAATATCGCACTCCCCTGTGCCACACTCCTTTAGCAGAGGCATACGATTTAGCTTAGTCATCACATCACATTTACACCCTTCAGTAAGTCTTCATGAGAGAGTGAAAACTGTCGAGTGATGCGGCCACTTTTCTCTCTCTGGATTTTTGCATCGTCGGAGTGCAGCAATGGCAGAGAATTTTATGCACTTAATGGCTATTACTGTGATTAAAATGTGGATACTTCAGTCGTAGTCACCAGAATCTGCCATTATGATGAACTGATCTAATATCTCTATTTATTAAGTCACAGGCTGGGTTCCATCCTCCCCCACCCCACCCCACCTCCAGCGTGACTGAGAACAGGCTTAATTCCTAGAGGGGCTCGTCAGCCTCGCTGAGTTTTAGTTCTGGCCTGCAGATAGCATAGTCATCACTCATTATGGTTATCAGAGGAAACCAAGATGGATCGATATATATCATGACTACTGGAGGAGGGGAAAATCCAACAGGTTTAGAGTAAAGGATGTGCTGAAGGGATTCCCTGACGGTCCAGTGGTTAGGACTCCTCGCTTTCACTGCAAGGGGCATGGGTTCGACCCCTGGTCGGGGAACTAAGATCCCACATGCCAAGCGGCATGGCCAAACAATAAAAATGAATAAATCCTGCAGAAACATAAAAAATAAAAAAGATGAAATCTTGCCATTTGCGACAACGTGGATGAACCTTGAGAGTGTTATACTCAGTGAAATAAGTCAGACAGAGACAATACCGTATGATTTTACTCATATATGGAAGATAAGAAACAAACAAACAAAACGAGAGAAATGGACAGACCAATACAAAGAAAAACAGATGCGTGGATACAGAGAACAGAGCAGTGGTTACCAGAGGGCAAGTAGGAGGAGGGCCAAATAGGGAAAGGGGATCAACTGTATGGTGATGAATGGAAACTAACGTTTTGGTGCTGAGCACGCTGTAGTGTGTACAGAAGTTGAAATGTAATGTTGTACACGTGAAACTTATAATGTTATAAACCAGTGTTATCTCAATGAAAATAAACTACAAGAACCCCTGTAGGGAGCCGCGGACTGGCAGGAGCCTGAGTCCCTGGCTGCTTCCTGGAGCGCGCGCCTTGCTCACCTTCCTCTGGACTTGATCGACGTGGAACAGAATAAGGATCCAGTTTAGGCCGCTGTAATTTTGCGTTTTCTGTCACATGGCATCAAACTTATTCCTAAATCATAGACATTATATATACCTTTGCTTCTAGGGAAGAAGGGGGTCTGATGGTCTGGTGCTTTTTCACCCGCCCTCCCACACCACAGGGACAAAAGGAGAATCCTAAAAGCTTCCAGAGAGAACAGACAGGTCACACACCAAGGTTCAAGAATCAGAATTGCATTAGTTTCCCAACAGCGACACTAAAAGGTAGAAGGCAATACAGCAATGCATTCAAAATGCTGAAGGAAAACTTTCTCCAAACCAGAATTTTATACACAACCAAAGTTTAGATATGGAACGAACTTAAGAGTGGCTACGTGACCTGCTTTGGTCATTGGAATGTGGGCAGAAGAGACACGTGTCACTTTGGAGCAGCAGCGTGAGGGTCATCTCTGGTTAGCCGCATCCTCTTCTCCTATGGCTTGACACTGGTGATGCTCCAGACAAAAGCTGCTCCATCCCCTGGGTCCTGGGGCAAAGATGAGGCGCAGCACAGAGCTCCAGGCAACCCATGAGGGACATGTAACACGCCGGAGGAGACATGTGTCTTGTTGGAAGCCAGCGAGGTGTTGGGGCCGTATGTTACCACACCATAACTTAACCTCGGGTGACATACAAAGGGGTGACCTAGAAAAGAGAAAGATATGAGATAAAGGAAAAGGGACCCAACAGAGGAAAAAGAAGGAAGATCCCGGCACAAGAGGACAGATGGTCCATATTGGAGCAGGAGGGCATAGGATTCCTGCAGGGATGTTTCATGAAGTAGATAAAATGACTCAATTACCTGAGGTGCTGGAATATATTGAGAGTAGAGTAACATTTCTAGCAGAGACTCTGGAAAAGAAATGGGTAATAGGTGTATAGAAAATCAAGCAAATGAGGACTAAGACAATTATCAACTCAGAGACAAAAGAAAAGTTGGAGCGAAGTAATGTATTCATAGGACACTGGATGGCTAGGTTGTGAAAAATATTCTCATGGAAATAATGTAAAAATAGATTAAATTAACAAAATTAAAACAACTATATCAGGGGAAATGCTTCCGTGTGTGTGTGTGTGTGTGTGTGTGTGTGTGTGTGTGTGTGTGTGCTGGAAAAGTTTCTGTAATTTTTTTAAACGTCTTTATTGGAGTATAATTGCTTTACAATGGTGTGTTAGTTTCTGCTGTATAACAAAGTGAATCAGCTATACGTATACATATATCCCCGTATCGCCTCCCTCTTGCATCTCCCTCCCTCCCACCCTCCCTATCCCACCCCTCTAGGTGGTCACAAAGCACCAAGCTGATCTCCCTGGGCTATGCGGCTGCTTCCCACTAGCTCTCTATTTTGCACCCTAATTCTTTCTTAACTTTCTCCGTTCCATTTTGTTTTCGCTTTCTGGACTTCCTTTAGTTAGATGTAGTACATCCTGGAACGAACCCCTAGGTTTTGTCTTTTCGCTCCCAGCTTTCTACCTCCTGTTTGGCTCTATTTTCTAGAAGATGGTCTCCACTGTATCTTCCAATACTTGTAAGGAAGTTTTGACCTATGACCTCCCGTTGCTGCCCCTTATCATGCAGACGCTCAGGAGGGAGGAAGGAGAGGAATGATACTGGATGTGGAGCCAGCCTGGCGGGCCGCACTTTTGTATCTTTGTTTATATCCCATATCTCATTCCTAGTGCTATTCGCGCCTTCTTCTTTTCCTTGATGAAATCTTTAAAAAAAATTAAATCATTTGCGGGGCCTGAATTGGCAGATTGCGATGGACATATACACACTTCTATATATAAAACAGGCAACTAATAAAGACCTACTGTACAGCACAGGGCCCTCTACTCCATACTCTGTCATGACCTATATGGGAAAGGAATCTAAAAAGGAGTGGATATATATATATACGTATAACTGACTCACTTTGCTGTACCCCTGAAACTAACACAATATTGTACATCAACTATATAGTCCAATAAAAATGGTTTAAAACTCATTTTGGCTTCCTTGATTCTTTGTCTTTATTTCTACTATGCTTATTATTCTTTCCTTGTAATTCCTTTATCTTTGCTTATTATGAAATCTTTTTGTTGATTTCCTTATTTTTTCTCCATACGTCAAGCACAGAAATTTCTGAAAACATAGACGAAAATAGAGTTAACAAAAGGCATAACGGCCAGTCATATGTTAGCGTAAGCATAATTTTGGTGCAAGCACTCTTCTGTGCATGTACATGCCCAACGCACACACAGACATGTCTTTTTGGAAGAAAAAGTCTAATATTACATATAGTTTCGTAGTTGTCTTTTACCTTTCATTTGATATTCTGTTGTGAACCGTCTCTCGTGTCAAATGCAGAGCTCTGACGTTTTCTTAAGCAGTCAAGAAAAACCTTTACCCCAAAGAAATCACACTCAGAGCCTCGAGGAGCAGAAGACATGTAGTCAGGGTCCCGGGTAGACGCCCACTGGAAGCGGGCTTCGGCCCACGTTGGGCGTGAATCTCGGGGGCGGGGACTCAGCGTTCATTTGCATAACCAGAATGAAATGCGATATATGTTCAAGTGAAAGCCATAGTTTTCCTTTAAAGCTATTATTTCAAAGAATGAGACTTCAGTCACTTCACTGGAAAGAAGTTTTGCAAGCTCTTGACCCGAGCTTACGTTCACCCTCAGTACAAGTGGGGTCAATCTCCCTGGCATTGTCTCCCGAGGCCGCCCGCCATAGACCTCCTCATGCTTACTCCTCAGCAGGCGTGAATCTTCTGTTCAGAAGATTCACGCCTGCTGAGGACTAAAGCAAGACAGAGACCTTAATTTTTGGAGGCCTTGCGGAAATAAGCAGGGCTGATGTGTGTGTGAAAAAAATAGACCTAACGAGAAAGCTTGTCGTTCAGCCTACTCGTCAGCTCTGCCACTCTCGGTGCACAGACTCAGGGTTCATTCTGGTTTCGTTTGGTTTTCTTACGAAGGTATTTCTGCGTGGGTCTACCGCCTGGGAAGCACGGGACTCGTTGGCCGCCCGGAAGCACTCTGCGAGCCGCAACCGCGACCCGGTGAAACTGGAATTAAGGAAAAGCCTGAGGAGAAGTTGTCAGCGACTCAGGCGTTACCATGACGCCTTTGTGCTGGAAGCGCCGCGGGGTTCACCTAGGCTCCGGGAGGTGCATTTCTCGCGGTGGTAGTACGGGTTTTCGTCGTTTTCAATCTCCCGAGTCCGATTCTCCGTGTAAGGTCGTTTTCTGCACGTGGAAGGTTATGTAGATGGGTGAATTCGTTCTTTGGTTTCCTGTTGTCTTCCGCAAGATGTAATGTTTGCGAACCCTGCAGATGTTCTCGCGTTACTGTGGGTGCTGCTGTTCGGTGTGCCTCTCGGCTCATCACGGACTGTTGTATTTCCGTTTTCTGTTGATAGACGTTCGGCTTGAGTGCAGCCTCAGGCCCTCTGAACACTATGAGAGATGTTCTTGCACGTCCCACCTAGTGGTACGACGGACATGGCCTTTGATTTATCTTCCATTTTACTAAGTAGTGGTGATTGTCTTCCTAAGTAGTCATACCATTTTAGACTTCCTGTGAGAGAAATTGATCAAAGTGTGTATTTCACTTTTCATTTCTCTAATGCCAATTTTTGCTTTTTCGTCCAAAGAGATTGTAGCAGGGTATCCTCGCCAGCACTATATCAACATTACATTGTTTTTCACATGCTGAGCAACTCCTGCTGTTTTCAGGCTTTTACAAATTTTTTTTAAAAAATAAACTTATTTATTTCTGGCTGCATTGGGTCTTCGTTGCGGTGCGCGGTCTTCTCCTTCTGGTGGCTTCCCTTGTGGCGGAGCTGGGGCTCTCGGCGCGCGGGCTTCAGTAGTGGTGGCTCGTGGGCTCTAGAGCGCAGGCTCAGTAGTTGTGGCGCACAGGCTTAGCTGCTCCGGGGCATGTGGGATCTTCCCAGACCAGGGCACGAACCTGTGCCCCTTGCATTGGCAGGTGGATTCTTAAGCACTGCGCCACCAGGGAAGTCCCTCAGGCTTTCACAAGTTTTGACCATCTGGTAGGTATCAAATCCGTCGTTTAAAGCGTCGGCATAGAATTGCACTGTGTGGATGAGCCATCACTTGTTCTAATCAAGGCATGTAGATAGTTTCCAATTTTTCTATTTTATAATCAAAGCAGCGGTTGTCCAATTACTTCCTTAGAATAAATTCCAGGAGTGGAAATGCTGGACTGAATGTTCCACACATGAAAGTTTTTGATCCGTATTACTGAGCTGCCATTCGGCAAGCTTGTACAAGTTTATATTGCCATCTGCAGTATTTGCGTGCCTTTCCCCCCATACCCTGTTCAAAAGCAGCTTTAAAAAAAAAACCTAAGTGATGTATATACCTAATTTTAAAGGTCAAATGACGCAAGGCTTTCAGGAGAGCAAAACCCCAAACTGCTTTTCCCCATCCCAATTCCCACTTCCCAGAAACCACCATTTTACATCCTTAGCCGTTTCATCTGTCTGCTTCTCTATCTCATAATACGCTTCTACTGCTCTTGCTTCATTTTGCTTTAAACTGTGTCTGACTCAGCCAGTTGCCCACCCTGACACCAATTTCTTTCTCGGCCTTCAGAGGTAGCTTAGAATTCCTGAGCCTTTCCAGGGTTCTGAAGCATTAAAATCTCCTGGTCACCACCTAGCTGCTGTTAGCTGTTCTGCTGTTTTGGGTTGTATTTGTTAAATACATTTTGTTTATTTATATATTTGTCTATCCATTTATTTTTGGATGCAATGGGTCTTCCGTGCTGTGCACGGGCTTTCTCTAGTTTCGGTTAGCGGGGGCTATGCTTCGTTGTGGCACGCAGTCTTCTCATTCCAGTGGCTTCTCTTGTTGCGTGAAGAGTACAGGCTGTAGGCGCGCGGGCTTCAGTAGTTGTAGCACGCGGGCTCAGTAGTTGTGGCTTGCGGGCTCTAGAGCACAGGCTCAGTAGTTGTGGCACATGGGCTTACTTGCTCCAGGGCCTGTGGGATCTTCCCGGACCAGGGCTGGAACCTGTGTTCCCTGCGTTGGCAGGCAGATTCTGAACCACTGCCCCACCAGGGAAGGCCTGCTCTTCCACTTTTGTCAATATGAATTTATCATTTTTCTTTTCATTCCTTTACTGTCATTTAGTGGGGTTTTGTGGATGGCGTGGAGATAAATGGGTGTGTTTAATCTACAATTTTCAACCTGAAATCCCAAGTTCCTGTAGATTTTATTTCTTATTTTATTATTATGATTTTTTTTTTTGGCCGCACCACACAGCTTGCTGGATCTCAGTTTTCTGACAAGGGATGGAACCCGTGCCCGCTGAAGTGGAAGCTCAGAATCCCAACCACCGGACCTCCAGGGAATTCCCGATAGTGTACATTTTAGAAAATTGAAAAGAAACCCTTTGAAAACGATTAGAATATTATCCATTTTACAAAGGCTCTTCTGAAAACAGGATAACAGTTGGGACACGGGATGCACCTTAAACAACATGCAATCCCACCCTTTTCTTTTTCGAAGGACGCAGCCGAGCGCCCCCTCGTGGAGTATGTTGCCCAAGCCAGTCTGACTTGTCCCTCGGGCCTCTTTGCCCTGGGCCCAGAGCTTCACCATCCTGGCGGTCCACCAAGGGACTCGGGGAGTTTCTAAAAATCCCATGCCCAGGACTCCACCCTGGGCCAATTAAATGACTCTCTCAGGGTGTGGGGATTGGGTATCAGCGTTGTTTAAGCTCTCAAGTGGTTCTCAAGTGCAGGATCACTGTCCTAGGCCAAGAAACTCACTGATTTAGCCCACTGGTAACAGCACGGTAATATCTGGGCAATAAGACGTCCAGCCCGTGCTCTTGTTATGCAATTACTTTTGTGTGTTGTCCCGATTCGGAATGGTGTCTATTTTCATGCCTTAATTTCACAAGCCTGTATTCTGTTAATTTGATTAACAAAGAACACTTTATGCTAACTTTGCTGGCGGCATTAATATCGCACTCCCTTGTGCCACACTCCTTTAGCAGAGGCATACGATTTAGCTTAGTCCTCACATCACATTTACATCCTCCAGTAAGTCTTCATGAGAGAGTGAAAACTGTCGAGTGATGCGGCCACTTTTCTCTCTCTGGATTTTTGCATCGTCGGAGTGCAGCAATGGCAGAGAATTTTATGCACTTAATGGCTATTATTGTGATTAAAATGTGGATACTTCAGTCGTAGTCACCAGAATCCGCCATTATGATGAACTGATCTAATATCTCTATTTATTAAGTCACAGGCTGGGTTCCATCCCCCCCACCCCACCTCCAGCGTGATTGAGAACAGGCTTAATTCCTAGAGGGGTTCGTCAGCCTTGCTGCATTTTAGCTCTGGCCTGCAGATAGCATAGTTATCACTCATCATGGTTATTAGAGGAAAATAAGATGGATTAGTATATATCATCAGTAGTGGAGGAGGGGAAAATCCAACAGGTTTATAGTAAAGGATGTGCTGAGGGGACTTCCTCATGTTCACGCCCCAGTGGCTGTGTTTCAGAACACAAATTTTGGCCTGCGGTCATATTCTGGTCTGCCACTAGCCAAGTACCAAGTTAGGTAGTGTCTCTGAGCCTCTGTTTTTTTTCACCTGTGAAAGTGGGATAACGTGGTACCCTATACGGTGGTTTTCAAGGCTAAAGGTGAGGTTAAGTGTATTCGTACAGCACCTGGGATGAATGATAGCTATAGTTACTTGTTATTATTACTATTATTAAGATTTGGAGAGGGAGCATAAATCATATGACTCCCGAATAAAGCCGTCATGCCTTCCTGCTGCACAGCGAATAAAAGGCAGCCTCCTTCCCTGGGCTCTGTACGTGATCAGGTCCCTGCCTGCCTCTTGCCCAGCACGCCTCCTACCCCAAACTGTGTTTTGCCTGGCTGTTCCCTGAACTCGGCAAGCTCCTTTGCTGCCTTAGGGCCTTTGCATTTGCTGTTTCCTTTTTTTGGAAGGTTTTTTGCCAGATCTTGTGCAGCTAGGTTTTTTGTGGGAAAGGTGGGTGTATATACTGTGTATTCTTCATTCAAATCAAGGTACAGGATCTTTTGCCTTCCTGAGATTTAGGTCTCAGCTCAAACATCACCACCTGAAAGCAACCATCGCTGACGAAGTCCCCTTGCCGTGCCCTCTGGCACATCACCCTGCTTTATTTTCTCCAGAGGTCTCATCATGATCTCCAGTTACCTTGTGCACGGTTTATTTTTATGTCTGTCTACCCCCATCCCGCCCCACCCTCCTAGAGAAAGCACTGAGAGAGCAGCCACTTTACTGTGTTTAATTCTATATCCTCAGTACCTTGAACAGCATCTGGTGCACAGGAGACACTCAACAAATACTTGAATGAATAGTTGATGTAGAAGATGCAAAAGGAGGGGTGATGGTGACAGAAGCATGGCCAATGAGGGTGGGAGGAGGTGGGGAGGAGGACCACTTACTTCCAAGACAGGCGGGAAGGGGAGGGATGAGGGGAAGCTGGAGACTTTTTTATATGCAGCGCAGGGCTTCGAGAGGGCTGCTTCGGCTGACCGCTTAGACATTTTCACAAACGAAAGGGTGCAGTTACCTGCTGGGGGCTGAAGGGCAGCGGAAGAGGGGTCTGGCTTTTGAGGCTAATAGAGGGTTTTGGAATAATTATACTAGCTGCCATTTAGTTAGCAGTTATGCACCAGGCACTGTTCCAAGCCCTTTAAACATATTAGCTCATTTCATCTCTTGACAATTCTATGAGGAAAGGAACTATCATTACTTCCATTTTAAGATCTGGAAATTGAGGTCCAGAGAAGTCAATTAACTTTTTCCCAAGGTCAGACATCTAAGATGTAGCAGAGCTGGGATTTGAACCCAGGCTGTCTGGCTGGTGGAGCCTGTGTGAAGAACCACTACAATTCCCTGCCTCCCTGGTCCCTGAGGTGCGGGTCTATGAAGGGTCAGCTAGAGATGAAGAGGAGGACTGTGGAATGAATGGTACATGGCAGGCCCAGGGGCAGCCAGCCAGCCAGCATGCTGTGCCAGGAACCCAGGAATGGGAGCAAAGAGAGTGAATGGGTCGGGAGACATGTGTGGTTGTGACTCAGGATTAAGCATGGCAAAGACGGAGGCTGAGGCATTCTGAAGTGCGTGAGGGAAGGGGTTTCTGGGGAGAGAAAACAGCATGTGCAAAGGCCCTGAGGTGGGAAAGAGCTTAGCTCATTGGGAGGAGTGAAAGGACAGTGTCAGAGTACAGTCGCAGGGGGCGGGGGAGGGTGACTGGTAGGCATTCAAACAGTCCAAGGTGGAGCCTAGGCATTGGTATTGTGTAAAGTACCCCAGGTTATGCAGCCAGAGTTGAGAACCACTGATTTAGACCTATTTCCAGGTGATACTAGTTTGGGGCTCACACTTTGAGAAACATGCTCTAGATGATTCTAATGAGTAGCCAAGGTTGAGAACCATTCACTGAACAGCACAGAGCCATGGCTTCAAAGTGTGACTGAGGAACAGGCAAGGCCCTGGCCTCCTCTCAGGGAACCGGGGCATGGGAGTAGCTTCCACAGGACCGAGGCGAGGGAGAAGGGAGCATTGGTTGGGAAAGAATGAACTTGGGTGAGGAGCAGCAAAGGTGGAAACTAAAGGGGGGCTTTATCCAAGGGGCAGGCAGAGGAAGAAGGGCTAGAAACCTGGCACTGAGGCCAGGGCACCGTGGTGCAGGAAGGAGCAAAAGGAGGCTGATGGGGAGAGGCGGGGACGGGCAGAACTGCAGGTGGGGCTCCCGAGGTTCAAGGCTCACACCAGACAGCTGTTCCATGCTGGTGACGGCAGCTCATTATTCATCGTTTAGTTTACACTTCACCCCCCCTCTCCAAAAGATGGGTGGCAAACTCTGAAATACGGAAGTATGGAAGGTGACGCGATGGTGTGTGGTGGGGGAAGGGGGACAGGCTGAGCACGGGGTCAGAATTTACTGAGCTGACAAGGTTGTCAACATCAAGTGAGGTCCCGAAAGCCTAGGGCAGTGCGGCAGAGCCAGGGTCATATACCGTATGGTGCGGAGCTGGGGGGAGCGGGGACTGGTTAACATCTACCCAGCACCCACTACGTGCCAGATAGCGTGCTTGCACTTCCTTTCTTTCTCATTTAATAATGCAAGGCCTGGTGGGCCATGGGAAAGTTTGGATTTTCTTCTTAAATGCGCTGGGAAGTCACTGGAGGGTTTTTAAGAGGGAAGTGATGAGAGTGATATAGTTAAGTCATATAAGATCAGTACTATGCCCACTCCATTTGATAGGCCAGGAAACTAGAAGTTAGCTAGTCCAGGATCATGCGTAAGGAGGCGGTGGCAGAACCCAGATTGAAACCACGCCCCCTCTAAGATAAAGCAATTCGGGCAAAATGTTAACAGTTGGTGAGCACAGGTAGGGGTCTAGGGTGTTCACTGTTCCCTTCTTTCAACTTTTCTATATGTTTGAAAAATTTTGTAAAAAAAATAGAAAAAAGAACCAGGTCTAACTCCAAAGCTGAAGCTTTTTTTTCCCACTATGCCATGCCATGTCACTAACCTAAATGACATTAAGTCACTCATTGTCCCCTCTGAGCCTGACTTTGCCCATCAGAACGAGATTGGATCAGATCACCACCAGGGTTCTCTCCCTAACATTTCATGGTGATCTCGCCATGGCAGCATGTAGCTTTAGATCATTAGGCTACACTAAGAGCCAGGTCTTCAACCTGCCCTGTGGTCAGGAAAGCCCTCACGGGTCTCCTGTAACAGCAGCCAGGGACGCGGTTTCTAACCTCTGGGAAGGCAGTCACTGAGGCTGCTCTGCCACACCGCCCGCTGCTGTGTACAAACTGCTGGCCGTCAGTCTCCGTCCACTGGGGGGAATCACTCGCAAAAGGAAACACCTTCTTCTGCCAAGGCTTCGGGTGGGGCTAGAAAAACCGTTCATGACAACACTGAATCAGCACACGCACCAGGGTCAAGTTCACAGTCAAAGGGGCTGTAAGAGGCCCTAGTTGTCAAGCAGCCTCCAGCCGAGGCCTCTTCGGTCTCAAAGGGAAAGGAATCAGAACGCCCAAATCCATACTAGAGATCGGCGGTGGCAGGGGAATAAGCACCTGCTCCAATTAGGGATCTCCTCTTAAAGTCTCAGAGTTCAGATTAGAGCCAAAAAAGAAAAAACACAATTAAATTTATGGACTTTGTCACCCCAAGAGGTAATATAAGTTCAAAACTGATTTTTCAAAAGTTGCAAAATGAATTACGTGAAAACGGGCTCTTTGGGAGGCATGTCTACACTACTGAGGTTATGTTGCCAAGGCCAACTGGGTTCTCCCAAAATGTGGACAGCGAAGTTTGTCAGATTCCTGGGGCTGGCGCGATCATGGATCTGACCCAGTGTGACATTTATGGGCATATTAAGAATCAACATCTTTTCTCCTAACAGTGTTATTTTGTTGCCTGAATCCCTAGGGTCGAAACAAGAATCCTAGGTTGGCCTCTGAAAGCACTGTGACTGCTTTATTAACCTCTGAAAATATGTGGCTGCTTCTCCTCTCCAAGGGCAAATATACTGAGAATTCTTACGGTATTTCCCTGTAAGACAGGAAATGACAGTCCAGGCGTAGCGGTGGGGACTGCAGCAGTCAAGTGGGACCCAGTGACATAAGCCTCCCTCCTCAGTTCTTCCTAAGATCACACTTTGGTTTTTCACACAACATATATTTATTCAGAAAAAAATTGCAATAAATTATAATAAAAAAGATGACATGAAATACAGAATCCCACTAGCAGCTTTGCCTAGTGACCAAGACATTTGGGGGAAATACAACAAACAATTACAGAATAAGAATCAGGAAACAGTGAAAGGGAGACTAATAGCAACATCACCACGTGGGGTTGAACTGCTTCTTCCCTAAAAACGATAGATTCAGAGTCCTTCCCTACCAGCTGGATCTAAACTCCTTACTTCAGAGGCGCTAGGAAATAGTACATGAGAGGTACTCAGGAGTTAGAGGGTGGGGCTGGAGTAGGCACAGCAGGGAAGCAGATCTCTTATGTCTGCTCTATTTCTTGTCCCCCCTCCCTAGAGATTGTCTAAAACCCTCAACCCTGTGTACATCCCAGGACCAGAGCTGGAAGGAAGGTTGAGGCAGTAAAGCAACTGAGTGCATCTGCCTTCTGGAGAGTGAGCCGGATGCCGCACACAGCCCCACTAACCACATCCCTGACCACCTGAAGGCCCCAGGTGGCAGTAGACTGGGAAATGTGTCTAGGACAGGCATTTCCCTTTGTGTTACGACCCTGCCCCAGCTTCTATCATCTGCCTCTCCAGCGATCCCTTTCTGGACTAGTGGAGATGACAACACTGTTCTTCTGCTCAGTCTGCCATTAACTAAATTCAACACCCAGCCCCTGGCCTAACAGATCTGCAGCTATTTGGCAACCAATAACTTGACTCCTACTTCTGTAATTCCCAATCAGGAGAGGCTTTAGCCAGAATATCACAGGATACATACCTTTTCTTCCCCCAAAGGACTCAACACATAAGAGATGGGGGAATTGGAGAACCACTCATGGCGGTGCTTCTGCAGCTCTCTCCTCTGATGCTCTAGAAGAGTCAATGCCCAAGACCACACACAGAGCCTATACATGAGGCTCCTGGGATTTCATGTGAACATGTGACAATGAGTCAACTCAGGGTGGTTTTAATGAAAGAAAACCAGGAGGAAGCTAACTGCATCAGGCAGTTTTACAGTCAGTGGCTGGTGGCTGGTTTGCCAACCAACATAGATTACTTTTTTTAAAAAAGGGCTGCCCCGCAGGAGCTTGAGTAAATGACAAGCTCAGAAGGTTGTCTTGGGCGGGAGAGAAGGTGCTTGGTTCATCCTACTGCACAGTCTCTTTTACACAGCACTGGAGAAGGTGACTGGGAGCTAAGGGCAGCTGGTTGTAGAGCCCAGAATCAGTCCTGATGAGGGAGTGGGTGACATCTGCCCCTGGTACTTTAGAAGACCGGAGGGGGGGTTCTAAGGGTTATCCTCAATGCCCCTGCTGGGGGAAGAAGCAGTTTCTACAGAGAGGCCCACTTGAGGTGCAGCCTCCCTTTTTGACTGTGGTACAAGTGTCGCTCTGGAGGTGGATTTCTAAGTGGGGGATGGGCCCCACAGACACCCAGGATTGGTTCACATGTAAAATTTGAATAAGAACCAAAATGGATGGTAGGAAGCAGGACCTGTTGAGCATGAATATTCTCACTCTTGAAACACTCAAAGTGCTTCCACTCTGACTGTGATTCTCTCACATCAATGAGATGTCATCTCTAACAGTCCCTAACATTCTGCTACTAAGTGTGGTCTGAGACAAGAGAATATGGTTCCACCCACTGCAGATGCATAATAGGCCAATGTTAGAGCAATGTACAGATGCCACTGTAGTAGAGATGCACAAATGCATGTAACAGCCACATGGAGATGGTTAACTCACTTTTGGAGACACCCAAGGAGTCACTAAGCTTCACCCAGACTTCTTTTGACATGATAGTGTTAGCAGAGTAGAGAGCAAAGGGGGTGATACGGGGAGGGGGTAGGGCCAAAGTGCTTTAGACGAAGGACTACAGACAAGTCTGAGCTACAGCAAGTAGTGCTTGTAGGCCTAGAATGGGAACATCTCAGAGTTTAGGCCTCAGGTGCTAAGGACAATCATGACAGCTGGGCAGGAGGGCAACAAACACATCCCCAGGTAAAGGAGTGTAAATACAGATTTCTTTGCCTTACAAAGAGAGAACAGAAAAACACCAAAATATGGTAACTTTGGCTTGGCAATATAAGTCTAAAAGTATCTTGCTGCGTAGGGTATGGTAAGGGAGGGATTAGGAAACTCGCTTCCTTTCGCACTAGAAACAGAACTTTTTCATGCCAACAGCCTCAAAATTCTGCAACAGACCCTTCCTGTGGCATATCTTTTCAAATCATTCTGAAATACTTGGTGCTCAAGATCTTCCGCCTCTAGAATCTTGTAGAGTAGTAAGAGGAAAAGGCTTATTATTAGTCTTCATCACTCCCAAGCAGAAAACTCAGAAGGAACTGGGTAGCACGCTGGCGGTCACTTGGAGTCTGTCTTGACATAAGGTTGGGTGGAGGCCTTAGAAGGAGGCTAGTGAAGAGAGTAGCTAGAGGGCGAGAGAAAGAAAAGGAGAAAACCCTTGGTCAGACACAACCTAAGCGAAGCCTCAGGGATGGGGGCTGGGGGGGCCAGGGGATGAGGGCAGTGGGAGGAAGTGACTGCCGCAGGCCTGGACACTAGGGAGGGAATACACGTGTGCACCGTACACGGACCGTCCTGACCAACGCCCCCGTGTGGCCATTCTTAGGAAGTGCTCTTACCGATCATGTTGGCGCTGACGTTGTTGTACTCAGTGAATTTTAACAGTTCTCGAAGGAATGCCATCAAGTAACGAAAAACATTTCTATGGCATCCTGGAAGCTGGGAAATCACCTGTTTTTTAAAAAAGGGGGTGGGCAGTGAGGATAACAGGTGGAGGAAGGGAGTAAGAAGAACTCACAGCTGCCATAAAAGTAGTTTATAATCCAACCCTTACAGGACTCCTCCTTTATTTACTCATGACCAATATAGTACCTGTCAAATGATAACTCCTGAGGCAGAATGCTCATCCTGTTTGGCCCCTGTCCACTCAATAAGCAGGTCACGCAGTTATCACACATTCGCATGCACGCCCTGCCTCAGGAGCAGACGGGTGTTAGCCTGGTCTTTTCCCATCTCCCTAGGCAGGTGGCTGTGGTTTTCTCTGCAATGCCATTTAGCATGGGTGGCAGCACCTCCCGATACTCACTAGTCTGATTCAGAGGTATTCTCAGCTATTGTGCATCAAAATCATTTCAAGATTAAAAACAAACACCAAGAAGACAAAAAGAAAGGCTCACAAGTGTCACCCACCCTCCCTGGTCATGTCATCCAGAATCCCATGTACGATCTGTTTCACTAATCTTACCCCAGAGTAGAGGTATCCACCCTACTCAATAGGTCAACTGGAAAAGGGTGGCAAATATAATAGGAAATAACACAACCTAAAATTTAAGGGGCCCAACTCTCAATGCTGCTGCCCTGCCATGAACAACAGATCCAGACCCATCCTACCCATAGCTGGATGCCCAGCTGGTTTGGTAAAAATCAATGATTTCTCTGTGGGGGAACATGCCTCAAACGCACTCTCAGAGCAATAAAATTCACCTGTCGGCAGATCCGGGGATCCTGAGCAGAGTCGAGGCATCGCTGATAGAGCTCATAACAGATGACAGGCTCTGGCAGGGCTTCCAGGAAAATGAGCAGCGCCTCAGCCACTGAGTGATTACTGCCAGCTGGATTGACTCCCGTCAAGGGAAAGAGGCTCCAAGGAAAAGGCCACACTTAGACCCGATTTTCTCCCTTCCTCAAGCTCCCTCAGGGATGGTTTCCTTCCTCTTATTCAGAGCACCCTGATCCTAATTGGGGTTTGATATTTTATTGGTCCAGGTATGCTGCAGCTGAGTTGTTACAGAATTGATCAAAGACTCTTGGGAGGTTTGGCCCAACTTGAAAGTCAAGGGAATGTGGCCTGTAGAATGACAGTTCACACTGGAAACTAGTCACCACCGTTTCCCATCCTCCTCCCTGTCCTGGTGACAGGAGTGATCATTGGCTTAAAGCAGAACAGCCCCATGGCTGTGGGTCCTATGTCCCATGCCAATTAAAAGTCGCCATTATCTAACCCTTGATTCCTTTTAGTAAGAGTCTGATAAGGAGAGAGGTCGAAAGTTCCTGAGAGGAATTAACTGTATAGTCAATGATTACCTTATAATAAAAGACAGCTACAAAGAAAATGAAGATGGAAAAAAAAATCAAATGTAGGTGGGAAGAAGAGTTTGGGCAAGTACATATCCAGCTTCCTAAGCCTTTGTCGAAAAGGATACGGATTGTCTTGGGAATGCTGGTATCCAGACAATCAATGATCTGCTGTAACTCCTCCTGCATTCCAGGGGTTTGGAACAGGTCCTCCTACCAAAGAGGTCACAATGAATGGAACACAGCATCAGCACTAAGGTTCTGACGATCACGCAGGGATCAGGAGAGCAGCAGGAAGCAAAGGGCAGGGTGAGGTGCATATTCGTGATTAGGAACACGAATATGTTCCTAATATATAAAAGGTGTGACAATGGCCCCTTTTCCCTTTATCATCTCTATCATCCATCTGAAATTTTATTTCAAACTAGAAAATTATCTTCAAAGGTTTCAGCCTGTACCTGATATGGCAGGGGACCAGAGGACTCCATGGGGAGACCAGGTGTTCCCACTTCTAGCCTCCTGACAAGTAGAAGGCAGAATCCAAACATGGAACCACATTCAAATACTGAGACAGAATGCTAGGGTAGGACTAAAAGGGCATGTCCATACCAAACCTTGCCTTCAAGTTCTTCACTTTTCCATAGGTGAGACAACATTATCTTTCAATTTAATCCCAAGAAAGTTTTCTTTTTTGGAAGAATGGGTTAGGGGTGGCAGGTATTTTAGATAGGATTGAAAAGTGAGGACCAAATTAAAGAAATGGGCTTGAAGTTTGCGTTGGACTTTGAAATCTGCAATGCTTCCATGACAGCTAAAACAGGCGTCACAGATTCAGGTGCTCAGCAGTCCAGGGGAAAGCATGTGTAGCCAGGAGACAGGGGAGGAGTTCGGCCCTGCTCCGCCATTACTCTTATGCCGTGGTCTTAGGTAAATCACCTAGCTTGCATGCTTCAGCTCTCACATCTGTAAATGGGGATACTTCCATCTGCCCAGGCAATCTGATATGACAGTGCTGCTCTGCGGAGGTGGCTTGGGAAAGTTAAAAGCACTGTATATACTGAGGTGAGGTATTATCATTTCCCACTGGACTCACACACCTTCCAAAGTTGCAGGGCAGGCCCACTCTCACTCACCTGGTGACAGGCGTGTCTGAATAAGTGATCTACCAGGAGCCAGATCTCCTTGGGGACCTTAAGAGGTTTCTCACTGGCACCTTCATCCAAGGGAACCATCTGCAGCAGGGATTTCTCCTAATAGATAAAAAGGGGTGAGAATCAAAAGGGTCTCAATGAAAATTTCTATGTGTAACCATCTCCCTCAAATTCTGCTTATGTGGGTATAATCTGATCTTCACCTCTTAAGACTTTTCATTTTTTCTCACTGGGACACTCCTGGTCAGAAGGCACTCGATACGGATTCCCACAGTTAAATGATCTCCTTTTCTAGATTCTTCACTTAACCGTTAAGCATTCCACTTGGGTTTATTATGTTTATCACGTGGATGCATTGTGTGCTGTAAATCCTTTCAAGGGTGACACTGAGAACCAGCAATACAGTCACGGTAGAGCCCACACACCACCGGAGACTCATGGACCATTAAATTACAACTGTCAACAGAGCACTTTGAGAGAGCAGCATCTACTTAGGTTTTTGCTGACTTTTTGTTGTTGTTGTTGACTTTTAACTTATTCTTCTTTCAGATCTTACCACAAATATCACAGCTTGCATTGTTGATTTAAATGACGTTCTCTGGTCCTCAGGAATGAAAGACAATTCACATTAGACCTACATATATGAATATTTCAGGCTTGATAGAAGGTCTAATTTTTTTTTTTTTTGCAGTACGCAGGCCTCTCACCGCTGCGGCCTCTCCCGTTGCGGAGCACAGGCTCCGGACGCGCAGGCTCAGCGGCCATGGCTCACGGGCCCAGCCGCTACGCGGCATGTGGGATCTTCCCGGACCGGGGCACGAACCCGTGTCCCCTGCATCGGCAGGCGGACTCTCAACCACTGCGCCACCAGGGAAGCCCAGAAGGTCTAATCTTAAGGCACTAAAACTCAAAGTCTTAAGATACAAAAATAGTAAACTGAATACAGCATACCAAGAGCCAGAAATACCATGAAAAGTCTAGGCTCTGAGTCCAGAAGTTATTCTTTATAGTAATAGCTCAGCAAAGAATTCTTGGGGCTTTGACTCCTTTCACCTAACTTTCTACTCTATGTTAGATTCTCCTGAAAGAATCTCAGAGGAAAACCCAGAAGTGACCTAAATTAGATCAGTAACTAAATCTGAACTTGAAAATGGGGAATAAATTCAATTACCTTATGTTTATATAGTCAAATATAAATTATACCGAAAAGATATCTTAAATAGCTTAAAAGGCATCTGAAGGCAGCCTTCATAAAAAATCTAGTGGAGAAAATGGTGACCAATTTTTGGCATCTTCCCCCTCCTACACCTCTGGCTTAAGGTCATATATATGTTCAAATTTAGGAAATGCTGTAAATTTGATCCACAACCCTTATTTAGCCATGTCACTTTAAGGGAAAGAAGAGAAGCATTTCATTACTTCCAGATAGTGTGTACACTAGAACAGAGCAGAGGGTTCTTCTTGACGTTCTGTTCTTCAATACGCACTGGTGACCTTTTAAAGCCACTGTGCGCCTTTCTAAGGGAATAAGGAAGAGAAGGCAGCATGACAGTTGGTTATCATTTAAAATCTATCTTCTTCACATTCGTTTTGCTTCCTTTCTTTCTTTCCCTGGGAATCTATCATTTGATATTCACGTTTCCTATAGTTGCCAGACCTTCTATCAGTGGCTCACCCACTAACTTCTTTCCAGTTGCAAGTATTAAATCCAGGCATCTAGATGATATCTGAGCCAAAACACTGTCCATAATGCACTCTGCTCACTTTCTGGACCAAGTGCAACACAAGTACAGATTCCTTAGCAGACACCTTCAAACTTACCATATATAAATTATTCAGCACTGATTCATGTACTTTTAAAAAAATCTGACATCCAATTAGCACTCTTCCTGTACTAAGGCATTAAGGCAACACAAGGCACTGTTCAAGATGAAAAGACTCATGGCCTGCTATTAACAGGGAAGGGCTGGGAAGCAGAGCCATCTCAATCCTTAGTGGTTTCAAAAGGTTAATAAAATGCCAGTAGGTTATATACACCATCCACTATCCATTTTCAAATTCATGTGTGATAATATGAAATGTCATACTTGTATCTCTGAAGTCTCGAGAAAGATTATGCACAAGAAACAATACTTTTTTTAAAAAGTCCACAAATTATCCTGAACTCTAATTTTCAAAGGGAAACCAGGCATGCTTTGTCTTCTTCTTTCAATGGGACACATTTAGTGCCTGATAAGCTCACACTCTGTAACGTTAGTGCTATTAACTGAAGCACAAAAACAGTACACCATCTCCACCAACAAACTGCATTAAACTCCACCAAATGGGGAGGTCACGTTAGATACTGTGTGAAAGTACTTTAAGAATGTTTTTCAAGCCCACGTTTCTCTACCGGATGGCCCTGTGTGGAGCCAGGCACCCTCCAGCTTGAAGATGGGGAGGTGGCAAAGCACCGCAGAAGGAGCGTTCACTCGGTTCCTTCACTGGGTATTCAGAAGACCCAGGTTCTAGTTCCCTCTGCCCCATACCCCTGATGTCAGGAGCAGTATAACTTCAGCGAGGTTTTTAACCTTCTTGGGCCTTGGTTGTCTATTAGAATGGAGAAGACACCTTACCCCGTCTGAAGGCAGGGAGCTCTACCAGACAATCCCTTATGATCTCATTCAGCTCTAGGATTCTAGTCTATGATCTGTTTCTTGATCGTACCTGTGTATTCTTTCAGTAATTAATCACTATTATCACTTCCCCCAAATCACTCTTAATGCAACAGAAATTCATTTCTGCTTTTACTATCATTGGAAACGGAAAATGGCAAACGGTACCCTCCTCCATCTCACAAGCTTTCACATACATCAAGACAGCTCTTTAGTTACTTCTTATTTCAAGAATACAAATCTGAAACCTTGAGTCCTATTGCTTTTATGTACTGGGTCTCAATGACTTGACTGGTGCAGTAAAATAAATATCTTTCCTGTACTTCAGACACACTTAAAGACAGCTGTCAGGACTTTGGGGGATTCTCATGCAGTCAGAGGTGTCTGATATGGGAAAGCCTCGGGATAAATTCCAGGGACCATGGCTAAATGTTAATCAAGCACAGGGAAACACATAACCGCCAATGGATTGCATTACCTTTTCTAGGAAGCTGTCTTCTTCCTGAGAGCAGAGCAGGAAAAGAAAGTCATTGACAGATAGAAAATGATTAGAATTAATTTACAGAATTAGAAACAGATCAGTATTATTAGAATGCACTACCTCACTAGATACATTTTAAATTCTTCAAATAAATCATGATTGTTGAAAATGGAACACATTCTCATATGCAAAGTTCTCTATCATGCGTATTCAAATTTTGTGCAGTATATTGAGACTATCGGTCAAGAAACATACATGTCCAGTCCTAGACTTTTGTGTCTTTTGGCAGCTGCCAGCTGAGCCAGCCAGACACCCACTGATACTTCCTTTTCCCGTGCTGCCTGGAGGCAGGCCCTGCCGCTATGCTGTGTGGCATCTCGCTCACCCTGACGCCACTTCAGTGGAAGAATTTGGCTGTGAGCCCGACAGCGGCCATTCAGGAGATGGTAAGCTTCTCTCCTCTCCACTGCCATGCCTCTCACCACCATAGCTAGCCTCCCAAGCAGTATCTCACACTCCTTTCCATCGCCCGGTACCCTCTCCCCTCCTCAAGGGTCCCTAAAGTCCTCAAATATGGAAGTCCCTCTGAAATGCAAATTCATTTCATTTCAGACCTTTGTGGACCATAAGATCCATCATTATCCCCTACTGGGTTTTCCTACAGAGTATAAGAGAAAAAAGAGAAGCAGGGGAGAGGGAAAAAGGTACCTTTTTAATCGCCTCTGTCTTTTGTGCTATTATTACAATGTAACAATGACAACAGCGACAGTAACTACTGCCACCACTTAGGAGGCATCTGCCATGTAGCAGTAACTGCAATGGGCTCTTATACAATGTCATTTAGTCTGCACATATGCACACAGTAGATATTATTCCTGTTTTACAGATGAGGAAACTGAGGCTCTGGGAGATTAAATCATTTGCCCACAGTCACACCATTAGGTATTAAGTGGCAGAATCAGGATTAGAACTCAGGTCTGACTGACTCCACAGTCATTACCACTATGCTCCCTTAGATAACTTGAAAAGGATAAACTGACTGCTTCTTAGACAAAGAGGCAGGGGAAAGCTTGGAGAATGTATTCTACTCCCAGCAGGCTAAAGACAGTTATAAGGTAGCAGGGTTAGTGGAAAGAGTACAGGCAGGGGTGTCAGACAGTCCTGGGTACAAATCTTCATGCTACCTCTTATTATTTTGTACAGACTGCAGGCAAGTTAGTAAACTTCATAGAGCCCCAGTTCCTTCATCTCTATAACAGGGATAATAACATGTACCTCACAGGGACACAGAAGCAGTCTAAAACACAGCGGGTGTGGGGCAGTGGTGACACAGTATGCCAGCAGCAGGCCTGGTCTCTCAAAGTTCCCTGCGCCCCCCAGCAACTTCCAACCCTGCCATGGGCCGCCAAGAACTTGGATATAAATCCCACGTCTCGGTCTGAGAGCAAAAGGAAAAATCCTGATCTTACCTTCACAGATGTGCAGGAGGTTGGAGGTGGGGAAATATGTGTTCCCTGATACTCCAAGTAGTAATGCTGGATGTATTTGTCCCAAATGACTGTTATATATGCTGGGTAGGGTTTTTAGTATTACTAGGTACATTATGAATTAAACATGCTCTTGTAGGTTTACCTAGACTTTTAAATACCATATATAGAATGAAATAAAAATAATCAGAGTAACAGTGCTTTAAAAAGTATACAATATTCATAGTATTGTAATTATAACACTTCTTAATGTGGAAGTTAATTCTGAGTGCCAAACATCTAATTTAACTAAATTTTGGAGCATAACCTTTTTTAAAATTTAGAACTACTTATTAACAAAGAGAGAATCTGCTTGTCTGACAGACTTCTCTATTTTCCCTCCTATGAATATGTGCCACATGATATGATGAGTAAAACCAGGCAGAGTTTTTATATACTAACCTGTCAAACCAAGCCCTCCAAAAGGTTTTCTTCAGGCATTGACTACCTACCAGTGCAAGGCAGTGAGCTAAATGTCTTTGAGGGGTAGGGGGGGTATGAAAAGTGAGGCTACAGAGAGGGGAAAGACACGGTCCCTGACTCGGGTTTACAACTGAATTGGGGTAAGGATTCCCAGAACTTATGGCCTGGCACTACTGTAATTCACCAATATGAGTTCTCAATAAATGGTTAAAACAAAAAACCAGGGGTTCAAAGGAAAGAGAGATGGCTTTCAACTGGGGCTGTCAGCGGACTTTTTCACAATGGTGATGTAACCTAACTAGCCCTTGAAAGATTCACAGGATTTAAAAGGGCAGAAATGGGGTGGGGACATTACAAGTGGGAGGGGACAGAAATAAACAAAGTTGCAGAGAAGGTAAATCACAAGGTGAGATTAGGGAAGAGTTAGTCATCTGGTTCGTGGGGAGCAGGAGGGGATAATAAGAAAAATAGTAGGAAATAAATCTAAGAAGGTGTGTTGAAGTCAGACTTTGCTGGACCTTGAATGACAGGTAAAGCAATTTGGATCGTATTCAGCAGGCATGGGGGAGCCGCATGCCTAACTTTAAGCAAGGAAGTGATAGGCCCCAAAGCTGTATTACAGAAAGATCAGTCTGACAGCCCTGAAGAGGGAAAAGAGAAGGCTAGAGAAATAGAGGTGAAGGGAATCGTTAAAAGGCTATTGAGGTAGGTCAAGCAGGAGAGAGCAAGCACCTCAACTAATAATGGGAACATAATATTTTTTAAAAAATGAATGGGGCTTCCCTGGTGGCGCAGTGGTTAAGAATCTGCCTGTCAATGCAGGAGAGACACGGGTTCGAGCCCTGGTCCAGGAAGATCCCACATGCCGCAGAGCAACTAAGCCCTCAACTAAGTTGTGCACCACAACTACTGAGCCTGCACTCTAGAGCCTGCAAGCCACAACTACTGAAGCCTGCATGCCTAGGGCATATGCTCTGCAGCAAGAGAAGCCACCGCAATGAGAAGCTCGTGCACTGCAATGAAGAGTAGCCCCCTGCTTGCTGCAACTAGAGGAAGCCCACGTGCAGCAATGAAGACCCAACGCAGACAAAAATAAAATAAATACAATTAAAAATAATATGATAAAAAATTATTTTAAAAAATGAATGGATACAAGAGAAAACTCTGAAATCAAAAGGACTTTGATACTGGTGGAGGGGCAGCAGATTTACACTGAGAGTTTATTTCTCTGACTTCAGGCATAAAGTAGGTGTAAATTATATTTATTTCAAGTCTAGGTTCAACTCTGAAAATAGAAACACCACTTAGCTCTCACTAATAAAGAGCATTCTCTTAAGGTAGTCCTAAGGTTGCTGCTCATCACTTAGTTCAACTGACTTGCCCACTTTCCGCAAAAGGCTACGTGTTGATCACATTAAAAAAGGGAAAAGTGTCCAGGAGTCCCCAGCAGGGCAACACTGGCATATTACAAATGCACTGCAAATCATTCTTCATCCCAGCATTCACCCTTAGAGGAATTTTCCCAGTAGTAAATGCAGCTAAAATCATGTAAAAAGAGTCATTTAGAGGCAGATTCAAATTTAAAAATAAAAAGCAGAAAACAGAATGGATACTGAAGTTCTAGAAAGGACTCATTCATGTGAAATATAAAAAGAAACACAAACCATACACTTAACAGGATAAGAAATGGGTTGTTAGATCAGTAAGACAAAGTAAACACCTACTTGGAGAGATCACTGGGAACAAATTAATCACCAAGTTGTTATTCGTGTTATTTCAAATTTTTGATATTGTTCTCCTAATAGACATGTCCCCAAGCAAATACAGCTGGGTCCCCCATCCCTCAACTTTTTTCACCTCTGTATTTACAAGCCAAACCTTTAACTGGTGGGTTCAAGCCTGGCCTCCTCTCTACTAGTCCAGTCTACATGCAAACCAGAATGTTCCTCCAAATATGTCCATTTACAGCCACATACAACTCATTAAAGACTTCCGGTGGATCTAGATGCCCTCTGGCTCCAGTATAAACTCATCTGTTGACTTCAAGACTCTCTATCCCCCGGGACTTCCCTGGTGGTCCAGTGGGTAAGACTCCACACTCCCAATGCAGGGGACCTAGGTTCAATCCCTGGACAGGGAATTAGATCCCGCCTGCATGCCACAACTAAAAAGCCCACATGCCGCAAGTGAAGATCCCACATGCCACAACTAAGACCCGGTGCAGCCAAAATAAATAAATAAATAATAAATACTAAAAAAAAAGAGCAAAAGTGTTAATTTAAAAAGAAAAAAAGGGACTTTCCTGGTGGCGCAGTGGTTAAGAATCCACCTGCCAACGCAGGGGACACGGGTTCGATCCCTGGTCCAGGAAGATCCCATATGCCACGGAGCAACTAAGCCCATGTGCCACAACTACAGAGCCTGTGCTCTAAAGCTCACGAGCCACAACTACTGGGCCTGTGCGGCACAACTACTGAAGCCTGCACACCGCACAGCCCGCACACCGCAACTACTGAGTCCATGCACCGCGACTACTGAAGTCCACACGCCTAGAGCCCGTGCTCCACAAGAGAAGCCACTGCAGTGAGAAGCCCGTGCACTGCAACGAAGAGTAGCCCCTGGTCACCACAACTAGAGAAAGCCCGTGTGCAGCAATGAAGACCCAATGCAGCCAAAAATAAAATATAATAAAATGAGTTTAAAAAATAACATAAAACTGGGCTTCCCTGGTGGCGCAGTGGTTGAGAGTCCGCCTGCCGATGCAGGGGATACGGGTTCGTGCCCCGGTCCGGGAAGATCCCACATGCTGCAGAGTGGCTGGGCCCGTGAGCCATGGCCGCTGAGCCTGCGCGTCCGGAGCCTGTGCTCCGCAACGGGAGAGGCCACAACAGTGAGAGGCCCATGTACCGTACCGCAAAAAAAAAAAAAAAAAAAAAAACCAAACAAACAAAAAACCAAAAACATAAAACAGAGTAATAACATGTAAATATTAAAAAAAAAGACTCTATCCACTGCTCCCACCCTACTTAACCAGCTTCACCCACCAAAACAGGCTGAATCTGAGACTGATTTTCACAGAGATTAGCTGGTCAATCAATAAGCTTTTATAGCATATAACGGCTTGAGTAAACAGCACAGGAAAGGAATCTATTGTTGATACAAATTACAAGCTCCACAACTCTCATTCTAAGTGACTTTCCAAAATATTGACTTACTAAACACACTGGACATGAGCCAATAAAAGTAGTTAATGTTTAGATTATCTGTAACCAAACTCCCTACTAACCTCGATTTAGAATTTAGCCGTATTGTGCATACAGGTAAACTTTCTTAAATTATAAGAATCCACATAAACTCCATAATATTTTGCATCCAATGTATAATGAATAAATATTGACGATTTTATGCTACTTAATATGCTAATTAATAAACCAGAAAAATCTATCTTGATTCTGGAAAAGAATAAAGATAATTACAAACAGATTCTCCTCTGTTTGCCACCTGTGCTAATCCCAACAGTCCTAGTAGCGGCAAAGTCACTATCAGGAAGAATGAAAAGGACTTATGCCAGTTACTTTATTCTGCATTTGGGGGGAAGAGCATGTGGCACAAGAATCTTTGTGAAAACAGTACAGGGAGAGTCAACACAGGCACTGAACTCATTTTTGGTTTCACTCAAATTTTAGAGTAAATAATACAAAAAAGGACAACAGGTATCATTATTAATAGCCTTGTCTCACGGGATTTGAAATATCATCTTGGGTCTTGGAACAAGCATGAATAAACAAACCTAAGAAAGCATTTCAGAAGGTCAAAATCAAGCCAAAACACAGTGGGAAGGTATTACAAATGGGGAACAGATAATCTTAGATTTCTTGTTTACTGCCCCACACTAATATGGATAATTTCCTCATCAATGAGATCCAGGAATTTATTAAATGCAACAGGCTGTGAAAAGAATCAGAACCCTAAATCCTACAAAATAAACGCTTTAACAGAATAAATGGTGACCACACACATACAATTTAAGAAGAACTCAGCAATTTTGTAATGAAAAATGATCTGGGTTCTATTTTTTAAAACTTTGAATCATGTGTGCACAAGAAGAAAAAAGGCTTCCTATAGAGCCATTAACTCCACTAAAGATTTTGACTACTTCCTATTCATGGTCAAATGTGGTTGAATTACTTGATAATATTTTAAATAAAATAAACATTTTTAATGCTGGTTGAGTCTCCTTCTTGTCACTTTAATTAATATGGGACAATTGCAGTAAAGGGTAGTATAATGCGTCTGCCAACTCTGACCAAATAGTTCCAGTTTATAGGAAATAAGGTGGGAGGAGGGAGTACAAAAAGACAGGTTTAAAAATTACCAAGAGGAAACAATCAGACAAATTTAAGAAATGTCAGACCCCTGACTGGACAATTGCCCTGGACTCTTAAAAGGCAAAGTCGTTAAAGGAAAAAGGAAAGAACTGTTCTACTCTAAAAGAGACTGCAGAGACCTCACCAAATGTACTGCATGAACCCAGATCTGATCTTGGCTTTACAAAAGCTATGAAAGAAATTATTGGGACAACTGGAGAAATCTGAATACCGAGTATCTAGTTTTCTTAGGTGTCATAATGGCACTGTGCTGATATAGAAGTTGTTCTTTTTCTTAAGAGAGGCAGGCCAAAGTGTTCACTGGTGAAGTGACACATCACCACTTAATTTCAAATGGTATAGCAAAAAAAAAAGTATATGTCAGTATATGTGTATAAGGCATGTGGGTGTTGTTCACTGTACTGTTCTTTCAATTCTTCTGCACATTTGCCATTTTCATAATAAAAGTTGGGAAAAAGAAAGCTGGGAAATGGTGTCTGGGATGGAGGCAAGGGGTAGGGAAAAGAAAGGGAGACTACTTCATTTAGAACATATTCTAAAAGGTGAAATAATACATTCAAAAGATAGGAATATGGTGGTAGAAGAAAAAATAAGTATCATGAAAAATAACAGAATGTCAGGATATGAATTTCTGGAAAAAAAATGGTTGTCTCTCAACCAGGGCTAATACACTCAGTCATGAGGGCTCTAGGGAAACAAGCATAATTCCAAGAAAGAATGCTGGGACTGAACTCAAGGGTTTTAATCTGCCATCTGAGTCATCACTAAAACAATTCCATGGCAACAGAACAGATCACACTCTGACAAGCCAGCAGCCTGCCCGCCGGTCTAGCCCTCCCCGCTAGATGATACAATCACTGCTCCGGCTAGGCCAAAAGGATCAATGTGAATACTAATGGTAATGATAACATAGGGCTGTCACGCCATCTAATTTTCTTTGGTAAAAGACCAAGAGTATACTTTCATAGCCCGAAGAGGTCTGCACACAAATCCAACAATATTTTCACTTAGAAGAAAGGTTCTTAACAGAATGAACTTGTTACTAAATTAATTTTCGTTCCTGAAGATAATAAGCATTTCCTCCATAAGGACATTGATATTATAGCTTGGTGTCGGAGAAGAGAAATCCTCCTCCTTTCTTTTCTTGAGTGAGTCACATTAAACTTGTATCAAACTTCAGTGCATATTATAATCATCCAGGATGCTGATAAAATGCAGATCTCCAGGTCTTGCACCCTGAGATTCTGATTCCGTTGCCAGAGGTGAGTGGGGGGAAGGGCCTGCACTTGTGTAAGGACCCCTGGGGGTTCTGAGGCAGGTACTCTGAGGTTCACTTATGGCCTGGGCTCCAACAAGCAGCTGAGTCTGACTTGGATTAGATATGATGATATAGTGAGGGGCTCTGGACTGGAAATCAGAAAATCTGGGTGACAGATTTGTCACTAATTTATTCCACTTTGGGCAAGTTATTGTCTCTGTGCCTCAGTTTTCTCATATATTTAATGAGGATAATACCACACCCCCCCCCGCCCCGTTACTGGACCTCACATACATGCTAATTTATACAAAAATGACTTGAAAGTATGAAGAGCATAACAAGTAAGCATATCTTTATATCTCAAAGTTATAAATCTTTGAGAAAGGAGGCTTTAATCTAATTCAGTGAACTTCGTATTATCTCATATTCCTGACAAGAGCCAATTACATATTACCTTCTCCTCTTTCCTTTTAGGCTTAATCCAATGAAAGGCGTGTTAAAGTGACATTCTTATTCTTATTTATCACTTGCCATCCACCCCCCAGTTCCCCTGCCAGCCCTGACAAAAGAGGAAGCACAGAGAGAAGGAGGACATCAGTTAAGCACTGCGAAAATTCTATCTAAAGGAGATGCATGTCTTAGGATGCCTCTTACCAAGTCTATGAGTTTGGTAACAGGAACTTCTCGGATTGGTCTTTTCATTCGGCACAAAGCCTCTAAGGATGTACCAAAACAACTTGGGAAGTAATTTCCACTGATGGTCAAGAAGTAATCTTTGCCTCGATCCAGGTGAAGGACAAGAATATCTTCAATCTTATCTTCCCCTGAGTTCAGGATGGTCACAGAGTCTTTGCTGACATACACATCAAGGGAAATGTCCACAGTCTCATCTGAAATGTAAGAGATGGTACATGATAACAGAAACTTCCAGTGGAAAAGCAAAAAGGGGATGAGAACCAACAGAAGAAGTGTCCTCTAAAAAAATCATTAAGTGATGACGGAGAGATGGGACACACGGAAGAGGGAGGAGCCCCAATACAACGACAGTGGAGGTGAGAGACGTATGGTTAGAAAACAAGAAGTTAATCAAAGGGAGGGAATGGCAGTCATGAGGGGATGGTACATCGCGAGCAGAGACAATGGTAAAGGGAAAACTCACTTGGCTCCAAGTAGCCCTCACAAGGTTCAGCCCGAAGCCATGGCTTGCAGTACTGGCTGTCATTAAGCTTAGGGATGAAAGAAAAATGGCAGGGAACCTGTCCATTGTTGCTGATCTGGAACTTCTCCTTTTGTAGTTGCCGAAACTTCACATTCTCAAACACAAACTGGGGAATAACAGACAGACACAAACATGCATCACTAGTAGGGGAAGAAAGTCAGTTGGATTATTCCATAGAGAATATGAATAAAGAATGAGGTCATTATTAACCATTATTAACTGCCGGATGCACTCGCCAAGCGAGCCAGCTACCCACTGTCCCCTCTCACAACAGCAGAGAAGGAGCCAGGCAGCTCTTGCTACTTCTCTAGGCTACTCTGATTGTTCCTGGGATCCTAAGAGTATAATCCCACCTGGGGTCAGGGCATGCATCCCATGACCAGGTCCTGATTCCTGAGATATGAATTGGCCAGCAACTCTGAAATATTAAATAAGAGCAGCTGACATCTGAGCGCTTACTTTGTGCCCGGCGCTGTTTTAAGGGCTTTGCATGTATTAACTCGGGTAATCCTCACAACGTCCTCTTTATCCAAAAAAGGAAACTGTGGCTCTGAGAGGGTAAGACGCTCGCCCACGGCCACACGTCTACTAGATGGCAGTGCTGGGACCAAAGTGGAGGCAGTCTGCCTTCAGCTCACACAGTCTTCATGACTTTGCAGTGTTGCCTTCTCCTAGTTACATGGTTTCCCCTGTGCGACCACGATGGGCAGCAGATGGGCAGCCGTGTGTGCTTCCTCACCTCCCTCCGGCTGAGTTCTAAGGAAGGAAGGAAGTCATTTTCCATTCTATCCATGATGCGTACAATATCTTCAAACACTTTCCGGTACCTCCGTTCATCCACAACCTTCACCTGAAAGAAAATGAACCCTCTTTTCAGTCTTACATGCGTGTAGCTCATCTTCCTTTAAGATTACCTAACAGTTTAAAACCGGTCATTATAGCAACCATTTCAAATAAACTGTGGTGCAAAGAACATCCTCAAACACTTTCTGAAATCTCGCTCCATCCACAACTTTTACCTGAGAAAAACAGACAGATCCTTATTTTAGTCTTTTGTACTCTCAACTTATATATCTCTAAGAGTCTAACGATCTTTAAAAAGGCCACTAAAACAAACATAAATTATGGGATCACACACCATAAGGTAAAGGTAAGGTTAATTGGTTAACTTCTTGGAAAAGTTAAACCTCTGTGCTACGAAGCTTGGCAATAATAAATATTTGGGAAGAATATTTTCTTGCTCCATTGTTAAGTAATTTGGTGGTGGAGAAAATGTGACGATGGTGCTAAAACTTATTTCCTGCACTATACAAACTGATAGTGTCAAAACATACCTATCACATTTTCTAACAATGATCATAAAGTGCTAAAACAGCAGAAAAAATGACTAACGCATTTAACTCTATTAGCTGTTATGCACGATGCCAAGAATCATAATACCAATATAATACCAATGCTCAGATTATATGATGATAAAAGTATGTTAGTAAATAGACCCTATGGCCGTTTTAGAAAACGGCCGACACAAAATGTCCCAGATCAGAGTAAAAGCATGACGATAAACAAATCATCTTGCCTAATAGATCGAAAAAACTCCCATCTGACACAGCACTTTCGGCTTCCTGACACAGCTGTGCTTTTTTTTTTACTATTAAAACTTTATACAAATCGATGCCCAAAACAAACATAATTAACATACCATTTTCACTTATTAAGGCCCCAGTTTCTTTTTAGAATAGAAAACTTCACAAACTCAATTTTTAAAAAAAGATTGATGTATGCAGTAGAGGCTGTAAAGAAAGTGTGGAAAATAAGAACATCAAAGCTGAGTCTCAAAGACTGTGGAGGTTTTTACATATCTGAACCATAATGATTAGAGAACTTAGGAGTAAGCAATCACTAGCGTCACCAGGGTGCCCACTACAGTGTTACATTAAGAGGAATTTTATACTTTTTAAATTCTTTTTCAACATTTTGCAACTTAAAAAAAAATTTATTAATTTATTTTGGCCGTACCGCACAGCATGTGGGATCTTAGTTCCCTGACCAGGGATCGAACCTGCGCCCCTGCATTGGAGGCGTGGCATATTAACCACTGGACCACCAGGTAAGTCCCTTTGCAACTTTTTATTTCAAAAAGTATTTTACATATGTCATCTTATTTTCACAACAACCTGTGAGGCTACCAAAGCAAGGATTATTCTTCTCACAGTTGAGAATATCAAGGTACAAAAAGATCAACTAAGTTGCTCACTGCCACAGTTAATAGCAGAGGTGATATCTGGACCTCTAGCATAAGACCCCTTCCAAAATACTGGATATGTGACAGGACCAACTTGGGTATGTCTTTTTTTTGAGGCGGGGGTAGGTCTTAAAAACACAAATGCCTCAGCTCACTGATAGCAATCTCCAGGGGGCGGGGTCCATGCTTTTGAAGCTCTTTAGGCAATTCTGATGTCCACCAAAGTCTAAGAACCAATGCAACAGATCCCATTACCAAGTGCAGGGGTGGGAACCCCATCTCAGCTTAATCTCAGCCAGCCCACAGCAAGTCTTCTGAAATTAATTGGCCCCTGAGTACTTGGTCCCTTTGTTAACAGTCACTGATGTGAATGGTGGTAAGAAATACAATGTGGTTCTTAAAGCCTCTAATCATAGTGTGCCCAAGAGTCCAAAGTATGGGGTGGTTACCCAATAAAATCAAAGCTCTTCTCAGTGGGTTATCATGATCATAACCCTTAATGTTCAGTAAGAATAATGAAGGGGAAAATGTTACCACAGAATGTCACCACTTGATACATCCACTTTAGAAAAGGAGATTACCAATAAAATTAGGAATTAAGAAATATGTACAATGAGCTAGATCTTTATGTAATAACACGGATAGCTCTCCAAGATACACCACTGAATTAAAAAAAAAGTTGCAGACCAACACATACAGTATGAGACCATTTATGATATATACACACCAACAAACAAAACACCACCATATTGTGTATGGGTAAACAGAAAAGGTCTAGAACTGTGCTATCCAATATTATAGCCAGTAGCCACATAAGGACATTTAAATTTAAATTACTTCAAATTAAATAAAATTGAAAGTTCATTTCTCTCAGTCACACTTCAAGTGATCAATAGCTGCCTGCAGGTAATAGCTACTGGATGGGACAGGACAGATCTAGAACATTTCCATCATCACAGAAAATCTATTGGACAGTGCTGGTCTAGAAAGAAATAAATTCATAAGGGTAGTTGGCCGGGCTAGGGAGTGGGGTTTAGCGCAAAAGTGGAAGTGGGGGATAGAAGAGGCACTGAAGACCTTCAGCCTTATCTGTGAATTTTGCTTACTTCTATTTTTATTTTAAAGAGAAAACACATTTTAATTCCTGTGTGATTTAAAAAGTATTAAAAACTAGAAAGGTAGACCTTTATTAAAGATACACAAAAATACACAGAAAGCATGGAAAAATTGTAAATATCCTGCTGGGAGCTCTGAATTAATATGTATGGAGTATTACAAATACTCTGAGGTTCTGAAAAGAAATACAAACAGAAAAGCTAAGCATAGCTGATGAAACAAAAACGGTTAGTGTCTGGGGGAAAGACATCCTTTTAAAAATGGATTAAGAGAACTCAAATGAAGAAAACAGGGCAGTCCACAAGCACAAGCTAGAAATTAGGTGGGTTAAAAGTAGTATCTGGGTTTCCCTGGTGGCGCAGTGGTTGAGAGTCCACCTGTCGATGCAGGGGACATGGGCTCGTGCCCCGGTCCGGGAAGATCCCACATGCCGCGGAGCGGCTGGGCCCGTGAGCCATGGCCGCTGAGCCTGCGCGTCCGGAGCCTGTGGCTCCGCAACCGGAGAAGCCACAACAGTGAGAGGCCCGCGTACCACAAAAAAAAAAAAAAAAAGAAAAAAAAGAAAAAAGTAGTATCTGAAGGTATATCTAGTCAGTAAGTTCTCTGGAACTCTGCAGGCATTGTGGGGGTAGGAGAAAGAACATCTATAAGTTTGGGAATTAAACAGGCTTAAGAGACTTGAATCTCAGCTCTCCTTCTAACTGCATGCTCTTAAAGAAGTTTATTTAAACTCACTGGTTCTCCACTTGCTCATCTGTTAAATGAGAAATATTTAACTCAAAGCACTGCTGTGAGGAGTAAATGAGATGGGTGTAAATTGCCTAGTACAGTCTCTGGCACGTACTAGCGACTTTTTGAGGAACACATACTATTATTATTCATTATTATTTTAAAATTTCAAAGTGGATAAAGTCAAGTCATGATTGCCTCAATAAAATTTAGAATCTATTCTAAGATGAAGAACAAATTTTGTACATAAAGGAAATGCCCCCAAGTCATTCCCCTTTAAGACAGGAGGAGGATAAGACATATTGGTGAGAACCTATCTCAGAAGCCAAAATAATCAACATACACCCAGAGGAAAGAAATCTACCCTACTGTGCTCTTCGCATGTCTTACCTCATTAATCCTCTTAAGTAGGTACCATTGTTATTCCCATTTTATAGAGGAGGAAACTGAGGCAGAGGGATGTTACATAAATTTTCCATTGTTACAGTTAGAAAGTGGTTGAGCTGGGAGGCAAATTTAAGCAGTCTAGCTATAACGTCCATTCTATCAAGCACTGCCCAATATAGATTCTGCCAGATTACATGACTGTAGGTCTGGAAAAACTGCAAGAAATAATCTAAATGTACTAGCTGTAATAAAGTGAGTCAACAAGATCCCAAGATATAACTTGCATACTAATAACACACAGCTAGAAAACAAAAACTTTACTCACAACAGAGACAAAAAATTAAACAACTGGCCATTAATCCAGCCCAGGATGCAATAGAGTTAAAGAGAAATTTCAAACCTGTGCTCCTGGATGGGAAGACTTCACTATCTTAGTTAGTAGAACTAACAATATGCCTCTTAACATTATATACAGATTATGTTGTATTCTGACCGGTCTGTGCCTTTGTTCCTGCTGTCCCCAGCCCTCTACCTGGAACCTCTCTCTTGGTGCTTCCACTCCTTACTATTTTATCTGATGAGGACCTACTCATCCTTTAAAACCTAGCTTTGAACTCTTCTTTATGTATAATGACTTTAGGAGGTGAAGGGTGCTACCCAGCCATTATGCAGCATGAGAAACACCTGTGTCACTAAACGGCCATGTGGACAGCATTTAGGAGGGTCAAGGGCACTAACTTCTCAATGCTGCAAATGATTATTTGGTTATGAAAACATTATGGCTCACTGAATTACTGACCCGTTCTGAGTCTAAATAACGCTCTAAGAATAGATACTTAACACACAAACGACTGCATGAACAAACAAGTGTTTACCCCAATGTGGAAGAGGGCGCTAACAGGCTTGTGGTCACTGGTTTTCAGTTCCATGTGACTCCGGTAATGAAGCTGATTAACGTTAATTCCTCTCCAGAGAATTCGGTCACACCAGGCTGGAACCCGACATTTCCCACTGCAAAAAAAGTAAGGAATTAGAATAACATACCACACAAGAACGGAATACCTACCACACTGGTTCAGACCTGAGTTAGGCCCTCTTGTTATCTGCTTCTCCTTCCCTAACGACTCCAGCTATTATCTTCCCTACTATATTGCAAGCTCTGTGAAGGGACTGTGTCTGCTTGTTTGTCACTGCATTCTCAGCCCCTAGCACAGTATCTGATGTAAAGTAGGTGCTCAATGAATAGTTATCTAATGAATGAATAAACGGTGCTCCTAAGATTAGGATTATATCTTCAATATTGTTGCCCCAGGGGAAAACAGAATAGCACCTTCTTAAAATACCCTCAGAAGGACAGGATTATATTCAGAACACTTCCTCTTCATTTGCTCTATCAACAGCAATGATGCTTCACAACAGATAGACAACTAATAAAATCTAAAAATCCAATCCTATATTCCTAGACTGGGCTTAATCACTGGAGATGGGTAACAGTAGAGATTTCTTTAAACCTGTACTTTTATGGATAAGTCGAGCTTCTTCTAATAAAGATGAACTAACACCTAAGCATGCAAGTCTGAACAAATAACAGCCCATAAGAATACCAAGGGGAGGGAAAAAGCCTATTCATCATTCTATTAAAATAAGCAACACCTGTACACCTGATCCAGACGGTGACACAAATAAAGTTCTTATCAGTAGCTCTTCAGTTGACTCTCAAGTCAGGTGAGTGGAATAAACAAGGCAATGTGCACAAGATCTCTCAGAGTCACTTTTCACTTGCTGGGCAGCTCCCTCGGAGGATGGGACAGGCTCCTCCCCACCCCACCCTGGCGCTCTCTGAGTCTAAAGAAGCTGACTATGCCCAGGCATTCTTTTCTTCTTTCAAAGTTCTGGGCTCAGCCAGGTAGGAAACCATAGGAAACGAAGAAATAGTAGGTAGAAGACAAACAGTCACCAGGCACATACTGACAGGGGCACTTTACTAGGGGTAATCGAGAAATCAACAGGCCCCCTAGACAGTGATTCTCAGCTTTCTGCAGCAGTTGTGGAGGTCAGGCCCAGGCACTGGTATTTTTAAAAGTCCAGCAAAAGAGTCTAATGTGAACTCAGGATCGAGAACCACTGTTCTGGAAGAACCTTTCATGGCTCTTTGTTTTCACCTCTGGTATCCTGAGTTAAAGAGTTGAAAAAGAGTTTGGGAAAAGAGCCAGAACAGGGCAACAGGTAAGGAAATAGGGGTAAGATCAGAAGGGCAAAAATCTAAGAAGCAAGTCTGCTGAGGTGAGAGAAATAAGGCATCACAGGCAGCTCGTAAAACTTCAACAGCCTGACAGAGCAGTCCACACTCTCCTAAGGTGAGCTCACCTGTGAGCACACACAAACTGAAACTTCTTCTGTAATAGCACTGAGCCATTAGGTTTTTCTATCTGTTTCTGGCAAGAACTAAAAATTTCCCAGCCCTTCATCAATTCAGAGAGACAGAAATAACATCAGGGCTTAACCTATTCCATGAGGAGGTTCTTGTTTTTTTACCTGGAATCCCATCGGTCTGTTTTAGAATCATACTTATACGTGGGGATAAACTTGATTTCTCCTTCCATGAAGTCAGCAAAAGCTTTTTTCTGTGTGCGCTGAATATTTAGCTAGAGATAGAAAAACGTATCATATAAGCAGGGTAACACCATCTTAACAGAAGTGATAATTGGGTTGATCAGCCATTTCTAAGTATCTAAGTTCCGTATCTTTTGCAACTGTCGGAGCACATACATAAAATTTCTGTGCCTTATGAATTAAATTTTGACATTCCAACAGCATCTAAGCTCACCGACAGACAGGATGCTCATATGAGCATGTCACTAATTTTTTATTGCTAATGGTGGTCAAGGTAAAATGGAAAAATGAAACCTGAATAATCATAAGTTCCCTGATGTTAGCACAGATTTTTTTTAATTTATTAAAGTATAGTTGATTTACAATGTTGTGTTAATTTCTGCTGTACAGCAAAGTGACTCAATTATACATATATATATTCTTTTCCCTATTCTTTTCCATTATGGCTTATCACAGGATACTGAATGGAGTTCTTTGTGCTATACAGTAGGACCTTGTTGTTTATCCATCCTATATATATAATAGTTTGGGCACAGTTTTAATTTTTTAAAAAAGCACACAAATTTTGATTGGATAATTCCAAAAGCCAAATTCAGTGAATAGTTATATTGGGTTGGCCAGAAAGTTCATTCAGGTTTTTCTGTAACATCTTGTGGAAAACCCAAACGAACTTTTCGGCCAAGCCAATAGATCGTTTTGAAAGTTACCCTCACTCAAATATTTTACCAGAACTACATAAGATTCAGAACTTATTCCAATTGTACCCCCTTTGGAGGCAGGACAGAGGAAGAAATGCAAAGTTAGCCAGCCAACCTCAATGTGAAGATAGACACAGCCAAGAAAGGCTCACTGTAAAAACCATTCTGCTGCAAAACACCGGAATTTTGACTATGACTGAAGGTCAAAAGTCTCACGTTAGGATTTAAAGACATTCAAATCAAGTTGAAACATTTTCTTCCCTCAATAAGAAGCATTCACTTTTAGCAGCCAGAATCCATATGCTAAAGTAAAAATTCAAGTCCTGTGCCAGGCTCCAAGGCAAATTTACAGAAAACTAGGTTCCTCAATATCGTTTTATATAAATGTTACCATATCAGTGCTTCTCACACAGGTTTTAACATCTATAAACTAGCAAGCCCCAATTTCTCAATCAGTTCCCATTAGACCACAGTCTGCTATTTTTCCCAAACTTCTCTTCTGTGCCTCCCAATCCCCTCACAGGGCCTCCCTCTTTTACCTCCAAGCTGTTGCTGAGCCTGCCAAGTAATCATAGAGCAGCTTTCCCTGTTTCATCTGCCAAACCACATCAACATAGCTGAAGGCCCACTTCCTCCAGGAAGTGTTCTCCAATTAACCCCACCCATTCTCCAACTCATTTATACAAATCTCTGAAATCCCTTCTTGATAAAGACTTAATGAATAAATGTTATATTGACTTTTTATCACTAACGTTATCTCTTCTCCTCCCATCCAAGCACTTAATAAAAGCACTACAAACCTTGTGTGTACTCACTGCATCACTAGTCACAATGTTTTCCCCAGACAGTGATACCTTTCCATCTACTTCTAGAGTAAGACACAACTCCCATGGGTCTAACTCATAAACCTAACAATTTTATCTGCTGTCTAGGAAAGTACCTTTTAAAATAAAATTTTATTACCTGGTCCAATTTCAAGAGTCTCTGAAGGTCATTCTTATTAATAAGACTCTTCACTTCATTGGCATCAGGCATGCAAAGTCTGTAGTTCAAATCTCCCAACCAGATGACAACACTGAGGATAAAGAAATACATGAACAGAAATAGCAGCAATGAGCATAAAAATCAATCAGAGGAGAATGGAGAGAAGGAAAATGGGGAGATTATTGATAAGCATTCATTTATCACTATCTGACTAGGGGTTTAAGATATAACTATCCTTTGGGGGCGAGTACTATCAACACCTGAGAGGGGGATGATTACAAAATAGGCAGGAGGACGGGCCTGCACACATGAGGAACAAAGACAGGGAAATATGGTGTATATGTGGGACTCAGAAACCAAGGAGTTAACTCCTTGAGAGAAGCATGTAGTTTATTTGCTGGACTAGCTTCAAAATTTCACCTGGCTACTTGCCAGGTCTCTAGGGGAAGAGAATCTGAACGTTTTCTGCCTCTCTGAGCCCTGATGTTCTGCAGGCTCTCCACTAGGGTCTGCATGGTCTGAATGACAGCTCTCTCGGGCAGGGCCCACTAGCAAATGTAGGTCCAGGGCTTTCTGCTGCAGCCAGTCTGTCTACCCTTGCCCCAGAACCGCAGTCCAAGTCCCAGGCAGGAAGGAGAATGGCAGGCCATGGGAGCCTCAGGCTCCCAATCACAGCAACAGACCCCCAGGTGTGCTGAGAGCCGCCCAGGGGAGACCCTGAAATTCCCACACCAAAATGGGTTCTCTTGTGAGCTATCTCAAGTTCCAAATGGATCTCTTTGCCAATCTTTAAGGTCCCGGGTAAATAAATTTATGGAATTTCGGGGCAATTTTATGATTACTGATGTCAAGGCCTTGTTTTACCACTGTGAAACAGAATTCTATATGATCCTAATTGTTGAGACAATATGGAAAGAGGCCAACATCACTACCTTTCCCTACTCTTTCCTCAATTACCCCACTCTCTACTGATCCTAATACCCACAAATTATCTTTTGTTTTCCTACTAATTCACATCTCAAACCACTATTCCAAATCTCATTACCCTCTCAGAATTTCAATTACTACTATTAATTTCCCTACAAATAACCATTTTCTACTAACAATCCATTCCTCAACTGATTTTTGTTTCTATCCTTATTAAGTCCCATTCTTCACTAACCTTTCACATTATCCATTGGTGTCTTTAAATCTCCACAGCCCCTTTTCTTAATGATTCACAGCCAGTAAAAAGAATAATGTAGATCTATATTTACTGGCTTGGAAAGAGATTCACAATAAATAGGATAATACAGTCCTATATAATGAGTATGTGTGTGTTTGTGTGTGCATAGACAAAAGTCTACAACAGCACTATTCAGAACAGATAGGGACTTCCCTGGTGGGGCAGTGGTTAAGAAATCTGCCTGCCAATGGAGGGGACTCGGGTTCGATCCCTGGTCCGGGAAGATCCCACATGCCGCGGAGCAACTAAGCCTGTGCGCCACAACTACTGAGCCTGCGCTCTAGAGCCTGCAAGCCACAACTACTGAGCCCACGTGCCACAACTACTGAAGCCTGTGTGCCTAAAGCCCATGCTCTGCAACAAGAGAAGCCACCACAATGAGAAGCCCGTGCACCACAATGAAGAGTAGCCCCTGCTCGCCGCAACTAGAGAAAGCCTGCACGCAGCAACGAAGACCCAACACAGCCAAAAATAAAACTAAATTAAATAATTAATTTAAAAAAAAAACAGAAGACATAGGACGCACATAAGAAATGTAATTTTCAATTGCCTAGTAGCTGAATATAAAAAGTAAAAGAAACAAGTGAAAATAACTTTAACAACAAATTCCAGGGCTTCCCTGGTGGCACAGTGGTTTAGAATCCACCTGCCAATGAAGGGGACACGGGTTCAAGCCCTGGTCCAGGAAGATCCCATATGCTGCAGAGCAACTAAGCCCATGTGTCACAACTACTGAGCCTGCGCTCTAGAGCCTGTGATCCACAACTACTGAGCCCGTGTGCCACAACTACTGAGGCTCACATGCCTAGAGCCCGTGCTCCGCAACAAGAGAAGCCACCACAATGAGAAGCCCATGCGCCGCAACGAAGAGTAGCCCCCGCTCGTCGCAACTAGAGAAAGCCCGTGCACAGCAACGAAGACCCAACTCAGCCAAAAATAAATAAAACAAAACAAAACAAAAAAACCCAATGCCTTCTTTAAAAAAAACCAAATCCCATTTAACTCAATATATGCAAACTTTTGTTATTTCAACATGTAATCAATACTTAAAAAGTTGAGATATTTTACATTTTTTCCCTACTAAATTCAGTGTATATGCTCACAGCACATCTCAGTTTGGACTAGCTACTTTCAAGTGCCCAACAGCCACCTATGGCTACTGGCTGTCATAACGGACAGCACAGATCTGGAAGGATACACACTGAATTGTCCACAGTGTTTTTCTTCGGAAGGAGGGACTGGCCGGGGAGAGCAGAGGTAAGAAATGAGGGATTTTTTACTTTTACCTTTTATTACATTCACAATGAACATTTCTACTTTATAATAAAAAATAATAAAAACTGATGTCAATTGACAGACCCCCCCTACCATTACTCTAGATGCCCACTAAGAGAACTAACCTTTCCTCTGATAGCAAATCTAATTCCTCTGACTAAAATCTAATTCATCTGCTATTCCTCAAACCCGCCCCCTTCTTCGTGACCCCAATCCCTAAACAATAATCTCTTCACTCTTCACATTTCTATAGCTTCTCACCACGTTTAGTCTCTTCTCACCACCACTATTCAAAGGCTAAGGAAGACTTAACCACTCACTCATGTTTCATGATGTTCAGCTGTGGGAGGGTCTGATTTGGGACCACAAAACTCATTCGTGCGCAGATGTCCTTATAATCCTGATTCCTTCTCTCAAAGTCCTCCACGTGGGCAGCCAAGTGGGAATTGACAACGCAAAAGGTAGTGTTGTGAAATACAAATCTCACAGCTACCCCACCTTTGTTTCCCTGTTAGCAAGAGTAATGATCCACAGTTAGTACAAAGATGCAACTAGCACCTGAACTTCACATGGACATAAATCATAACTGAGCTCATTTCCGAAGTAACTCACCATCTTCCCCATGATTCCAGTCCCAACTGTTTCTGTAGCAACATCACGGATATATCGCCACTGGTCCTTTCTGGCAAATATCAGGAGCATCATCCCAACGAGGCGGACCAGTTGAACCTATGAGTCGCAGGGAATTAGAAGAGGTTCATGTTAATACCACTCTTTGCCACATATCGAATTCCCACAACTAATTTTCCACCAAGAAGATATAACCATGCCCTAATCTGAATCCAAATCCTCTAATTTCCCAGTGGGCCTCATAAAGAGAAAACAAAACTTCTCTGGGAAAGCTTTAATCTGGCTCTGACCAGTAGGAGTTAAAAGTCTTTGGAGACAACGAGTACACTCAGCTCTAGATTCATTATTTTAATCACTTTTTAGCCTACCGTGAGTAGGCAGCATTAAAAATTCGAATAATAATGACAAAGCCTCTATCCCAGCTTGTTCCTTTTGCCTCTTCTTCCTAGTTTCTGATTTACAATTTCCTAAGAAATTAAAATGTATAAAATAACACTCCTTTTTACTTTTAAGTCTGTGAACTAGAAATATGTCTGAAATGTGTATTAGTCTATACGAGAGGAATAACATCTTCAGGAGTCTTATCACCTATATCAGCTGCTAGAAGATGCAGATGAAAATTACTTAGACAAATGACTCCTTTTAAAGGGCTTGGTATGGTAGCCTCATAATTAAAATAACTCTTCTGGTAGCCTCTACCACGTGCCTTCTAGAGACCAACAAATTGGGCCACCTTGCTAAAGTCAACTCTATTCTTGACTTACAACCAAGTTTCGAGCTCACTGAAATTCCACAACACTCCTGTTCTTGCTCCAATTCCAAAGCTTGCCCTATGCACCCACATGCTTCAAACTGCTTTTCTGTAAAGCATCCAGTTCTGACCATGTCAGCGAACAATTTCAATCTTAAACTCTCATTGCAAAAATCACTTATCTTATGTGTCATCATTTGAGTTAATTACCGCTATGAGGACAATAAAATTCTTCTTTTCTCCTAAAAACTACCTAAGCAATGAAACTATAAGATCGGGAAACTTAGGGAATTCTTTTTCTAGGAAACAGGAATAAAAAGGATTAGTCTGCCCTATTCCAGTATTACACATGGGGAAGAATTCAATTAAACCACTCTTTTGGAACAAGCTATAGATAACAGAGTAACTTCTAGTGAGTTCTACTTAGTTGTATACTAAAAAAGATAATTCAATGCGGCTTACTTTCTTATACTTGGCTTTGGAATGCAAACCCCTCTCCACAGCCAAGGACCACTCTTGTTCCTTCACAGATTCAAAGTAGAAAAAGGCTTCTGTGCTCAAGTCCAGCTCTTGGAATCTGAGAAAACAAGAGGATGTCGGATCTACACACATCCCATAATTATCTCTGACTACCTCCTGTCCCATTTTCTGAGACATTAGATGAAACAATGCGGAAAAGATAAATTTTAGAGAACTGCTCTATTGACTCAGGTGATCAGTAAGGACAAGTAGTTTTCTTTTCAAAAGACTCCCTGCCACAGGTATATGCACAGGCTATGCAAAACACAAACAAAAAAACCTCCATAAGGGATAACCGTAGAGCTTTGTTTATATATCCTAGAAATAGTCACTGTTAGAATTAACCTCAAATCTCAGTTTCTATGAAGTATATAGTTTTCTATGGGTTTTGAGAGGATTAGATGCTTCCTTACACCAATTCAGGTATCTGTTCCTTTATGATCTCACAAATTTGACCCACAAGTTAACTCTCACATATAGTCTACAGTAGGTTTTTACAAATGGTGGGGAAAAAAAGCACAAAATGTCACGTAAACTAACACCAAACATACAGCCAAAATGAACTTCCAGACGCCATTTTACCCAATGCAGTAGATATCAGGAGGATTCGGATCACAGTTCAGCCAAGGTTCTAGCCCACTGTCTGGAGACTGGCCATTCACGTTCCATGTTCCAACAAAGAACCTAATACATGATTCCAAAACATAATTTAAAAACAAAGGTCAAGTGTGGATGGTCACAATAAGCAACATAATTTCTCAAACTGTTTTGCCACACACACACACAAAACCCTCTTGCCTGTAGAAGACAAAGGCAGTGGGCTTATTCTCTCCAAAGTTTACATCAGGTAAACCTACAGAAAGGAACCAAGTCTCTATTTAAAAAACACAAGTTTAATTGCTCTACCACATTTCCTTTCTATTACATTCCATCCAAACTCATATCTGAAGGGAGAGCTTGTGGATGGGAAAGAGGTATCTTCATGCTATAAGGATGTCTAACATGGATAACTATTCCATAAGGAGTTGTAGTTAAATCCAAAAACTCACTTCCCGAAGGATTACAAGGACATCTGTGTAGGAAATTCTGTTGAGACAGATATAGTATTAAGGGGGAAAGCAGAAGGGAAAACTCATGACTGTCTTAACTGTTTACATACAAATATAAGCATCACGGGAAATCTGAAGATCTGGAGGTTTCAGCATAGGGATATAGTCATGACTGAATTAGAATAAATGAGGCATAATGGGATAGCAGATGGGACTGGAATCTTGGACTAGAAGGGTACATGCTGTTCGAAAATAACAAAGAAAAGTGTTGCTGCTTTGAACATCGGGATACACGACACACACCACACGTAGTGAGTCCAGAAAAGAGGATATCACCAAGATGAAATGAAAAATATAATAGAGGAAAGAATCGAAGATAGACCTCCCAATCAAGATACTTGGGTGAAACTTCCTTCAGTTAACTTCCCAAAGTAGGTAAATTAAAGTCTAGTGGTAATGGCGGACTTAATTTTCCAATATTGGCAAGAAGAAATTCAGCAGGTCAGATAGATAAACACACTTGCTTATGGAATGTACTAGGAGACAATTCTCTAGTACTTGTGAGCTTGACTTGGTTCTCTAAGAGTGGATAGAAAGGTTAGTAGAGGTGGTATCATTAGTAATTAGAAAATCCAAGGGAAATTGTAGCACTGGCATTATTTTGGATATGTACGTTATTGACCAGCATAAAGACAGGGGCTTGAACCAGCTCACCATTCTCTTCTTTATGCTTTTATTCTGAATTAAGCTAATTAAACTAATACCTTAAATACCCAAAGACCATTTTTTCCTATATGTACTAACGTTTAGCCTCAGTAAGTAGAAGAGAGACTAACCTGAAAGTCTGAATGTTGACATATTCTTTCTCTCGCTTTGCCAGGATGTGTTTGATGAGACCCTCCCGCTGCCCAGACTGGGTGTTTGGTACAAAGAGCTTCCGCATGGTATTGGTCACCTTGGGCTGTTCCTTGTTAGAAGCTTCCTTTTCACGTGGAAGCCTAGCAAATAAACGAGGAATTCAAAAGTGAAATTGCCTTAAACAATTCCCATGTGTGTCTCACACGTGGGAAATCTGTTTCAACATAGGACTTACATTCTATTCACTGAAGACGGTGGGGGTGGCGGTTCCCGATGAACCCCTGTAGGCTGATTCTGCAAATTTATTCTCTTGTCCAAATTCAAAGATGAAAAACTATCCTCAAATCCAAGAAGCCCTGAAGGACACAGAACCCAGAGTGGAAGGGGGGAGAAGATAACATCCAGCTTATCCAGGATTGATAGGACTTTGCTTTGATCAGCGGTTTTGGTTTGATCACTATTTGCTCAGTGGCATTACCAAACAGAAAGGTATAAGAGTAGTGATAACGTAGACTGGGGGAAGAAGCACATCTGTCCCTGAAGCACTGACATATTAACTAGAATGACAGTAAGTTACGTTAACTTGGAACGTGAATAATAAGAGCTAGTCTTTATAGAAGACTTTTAGCACAATGCCTGGTTGATAGTAAGGAGCTATATCATTATCTCACTTAATTGTCACAAAGACCTCATGAGGTAGGTGCTATTAAAAATCTTCCTATGTTACAGAAAAAGAAACAGAAGCTCAGAGTTGTCAAAGTAATTGGACCAAGGTCATATAACTAGTAAGTCAGAGAATGGGGATTCAAACCCAGGTAGTCTGGCTCCAGAGCCTGCACTTTTTACCCCTCTGCTAAGCTGGCACTGAAAGAGCTAATGTGCCACAGAAAGGATCAGGAGTGAACGTGAGTCAGTGGGTACGGACTTGATAAAACCACTCCATAGGAGAAGGTATCTGACACTGACATTAATCCACATTATCTTATCTGCCCAGATAAAATCTATTGACTCTGCAATAATCATAGCAACCAGGGAAAAAAAGAATCTTTTCAGTACCTGAAAAAACAGAAGAGTTGTCCTCAGTGTCTAATTTCTGGTACCAGCTGGATGAGTCCTTTGGCTCTGGAACAAGAAGTTGTGACTGCGCTGGAGAGATAAGGGTCATAGTCAGAATGGAATGACTATTCCATTGAATGGAATATACCATAACCAAAGGCCATTCACTCAGCACTCAAGTGCAGGGGCCAGCGCCATTCTTGAACACAAAGGAAGAGACTAAGAAAATGAGGGCAGCTCTGGGATCATCTGGGACCAGAGGAGGATTACAGTCTGCAGTAAGCTGTCCAAGGAATGAAACTGAAGATTCTGGAAATTGACTCAGTGTCCTTAAAGCTGAATAGACTTATTCCCTAACCTATCCCTGGGGCCATTCCTGAAGAAAAAAAAAAATCGCCTATCAAGGCTCTAGGGGTGAGGTACTTTGCTAATGGCCACTTGCCTCTGTACAGCATGTCCCATGCAAGTAGTAGAAAGAAAACTGCTGAGGCTTGAGTTACCTTCCTGAGCAGCAAGGACCTCTGAGAGGAACTTCAGACAGCGTTCCTCATCAGGGATTTCAAAGCGGCGCTCTCTGGTCCAGTCCCCCTGAATCCGAATTTTGCAGCCACCTAAAAAGAATGGAAATCCAAGTACCTATAGCTACGGAAAATAATGTTTTCTTGGGATATTTTCAACTTACCAATTTAATAGGAGAAGGTCCAGATTGCAAATATTCCAGACCTCTAACGTGTGAAGCATGCCTATAAGATCAAGGGACTGGGTGTGGTGGTGGTGCTGGGGGTGATGCACAGAGGAAAATCTAGTGAAGGCTGATAAACTGTGTAAATGAGCAGCCCAATAGAGTGATATGGTATGTACTGAAATCACAGTTTCCTACTTTCTGATATATTGCTCAAATGTCACTGTAGGAACCTCCAAAATCTAGCAGAAGATCAATTCCTCAACCACCCTCCTCCCATCTCCTAGCTGGAAATTCCTACCACTTCAAATCCAAATCATATAGTAAGAGTCTCTGAAGTGTGAAGGGAAAAAAGGAAATATGATGGTTTGTTCCTAGGTACAGACTGTACCCAGGCAATTGAATTTATAAGCTAATTAAAAAAAAAGCATAATGGGATTGGTTTGAATTATTCTGAAAAGAAGCATGTATACCTCATTTACGTCAAGTGAAAAATGTATGTCTTGAATAAACTCACAAAAACAATATAATGACCCATGTCCAGGAGTGGTCTGGTTCAAGTACAGTCAGTTGGAAAACAGTATAATTAGAAGCAAAGTTATCTGGGACTTTAGTTTCTTATGTATATAACATACTGTCTCCCCTTTTCTAATGCCCTCTATTTACCATCAACTGTCTGGATATGGTGACCCAGGAAACCCATGTCCTTGTTTACATTCTTATTTTAACTGATTTATTACATTTATTGCTTTCTCATGGCCCTGGAAACGATAAGCTCCTTCAGGGCAAGAGGCAGGCTGCACATACCGGTTATCCAACACAACACTCTCAATGGTCTCCCAGGGTTGTTTGGGACAGAGGGGCTTCTCAGGACTCAAGACTTCCAAAGCTAAGACCGGGAAAGTCCCAGGCAAACCGGGTCGTCGGTCACTTTATTGATAACAATGACATCAGACTTCACAGACAGAAGGCATTTAATGACTCCCAAACTGGACTCTTTCACACTTGTAAATAACAAAGAGGTGAGAAAATAAAATGAAAATCCTAGTTTCTTATGGTAGAAATCCACTTCTGAACCTTTGACTCTTTCTTTGCATTTCTTTAAGTTTCTGTATTCACAGATATTTAGTGATCAGAATAAAAGAGATAAACATAGAGGAAAAAATGAAAAAGAAGGCACCCAAGAGGACCAGCAATAAGAAAATTAACGGGGGTGCCACTGTAAGGTGGAGAAAAAAAGAGGGGGCATGAGTAAGGACTGTCAATTAGAGCAGCCTTGAAGATACGATGGGAAAACCTCCTTCAGGGCACAAGTAGTCCTCTCTTTCTCAGATAATTTATATTAAAAGTAGAAAAAAATTTAAAAAGAGCAGTTCCTACCTGATACAGACTTAGAACAAGAACACATATTCTCTCTGTCCCACAATCCTTGAAAGATATATTTTAGCAAATATAAAAAATAAACTGACCCATTTAATGGACAAAAGATTCCAGAAATTGCTTACAAAGTAACACTAGATGCTCTCTCACCACGTTGCATGGGAAAGAGGACAAATTACCCCCACCACGCAACCTTCTACTCTCCTCCCTTCCAGCCCCTCTGGCCTCTTTGTGATCAGCAAACACTCCTCTATCTTCAATTTCTCCTCTGAATACTCCCTGCATCTCTCAGTAGTTCTCAACTAAGCGTGCATTAGAATTACCAGAGGCGCTTTTAGGAAATACTGCCACTTGGGGCCCCATCCCAGGCCAAGAAAACAGAATCTCTGGGGGTGAAGCCCAGGCACTGGGAGTTTCTAAAACACTCCTCCAGGTGGTCTAGTGCATCCAGACTGAAAATCAGTCACCTGCAAACTGGCTGGGCCCTGAGACTAGCTCCCGCTGCGGCCCTCTGAACTAGAGGCTATTTATAGCCTTTCACACCCTATGTAATTTAAGACTGATGTCCTTATTTGTCCTAATGCCATCTCCAGACCATTCCCTCTCCTCCTCCCTCATGAAAAATCCCTTCTCCTTTGAGGCTCACCCACTGGGCTATGCAAGCTTCTTCCCTTCCCTCCTCCATGGAATCATGTACCAACTTCCCAGAAACTTCCAAATCCAGGCCTGATTAAGACTTCCTCTCCATTCACAGCCCTGCTTTAACTTTGCGTCCCTGAAAAATTAGCACAGAAAGCTCAGTCAACACCTTCAACTTCCTCATCCAATGACCTTGCCCCTCCACCTCAGCCACCTACTCCCTCAGTCCCTACTGGGGCTGCCTCAGTTCTACCCTGGACCTTTCATCACAGAAACACCATCACCTCATAAATCTCTAATTCAAATATCCCACTCTGAACTGTTACTCCTTCCAGCTTACCTGCTCTTATGGGAACCTCCAGCACACTGATCCCTCCACTTTCTCAGTATCCATTCACTTCCTCCTGCTTTCACTTCCCTTTTTATCAAACAGATGCCATCGTTTCACTCTGTTGCAAAAACCCAGAACTGCCTTACCACTCTCACTCTGTTTTGGCTAACACCTATCTGGCTAACTCCCAACCCTCAGAAATCAAAATAACTGCCTTCTCTGTACTTACGTCTGAGGGAGTAAAACCACACACACACACACACGCACACACACACGCGCACACACACGCGCACACACGCACACACACATACGTACACACACACGCACACACACACATACACACACGCACACACATACATACACACGTGCGCGTACACACACACACACACACACACACACCATTATAAATTGACTGCTAACCTCAACGGGGCCCTATATGATAGGAAGCAATCTAAGTTTCCATAGTCCACTTGTCTCCCACTACTATTTGGAACCACTATTCACACCTTCTCATTTATCCTCAATCTTTGGATCCCCCTCTTCTCAAGCTCTCTTCTTCATACTTTATGAGCTTTACCTCATACCTCAGAGGAAACGGAAGCCATCACATGGAAACCTACCTGTATCTGTACTCATCTTCTGATGCACGAAGGAGGAGTCCTCCTATCAAAGGCCATCTTCTTTTTGAATTGCAACCCCTCAGGTTCTCTCAGGAATCTCACAGTCATTCTCTAGACACCTCCCCCAAGTAGCTTTAACCTCTTCCTCACACAGGCTCCTTCTCATCAGCATTAAAATAAATCATGTTCTAAATCCTCCTCATTTAAAAAACAAGAAACCTTCCTGGACCCCATACCTTCCTCCAACTCCGGTCCACCTCTACATTCCCCCTTTGCAGTCAAGCTTTAAAAGACACACAGTTGCTACCTGCTCACCTGCCATTTCTCTCTTTAATCCACTCCAATATGACTCTGGCTCCTACCACCCCTCTGAAATTGCTTTGTTAAGGTCACCAATCATCTCCATAGTGCTAAATCCAATGGATACTCTTCAGTCATCTTATCAGACGTAGCAGCAGAAATCAACACTTGACCCCTCCTTGAAACAGTCTCTTCCAAAGGCTTCTATGACACCATGCTCATCTAGTTTATCTCTCTCTTTGGTCACTAATTTTAAGTGCCCTTTGAAGCATCTCCTCCTCTATCTGAACTTTAAAAAGTAGAGTGAGTTCAATCTTAAACCTTTTTCTCACTGTGTATCAGCACTGTCCAATAGGACTTTCTGTGATGATGGACATGTTCTTTAACTGCACTGTCCAATATGGTAACCAATGACCCCATGTGGCTAAGGAGTACTTGAGGAGTGCTGAGGAACTGAGAAACTGATTTTCTAATTTCGTTCTAACTAATTTAAATAGGCACATATGACTAGTGGCTATGGTATCTGAGAGCACAGCTCTATATACAGTCACATCATCTCTCATGGTTTCAAATACCCTCTACGTGCTAGAGACCCAGACTTTACTTCTGAGCTTCAGATGCATACATTCAACTGCCAATTTATCACCTACACTCAGATGTCTCAAAGAAATCTCAAAGTAAACATAGCTAAAACTGAGTTTGTGACCCCTACCCCAGGAAAACTCATTCCTCCTTCAACGTTCTTATTTCTGCAAATGGTACCAACCATCCACATTCATGCCAGAAATCTCGGATTCATCCTTGACACTTCAGCTCACCCCCTGCACCCACACCAACCTCTGTTGATTTAACCTCCAAAAACATTTATCACATCTGTCCACTTCTCTCCATTCTTACTCTCTAGCTTAAACTACTGAAGGAGGCTCCTAACTGGCACCCAAACATAGGCATAAAATCCTTCATATTCTTTCAATTTTTAGAAATCTGTAAATCCAGATTCCTTATCATGGCTTACGAGACCCTACTGGATCTGGTCCTAGCCTGTCCTACCCTGGTGCCTGAGCCTTATTTCAGGCATCCTGGCCTTCTTACATTTCAAAGGAAGTGTCAAGCTACTTCCCAAATAGGGGCCTTTTCACATGCAGTTCCTTTTACCTGGAATACTCTTCCCCATTTTCACCTGTCTCTTACTTATCCCCTCTGGTCTCAATTTAAATGTCACTTCTTCAAAGAGGCCTTCCCTGAGTACCCTGCCTAATTTAGTTAGCACTCTTATAAACTCTCTGTATTTCTCCTTGATAGCATTTATCAAAACTGCAATTATGGGGAATTCCCTGGCAGTCCAGTGATTAGGATCCTGGGCTTCCACTGCAGAGGGCCTGGGTTTGATCCCCGGTCAGGAAACTGAAATCCCACAAACCACGCGGTGTGGCCAAAATAACCCCACCAAAACAAACCAAAAAGCCCCCCTGCAATGATACGACTATACCTTATCAGTTTAAATTCCGTTTCCTTCACTAAGTTTCATGAAGTACCATGACTACATTGCTTTCTGCTATATCCCCAGAACACAGCGCCTGGCACATGAAAGGTATTCACATGTTTATGGAATGCATTAATGGGTTATAGGCATCTACGTGACACTAGCATCAAACAGCACAGAAGCAAGAACCAAGGCTGGAGGAGCAACCTTACCTATGCTGTTCTCTACTGATTGTGCAGCACTTAGAATAGTGCCTGGCAAATAGAAGGCACTCGACAAATATTTGTTGAATAATGAATAAAAGAGGGTTTAATATTAGGGAAGTAGTGTAATACAGTCCATCAATAGGTCAAATAAGGAAGAACAATATAACTATCTCTATAAATACAAAAGACGTTTGATAAAATTCAATATACATTCACCATTTTAAAAACCACACAAACTTGAAATAAATGCAGTTTCTTAACATGGTTTTAAAAAACCCTATCAAATCAACAGGCAACAACATCCTCAACAGTGAAGAACCACTTGAGGCATTCTCACTGAAACCAGGACCTAAACATAAATCATCATCATTATTTAACGTTGATCTCCAAATTCTTGTTGGTGTAATGAGACATGAAGCAAAACTAATAGTTATAGCTACTAGAAAGAGACAAAATTACTACTTGCAGATGACTAGGGCTGTCTATCAAAACCAAAAAAGAAAATAAACAGCCCCCCCAAAATAAAAATAAATTTCTGTAAAGTGGCTGGATAAAAGGTAAATATCTAAAATTCAACAGCTGCTCTGTATACTAGTAATAAGCAATTAGAAGATAAGAGAAAAAAGGTTCCACTGACAATAGCAGCAAACAAATAAAATCCATCAAAAAACAGTTAACCTACAAATGTATGATAGCTATGAAGAAACCACAAAATGTTACTGAGAGATATAAAGAGAAATTGAGTAAGTAGAGATAGATATACCATGTTCCTTGACAGTGACTTAATTTTATAAAGGAGTTAATTTAATAAAATTTGGTGCATATCTATGGTGAAATATTAGCCATTAAAAATCATGTTTTTGGAGGAAACAAGATGGCGGAGTAGAAGGACGAGCTCTCACTCCCTCTTGCGGAAACACCAGAATCACAACTAGCTGCCAGACAATCATCGACAGGAAGACACTGGAACTCACCAAAAAAGATACCCCACATCCAAAGACAAAGGAGAAGCCACAATGAGACGGTAGGAGGGGCACAATCACAGTAAAATCAAATCCCATAACTGCTGGGTGGGTGACTCACAGACTGGAGAACACTTATACCACAGAAGTCCACCCACCGGAGTGAAGGTTCTGAGCCCCACGTCAGGCTTCCCAACCTGGGGGTCCGGCAATGGGAGGAGGAATTCCTAGAGAATCAGACTTTGAAGCCTAGTGGGATTTGATTGCAGGACTTCGACAGGACTGGGGGAAACAGAGACTCCACTCTTGGAGGGCACACACAAAGTAGTGTGCGCATCGGGACCCAGGGGAAGGAGCAGTGACCCCGGGGGGGACTGAACCAGACCTACCTGCTAGTGTTGGAGGGTCTCCTGCAGAGGCGGGGGGTGGCTCTGTTTCACCGTGGGGACAAGGACACTGGAAGCAGAAGTACTAGGAAGTACTCGTTGGTGTGAGCCCTCCCAGAATCTGTCATTAGCCCCACCAAAGAGTCCAGGTAGGCTCCAGTGTTGGGTTGCCTCAGGCCAAACAACCAACAGGGAGGGAACCCAGCCCCACCCATCAACAGTCAAGTGGATTAAAGTTTTACTGAGCTCTGCCCACCAGAGCAACAGTCAGCTCTACCCACCACCAGTCCCTCCCATCAAGCCTCTTAGATAGCCTCATCCACCAGATGGCAGACAGCAGAAGCAAGAAGAACTACAATCCTGCAGCCTGTGGAACAAAAACCACATTCACAGGAAGACAGACAAGATGAAAAGGCAGAGGGCTATATACCAGATGAAGGAACAATATAAAACCCCAGAAAAACAACCAAATGAAGTGGAGATAGGCAACCTTCCAGAAAAAGAATTCAGAATAATGATAGTGAAGATGATCCAGGACCTCGGAAAAAGAATGGAGGCAAAGATGGAGAAGATGCAAGAAATGTTTAACAAAGACTTAGAAGAATAAAAGAACAAACATCTAGAAGAATTAAAGACCAGAGATGAACAACACAATAACTAGATGAAAGCTACACTAGAAGGAATCAATAGCAGAATAACTGAGGCAGAAGAACGGATAAGTGACCGGAAAGACAGAATGGTGGAATTCACTGCTGCGGAACAGACTAAAGAAAAAAGAATGAAAAGAAATGAAGACAGCCTAAGAGACCTCTAAGACAACATGAGACGCAAGAACATTCGCATTATAGGGGTCCCAGAAGGAGAAGAGAGAGAGAAAGGACCCGAGAAAATATTTGAAGAGATTATAGCCGAAAACTTCCCTAAAATGGGAAAGGAAATGGCCACCCAGGTCCAGGAAGTGCAGCGAGTCCAATACAGGATAAACCCAAAGAGAAACACACAGAAACACATAGTAATCAAATTGGCAAAAATTAAAGACAAAGAAAAATTAGTCAAAGCGCAAGGGAAAAACGACAAATAACATACAAGGGAACTCCCCTAAGGTTAACGGCTGATTTCTCTGCAGAAACTCTACAAGCCAGAAGGGAGCGGCATGATATACTTAAAGCGATGAAAGGGAAGAACCTACAACCAAGATTACTCTACCCGGCAAGGATCTCATTCAGATTCGATGGAGAAATCAAAAGCTTTACAGACAAGCAAAAGCTAAGAGAATTCAGCACCACCAAACCAGCTCTACAACAAATGCTAAAGGAACTTCTCTAAGTGGGAAACACAAGAGAAGAAAGGGACCTACAAAAACAAACCCAAAACAATTAAGAAAATGGTCATAGGAACATACATATCGATAATTACCTTAAACGTGAATGGATTAAATGCTCCAACCCAAAGACACAGACTCACTGAATGGATACAAAAACAAGACCCATATATATGCTGTCTATAAGAGACTCACTTCAGACCTAGAGAAACATACAGACTGAAAGTGAGGGGTTGGAAAAAGATATTCCATGCAAATGGAAATCAAAAGAAAGCTGGAGTAGCAATACTCATATCGGATAAAATAGACTTTAAAATAAAGAATGTTACAAGAGACAAGGAAGGACACTACATAATGATCAAGGGATCAATCCAAGAAGAAGATATAACAATTATAAATATATATGCACCCAACACAGGAGCACCTCAATACCTAAGGCAACTGCTAACAGCTATAAAAGAGGAAATTGACAGTAACACAATAATAGTGGGGGACTTGAACACCTGACTTACACCAATGGACAGATCATCCAAACAGAAAATTAATAACGAAACACAAGCTTTAAATGACACAATAGACCAGATAGATTTAATTGATATTTATAGGACATTCCATCCAAAAACAGCAGATTACTTTCTTCTCAAGTGCGCACGGAACATTCTCCTGGATAGATCACATCTTGGGTCACAAATCAAGCCTCAGTAAATTTAAGAAAATTGAAATCATATCAAGCATCTTTTCTGACCACAAAGCTATGAGACTAGAAATGAATTACAGGGAAAAAACCGTAAAAAACACAAACACATGGAGGCTAAACAATACGTTACTAAATGACCAAGAGATCACTGAAGAAATCAAAGAGGAAATCAAAACCTACCTAGAGACAAATGACAATGAAAACACGACAATCCAAAACCTATGGGATACAGCAAAAGCAGTTCTAAGAGGGAATTTTATAGCTATACAAGCCTACCTCAAGAAACAAGAAAAATCTCAAGTAAACAATCTAAACTCACACCTAAAGGAACTAGAGAAAGAAGAACAAACAAAACCCAAAGTTAGCAGAAGGAAAGAAATCATAAAGATCAGAGCAGAAATAAATGAAATAGAAACAAAGAAAACAATAGCAAAGATCAATAAAACTAAAAGCTGTTTCTTTGAGAAGATAAACAAACTTGATAAACCATTAGCCAGACTCATCAAGAAAAAGAGGGAGGACTCCAATCAATAAAATTAGAAAGGAAAAAGGAGAAGTTACAACAGACACCGCAGAAATACAAAGCGTCCTAAGAGACTACTACAAGCAACTCTATGCCAAGAAAATGGACAACCTGGAAGAAATGGACAAATTCTTAGAAAGGTATAACCTTCCAAGACTGAACCAGGAAGAAATAGAAAATATGAGCAGACCAATCACAAGTAATGAAGTTGAAACTGTGATTAAAAATCTTCCAATAAACAAAAGTCCAGGACCAGATGGCTTCACAGGTGAATTCTATCAAACATTTAGAGAAGAGGTAACACCCATCCTTCTCAAACTCTTCCAAAAAACTGCAGAGGAAGGAACACTCCCAAACTCATTCTATGAGGCCACCATCACCCTGATACCAAAACCAGACAAAGATCCTACAAAAAAAGAAAATTACAGACCAATATCACTGCTGAATATAGATGCAAAAATCCTCAACAAAATACTAGCAAACAGAATCCAACAACACTTTAAAAGGATCATACACCACGATCAAGTGGGATTTATTCCAGGGATGCAAGGATTCTTCAATATATGCAAATCAATCAATGTGATACACCATATTAACAAACTGAAGAATAAAGACCATGATCATCTCAATAGATGCAGGAAAAGCTTTTGACAAAATTCAACACCCATTTATGATAAAAACTCTCCAGAAAGTGGGCATAGAGGGAAACTACCTCAACATAATAAAGCCCATATACGACAAACCCACAGCGAACATCATTCTCAATGGTGAAAAACTGAAAGCATTTCCTCTAAGATCAGGAACGAGACAAGGATGTCCACTCTCATCACTATTATTCAACATAGTTTTGGAAGTCCTAGCCACGGCAATCAGAGAAAAAAAAGAAATAAAAGGAATACAAATTGGAAAAGAAGTAAAACTGTCACTGGTTGCAGATGACATGATACTATACATAGAGAATCCTAAAAATGCCACCAGAAAACTACTAGAGCTAATCAATGAATTTGGTAAAGTTGCAGGATACAAAATTAATGCACAGAAATCTCTTGCATTCCTATACACTAATGATGAAAAATCTGAAAGAGAAATTATGGCAACACTCCCATTTACCATTGCAACAAAAAGAATAAAACACCTAGGAATAAACCTACCTAGGGAGACAAAAGACCTGTATGCAGAAAACTATAAGACACTGATGAAAGAACTTAAAGATGATACCAACAGATGGAGAGATATACCATGTTCTTGGATTGGAAGAATCAATATTGTGAAAATGACTATACTACCCAAAGGAATCTACAGATTCAATGCAATCCCTATCAAATTACCAATGGCATTTTTTACGGAACTAAAACAAATCATCTTAAAATTTGTATGGAGACACAAAAGACCCTGAATAGCAAAAGTAGTCTTGAGGGAAAAAAACAGAGCTGGAGGAATCAGACTCCCTGACTTCAGACTATACTACAAAGCTACAGTAATCAAGACAATATGGTACTGGCACAAAAACAGAAATATAGATCAATGGAACAGGATAGAAAGCCCAGAGATAAATCCACACACCTATGGTCAACTAATCTATGACAAAGGAGGCAAGGATATACAATGGAGAAAAGACAGTCTCTTCACTAAGTGGTACTGGGAAAACATGACAGCTACATATAAAAGAATGAAATTAGAACACTCCCTAACACCATACACAAAAATAAACTCAAAATGGATTAGAGACCTAAATGTAAGAACAGACACTATAAAACTCTTAGAGGAAAACAGAGGAAGAACACTCTTTGACATAAATCACAGCAACATTTTTTTTGGTCCACCTCCTAGAGTAATGGAAATAAAAACAAAAATAAATAAATGGGACCTAATGAAACTTCAAAGCTTTTGCACAGCAAAGGAAACCATAAACAAGACTAAAAGATAACCCTCAGAATGGGAGAAAATATTTGCAAACGAATCAATGGACAAAGGATTAATCTCCAAAATATATAAACAGCTAATGCAGTTCAATAGTAAAAAAACAAACAACCCAATCCAAAATGGGCAGAAGACCTAAATAGACATTTCTCCAAAGGAGACATACAGATGGCCAAGAAGCACATGAACAGCTGCTCAACATCACTAATTATTAGAGAAATGCAAATCAAAACTACAATGAGGTATCACCTCACACCAGTTAGAATGGGCATCATCAGAAAATCTACAAACAACAAATGCTGGAGAGGGTGTGGAGAAAAGGGAGCCCTCTTGCACTCTTGGTGGGAATGTAAATTGATACAGCCACTATGGAGAACAGTATGGAGGTTCCTTAAAAAACTAAAAATAGAATGACCATATGATCCAGCAATCCCACTACTGGGCATATACCCAGAGAAAACCATAATTCAAAAAGACACATGCACCACAATGTTCATTGCAGCACTATTTACAATAGCCAGGTCATGGAAGCAACCTAAATGCCCATCGACAGACGAATGGATAAAGAAGTTGTTGTACATATATACAATGGACTATTACTCAGCCATAAAAAGGAACAAAATTGAGTCACATGTTGAGACGTGGACGGATCTAGAGACTGTCATACAGGGTGAAGTAAGTCAGAAAGCAAAAAACAAATATCGTATATTAATGCATGTATGTGGAACCTAGAAACATGGTACAGATGAATCGATTTGCAAGGCAGAAGTTGAGATACAGATGTAGAGAATGGACGTATGGACACCAACGGGGGAAAACCGCGGTGGGGTGGGGATGGTGGTGTGCTGAATTGGGTGATTGGGCTTGACACTGATGTGTATAAAATTGATGACTAATAAGAACCTGCAGTATAAAAAACCAAACAAACAAATAAAATAACTAATACTAAAAAAAAAGAAAAAAAATCATGTTTTTAAATAATTTTAAATGACATGAGAAAAGGTCACAATATACTGTTAAATGAAAATGCAGGATAATAACTACATATGAGGATTCCAACTATGTAAAAATATAAATAAAAGACTGGAAGGAGAGACATAAAAATGTTAATTACAGTGGTGATCTCTAAGTCTCAGGAGCATAATTTTAATTTGATACTCCAAACTTTTCTGAATTTTCCAAATTGTACGTAATGAGGATGTATTACCTGTAAAGGCACAGCTCAGTTTAACTTTTCAGCTTTGGATCAAATACCTATTTCCACACTAAGAACAGGACATTTAGGTATCTAATTTCAGCAGCAATGTCAGTCACTGCTGAACAAACTTTGCTCAAATTTTGCTTTATTAGTGCTGTTCTTGCCTTCTGCTTTTTCTGTACAATAAGACATAGCTATTAAGTTATTTGCTCTCTTGGATATCTGCAGTAGAAGCTAGAAGCTGGAAGTGCTCAGCCTTTCAGGATCAACCCTTAAGACTTCCAAAATCTATGACCAAAAGAAAGAATTAATAAACCCAAACCAGAAAAAGTCTATCTAAACTTCGCAATACAAAATAATAGTGCCAAGGACAGGGACTGTGTCTAAGCAAAATTATGTATAAACTGATAGTCCCAAGCTAAGGGCCAAGCCCCACTCATCCAAGGACTCAGCCAAGAGATAAGGTAACCCATTTGATTTAGATTCATGTGGTCATATACTCTTTCCCACAGCAAACACAGAGTAGATACAGTAGCTTTCAAGTGCCCATTTTCTCCTCCCTATGTTAACAGAGTACAATTTTAGATGATAAATGGAGAACAGCTTGCACAGAAAGTCAGTGATGATTTGCTTCAAACAGATAAAAATGAGAGAACAGAAACAGTGAGAAGGAAGACCATGTTCTCGCTGATAAAGAAATGCCTTGAGAGGATGGGCTTAAATAAAAGACCAAAATTATTTTAAGAAAAAAAAAAGGTATCCCTGGTACAAGAGGGACTCTGTAGTCTCCCCAAATAATATAACAAACAAAGGAAAACATTATGATTTAACACGCAAAAATAAAAAATGGATGGGGGGAGAAAAGCTTAAAACATAACAGCAGTTGAAAACAACACTCATAAACCTTATGTGCTTTAAACACTTTCTGGCCCCTCCTACAATTTTCAATTCCACAGTAATGACTTAACTGATAGCAACAATACTGGTAGTTCAAAGAAGTTCAGCATTAGAAAAGCAGATCATATTTTCAACTTTTTAAAGATTCTTGCCAGCCACCTGCTTTTACTTAAGCTTAGGCTAAATGTTTTTGGGAGGTAATGCTAATTCGTATGGCTGCCTTAAGAAAATGGAGAATACAGGTAAGATAAAAGTTGTGCAAAAAAGGTGTCTTAAATACAGTAGGTATTCAAGTAAATATTTGTTGAATGAAAATCAACTCCATTCAGAAAGATACTCACTGTTTGAAGCTATGTCAATCAAAAGAGTTTCTTCTGCTTCTGAAGGAAAAGAAGAAAGAACAGAATCAGGGAAGAGAAAACCATTCATTTCAACCAAAAGAAGTATACACCTAACTAAATAACTACTTCTCTCAATCACCACTCCTAGGTTTTAGAACACATTATAAAAATCCTTTGCTTTTTTGTTTAGCATTTTTAAAGGGGATTTTAACAGCACTACGTTCTAAAGACTATGAGCAATTCAACTAAAAGAAAAATTAACTGAACAAGTAACCACATGGAATGCCTCAAAGCAAATCAAGCAATGACAATAGTAGGGAATATAACATGTTAATCCAAGTGAAGGTGTTTAATTCCCCTCAACTATAACACACTAACTTAATATAATCTAACTGTATCACTTAGATAATTCTTATAAAAAGCCGAGAAAGTGACCCCAAAGGCCTAAAGGTGAATTACCTTCTTAACTCAAATCTAGTCTCTGAAAATTTCCCAGGGACCTCATTACCTCCACCCCTGTCCCATACAGGAGCGGAGAATACTTGAAGTTCTTTATCTTCAGTCTACCATTAACACTTGTGGATCCAAGGCTTACCACACCCAACACGGAAGTATAAAATGGGCCAAAGAACAGTCTCCAAGTTCAGAGTCCTCTTTCCTCTCTCTGGCTCACCTGGACTTCCTTCCTTACCTCTAGTGTCTAGACCCAACCCATCTCTTCCTCTCTGACTTCCCTGGATTTGGCCAACGGCATCTGCCCGACCCTCCTGGCTAGTTAAACTCTGGGTACTGACTCCTTGGGATTCGTTTGGATCTACCTTGGCCAAATGTAGTAGGCTCAGCCTTTTCTAGTTCCCTCACTAGCCTGGATTGTATATTTGGCTCCATTACTCAGGTGCAACAGAAGCAACTGATAATTACCTAAGTTGTCTAATATTAGAGAATAGTCTTGATACTTTTACTAGCATGATGAATGAAGCAAGGGACAACAGTGCATCAGGGCATAGGTATTACATGTTCACAACTGCTCTTTGATAACTTTAATTCTTAAAATCGAAGTACTTAGAGACTTTTCAAAATAGATGTACAGGTTGGGAAACAAAGGATGTGAAAACTCAAGGAGGTAACCGTTCCTTTTGTCATGCGGAACTACTGTGTGTGTGCACACATATTTTCCTAGATTCCAATCTAGCAACCTGCCATCTATTTCTTATTAAAAATAAGACTAAGAGAAACAGGGTAAACAAGACTCTAGAAGTACTGATAGCACAAAAAGGTATAGAGTTAATAGGATACTAACGTCATGTTCTTTGGCTTTTCTCCTCCTTAAAGGGCTGAGCATGTAACAAAGGGTACTATACTATGAAAAGTGAGGTGACCACAGTAACTTACTATAGCATGCAGGTGCCTCGTTCAATATGTCTCTCTCACACAGGACAGGCTAAATGGCTAAATAAAAGACTTCATTCTTCTATACAATGTGTATTCTATTCACTGTGGGTATTTTTAATTCTTAATACATGCTCTCTTAAAAGGTCATGCCCACTTAGTATTTCTACTTACAGAGATAAATCCTAAGGAAATAAGAGACATGCAGGAAGATTCATTACTTATTTATACTAACAAAAAATAACCTGAATGTCAAACACCGGGAATAACTACAGTATAGGCCATTCATAAAATGGAATAGTATACAGCTATTAATAGCATGTAAAAGCACTTATAATATGATGGCATGTGGAACAGACAAAAATCTACATACAGAATGAGTCCAACCCACCCTAAAAGTTGCAGGTGTAGAAAAAAGGAAAATGTTAGGTGTTTATCTCTGAAGGATGTGAATTTACTTATTTCCTTTATAATTTTCTGTTCTTTCCAAACTTTTTACAGTATATATATATATTAGTTTGGTGATAAAAAGAAGTTGAATGTAGTTTAAGAAAGAAGCCATGCAAGGTAGGATTCAAGTTTTCCAAGAAGCTACAGCTGACACAGAATGCCTGTCTGATGAAGCCAATGAACCCACTGGAAACACAATGCATTTGTTCTCTAATAATCTATTTCCTTTCTAGAGCAATGTGAAATGACAGAAGCAACACCTCCTACACAAACCTCCCAATTTTTGAGTCTCATTGTAGCAGATGAAATAACAGATTTTCTGTTCTCTTTCCCCAAATTCGAAGGCAGGAAGCCAAATATTTCCTCCCCAGAGTCGATTTTCTTATGATTCACCAATGCAAAGGTTTGAGAATCAGCACAATTGAGTGTAAGGTATTACAATCTGGCAAGGCTTGTTGCCAAATGTTTTAATTTCAAATAGTGTGGGGAGAAAGTGCTGAACGCATGTGAATTCAAGTGACCTTGATACTTTACAATGAGCAGTGTATCAGTTAAACCCAAGAATGTGATTTAAATCCACATATAGGTTCATCAGCATAAAAGACTACCTACATAGGTAACAGACTACATATATCTCTAACCCCAGCCAGGGTAGCAGGTAAGAATATATATATTTCAATATAATCCTTCAGGGTTCTTAAACAAAGCATTTATCATCTTCTCAATGGTAGATGAATAATGTTATCTTTTTGCACAGAGTGTAATACATTTCATTTTATGTGCAGTGACAAATTTAAATATGTATGGTATTATACAAAGCAATAATGACCAAGGAAAAACATTATAAAACTAGCTAAGCAATTAAAGCTAGTACCTTGAACACATCTAAAGTGGCTATTTATAGGAATGATATCTTGAACATGCTGTTCCTTCTTGTGCAACCGGATTATTAGCCTAGGAAACAGAAGAATGCATCAACGAATAGCTACTGAAAAACTCAAACATTTAACGACAAAATACATTGCTGTGTTGTTATACAAATCTAGTCTGTATTTATTAGCCTTGCTGTATCTTGTTCCCTGGATCTGAGTATCATGATGATATTGCTTTAGGTCTAAAAGCATATTAGTGGTGATCAGTATCTGAATACCCACAGTTCTATGCCATAGAGAACATAAAGTAGTCTATGTCCTAAAAACAGTTTACAAACTTAAGAGCATGAATTACAGTGCACACACCTTCAGATTACGCATACCAGAGACAAGAACTAATAGCTAGGTGTGAAGTCCATGAGGGCAGGGACTATGGCTGTCTTTTCACCATAGTATTTCTAGCACCTAGTACAGTACCTGGCACATAGTAGTCACTCAAGTTTGTTGAATAAATGTATTATAAATTTCATCAATTAGCTTTCTGGTTATATTCCCATGGCTTTTATCAAAGAATGATTCTATCTCTTCAAACAAATATACAGGTTCATGGAGAAGTAAGAGGAGGTGCCCAGCCAGCTGAATCAGTCAAAATAATCCCAGTGACCAATAAGGTAGCAGATATCACAACCAGATTGCCTTTACATCCCTTGTGTTTTTCCCATGGTTTCTAATTTTATGATAGTACTTCTGGTAAGCATGACTGAACTTGGCCCCCCAGTATGAAATGCAAGATTTCTAAATTCCTATGTACTCCTGAAATACTAATTTTCATTTACTACTTATTCTTAGTGGCCCACAGTCAAGGTATAACCTACTGGTACATGGCCATTCTGAACATCTCCTACCTTCCCCCCAAATCACTCTTCAAGTGGTTCTTTTTGCCAGGAACTCTCTTCTTTTGTTCCTGAGACCTAGCTCAACTATCACCTCCTCTGTGAAACTTGGCCTCATGCCCTTTGCCTGCCCCTCAAATAGAGCACTTAACACACTCTGTTATAGTTACATTTATTTCCCTCAGATTTGAGCTCCTTGAAAGCAAAGACCCTATCATATTCAGTTTTTGTCACCTACCTAATAGATGCTCAATAAATATTGGTTGAATAAACAAACATTTAATTAAGCTATAAACAGATGAATTTCTAAATACACCTTTTCAACATGTGATATTAGAAGGCATTGTTCTGAAAGGTTTGATTTCCATTTTGTTGGCTTATCGTTTTAGCTTTTTGAAATTTTTTTCAAATGTGTTAACTTTGAAGGAGTTAACTTGGGGAAAGGAACTGCTTAGACAGGACTAAGGGAAATAAAAGTATTGATGCTGTCTTTCCGCTCTGATCCTGCTTGCCTAATTTGCAGGGGTTTAATATTTTAAGGTGACTACAAGAATATAGGGCAGACCCTTTTCAAACTGCAAAGTTCATGAGTCAAGCAGAGAATCCTATAAACCCAGATGGAGACCAGAAAGTAGATAAGATTGACAAAGCAAGGGTCAAGGAGGAAGAGCTTACTTTGAGGAAAATGAACACAAACCAATATAATTCCCAAGTAACATAGTATACAAATGGTGTTGAACATCAGCAGTAAAGATTCATCTGGATTGTATTGTTAAAAACCATCACAAAACAGACAATGACATGGATGGACCTTGAGGGCATTATGCTAAGTGAAATAAGTCAGACAGAGAAAGACAAATACCATATGATCTCACTTATGTGTGAAATCGAAAAACAAAAACCAAAATACTAAACTCACAGACACAGAGAACAGATTGGTGGTTGTCAGAGGCAGGTGGTGGTGGGGGGGATGAAATGGGTGAAGGGGGTCAAAAGGTACAAATTTCCAGTTATAAAATAGACAAGTCATGGGGATGTAATGTACAGCGTGATGACTATACTTAATAACAGTGTACTGTATATTTAAAAGTTTTTAAGAGAATAAATCTTATGGACCTAGTTGCAGGGCAGGAATAAAGAGGCAGACATAGAAAATGGACTTGAGGACACCGGGTGGGAGGGCGAAGCTAGGGCGAAGTGAGAGTAGCATCAACATACATACACTACCGAATGTAAGATAACTGGACACTACCAAACATAAGGTAGATAGCTAGTGGGAAGCAGACGCATAGCACAGGGATATCAGCTCCGTGCTTTGTGACCGCCTGGAGGGGTGGGATAGGGAGGGTGGGAGGGAGGGAGATGCAAGAGGGAAGAGATATGGGAACATATGTATATGTATAACTGATTCACTTTGTTATAAAGCAGAAACTAACACACCATTGTAAAGCAATTATACCCCAATAAAGATGTTTAAAAAAAAAAAGATAATTGGCTGGTGGGAACCAGCAGCATAGCACAGGGATATCAGCTCCGGTGCTTTGCGATGACCTAGAGTGGTAAGATAGGGAGGGTGGGAGAGAGGCTCAACAGGGAGGGGCTATGGGGACATATGTATGCATATGGCTGATTCGCTTTGTTGTGCAACAGAAACTAACAGGGTATTGTGAAGCAATTATACTCCAATACAGATCTATTTTAAAAAAAGAGAGAGAGTAAATCTTAAAGGTTCTCATCACAACAGGGCTGCACTGGTGGCGCAGTGGTTAAGAATCCACCTTCCAATGCAGGGAACACAGATTCGAGCCCTGGGCCAGGAAGATCCCACATGCCACGGAGCAACTAAGCCCGTGTGCCACAACTACTGAGCCCATGTGCCACAACTACTAAAGCCTGAGTGCCTAGAGCCCATGCTCTGCAACAAGAGAAGCCACCGCAATGAGAAGCCTGTGCACCGCAACGAAGAGTAGCCCCTGCTCGCCGCAACTAGAGAAAGCCTGTGCGCAGCAACGAAGACCCAATGCAGTCAAAAATAAAAATAAGTAAATAAATTTATAAAAAAAAAGTTCTCATCACAAGAAAAAAATTGTTGACTATGTGTGGTGATGAATGTTAGCAAGAATTATTGTGGTGATCATTTCATAATATATACAAGTATCAAGTAATTATGTTGTACACCTGAAACTAATACAATGTTATACATCAATTATTTCTCAATTTAAAAAAGAAATGCAACCCCCCAAAAAAATACCCATCACAAAACATAAACTGGGAATTTAAGTTAATTCCACAAATATTTATTTAATATCTACTACATGTTAGTCACTAAATAAATTGTAAAAAGAGAGTAGGGCAAAGAATAAGAATAAAAATTCTACCTAAATCTAATCATTCCTTTCAACACAGAAAGGTGAAAAATAATAGGTATATGGCAAAAAAATGGAAATCAGAATTTGGTAGTTGGAAACAGAAAAGAGTAAAAAATTGTGAATGCAGACCCAGCATTATCCCTAGGAAATACTTCGATTTGTTCAAGAAAGGTTAAAGATGAAACAACAGGTGGCATCATAATCCATTTGCCTTGAAAAAATGAATGTTAGTGTTTGATTCCTTGTGTGCAAAAAAGCCTTACCTTTAATTGTAATTTTAGTCTCTCAAGTAAATTTCTCCCATGGTTGATAGCAGGAACTACAGAACTAAAGAATGCAATAGGCTTCAAGTTCTAGGATAAAAAGGCCCAAAGTAAAAAAGTTCTGGACACTCAAGTCAGAGAAGGCACCCAAGAGACCAGGATTTGAGGGTTATATATATGGTTTGACAGTATCAGGTGTCTCCAATAAATGATTTCAAAAGAAACTTCTCAGACAATGTAATGACTCAGACAAATGACTTAACCTCTCTGCACCTCAATTTCTATATCTAGAAAAGGGGGATGATGATGATGATATTACAATTTCACAGTAACCCTCACATGAGGGTTAAATGAACTAATTCATGAAATGCTTAGAAGAGTACCTGATACACATCAAGCCATTGAGTGTTAGTTGTGCTATACCCTTAAGTTTTACAGAACTGGAATACAGAATTTGATTTCTCTATGGGGAGGACACAAATAATCAGGAGAGCTAGCACTGCAAGGTTAAAAGTACTTCCAGTACAAGAGACCAGACAGAATGAGGCATTTACCTCAAGGCCAGCTGCTCACTCCCTTATCAGCTGAATAGAGTTCCAAAGCTACCAAACCAAGGGACCAGATCCTGGGATGTGGTCATCTCAACAATGTAGCTATTTTATTTAATCCTTATAATTTTGTTTTTAAGAAGAGGAAACCGAGGCACAAAAAATTTACTGATTTGCCCAAGGCTTACATCTTCCCACCCTATTCTTGCCTTTGGAAGTGGCAGTGGTGTTCCACTTTTCAATTCACTTTTCTGTTGAATTTACTTTCATTAAACTGGTCTTCCAGGGTTTGATGAAATCTGGGAAAAATAAAATGAATTTATCACATCAACAGAACTGACCAAGCAGGATCTAGGGAAGAGCTACCTCCATAGAACCAGTTGACGTCCAGTTGAGAGTGGCACCAAGAGCCTCAGAAAAGGGCAGGCTAGGCCAGTGTGAATTTCTTCTCTGTAAAGTGGACAGCATAGATAAAGACTGAGTCTGGACAATCTAAAAGCAGAGACTGAGAAAAATTGTTTTTAAGCAGAATCCAATGTTGGGGGATGGCAGGATTTAAATGATCAACAATTTAAAAATTTTCAGCGATCAACAATTCTTCACTGATGTCAAGAAACCAGTGAACAACCAGGGGAAGTGGCTTGGGCACACAGCGATAGGGACCTACCTATGATATGTGATGGTCATCAGGGATACTTTAGATGAGGCATTAGTGGCAAGGGAGATCAGCAGTATAGTGATGGCTTATCAAAATCTTTTGATCCATCAGTCAACAGTCTTTACTGAGCTCCTATGTGCAAGGCAGAGTGGAAGGTAACACACCCTGATGAAATGTCAAATGTTGTCTACATTTCTACACATTTCATTACTTTTTCTAACTGTCAAGTCAATAAGTGAGGCAGTTACTGGCCTACACAAAACCATTACTGAATTAATGAATATGCCTCCAAGCACATGGAATAAGGGGGTGGTGAGACTGGAGGAACCAGCTGAATGAGGTTAAGAAAAGGCACCTCTGTAAGGTTAACAATGAAGCGTTTCTACAGTACTTATACTTTTTGTAAACCACTTTCGCATTTATTCTCCCAGTTAAAACTCCAAAGGCTATAAATTAAAGCAGTTAATGTTTTTATTAAACTGATGAGGACACTAAGGCCCAGAAAGCTTTACTGACTAGCCCAGGATTACACAACCCATGTCAGTTGCAGGGGCAGGAACTAAGAACCCAGGCTTCCTGCTTCCCCGCCCATTGAGTTCTTCCACTGAGCCACAAGGACAGGAGCAATCAATCCACCGGCTTGGAAGTTGGGGACAAAGCTCGGTGGTTAGAGCAATGGCACGTCACACCTGGGCCCGAACCTGTTGCCTGCGCGGCCTCAGTGGGAGGAGGGTGGGCGGCTTGTCGCGGTTTGGGGTTGGGAGGTAATGGCAGGCTCCCCTTCTCTGTGGGTATCAGGTGGCTACTTACTCATACTGCCCGTTCCTCTGGACTAGGGTCAGGGCGCAGGGCTCCCGGACAGGACCCTTTATCTCCATACCCTCGATAGTATGCAGGCGCTAGTCAAGGGTCTCTTCTAGAAGCGCTGCCCGGAAGGGGACCCGCGGTGTGGGGTGGAGGGAAGCTCCCGCCCCTCAGCCCACCCTCCCTCCCCAGGGTCGGAGACAGCGCCTCCCGCGCTGGCCCCCCTCCCCCGCTCGGCTCGGCCTCGGGTCCTGACCGGCCCCTAGCCGCCCCTCTGCTGCGATCCGCAGTCCCGCGGACCCCCGCCTCCGCCCCGCGCGGCCTCCCCTCCCCCCTTCTCTCAGGCGGATACGGCAAGGGGCTGGACTCCAAGCGGGAGCGGCGGCTCCATCCCGGCAGCTTCCAGGCTCGGCGGGGCTGCGGACTGCGGGCGGATCCGACGACACTGCCTCCCGCGTCCTCACACCCCCTCGCTTCGGCTGCACGTCCTTAGAGAAACGGCTCCGTGCCGGGCACGGGGTGCCGGGCGCGAGGAGCCGGGAGCCGGGAGCCGGGAGCCTGGAGCCTGACCCGAGAGAGAGCGGCGCCTCCCGCCCCCGCCAGTTTTCCAGGCCGCCGCAGATTCCGCCCCCTGCGGCCAACCTGCGGAACTGCAGGGAGAGACCCGTCGGACCGGGGGCGTCTTCCCCACATCCAGCAAGGGATACGCTTTCAATGCTGCCTGTGACAACAGACTTGTTCTGGTGACTTTGAAGATTGCCATAGAACCAAAGCACAGTCATACCAATGAGGGAACTCAAAGGTGTTGGGGCTACTAGGACCTACGTCATCCATTCAAAAAATCCTTGTTATGGTTAATAGAATGCACCGTACTGATTACCATACCTCTCAGATATCCCCCCCTACTTCTTCCTTCCACCACCTAACTAGGGAAAATCCCCAAAGCTCAGACCTTTGCTTTCTTTGGTCCCCCTCTAGGTCACCTCTAAGCAGGCAAAGACCAAATATATATCTCTGGCCCAGATCCCTTGCCTAATATAACCCATTGTTACCAAAGCATTGGATGAAAAAACTAACTCATCGTTATTTCACACAGTGACCCAGGCTTGAAATTTCAAAGCCATGTGCTTGCTTCCTCTCTCCTAATTGCTCTGTAGCCAATCAGCCAACAAATCTTGTTAATATGTTCTTTGGAATTACTTTTAGGTTCCTTGTTTTCTCACCATTCAAACTGCCATCACTTTAGCGTAAGCCCTTGTGATATCACCTTTGACCATTTTACTCTGTTGACAGTCATAAGAATATTCTTCCCAGAGTAATGTTTCAATTGTGTTATTCATTTGCTCAAGAATCTACCATGACCTATATTTCAAGACTGATTTAAACCGATAGTAATTAAGACAGTGTGGTATGGAGGTAGACAGACCAATGGAACCAAATACAGAGTCCCAAAACAGATCTACACATATATGGAAAGTTGTTATGCAGCATATTTGACATTTCAAATCAGTGAGGGAAAATGGATTATCCACTAAATGGTGCTGGAACTATTGATAATCGACATGGAAAATTATAAAATTAGATCCCTATCTCACACCACAGAGAAAAAAAAATCAATATCTGGTGGAATAAAGATCTAAATGTGAAAAGCAAATCTTTACAACTTTCAGAAGAAAATAGAATATCATTATGACCTTGGAATAGGGAACGAGAATGATTACTTAAGACACTAAAAAGCACAAACAATAAAGGAATTGATTGACACATTTAACTACATTAAATTTCAAAATGTATGCACTTCGAGATAACATAAACAACTTAAAAGACAAGCCACAGACTGGGAAAATATGTTTTCAATGCATATAACTAACAAAGGATAATCTATGAGGTTCTACACTCTAGCTGTCATCACCTCTCTGACTTCCTCTCCCACCACTCTCTCCAACTCACTCTGCTTAATCAAACACTGCTCCATGCTATTCCTAGGACTTGCCAGGCACACTCTTGCCTCAGGGCCTTTGCACTTGCTGTTCACTCTGCCTGCACTCTTACCTTCTCAGGTCTTCGCTCAAAACTCACTTTCTCAGTGAGGTCTTCCTAGAGAACTTTACTTAAAATTGCAGTTCAACAATTTCCTTTCCCACTCCCATACACACATGCTCCCTATCCCTCTTCCCTATTAATTTTTTCTCCAGAGGATTTATCATTATCCATTATTCTATCTATTTTACTTATCAGTTGTGTTTATTGTTTAGCTTCCCCTACTAGAATGTAAGTTCCATGAGGGCAGGGATTTTTATCTGTTTGGATTATTCTTGCATTCCCAGTGCCTAGAACCGTTCCTGGAACAAAGTAGATGCTAGAAAAATATTGATTAAGTGTTTTGGTTTTTTGGCTGCAAGGCATGTGGGATCCTAGTTCCCTGACCAGGGATCGAACCCACACCCCCTGCATAGGAAGGTGAAGTCTTAAGCACTGGACCACCAGGGAAGTCCCATGACTAAATGAATGAATGAATTCGTATCTAGAATGTATAAGAACCCCTACAAATCAGTGAGAAAAATAGGAAAGAAACCTAGCAGAAAAACTGACAAGATATATGAATAAGCAATTCATAGTCAAGGAAATCCAAATGGGCCAAAAGGACATGAAAGGGTGCTTCACCTCATTACTACTCAGGGAAATGAAAAATTCAAGCTATTGCAGCAACATGGATGGACCTAGAGATACTCATACTGAGTGAAGTAAGTCACACAGAGAAAGACAAATATCATATGATATCGCTTATATGTGGAATCTAAAAAAAGGCTACAAATGAACTTATCTACAAAACCGAAATAGAGTTACAGATGTAGAAAATAAACTTGTGGTTACCAGTGGGTAAAGGGAGGAGGGATAAATTGGAAGATTGGGATTGACACATACACACTACTATATATGAAAAAGATAACTAAAAAGGACCTACTGTATAGCACAGGGCACTCTACTCAATACCCTGTAATGGCCTATGTGGGAAAAGAATCTAAAAAAAGAGTGGATTTATGTACTTGTATAATAGATTCACTTTGCTGTACACCTGAAACTAACACAACATTGTAAATCAATTATACCCCAGTAAAAATTTAAAAAAATTCAAGCCACGAGATACTATGAAACAATCATTGCTTTGACAAAAATGTAAAAATTCAGACAATACCAACTGCTGTTGAGAATGTAGAACAGATAGAACTCTGATCACTGCTATAAGGAGTATAGGTTGGTAGAACTGCTATGAAGAGCCATTTGACATTGTGTAATAAAGTTGTATAGGTAATACCCTTCAACCCAGAAATTCCATTTCTAGGTACAGACCTGGGCAAAATTCTAACCTTTGTGCACAAGGAGACATGTAAAAGAATGCTCATTGCAGCATGATTGGTAATCTCAAAAAAAAAAAAAAGGAAGCAAATTAAATGTCCATCAGTAGGTGAATGAATAAATAAATCATTGTATTCATGAAGTTGAATACTATTTTGAAATTAAAATGAATAGCTCAAGCTACATGTATGAACAGAGTAAAATCTCAAAAATATAATGTTGAGCATAAAGAGAAAATTACAAAACATGTACAGTATATAGTCTGAAAATATTACCTGTTGCTTATGGCTACATACATACAATAGTAATAATATATAAAACGTGAAAGGGCAGGATCATCACCAAATTCAAGAGAGGGAGAGGATTGAGACTGGGGAGGGGCATAGAAGAAATAACTATATCTGAAATATTTATTTCTTTAAACACAATCTGAAAGTGGATCTGGCCAGATTTGATAGAACTGGGTGGAGGGTACATATACTGGTTATGTTATTCCATGTACTTTCCTACATTTGAAAATGTTTGCAATCAATGAAAATGAAAAATGAAGAATTAATATGGAGGTGAGAGTTAGCAGTGTCAAATGCTGAAAACAGGACACGGAAAATGAAGATTGAGAGACTTTCTTGGATGTGTCAAGGAATTCACTGGAGACCACAAAATAAGTGGTTTTGATAAGTGGTCAGTAAGAGGGTAGCAACAAGGTTACAGGGAATTGAGGAGAGATGATATCCTGAGTAAACGGAGACGAGAGACCACATATTGAAGAAGTCTGGAAATTAAAAAAATACAATTTTAATTAAATTAGTTAGAAGGGTTGAACAGAAATTCTTGACAAAACATGAAGCCTCTTTAAAGCAAAGGAGAAGGAGCCAACGAAGAGGGGGACGTTTAAGATACTAGAAGAGGGAGGAAAGGTTGCAAGAAAAATCCCTTGGTGATTGGGAAGGACAAGGATCCAAGGTGCAGATAGAGGAATTGACCTTAGAGAAGAGAGATTTCTTCCTCCAAGGCTCCAGTATCCCAGCACGTAAAACAGTGCCCAGCAGACAGTGGTGTACTCAAATATTTATTGTAAAGAATAAGAGGTTGTCAGGAATTCCCTGGTGGTCCGTGGTTGGGACTCCCCACTTTTGCTGCCGAGGGCATGGGTTCAATCCCTGGTTGGGGAAATAGGATCCCACAAGCCTCTCAGCAAAAAAAAAAAAAAAAAAAAAAGACTTCCCTGGTAGCACAGTGGTTAAGAATCCACCTGCCAATGCAGGGGACACGGGTTCAAGCCCTGGGCCGGGAAGATCCCACATGCCGCGGAGCAACTAAGCCCGTGCGCCACCACTACTGAGCCTGCGTTCTAGAGCCCACGAGCCACAACTACTGAGCCCGCACACCTAGAGCCGGTGCTCCGCAACAAGAGAAGCCACCACAATGAGAAGACCGCGCACTGCAACGAAGAGTAGCCCCCGCTCGCCACAACTAGAGAAAGCCTGTGTGCAGCAACAAAGACCCAACGCAGCCAATAAATAAATAAATAAATAAAATCTTAAAAAAAAAAAAGAATAAGAAGTTGTGAAGAAATGGAAATATACCGAGGAGGTGAGGACATTAAAAACTGTGGTCTCTCACAAGGGAGATGATGATTTTCTCAAAAAAAAAAAAAAAGAAAAAAAAGAGTAATAAGTGGATGTATTAACAGTAATAACAGCAATAATAATCCTGGTGGCTTAACACTGTACTCATGTGACATACTCTTCTCATGGTTTCACATAAGTACTTTTACTTAATTATCACTAAATCCCTTTAAAGTAGTAATATTATTGTTTCCATTTTCAAGATAAGAAAACCGAGACTCAGAGAGGTTTAGCAACTTGCTCACTAGCTAGTAGATGGCAGTATGAGGATTCAAACTTAGGTTTGTCTGACTCCAAAGCCCGAGCTTTTAATCCAACACATTATGGCATTCATTCAATATTAACAGTCATAACAGTACGTGTTTTATTTAGAACCCTCTATGTGCCAGGCACTATGGTAACAGCTCTACCTGAATGACCACATTTAATCTGATGAAATTTCCAATGAAATTGAAGTTGAGAGTAGAGGGTTTAGGAACTTGAACAAGGCAGAGGAGGAGGGAACAGTTACTGGTGGAGAGTGATAGCGAATCCAGAAAAGTTAATAAAGGTTTTAGAGCGACAGAAAGAGCCCAGTTGGAGGCAGATGGTGTGGATTTCCATAGTGGTCCAAATCAGCATGAGTCTGTAACTGTCTCTGGCAATGCTTGGCAGATGGAAAGCAGGAGTAGGGAAAATATCCCAAGATGGTACGTTAAGTTTGGGAATTAGTATAGCAGGCAGAGCAAAAGGTCATGGGGTGAGGGAGTCTGAAGTGGTGTTTAGGATATATTGAAATAGCTGACCCTGGAGTCAAAGTTGAGTAAAGATTTGTATCTACTCAGCCTAGGGCCAGCAGAGGGGGGTGAAGGCAAGCTTGACTAATTTCATCATTTCCCTAGGCCTGCTCCTGCAGCAAATTGTTGTATAAACTTCAGGTTTATTTGGGAACCCTGCTTCTCCTTCATCTCTAATATCCAATAACTCAAGTTTTGTCAATTTTATAGTAAATTCCTTAAGGTCTAGCTCTGATCATTCTCACTTATCATCATCAGATGGCATTTTGCCTAACTGAATAAAGATCTTACGCCCTATACTTGTATTGACATATAAGAGGCATCCAATGCAAAGAGTTAAATGGTCATTGAACAAAATTCAAATAAATGAAACTCTACCTTCGAGAAAGCCCAAGTCTCACCACTCACCATCACCACAACCACCCCCTCAAAACACACAAACGAGTAACTGGGTGTTCGGTGCCTGTCTTTTATCCATTAAACAGCTATAACTAAGTGCTTAGGACTTACAGGCTTTCTGGAGACAAAATTAAAAAGTGAGATCTTAAAGACAGACTATAAAATACTAAAAAAAAAGAAAAACTCAAAAATAATAATTCAATTAAATGGACACAAAATATAACATTCTATCAAGTTTATTAATTGTAAATTTATTTAAAAATCTATTGCCTTTGCAAATAATTTTTAGGTTGGATCTTCTCACTTCCAATTTTCAAGTATGCATAATGATTATGGAGAAATCACAGCCATTATAAATTAAATTAGTTATGCCCATTATAAATTAAATTAGTTATGCACGGACAAATAATTTCAAGAGCGAAATTACAAAAGCCCTTTCAAAAATTTATAGCAAAAATATAAATTTTTAATGCAGGACGGGGATGCATTTTAATATGATGTTGGCTGAAGCCTTCACCAGTAAGAGAGTGTAGGGCCTGCAAAGGTAAAAACAGGCCTGCCTAACACAGATGAGGCTGGGGAGGAAGATTCGAGTAGGTGAGTCAGCAGCCAGAGGCTGGAAGGCAGGCCGAGCCGAGGCATAAATGATTCATTGATTTTTAAATCCCCAGTAGTTGAAAAGCCTTGCTTTTCATATACACAAATCCAACATAGATATTGCTTTCCATGCAGAGCAGCATAACGAAGAGCTCGTTTTTATTTATATATTTCCATTTATACTTTTCATTCCTTATGGAATTTGGGGTGAGAAAGACTCATGTGAAGGGGGGACAGGCACAGCAGGCAGAGGAGGCCCTGAAGACCCTCTTCCTCCCCTCTACATCTCACCTTCCCTTAGCTACTTTATTCCTGCCCTGGTTAGTTTCTTTTTTTCCTTTTTTCTTCTGGCCACGCATCTCAGTTCCCTGACCAGGGACTGAACCCGGGCCATGGCAGTGAAAGTGCGGAATCCTAACCACTAGGCCACCAGGGAACTCCCATGCCCTGGTTAGTTTCTTAATTCCCTTCACCCTCCTCCCCTATTTCATTCTGCTTGACCAGTATCTCCTTTCTGCTTCACAAATCCCATAGCCAGGTCTGGCAGCACCCAGGCCTACCTTCCCTCAGAAATTGGAGTTAAAAAATATTAAAAAGGATTCTGTCCTGAACAAATCTTTCCAGATTTACCTCCCAAGTCTACTCTTCACAAACGTTATGCTCTGCCCAGCATTTCCCTTAGGAATTGAACAAGTGCAGTGGCTAGTGGCAGTCAGATGGGTGTGCTCATGACTCAGGTACTCTTTTGATCATCCAGCTGAATACTTCTAACTTGCCATCTCAGTCTTGACCTTTATAGAGTGTTAAATTATTTTTTACTGGTCATGAGCTGTTTGACATATATCCGCAAAGAATCAAAGGGATGCTGATGTTGAAATACAGACCGTAAAAATGATTAAAATTCTACAAATTCTCAAGGTGATACTCATCAGGCCCATAAGCTGCATTTATCTGATCAAAATTCTTACATAGCACATAAAGATTTCTCTAGTAATTTGAAAACCCTAAAAGAGAAAATAGAGTTATGGCTGAATTCAACTCAGTTTTTTGTTTATCAGGAATAAAAATTAGCCACATCTGCAAGGTAAAGCCATCCCTCTGATATCATCATCTGGAGGTTAAACACAGAAATTATTAAAGTAATAAGCAAGCTGATATTTTTTTAAAGCACAAAATTCAGGGATTCCAACCAAGTCTTGAATGCAGTTTTTATCTATTTGTGGCATTTAATCTATACTCTGATGGATCCAAGGGGTGATCTATAAAGATTACCCAAGCTCTCTTCTAACCTCAACCCTGTGACCTTTTGAGGCAGGACGTGACACAAGAGGCTGGTCTCAATTCCAATGCAGATGTCACAAAAGAAGGGCAGAACATACTCTTTGTTTTTAGGTTATTGTTTCATGTCTCGGTCCAGGGTGTAAGAGAGAAAGATTTCGGAAGAATACTTGCTGGGCAAGATGTGTTATGTTACTCACTCTATCCCTCCATCCTAAGAGCCTCAGAACTGAGAAGAAGGAGGCAAATAGGAAAAGAAAACTTAGAAGCTGGAGTCTTGTGGTTATGACAAGGGGAAGCGGCGTTGGGCGGCAGTAGGAACCGGGGCGATTAGAGCCCTGAGGCAGAGTTGGCCACCTTCACAGATGGCAGCAGGAATGGATGACAGGGTGACCGTACATCTCAGGGAAGGCCAGTGCAGAATATATCAAGAGCCTAAGAAGTGGACACCTCCTCCCCACCACTGCTATTTCAGTCTTACATAAACTCTGGAGTTCAAAATCAATGTGAGGGTCATGAAGGAGGGAGGGAGGGTACTCCTAAATCTGACCGAGTTTAAATATGAAATGACACACACACAAAAACAACATCGAATTGACTGAGTTTACATGGATGAGTCTAGATTGTTTTCTGCTCTCAGGAAGAATGGTGCCTGTAGAAAGAAATTAAGTCCCAGTATAGTCGGTGTAAACTCCATGACGGTGTCTGTTTTGCTATGGCTGTATACCTAGCACCTAGCACAGTAGTTATTCAATATAGGTATCTCTTGCAGAAAATAACGTATGATTCAGAGTTTCCTAAATTTTCTAACATCGAAGGATGTTAAGCAGCAAAACAAGTTGGGAAATGCTGCTCTCATCAATTTATCTAATTTCTTGATCACAAGTGATTCATTCTTCCTTACATCTCATTAAAGCTGTCTTTCCCCCAAACCTCCTTTGCAGCGGTACCTGCTGGAATCGTCCCTATTCTTCAATGCTCACCTCAAATAGTCCTTCTTCTTTGAAGCTTTCCTCCTGTTACCTCTCAGCTGGAAAAGAATGCTCCCTCTGAACAACAGTGGTTCTCTCTCTGTAACTCTTTATAGAATGTCTTGGAATTTCTCAAGATCTGTTTTATAACATATTGTTACAGAACAAATAAGCACACAGTGAGCTAGCACACGATGAGCTCTGATCATTCTTACCTTCACTCCCCCACCATCTCCTCAGTGCTTTACAGTTATACTTTTTATTTTTTTATTTTTTCTTACCCTTCCCCCTCCCCATATCCTCAAGTCCATTCTCTAGTAGGTCTGTGTCTTTATACCTGTCCTACCCCTAGGTTCTTCATGACATTTTTTTTTCTTAAATTCCATATATATGTGTTAGCATATGGTATTTGTCTTTCTCTTTCTGACTTACTTCACTCTGTATGACAGACTCTAGGTCTATCCACCTCATTACAAATAGCTCAATTTCGTTTCTTTTTATGGTTGAGTAATATTCCATTGTATATATGTGCCACATCTTCTTTATCCATTCATCTGATGATGGACACTTAGGTTGTTTCCATCTCCGGGCTATTGTAAATAGAGCTGCAATGAACATTGTGGTACATGACTCTTTTTGAATTATGGTTTTCTCAGGGTATATGCCCAGTAGTGGGACTGCTGTGTCATATGGTAGTTCTATTTGTAGTTTTTTAAGGAACCTCCATACTGTTCTCCATTACAGTTATACTTTTTAAAGTAAATGTTTATAAAGCATTTATATTTTCCTATAGTATGTCTATTTTTTCCTGCTTTTAATGTGCATAAAATACGTATGTACAGTTTAACAAATTACTACCATGTGGATGCCCATGTAACCTCTAGCCAGGTCAAGAAACCAAACATTGTTGGCATTTTGGAAGACACCTCCAAACCAGGTGCCTCTCTCTCTGACCACCCCTTCTTCCACCACCCAGAATTAAACCAGTGTTGGTATTGAGCCAGCATACTCTCATGAGGTATAAAAGCTTCTATCCAATTGGATTTGAGTCATACCAGTTAAAATTTTTGAAGATCATACCTGGACATTGCTATCTTGACTTCTGTGGTAATCATTTATTTGCTTTTGTTTATATTTTTGTCAATTATGAATGCAGCCATAAATACTTTCGCCTAATTTTGAAGTTTTAATGGATGGCATCATATAGTAGGCACTCTTTTTATATCTTGCTTATTTCACTCCATATTGTGTCATGCATGTAGATATATATTGCTGCCATTTTCATTGATGTATAATATTTCATCATGTGAATACATCAAATTCATTCTCCTGCTGATGGACATTTGGGTGGTTTCCAGCATTTTTTTTTTTTTTTTTTTTTTTTTGCGGTACACGGGCCTCTCACTGTTGTGGCCTCTCCCGTTGTGGAGCACAGGCTCCGGACATGCAGGCTCAGCGGCCATGGCTCATGGGCCCAGCCGCTCCGCGGCATGTGGGATCTTCCCGCACTGGGGCACGAACCCGTGTCCCCTGCATCAGCAGGCGGTCTCTCAACCACTGCACCACCAGGGAAGCCCGGTTTCCAGCATTTGGCTATTATAAACGAAAGCTGCTATGAATATTCTTGTACATAGATTTTGGTGTACATAAGAATGATCTTCTCTAGGGTATATTATCCTAGTGGAATTACTGGGTCAAAGGTGTCATAGGTTGGGCTCTCCAGAAGCAACACCTGAGATGGGGTATTGAGTACAAGATGTTTATTAGGACCAACCTCCATGAAAGAAAGGCAGAGGAAGGAGGATTGGGCCGAGGGAGAAGGTGAACTGTGACCCAAGTCTGACAAAGCTTGAGCCAACTTGGTGTGGAGCTTCAGAACAAGTAGTGCCCATCAGTGTGCTCTGTGTCAGGCCTGGCTCATTGACACGCCTGTCTTGCTCATTCATCTTAGGAAGAGCATGACCCTGGGCAAAGCAACTCTCTGCAGCTAAGGCAGACCTTCAAGGAGCTGGCAGCTGGAAGCTATCTGTTGATGGCATTCCCCATATCTGCACAGAATGTCCTTTATTGAAGGAGAATCTGGGTGGCACGTCTCCATTTCTCTGCCATGATAGGGTACATGTCTGTTCAGCGCTGGTAAATAATGCCAAACTGGTTTCCAAAGTGGTTATACAATTTATACTCTCACCCGCACTACATGAGAGTCCCCATTGCTTCTCATCCCAACTCTTGGTATTGTTAATCTTTAAAAAAATGTAGCCATTGTAGTGGATGTGTAGCGGTATCTTATTGTGGTTTTAATTTGCATTTCCCTGATTACTATCAAGGTTAAACACCTACTCACATGTTTATTGCTTTGTTATGCCTCTTTTTTCCACTTGTGTTTGTTTTATCTTCCTTAGATAATGAGTTCTCTTTCAGGTACGTTCAGCAAACACAGCTTGATGCCCATTTTTGTATGACCTCGACCTAAGAATTGTTTTTATATTTTTTAATTGTTGAAAAAGTCAAAAAAGGAATAATATGTCATCACATGAAATTCAAATTTCAGTGTCCATAAATAAAGTTTTCTTGGACCCCAGCCATGCTCACAATTTACCTATAGTCTATGGCTGCTTTCATGCTATAGCGGCAGAGTTTAATGGTTATAACAAAGACCTTTTCGCCCACAAAGCCTGAAATATGCACTATCTGGTCCTTTACAGAAAAAGTTTGCTGAGCTCTGTTCTAAGTCACTGGTTCTAAAGTGTGGTCCCTGGACCAGCAGCATCAGCATCACCTGGGAACTTGTTAGAAAGGCAAATTCCTAGCCACACCCCAAACTCATCGATTCTGAAAGTCTTGGAGTGGGTCCAGCCATCTGTGTTTAACAAGCCCTCCAGGTGATGCTGGTGTGTTAATGTTTGAGACCACTGGTCGAGGCTCTAGACGAGCCTAATCCATTTTCTCTGCAAGTCATCATACTCGTTGATATACTGTTTAACACAGAGTGGGTAAGCTGTAAAAGAGCCTTGAAAAGTGTTTTATAAATATATTATTATGAATATGAAATCTGTCCGAAATGGACACCTAGGGCAAAATTAAAAGAGAAAAAGTGGGAGAAACCACAGAGGGCAACATAATACCAGAAGGGTATGTGTGGAGGGTGGAAGACACAATGCCACTGGGGAGCCAGCCCCTGGACCCCCTTCCCTCCACCTCATTTCATGTAGCCTTTAAGCAAAGATGAATTAGATACGGTCCCTGTCCTCAAGGAGGTCATATTCTAAGCAGGGAGGTGTCCTGACCCTCTTCTCCCTCACTTACTGCCTTTTTCATAACTTACCTTCGAGGAAGTGTGATTGCACCAAATTGCTGACCCTAATAAATGATAACGAACAGAGAAAATCACTTGGCAAACAACAATTCTGCCTTATCCCCAATTTAGTTTAGGACTTTAGTTCTGGACTTTCTCATATCCTGGCTTTTTCCTTGGCTCAGTCTGACACTCAAAGCATCACCCTGCTTTTCTTTTTGTTAACTACCATCCATTGAATGCATATTACATGCCAAGACCATGCTAAATGTTTTACGTATACTTTTACATTAAGTCCTCATAAAGCCACTTTGAGTTAGGTATTATATCCATTTTACAGCTGCAAATCTGAGGCTTAGAGAGGTTAAATAATTTGGTAGAATTCGAACTCCAAGTCTTTCCAACTCTAGAGCCCAAGCTGGTAATAATTGGCTATTCTGCCTCTAATAATATTCACCATTTGGTTTTAGCAAATCCAATTCAGATTACTTAGCATGTGTTTCATGTTTTAGGGCTTGCATGGTGTGTGTAGAATTTCAGGGTGGGAAGTATTTAAAAAATCTGACTATAACTTTTTCCTGAGCTAGGTTTTGTGTGATAACTTTTAGAAGTAAAAAAAAAAAAATCTTTTACACGCAACTTAAAATGATAAAGTCAAAAAAAACACCAAAAAACAGTTCCTTAACCCGGTAACATTACTGTAAACAGCACAGTAATTTATATTTCTTCTTTTACATTACACATGAAATAACTGCATTGTCTCTTCAGTATGAAATAGTCCCTTTTTGACTTACCCTGTCTACTAGCTCCTACTCCTTCCGTTAGGGATTATTTCAACCTGTCAAGTTTTGAGCAATATTTTTTGATTCACTTGTGAAAATGTTATTTTTCTCTGTATTTTTAATTGAAGTTTTACAATATTGTGTTAGTTTCAGGTGTACAGCAAAGTGATTCAGTTATATATATATATATATGTTATTTATTATATAAGCATGAATACCTTCATGGAGGAAAATTAGGATTAGAAAAGCAAAAATAAGAAAAAAGTCACACATAATCCCACCACCTTGCTGTAACTACTGTTAACATTTAGAGTGGAACCTTCCAGACTTTTCCTTTGTGGAAATCTACTTATGTAAATAATTTCTTTCTTTTTGCAAAAATGGGATCACTCTGTTTTCTTGTTTGTCTTTTTTTTCACTGAGAAATATATTAGAAGCATATTTCCATGTCATCAAATATATATTACATAATTGTTCATAATGACCACTTAGTATCCCATTTATGAATGTACTATACAATATTCTGCCAAACACTTCTTCTTGGACATCTAAGTTGTTAGGTTTTCCCCACTCTCTGACCTCTAACTGTCCTGAGTTCATTCCTGTTCCAAGAATTTACTTTGGGTACATGCAAGAATCCCAAGTTATTCTCCAACTTCCACTTTACAACAACTTTTACATGGAGCTAAAGAAATTATCTGGCTGTATATAAAACCAGAGCCTTAAGAGTGACAGTTTCTTCTAATAAACCCAGAGTGAACACCATGGAGACAATCGGCAGAAATATTTTTCCGTCATTTTCTCAACATAATTTCTACTGTCAAGGAGGAAGCCTTGTGAAGAAGAGAGTACTTAATAAAGGTGAGGTTTGGAGCCAGACAGTCTGGGATTTGAATCTGCCTTCTGTCATTCACCAGCCTTGGACCTCAGATGAGTTGTTTAGCCTCTCTAAGCCTCTGTTTTCTGATCTGTAAAATAGGGATAATAATATTCATTTCATAAAATTACCAGGAGGATTAGCAATATCATATGTAAAGAACCTAGCACAGTGCCTGTTACAATAGTGGGTACTCAAGAAATGGTAGACGTATACTAGCTATTACCATCACCTTTTCCTTAACATACAGAGCACCGAGGAAACAACACATTTTCAAAAATGTCACTATTGGGACTTCCCTGGTGGTGCAGTGGTTAAGAATCCGCCTGCCAATGCAGGGGACATGGATTCGAGCCCTGGTCCAGGAAGATCCCACATGTCACGGAGCAACTAAGCCCGTGAGCCACAACTACTGAAGCCCATGCGCCTAGAGCCAGTGCTCTGCAACAAGAGAAGCCACCGCAATGAGAAGTACGCGCACCACAACAAAGAGTAGCCCCCGCTCACCACAACTAGAGAAAGCCCGCGCGAAGACCCAATGCAGCCAAAAATAAATAAATAAAATAAATTTATTAAATATAATTCTAAAACCAAAGTGTGCATGCATCACAAAATTGTTTAAAAATGCCACTATCATAAATGTCTTTGACAAGAATGGTGAAGAAGCTCACTGATATGAACAGAATGGTCACTAGAGTGGTAAGCAAGATACTGTCACCAGAATCCTTTGTACCAGCTTCTGAAGAACATTGATCAGTGGGATCACAATGTGGTTTTTTGTCGTACTGTAGTTTCAGTGATAAATTTCAGATACTGGATAGAGAAGGAACACCCCTGACCTTGCCTTTATGAACGCCCTTGACCTTGCCTTTATGAACTTTATAAAAGTATTTAATACCACCACTGGACACGCATTCTGGTAGCTACTAAACAAGTTTGGCTATGTGAAAATGACTATTGGATAACTTCTACAATATTCACAATCTGCCAAATGGACGTATTGTCCTGTCCTATAGACTAGGATTTGTTTTGAGGTTCCCAAATATGACCCCATGGTTCTCTATAAAAAAAATTTGCTTTGTTCTCCAACCTCAACGTTGCAGAGCAATTCAAGACCATTTCAAATGAAAAGACATAATTCGGGAAAGTAGTAACAGACAGGGCAAGGTGTTGAGTAGGATCAGAAATGAGGTGACTCTTGCAGAACAAAGTCTACAGATCATGAATTTTAGGCAGATTTGCAAATAAGGATAGCACATGCTCTGTAAATAGCAGTTGTTGCCACAAGCCAAAGGGCAATATTTACATGAATCCAGTGGCAAGGTCTATGGACCAAGCATTGACCTTTCCAGCCAAACTTATACTTGGTAGCACTTTCAGCCGCATCATCTCGAAAAGGAAGATGCATTATACATACAAGAAAAATTGCCAATGTATCCCCCAAATTAATTTCTAAATTCTTTTTTTGGAACTTGGAACACATGTTCCCACAGAAAAGGTGTTATGAAAGGATGTGAGTTTCCCAGATTTCCTCACAAAAGTGCATTTAGCCCACGATGTATCTGAAATACCATACATTGGCAGTGAGAAATACAATAGGATAAAGTACACTTGCAAGCAGGGACACACCAATACACAACGAATATTTCTTGAGTCTTTCTCCTTTGAAGCCCCAGGCAATGAAAGGGGACTTCTATCCTCCCACAGCTGCAGTTTGGTAATAAAGAACTCTTCCATTGCCCTCATCTGGAAGGTCCTTCTCAAGTCAGGTGGATGCATGCATTGCAGCATCCTTCTCTCTCAGGGCTTCTTGAACTTTCCCACCAGACAACTCTGAATGACTGAGGAGACTGAACAGTTAGTGGGGAAGGGGTAGGATATCCAACTGGAAGTCTCAAGCTTTTATTTGGAGGTACTTCAAATTCTGCAGTTCATTCCTTAATACATCTACACATTTTAATTTAAAAAAATTGTGTTTTAGGCTTCCCTGGTGGCGCAGTGGTTAAGAATCCGCCTGCCAATGCAGGGGACGTGGATTCGAGCCCTGGTCCAGGAAGATCCCACATGCCGCGGAGCAGCTAAGCCCGTGCGCCTCAACTGCTGAGCCTGCGTGCCACAGCTACTGAAGCCTGTGCACCTAGAACCCGTGCTCCGCAGCGGGAGAAGCCACTGCCATGAGAAGCCCGCGCACCACAGCGAAGAGTGGCCCCCCGCTTGCTGCAACCAGAGAAAGCCAGTGCGCAGCAACGAAGACCCAATGCAGCCAAAAATAAAGAAATAATTTTTTTAAAAAATCGTGTTTCAAGTGACCTGTTAAGTGACTTAATTCCATTCCACTTTTGGACTACAGTTGACGCTTCAGAAATATGAAGTATTTTTAATACTTAGACTCCGTATACCTGTTGGATAGTACACACGTGTACTTCAGGGTGAGAAACGTGGGCACTGGGGGAAAAAATCTAAAGTAAATGAGAATATAATGAAAGTAAGATCAGAGCAAAACTAGAGCCGCCAGCCTCTCCTTTCCTCTCAGCGGCACACTCCTTCAATCTCCTGTCTTGCTCTTTGCCTCTTTTTCTCTGTTCAAAACCAGTCCCTGGACAGGATCTCACACTCATTCACACTAAGGTGTAAATGATCAAAACCAGCTAAAATCTCACAAGGTTTCTGCACATTAAGGAGTCACAGCTTTAAAACAAAAGGGAATTTAGGGTATTATCCCCAGGAAAAAGGGATATATTTGGGGGACAATTGTGTGCCTTCCTGCTCTTTGCAGAAATCACACTTGATTTCAGATTGGGAATTTAGGAAGGTGTGTTAAGGGAAATTAATCATGATTTCTTTCCACTTTGGAAAATACTTGCTTCATTTGGGAAATTGTATGTTTTGTGATTGTTGTTTGGTATACTGTGTTTTATATGTTTTCCTATCTTTTGTCCCTAATGACTGGAATTTTAAGACTAAGATGTTAATCTTCCCGTTATTGATCAAAATAACTGGTGGGGAGAAATAGAAATAATAATATTTAATAACTGACATTTGCACACCCTTTACAAAATGCTTTTATATCCGTGGTCATGCATATTATTGGTGTTGAATTACTACTAAATAACAACGGGGATACGAATAAAATACACAAAAAAGCACAATAACTCAACCCAATTATTAGTATTAGGCACCTACCATGAGTTGCCCGAGGTTCTGTGGGGACCTTGACCTTGATCCCCAGGACTTTTAAAATTCAGTGGTGAAGGCAAAAGAAGGGCTCCTGCACATTGGCCATCCGAGAGGTATCAGACTGGAAAACAGAGCGAATATACGTAAAACCCAGGTCACGCTTTGCCTTGTAAGTGAATGTTTGCAGCTGCAATCTAGAGATTGAAGGAGTGCTTGTGCTTCTGCAGAATTTACGAAGGTGGGAAGAGCACCACCAGTCCCCCTTTGGGGACCTGGGAAAGGGAAGTCCCCAGAGGGGTTCTGGGCTTTGCAAATGGTGAGACAGACCTTCTACAGTACAGTTATAAGCAGAGGAAAAGTTCTTTGTGCAAGAAGGGGAGAGCGCCCCGAGGTACAAAGAGCAGATTTAAGGGGAAGAGGATTCTTTCTGCACACATCTGCGAGGGGAGCTGAGGCTGACTGTTGGGGGCGTGTGGGGAAGGAGATTTTTAGGGGGCCGCGGGCTGTGGGTTCCCGCCTCCACCCCTGTCCGCGCCCCACGCTCAGGCAACAGTTGGTCGTGCGGTGCCGGCCCGGGCTCCGGGTGGGGAGGGGGAGTCTCGCGATCGTTGAGGGGGGGGTGGAGGAAGGGGGGAGGGTGACGGGGGGAGGCCATGACGTAGGGTGGGTGGACGGAAGTGGGGCAGGGTTGAGGGTTATTTAAAGAAGGGGGGCCCGAGTGAAGGGGTTGGAAGCCAGTGATTCCCCACCCTTGCTCCATCTAGCTCTTTCCAGTGCAGCCACTGCCGCCGCCCAGGAGCCCTCGTCCCCTTGCTCGTCCCCCTCCTCGTTCCCGCTCCAACGCCATGGAGCCGGACACCGCCGCAGTGGCAGCCACCGTGGCAGCCTCTGATGCGACCGCCACGATTGTGGTCATAGAGGACGAGCAGCCGGGGCCGTCCACCTCTAAGGAGGAGGGAGCGGCCGCCGCGGCCACCGAAGCCACCGTGGCCAAGGAGAAGGGCGAGAAGAAGAAGGAGGTAAATAGGAAGGGGGTGTGTGTGCGGTGGACAAATTCTGCGCCGGGCCCCTCCGAGGGGCCCAAACCCTGACCTTTGGGCGCCGACAGGTACCCGCGGAGCTCGGCTGGGCTGGGGGCGGCGGGCGCGCGGGGTGGGGGCGGCGGAACAGTCTAGCATTCGCTCCCCTCCCCCTTCCCTTTACGCCTCCTGGAGGCCGGGGGCGGGGCGCGGGCGCGGCGCGGGGCGGCGGGTGCCCGTTATCCCGGGACTTGGGGGCTGGGGAGCCCCTCCACAGCCCCCGGCCCGCCTCGCGTTCCCGGAACTGGGGTAACGGGGTGGGGGATGGGGCCGTGCAGGAAAAAGCCTCCGCCTCTCCCTCTCCTCTCGCTCGCTCCCTCTCCCCCCCCTTCCCGTCGGCCTCTGCCTGGGAAATCTGGGCCCTTCAATCCCACACTCGCGCAAAAGGGGTTTTGCTGGGGGCTTATTTTTTTTGAAATTTGAATTTCCAGGTACCGGTGGTTGGAAGGCGGAGGACGATAGGAGAGACTTTTATTTCTTTGATTGGCAATGTCGGCCCCTTGGGTGGCAGGGAAAAAAAAAAATCATCCCTTGTTCGTTTGGTCCCCGCCTGCTGAGTTAGGCGGGGGTGTCACCCCGAGAAAATGAGCTCTCAGCGTTGTACCCCCGCCCCCTCCCAATCCAAACCCCAAACTGAGGCACGGTGGACGCTGGCTTAGGAAAATTTCCAACGTGTGCACCCTCACCCTCTCCTGCCCCGCCCCCGACGGTATAGTGTTTCACTCCAGGGCCACCCAAATGGTCCCCCAATCCGGCCCCAAGCCTTCCAGGCTTCCGCCTCCCTTTCCTAGTGGGCGCTGCTGGCTCCTGGACACACGCAGGTTTAAAAAAAAATTTTTTTTTAAACTCAGCGTCGCCAGGATGAACTGCTGCTAATGTACATAAGGGGACGGCTCTGACACCTATTAAAGCCAGATCCAGAAAAATATATATTATCTCCATAAGGCATATATCATATGGGCCGAGACGTGCAAATAAAACTATGAAACTCGTTGAAAAAATTGAGATTAAAAAAATAGGATGGGGCATAAGGATTTTTGATGTATAATAAAATTGTGGAACGGATCTTTTATGGCTGGATTTTTTTCCGTTTACGGGTAGACATATCGCAATTAAAAAAAACCGTAGGTAATTAAAATTATGCTTTAGAGATCTCCAGTGGCTTTGTCTGGATCATTATATGGTACTATATGACCAAATGAAAAGCTATTGAGGGAAGTTAACACCTTTCGCCGCGAATTAGAGTAATTTTAAATTCAGCAGTTGCTTCAGTGACATATTTTACTGTTACAAGGTTGACTAAACAGAAGGACGATTGTAGTGCTAAGTGAAAACCATAGAAAACATACGCATATTAGGATCTGTGTGGTACTTGGATCGGTAAGACAATATTGATGATTAAAGCTGGGCCAAATACCAAGCATCAGTATAAATCAATGTTGGGAAATTCAGGAGTGCGTCTAGGTGCCTTTTATTCCCTAGATGGGGTAAATGTAAGTGCTCCGCTGTCTTTTGTATGGCAGTAAAGGTCGAATTTCCAGGGTGTATAAATTTTTTGAATTGTGAAGAGACTGGGAATCAATAAAAATCCTGTATAATCAGAGAGTTGATGCATATATATTACTACAACTCTGTGGCCTGATCAGAAATTGCACTAATAGTATCTCATCTGTCCGCTCAGCGTAGGGAAATGAGGTGCTGCCTGGAAGGAACTTTCTGGATATCTGAAGTTTACTGATTTAGTCACTACATCTTTTTAAATTTTTCCTTAAAACTCTGAGTAGTACCAAAACATCTATTTGAGTGCTTTCATTTGTACCATTGCTTCAAATAAAGTAAATCGGTACCTCCCTCTAATCTAAATATTTACACACTGCCTTGATGCCTTAAATGGTGTCCTAAAAGTGCAGATTAAATACCTTTTTCTCATGTCCGCCAGTTATTGTACTCTGACAGTGATACAAAGGCATTTGAGACCTAGGAGGTTGTTTCCCCTCAAATAACCACCTCCCAGACACTTTGGTATTGTGTTGATTTTTTCATAATTTTTCAGTCTCCTCCCTCAATTGTCAGGCTAACTATCACTTTTTAGACACTTCATCTACTTTCATCAGAAAGAATGGGTTTATGATAAAGGACATAGATGTAACAAAACCTTTCATTTAAAACAATTGCAAAATACAAAAATACAAGGGATCCAGCGGGGAGAGGGAGATAACCTGAACACCAAGCAGAAGGGCTGTTAGCGCAATGGAACTTAAGTTTTAGTCCTGGGCTTCTGCCATCCTTTCTTGCTGTTGCCAGCATGCCTTCTTCTAGTGGTCGTTCCCAAGTCATTTGCTGCAGCTTTTATTCTCTGTAGAATGGGAAGCCAGATTATCAAACTTGCTGGAATTGCGTATCAAATAAAAGAAAGTAGGCTCTGAATGAGAGCATTTTCGTGAAGCATAAAGTAGATGAGAGTGGATTATCTTGTGACATTTAGCTACAGAAGGGTATTTTTGCTTACCTTCTGGTTCTTGAACTTCCTTGGTTTAAGTGACAGTTGGATAACCTAACGCTGTGAAAATTAGAGTTGGTATTTTTGGTAATGAAAATGTCAAGAAAAAGGTCATGGTCTTTAAGACAGGGCATCTTGGTGACCTTGTGCTGCATTCTCATGGCATCTAGACTACCAGATGATAAAATCCATAAGGAATTAATTAGAATATCTTAGTCACCTTTTATCTTTTCTTGTATGAGAGGGTTTATTTGTGAAAACATACACAGACACAAATGGAAAGGTTTAGAAGGTAGGTATTTTAAAATTTGTTGTGGAAGATAGTGCCAATTAAGTAATTACCTACAGCTTTTAATGGCAATGCTCAAGGTTAGGAATTTTAATTAGCATATAATTAAAATTTTATGGTATTCTACCACAAGGTAAGCAAAAAAGTAAAGAGTAAAATGTTTTTCTAATAATAAAGCTTTAATTTTCTATAAGTAAAATTTGTATCCCACATTATTAGATATATACTTGTGTATGTGAGGGAAAGTAATTTTGAAACTTGAAAACTAGATTTCATTTAGCTTTTCAGGGAATGATAAAGGTGTGGATTTTGTTATCGAATTTTCCTTGTTGCTTTGAAAATAAAATAGGGTTTCTAGTGTATGTGACAGTTTGAAAGTGTGGTATTGAGGGCATTTTAGTAGTTTCTATTCTCATCCATCCAGAATTACATTCAGAACATCCCACATACATACATATGAGATGCTGTAAATCAAGATGGCTGTTTGGGCTAAGAATAACTGAACAATATCTGATCAGTGCTCCAAAGGAGAACCCTGACCAGGGTCAGATTCCATAATCTTAGTCTGGATTTCCTCAAAATAGAAATTTTAGTAAATGTTAGAAAACATTTATTAACTACTGGAGCCATGTTTTTCTTATGTTTAAGATCACATTCTTGTGTTGATTTATGACCTAAGTTTTCAGGAACAGGCTGTCAAAAGCCATGCTCAAATGGACATAATTTCTTTAGTTTTCACAAACAGATTTGTGTTTTGACTTTGCAGTCTGTGTTAAAACTGGAATACTCTCCACTTTGGTACTAATGGGTAGATTTGTGTTTTTATTATTTTATTTCTTGATTTCTTACAGGGAAGGAGGTGTATTCTACATATCTATTTATATTTACAAGTACCAGCTTTGTCTTTATAAAGGATAGGATGTATGAGATAACCCCCTAGATAATTTCAGTATTTTAAAGTAGCTGATTTATATTACTTTTCACTAAATTACAGTTTTTTTAAATATCAAAGGTTAATAGTTAATAGCCCTGAGAAACTGCTTTTACAAAATATTCGTGTTTATAAAGTTTTAAAAGGTTTTCTTTCCAGTAGGAGAAAATTAACATAAACCAGAAGTTTGAAACTGTACTATTTCATTATTTTAAATATAAATGATTGCACTGCAGTACATAAAACAGTTTGAATGTTCTAATTAGAATATAAAACAATATTAAAAAATCATATCTTTTCAGGAACAAACCACAGTCTTTTCTTCTGAAAGTTTGGCTTGTTACATTAAGAAGTGTTTCTGAGAATTAATATTTACTTTCCTTGAATTCTTTGGTTTGTGGTTGATAATAGTCTAGATTTTGAATCTCCTATTTGGTGGTTATGCACTTTCTTGCACTTTAAATTAGACAGTAGGTGAAAAGGCTCATTTTCCCACCTTTTGGTTTTTATTTTAATTAATGTTATTTCGCTGGCTTTCACAATTCTTCGGATTTTTTTTTAATTGGACCTCAGGTGCACAGAACTGGATTAATCATAAGCCCTGTTCATGGCATGCTCTCATCATTGGTCCAGGCATGGCCCATGTTGATTTATTTATTTAGTATTTAATTACTTTTTACTTTCTTCAAATGAGAATGTTGACCTTGCTTTGCAATTTGATGATTTATTTTCTTTGAAATTCTAGAAAATCCTTTCTCCATTTCAACTCAAACTTGCTGCTAAAGCTTCTAAATCTGAAAAGGAAATGGATCCAGAATATGAAGAGAAAATGGTAAATATGTTCTTGGCTAGGATAGTGAATACAGTAGTTGATTTGTATAGAGGACATGTGAAAGATTAAAAAATATATGTGTTTAATGAATACAGAATCATAGGTTTTAGAATTGAAAAGTAATTTAATATATCATCCACCATAATAGATTTTTGATGGATAAATGAATCTCCTCACTTTCGGATGAGGAAATAAAGTATCAGAGAAATGATATGGAATAGGTGGGACTGGAAGGCACATCTCTTCACTTTTGTTTAGCACTCTTTACCCCATAATAGGGTGTTTTATGCTAGAAATATTTTATCCACAAAGTGAAAATGTAAGTGGATAAAATATCAATGTGGCTGAGAGAAAGCAGGTCACAAAACCAGCCTGGTATTTTCTTCTCCCTCTCTCCTTGCTCTGGATATGTGAATGAATGCTACACATTATGAAACATGTAATATGGTAATACATTTTCCTGAGGGAAGGCTATTTGCCCAATGTATGAAAATATTACATGCTTAAGCAGTATAACCGTAATTACACCCACCTATGGCTTTGCTCTACATTTAATTATTTAATTTTTAGTCACTAAAACCCATATTTTAGCTTTAATTTTAACTAGACTTTTATGCCCTGGGATCTTTCAAAACCAGTGAACTTGGTTAACTGAAAAGAGAAATTAATAGGCAGTTAGAACTGATTGATTTTGGTCAAGGGGCTGCTTTTGAAGTAATATTATAAAAATTAGTAGAGATGAAGTACATTTTTTGGTTGTTCATGGTGATTTTACAAAACTCCATGCCTTAATGTTTAAGGCCACATCTAACGTAGACAGTTAATGTTTTAACAACTCTAAAAACAACATTCCAGTGAGGATAACATAAAATGGAAAGGTTTTGGCCTCCTTCCAGCTACTGGTCTGAATGTATTTGTCTAATTCTTATATTTATGTTAATGAATTCTTGTAAGATTCTGATGTTATTAATTATGCATCCTTCATTGGTAATCAAATGTTCTCTACCCTGTGGTCAGAAAGTGACTGGGAATTAAAAAATCACCTTGGTTTTTTTCTTTATCTTGATCTTTTAGGATTTTTTTAGTGAAAAAAAAGTTTTATTGCATTTATTGGTATAAGCTATATGACCTTTTAAAATGTATTGAGAAATTATATATCGATCTTTCTTTCTTTCTTTAACATCTTTATTGGAGTGTAATTGCTTTACAATGGTGTGTTAGTTTCTGCTGTATAACAAAGTGAATCAGCTATACATATACATATATCGCCATATCTCCTCCCTCTTGCGTCTCCCTCCCACCCTCCCTATCCCACCCCTCTAGGTGGTCACAAAGCACCAAGCTGATCTCCCTGTGCTATGTGGCTGCTTCCCACTAGCTCTCTATTTTACCTTTGGTCGATTTTTAATTGTTAACATGTATCAACTATTTCACTTATATATGTGTGTGTGTATATTTTTTCTCCAAATCCTCACTTTTGGGAGAAACTTTATGTACTCTTAGCATAAAACACAGTTTTCCAGATCACTATATTTGAAGAGAGAAATGTATTGTACCATGACATTGAAAGTATTTTGAGACAAGATGACACTGTATTCTAAGATTTAAATTGTTTCTAGATGAAGCTTGAAAATTCTTGGTTGGCTTTCCAAACCATTCAGGATTTGCCTTTTGACCCCAATTCTTTAAGCAGAGTACTTCTTATTGAGTCATTTATTAAGTCTGTCGGATCACTTGGCTTCTACTCAAACCATCTGAAAATACCATTTTCAAATTCTGCTACTTACTAGCTGTGGGAACTTGGGCAAGTTACTTGCCCTCTCTGTGCCTCAGTTTTATCATCAGTAAAATGGGGATAATACTAATACCTACCTCATAGGTTTATTAAGAGAATTAAATGGGTTAGTATGTTTAAAGTGCTTAGAACATAGTACAAATTAAGTGCAATATAAGTATTTGTTAAATTTTGAATGAACACAAAAAGAAATCATTACTTTTTCTTTTGTCTTGTAAATTAGAAAGCAGATCGAGCAAAGAGATTTGAATTTTTACTGAAGCAGACAGAACTTTTTGCACATTTCATTCAACCTTCAGCACAGAAATCTCCAACATCTCCTCTGAACATGAAATTGGGACGCCCTCGAATAAAGAAAGATGACAAGCAGAGCTTAATTTCTGTTGGAGAGTATGTTGGCATCTGTCTCTCTACTTTCTTCCCTCTCTCCTTCCTTCCCTTCCTCCTGCCCCCCTTCTACCTCCCTTCATACTTCCCTTTCTTCTTCACTTATTCAGTGTGATTTTATATTCAAAAAATATGGTTATTGTCAGTGTAAGTATGTTTTGGAGGCAACAATATTTCTTATCTCAGTAGAAGTCAATCAGTAAAAAGGTAGGCTGGTTCTACCAACTTCTCAGCAAGACTCTAGATAACCCTTCTTTTTTCAAAAAAGATATTAACCGTGTATACTGACTTAATTGACACCTTAGCATTTGGGTTGAATACGAAGGTATTTCTTTTTTCATTTCAGCTACCGTCACAGGCGCACAGAGCAAGAAGAAGATGAAGAGCTGCTCTCGGAGAGTCGGAAAACATCTAACGTGTGTGTTAGATTTGAGGTGTCACCTTCATGTAAGTACTTCATCATGTTGGTGTTTTTTGTTTTCAGTTTAGTTTTAGAAAATTTTACTTGGTTGTATTAATGAAATTATGAGAGCCTTGATTTTTTTTTTTCAGATGTGAAAGGAGGACCACTGAGAGATTATCAGATTCGAGGACTGAACTGGTTGATCTCTTTGTATGAAAATGGAGTCAATGGTATTTTGGCTGATGAAATGGTAAGGAGTTGTTAGCTCAAAACACATTCTTAGTTATCAGTAATTTTATGTAAATTTGAAATACCTGAGCTGAATTTCCCCCCTGGGGTTTGGAGGCTAATTGTTTTATTTAGTTATAACATAAAAGGCATTTGTGAAGTCTAGAATTGTTTCTTTAAGTAACCTCTAGAACATATACTTTCACAGGGCACAAAATTCTTAGTGAGATTTTCTCAGATGGTATAAAAAAAACCTCCTTGTACTTTTGTTCATGTTTGCACTATGGCCTCCAGGAAGCTCAGAGCCCTAGTGAATACCAAAATGGAGCATGAGTGTAACTTTTAATGGTCTGCCCATTGTGTCCTTTGTGCCTTTTCCTATCCTTTAGCTTTTAGTCTTACTTTCCTTGTCCCCTCTTTATTTCTTTTTGACCATTAATTTATGTTCCATGTTTTCATTGTAGGCTACCTGAAATCCTTTTGGGAATAAGGTGGCGATAGAAACCAAACGCTAAATGAATGAATGTATGCATGAGTGAATGTAAATGCCTCCATGTGTGATCAAAGAAAGTGTGAGGAACAAAAAAGTGAAGAGCATTGTTGAGTCTTGACAGTAGAGTGCCAGCTGGGAGTCAGGAAATGAGCTAAGGAATGATGGACATGCAGTTGTCCCTCCATGTCCGAGGGAGATTGGTTCTGTGACTCCCAGGGATACCAAAATCCATGGAAGCTCAAGTCCTTATATGAAATGGCATAGTACAGTTGGGCACTCTGTATCCGCGGTTTGCCATCCGCAGATTTTGATCTGTGGTTGGTTAAATGCCCGATGTGAAACCTGTGGATTTTGAGGGCAGACTGTGTAAAAAAAAGACCGAAGAGAAAAAGTAAGGCCATTTAAGATGCTAATTCATCAGGTCAGAGGAGTATATGAAGACCTGGTTTGGCATTTTAAGACCAAATGAATAAGGTGGGATTTAAGAGAGGGCAGTGATACTCATATATGTGACTCTGGAGCCATATTTACAATCACATATCCATATGGGCCACATGACTGTCGATGCTCTATAGCTTGTAGTGTAGTAGTCAGTCCCATAGGTACTCATCCCTGGCTAAGCAACTGTTAGGTGTGTGGCAAGTCCTTTAAATCAAGGGTCTGTAGCTCCTTATATTTAGTATTCTGGGTTGGAAACTGCAGTCAGCTCAGACAGGGAGGAGCTTAGTTAATTGGACAACAGAAAGATCAGGGTTTGCCTCACGCTCCTCTTGGCTGCAGCCTGTGTAGAGATCCTTCATATTGAAGTTATGCTGACACCAGCTATGTTTTAATTACTAAAAAGGGGAAAGATACTTTGAGTATAGAAAATTTGGAAAAAAGTTGAGAAAAAATTAAAAGTAAGTTATAATTTTGTTACCTCGAAATAACCATGGTTAACATTTTGGCATATTTCTTTTTAGTCTTTTTCCTCTGGTTGTATTTATTTTGCATAGTTGAGGTCGTGTTATATATGATTTGGTATTCTGATTTCTTCACATTCATACATATTTTCCACACAATTAAAACATTTTGGTAAGAATAATTGTTAATTACTGCATAATAATTAATCCTAGGGAGGTTCCATAATTTTATTCATTTCCTCCCTTATTGCTGGTCATATGGATTGGTTGATAGTATATATTATATATATGTATATTGTATATGTTGATTGATATATATGTATATATTTGATATATAATAATACTGTTATGAGAACCCTTGTAATTTAGTTTTTCTGCACCTCAAATTATTTCCATAGGATTTCTAGAAGTGCACTTACTTGGTTAAGGAGAATAAACATTTTAAGATTTTAATGCGTAACATCCATAAAACTCATCTCATAAGTGAAATATCAGATGGGATAAATGCTATAAAAATAGCTTTAAGCTTAGGTATATAAAAGCAATGTATACCTTGTATAGCGATAAAGCCAGAAACTGTTTTGAAAGGTCATACAGCATAGCACATAGTTCCCTTTCCCATAGGTTAGGTAGTGGATTCATGGGTGTTCAGTATATTATTTTTTAAAAAGTCCACTGGACTAGGTGATCTCTAGAGTCCTTTCTGGCTGCAAAGTTCATTTATGTTCTGTTCTTTTATGATTCATTAGGTCTTCAAGGGTGTGAGATGCAAGTATAGAGCTACATGCCCCTTGAAATGCATAGTCTGAATATTTCATGTCTGGGCTGTAATAATGTTGGGGTCAATGGGAAAGAAAGACCGGTATCTAAGCAGGCTGATAAAGGAAATGTGTCTTTGTGAAATACACGAAATTCCTAATTTTGCAAACTAGTAGAAAAAATAATATAGGTTGCTTGCTCCTTTAGGAGTAAAAGTCTCCTAAATAGAAAATTGCTTTGTTGAGCAACCTTCTAACTGCAAGTTCTTAGCTTCTTTTTGTGCTCAGGGTAAGTATTGAATTGGAATGTTTATTCATTTAAAAAAAAAGTCTTTTAACTTTTCCCTATGTGAGATAGTTGGCAAATATCTTTTGTAAAGTTGCTACTAACAAATGTTTCATTAAATAAAAAATGTTTATGGATTTCTTTTCCTTGTGATGATAACGCAGGGCCTTGGTAAGACTTTACAGACAATTGCTTTGCTTGGTTACCTGAAACATTACCGAAACATTCCTGGACCTCACATGGTTTTAGTTCCAAAGTCGACTTTACACAACTGGATGAATGAATTTAAGCGATGGGTCCCATCTCTTCGTGTTATTTGTTTCGTTGGAGACAAGGATGCGAGAGTAAGTGAGAAACAGGTTTCAAAAGGCAATCGAGGATAACATCATTCTGGGGTTAAGTTTTATTGCTATAAAAGACATTCGAGTTGACTGCTACTACTAAATAGCACTTAAGTTGTGCTTACTCTTTGTTAGGCTCTTTTGTAAGTGCGTTTTATATATTAATTAAGCTAATTCTCACAACACTCCTATGAGGTAGATGTGTTACCTATTCATAACAGAAAACCCATTATTATGCTTATTGGCATTTACTTTTAACTAGCTCATTAACCTAAGCATTTTGAATTGCACTTTTAAGTGATGTTTTATTTTTAAAAATCTTACTTTATTGACAGTCTATATTTTCAGCGATTCTATCATTTGTGCTGTTTTGATGCCAAAAATGTATCAATTTGCATTTCAATTTTTTTGTTTAAATTTTTTACTTTTGACTTTGACTTGTTTACATGCACACATGCACATGCACACACACATGAATGGAACTTTTTCTCTTTGTACAGAGAGCCTTGTGTTTTGTGTTTATGCATAGACACAGCTTTCAGTTTTGATCTTTGAATAGAAAAATACATGTGTGCATACATTCTTAGATAATATCAGAAATTCTGGGCTCTTGTTTAAAGTAGCTATTTGTCAATCTAGTAGGCTACAATTATTTTAGGACTGTTGAATTAATCTAAAAATAATGAATTATGCAAAAATACCAAAATGAATAATCAGTTTAGAAAGCATATGATTAAACTTGGTCTTTATTTTGCCTCCAGAGAACATAGTTTAGAGTAAAGATTTATTCTACTTTACATATTTAGATAGGTTATCAAAAGATATCCTCAAAAGAATGGTAGCATAATGAATTATGTGATTTTATTCTTATCATTTTGCTTGAAGAAAAATTACTTAAAGTTATTTAAATTTAACTTATAAATAATTTAAATATTGAAATACTGAGCTCATAAATATAGAATTACAGGCTTGATTCTTCCCTATGCCTAATATTTCGCAGTAGCAAATTAGTCACTTAGAAATCTTTCTGATTGCTGCTATTATATAATGTAATACCATTTCTTATAAAATTTTGTATTTCTAAAGTATTGATTTGTTTTGCTGAAATTATTCGTTTTATGTACGTATGTATGTATGTATGTATTTTTGGCTGCGTTGGGTCTTCGTTGCTGTGTGCAGGCTTTCTCTAGTTGCAGCAAGCAGGGCTGCTCTTCATTGCAGTGCGGCGGCTTCTCATTGCAGTGGCTTCTCTTGTTGCAGAGCACGGACTCTAGGCGCACGGGCTTCAGTAGCTGTGGCTCGCGGGCTCTAGAGCGCAGGCTCAGTAGTTGTAGCACATGGGCTTAGTTGCTCCGCGGCATGTGGGACCTTCCCGGACCAGGGCTCGAACCCATGTCCCCTGCATTGGCAGGCAGATTCTTAACCACTGCGCCACCAGGGAAGTCCCTGAAATTATTCTTGAAGGTCATAGATATTGAGAAATATCTAGGCTTGTGTTGTCATCATGTCTCAGTAAAAATGTATGTCAGTGGTTTTCGACTATATTATGTGGAATCCAAGGGTTTCATGAAGTGTCTCTGGGAGTTTTCAAGAAAGGGTGGATGTATTTAATTGGTGACTGCCCTATCTCTACCCCATGGGAGGTTGAAATTCTTCTAGACACTTCAAAAACTTCTTAACCATGAAAACTAACCTTCAAAGTCAATGTTTTGCAAATTGCCACTCATTAATGGGTTGGGGTTCAGTTTAGTGGGTGGTGACAACAATTTTTTAAAACATTGAGATAGAACAGAGTAGAAAGTAGCATTGAGGATATGTATTGCTTCTTTCTATGGACACGCCCTCAAACATGTATGTATATACTGGATTGCGACCTAAAATACAATTTTACTGTGGGCCATGGTCAAAGAGTTTGAGAACCAGTAATTGTTAATTACATAAATAATTAATGTGCCATATGCAGCACTTAAAGATTGATGTCATTATGTGTAGAGAAAATCCAGATCATTATTTATAGACAGATTTGAGCCTTTGTACCACATGGGATAGATATATTGGATCTTTCTATTTTCTTGGCCTTCTGTAAACACTTTATTAGGTCAGTATTTTGGTAATAAAGTATTTGATGTAGGCTACAGTAGGTATTTAATTGAGGTAGGAAATTATTAGAGAAAATCCTGATCCTGTTTGAAGCTAATGTAGTCCTGAAGTATTTAGAGGTATGATTCCTAAACATAGTTTTTGACCCCTTCCTTTCACACTCCAGAGGCATCAAAGGTCATGGACATGGAAACAGGAGATCTGGTCTTAATTCTGGCTTTGCTACTGACTGTGGTGTTGAATGAATCTCAAAGGGCCTTAATTTTTGTCACCTATAATATGAGAAATTTTGGATTATGTGATCCTTATTTAATATTCTATCAAGATATTTAACTCTGAAACTATCAAGTAGTTACACAAATTTCAAAGAAGAGCTAATTTAAATTAAAATATGTGTATGTTCTATGAAACTGTACGAGGAATCATTAAACTGAGTATTTCACAAAATCAAATAAGGGTAAGGTATATGCAGGACTAAATAGGGTCTGGCACCCTGGTTCTTTTTATTTTGCCTCTAACTCCCTAATGTCTTAATTAACTTTTTGAATACCACTTCCCAGGGAGCAGCTGAGATCTACAAAGGCCTTTTATCTATCCTCTACTTCAGTCCAGGCAATTCTTTTATACATAGTGGGCACTCATTGAATATTTGTTGAAAGAGTCCCTCGCGTGTTTGATGCATAACTGAATTTATGAAATAATGACTTTGCAGTGAACAGTCAATTTTGTTTATGCACTGTAACTTCAGATTTACAGTACTAACCAGTCCCTTCTCAATGTAGATTTTGCTGCTCCCTGTTAACCTTTGTGGTTTTATTTTGACCTGTAATAAAAAATAATCTGGAATTCAGTTAATACAAGTTAAAAATGCTTTCAATCAACTTGGCTACCACATTGGCCACTGCCTATGAAGATTTAAAAATAGTTTTAAATAGTCTCACTGTTTTAAATAGACTCATGTACCGAGAGAGAGCAAGTCCCCTTTATAAAATCACATTTGTAGTCTCATAACATCAGGAATTTCACAAAAACATTAATGGGCTTTCATGACCCCTTAACAAAATTTATGACTCATCCCTGCTAGAAAGTGAAGGAGACATACAAGAGATCTCAAAAGGTTGGAATCACTCATATATGTTGAGCTTTTTCCATTTATCGAAGTGCTATCATGTTGGTAATGCTTGGATTTTGGTAAGAGTATGGTATTCAGAAAGTAGTTCCTTTGCCCATGTCCTTTTGATCCTTTGTGGTATGAAGAGAGAGCCTAGTAATTGTCATCTTCTGGTGATATGAACTTCTCCGGTTCATTGAATATGCTGTACTCGTTTAATGGAAGCCTTTGCTTCTCTTTTGTTGATGAAAAATATTAGCATGTCATACAGATAATTGACCACAAAAGTATCTTTGGGCCTCAGATTTCCTATCTGTAAAATGGATGAGACCGAATGATTCCAAGGGTCTCTTAGAATTCTTAATAGTCTGTTGATGCTTTAATTCTGTCAACATATTCTAATATAAGGAACTTTATTTTGCATCAGGCTGCTTTTATTCGTGATGAAATGATGCCAGGAGAGTGGGATGTTTGTGTTACTTCTTATGAGATGGTAATTAAAGAAAAATCTGTATTCAAAAAGTTTCACTGGCGATACCTAGTCATCGATGAGGCTCACAGAATAAAGAATGAAAAATCTAAGGTAAGCTAGTTCTCAACATCTTTATTAAAGTTTTCTTTTAACTACAATTTCTGTTTGTTTACTTCTCTGTATTCAGAATTAAAAAAGTGATAGAAGGTTGTGATTTTATTCACAGAATGTGAAAGAAAATCAGTTTTTAAAATGATTTTGAAGTTTAAATGATTGAATATAAGACAAATGAAAATTGAGCCCAGTTTTTATGTAAAGAAAATTAGGTGTTCATTTGCTATAACTGTTGCAGCCTAAGTAACTCTGTTATGCTACAGTATTTTAATATTTTGGCAATATTTGGTGTATAAATGTCATTTGCATTGGTTTATTTTTTGAGGAGCTACCTTACGTGTATTCATATGGATTAGAAAAAATCATTTCCTAGAATTATCTGACTTGTGTGAATTAGAGTGTGGTGTTAACATTGAAAAATACCAACATTTCTTGCCATTCAACTCCATCAACAGTAGGAAAAGCGTCAATTATTATGATGAACCTCTCTTTGGATCACTGGGCTGCTTTGGGAGAACCAGGGACACAACTGAAGCAAAATCACCAGGTGGTGCTTTTCAAATTAGAGTTAATACCCGATAAGAGGACGCATGTTAGAGAATAATTGTTAATTTAAGAGCACTATAAAAATGTGCATTTTTATTGATAAGATTACTGTTCTTTTATACTTTTTGTGCTTTAATTTTTGTGGTTTTATATTTAGAAAGTTAATATAAGATATTCGGGGAAAATGGGCTCAAGTGTGGTGCTTAAAAATTGTGACCAGGCCAAGTTAGAAGTTGGCTAGGCATGGTGGATGAACATGATTGTCAGGGAGAAGGCGATAGTGTTGTATAGTGACTAGCCTGAATTCCATAGAGTTCTGACTGTTTCTGTGGACCCAAAATGGAAAAAATAAATTTTTTAAAGCGGGGGAACGGTCTCAGGTGTGACTATGATCTGCATTCTTGTAAGTGTAGAAATGCCTAGAATATTTTGTTCAGTTGTGCTTCACTGTGGCAATGTCACCTGAACCAGGATATTTTGCCACAGAAAATTAATTTTCAAGTTTTATTTTATTCAAAACATGTATTGGGTTGGATGAAGAACTGATGAACATTCTAATAAATAAAACAATGTTGACGTAACTATTATTTTTCTAGCTTTCAGAGATTGTTCGTGAGTTCAAGTCAACTAACCGCTTGCTCCTAACTGGAACACCTTTGCAGAATAACCTGCATGAACTCTGGGCACTACTCAACTTTTTATTGCCTGATGTCTTTAATTCTGCAGATGTAAGTTTGTCATACGTTTTAAGTGTAATTTTCTTATGTTCACAGACATCTGTTTTCAAAGCATAGAATGTAGATTGAAATTGATAGTTCTTTTTCATTTGTAATTCTTTATTTGTGTTTTGATTTTCTCAGAAAGGTGCTCTTAAGTAGAAATTTTTTCAAACGGGGATATTTAGAGAAATAATGTTTCTTTTCTTTGAGATTATCCTGCCTGTTAAACTTTGCCTATATAATAACATTGCTACCACAACTTATGACATAAGGTAGACTGAGTTCAGAATAGTGCTTTCTAAATTTTCTTTTAATTAAATTGGAAGGGTTTTCTACATACTAGTTTGGCAGGTGGAGTCATTGAAATAATCTTTAATTATTGCAGGTATTAACATTTGGTGAGTACTAAAGAGCTTATAATATGTGATGTGAAAAGCAACATATTTTGTAAATGTATGATTTATACTGTTTTTATCATTAACATAAGGTTATGCTAGTGCAGCAAACAGAATTGAATGATTTAAGGACTTTGGAGCTTGATTTTCCTCATTACTGATATTAATTGATAATAAAAGTACCAAGTTCAGCTACTATTGGTTTGTATACCTTATCTTGCTTTTGTTCATTTTTACTGTTTGATTAACATTTTCATTAGCATGTCTTCGATTTTTTATTCTTATTCCTACTCCTTTTAACTGGATACAATGCTACTATGGTATGGGGAAGCCTAATAAAAGCTTTTTAAGGAAAACCTGCTGATGGAGTGCCTCTATAATGCAGTTCAGATTTTGTTAACTGCTCCAGTATTTTATCTGTTTTCAGAAGTAAATAATATTGGCCATCACAGTTAACATATTTTTACAGTGCTTTTAAAATGAATTATTGCTATATGAGTTGTATAAGAATTTATAGAATACTGCATTTATTAAAAAAAAAACTGTGCACTTACTGCAGAATTTTCACCCCTCCACAGGACTTTGATTCTTGGTTTGACACTAAAAATTGTCTTGGTGATCAAAAACTTGTGGAAAGACTTCACGCAGTAAGTAATAGCAGACAGGAAAATTTAGTAATTATATATATATAACTGAGCTAGAAAACAAGCTGCTATAGAATCTGTTTGAACTTGTGGATTTGCTTCTGGGCTCAGTCTTAGTGTTTTTCCCTCTCGACTTTTCTAATAGCCTCTTTGGGAGGCAAACTCCCACTGTATCCTCAGCTTCTCTATGGAACAGCTCTTCTGCTTTGGCTCTCTCCCCAGGATAATGTGGTTCTTTCCCATAGAGGCTGTTCACTCTCCCGTACCCCACAGGTCCTTGAGATTGCATCAGTATTCTCTTAGTTCCCCAATGCCATTTCAAAACCACTGCTTCTCCACTGTCATGTGTAAAACTCTTCCTTTGAGGCTCAAGTTATCTTGCAAGTCCATCCTCCGTCCATTCTTTTCTCTGTCATCTACTCATTACCAGGTGACCCCCTCACATTCATTGAACACCAGTTTCCCCTTCTTTGTTAACAGCTTCTTGTATCCTTCTCTTTCACTCATATTACTCCATTTGTATCTGTCCTGTTATCTCACAGAGATATCCAGTGCCTGGACTCCTGCTTTACCCCCATCTGTCAGACCATTTCTGTTACATTTTCTGTATGCAGCAATGAGCCCATGTTCTATCACTTGAACCACTTTTTTTTTTTGCCAATATCTCAAACTCCCTTGCTCTCTTGATCTGCCATTTCTGCCCTAAAAGCCCTAAACTGGAATTATGTAACTGTCCTATGGGTTTGAATTCTGCTTCTACAACTTACTAGCAGAGTGACCTGCTCTGTACTGGGGCTGCTCAACACTGATAAAGGAGATTACACCCACTGTACAGGTTGGAGCCACTACAGTTTCATGTTCCCTAACGTAAGCTAGGATTTGATGATGTTGGTGATCCTTCAACATGGCCTTCCTCAGCATTCTTTCTCATTTCCTAGAACAGCTATTTCAGACTTTCCCCAGTCTCCCCAAGACCTCTAACCCAGGTGTTCCCTGCCCTCCTCCTTTCTCAGCAAGTACCATCATTCCTTTCTCAAAGAGAAAATAGAAGACATTAGGTAGGAACTCCTTCAAGGATATCCATCTTCCAAGGATATCTGCATCTGTGTTACCTCTGTTTGAGTGGAAGAGGTCTTCTTTCTCCCAGCAATGGCTAATTGTTCCAACGTGAACCCTGGATCTCATCTTTTCCTGTTTCCTTATGGACTTTTCCCCTTGATTTATCCTTTTTATTGACTGAATTTTCTACCTCTCCTTCCATGTTGGCTCTTTTCCTTCAACAGGTAAATATGCTCAATTATCTCCCTTATTAAATCCTAACCCACACTTAGATGCCCCCACCTCACATACACAGAACAGTACTCCCTCAACACTTTGTCCTTCTCGAGCTGTGATTCTGGTTTATTACCTTGATGGCTAAGCTATTTGAAAGTTTAGTTTATCCCCTCTATCTCCACCACCAAATCTCCTATTTGCTCCTTTTTTTTTTTTTTGGCCGCACCATGCGGCATGTGGGATATTAGTTCTCGACCAGTGATCAAACCTCTGCCCCCTGCATTGGAAGTGTGGTGTCTCAACCACTGGACCTCCAGGGAAGTCCCTATTCACTCTTTTTAAAAATGTACACCTATAATTTTAATTGGCTTAGTGGAGTTTTGTGAGGAAGTGGGTATAGATGCATTTGCTATTTTTTGTCTGCTGTTTTTAATGAGAGTCTCAATCTTTCTTTACAGATAATACTAAAAAAAAAAAAAAACCCCATGTATTGTCCACTTCTCCCTCTCTCCCCCTACCCTGGAAAAATGTAAACTTGGTGTGGCAGAGACCCTGTCTATTTTCCACCACATTGTGCCCTGTGTGCCTGGTCCAGAGTAACTGCTCATTAAACATTTATTGACTTGAAGCCCTAACAGTCATCATGCTTTATGTAAATATTTATTTAGAGTTAAACAGAACAAGTCCAGAAACAAATGACCTTATGTAATAGGGAATTTATTGCAAGAATGCAGAGGAGTAGAAGACAAATCTTCCAAGAATCTTGTAACACAAGTTGTAGTACAGCTGGGCCTCTGATAGCACGAACTTGGTCAACTCTGGGGAATGTTTACTCTGTCTCTGGTGGGTCCTATTCACTCCTGAATCCATTGACCACTAGAGTTTATCCATTAAATACAATTGAAACTTACTTAACAAGTGTTGTGATTTCAGTTACTTAGTTCAGGGTATACCTTTTGGTCAGTGCCCTAGCGTCTCTGTAATATTTAGTACCGCTAACCACTCCTGCTTTAAGAGCTTTCTGTTTAGTGTCTGGGGTATGGGATGGATTTTCTCTTACCTCTTTGGCTATTCTTTTCAGTCCCAACCATGGTCTTTTCTTTCTCTGTCCCTGAAAGTTTAGTGTTTCATAGGGCTTTGTCTTTGGCTTCCTTTTTCATATGTGCTCTCCCTGGGGGTTCACTCCCATAGTTTCAGCTACCACCTCTATACTTATAACTCCCAAATTTCTCTCTCCTTGTCTCTCTCCTAAGCTCTAGACTTACATATCCCACTGCCTTTTGAGTCTTCTGCCTAAATGTCTCACAGTCAGTTGAAACTCTTAAAAATGCCACTTAGACAAATTTAAGAGGCCCAAGCAGGAAACCAGAAGTCTTCGTTTACACTTCCCTTTTCCTTACCTCCCATGGATCTCTAGTAATAATAGCCACAGTTTACCGATGTCTACTGTGGTTAAGCTCTACACATGTACTACCACAAATTGTCACAGAAGCCTTGAAACTAGGTGTCTTTATCCCCATTTAAAAATGCTTGGCATACACAAATACCATAAATCTATATGTTTTGGATGAATGGATGAGGAAACAGGCTTGGAAAAGTTAAAAGAACTTGCCCAGCTCACAACAGCTAATCAGGGACTGAGCTGGATGTAGAATCGGCCTGATCTGGGTTTGATTTCTGCTTCTACCACTTACTAGCAAGGTGACTTTGGTGACATTACTAACATTGAAATAATTGCCTTTCCCTCAAAGATTTATTGTAAGGATTTAATACTCTATCAAGTTCATGGTGTAGTATTTGGCACATTGCAGGTGCTCTAGAGATTTTTTTTTCTTGTGATAGAATTTGCCTTGCAGGTATACACTGATTGTTTCATGTTTTTTCTCTTTTCATTCGTATCTTCCTTAACATTGAACCATTTTCTCCTCATTCATATAGTTAACCATTTTTAAATGGCTTGAATTTTTGTTTCACTTTTAGAGACTCTTGGATCCATACTCTGACTTCAGATTTCCTCTCAGGTTTAAAAATATTGTATGACAGCAGATTTTTAAAAAAAGTATATTTTGTACTTTTTCAATAGTCAATAATCTTACTGTCTTAATTTTTAATGTCTTTTCTGCCATCAAATCATGAACGTCTAATTTAGGTCCCCTATTCTGAGCCTGTAATGGGCCATTACTTGGTTCTTTTTTACCAAGAAAGTTGGCAACTGGTGTTGGTAGTGTTTTTCAGATTATACAGTGGGAAGTAAATTTCACATTAGGGTGTTGTCAATGAAATAAATGGTTTATAATATTGAATGTTTTATAAACTTTTATAAAAACTCTCACTTTTTAGGTTTTAAAACCATTTTTGTTACGGCGTATAAAAACTGATGTAGAGAAGAGCCTGCCTCCTAAAAAGGAAATCAAGATTTACTTGGGATTGAGTAAAATGCAGCGAGAATGGTGAGCTATTATATTTCCATTAGAATTTATTTATTAAAAATTGCTTGGTAGGGCTTCCCTGGTGGCGCAGTGGTTGAGAGTCCGCCTGCCGATGCAGGGGACACGGGTTCGTGCCCCGGTCCGGGAAGATCCCACATGCCGCGGAGCGGCTGGGTCCGTGAGCCATGGCCGCTGAGCCCGCGCGTCCGGAGCCTGTGCTCCGCAACGGGAGAGGCCACAACAGTGAGAGGCCCGCGAACCGGGAAAAAAAAAAAAAAAGCTTTGTAGTGGTTCAGTTGTGCCTTTAGTTCAAAAATTACATTTTTATGTTTAAATGCCAAGTTAAGTAGTTCAGATATTTTAATAGAAAATTGATGAGTATTTTATTTAACCTTTAGGAAAGAGCATGGGCCTTGGAGTCTATAGACCTGTGTTTGAGTCAGTGCTTTGCCTCTTAATAGCTACTTAGCTTGGACAAGTTATGTAATCTCAGTTTCCCTTCTGTAAAATGGGGGTAATAATACTTAGCTTATAAGGATGTTAGGGTTAAAGGGGATAATGTCACCGGCACATTTGCTAGTTATTCTTGCTTTTTCCATCAATGAAAAAAGCAAGCTTGTATTGATAAATACAAGCAGAGCAGGAAATTGACAAGAGGAGTCACAAGGAATCATAAATTTAAACATAAAATTAAACATGTTAGTAATGTAATAATGCTACTAAGAGAAGCAAAGTGTTGCTTATATAAATAAAATTAGATAATTTATAATATACAGTGACTTCTCTATTATTGAAGCCAGTATAGAGGAGTGGTAAAGAGTATATTTCTCTGGACTCAGACGTTAAGATCAAACCCTCGCTTTGTCCCTTTCTGTGGCTCTGAATAAATTGTTTCACTTCTTTTAGCTGCCTGAATTTCCATCTGTAAAATGGCAGTGACCCTAGTACTTACCTTGGAGTTGTAAAGATTTAACAAGATGATTCATATACCTGGCACTTGCACTCAGTGCAAGTTGGCCGTCGTTATAATTAAATATTATTACTGTCCAGGTGGATATGTAGGTCTGTTTTCTCCTGGGTGAAGGTCTAGAAAAGACAATAAAAATGTTTATAGGATCAGAAAAAAATGACCTATGAAGACAGGTATAAGAAATTGCAATTGTTTTTAACTCAAACAAGTAAAAGCCAGATACCAATTTTCAGCAAATATTGTAGTTATTAAATATTAATAATTATCAGATGTAGTTGTCTGAATTGTTACCAGCTGATGGCAATTTTTAGCAATGGATAAAGCAGGAGGAAATAGGTTTATAGGCAACATACAAGTTAAAATATTCAGATCGTCACTATTTTTTGGTTTTGCTGATCAAATTTAGTCTCAAATCAAATCTTTTTGTTTTTCTTTAAATAGGAATCTAAGCAGATCACCAAAGGGACATTAATTTTTTTCCAAAGGGACATTTCTTGATGGCATTAAGCCTTTATAATAGTTGATGATTAATTATAGTTTAAAATTTTAGGTATACAAAAATCCTGATGAAAGATATTGATGTTCTAAACTCTGCTGGCAAAATGGACAAGATGCGGCTCTTAAACATTCTGATGCAGCTTCGAAAGTGTTGTAATCACCCTTACCTGTTTGATGGTGCTGAACCTGGTCCACCGTATACCACTGATGAGCACATTGTTAGCAACAGTGGTAAAATGGTAGTTCTTGATAAACTGTTGGCCAAACTCAAGGAACAGGGTGAGTTACAAATCTTCAAATTAATGTGAAGTAACTTAATATTGTATATGAATAACATTTTGCATAATCATTGGTCATTCATTCATTCACTTGTTCAGCACACATTGTTGAGTATTTACTGTTTGTCAGGAATTGTCCTATGGGCTGGGTATACAAAGATGCACAAGACAACAGTCCTTGCCTTGTAGATGCTCACAGTACAGTGAGGAGGAATAGTTGCAGGTCACTGTGATAGTGCTGTGATATGCTGAGAGATTGGGAGTTGGGGAAGTCTTCACAAAGATGATGTTTGAGGTGAGCACGGGAGAATGTGTAGGAGTAAACCATGAGAAAAAGGAAGGGAAGGGTGTTCCACATCTTCAGTGAAGCAGAGGTGTGAAAGAAGGGAATGTAGAGCTTGTGGTATTTGGGTAGAGTGGCAGTGGATGAGTCTGGGAAGATGGATGGGGCCATTACAAAAGGCCTTTTACACTATGATTTAAGGAGTTTGGACTATTTTGAAGGTGGTGGGGGTGGTCATAGAACATTTGGCTGTGGACAGTGATGTGATCAGACTTGTATGTTAGGAAGAGAAGCTTGGAAGCAGCATGGGGGTGTATCTACTGAGGATGAGAGACTAGAAACATCCTCAGGATGGAGTAAAGGCAGATTTTATTTTATTTATTTATTATTTTAAAAATTTATTTTTTTTATCATTTAAATTTTATTTTATTTATTTTTTATACAGAAGGTTTTTATTAGTTATCTGTTTTATACATATTAGTGTATATATGTTGATCTCAGTCTCCCAATTCAACCCACCACTTCCTCCCTCTTGGTGTCCGGACGTTTGTTCTCTACATCTGTGTCTCTATTTCTAGTAAGGGAAGATTTTAAATCATCTCAATATGTGTGGAGGATTTTGAAGATCTTAAAAATGTGTAACTCAACAAATGCATACTTCTGTATTGTATCCCTTGAAGGTGTGTGTGTGTGTGTGGTTAGTGGAGTGTTCATGTGCTATATATTTATATTGCATATGATGTTTACTTTTATTTTTGTAACTTTCAAGTTAGTTTTACACAAGATGAACCACTTGCTTTTTTTGGTGAAATGTTTTAGGTTCAAGGGTTCTCATTTTTAGCCAGATGACTCGCTTGCTGGACATTTTGGAGGATTATTGTATGTGGCGTGGTTACGAGTATTGTCGACTGGATGGACAAACCCCACATGAAGAAAGAGAGGTGAGGAAGAGAAAATAAAACAAGACTTGAAAAATCAGAGCTCAATTAAGCCACGTTTTTCATCATTAGGTAGTTTTGAACTTTGGCCTTTTCTTTAGCTAGGTGCATTGAATTTCTCACTACCATCTCTCTCTCTTTGAGATCTTTAGCTGGACTTCCATTACACTGGCTCTTTAAAAATCTTTCTTTCCAAGGTTTTCAAAGACATCCTAAGTTATCTATTACATCCTTACCTCCTCTAATCACTGCTGTCTCTGGCCTTTTGACTACTTGTTTCTCAGTTTACTCTTTGACCCCTGATTCTATGTCATTTTCTTTTCTTGATTTGCCTCCTACATTAGAGCCTCGCCATTCATGGAGCTTAACAGTTGAGATTGTTTCAATATATGAGCAACCATAGACTCATGAGACAGTAATTTGTAAAGGGAATGATCTCAGTCTTACAGAAATTTTGTACAACTGAAATGGGACAACATAGGTGTAGGAGCTTATCATGCACTTGGATTTTGGAGTACTAAAAGGTTGGTGTGCAGGAATGAGTCACTTAGCTAATGAGGAAGCCTGCCTAGCACCCACTAGTTTTCTATAATTTGGAAATTCTTGAAGATTTTTAGATGATTTCTCATGAATGTCAGGGGTCTAATGTATTTTAAGCCCTTTAAAGCACTTTTTTTTGAGGGAGAGGGCTTTGCTAATTTATCTTCTCTTTTCTGTGATCCTTCAGGGCTCTGTCTTTGGCCTCTGTTTTAAGTCTATACTCATGCTCTGGGCAGAGATCGTGATTTCATGGTATAGTGGAAAATGCATTGAACTTGGTTTCAGAAGACCTGAACTTAACACCAACTCCACCACTATGCGTGCAAGCTATTTAATCCTCTGAGCCTCAGTATCTTTGACTCTTTATTATAAGGGTAATATTAATGCTTAGGCTTCTGTTTTCCTGACAGTGTTGTGAGGATCACTGCATATAATATGTATGAACAGAGTTTTTGTACTATGTAGTGCAGTATAGCCCACAGGTCATGAAAGTGCACACAGGCCTTTTCACCTCTCAGCTCTAGGACCCCTTCTCAGGCCACAAAGACTCTCAGCCTGTGTCCCTCTCCTTCCACAGCTGCAGTGGGCACTCTGTCCCTTGTGTGCCTCCTTAGTGAAACCTGGCATAGTGTACGATAGTGTCCACAGCAGGAGCACAGGCCCTTTTCACATTAAGGGTTTCCCTGCTACCCACTGTGGGGAAACAGTTGTGGTAATATTTATAAATGAGGACGTTTCAAAGCTTATGCTGTTCCCTGCTCTTTAGTCTTTTACCCTCTCTGAAATGGTAACTTGAATCTTTATTGGGCTTTTGCTGATTTATTCCTGGGAATGAATTTCTCCAAATCCACATTAAGCATAGTACCATTCAAGATGGCCCTTCTTCCCGGAATGAAGATGATACTAAGGCAGAAGAGTAGGTGCTTTCTGATCTCAAATAGCCAATTTGCATTTCTGTCTAATCTCTCTGCTCATGAATAATGTGGACTTTACCTAATTATGCTCCAATTATCTGGTTTCTTAAAATGTTAAATAATGTTCTCCTTTTAGAGACTTTGAATCACATGCTTTGACTTTAGATATAGCAAAGTGAGGGACTTCTCTGGCGGTCCAGTGGTTGAGACTTTGCCTTCCAGTGCAGGGGGTGCGGGTTCGATCCCTGGCTAGGGAGCTAAGATCCCACATGCCTTGCAGCCAAAAATCCAAAACATAAAATAGAAGCAATATTGTAACAAATTCAATGAAGACTTTAAAAACGGTCCACATCAAAAAAAAAAATCTTTAAAACAAAAAAGATATAGCAAAGTGAGAGCTGTTCGTTTTGTTTTGGAAATGTCCTGCCTTCCCATTATGTTGTTGTTCAGACAAGCATTTCATCTATTTTCCTAGTAAGAAGGGGAAGACTACCTTTAATTCCTTACTCGATTCATTTGCGAGCTGTTAATAAGCAATTCTTTCTCAATAGCAGCTGGATTTGCCCTTTCTCCATTGCTACAGCTAAATACAGCTAGCTCCTCACTTTTATGGGGAAAGGAACTAACATTTGTCAAGCAACGACTATGAGCTAGGCAACTTAGAGTTCCAGCTGAATTCTCCCAGCAGCCCAGTAAAGTATTGGCATAATTTTCTCCACTTGAAACTGTGTCTCAGAGAGGTTAAATGCTTGCTGAGAACCACATGTGTAATAAATGGTAGAGTTATGATTCACGCTCAGGTTTTTGCTATTTCCTCTACACCAAATTGCCTCTCACTACACCATGCTGCTTTCTATACTGCCCCCTCTACATGCTGTATGGACTGCGGCAGAGTCACCTTCTCTGTCTGCAACTTTTGACCATGCCATTCCATAGAACTTCCTGTATTTTGCGATTATGAAAGTAATATATGATTGCCAAGGAAATCTTGAGAAGAAAAGTATTTCTGGCCAATATTTTTATGCATATATAATATATAAATAATTAATATTATACTCTATGCACTACATATGAAGTTCAGTATCCTGATACTTTTTACTCAACATTATATTGTACTTTCCTATATCAGTAAAAAAATCATTGTAAAAATAATTTTAGTGTGATATTTCATCCTGTGGACATACAATAAATAATTTATCCCCCTATTGTTGATCATTCAGGTTGTTTCCAATTTTTCACTATTATAAATAATGCTTAAGTAAAAGTCCTTATACATAAATCTTTGTGCCCATCTCTGATTATTTCCTTAGGATAAATTCCTAGAAGTGGAATTACTGGGTCAAAGGGTATGAACACTTTTAAGACTCTTGATGCATATTGCCAAATTGCTTTCCAGAAAGGTTGTACCAATTTACACTCCCAGCAGCAATGTATGAGAGTGCCCGTCTCACCGCCCCCTCGTCAACATTGAGTATATCATTTTTTTAATCTTTAAAAAATGGTATTATGTTGTTTTAATTTGCATTTATTTGATTACTAGTGAGATTGAACATTATTCTTGTGTTTATTAGCCATTCGTACTTGTTCTTTTGTGTACTGTCCTTTTTTTTCTCATTTTTCTATTGCGGTCTTAGTGTTTCTTTCTAATTAATTTGTATGAGATCTTTATATAGCAAGGATATTAACATCCTATTAATTTTTAAGACTCTTCACTGAATATCCCTGGATTACCTTCCTGATTTTCCTCATTACTTCCCTGTTTGCTCCTTTTCACCATATGGAAATAAACCTACTTACCTTTCCCTCTATCTGTTGCTCTCATTCCCATTTCTAAACTTTTATCTCTCTTGGTTGGTCTTCTATACCTTCTTTATTAATTCTTCATAAATTAATGGGAATGAAGTTGAGATATCTGACATTTTACCCCCTAGATATATTTTAGCTCCCACTCAATTAAAACATTTTCACTATTATTATTTTAAAATAATTTAAATGATTGATTACTTGCTTAGTTAAATTTGTCTTTGTGATTGTTCTTTTTATTGATGTAAGCTTCTAAAGGTTAGGAACGTTATGTAATACACTTTTTACTGTACACATAGTACAGTTTATAGATAGATGCTTAAATATTTTTGAAGATGGAAGAATATTACAAAGTGGGGTTTTGAGCATGCATGTTAAAATGTTTATTTCTTTCTTAAGGACTCCGGTAATATAATTTGATTTTTCTCTCTTTTTCTTCCATCTCCTGTCAATTAAATAAAGGAAGCAATAGAGGCCTTTAATGTTCCTAATAGTAGCAAATTCATCTTTATGCTGAGTACCAGGGCTGGAGGTCTTGGAATTAACTTGGCAAGTGCTGATGTGGTTATACTATATGACTCAGACTGGAATCCACAGGTTGATCTACAAGCTATGGTTAGTAATCTTTAATCGTATCAGAAATTTACCTTAGCTCGGAAAACTATTGTTATTTATACAGCACAAAGGTAATTTATGATAAAAGGGTAACAACAGTCTTTGGGGGATTTTGTAGATGTTAAAATAGATTTTTCTGGAAAACAAAGTTGCTGTGCTAATTGCAAAAAACAAAACAAAAACAAATACACCCCAAGCCCAACTATAGCATTTGTGTGTTGATTTTGGCTTTTATCATGAAACAGAAATGTCATTTTTTCCCACTCCCAAATATTGAAGAGGGCACATACATATGTTTTAATGAAAAGGGTTTAAAAATTAGTCTTTCAGTATTAATTTCCTTAACAACTAAATATATTAAAATCCTTAGCACTGAAATTGGGAGAGATAGGGTTTTAATTTCTGTTATAAAACAATTGGGGCAAGAAGGTAAAAAGGTAACAAAGGAATATATTCCAGGAAAACATTTGCTACCTAAGGACACCATCAGAAACTACGCTATGTTTAAAAAAGATTCAGGGAGCTTTTCTTACCTTTCATCATGGTATCATTTATTGAACTAGAGCTACAACTTGAGTCACTGTGACTCAAGTTTTGAGATTATATATAATTTCAGAGGTAAAAAGATAAAACATAGCTATGCATTCAAAATCCCAAGAATTTATGGGACAACTGACTGTCTTTGGAAATGATTAAAGTCATATGCCAATGAGACAGAGCTTAGAAGTAGTCCCTTTTCTTTTATAATAGAGAATTGAAAATATTGACCATCGGGACATTTTAAAATCCACATGCTTTGGCATAATTGTTACTGCTTTAGGTACCAAACTGCATGTTTGATGTGACTAAGTTGGAGTAAGCCCCAGTAAGTTACAGTGTTACTGAACTGGAAAACTTACTGGTGACACTTTATTTCCTTAAAAGTGTTAGAGGATAGCTGATCTTTCACGATTTACCGATTTGAGTTTGAAATGTAAATATGTGTAGGGGTGTTGCATTCTCTCTCAGTGTGCTGTGTTGAAACTGTTACTGGCTCTAGTGTTTTTATATTTAGTACAAGGCCTGTTTCTTTGATTTTTTTTTCTCGACCAGCCTCCTCCCTTCACCTATTTGCCCTGGCAGCTTCTTGTGTTTTAAAAACACTCCCCCTGCATTGAACATTGTGGTACATGACTCTTTGAATTATGGTTTTCTCAGGGTATATGCCCAGTAGTGGGATTGCTGGGTCGTATGGTAGTTCTCTTTTTAGTTTTTTAAGGAACCTCCATACTGTTCTCCATAGTGACTGCTAAAAAAAAAAAAAAAAAAAAAAAAGGTCATGAAGAACCTAGGGGCAAGATGGGAATAAAGACACAGACCTACTAGAGAATGGACTTGAGGATACGGGGAAGGGGAAGGGGAAGCTGGGACGAAGTGAGAGAGTGGCATGGACATATATACACTACCAAACGTAAAATAGATAGCTAAGTGGGAAGCAGCTGCATAGCACAGGGAGATCAGCTCGGTGCTTTGTGACCATCTAGAGGGGTGGGATAGGGAGGGTGGGAGGGAGAGAGACGCAAGAGGGAAGAGATATGGGGACATATGTATAACTGATTCACTTTGTTATAAAGCAGAAACTAACACACCATTGTAAAGCAATTATACTCCAATAAAGATGTTTAAAACAAAAACAAAAACACTCCCCCTAGCTGTTTATATGTTATCAGAACTTGCCACCTGTCACACCTTTACCAACTGTAAACCATAGGACCAGTTCAAGACCATACAGTAAGGGTATTAATAGCCCATTAATTTTTATGACCCTTTATTACAGATCCCTGAATTGCCTCAGTAAACAGAAAGAACTGCTTGCTGATGAGAGAAAGCTGACTTTTGCCACCAAAGCAGCCCTTATTAACTAATTTGCCCCTCACTTAAAAAACTCCTTGCTAGTGTGGAAGATGTTTGTATTTAAGGGCTTAAAGTTACTTAGTAACTTAATCCAGAAGCTTTCAGCTCTCTTTAGTCCTCATCTTAAAGGGGTTTTGTCTGTTGTCCTTCTGGAAATTTCCATTAATGGTACGGCAGAATATTTGCAGATTTCTGTGTTCCCAGGGGTCTCTAGATATTCTTAATATTCTTTACCCTCGTTTCAAAAATGGCAGGTCTAGAGAGATCAGGAACTAATTTTTATTTTCAGAATTTTATAGCATAAGCTGGCTATACCATACATTTTATCCAGAAGGCCCAATGTCTTATATTAGGATTTTTTTCTACTAGGATCGGGCACATCGTATCGGTCAGAAGAAGCCAGTACGTGTATTTCGTCTCATCACCGACAACACCGTTGAAGAAAGGATTGTTGAAAGAGCTGAGATAAAACTGAGACTTGACTCAATTGTCATACAACAAGGTATTTATACGTGTAAACTGAATTAGGTGTTCTTTTTGAAAAACACGTGCAATTTTCTTCAGAGGAGATTACTTTTAATGAAAGTTGACCAAAATCTGCAAACTTAGTAAAAGAAAAAAGTAAAATTAAAAAAAATGCTAATTTAAATCTGCCTATTTTGAAACCTGGCATTCAGTATATGGAGTAGGTACTTGAACATCACTAGCTTATAGCTGAATGTCAGTGGCATGTCTTTTGAAGTACTTGGTATTATTTAGCAGATAAAATGTTTGGTTTAAAAATTTTAGAACATGTATTAGAGGGTGCCTTTTCATACAGAACAATTTGATCTGAGAAATGAAGTTTGAACATGAAAAAATGTTTCTGTCCTATGTTTTAACTGAATTTTATAGAAGGAAATTCATATTGAAATAGAAGGTATGGTAGAAGAAAAACTTGCAGGGTTGTTCATTTAAAAAATTACTTTAAAGCTCACTAAAGTTTTACTTATGTTTAAATGTAGTAGTTTCTGATTAGAGCTAATATGCTATGCTTTCTCTGGAATATCATTGAATATATACAACTTTTATTTTTATTATCAGGAAGACTTATTGACCAACAGTCTAACAAGATGGCAAAAGAGGAAATGTTACAAATGATACGTCATGGAGCCACCCATGTTTTTGCTTCTAAAGAAAGTGAGCTGACAGATGAAGACATTACAACTCTTCTGGAAAGAGGGGAAAAGAAGGTTAGTTAAAATGGCATTTTGTTTTCATGATGGATTGCTTTAACATCAGTTTATTTCAGCATGATTATTGTAGTGTGTTGTTTCAAACGCATGTTTCAAATGACTCATGTTCTAAGAATTTGTAGATTTATATCCAGGGATAATTTAGGGGTTTTTTTAGTTTAATTTTTGGTGAGAAGAGTAAGAACCGGAGTTTAAAATTGAGTGACCTTATGTCTCATGTTTATAATATTGGTATTTACTCTACTTAAAAGCCCCAAAAATGTTGTGTTTAATCACTTGTATCAGGACTGCATTTTTGTGACTTTTTTGCATGGGATTATAAATTATCTACTGATACATTGTGTTAACTGAAACTTTTGTGAACATTTTGTAAAATATTAAAGCATTATTTGTTAAAGTATAATAAGCTGTTTCAGAATATTGCAATTTTGTGTTGAATTTACCTTTTTTCACAAATTATTATGGATAATTTCAAACATAAGCAAAAGTAGACAGAATAGTGTAGTGAACCCCCATGTACTTATCACCTGTTTCCAACAACCATCAACCAGTCCTGCCCCATTCACAGCCCCAGTTCATCTTCCCCCTTCCTGGATTATTTGGGAGCAAATCTCAGCCATATCATTTCAGCTGTAAATATTTCACTATGTATTTCTAAAATATAAGAACTCTTTAAAAACATAACCATGATGGCATTGTCCCACCTGAAAAACCCCAATAATTCTTTAACAGCAAAAATCCAGTTATAATTCAAATTTCCAATTATCTCAGAAGTAGCTAAGCTTTTTTAAAACTTTTTTAAAAATCAGAATGCATATAAGGTCTATACATTGTCATTGGTTGATATGTCATATGTATCCTTTTTAATCTGTAGGTTCTCCCTCCATTTATGTATTATTTCCCTGGTAATTTATTTGGTGAAGAAACTGGATTGTTTGCCTTTTGAGTTGCTCACAGTCTAGATTTTGCTGATTCCATCCCCACGGGGTATTTTACCATGTTCACTTATGTACTGTATTTCCTGTAAATTGGTCGAATTTACTTTTCAGACTATTTTTTGTTTCTGAGGCTATATCTCCATACATTTATATTATAGCCCCAGCACTTATTTATTTTATAACTGACCTCCCACCCCCCCTCTGGCAACCAGCCAATCTGTTCTCTGGGTCTATGAGTTAGGTTTTCTTTTTGTTTAGATTCCACATATCAGTGAGATCATATGGTATTTTTCTTTCTCTGTCTGACTTACTTCATTTAGCATAATAGCCTCAAGGTCCATCCACGTTGTCTCAAATGGCAGGATTTCCTTCTCTTTAATGGCTGAGTAATGTTCCATTGTATACATTTACACCACATTTTCTTTATCCATTCATCCATCGATGGACGCTTAGGTTGTTTCCATGTCTTGGCTATTGTAAATAGTGCTGTAACGAACATGGGGGTGCAGGTAGGTATCTTTTCAAGTTAGTGTCTTCATTTCCTTCAAATAAATTCCCAGGAGTGGAATTTGGAATTGCTGGATCATATGGTAGCTCTATTTTTAATTTTTTGAGGAACCTCCATACTGTTTTCTACATTGCCTTAACCAATTTACATTCCCACCGACAGTGTAGGAGGGTTCCCTTTTCTCCACATCCTCTCCAGCATTTATTATTTGTAGACTTTTTGATGATGGCCATTCTAACAGGTGTGAGGTGATATCTCATTGTAGCTTTGATTTGCATTTCCCTGACGATTAGTGATATTTAGTACCTTTTCACGTATCTGAAGCCATATGTTGGAATTTGAACAATCTTGTGTTACTGTGTTTCATGTTAGCGTGCAAATGTGTTGTTTAATCCAAGTTTGCCTTTGTTTTAGCATTAGCCATGTGTCCCATTAAAATTATGCAGCAGAAATTATAATATGGCTACATTTTCAATGACAAAAGATTTTAAAGAAAGCCTAAGTGAGAACACTTAAGAGCCATTTAAGTATTTAAAATACTTGGGGCAAATTAAATTTATATTCAAGTTTGATGTTAACATTGCATTATTACCTTGTAAATTAACAGACTGCATATTTCATATCAAAACCTGACTTTTAAAAAGATAGAAAATCCACAGATTTTTATAAGTAATTCAGTGATAATTTTCTAATTTCAATGCCTTCAACTTTAGACTGCAGAGATGAATGAACGCTTGCAGAAAATGGGAGAGTCTTCTCTGAGAAATTTTAGAATGGACACTGAACAAAGTTTGTACAAGTTTGAAGGAGAAGATTATAGAGAAAAACAGAAGGTAACTTTTTACCCTCAACCATTAGATTCTCAAATTAGCATTTCTTCCCGTAACAATTATATATTTAACAAAACACTGGCACTTACCTATCACAATACTGTGCTACAGAGTGAAAGTGATGTATGTCAAAATGATCTTATCTAAGGGCTGGTTTATTATTATTATTATTATTACCACCACCATCAACATCATTTTTGCTGTTGCTGCTACTACCACTACCACCACTTTTGTTTTTGAGAAGCAGTATAGGATGTAGTTGAGTTCCTGGATTCTAAAGCTGAAATCACAACTCGATCACTAATTGACTTAAATTTTTTTTTTAATTGAAGTATAGTTGATTTACAATGTTGTGTTACTTTTAGGTATATAGCAAAGCGATTCAGTTATACATACATATGTATTATTTTCAGATTCTTTTCCCTTATAGGTTATTACAAAATACTGAGTATAGTTCCCTGTGCTGTACAGTAGGTCTTTGTTGGTTATCTATTTTATATGTAGTACTGTGTATATGTTAATCCCAAACTCCTAATTTATCCTTCCCCTCCTTTCCCCTTTGGTAACCACAATTAAGTGACTTTGGATAATCAGTTTTTTTACCTATCAAATGGAGGTTGGAGTAATTACATTATAGAGTAATTAGAACAAAATATGTAGCACTTAATATGAATTATATTAGTAATAATATTATTGTTAACATATAGTTACTTAAATGCCAGAAGGACTTTGTTACAGGTGGTCTCATTTATAAAAGAATGCCTTGTAATATACTTCATGGACAACAAAGGTCTCTTGAAGAAATGGGAATTTTATTTATTTTGTCTGTTTAAACTGAAATTATGGCTATAATTTTAAAAACTTTTAATTTTCAAATGACTTCAGACTTTATTGCAAAAACTAGTAAAGAGTTCACATATATCCTTCACTCAGCTTCCCCTAATGTTAACAATTTACTTAATCATATTACAGTGATCAGGTCCAGGAAATTAACATGTTTTCCCCCTAATGTCCTCTCCCTGTTCCAGGGTTTATAATCCAGGATCCCACATTGCAGTTTTTAAAAACAGAGTTTTATTTTTAAGAGCAGTTTTAGGTTCACAGCAAAATCAAGTGGAAAATACAAAGACTTCCCGTATTCCATCTGCCTCCCCGCAACAGCTTCCTCCACTGTCAACATCCCACACCAGTCGAACCTACACTGACATCATTATCATTCAAAGTCCATCGTTTACATTAGGATTCACTTTTGGTGTTGTACAGTCTGTGGGTTTGGATAAATGTATAAATGACTGGTATCCACCATTATGATATCCAGAATAGTTTCACTGCCCTAAAAACCCTCTGTGTGCTGCCTGTTAATCCCACCCTCCCGTCAACCCCTAGCAACAACTGATCTTTGCACTTTCTCCATAGTCTTGCCCTTTCCAGAATATTATATAGTTGGAATCATACAGTATGTAGCCTTTTCCAATTGGCTTCTTTCACTTAGTAATATGCATTTAAAGTTCCTTCATGTCTTTTCATGGCTTGATAGCTCATTTCTTTGTAGTGTTGAGTTATATTCCATTTTCTGGATGTACTACAGCTTATTTATGCATTTATCTACTGAAGGACATCTTGGTTGCTTCCAAGTTTTGATAATTATGAATAAAGCTGCCATAAACATTTATGTGCAGGTTTTTGTGTGGACATAGATTTTCAACTCCTTTGGGTAAATCCTAAGGAGCACGATTGTTGGATTGTATGGTAAGAGTATGTTTAATTTTGTAAGAAACTGCCAACCTGTCTTCCAAAGTGGCCATACTATTTTACATTCCCGTGGGCAGTGAATGAGAGTTCCTGTTGCGCCACATTCTCACCAGCATTTGGTGTTGACAGTGTTCTGGATTTTTGCCATTTTAGTAGGTGTGTAGTAGTATGTCTTTGTTTTAGTTTGCATTTCACTCATGACATATGATGGGGAGCATCTTTTCATTTGCTTATTTGCCATCTGTATATTTCATCGGGGAAGTGTCTCCTCAGATCTTTCGCCCATTTAAAAATCAGAATGGTTGTTTTCTTATTGTTGAGTTTTAAGAGTTCTTTGTATATTTTGGATAATAGTCTCTTATCAGATATGTCTTTTGCAAACAATTTCTCCCAGTCTGTGGCTTGTCTTCTCATTCTCTTGACCCACATTGCATTTTGTTGCTGTGTCTCCTTGGTCTCTTCTAATCTGTGATAGTTCTCAGTCTTTCTTTGTTTTTCATGACCTTGACCCTCTTGAAGAGTATTGTTCAGTTGTCTTGTAGTTTGAATCTCACTTTGGGGTTGTTCGACATTTTTTTCATGATTTGATGGACATTATGCATTTTTAGCAAGAATGTGTTGGAAGGGATGTTACGTCTTTCTCAGTACATCATACCAGGGAACATATGACATCACTATGTCATGTTACTGGGGACAGTAACCTTAGTCACTTTGTTGAGGTGATGTCTGCTGGCTTTTTCCACTGTAGAGTTCCCATTTTTCCCTTTGTAATTGATAAGTATCTTGGTGGGGGGAGATACGCCTCAAATTTTTGCACACTGGTTTTAGCATCTCTTGGTGGAGTTTGCCTGCAATAGTTATTGCGGTGTTTACTTAACGGTAATTTTGTATTTCCTTCATTCCATCTACATTTATTAATTGGGATTTTTCTGTAAGGAAGAGCTGTCCCTTCTCCCCATTTATTTATGTACTCTTTTATTTATATCAACATGGACTCAAGGAGAGTTATTTTTTGAGTTATAATACAATTCTATCATTTTTATTTTGTTACTCAAATTGTTCTATAAAGCTGTTAAATTTTTTAACTGACAATGAATTTTTTAAAATAAAAAAGCTTATTCTTGGGTATTGATTTTACTGAAAAATCAGAGGTGAGCCATTTTAATTTGCATTGCAACTAGTATGTTGATAATGCTTTGTTGCTATCATTATTTCTGGTTAGTTTTTAGTATCTTGACCAAAATCTATGTGGTTATTCTATCTATAACCTTAATTCAGACTACTTATGGCTTACTCTGAGGAGATGGAGGTGACAGCCTGCATACACAGAGTGCAAACTGCCTTCCTAATATGCTTTTTAGATCTCATTATGTGATATGAATTTTATTAATTTTACAATTATTCCCTTGGGCTTATTGTTATTATAAGTGTTTTATAAAGTAACAGTGAAAAGTCTAAATATCAGTGGTGCTTCCTACCTACTTTCTTAGAGGAAAATTTCTAATATAACAAGTTTTCCTGTGTTTCTAATTCTAACAAAATAATGATGTACAGATATAAAGAAATTTTAATGATAACAATTATGATGACTTTTATAATTGACTGACTAAATCAGATTTTTTTCTGAATATTCTGAGTTGAAATTATATTTTTATTATGTCTTTCCATATTTTCTAGATAGGTTCATAAAATAAGTTCATACTGTCCTTTGAAGAGAATTGAAAACCTGCAAGAATGTTGTTCATACATATGGAAATTGCACAGTGAGGTAGATTTTTATATAAGATTTGTCGAACCAGTTGCATTAGTTGATAACCATACCTGGTGAATTAAGTCATAATGACTGAAATTGATTCTGAATAAATTAACCTGAATAAGTTTGTATTAATGTAGTCTTATCTAAAACAAACTAATTTAGCATGATTTATTCTGTTTTTGAAAATCCAGGAATTGGCCTTTAATACTTATTTCACATTTGAATATCTAAACCTTCAAACAAGTATAGGTTAAATGGCCAAATACATTACTTTTAGAAAGTTAAGTTATTATTGATTTTTCTTCCCAATTGAGACAAATAAATATTGGTTATTAAAAAATATCTTTTCGGGCTTCCCCGGTGGCGCAGTGGTTGAGAGTCCGCCTGCCGATGCAGGGGACATGGGTTCGTGCCCCCGTCCGGGAGGATCCCACATGCCGCGGAGCGGCTGGGCCCGTGAGCCATGGCTGCTGAGCCTGTGTGTCCGGAGCCTGTGCTCCGCAACGGGAGAGGCCACAACAGTGAGAGGCCCGCGTACCGCAAAAAAAAAAAAAAAAAAAACTTTTCTATTACTGTCATCTCACATTAACCCATCTGAGGGGAAAAACAAAACAAAACTCCTCATCTTACAGAACTCACATTATCCATCTCATGAACTTTTAGAGGTAAAAGAGACATTTAGTCTAACCTTGTTTGTGATTAAGAAATCCCATCGGTAACATCTAGGACAGTTATCTAGCCTCTGTTTTTTTTTTCTTCCCCCCATCCAACCTCTGGTTGAACTCGGTCATGTTGGGATTCTTATTCAGGATATTTCATTTCACTGTGTTATATTCTCTGGTTCTCAGAATACTTCTATTTTTAAAAAAATATTTATTTATTTGGTTGCACCGGGTCTTAGTTGTGGCACACAGGCTCCTTAGATGAGGCAGGCGGGCACCTTAGTTGTGGCACGTGGGCTCCTTAGTTGAGGCAGGTGGGCTTCTTAGTTGTAGCATGCAAAAAGCTCTTAGTTGTGGCATGCAAACTCTTAGTTGCAGCATGCATGTGGGATATAGTTCCCTGACCAGGGATTGAACCTGGGCCCCCTGCACTGGGAGCACAGAGTCTTATCCACTGTGCCACCAGGGAAGTACCTCAAAATACTTCTTATTTGGCTTATAAGCTCCTTGGTGGAAGAGATTGTTTTATTCATTTTTGTATCCTTGACACTTGCAAATAGGTACTTAAGACATATTTGTTAAATTATATTGAGTAGCAATCTACTTTCTTGTGACTTTCCATGTTGGTTTTAATCTTATAGATCAACAAAGAACATTTTTTTCTATCTGATAGACTTTTCCATATGTGGATGCCACCATTTTGTCTTTAGTCTTTACTTCTCTAGACACAGAGTTTATGATTTCTAACCATTCTAGTCATCTTAGTTTATCTTCCACTCTTAAAATGTGATAACAAGGTTAGAACTCAGCCTGTAGATGAGGTCAAATAGAGTGGGACCATTAATTGGATTGGATTGGCCGAAAAGTGCCTTCGGTTTTTAAGTAAAAATAAAAGACACATTTTTCATTTTCACCAAGAACTTCATTGAACAACGTATTCACCCTGTTGTTTCACTACCTTCTGGCATTTTTCAGGCAACTTCATAATTCCATCTTCCCAAAACTTTTTATCTTTTTGAGCAGAGAACTGTTCGAGGTTCCTTCTACAGTCTTCCAGGGAATTGAAATTTTTTTCCATTAAGAGAATTTTGTAAAGACCAAAATAATTGGAAATCTGAAGGTGCAATGTCTGGTGAATACGGCAGATGAATCAGAACTTCCCAGCCAAGCTGTAACAGTTTTTGTCTGGTCCTCAAAGAAACATGCGGTCTTGTGTTACCCTGATGGAAGATTATGCATTTTCTGTTGACTAATCATCGAGTGCTGCTTTCAGTTGGTCTAATTGGGAGCAGTACTTGTTGGAATTAATCGTTTGGATTTCCAGAAGGAGCTCATAACAGAGGACTCCCTTCCAATCCCACCATATACACAACATCACCTTCTTTGGATGAAGACTGACCTTTGGTGTGGTTGGTGGTGGTTCATTTCACTTGCCCCACGATCTCTTCCATTCCACATTACTGTACAGTACCCACTTTTCATCACCCGTCACAATTTGTTTTAAAATGGAACATTTTCATTATGTTTAAGTAGAGCGGAAATATGGTCAAGAAGGTTTTTTTCGCTTAACTTATGTGGAACTCAAACATCAAAGCGATTCACATAGCCAAGCTGGTGCAAATATTTTCAGTGCTTGGATTTGGATATTTTGAGTATGTTGGCTACCTCCCGCGTAGTATAACGTTGATTGTTCTCAATAACTCGATTTGATCGCTATCAACTCCAACTGGTCTACCTGACTGTGGAGCATCGTCCAGTGAGAAATCTCCAGCACGAAACTTCGCAAACCACTTTTGACACGTTCGATCAGTCACAGCACCTTCTCCATACACTGCACAAATCTTTTTTTTTTTTTTGCGTTTCTACCTTTCTTGAAAAATAACGTATAATATGCTGGAAATGTTGCTTTTTTTCTTCCATCTTCAATGTTAAAATGGCTACACAAAAATTCACCAATTTTGATAAGTCTTTTTTTTAAAATGCATGCTGTTATGACAGCTGTCACATACAATCTAACAGAATTATTTCAAATGAAGTTAAAGACAAGTAAGTGCTACTAGAGCCATCTTACAGAAAAAACCAAACAAAACTTTTAGCCAGCCCAATAGATTAATGGCCTCTTTTGTGTAAAAGTAGTAGGCTAGGCACTGTGAAATCAAGAAAAATATCTGAACTAGAAAAGCATACCTACAGACTCCAGAACTTTATATTGTCACTTTTGTATATTGACTTTTAAATTGCATTTTCTAGCTGATATTGGGGTAAAGTTTTGTAAGGCTACCAAATCATTGTTCACACCACTTTGGATATTTAATAATAACTTACATTTAACTCTTGGCAGTTTACCTAATGCTTTCACATATATGGTCACATTTAATCCTCAGAGTAGGTATTATTATTATTCCCATTTTACAGATGGAGAAAATAATTTCTTCAGAGTTATACAGTTGGTAAAGTGGCAGAACCTGGTTTCAAATTCAGGTCTTTCTGATTCCACTGGCTTTTCCCACAGCTACCTTACCAAGAGGTCTTATTTTAAAATTTCTCTTGATTTGAAGGGATATGTGGCTGTCATGTTGATATTCATTATTTATGCCTTTCAGCTATTTTCTAATTCATATACTTAACACAGTTACCAGAATCAATATTAGTCTTCCTCCGATATTAGACGCTATTTATTTATTGACATAAAATATTAACCAGATTATGCAAATTCTTCTCAATCACTAAGCAAGAGCTAAGTTTCAAACTTCCTTTAAAAAAAAAAGAAAACCATCCTTGCACTTGCACCTAAACTTGGTATACAGTATGAGGTTTTGGAAGTTGGGATGTATAACTGACTTATAAAGCAAGTTTTTTTTTAATTGAAGTATAGTTGATTTACAATATTGTGTTAGTTTCAAGTGTACAGCAAAGTGATTTAGTTACTTCTTTTTCAGATTCTTTTGGGGTGCATGTATCTTTTCCAATTAGAGTTTTACAAAGCAAGTTTTGATTCTTCCTAATGGCTTTGGTTTTCTCGCACTTCTACAACCTTGATGTGCTTGATATTTATAAAAAAATTTGGAATTATTAAACTCCTCATTCTTGTTTTCGTGTATAGCTTGGAATGGTGGAATGGATTGAACCTCCCAAACGAGAACGCAAAGCCAACTATGCGGTGGATGCCTACTTCAGAGAGGCTTTACGTGTTAGTGAGCCAAAGATTCCAAAGGTAAAGCAGTATGAGGCCAGGTTTTATGTCCTACAGTAGAATTGTCTTGTAACGTGGTCTCTGATTCAGATTTACTTATATTAGTGCTAAATCTTAGTCCCTAAAATATAACAATACAGAAAAGTACTTGATATGCTCCAGCCATATAAATGGATTCCATTGTATTTATTTTTCTATATATAAAAGAAATAATAAAAGATAAGTGTGTTCACTTCATGTACTGAAAACAAATATATATGTAATGCATTTTCTCCCCCGCAGGCTCCACGACCTCCAAAACAGCCAAATATTCAGGATTTTCAGTTTTTCCCACCACGCTTATTTGAGCTCCTCGAAAAGGAAATTCTTTATTATAGGAAGACCATAGGCTATAAGGTAATTTTTCAGTTTTTTGGATTAGCATAATACAATCTTTTAAGCTAATATAATGTATCAAGCTAGACTAGAAAGTGTTCCATTTTAATGTGAGAGAACTTAAGAGTAAGTCAAAATAGTGGTGTTTTTAAAACCAAAGAGGGGGTTTAACTAGAAGCAAAGCATCAAGCTACCCAATCACCAGTAAGATCATCACTAAATGAGATTAGTGGAGAATTATCCAATATTTCAAAATAGTAATACCATTTTAATAATGCTCGTGTTCAGGTGCTCGAAGAATATGTAGAATAAACAATAGGTATGTGTTTAAATAGAAGTGAATGTATAATAGATGACAGGAAATGTTTGATTATTTTCCTCAAAATGACCAAGAAATAGTATTTTTGTGTTTATTGCTCGTAGATTGATAGAAGCCCTGTTGGTGGTTAGTAGATTGTGGTCACTTAGGTGTTAAAATAATGATAAACACGATAATGAATTATGGAACTTAAAAATGATCTTTTGGAATTCAAATTTCTTACTTATATAGGTAGGTAAGAACCCGTTTGTAGTGAGTGAAATATAATGTTTGTCATACTTACAGCTATCACATTGAGAGATTAAGCATACCAGGTTATTTCTGTATGTTGAAATTGGCTTCCTAGTGAGTGGAAAGGGATGACCAAATAATAGTCAATAGTATGAACAAAATTATAAAAGTATTAACACTGTTATAATTTTATGAAGATTTATGTTTTATGAATTGGAAGCTGTATTTTAAAATTTATTTTGTGAACTTTTATCACAAGTGGAACTGTGACCAGTTATTTTGATTAGTAACTGTAATATGCCTAGAAAAGCTCCATATATATATATAAGATATTTAGTTAGTTAATATTTTCGAACTGAGGGAAGAGATATGGGGACATATGTATATGTATAACAAACTCACTTTGTTATAAAGCAGAAACTGACACACTATTGTAAAGCAGTTATACTCTAATAAAGATGTTAAAAAAAATATTTTGGAACTGAATGAATCTCTAGAGTGTTTCTACTATTTGTCCAAAGTGGGAGCACTGTCATTTGAAATAGAGCAAAAAAGTTTTGCTTGCTATTTATGTACCAAAGTTTAGATATATATAAATAGGGACAAGAAACTTAAGGTGAATATAAGTGGAAATATATATAAATAGGAACAAGAAAGTTAGGGTGAATATAAGTATAAAAATATATAAAGTGTTTAGTTATAATCTGGTTAGGGAAATATGATTAAATTTGAATGTATTTAACCAACAGGACTGGATAAAATCCTTCTTAGGAAGTTGTAGAAGAGTACAGGAATCATGGTTGAACATCGGATCAGGCATAAAACCAGTTTCAAAGAAAGTGAAAACAGCGATATGGTAGAAGAAACAGGCAAGTTATAGGTTTAAAATGTAAAATAAAAATAGTAAAATTAATAAAGTAGTGAATAAGATTTCACGAGGTAAACAAATATATACATGATCCCACTAAGAATTAGTAAACATTTTAGGTTTAGATCATTATTTTCTGTTAACTTTTATTGACTATTATTAGTGAGACTTAAAGGAGAATTAAATTGAAATGTTAGACCCCAGTAATCAACCAAATATCTGTGTAGAGCATCTTATAATTGAATAAATGTTTTACCACATACTTCATTTGATTTCTTAGAAACCCTGCGAGATAGGTGTTATTATCACCTCTATATAATAGGTGAGGAAACAAGTTCAGTGAGGTTAAATGACTTGTTCAAGGTCAGGTAGCTAACAGAGTTGCCAAGGGTGCTGGTCTCAAACACAGGTTCTGAGCATTCAAATGCTATGCTCTTTCCACTCAGACATTCTGGGCTATTTCTGCATCTGACATAACTCTGCTTCTTTCTGCAGCCCTAAATAAGGACTGTGTTTACAGTGGTTTGACATGTTGTTTGGGAGGTGAGCCAAGTGGTAGTCAAGTAGCAGCAATAAAAAAATCACCTCTGCTAATATAACTGTTTATGCTCCTTCTTTGGAGATACTGAAATTCTGTTCCCTGTGATAATACAGTGCCCACCACATTCTCGCCACAGCTCTGGTTTTAATGTAAATAGTGCCTTTCATTACAGGCAGTTTGTGGTTAAGGGTCAGGGTCTTACATGACAGTTGGGTGGTGGCCAGCTGGAAGGAGATGGAGGAGAGAGGAAACCTTAGAAGAGGGAGGAATGAAGGGACAGCTGCGAAGGGTGATAGGAAGGATGAAGGTGCAAGAAGAGAGGAAAGGGATGAGTGAGCAGAGGGGAGATGGCACGGCATCCATGCTGTGGCACCTTACTGTTTTCTGTTCCTCACCTCCCGGAGAGAAGTGACTGGAGAGGGAGTGTGAGTGAAAGGAGGACTGTTTTTCATTTAATACATATTTATCGAGTGCTCCCCTATGCCAGGTCCTATGTCAAGGTCTGAGGATAAACTGACGAATAAGACAGTGGGGGTTCCTCAGTGCACAGTACTCATGTTCTAATGGAGGAGACAGACATTAAGATGAAAGCACAGCGTAGTGACGTTACTTGTTTTCAGTACTTACAAAGGGTGCTATGAGGGATCATAACGTGGGTATCTAGTGTGGAGTGGGAGATCAGGGAGGTGGTCCCTAAGGACCACCATTTAAGTTGAGATCAGAGAGATGCACAGGAATTAGCCAAGTGAAGTGTGGGACAGAAGCGTTCAGGTGGGGGAGCCACAGGTACAAAGGTGTTGTGGTAGGAAGGAGGATTGCCCCTTCAGAAACTGAAAGAAGGCCAGTGTTGCTAGGGAGTGGTGAGAAGGAGAATGACTTGAGATGAAACTGGTGAGTTGGTTGAGTTGGATCAAGTGGAGCACTGAACATTAATTATAGGTCATATTAATTAGGTTGAACTTCAGAGCAAAGAAAGCCTTTGAGATGTTTTTAAGGCAGAGGGGTAGGTGGGTGATGGAATAATAACAGCAGATAGTTATTTAGTCCTTACTTGTGTTGCTTACTCTTCTTAATTGTTGAGAAATGATTAGCTCAGTATTCTCAGAAGAGCCCTGGAACTACATACCCATTTTACAGTGGGGAAACTGAGGCATACAGAGGTTGAGTAATTTGCCCTGAGTAATTTGCTCAAGGTCAAGCCACTTATAAGAGGTAGAATATGATCAGACTTACATTTTTAAAAATCACTCTGGCTGGGCTTCCCTGGTGGCACAATGGTTGAGAGTCCGCCTGCCGATGCAGGGGACGCGGGTTCATGCCCCGGTCCGGGAAGATCCCACATGCCGCGGAGCGGCTGGGCCCGTGAACCATGGCCGCTGAGCCTGCGCATCCGGAGCCTGTGCTCCGCAATGGGAGAGGCCGCAACAGTGAGAGGCCCGCGTACCGCGCAAAAAAAAAAAAAAAAAAAAAAAATCACTCTGGTTGCAACACAGAGAATGGTGAGTTTCTCCAGGGAAACCAGCCAGGAGGAGGCTGCTGCAGTGTGAAGATGCAAAGATGGTGGTGGTGGCTGGGAGTGTGGTGGTGGCAGTGGGGGTGGAAGAAGAATCGACCCCCTACCACTCCACTCCTAGCCCCAGGCTCTCCTCAGCCCCATCCTGGATTGCCTTTGTACTGTCTTAAGACTTGCCTTGATCCTCTGTATGCCTACTTAGCTGGGGATTTACAAGACAAAGAAGAATACATTCTGGATGTTGGTTCTTTCTGAACCTTGTCTCTTCCATTCTTTACCAGGGGCTACAGACCTGAGCTAAGGTGGGTGCTTTAATTGGGTGGGTCTTGTGTTTGAGTACAGTTGTCCCTTGGTATCTGCGGGACATTGGTTCCAGAAGCCCACAAAGATACCACGATCCGTGAATGCTCAAGTCTCATATAAAATGGCGTAGTATTTGCATGTAACCTATGCAAATTCGCCCATATATTTTACATCATCTCTATATTACTTATAATACCTAATACAATGTGATTGCTATGTAAATAGGTATAAATACAATGTGAATCCTATGTAAATAGTTGCCAGCATGTAGCAGATTTAAGTTTTGCTTTTTGGAACTTTCTGCAATTTTTTCCTCAAATGTTTTTGATCTGAGGTTGCTTGAATCCACAGATGCAGAACCCGCGGATACGGAGGGCTGACTGTATAGACAGATGAGCATGGCATGTTAATCACTTGCAAAAGCTTCCTATAAAGGATGATATGATATTGATAAGTGTTGGGCATATCTTCTCAAGGATTCCTAGCATTGATTTTTTTCCCCCCTACTAAACCTCCAGAAAACTAACCCAAGCCACAATATGAATGGAACAATAGTTTGTTCTCAGATGAACAGGACTGCTGTAGTGGAGTTTCCTGATATTCTCTACGTAGTTAGGTTCTCAAAAAGGGACTCCTTTCCCTCTTTCTGCTTAAATGATTGTTAGCTCAGGGAAGGGAGGTTTTGTCTGAAGCTGGGGGCATTGTGGTGCATGGTTCCATTTTGTCCATTTTGAGTCCCCACTGTCACATTCTGTAGTGACTTGGAGTGTGGTTAGTGAAGGGCTCAGTAGGCTTGAAGCAGTTGGTAAACAGCATTTTTCTTCAGGGCCTGCTTATTTGCATTTTTATTTTCTGTTTTGTTTTTTCCCCTCAATACTCAGCACAACAAGGTCACAGCAGTATTCCTGATAATAAGATCTGGAATTAAAGAGTTCTGTTTTATTTGAGGCTGAGAGAAGTAGTTGTTTGTTTTGTCCTAACCACTTGGTAGATAGCTGTGCATTATGTGCCAATTTTCCCTGCTGTCTAAGCTCTGACCTTGTTGCAGGTTAGACGTATTCAGAAGCTTCATTGCTCTTGTGACTTAAAGGAGTTACTTAATGCTTTTAATCACTTGCTCAATAAAACCCTTCCATTGGAAGAAGGTGACTGAATTGATATTTCAATTGCAGAAGTTTAAAAATCCGGAGTATCCAAAAGTCCCATTGAGTCTAAGACATGGAGTGAAAGAGTTTTGCCATATTAGAAGCTGAAGAAAGCTGTAGGACATTCTAATATATATCTTCAATAAAAATTCTTTGGGAGGGGATATAAACATTTGACAAATGCAGGAAGTTCTATAATCTTTGTGAGTTTCCGTAATGTGTCGTTGTGGGCCACCTGTTTTGTTGTGGTAGAATTAAAATACAGTGAGCTGATTTCAGGTTACTACTTTTATTTTGTGTGTTGTCACATTTAATTCAGTATTCCATATTTCTATGAAATGCTTGCTGAAGCTCCTAAGAAACAAGGCCCCCCAAAAAGTTTTTCACTTTTCCATGGAACATAACTCTTAATCACAAATTCCTTACTATCTGACTAGAAATCCAAATAATAATTGAGCTGTTTCCTTGAAAGATAACTTCTTGTATATTAAGTGTTACTGGGGGTCATCAGTAATATATACAGTATGAGTACTTGAGATACCATCTAGCTATCTGTTTAGTACTATTGGCCTATAATTCGTCTACTTAATTCTTTTATAGCACTTTGAAATCACTCTAGGAAGCTAAATGTCGATAAAACCTCATGAGGTAAAAAATGAATACCTTTTAAAAATAATAAATATTAAGAAGGAGATTATTTGTAGGAAGAGATACAGGAATTTAGGAATTACGAGTCATTTCTAATTCTAAAAATTTTAGCAGTTGTGTATTTGAGTAATTTTTAGAACTAAAATTGTAAATGTGGGCTTCCCTGGTGGCGCAGTGGTTGAGAGTCTGCCTGCCGATGCAGGGGACGCGGGTTCGTGCCCTGGTCCGGGAAGATCCCACGTGCCGCGGAGCGGCTGGGCCCATGAGCCATGGCCGCTGAGCCTGCGCGTCCAGAGCCTGTGCTCCGCAACGGGAGAGGCCACAACAGTGAGAGGCCCGCGTACCGCAAAAAAATTTTTAAAAATTAAAAATAAAATTGTAAATGTAACATTGATGAAGTCATTCTAAAGTTTTGCTGTATTAAAAATATGGGCAGTCGATCCTAAAATCTAATGGTATGGTATAATATTCTGATTTTGCCTTTATTAAAGTTCAGGTGGAAAACCTTTAGTATTGAAGATATCTACATAGAATAAAAAGTTCATTTTGTGTGGGTATATTATCCATTTTGTGTCATAAAATTAGATGTTTGTGAAATATTTTGTTAAAGTATGGTTTGTCAGGTATGGAAAGTTTGAAGCATTTTGGTAGAGAAATATCTTAAGATTAAAGAGGTTTTCCTCAATGAAAGTTAAAATTTATGGCCAAAGTAATTTCACCAGCAACTGAAGGGGTCTGTTAAACTTTTAAAGCTATGTCTGTAATTTTTTTCAACATTTTATTATGAAAAATTTCCAAACAGAAAAATGTCAAAATAATTATACAGCGAACACCCATATACACACCACATATATTTTCCAATTTACATTTTACTGTATTTGCTTTATCACCTATTTGTCCATTTCTCCAGCGCTCTATCAAATGGATATCCTTCTTATTTCTTTATGCATTTCAAAGTTGCAGACATAAGTATATTTCACCCAGAAACACTTCAACATGTATATCATTAGCCAGAGTTCAATATTTATTTGATTCTTTTTAAGATAAAAGTTATATACATTGAAATATATACATCTTGCGTGCCATTTGATGAATTTTGACAAATGCATACGCCTATATAACTGAAGCCCCTATAAAGTTATAGAAAGTGCCCCTTCCCAGTCAATCCTCATATTCATTCCCCAGACACAACCACTGTTCTGATATTATTTTCATCTGTAGATTAGTTTTTTTGTTCTAGAGTTTCACATAAATGGAATCATATATTATGTGTAAGGCTTCTTTCACTTAGCATAGTGTTTTTGAGATTCATCTATGTTGTCCCATTATCAATGGTGCATTCCTTTTTATTGCCGAGTACTATTCCATTGTAAGGATATACCACAGTTTGCTTATCCAGTCTCTTGTTGATGGACATCTGGACTGCTTTCTGGGTTTTGGCTCTTGTGAGTAAAGCTGCTATAAACATTCTCCTAAAAGTCTTTGTATAGATATGTTAGGAATGGAATTGCTGGTGTGCCTGTGATTTAAAAGTGGAATTTAGCTATTGAAAGAAGTGATTTTAAATCATTCATATCACTGGACTACATTTCATTTTTAATTTACACCTTCTTTTCCATTTCCATTTGCTACCATCCTAGGCCAGGTGATCATACGTCATTTCTAGATTACAACAGTTTAGCTGGTTCTCTTGCCTCTAGTTGCTTCCTCACTTCAATCCATCCAGCACAAGGCTTGCAGGTGAAAACAGTACTCCTTTGTTGAAAGATCTCCAATGGCTTGCTGTTGCCTACTGTGTAGTTTCAGAAGGCCCTCTAATTCTGTTTCCCCCTGGCCTTGTTTCTTATCCCGTCTCAACATAAACCTTATATATGCTCCTTCCTGTTTTTGCCTTTACCGTTTTTGCTTTACTGCTCCAGCCTAGAATATTCGTTCTCTCTTCTCCATCTCCCCAAATTCTTATAGTTCTTAGAGTATAGCTCAGAATTCCGCAGCTAGGTTGTGAGCTCCTTGTGGGCAAGGACCATGTCCACTATTTTTTATATTCCAGTGAACACCTATCATAGTGCTATGGACAAAATAGACATTTAGTCAATACTTACTAATTTGATTGTCTCATACTGATGATTATGTACAAATGAATCTGTTTTTCAGTATGTCTTTTTAATGCCCAGTTAGTAGGTTTTATATTTAAACAACTATTGGATGCAATAGTTTTAAAAATACTTATTTTTAAATTACAATGCTATGGTTGAAACTCTATGAAATATGTATAACAATTAGAGAAATGTACTCTAGTATGTATTATAATCATGTTTTAGTAAAACCGTGACTATTTGATACGTCTAGAGGATGAGTCATTTATGATAGGTGTGCCTTCCAAACAGTGGAAGGCTTACTGCCAACCCTGTTCTTGCCATGTTTGATGGATGCTATAAAATGTACTATACATGTTATATACCTGCCCTCGTAAATCAATGTGCTGCATTGTCACTGCAGATGCACATAAAAATGATGTGAGGCTTTGCGCTGAGTGACTTAGTTTATCACTCCATACAATGAATGCTGCTTTATACTGCTGAACTGTATGGGTTGTCTAAGTTCATGGTGACACACTGAGGCCCCTGGGACTACAGTTTTGAGATACAAATGACTGGCTGACTGCTTGCTTCCTTGTAGAGCTGAGCTTCTGTCCTCAGTCTTTTGAACTTGAGCTCTCTTCTTCTCAGTTGCCAGTGTATTGCAGCTCTATATACTATGCAGCGCTGTATAGTATACACTATACCTTCTGTTGCTCACTGCTACTGTAGTTTTTTCCCCTTGACTGCAGGTCCCATCACAGCTGTTTGTGTGCTTTGCTTACCCCTTCCCTCTTATATATAGTCTCTATTTTTTTTTTTTGCTTCTTCATTATCCTGTCACTCTTTCAGTCTTTGCATTTTATGTGAAGATGCTGTCTCTTTCCATATCCTGGAAGGCAATAAAAGTACTCCTTTCTTTTTGCATGTTGAACTGATTAGAGCATTGGATGCAATCTTCAGGTGCATTGCCACTTCTATACCCTGGTCTGTATTGCCAGGTGAATATGGGCTCTTTTTGTACTACCCAACTTTTGGTTTCTGGGCTTGAGATTTTATTGTATAATGTTGGTGTTGGGGATAATGATATTATTATTACCATGTATTACCATATCATAAGGATTTTTTTGTTCCACAGTGTAATTAAGTCTAGAATATAATGTAGCATTTAGCTGTAACTGGTTTTTAACTGTAAAATACCACGTGGCACATTTAAGAACAGTTCTACTTTGGTAATATCATGGTAGTAGAAATGTGGAGAGGGTCATGTGTCATTCTGGTATGACTTTATTTTGTTTACTGCTGAAATAACTCTAAATATTGATACAAGTATGTATACCCTTAATTAATTTTTCTCAACAGTTTACTCATAACACACCTCTTGATTCTTAGGTCCCAAGGAATCCTGATATCCCAAATCCAGCTGTGGCTCAAAGAGAGGAGCAAAAAAAGATTGATGGAGCTGAACCTCTTACACCAGAAGAGACTGAAGAAAAGGAAAAACTTCTCACACAAGTAACATATTTTAAGTGATTGAAATACTTCTAGTCAACGAATAGAAAAAAAGATATTATAAATTACACTTACTTTTTGTTGTATGGGCCTGGTACCCTGATTGGACACACCAACACAACTCAGGGCTATTTTGTAAACATACATTTAGACCAAATATCCCTATTTTTTTAATTCCTTTTATAGAATACACTCTTTTAGAAATACTAAAAAATATATAAATGCAAAATATAGGTGTCAATTATAAGAAATAAGACATGCATTTTATCAATTACAGTAAAGTCAGTTAATCCACATATGAATCCTGATAGACAGTAATTACTAGCATATTCTTGAAAATTTAAATTTATTTTATTGATTGTGAACTGTCCTCTGAAATTATACTCTACTAATCTTTTATTTATGGAATGATTTCATAATTCTCAAAATGCCTTATATTCTTTCTTGAAAAGAACTTTAATACAATGATGAGAAATTTCTGAAACTATAAAAGGTGCTCATTGTATAGTTAAAAGCTAATAGTTAATAAGTAGGGAACATTTCGATTTGAACAACATATTAATGCTTTCTGGTCATTGTTGCTTTAATGAGTTTTACGAGTGTCATACTTCCAAAATAATCTGTAGAAGATAAAAAGAATTACAGTGCAAAAGATCCTTGGAAAATAATAAAGAAACGTGTACTGTATGATACCACCTTAGTATAGAAAGTAGCCAGCAAGATTTATTTATTCAACAAATTCTTTTGAACAATATGCAAAGCACAGTGCTAGGAAATTTTCCACATTAATTATTGAAAGATAGTTTTTATATTTATATCTTATTTATTATATAGGTCTTTTCTTTGTTATAACATGTAATTTTATTGAATGAAGTTTTACAAATTACATTCATAATTTTTGAGCCACATGCCTGGAAGTCATAAAGTTTAGTTTGAAAATGTAATTGCAACTGGTTGAATATTAGGACTTACCACAGAATAAAGTAAAACATTTAAATATTCATGATTTTTTTCAAAATTTATTTCCTGAACACAAAAATAAAGTTATGGTCTTAGAATGTTACTTGGCTTGCAGTATATTGTGAATGTACAATATATTGTGAATATACAATCTCAACTGAGAAATTGCTTTAGTTTGTAATTAGAAACAAAATCAATTTTTTGCCCCTCCTAGTACTTGAAGTCATCTTTAATCACCTTTCTCTACTGCCCTAAATAATTAATCTTTTAAAAAATCATGGGAGTACAAAGGAACAAAATGTGGGGTAATCTAAAATCTTTATCAACTAACGCCTAGGGATAGAGTTTTGCTCTGTCAAGGGTATCACATTTATGTGGGTGGGGACTTGAGGAGTGGAAGACAAAAATTTGATCTTGTGACTTCAAATAAATACCAAAGAGACTTAAAACACTGATTGGTCGAACTGTTCTATCTTTTAGGAAAGAAATTGAGCAGGCCCCATAACATTCTGTTTATCGAATTTATTCTATTTATGAATATAATTTTGAACTGAAATTATTTGCTAACAGTAGTTTGGAATGATGTAAAGAGCTACAAAAATTTTTCTTCAGTCTTTTTTTTCCTTCATGTATTTCTTTGATTTAATGCATACACATTTTTTCTTAATTTACATGGGAATAAGTCTGTGAAAAAAATGAAGTACTGGAATATCCAGGACTTCAGCATTTACATTAGTATTTTAATTTTAATGCATTTGTATTTTAATGTAGTAGGCATCTATAAAATACAGAGTTAAAAACTACACAATATCTTGGAGCTATAAATCAGTTTTTAGTACTTGGAGGGAAGTATATTCTCTTCATGATAGAAAAGCAGTTATTAGTAACACTAACTCAACTTTTGATTCCAACATAAAACACCTGGGATTTTATAAGAAGGAAAATTTTAAGCCTTTTGAACTGTTTTTAATGTATTATTGTATAGAACTAAATAGAACAATATTTGGATTGGTTGATTTCACCTCTATTGATGATGCTTAATTTTTTGTTCACAGGGATTCACAAACTGGACTAAGCGAGATTTTAATCAGTTTATTAAAGCTAATGAGAAATATGGAAGAGATGACATTGATAATATAGCTCGAGAGGTGGAGGGCAAATCTCCTGAGGAGGTCATGGAATATTCAGGTTTGTATACAACTACAAAAATGGTGTTTAATTGTAACCTTATGCATTTCTTTAGTGTCAATTTAATTTTACCTTTGTTCAGAGACCTTTAGACTTTTATGAATAAACTGTAAGTGAAAGTATAAAATATAATTGTATTTCTATGAAAAGATTATAAGATTTATCAAAACAAATTGCTGTGGTTCCTACTAGTTAGCTAATAGAGCCAAGTATAGCACTGATAAAACAAGGGTAGCTATTGGATGAGCACTGGCAAAATGCCTACTTTCCCACGTCTGGAATTTGATCATCTTCTGGGCAAGTCAAGTCTAAGGCTTCAGTTTCAGTGGATGGAATTAGTGTCTTTCTAGGTTGTCCTTGAAGTAGAGAATTCCTATAAGGTCCTTTTAGATCCTCAAACACTCTCAGGGTTCTAGTTTGCTCCAGGCAAGTTATGTGTGGATTCTGCTAACTCCAGGCAAGCTGGAGTAGATCTGAAAAGACTGCTTGAATAAACCTGTTGATTGGTCCTAGAATCAGTTCCGTCTCTTACTTAGCTGTGTCTTTGGTCTTGACCAGAACTAGATTAGGTGCTGAAGCATATGGAGTTACTATTGATTTCCATGTCACAGTGCATCCAACCTCAGGCTTCTGAAAAGAAATCTTATTAAAATAGGTAAATATGTCTAGTAAATTTTCTTTATGTAGAAGAACATAGGAGGTTTCTAAAATCCAATTAGATTGAGCTCTCAAATTTAGTCTGAATATCAGCTGTATAGAATCTAGGGCATTTTTTCCCCCCATAGAAACAATGTTACAAAGTAGGTTTAGGTTTCTGAGCTAGCCTCTCAAAGCCTATTTAGCCTAACAACTGAAATTCTGCATTTTTGCCATGAAAAATAGGGAGGAAACGTTGAAATACTACTAAATAGACCAAAGATTAATATAGATTAGGCACAATTTTTAATTTATTTATAGTACTAATGCTTGAATAAATCCATGTTTAATTAGAGAACACTTTTTTTCTTTTGGAAATCTGAAAGGGTCTTCTGGTGATTGCCAGGGACTTGAGAGATGGATTATATTTGAGTTTTTATTTTGTGTAGTATAACATCAAGTCTATGAACGTCCTTTACTTTGATAACAGTATAACATTACTACTACCCTTAAAATTTATCACATAAGTTTAGGACATTGGGGGCTTAAAGAGGGGAAGAATAGAGGAGAGAGAGAAATTTTAGCAGCAAGAGTTGAATGAAAGGAGTATAAAAGGATATGTGCAGAGAGATTTTCTGAAGTAGAATTTTCTTCAAAAGTTAGGAAGGGGGATAGCATCAGTGTGTATGAAATTGCAAGAAAAAAATGATTTAAAAAGATATCACGTCGGGACTTCCATGGTGGTCCAGTGGCTAAGACTCCGTGCTCTCAATGCAGGGGGCCTGGGTTTGATCCCTGGTCAGGGAGCTAGATCCCACGTGCCGCAACTAAGACCTGGCGCAGCCAAATGAATATATAAATATTTTAAAAAAGAGCTTATTTAAAAAAAATACCATGCCAGATGTTCCCTCAAATTGACAGCAAGCCAGGTAGCATGACTAGCTCAGGGCAGCTTAATTGGGACCAAGTCAGAGGATGGGGAGATTTGAATGAATTTATGTAGTTGGTTGCAATAAAAGATGAAATGTGTACAGTTGGCTGTTTGTGGTATCTTATACATAATAGGCGTTTAAATTGTGTTGAATGAATAAATGAGAGAATGAATAAATGAATACAGGTGCTTATAAAAATCAGAGTACTGACATTCCTTTCTTGATAGACTCTAAAAATGCAAAAATTTGAGAATGTAGAATATGTCATTAGAGGGCCTCTCACTGAAGTCATAAGATGTGACATTGATGCAGCCAGATCATTTAGCTCATTTATAAAATTTGGGTGACTTGGCTTTCCTTTTTTTTAAAGAGAAAAGGCTATTCCAAGTAAGTTTAAAAAACAAGCTATATGTCACTGGAAATACTGTAAGAATAGTGAGTGGTTCCAAAAGCGAAGTAACAGTTTCAGTAGAAATTGCTGCTTTATAGGAAGTTTGATTGACCTGTTGATAATAGTTTCGTTTTTATTTTTGCTTGCTAGGAAACTATGTTCTCTAAGTTTATATGACCACCCTGTCTTCTGTTTCACTTTATGTGTTTGGTGCCTTCTATATAATGTTTGAATAAAAGCATAGCTTAAATCAGTATCTGTAGTAATATCTTTTGAAATTCTGGTCATCTGGGATGGATAATTAAAAACTTCGTAATATTTCATGAAAGGAAAATCACTAACCTAAAACCTCCTTGTTGAGGTCTTACTTTTAAATGGAAGGATGTATTTAATACCCCTCATTTATTACACCTTAGGAGTATTTAATAATTGAACGTATATATACAGATGAATTTGAATCTTAATTATAAACAGTGTAAGTTCACTGTATCCTTTCCTGCTAATTCTTCATTCTACAGTTCCTTGGATTCACTTACTTAAGATGATAGAATTGTAAAGTAATAACTCTGTTTTTCAGCTGTATTTTGGGAACGTTGCAATGAATTACAGGACATTGAAAAAATTATGGCTCAAATTGAACGTGGAGAAGCAAGAATCCAACGAAGGATCAGTATCAAGAAAGCCCTGGATGCCAAAGTAGTATATTTCATAATTGTCAAATTACCAATAGATTGTTTTAATTGATTAAATGGTGATTAGCTTTGACTTATTATTATTGCACATTTAGCCAAAAGCACTATTTTGTTTAAATCTACAGATTGCAAGATACAAGGCTCCATTTCATCAGTTACGTATTCAGTATGGAACCAGCAAAGGAAAGAACTATACTGAGGAAGAAGATAGATTCTTGATTTGTATGTTACACAAAATGGGCTTTGATAGAGAAAACGTGTATGAAGAATTAAGACAGTGTGTTCGGAATGCTCCTCAGTTTAGATTTGACTGGTTTATCAAGTCTAGAACCGCCATGGTACGTATTCCTTTCTTACTTATTTCCTCCAACTTTTTCTTTTGAAAAATTTCAAATATCATACATCCTTTACTTAGATTCTCTAATTCTTAACATTTTGCCATGCTGGCTTTCTCCTCTCACTAGTATATGTGTGTATATACTTATACATACATACATGGCATCTATCTATAGATATAGAATCTATATATTGTATTCAGAAATACAGATCTGTGTTTTGTATTCATTAATCTATATACGGATCTATATTTCTGAACCATTTGAAAGTAAGTCACAGACATCATGAGTGTTCACCTCTAAATACTTCAGCATTTATCTCCTAAATATAAAAATAATATTTTCCTACATGAGCACAGTACCATCATCCTACCTGAAAATGTTAACGTTGATTCAGTAATGTCATCTAGTATACAGTCCATGTACAGAATTTTCCAGTTGTCCCGAAAGTGTCTCTCATAGCTGTTTTTTTAAATTGATGAGCCAGTCAGGGTTCACATATTGCATTTGGTTGAGTCTCTTTAGTCTCTTCAGTCTACAACTTTTTGTTTTTCGTGACAATGACTTTTTTAAGGTACCCAGACTCATTTTGTAGAATGCCCAACATGTATCTCATTGTTTGCTCACTGTTAGATTTAGGTTAAGCATTTTCGGCAGGAATGCTGCCTAAGTGATGTGTATTTCTCATTGCATCACATCAGGAGGCTCATTATGTCAGGTTGTCACATTCTTGGTGATGCTGAGTTTGATTACTTGGTTAATATGGTGACCATCAGAGCTCTTCACTTTAAAGGTAGTTTCCCCTTTGTCATGAGGCAGGTGATACTTGAGACTGTGTGAATAACTTAAGGATTTATTTTTAATGAGAAGGAATTGTTGCCTAAGTAGAGTTTTTATAAGAATATTATGAGACAGAATAATTAAGAAGAGATTTTATTTTAGCTTCATGCATTTACTGTTACTTTCTAACATGAATTGTGTTCCTGTTAAATCCTAGCTGCTTAGCAGTGTTCTTGCTGATATTGAAATAAATGCCACATGTTTTTAATGTTGGCATTGTCAGTCTTTTGTTAGCCGAGGTAATTAAGACAAAAGTAGATTCATACAGCCTAAACATTAAAAGTAACCGGAAACTAACAATCTAAACAGTGAGCATTTTTCTTTAGTTTCTGTCTATCGTAAATGTTTTCTTGGCCAAAAGTTCATAGGGGTGTGAAGCAATGCTGAACATTTTGTTTGACCCATTTTATATTTTCAGTTCAAGTTGAAAAAAGAAAAGAAAAATCTGAGTTGCTATACTGAAGATGCTAATTTTGGTGGATGCTTTATAAGATCAGATATTTCTTAAAATTTTAACACAAATTTAGAGGGTTCCTGGATTGTTATTAGAATGTGTCTGTCAAGTTTATGGAATACATAATGCTGGGAGAGGTAGCAAATACTTTGGATCAAGCCAGAATCCAAAAGGAACTAGAGAAATTGGAATGATGGATTGATTGAATCTCCCTTGCAGCATGACAACTGTAGGGATGAATGTAAAGTGCTATACTTGTACAAAAGAATAGGAAGAGGTGTATATGTTAATAAGATACAGTAGGAAGAATTGAGAAAAGAATAAAAAAGATAGGAATTAATCTGTAGCATGAAGGGCTGAGGTTGGATGTAGGGAAGAGTTGTTTGACAGGGTTCTTTGGATGGTTGAAATAGATTATTGAAGAACAGTGTTAAATAGCTTTCTATTAGCTTTGAAAATGAGATTCTATTTGGACAGTCTGAAGACTTTGGCAGTGAGCTAGTTGGCCTTTTAAGGTGCCTTCTAGCTCGGTGCATCTATGACCATGTTTAGCAGAGAACTCCTTTCAAAAGCCATGCATTTAAAACTTTTAGCCATTTGGGGTTTTATGCGTGTAATGATCTAATTTAGAGCGGCATCAGCAGCTTGTAAAAGACAAATGCCCACCTGCATTTGTTGATGAATCATGTTTTCGATCATACATGCCCTTTTATGTGATGGAACATTTGCTGAATTTTGAGTATTATTTCAGTGATAGTTTACTAATTTTTTAAAAGGTTGAGTTTAATGCTGTTTTCAGTTTCTGGAAACATTAAACTAAAGCACTCGGATGAAACAGATTCAAAAGAGCAAGGAAAATCTTATATTATTTGTAATATGAACATGACTGTAGAACTACATACATAACCTTATTTCATTTTCCGTGAAGAAACCCAGTGTATTATTAACAACCACTAGATGTCTCTCAACTCCCTTGTAAAGAATCTTTTCTTCCATCTTTCAACAAAACATTTATCTCTTTCTTTACCAAGAGGTTTAAATATCTAATGTATGTTTTCCAAAGAGTGGATATTAACTACATACGTGATTGAAAAATGAAACTTTTATTTTGTCTGTTAAAAATGAAGACAATTTTGTCCTTAATTATGTTCTGGAAGGTGGAATTTATGATTTGTAAAGAATCTTTAAAAACATATAGTAGTTTATTTCATATTAAATATTTTAGTCCAGAGTTTTTGTTAACTTTTCTACTATATTATTTCCCTCCTAGTTAATGGATAATTTTTGCTTATATTTCTGGATTTAGAATATAAGAAATATATTTTAAAATATGCATGAATATATTTAGATCATCTTTTTGGAATGTTTCATGCTAATAAAAATCATTAGGGAATTAAAGAAATGGATTACTATTATTTCTAGATGATCTCTTTTCCCCTCATTTTAAATAATTGATCTTGTATAGTGAATCACATTCACAATCTAGGAAGTGAAACTTCCCCCTTGAAAGAGGCATTTGTGATTTCCAAAATTAAAATAATTTGCTTCATTGAAAAACCCCGTCTTAGAAATAACAGGGGATGTAATTTGATTCATTATATGAGTGTATCACTGTGTTCAAATTAAAATTTTATTAATGATTAAACTTTAAACTTAGCTTATTACTAAAGAAGCTATCTTTAAAAACATAATCTTGCTTAAAGATGACTCTTTCCCAGTGACACCAATAAATAGTGTGAAATACTTAGGGGAAAAAAAGAAACCTTGGTAGTTATATTTTATTCAGAGATCTCAAAGTACTGAATTCATGGCTTCTGACTTAACAGTCTTAAAGTACTTAAAGGCATGAACCTCCACTTCTAAATATGCCGCATTTTGAAAGCCTTCAGCTAAAGGTTGAAAATTTCTTTGAGGCTCTTCTCCATTTAAAAATGCTGGCTATACAAAAGAGAAAATGAGTTTTAGTTCTGTTTCTCTGTGCTAAAAAGACTGTGATTTCTTTCTCTGAGAACTTGTGTGGTCTTTAAGTAAGTAATCAGTCTCTATTGAACTACATAAACAAGTAGGAAGGATATGATCAATTTAGATTTTTAAGCTCAGAGTACATGAATTGCCCTACCATTTTCCTTCTAAGAAAAAAGTGTATTATAATGAGGTCTTAGTCTTAGGACATTAAAAAACTATCAGAATTAAAAGGACCTTTGCCAGATGACTGTAAGAGGAAAAGATAATACTTTGTATTTATATACTACCTTTTATATATAAGGTTGCCAATCCCTTTACCAACATTAGCTCATTAATTCCTTTTAGGGAATGAATGTCAGGGCATTATCTCTGTTCATTTAGTGACAGACTAACGTGACTGGGAGATTTGAAAAGAATCTGAGAATTCTAAAATATCTAGCACATTAGTTTACTGGAAAGGACATATTGAAAGTATCCAAAGTTTAATCAGTAATTCTTTGGACCTGCTTAGGTTCTTTTAAGTACTTAAAGGAGAAAAAGCAGAATTTGGCTCTCTGAAATAAAGAACATTTCTCGATATAGCCACTATGCTTCCTCCGCAGGGTTGCTTTGACTCTTAATTTTAGTTTAAAAGTATTCTTACTTTTTAGCCTCTAGGAAGCTTTTTCCTTTCCTCTCCTGGCCTCGCAAGAAGCTCCGCCTACATTGCCCGTGGCCATGGACTTTAGAGTTGAATCAGAGTGTTAGTAATTAGTTATTACAATTACCCTGCCTTTTGTAGTAGTTTAAATGAATTTTTGGGGTAGTATCTCAGAGAGAGAATCACACACTGTTGTATACAATGTAATAAAAATTTCATGTTATTGCTGTTTGTTTTCAAATCACAGCTTTATTATTAATGAAAGTGTTCCTTATTTAAAATTAAGAACATGACATTCCTCATCAGAATTGTAGGAGAAAAAATACTATTTAGAAAATATTGCTATAGCTCTTTATTAGCTTGCCTCCCTTTTTATAGGTTTATCATTGATAGTAAACGTTAACTAAATTATTAGTTCAGCACAGGATATTTGATAAATTATCTGTCCAGTCAGAGAAGGATTTTCTTTCTAGATACTTTAGAAAAACAAAAGTCAAATTAAAAATTTTCCAAACTGTTTTATAGTCACAATAACACTTTTGTTTGTTGCTTATGCAGCACAGCCTAGGAAATTTTATGAAGAAGGCCACTCATGATTTTTAATTTTGTGTATTAGTGCTTAATTGTGTGATAACAGCTAATGTTGATTTCTTAGAGCATTACATTCTTAATGAAATGTGAGGATATGAATTAATACATTATTCACAAATTTGGTAAAATGTAAAGTTAATGATGGGTTCTTCTTGACTGTAGAATTATGAAAATATTAAAATATATTTATGCTTATAGGGATATATTGTTTCCTAATGTGCTTGAAAGACGAAAATGTCCCTTTCAGCCTTAATTTTCAGAAAGGTCCTGTATAGAGGTATGTACAGAAGGGGTTGTGTTTAACTTTGCCTTGAGGGTTAGGTCAGAGGAATGGCTTCATAGAAGAGGTCCTTCTTGGAACTGAGTCTTGAATGACCAGGAAGGAGTTGGCCCTGGGACTGTGGAAACAGCATGTGCAAAGGTAGAAACAAGCACAGTACATTAAGAAACTGCAAGTAGGTTGTGCTGGAGTGTGAGTAGGGAAGTTCTGGAAGATGAGGAAGGAGCTGGCAGCGAAATTACGAAGAGCCCTGTCCTTGGTATTGAACTTTGGTCATTATTCTATAGGAAATGGGGAGTCATTGAAAGATTTTAACAGGGCAGTGACATGGTCAGATTTACATTTTAGAAATACTGTTCTGTGGAAATGGGCAAATGTCTACCTCAACTACCATATAGGCTGACGATTCCCAAATTTATATCTCTGTCTTTTCTCTGTTCCTCCTCTTTTTTTACTTCCCTTGGCTATTATAGCACCATCTGCCCCAGAGTCATTTTTTACTACTGCTCTCTTAACTATCAGGTGCAAATGGTTACACCTAAAAGTACCAGCATAACCCTTGCACAAAGTAGGCATTCAGTGAATAAATGAGCATGGAACTTTCGTACTTCAGTTTGCTTCTATCTCATAGACCCCTACAGTTGGATCAGATTTGGATAGAATGTGAAGAAATGTAGCAACGGGTTTGAGTTCTTTTTTCTTTTCCTTTCCTTTCTTTTATTTTCATCTACCTTTTTCTAATGATAGACTTTACTTGGCTGTAATCTCTGCAGCTTTTGTTTGAGTAGCCAGTTGTAAATATCATGTGTTTTATTAGTAACTATAGTGTTTGATTTAAGACTGAGTTGTTCTAACAATCTGAAATACGATACATGCACTAACAGGAGTTTGTTTTATGTATTTATGTATTGTGAAGAGGTGATGTGACATTTTACAAATAGCGATGTTTAAGTAGCAGCAGTTAGGTAAGACTATCATAACATTTGATACTTGTTTAAGAAATATAGGATATATTTCTTAATTATTATTATTAGAATATATAACTCCCATCTAACTACCAGTGTGCTTGGGCCCTGAGATTTTAGTATAGAGTGCCATTGCTTTTTGTTAGTATGATAGAAGTTCCAAAGTGACAAAGAACCTAGGAAATATACCACAGAATGTATAGTTGAAGGTATCAGTTCCCAAAGGTAAAGTATAGGGAGTTTATAAAAGAGCAAAGGAGAAACAAACACCCATTTTGTTTTACTAAGAACTGTAGAAGAAGATTCTGACTTTATAGAACCACCTACCAATTTAGATGTGCAGATGTGGAGTGCAATTTATTTATTTATTTCTTTTGCTTTTGCTCATTCACCTGCTTTTGACTTTCAACCATAACGGGCAGCGACCTTCTGTCATTCAGACTTAGGCAGGCTTAGTGTCTAGGATTTTAGTACATAGGAAATGTAATGTGGAGTCTCTTTAATCTCTTTCAATAAGTCACTTCAAGTCTACTGATGCTTTCTGTGCCTTTTGAATTGATGCTTTGAAGCTGGGTATTGGGGCAGAGGATGTTTGAACTTGGTGCCTGGCGTGATTGATATTCACCACACAGTACAGGGCAGCGCCACTTACTGCAAACATCCCATTATTTATTAAATAAAGGTAGAGATACATATCCTAGTATTCAAAAGTTGAAACTTGGGTGACTTTGCATTGAATGGAATTATAAACTATTAAAAAGATACGGAAAACCAAGGCAGACAGTTTGTGTAAAGTCAATCTAAAGACTAGTTTAAAACAGGGCTTGGCAAACTGCAGCCCTTTACCTGTTTTTGTACGGCCTGCAAGCCAAGAATGATTTTTACATTTTCAAATGGTTGAAAGAAAATCAAAAGAAGACTGTCTTGTGACATGTGAAAATTATACAAAATTCAGATTTTAGCATCTGTAAAGTTTTATGGGAACCCAGCCACACGCATTCACTTATGCATCGTTTATGGCTGCTTTCATGCTGCGATGGCAGAGCTGAGCGGTCGTGACAGAGACCATGTGGTCTACAAAGCTGACAGTGTTTACTGTTTGGCTCTTCACAGAAAGGATGTGCTGACCCGTGGTTTAAAAGAATGTGTAAGAAAGGTGGAAGGAAAGAAATAATATAACCAAGGGTAGACATAAGTGTTACACAGTCCTTCAAGAAAAGTGTTAAATGAAGGATGGGTAAAGGGGGAGGCTATTTGGCCTAAAAGAGGGATGTCTGGCAGATCTGGTGGTAATTGCAGTGATTGTGATGGAGCCATGAGAGCTGCCTTGTAATATTTGAAAGATTGTCATACAGAAGAGGGAATCAGCTTGTTCAATTTGACTACAAAATCAGCTTGTTCAATTTGACTACAAAAATCAGCTTGTTCAATTTGCATAAGGGAACATTTTTAACTTGTCTGAAGGTGGGATAGACAGCTTTGGGAGGTAGTGAGTACCCCGTCATTGGAAGAATTCAGACAAGCTGAATAGCTGATTAGTAAGGACCTAGTAGAAGGGATTCAGCATCAACCTGAATAATTTTTAAAGGTCCTTTCCAATCTTGAGAGTCAGTAATTTTATGAGCTCCCACTATTGAGACTCTGTATCAAGGAAAGATTTCGGAGTGCAAAATACATCTTTGATTACATGACGACTCCTGCTCAACAATCATCAGTGAGATCCTTTTGTCAACTGAATTAAGTAAAATTGCTTAGTTCTTTGTTTTTAGCTTCTAGGTTCTTTGTATTTTGACTCAAACTTAGTCTTATCTATCACTCTTACCCTGCACAGCATTTCCCAAGTTGGTTTCTACCAAACATTGTTCCAGGATTTGCAAATACGGTAAGTCCCTTACATACGAACGAGTTCCATTCCGAGTTCCGTTCGTAAGTCCAATTTCTTTGTTAAGTCCAACAAAGTTAGCCTAGGTACCCAACTAACACAATCGGCTATATAGTACTACTGTAATAGGTTTATAATACTTTTCACACAAATAATACATAAAAAATAGAAAAAATCAAACATTTTAAATCTTACAGTATAGTACCTTGAAAAGTACAGTAGTACAGTACAACAGCTGGCATCGAGTGAACAGGCAAGAAGATTTACTGACTGTAGGAGGGAGAGGAGGTGGGAGATGGTAGAGCTGAAGGATCATCAGCAGTAGGAGATGGAGGGCAAGCTGCAAGATGGAACGCAAGTTCGCATCTTTGAAAGTTCTTGGTTTGTATGTAGGGGCCTTACTGTATACAATATGCAGAACAGGGTTCTGTGTTCAAATAAATTTGGGAAATGGCTGATACTGAATCCTGCCTGTGACAAAGCTCTGAGAAGTCCTGCCATGAAGAAATTTGTTTAACCTTTTAAAAATCTAGCATTTCCTGCGCATGTGTGAACACAAAGTACTTTTTTTCCCTTTGGCCACAGCTATTAACTGCAGAACAGTTTCCCATTTGCCATTTTCCTACTCTCTTCTGTTGTCTTTATTGTTTTTGTATCTCCTCTCTTCCTCTTGTGTGCTATTTTTCTCCCTCCAATTTCATTCCTAAATCCAGCATGGGGAAATCGTGAGAGAAAGGGATAATTAGACTACAGAATTGTGGAAACAGTTTGAGAGCACATGAACCACTCCCTGTAATCCGAGGAAAATAGGAAGATTAAAAAGGTACAAGAATCTAGGGGGATATGTATGTGAAAGGCGAAATTATATGAGATAAAAGTGCTTTTGACATCATGAAATTTCTCATAGTCATTTCATAGTCACTTAGTTATTCAAAACATGAATCACTATTTTATTGGTAATCTGGCCTCCTTGTAATTTCTGGTGTTAGCTCGTGTTCTGTTTATGATACCATCTGTTTAGTTAGGCAGTCTTCAAGCATGTGAATAAAAGATGGGGTTCGTATCTTTAGAGAAAGTGGCATTACCTATGCTAGGAAGGTAACATCCAGACTCATTCATTCCTTGGTGCCTTTCTCCAGAGAGTTAGATTATTTTTCTGTCTGTAGTTAGTGACAGGTTAAAAGGAATGAAGGTAAGAACTTATTATACAGTCGATTTATAATCATTTTGAAATATTCTATTTCACTGCATATGAGACTGTCTCAAAAATGTTAGTTTTTTTTCTGAATCACCCATTATGAACCATGAATATGTATCTAAAGATATCTGCAGTCACAGGCAACTATTACTTACTGAGAATAATAATAGCCAGAGGGTATAGCTTAATGATTCAAGAATCAGCTTCACATAAAGACTCTATCTAGTCTCCCTAGAAACCAACAATCAAATCTCATCGGGGTCAACTTAGCCCTTTCTATAATAGATAAATTGAATAACATGCTGTTTAATTTGTATGTGTGTTACTGAATGAAGCTGTGAAGAGTGTTTGGTCTGCATATTAAAGATACCACTATTGTTTTGGTAAGTAAGGAAAATTCCAGTGTTATTTTTCCTAAATTATTTAACCTTGGGTAATTGAGGATGCACAAGAAACATGAATGTACCAGTGTTTTGTAAGGTTATTTTTAATAGTCAAACAATAATTTGTTAATGAAGAATTTTTTTCTGGCTAGACTATCTTTGGTTTTCTGCCTTCTTTTGGGCTTGAATTTTACAGAGTAGAAAATGCTTGAATAGTTGATAATATTTCTGTATGCCATTTTTCTAGCTTTTATTTGGAAAGATAAAACTGTATTTAAAAAATTTGCCATTTCTTAAAAATGTTAGATTGCCTAAGGCCTAAATGTTCATTGCAGAAAATTTAGAAAATACATGCTAGTATAAAGAAGAAAATAAAAGTTACCATTGCTCCTATTTTCAGAAATAGCTGCTGTTAACCACTATAACACTGTATGTAGTTAGTACTCGCTCAGATATTTCTGCTGTGTATATACATATATAGTAAGTTGTGTATATATGTATATGGTAATTGACAAAGTACCCAAAATTTAGTTCCCGGTATTTCTCTGCTAAAAATGGCACTGCTCTAAATATTCTTCTGTAAATCGTTGTATACGTCTCTTATTGCCTTACATTAAGCATCTAGGAGTGGAATTGTTCATTCAAAGAGTATGAAATTTTTAAGATGTATCATTGATATTCCCAAATTGCTTTCTAGAAAGATATTATTTTAGTCTGCTTGGGCTGCCATAACACAGTACTGTAGATGGGGTGGCTTAAACAAATTTCTCATGGCTTTGGAGACTGGAAGTCCAAGATCAGGGTGCCGGGAGGATTGGTTTCTGGTGAGGCCTTTCTCCCTAGCTTGTAGATGGAGTCGTCTTGCTGTGTCCTCACATGACCCTTTCTGTGTGAGTGGAGAGAGAGAGAGAGAGAAGAGGGATCTCTGGGTGTCTCTTCCTCTTGTAATACCAGACCTATCGGATTAGGGCCCCACCCTTATGACTTCATTTAAACTTAATTACCTCCATAAAGGCCCTCTCTCCAAACACAGTCACACTGCAGGGGTGTTAAGACTTCAACTTACAGATTTTGTGGAGGGCACAATTTTTAACTTTGGCATCCCATCATCAATGAATGAGAGCTCCCATTTCATCTTATTGCCAACACCAGATACACACACCACACACACACACACACACACACACACTTGCATGAACGTGTCATTGCTAATTTAATAAATATATCATTGTTTTACTTTGCATTTCTTTGAAAAAATTTTAATATATGGACATTTTAATTTTTTATGAGTTTTAAAAAATATTTATTTTATTTATTTATTTTTATTAATTTTTTTGGCTGCATCGGGTCTTAGTCATGGCACACAGGATCTTCGTTGAGGCATGCAGGATCTTCTGTTATGGCACGCAGTCTCTTCGTTGCGGTGCTCGGGCTTCTATCTAGTTGCAGCATGCAGGTTTTCTCTCTCTTGTTGTGGTGCGTGGGCTCTGTAGTTTGCGGCACACAGGCTCTCTTGTTGAGGCGCGCAAGCTCAGTAGTTGTGGCACACGGACTTAGCTGCCCCGCGGCATGTGGGATCTTAGTTCCCCAACCAGGGATGGAACCCGCGTCTCCTGCATTGGAAGGCGATTCTTTACCACTGGACCACCAGGGGAGTCCTATGAGTTTTCTATTCTTGTACTTGGACCATTTTTTGGTTGGAGTTCTTAATTGCCAATAAATCTACATTTTTATTTGAGGGTTTAGCTGCTTTATATTTTATCCGATTTTTTTTTTATTTTTTTGGGGTACGCGGGCCTCTCACTGTTGTGGCCTCTCCTACTGAGGAGCACAGGCTCCGGACGTGCAGGGTCAGCGGCCATGGCTCATGGGCCCAGCCGCTCCGCGGCATGTGGGATCTTCCCGGACCGGGGCACGAACCAGCGTCCCCCGCATCAGCAGGCGGACTCCCAACCACTGTGCCGCCAGGGAACCCCCAGATATTTTTGCTTATACAAAAAAGAAATCATTTTTAAATGTTATTTATCCTTTGATATTAAACTTATTTACCTTTAAAATACAGCAAAGTGTACAGGGTTAATATATATGAACATCCATACTAATCATATGTTTAATGCTCATCATATGTTCATAAAAACTGTTTATCGTTTGGATGCATTGATTTGCTGGCAGTGAAATGTAGGTAGTGGCAAGGTTAATGCGGAATCTTTTCAGCTATTGCTTGCTCTGAATTAACAAATGCATCAGTGTTTCCTGAGACGCCCTCCTCAGAACTCTGATCCCACAAGATGTCCTTTGAGAAGGAAGTTCTGCTGTTTGAATAGCTTGGGGAATTGCTTGCTTCTTACATCGCCTACCCTAGTGGTTGACAGTGCTCATTAGGAACTTAAAGGCTATGAGCAGCCCTGTAGAAAAGAAATCTGTTTGACTTTTGTAAACTGAGTACTTCCAAAATGTGCTTTGACAATAGGACATCCTCTTATTTTTTTGTTTATGTGATTTTTGTTAACTTTTTGTTTCAAAATACTTACAGTTCACAGGAAGCTGTAAAGAAATGTACAGGGAGGGCCCATGCACCCTTCACCAAGTTTTCCCAGATGGTAACATATTCCATAAATACAGTACAGTGTCACAACCAGGAAATTGACATTAGTACCATCCACAGAGCTTATTCAGATTTCATTGGTTATAGATGCACTTGTGTGCGTGTGGGGGGGGGTGCGCACACACGTGTGTGTAGTTCAGTGCAATTTTATCACACATAGATACGTGTAACTAGCACCACCGCAAGACTTCCTTGTGCTAGCTCTTTATAGTCACACCCACTCTCCCCCCTTTCCCTAGCCCCTGGCAACCATTGATATGTTCTCCATTTCTAAACTTCCATTTAAGGATGCTATATAAATGGAACAATATGGTATGTAACCTTTTGAGATTGGCTTTTTTCACTCAGCGTCATTCCATTGAGGTTCATCCAGGTTGTTGCATATACCAATATTTCTTTCCTTTTTATTGCTGAGTAGTATTTCAAAGTATGGATGTACCACAGTTTGTTTACCCATTTACCCACTGAATGATATTTATCCACTTCTCATATTTTTGGTGGAATATACTCTGTATGACTATTGTTCTGAAGAATACCAACTTAGAAATTCTGTGTCACAAAAATGATACAGTTAAAGAATTACCACTTTTTAAAGATTGTGCCAGGGTTGAAGAAATTAAAAGTCTTGTATTAATTGGTTTAGGAATTCCAGAGACGCTGTAATACTCTGATTTCATTGATTGAGAAAGAAAATATGGAAATTGAGGAAAGAGAGAGAGCAGAAAAGAAGAAACGGGCAACTAAAACTCCAATGGTAAAATTTTCAGCATTTTCCTAACTTTTAGGTAGATCCCATTTTTTTTACATAATTAAAATGCCTATATTATGTTTAATGCCATAGTGATGCCTATTATAAAAACTGGTTTTATGAAATGCTGATTTGTTTTTTGACAGAAAAAGAATTACACTACAACCACATGCTTCCTATTTGTTTGTAGAACATATGGTTAGGAACTCCCGTAGTAACAGGGCTCAGTATTTTTAAAAAATTCCTCATGACTTTTAAGCAGAAGTATAATGCAAGTAAAATCCTTTGAATTGAGACCAGAGTTGTCATGGGGAGTAGGAGAGGGGTGGGGTGGGGTGGGACTGAGTTTGAAACTGGGAGTTCTGATTTGATCAAATAAGTTTTCTGTTCTTTGTGGAACTATGAGTGCAAATAAGAACTTTGAGGAGACAGCAAAGCTTTACTTGGTTTACTTGGTAATAAGTTAACTGTTGAATAATAAGATGACTTAATTTTAATTCAGTCAGGTTGCCTTGTATAGTTACAATTTCAAATACTCTTTAATAGATCATATTATTTGAGTGTGGTTAAGTAAACTACCATATTTCATCAAGTCTAAGATGCCTTCCATTGTAAGACACAGCATTATTTTATGTGCCACTAAGAAGAACTGCTCCAAGTAACTATGATTTGTCATCAATTATAGGATGCATCCCGATTTCAGAGATGCTAAAGTGGGAAACAAATGTGCATCATAGAATATATGAAATATGGTATGTTAACATCTGTCATAAGATTTAAAAAATAATACACTCATAAATAACATTTTTCCCGGAAAACTTTAAGTATTAAGTAGTCCTTTAAGATAAGCATACATTTATAGTGCCATGTGTAAGTAGAAACTTGATGACTATTTTTGATGGGTATTTTATGTCTTTTCTTAAAAAGAAACATGTTTGGAGGTTATTTTACATTGGGTTACATAGTTTGTTGGGCTATATAGAACATTAAATGTGAGTATAACATTTAAGTGAATATTCATGTTAAAATTTTTTTTTAATGCATTTACATCCTAGATTTAACATTGTTGGGCCATTTAAAAATGTGCATATTGGAGCAGAACATTAAATCTGTTTCCATTTTAGTCACAGAAAAGAAAAGCAGAGTCAGCTACTGAGAGCTCTGGAAAGAAGGATGTCAAGAAGGTGAAATCCTAAAGCCTAGAAATAAAGTTTTAAATGGGAAACTGCTATTTTCTTGTTCCCATCTTCAAATGCTAATGCCAGTTCCAGTGTATTCATGGTACTCTAAGAAAAATCTCTTTGGTTTTGATTTCTTGCATATTTTATATATTTTACAATGCTTTCTACATGAAATGTGTAGCTTTATATTTTATGCATTCTAGTATTTTTGTGTACTGTATTTTGTGCATTTCATGTCTTCATCAAAATCCTCTCAGTCCTTGTTCTTTTGAAGCTTGTGCTGAGGTTTTAGCTTTTCTATGTTTTATATGCCGCTGCTTTGAAAGAGAACCTAGATTCTATAGCTGTATTATTGTTGTTTCATACTTTAAATTTATATGGCTGTGGAAAATTGAATTAAAATGATTTGAGGAGAAAGACTTTTTCACTTCTTTGTTGCTTTCTTTTCTATTGAGTATGGGCTTGTACGTGTTACTGCATACTGTGATTAGCATAATAATTGTTTCTTTGAGGTCATCTAAATATTTTTTTCCTAAAGGAATAAAGGGTGAGAACAGAAAAAATTTAAAAAACTAATATTTGATACTGTGCTTGCTGTCAGTATGCATTACATTTAAATTATTCTCTAAATATTCAAGTGGGAAAGTATAATAAAGAAACGTCTATAAGAAATTTAATTATTTCCTGTTTTTTGTGCAGTAGAAAATAGTTGTTTACTGAATTGAATTGCTCACAACTATGTATTTGGTTGAAAGTTAAAGCTTTGCTTGCTGACTTGTGCCTGATCTTTTGTCCCATAGAGCCAGTCCAGGGGAGTCTGGGTATAACACGTAGATTTATTAACAACTAAGTTAAGAGTATGAAGTAAGTGCTGTGCATGCAGAAGAAAGGGGGAGGCTCTTCCATAGGAATACAAGTACGGTCAGATAACAGATAATCTCAGAGCGTCAGAGGCTTTGCACACCACGAGCTTCTACCTTTCCCACACCACAGACCCCACGCTGGGAGGAGATCTGCTCCACACAGTCCCTCAAGGCTCAAGGCTGACTGAGGCTCCGCTGTTTTACAGCTGTACCATCTGGAACATGTGGCCTATTCAGCTGCCGCTGTAGGAGAAAAAGAGGCTGGAGAATCGCATATAGGCTCTTTATTGCCTCAGCCCAGAAGTGACAAATGTCACATCCATTTATATTTCATTGTCCAAAACTAGTCACATGGTCCTGTGTATGTGCAAGAGGACTGGCAAATGTAGGGGAACAAATGGAATGTTTTTACGTTACTGCCCCTGCCACAGGGGCTGTTACACGAAACCGTTAGTGTGTGATTAATCAGAGTCAAGGTCAGGTTATAAGGGAACAGGGAAAATGGATCAGAACCTAGTGTGAAACACATGGCAAATAAGCAAAGCTGGGAATGCAGGACAGTGGTGTTTGTTATCAAAACAAAATTGGGGCCACTAAAGAGTTGCTCTCTCCCCCTCCCAAGCTCTTTTGCATTTCCTATCGGACTCTATTTAGTGTACCACTGGCAAACCTTGGGTAGCCCTGAGTGCAAGTCAGCGTCTTTCACATCCTCATTCTCATTGGGGTTCTGCAACATATGAATAGATCTTCTAGAATGACAACCCACTGTCTGCTGGACTCTTCCAAGTCTTTTTTCATTGTCCAGACTTCATATTTCTTACTGCCATGCTCCTGATAGGATTCTTCTTACTCTTTCCACTATTAGGACTTGGACTCTTGTACTCTGTTGGAGGTTGGTTGAAATTAGGGTGCTATTAAGAGATGAGTTTACAATGATATTAGGTCAAGGGACCCAGAGATATCCAAATCTGTCCTTGGCCTAACTGCCCTTTCTATAAGGTCCACAAAAGAGGCAAAGGTAAGCAAAGTAATACTTCACTAGCTGGTGCTTTGGCTCCAAACTTCAATCCAGAACTATTAAGCCCAAAATGAAATCTTGCAGTTTTCCACTCCAATGAGATTAAAAGTTCCAGTCATCTGAGATGGAGAAAATTATACCTTAGAGGGTCTTATTAACACCCCCAAGTTCTGTGCACTGAAAAATAGCCCAGTGAGGGTACTGGACTCCGATCAATCAGTTCAGCATTTCTTGGGGAGAAATGAAGATGGAGGGTGGGAGCAGGTACAATTAGGGTCTTTGAACTTCTTTCACGGAAGCTTAACAATCTCTACTTCTTGTTCTTTCTCTGTTAACCCAAAGGGGTTAATGGCTAAGCTGTATGTGACCATCTACTTTAAGAGAGAAAATCTGCAGGTAAGTTCTGTCAGTCTTTTCATGGGGCCATTTCCCTGGCTATATCATGGCTCTTTCTTGGACCAAAGAGATGTGAAATCTAGGTCTCCTAGATTATGTACAGTGCATTGTTGAACATAGCCTACCAAGGAGGTCCATACAGTGAACACCTGATGGTAGCACAGTCCAACCAATACAATGTTGGGGATGCAGAATGCCCCAAGTCTCTATTTGAAACCCCTCTTATTGTCAGTTTTCCACAGAGAAATTAAAGTGTCACAGAAGATTTAAAACTCCCAACAAATAAATCCCACTTCACACAAGAGGCCTAGACTGATAGGATAGTAACACTAGACCTGGCTGCCGTGTTGGATTGAGGGAGCAGGATAGTCAGTTTACTGAGTCAGCTGCTCAGAGACCAGAAGCAGCAGAAGAGAGTGCTGTTATCTATGAATACAATTTGTCAAATGCACGGTGATGCAGCCCACCAGTAAAAGCGGTCTACAGATTGTCCTGGAATCTGACCCAACCTGCTTCTTTGTTTGGAGAATGTGAAGGAGGGAAGTGAGTAGAAGTACAGGGACTCTGAGTGGTTTCCTTTACTCAGGGCCTCTCTGTAGAAGACAAGAGGTGAATAGGTTTCCCAGTAACCCTCAGGCTCCCACAGAGGCCCTAGTAAAGCATCTATCTGTTTTGATCCATTGGATACTTGGGCCCTAATTTCCTTAGAATCAAAAGAAGGCAGAGACCTCAGAAATCTCTCACTTTCATCGTAGCTGCTTGTCTCTCAGTCTTTATCACACAGTTCCTTCTGGCTCCCTGGCCTACCAGTGCTTATGCTGTCTGGAATTCTTATCAGATTACACATTCTCCCATGAAATAAGCCCCCAAATTTGGTCCATTGTATGAGACCTCCTAGTTAAGAGAAGTTGTTATCAGATTCTTATCAGATAACACATTCTCCCATGAAATAAGCCCCCAAATTTGGTCCATTGTATGAGACCTCCTAGTTAAGAGAAGTTGTTGGACTAGAATCTTTGCAGCTGTCTTAGTTGCTGGGTGTTTGGTTTGAAAAGCCTCTACCTAACTCGCGAAACTATCTACTGTCACCAAAATGAAATGCTATTTTTCCCAGTTATTGGCAAAGGTCCCCAGTGTGGTCTATTGTTTCTCTATGGTGCAGTAGCCAATGCAGCTAGTAGAGATTCCCGGGCCAGTTTCAATGATGATGCTGGTGTGCGCATGCTTTCTCTCCAGGTGTTTTTTTGAAATCCTCCAGTTGCCGTCAAATTTCAAACTCCTATCAGTATTCTACCCCGTGTCTCCTTCATTTAGTCTGCCTAAGCTACCCTCCCCCATAGACAAGCGGTGAGATTTTCCTGTGGTTCAGGTACACGTAGTTGTTCCCTATCCCTCCGCCGTATTATTTCTGTGTGCTCCAGCTGATTTCTAACTGCCAGTATCTTTTTATCTGAGGGCTTTATCAGAGGCCTTGAAGGCTTTTCTACCCTTTGCACAGCAGGCTGGAAGAGGGTTAACACCTCAGAGTGGATTGGAGTTGGTGTGTAAGTGCAACAGCTCTCGCGCCCCTTAAGCAAGGTCACTCTAAGGTATGTCATCTGTATGGTTCCCCAGAGTTTACTCCTGGGATGAAGCTCCGGTCTCCCGCAGTAGTGGCTGTGTTGATAACATGCTCCTTATTGACTGTTTTCATTTCCCTGTCTCACTTCCTCACTCCGGTCTTGAGTGTTTTCTGGGGCCAACTCCTAAATAAACTACTTGCATTAGAATCTTTGTCTCAGGGTCTGCTTCTGAGGAAACCCAAATTAATACACTCACCTTGCATGCGTAGCTCTTCTTAGCCCTTAGTTATTTCATAAAAAGGTGTGGTGTGTTTAAGGAGAATAATGACTGGATAGTATATCATTGATCTGTTCTTAGAAGATCTACCCCTGTGTGGACAGTGTGTGATGTGACTGGCCCAGGATATTTTGCACTGGTACAAAGTACTGGGTTCTCATTTCTCTCCATTAACAAACCAGACTTTCTTGTAAGAATCACTGATAGCTATGGTACTGGGAATTATTATCAGGCAGAAGTTAAAGGTTCCCAAGTTTTGGTATGACCAAAGCTAGTACCCGGGCTATTGTCTCTTTAAGTGTTCTCCATGCTGGTTGGTGCCCCTTTGCTGTAGCACTGGTTCATTTAGGTAATTGGACCACGTGTTGGCCTTTCTCATTGTACTGTGCCATGTGACCATTACAGAAGCCTGGTGATAGCAGGCCTTTCTTTTTCATCTGTTGGTCTAGTGACCTGATTATTTGTCCCTTTCCTGATACATTGCTTTCCCACTGGGGAAACTTTCATCTAGGCCACTGTAGTCAGATTCAAGCTATATCTTTCCCTTGACTTTCAACCTTGCCTTCCATATTGCCCCCAAGGTATGCTTGGCTAATCTCTGATCTTCCTTCTGTGACATGATACTAGATTTGTCTATATGTAGGACTATCAATTTATGTGGCCTGTTTTTTAGGGTCTCCATATATCTATATCTATGGGAGGTTGATGGTGAGTACTATTTATGTCCAACTGTCTACCCTCATCATGAATACAGTTTTGAACTAACATATCTCCTTCAGTGGTAGACACTAAAGCCTATTTGCTATATCCAAGACAGAAAAGATCTTTGAATAAGGTCCCATCTTTGCTAGAGTATTTGGTATGTGACCATCATCTCAATTGGGATTGATACCTCTGTTCTAGAATCAACTGTAAGTCTCCAAATGCCGCTTAGTTTTTGTACTGGCCATATGAGAGCATTGCCAAAATATGGTAATTTACCCATTTTCTACTAAGATTGGCATGGTATTCCATCTGCTGTTTCCCAGTGTGTGTTGGATAGATGGCCGCCCTTACATTCATGATAACTGATTACAGTTAGGTCTGGTTATATCTTTGTATGCCCTTTTTTCCTTTCGTATGTGTCCATCATGGTTTCTGAGACCTCAGTGTTTCTTCTTTTCCTTAATTTCCTAATTCTTTCCTAGTTTGCCTTCCGTCACTCCTAGAGCTCAAATTATCTCCTGGACAAGAGTTTTTAGTTCATTTAAAATATCCTGTAATCATGTTACCTGGTGAAGGCCTTCTACTGTGTCTGGGCCAATCCAATTCTCACAGCCAGGGCGTTCTAGGTATAGGCATTATTTAAAGTCTTTTTGACTTTTGGACTTGTTTTTTCTTTCCTGAAATTTTCCTCTCCAACTCAGTCCACGAGGCTACCTTCCCCAGGCAGTAAAGGCCTCAATCTTTGTTACTAGTGAGCTCTACCTCGCTGCAGTGATTGCATCCCACGGTGGAAGTCCCTGAAATCCACAACCACGATTGGAGCTTGGCCAATGCTCACTGAAGAGACGTGATCATAACAGCCATTGCAAGGAATGTATTGTCTCCTGATTAAACCTTGCAAATCACTAACAGTTATTTCTTGTTACTCTATCCCTTTGTCTTCTTTCTACAAATTCGTAGATTAGGATTTAGATGATGCCCAAATCAGAGTCAGCGTGAGAACATATGGTGGAGAAGGGACTCAGAAAACTTCAGAGAAGACACACGATACCCCAGAATTTTATCTCATCATCATTTTCTCTTTATCCCTGGGTGCAGGTTAAAACAAGATTAAGAGGAACAGACTCTGAACCTGCCATCTAGTTGGCCATATGACTGTTTGGATCTAACCATCCAATAGGCCAAAAATGTCACACTGCTTCTTTTAGGGAGACCTAGGTCGTGTTGCAGACCTTGCTGCTTCTGTACTTTGAAGTCAGGAACAAGGCTAGCTCCTAAAATGATTATTTGCACCAATACCAACACCCGCCTGTTACTCATGGGAGATTATAGTCTGTGCTTGCAGAATAGTGCTTCAAGTCTGGAAACGGAACCTCAATCTCTTTTGTGGGACTTTGCTCTCTAAATGTCCGTTTCTGCTCTGTCTACTGAGACCATGTCAGTGTTAGGAGTGGAGATAAGGTCCAGGTACTACTAAGGGATGGAATTATGGTGGTATTAGGCCAGGGAACTCAGGAATACTTAAATTGTGCCTTGGCCCTACCCCTCTTGGTGTTCCACAAGGGATGCATATGCATGAAAGAGTGTCAAAAGAATGCAAAGTAACATTTTATTAACTTGCACATTGGCTCCAAACCCTAGTTCAGGACTCTACTGAGCTGGGCTTGATCACAAGGCAGCTTAGGGTAGAGGCAGCCTGGAACTCAGAACCAAAGCAGGATGAATAGCGTAACATTTCCCTTAGGCAAAAATCAAATCTCAGAATTTGCCACTACTATGAGAAAAGAACTCACAGCTACCAGCTCCAGAGGGAATGAATCCGGAAAGAGGCATTCCATCCATATGGGGTTGTTTATATTCTCAAGGCTCCACCCACGAGAAACTGTGATTCAGCAAGTGTTCGGGAATCTTACTTATCACTTCGGCATTCCTCCACGACTCCTGTAAGAGATAGGAAGAGGACCAGAGAGGAGCTCTGAACCCCTTCCCCTGGAGGCCAATATGGACACTATGCTACACTGTCTAGATGCTCAGCTTCTGTAGCCAGGTCAGTTCCTATGGCCTGTGGTTGATTCCATGTTGGTATATGGCTGGAACACTGATGAGCGTAAAAGGTATCACAAGAAGTACCATTATAATAAGAATGCAAACTTGATGACTTCTCATGAGAATTGTATCACCTATGTGGGGTTTCTTATTTACCATATTTTGTGATTATTGGTGAGACAATTTGTCAGTGAACATGAGTCCTTGAGAACAGTGGTTAATTGTATGACAGTGTCACAGTATTTTGAGTCTTCTGGGAGGTGGCAACTGTTGCTGGTCATGATAGTAGGAGAAAAAGGGATTCTTTCATATGCTGTATTATAAATGCACATCTACTGCTAAAATTTGAATATGGATGGACTGTGTCTTTAAAAGATTCACTTTTATTTTATAGTTAAGAAAAGCAATATAAACCACGTGTGAATAATTTACGTGCCATAATTTTCTTCATGTGGAGACCTTCCCCAATGCTAGGTGCTGGCAAGATGCACTGCCCAAGCCTCAGGGAACTGTTAACTAGTGGTTGTATCTCCCAGGTGCAGGGCTTTGGACTTAATATGCTAAGGAGAATATTCGGAATTGTCACCTTCAGGCTTTGATGATACCTGAGCTTGGTTTGGCTTTATTTTAGTTAGGCTCTGCATCAGTTAGCTTTTGCTACAAGCCACTCTAAAACTTAGTGGCTTAAAACAACCATTTATGTAACTCACAATTCTGTAGGTTGGGCTCAGGTGGGTGGTTCTTTTGGTCTTGACCGGGCTCACTCACATGTCTACTACGGTCAGTTAGGTGACCCCGGTTGTGGGGAGTCACTCGTTGTTGGCTTGGGCAATGGGGGTAACTTCACCACATGTCTCTTTATCATCCAGCAGGTTAGCTGGGGCTTGTTCACACAGCAGCTTGGCAGGGATCCAAAAGAAAGAGCAAGATCTTGCAAGGCCTTCTTGAGGCCCAGGCTTGGATTTCGTTCTAGATTCTACTGGTCAAAGCGAATCACAAGGCCAGACCAGATTCAAGGGATAGGGAAATTGACTCCATTTCTCGAGGGGAGATGCTGCAAAGTTACATTGCAAAAGGTCTGGATACAAGATGGGGGTGGAGGGGAATCTACCATGAGCTTCTGCTGTTGAGGTGTCCTGTTTTATAGTTAGTGTGCAAATAACAGTCCTCTAGTAGTACCCCAAATTATAACATTGAGTCCCCTTGTACACAGCTCAATGGAAAGTCCAGAGTCAGTCACTTAGAACCTTCCTTCCTGATGTGTCCGTGAAGGGCACAAAGATATTTGGTACCTGCCTTTTTGACTCTACCATTTGAACTAGTAGCGTTTTTGAGCCAATAATTTGGATCCCCCATCTATTTAGCTACAAGAACATTTGGATGCCCTGTTTCTGAGTACAAGCATGTATATCACAATTATGCTAAAAGAGACAGAGACTGCCAATTGCCTCCCAATATACATCTTTTACTTCTTGCTTAGTAATAAGAATATCTATTTTCAGATGTTCACATTGCCACTTGGCTAAAAGACTGTATTACCCAGTTCCCTTTGTGGCTAGGTATGGCTGCATACTAAATTTCGACCAGTGAGATGTAAACAGAAGTGACATTGCAACTTCTGGACAGTGTCCTTAAAAGGAGAGGTCTTCTTCCTTTCCTCTTTCCTGCTAGTTGGAATGTGGCTATTATGGCTGGAGTTTGAGCAACCATCTTGAGTTATATGGACGCACGTCAAGGATGGTGTAGCAGCTGGATAGAAGGAGCCTGGGTCCCTGATGACCATGGTACTGCCTGGCCAGCCCTTGGGTGCTCCCACTTCCAGACTTTATCTTGAGAGAGAAGTAGTTTTCCATCTGTTTAAGCCACTGTTTTTGATTTTTGTTGTCATTGGTATATGGAGCTATATCCTAACTAATACCCCAACATTGGTGATTTTTCTTATTGAGCAAATTTTTACTGAAACAAATTCCCTTAAGCCAACTAAAGTCCTTGATCGATTTTCTAAACTGTACAGATTTTTTCCATTTGTATTTTTATTCTACTGAGAGTATTTTCATTGGGATTCATTAGTTTCATTTTAAGTTTACAGTAAGGATTTGCTTTATCAATAAACTATTTTTCATAGTAAAACTTCCTTTGCATTGTAAATTGTGAACATTATTTTTATCAAAGTCTGTTTCCTTCGGTCAAATTTTACATGTCTAAATTTTTTAAGAACGTGTGATTTTTCTGTAAAATTATAGTCAGTAAAAAATTTTATCTTGTGCAGTTTCACAACTTGCCATGTTTTTCTATGGTGGTTATTTCCACCAAGTCTAAATTTTCTCAGGTCAGTTTTCAGTTTCCAGTGTTACAAATGACATGTCTTTTTTTCAGTTTTTTGCTTCTAATAAATTTTACCCTGTGCTGTTTTAGACATTGACCATTTTATCTTTTGTTGATTAGGTCTACCAGTTATATTTATTATGACTTGGAAATTGATATTAATTTCTTAGTGATTCCGTGAGGAATTGTGAGCACCTCCCCTCAGGTGTTCCAGAAATTTCCCATTCTTCAGGGTGGATCTATGCTATTGTGCATCCAATGCTTATGAGTATAATCTTTCCCCTTGTGATTTGTTCCTGGCAATTTCCCTTGGTGCAAATCCTCCTGAATCAAAGTTGCAATTACCATTACCATTACTTTAAATGGGAAAAAAAATGTTATGCATCCCTGAGCCCCCCAATTGACACCCCTTTTGTTAAAATATCACCAAATTTCCATTAAAAGACTCAGGTGGTTTAATAATTAACATTACTTACCATAGTACAACTTAAACAGGCAGTTTCTCCTAATATAATTATGGCTAGTTACCTGTTCTTCTTAAACTTCTTGTAGATATTTTACACTCAACATTTAAAACTCTATTACCCCTCCAAAATCATAAATATGACACTGAAAGTTTATGTCTTTCCACCTTCCATGCAAAATGCACACATACACACAAACATACAATAAAGACAAAATAAATCAATTAAAAGAATTAATTATAGGGGCATGCCAATGCCCTTCAGCTAAAGCCCACTGGGAACACACCTGAGTTGATCAAGTTGGGTTTATTTCTTGTTACAGGGAGGGTGAGGACACACCTTGGGGAACCATGGGGTGTCTCAGTAAGAGGATAGTAGAAAGATCCTATTATAGGATTTGGGCTTTAGTTAGGTAGAGGGAGGGTCTAAGGAAATGAGGGATCATTCTAGGTTGATTCTGTCAGAAATAAGGGACAATTCTATGACTGGGTATCTCAATAAAATCTTTTTTATAGGGAGGGTCAGCTGGAGAGAGAATAAAGCTGTTAACTGGTGAAGAAATAGCAGTTCCTCATTTTAGCCAAGAGGGGGCGGTGTTTGGTAGTCGGTTTGGGACACAGTGACCTTGACTTTTGCTTAAAATTATGAAGTGTCCTTGTTTTGTCTCATATTCTGAGGATAACCTTGTTTGAAGTTAGTTTTATGCAGACTTATTAATGTGCAATAGAAGAATAACATGGCCTAGCTGTGAGCACCAGGCTACCAGCTTTCAGATTTCAGAGGCTGCCTTTTTTTTTCTTTCTTTCTCAGGCACCATGCTGGAGGTTATCATTGCTATAAACTGGTAAAGCAGGAGGATTCTATAACTGGGAAGATTAGCACATGGTGTCTTTCCTCTTCTGGGCTCAGCTGCTTTCAAGGCGTCAAATCCCTAGTTACATTCCAAGAAATGTCTTATAAGTTGAAACAGAGGTATTAAACGGCTAGTAAAATTAAATTCCTCTAACCTGAATGGTCCATACTCTGGGTGGAGGCAAGAGCAAAATTCAGAACAAAAATGTCCTGGGGGTCAAAATGGCAGGGTCAGAATAGAGGCCATAAGAGCAAATGTCCTGTGTTGTCTTGGAATGCCCTAAGGCCCCACATGTTTACCAAGGCCTAAGGCTGGTCCTGCTACTCCTCTCTTGGCACTGGGCCAGAATTCAGATAAACCCTTTTGAGGCTGGAAACCTCCACCTTTGCTACCCTAAGTTGTTTACTTCAGAACAGGCTTCCCATGTCACTTTTTTTTTCTTTCTTTTGGCCACACCGTGCAGGTATGCGGGATCTTAGTTCTCCGACTAGGGATGAAACCCTGGCCCCCTGAAGTGGAAGCACAAAGTCTGAACCGTGGGACCACCAGGGAAGTCCCTCCATGCCACTTTTGCTGCCACTGAAGTTGGCGAGGTTTGTGATTCCTTGATTGCCACTGAGGCCATTACTGGTGCTGGACTGTGCACTGTGCATTGCCACGTGTGATGACTGAGCTGATAAGTCTGGGGCAAAACACTCCCACTCCCATCACTTCCCAGGCCCCTGAGTGAGATCCTCACCCAGGCCACCACTGAGTTAAGGTGCTCTATCAAAAACTGGTTTGGGGAATTCCCTGGTGGTCCAGTGGTTAGGGTTACGCTCTTCCACCACAGGGGGCACGGGTTCAATCCCTGGTCGGGGAACTAAGATCCCACATGCTGTGCGGCATGGCGAAAAAAAACAAAACAAAACAAAAAAAAACTGGTCTGAAATTCGGACACTTGAGCTCTTTAGAAACATTAACTAACTTTTCTTCAGGACACGCACCAGAAGAGCTGGGCTGAGATTGGTTGCTGGGTTTGCCACCGTGCAGACCCAGTCCTTCTGTTCCTCTTTGACTACATTGGGCAAGTTCTGGTCCACTAGTGCCATCTCTTTCTACTCTCATACTGATTTGATCTCAGAAGCTTTGGTGCTCTTTCTGCCACTGGGCCTTGACCAGCGTCACCTGTGTCCATCCCGACAAAGGTCATTAGCTTTACATATTCCTTTTAAAATTTACTAATTTATTATTTATTCATTTGTGCATTCATTCTTCATTTAATTGGACTTCGGGTTAAACTCCTGGGAGAAGGGGTTGTGGCCATGACCCTGTCTCTGACAGAATGCCATTCAAGCTTTGCATCCATAGGCACTGTCTTTCTCTGTCTCTGTTGGTCTGTGTGTATTTCTGTTTCTTTCTTTCATTGTCTTTGTCTTTCTGATGAACTCTGGGTCACCCTCATCCTGTTAATTGTCCTCACGTGCTCTTACACTCAAACTAATTTAAATAGCCCCCTCCTCAGGCATTTCAGTAACTCTGACCATCTAAACACGAAAGGCGACTCTCCTAAGGACACCAGCCAACAGCAATCCAGGTAGTTATGCTTTGCGTCTCTCTCCAGGATTCCATGATGCCTCTCTCACTGTCCCTGTCACTGTCATTCTCTCTCAGTATCTCTGCTTCTCTCTGTGATTAGCCTTAATGGATGGATGGCCTACCGATTTCATTTCCTGGAAGCCCATGCTGTGCAATGCATTCTGTTTTTGTTGTTACTTTGCCTTGCCATGACCCTTCATAGATCCTTCTCCTCCTCAGGGCAATTTTGTTAAGCTTCAGCTGTCATTTCTAACTGCTTCAGCCTTCACCTTTTCTGCTGGGAGACTCACAGGGGTACAGATCATCTTCTACATCAGGTGACATCGTAGGTAAGTGGTTTGATTGACTTGATTGCGCCTGGGTCGGGGGTACACCCTGTGGCTGGAGGACAAGGTCATGTGATATAAAAGTTGGCAGCATGAGCAGCAGAGGGTGCAGGCAGGAAGTGGACTAACAGGCAGTAATTGACATGTCCCTATAGTCTGTTTCTTGCCCGTTGGTACACCAACCTTTCTCCTCCATGCAGGACCAAAGTTGCCTCTGCCTAAAACGGTCTATTACACCTCAGCCACAAACACCTGCTACCCCCACTTCCGGCAGGAAGGCAATGCGATTTTATCTAGAAGTAATATGAAAAGAGCACATTAAAAGCTGCTCATCAGGGCTTCCCTGGTGGCGCAGTGGTTGAGAGTCCGCCTGCCGATGCAGGGGACACGGGTTTGTGCCCCGTCCGAGAGGATCCCACATGCCACGGAGCGGCTGGGCCCGTGAGCCATGGCCGCTGAGCCTGCGCATCCGGAGTCTGTGCTCCGCAACGGGAGAGGCCACAACAGTGAGAGGCCCGCGTACCGCAAAAAAAAAAAGCTGCTCATCAGACTCAGTGCCTATAACTTTTAGGTGGCATCTTCAAATCTTCAATTCCTGGACCTGTCTATGATTCCTCGTTCAGAGTATATACTGCATCCTGCAGCTGCTTGGGGATGGTGGATTTTATACTGGAACTGGTAGGCGTACACACACTGCAGAGAAGTGAGTTCCTTGGTCAGCAAATCTGACCAACTGGAGAATCTGCCTCTGGGAGGACTACCCCTGAGATGCCCTAAGGGCAGCAGCAGTACATTTCCAGGTAATGCTGGCAGTCTTGGCAAAGCCAGCTTGAGGGGGTTGGTTCTCAAACTGGAGCTTGGATTGGAATTACCTGGAAGGCTTATTAAAACAGAGACTGCTGAGCTCCACCCTCAGAGTTTCTGCTTCTGTGGGAATGTGCGTTCTAACACGTTCACAGGTGATATCAATGCTGCTGGTCCAGGATCACACTTTTTTCTTTTTTTTTTTGCAGCAAGAATTTCCTTACATAGTTTTATTTACTATTTTTAAATTTATTTTCGAATTTTTTTTACTTTTCTTTATGCAGCAGGTTCTTATTAGTTATCTATTTTATACATATACATATTAGTGTATATATGTCAATCGCAATCTCCCAATTCATCCCACCCCCCACCCCCGCCCCGCTTTCCCCCCTTGGTGTCCATATGTTTGTTCTCTACATCTGTGTCTCTAGTTCTGCCCTGCAAACCGGTTCCTCTGTACCATTTTTCTAGATTACACATATATGCATTAATATACGATATTTGTTTTGTTCTTTCTGACTTGCTTCACTCTGTATGACAGTCTCTAGGTCCATCCACGTCTCTACAAATGACTCAGTTTCGTTCCTTTTTATGGCTAATAATCCACTGTATATGTACCACATCTTCTTTATTCATTTGTCTGTCGATGGACATTTAGGTTGCTTCCATGTCTCGGCTATTGTAAATAGTGCTACAATGAACATTGGGGTGCATGTGTCTTTTTGAATTATGGTTTTCTCTGGGTATATGCCCAATAGTGGGATTGCTGGGTCATATGGTAATTCTATTTTTAGTTTTTTAAAGAACCTCCATACTGTTCTCCATAGTGGCTGTATCAATTTACATTCCCACCAACAGTACAAGAGGATTCCCTTTTCTCCGCACCCTCTCCAGCATTTGTTGTTTGTGGATTTTCTGATGATGCCCATTCTAACTGGTGTGAGGTGATACCTCATTGTAGTTTTGATTTGCACTTCTCTAATAATTAGTGATGTTGAGCAGCTTTTCATGTGCCTCTTGGCCATCTGTGTATCTTCTTTGGGGAAATGTCTATTTAGGTCTGCCCATTTTCGGATTGAATTGTTTGTTTTTTTAATATTGAGCTGCATGAGCTATTTATATATTTTGGAGATTAATCCTTTGTTGATTTGTTTGCAAATATTTTCTCCCCTTTTGAGAGTTGCCTTTTCGTCTTCTTTATAGTTTCCTTTGCTGTGCAAAAGCTTTGAAGTTTCATTAGGTCCCATTTGTGTATTTTTGTTTGTATTTCCATTACTCCAGGAGGTGGGTCCAAAAAGATCTTGCTGTGATTTATGTCAAAGAATGTTCTTCCTATGTTTTCCTCTAAGAGTTTTATACTGTCTGGTCTTACATTTAGGTCTTCAATCCATTTTGAGTTTATTTCTGTGTATGGTGATAGGGAGTGTTCTAATTTCATTCTTTTACATGTAGCTGTCCAGTTTTCCCAGCACCACTTTTTGAAGAGGCTGTGTTTTCTCCATTGTATATCCTTGCCTCGTTTGTCATAGATTAGTTGACCATAGGTGTGTGGATTTATCTCTGGGCTTTCTATCCTGTTCCATTGATCTATATTTCTGTTTTTGTGCCAGTACCATATTGTCTTGATTACTGTAGCTTTGTAGTATAGTCTGAAGTCAGGGAGTCTGATTCATCCAGCTTCTTTTTTTCCCCTCAAGACTGCTTTGGCTATTCGGGGTCTTTTGTGTCTCCATACAAATTTGAAGATTTTTTTGTTCTAGTTCTGTGAAAAATGCCATTGGTAGTTTGATAGGGATTGCATTGAATCTGTAGATTGCTTTGGGTAGTATAGTCATTTTCACAATCTTGATTCTTCCAATCCAGGAACATGGTATATCTCTCGATCTGTTTGTGTCATCTTTGATTTCTTTTTTAGTGTCTTATAGTTTTCTGAGTACAGGTCTTTTACCTCCTTAAGTAGGTTTATTCCTAGGTATTTTATTTTTTTGTTGCAATGGTGAATGAGACTGTTTCCTTAATTTCTCTTTCTGATTTTTCATTTTTAGTGTATAGGAATGCCAGAGATTTCTGTGCATTAATTTTGTATCCTGCAACTTTACCAAATTCATTGATTAGCTGTAGTAGTTTTCTGGTGGCATCTCTACAATTATCTATGTACACTATCATGTCATCTGCAAACAGTGACAGTTTTATTTCTTTTCCAATTTGTATTCCTTTTATTTCTTTTTCTTCTCTCATTGCCATGGCTAGGACTTCCAAAACTATGTTGAATAATAGTGGTGAGAGTGAACATCCTTGTCTTTTTCCTGATCTTAGAGGAAATGCTTTCAGTTTTTCACCATTGAGAATGATATTTGTTGTGGGTCTGTGATATATGGCCTTTATTATGTTGAGGAAGGTTCCCTCTATGCCCACTTTCTGGAGTTTTTATCATAAATGGGTGTTGAATTTTGTCAAAAGCTTTTTCTGCATCTAATGAGATGATCATATGGTTTTTATTCTTCAATTCGCTAATATGGTTTATCACATTGATTGATTTGCGTATATTGTAGAATCCTTGCATCCCTGGGATAAATCCCACTTGATCATGGTGTACGATCCTTTTAATGTGTTGTTGGATTCTGTTTGCTAGTATTTTGTTGAGGATTTTTGCATCTATATTCATCAGTGATATTGGTCTGTAATTTTCTTTTTTTGTAGTATCTTTGTCTGGTTTTGGTATCAGGGTGATGGTGGATTCATAGAATGAGTTTGGGAGTGTTCATTCCTCTGCAATTTTTGGAAGAGTTTGAGAAGGATGTGTTTTAGCTCTTCTCTAAATGCTTGATAGAATTCACTTGTGAAGCCATCTGGTCCTGGACTTTTGTTTGTTAGAAGATTTTTAATCACAGTTTCAGTTTCATTACTTGTGATTGGTCTGTTCATATTTTCTGTTTCTTCCTGCTTCGGTCTTGGAAGGTTATACCTTTCTAAGATTTGTCCATTTCTTCCAGGTTGTCCATTTTATTGGCGTAGAGTTGCTTGTAGTAGTTTCTTACATTGCTGTGTATTTCTGCGGTGTCCATTATAACGTCTCCTTTTTTATTTCTAATTTTATTGATTTGAGTCCTCTCCCTCTCTTTCTTGATGAATCTGGCTAAAGGTTTATCAATTTTGTTTATCTTCTCAAAGAACCAGCTTTTAGTTTTATTGATCTTTGCTGTTGTTTTGTTTCCATTTCATTTATTTCTGCTCTGATCTTTATAATTTCTTTCCTTCTACTAACTTTGTGTTTTGTTTGTTCTTTTTTCTCTAGCTCCTTTAGGTGTAAGGGTAGATTGTTTATCTGAGATTTTTTTTTTCTTGAGGTAGGATTGTATTGCTTTAAACTTCTCTCTTAGAATGGCTTTTGCTGCATCCCATAGGTTTTGGATCGTTGTGTTTTCATTGTCATTTGTCTCTAGGTATTTTTTGATTTCCTCTTTGATTTCTTCAGTGATCTCTTGGTTATTTAGTAACATATTGTTTAGCCTCCATGTGTTTGTATTTTTTACGTTTTTTACCCTGTAATTTATTTCTAATCTCATAGTTTTGTGGTCGGAAAAGATGCTTGATATGATTTCAGTTTTCTTAAATTTACCGAGGCTTGGTTTGTGACCCAGGATGTGATCTATCCTGGAGAATGTTCCATGTGCACCTGAGAAGAAAGTGTAATCTGCTGTTTCTGGAAGGAATGTCCTATAAACATCAATTAAATCTATCTGATCTATTGTGTCACTTAAAGCTTGTGTTTTCTTATTAATTTTCTGTCTGGATGATCTGTCCATTGGTGTAAGTGAGGTGTTAAATTCCCTCACTATTATTGTTTTACTGTTGATGTCCTCTTTTATAGCTGTTAGCATTTGCCCTATGTATTGAGGTGCTCGTATGTTGGGTGAATGTATATTTATAATTATATCTTCTTCTTGGGTAGATCATTACATAGTGTCCTTCCTTGTCTCTTGTAACATTCTTTATTTTAAAATCTATTTTATCTGATATGAAGATTGCTACTCCAGCTTCCTTTTGATTTCCATTTGCATGGAATATCTTTTTCTATCCCCTCACTTTCAGTCTGTATGTGTCCCTAGGTCTGAAGTGGGTCTCTTGTAGACAGCATATATGTGGGTCTTGTTTTTGTATCCATTCATTGAGCCTGTGTCTTTTGGTTGGAGCATTTAATCCATTCACATTTAAGGTAATTATCGATATGTATGTTCCTATTACCATTTTCTTAATTGTTTTCGGTTTGCTTTTGTAGGTCCTTTTCTTCTCTTGTGTTTTCCCACTTAGAGAAGTTCCTTTAGCATTTGTTGTGTAGCTGGCTTGGTGGTGCTGAATTCTCTTAGCTTTTGCTTGTCTGCAAAGCTTTTGATATCTCCTTTGAATCTGAATGAGATCCTTGCTGAATAGCGTAATCTTGGTTGTAGGTTCTTCCTTTTCATCACTTTAAATATATCATGACATTCCCTTCTGGCTTGTAGAGTTTCTGCTGAGAAATCAGCTGTTATCCTTATGGGAATTCCCTTGTATGTTATTTATCATTTTTCCCTTGTTGCTTTTAATAATTTTTCTTTCTCTTTAATTTTTGTCAATTTGATTACTATGTGTCTCGGCATGTTTCGCCTTGGGTTTATCTTGCCTGGCACTCTCTGTGCTTCCTGGACCTGGGTGGCTGTTTCCTTTCCCATGTTAGGGAAGTTTTCAACTCTTATCTTTTCACATATTTTCTCGGGTCCTTTCTCTCTCTCTTCTCCTTCTGGGACCCCTATACTGCTAATGTTGTTGCGTTTAATGTTGTCCCAGAGGTCTCTTGGGCTGTCTTCATTTCTTTTCATTCGTTTTTCTTTATTCTGTTCTGTGGCAGTGAATTCCACCATTCTGTCTACCAGGTCATTTATCCGTTCTTCTGCCCCAGTTATTCTGCTGTTGATTCCTTCTAGTGTATTTTTCATTTCTGCTATTGTATTGTTCATCTCTGTTTGTTTGTTCTTTAATTCTTCTAGGTGTTTGTTCTTTAATTCTTCTAGGTCTTTGTTAAACATTTCTTGCATCTTCTTGATCTTTGCCTCCATTCTTTTCCTGTGGGCCTGAATCATCTTCAGTATCATTATTCTGAATTCTTTTTCTGGAAGGTTGCCTATCTCCACTTCATTTAATTGTTTTTCTGGGGTTTTATCTTGTTCCTTCATCTGGTACATAGTCCTCTGCCTTTTCATTTTGTCTGTCTGTTTGTGAATGTGGTTTTCATTCCATAGGCTGCAGGATTGTAGTTCTTCTTGCTTCTGCTGTCTGCCCTCTGGTGGATGAGGCTATCTAAGAGCCTTCTGCAAGCTTCCTGGTGGGAGGGACTGGTGGTGGGTAGAGCTGGTTGTTGCTCTTGTGAGCAGAGCTCAGTAACACTTTAATCTGCTTGTCTGCTGATGGGTGGGGCTGGGTTCCCTCCCTGTTGGTTGTTTGGCCTCAGGCGACCCAGCACTGGAGGCTACAGGCTCTTTGGTGGGGTAATGGTGGACTCCGGGTGGGCTCATGCCAAGGAGTACTTCCCAGAACTTCTGCTGCCAGTGTCCTTGTCCTCACGGTGAGACACAGCCACCCCCCGCCTCTGCAGGAGACCCTCCAACACTAGCAGTTAGGTCTGGTTCAGTCTCCTGTGGGGTCACTGCTCCTTCCCCTGGGTCCCGATGTGCACACTACTTTGTGTGTGCCCTCCAGGAGTGGAGTCTCTGTTTCCCCCAGTCCTGTTGAAGTCCTGCTGTCAAATCTTGCTAGCCTTCAAAGTCTCGTTCTCTGGAAATTCCTCCTCCCATTGCCAGACCCCCTGGTTGGGAAGCCTGATGTGGTGCTCAGAACCTTCACTCCAGTGGGTGGACTTCTGTGATATAATTGTTCTCCAGTTTGTGAGTCACCCACCCAGTGTTTATGGGATTTGATTGTATTGTGATTGTGCCCCTCCTACCGTCTCATTGAAGCTTCTCCTTTGTCTTTGGATGTGGGGTATCTTTTTTTGTGAGTTCCAGTGTCTTCCTGTCGATGATTGTTCAGCATTTAGTTGTGATTCTGGTGCTCTTGCAAGAGGGAGTGAGCACACATCCTTTTATTCTGCCATCTTGAACCAATCTCTAAATTTTTTATTTTTAAATTTTTAAGAATTAATTTTTATTGGAGTATAGTTCTTTACAATGTAGTGTTAGTTTCTGCTGTACAGCCAAGTAAATCAGTTATACATATATCCACTCTTTTTTTAGTTTCTTTTCCAATATAGGCCATTACAGAGTATTGAGTACAGTTCCCTGTGCTATACAGTAGGTTCTTATTAGTTATCTGTGTTATACATAGTAGTGTGTATATCCAAATCAGGAATCACACTTTAAAAACTGCCGTTTTAGGGTACTTGAATCAGGCCTCTGGTGATCAAGTTGAAGTGGGGTTTTGTTGGTAGTTTCAATCCAGGAGAATTTCTCTAGGTCTTCTGTCACTTGTGTGCCTGGGAGCCCCTATATTTGTAAACCCCAAACAGAGCTTTTCCTGTGTCCCATCCCTCCTGGCACCTGGCTTGTCACCCTTCCTCGGGTGTCGGTTGGGATGTCCACACAGTTCCATGATTAACTGCTGCCACTGTGTCCAACCCAAGCTCCTCCCATCCTTTGTGATATCTTTGTTATCACCTTTCCCATTCTCATTTCCTGCCAGGAAAGTACTAACTGCTACTTGTATTTCCTAACTCAAATTTCTAAGACTAGGAATCGGATTGGTTGACCAGGTTATTTTTTTGTGTCAGGCCAAAAAGGGTTGCTGGCTGGCCTAGGGATTTTCAGCCTTTGGATTGTGAGTCCCTGAGTCCTGTTGGCTGTGGCCAGTGAAGGGCAGAGTAATATGGCATAGAACATGGCTGCCTGGGCAGTAGGGCTAAGGGTAGGGGAGTTGGACAAAGGGTCTGGGGCCTGGCAGGCCCTGATGAACATTTTGAGTATAGTGTATTGACTGGCAAAGTTGATTTTCAGATGGTACCCACCATATTGGTTATTTTGATTAATATGGTAATATCTAATATAATATTAAAATATAAATCAAAATATACTACTTGTAATTGTTTAATAACCAGCTGTACTGGTTATTAAAATATTGAATACCTCTTAGTGATTGGTAAATAGTTCCTTCCCTGAGCCCCTCAAGTGCCCCCCAATCCCAGATGACCTGACCCCTCCCAGGGAACCCCAAGATCTTCTTACTGCCCAGAAATTAAAAAGTTAATCTGTAGTCTAGCAGAGGAGTTTGGGCTTCTATTTCAGAGCTAGGATGGCCTCCGTTTTGATTGGCTGATGTCCGTGCCACACTGTTTCTTAAATATTTTGAATGCCATTCCCATGACTTGCATGGAAAGATCCAAAACCTGTATTACAAAATGCATATGTGCAATATTTTCTATGCATACTTGCATTAGTGTAGTTGTAAATTATGTATTTCATACTTTTGTTGATTTCTTTTAAAGCAATTTCAACATGTCTCTACAAATTTTGCATTTTAAAAACGTTCACCATTTATTTCTGTAAAAAGAGGAGAAATCGGATCTTTAAAAAAGCATTTTTAAGTGATAATCTTTCCTTAGGTTCTCTCTTTTATTGCAAGAAAAATAAATTTTGGTCACAAATCAGAATGAGTCAATTACCTGTAGGTTAGTATTATATTGTAGTAAAACTGACCTAAGGAAAAAATCCCCTTTTCTTTACAGAAAGGAACTGATTTCATAGGAGAAACAAATTTGTTAGAGTCTCCTACAGGACTGTAATGGAAAACAGCCTTGGAAGAAACCAAACATTGTTGAATGTTTTCATTCCCAGTAGGGATGTGCCATGATGTATAGTGTCTGGCCATAGTGCTGTGCAGTGGCTGATGCAAGGACTGGGTAAATAACAGGATCCCAAAATGAAACTATGTTCAGAGAACATATGAGGTCTTGAAAAAAGCTAGTATTCGTCAACTGGTAGTAAAATGTCTAGGATGCAAAGTATTGCCCTGAACTTTCACAGAACAAAATTACATTTGGTATATTCTTCAACAGTTGAAGTGTATTTGCTGAAAGGAACTGCATTATGTAGTTCAGATTTAAAGAATACGGACTTTAAAAACTGCATAGGGAGTTAGGAGCATTATTCAAGGATTGTCTCCTTTTGCTAACCTCTTCAATGTATAAAGTGATAGAAATGTCTCGTTCAGATTTACTAAGATATGAGGTGTGACTCTAAAGCAACAGGACTATTTGTTGTGTGTGACTTATGGAATGAGGGTCATTATTTTAGAGTCATAAACAATGTTATCCCTCTTTGGGGAAGTGAAGTAGTCTAGTGAATAGACATTGGACTAGACATCAGGAAACTTAAGCCCAACTTGTCACACTTCTGCTGGGCTTTAGAGACCAGGGAGAGGCATCATGGTATGGGGGAAAGAGCACCGGTTTTGGGACTCAGACTTATCAGGGTCTAGTCCTAGCTTCTCCACTTACTAGCTATGTGAGCTTGACACATTACCTAACCTCTCTGAGCATTCATTTGCCCATCTGTAATGTGGGGATGAGATACTCAGGGCTGACTTTCAGCTGAACGTTACCAGCATGGGTGGATCAGTTGTTTGCCGCTGGGCTCTGTTCTGATTGGGCCAGTGTCCACTCTGACTGGTAGGTACCCATGCTGTACTGGTTGTTAAGTATTTTGACTATCCCTCCTAGTAAAACTTAATAGGTAGGGTTATTTGGAACATAAAATGAGATAACATATGTGAAGTTCCTGACATTGAGTTGCTACTCATGAAATATTAATTTTATTTTCTTCCTTTTCTTCTGTACAACTTTATGAGAAATGTTTTTCAACCTAAATAAGGGGAGAGAAAGATGCCTGACAGTTGTTTTCACTCTGATGTTAAGAGATTAAGGGAACTGTTTATATCTTATCTTTATTCAGGATCCATTAAACAAACATTAAGTCCCTACTCTATGCTAGGTCCTTGAGGAGTGCACACTCTAGGAGGGGCAATGGACGAGTAAACTCTGATTTCAACCCAAACAACTCTAAGAGTCAGTATGAATCTATAAGATACCTTTGTTCAAATTTAATAAAGAGACTTCCTCTAGGCAGGTACAACCTGGCTTGGCCACTAAGCTCAGGATAGATTTGCACACCTACTTACTCCCTCATCTGGGTGCCTTTGTGCAGTGCACAACCTGCACAATTACACACAGTGGCCCTGAGAACTGTTATAACAGAGGTATATGCCAAGTGCTATGGGCCTGTAGTTGTAGGAGGGACTGAGTTTCGCCAGGTGAATGGCATTTGTCCAAATTATAGATGAGGGAGAAAGCATTCGGATGTGTCCAAAGATACACAGGTCTGAAAGACCTGGGAGGTTAGGGGAATAGTGGGTGTTCCTACTGGATAATATATTTGGACTGCTTGTTTTGAAGAAAAGTATGCCAATGTAAGATATATTTACAACCTCTCTAAGTAGACAGTTTACAGTCATTACAATTAAATATTAAAACTACTTTATGTGTAAATTGTTTCTTTATTGTTCTTAGACTAGATAGTTTGCTTCCTGTTTTAAAATTTTTGTTTGTATCTTAAAAATTGCTTTTGATTGATGAGAACACACTGTCCTCTAAGGTTAATTATTTGAGGTCATTTAGTATTTTTCCAATAGGCCTTGAGCCTAGACAAAGATCAGTGATCAAAGAGGCTAGAAGTTTCAGTGAAATATTATTTTAAAAAAAGAATGTGGAGACATCACTGAATTATGAATCTGTGCTTGCTTCATAGAATATTAAATCATAGACTTTTAGAGCTTAGAGATTTTTGGAGACCTTTGAGTCTAATCCTCTCATTTCAACATGACTTTATTGTTCTTCTAAAAATGATACATGCTCATTATAAATAGTTCAAACAATTCAAAGTAAAAAGTTGAGAACTAAAACCACCCCAATTCCCATCACCCTGGTACAATCACCATTAACATGAGATTAACAGCATTCTAGAATATCTGATTGCACACATATAGACAGACCAGTGATAGATGTACAGAGCCAATTTTATTTATTTATTTTTATTGAAGTATAGTTGATTTACAATATTGTGTTAATTTCAGGTGTACAGCAAAGTGATTTGGTTATACATATACATGTATATATCTATATTCTTTTTTGAATCTTTTCCATTATAGTCTATTACAAGATACTGAATATAGTTCCCTGTGCTATACAGTAAATCCTTGTTGTTTATCTATTTTATATATAGTGGTGTGCATCTGTTAATCCCATACTCCCAATTTATCCCTCCCCTACTTCCCATTTGGTAACCATAAGTTTATTTTCTATGTCTGTGAGTCTGTTTCTGTTTTGTAAATAAGTTCATTTTGTGTCATATTTTAGATTCCACACATAAGTGATGTCATATGGCATTTGTCTTTCTCTTTCTGACTTACTTCAGTTAGTATGATAATCTTTAGGTCTATCCATGTTGCTGCAAATGGCATTATTTCATTCATTTTTTATGGCTGAGTAGTATTCCATTGTATATGTACCACATCTACTTTATCCATACATCTCTTGATGGGCACGTAGGCTGCTATGTACAAACCAATTTTTGATAAAATTTGGATCATATAATATATATTTTTAATCAAAATTATTCAATTTACTTTTGCTAGAATTTAATGGAGTAAAGAGAAAATGAGGTCAAACTGAAGAAACTATATACTTTGGAAAAATATTTATTCACTGAAAGGTAAATCAGTTTGTAGTAAATCCCTCTAAGTTTGAGGAAAATAATTGATGAAAAAAAGCATCAAGAAGTCGCTCCATTCTGCCCAGATTGTTCCCCAGTTCTAAGGAGCAGCAATCATCCTAGGACTTCTCTTCACTGCAGTTCTTGGATAGAGCCACTGGTTCTTGGGTCTCAATGTCTTTTTTTTTTTTGGTTAACTACTTTTTCTTCCAGGAATAGATCCTCAAGTAACTTCCCAGGAAAGAATGTGTGAGAAATAAACTTTTTGAGTTTTAAATGTTTGAAAATGTTTTGATTCTATTCTCACACTTGATTGATAAGTTTGTAGTTGGATGATTCTCATTGGAAAGTATTTTCTTTCAGAATTTGAAGGTGTGGCTCAGTTGTCTTCTAGCATCTGGTGTTGCTGATGAAAAATATGATGCCAGTCTGATTCTTGTACCTTTGTAGATGACCACTTTTGTTCTCTTTGGAAGCTTTTAGCACCTTGTCTTGATATTTGGTGTTCTGGAATTTCACAGTGATGTGGCTTGTTGTGGAGTGTTTTTGATTCATTGCACTGGACACTGAGGAGGCCTCTTTGGTATAGAAACTCTATTCTTCACGGAGCTCTTTAAAATGCTCTTATATTCTTTGTTATGATAATTTCTTTATCTTTCCTCTCTAAATTCTTTTTTCTGAAACTCCTGTTCATCAGATTTAGAATTTCTGAGTTGATCCTCTGTGTATTATATTTTTTGCTCAGACTTCCCACCTCTTTGTGCCTTCATTCTGTTTTCTGGGAAATTTCCTCAGCTTTATGCTCAGCCTTGTCACTAAATTTTATTTTGGAAATTACATTTTAAATTTACACAATCTCTTCCTTTTTTTCTCATTGGTCCCTTGTCTTAGCATTTTGTCCTTGTTTTAGGAATACAATATCTTGAATCTCTATGAGGATGTTATTTAAAATTGTTTTTCTTTCTCAAAATTGCTTTGGCTACTAGGGTCTTTTGTGGTTCCATATGAATTTTAGGAATTTTTTTTCTATTTTGGTAAAAGAAATGCCATTGAGATTTTGATAGGAATCACACTGAATCTGTAGATTGCTTTGGATAGGTTGCACATTTTAACAATATTAAGTCTTCCAATCCATGAACACTGGATGTCTTTCCATTTATTTGTGACTTCTTTAATTTCTTTCATCAATGTTTTGTAGTTTTCAGTGTAAAAGTCTTTCACCTCCTTGGTTAAAGTTATTCCTAAGTATTTTATTCTTTTTGATGCTATTTTAAATAAATGGGATCCAAAAGAATGAAACTGGACATCTTACATCTTACACCATACATAAAAATCAACTCAAAATGGATTAAAGATTTAAATGTAAGACCTGAAACTATAAAACTCCTAGAAGAAAACATAAGGAAAAAGCATCATGACCTTGGTATAGGTAATAATTTCTTGGACATGACACCAAAAGCACAAGCAATAAAAGCAAACACAGACAGGTGGGACTACATCAAACTAAAAAGCTTCTGCACAGTAAAGCAAACAATCAACAGAGTGAAAAGGCAACCTACAGAGTAGAGAAAGTATTTGCAAACCATATATCTGATAAGGGGTTAATATTCAAAATATGCAAGGAACTCCTACAACTCAATTAGCAGAAAAACACAACCTGATTAAAAAATGGGCAAAGGACTTGAACAGACATTTCTCCAAAGAACACATACAAATGGCCAAGAGGTATATGAAAAGGTGTTCAACATCACTAATCATCAGGGAAATACAAATCAAAACCATAATGAATTTGATTCACTGTTTTTTAATATCTAGGGAGCATTGTAGCACACAGAGTGCAGAAGTAGAAAAAACCCCCCCAAAACCATAATGAGTTATCTCTTCACAACCTTTTTTATCAAAAAACAAAAGACAAGAAATGTTGGCCAGGATTTAGAGAAATCTGAACCCTTGTACACTGTTGTTGAGAATGTAAAATGGTGCAGATGCTATAGAAAACAGTATGGAGTTTCCTTAAAATAAACCAAAAAACCCCAAAAAGAACTACCACATGATCCAGCAATCCCACTTCTCGGTGTATATCCAAAAGAATTGAAATTAGGATCCTGACGAGATATGTGCACACCCATGTTCACTGGAGGAGCATTATTCACAATAGGCAAGACACAGAAGCAACATAAATGTCCATTGATGTTTGAATGAATAAAGAATATGTGGTATATAAGTACAATGGAACATTATTCAACTTTAAAAAGAAAGGAAATCCTTTCATATCCTAAAACATGGATGAACCTGGAGGACATTATACTAAGTGAAATAAGCCAGTTACGTAAGGATAAATGCTGCAAGATTTGACTTCTCTAAGGCACCTAAAATAGTCAAACTTAAAGAAGCAGAGAGTTTAAAGGTGGTTGCCAAGGACTAGGGAGAGGGAGAAAATGAGGAGTTGCTCAGCAGGTATGAAGTTTCAGTTATGCAAGATGAGTGAATTCTAGAGATCTGCTGTACAACATAAGGCCTATATTTAACAATACTGTATTGTGCACTCAAAATTTTGTTAAAAGAGTAGATCTCATGTTAAGTGCTCTTAACACAATAAAAAATTATTTTATTTTTATTGCTTTTTTACTTTTCTTTATTCCCTGACCTATTGCTGTTTCCCTTGGGGCCATTTTCCTGTTTATTATTGATCTTTTCTCCATTGAAAAATTTCTTCAAATGCCTAATGATCCTTGGGTTCATGTATAAGAATAATGAAATAAAATATAAACAACTGCTTGGGAACTCTGTGCTTGGATAAATCTGGTCAACTGGTATGTTTCACATTAGAGTCATCTGATAGGGAACTCCCAAAGATCAGAAAGCAGAGGCCTTTGCTGTAGGACTGTTTAATTTCTCCAGAGAAGAAGCCCCCTTTTCCTCACCTGGGAAAAAAGTCTGGTGGTTCATATTTCTGCGCATGGGCATTTGGATGTTGGGGAGAGTCAACTGTTCCACATACAGACTTTTAATTAATTCCTGTGTTGTCAGTTCCACACCTCACTCTTACTTTTTGTTGTCTCTGGTGCTTCTGAACAATAAGCTTTTGTGGGACGATAGACGGCATACTGATTCCTTTCTTGGCTGTATTCCTCTATGCATTTTCTAGCTATTGCTTCTTCTGCCTCACTTCATCAGTTACCACTTCTACATCTGCTTTCTGTGTTCAGAAACTTATTGTTATTTCTTGTCCAGTAATAGTCTCTTTACTTTTGCCTTTGTTTTAGGGTTTATACATTTAAAAAAATTCCATTGCTGCCAGCGAAAGTCAGCCATCTCTGACCTGCTACCTGGCCAACGAGTCAGCCAACACTCCCAGCTCCTCTATAGAGCTAAAGCAACAGGGAGATTATCCATGATTTGGTGGACTTGGAACCTTCCTAGAAAAGACAATCTGAAAAACTCTGGCAAAGATATCTGAATTCTTTGGAACCCTTGGTGTCAAAATTACCTAAAATCATTGGTTGAACTGGAAACAAAGTTTTAATCTGACAGCACTGACAAGAGTTTAGGACAACATTCCTTCCACCAGACCCTGTGGTTAATTTTATAACATGGCTCTGGGTAGTTAGACTTTTGATAGGAGCAGCTAGAGTAGAGACACTTGCCTTCAGATCCTCACTAGCTGTAAATTGCTCAACTTCTCCGAGACTTCTTTTTTTCCTCTGAAAAATGGTGCTAAATAACAATATTTACTTCAAGGGTTATTGTGAAGATTGATAGGCTTGACACTTAGCAAGTCCTCAATAGATGTTAGCTGGTCAAACTCCAGAGCTTATTCTTTTAATCACTGTGTTAAATTATTAGTGAGAAAAAATGGACTAGTTGTTATGCATGTTATGCCTATAGGTATAACTTATTGCCTGGGAACATTTTTTTACTAGAGAGAGCATCATATATGTATATTTGAAATGCTGTATCTTCTGCTACTATTCAGAAGTGAAAATGATGTGCTTTGGAAAATTGTGTTAGATGATGCAGAAAGTGATCCAGGAAGATGCAAACATTGATTTGGCTTCACAGAATGAGAGAATATAATCAACATCCCTAACTTAAAATTTAAATATGCATGTATCTAAATTAATAAATCAAATAATATAAAGTAGCTATTATTATCACTGTTATTATTTCAGCAACACTATGTTTAAGTCCCACATTCTTTCTTTTCTTTCCAAAAAGCAACTGACTTGAGCCATCAGACCTATAGGCAGAAACCAACTACTATGCCCCGTCATTTAAAAAAAGCTTTTAATAGCATATACAAACGTATTTGTTTTTTATGTTAATAGTCATACATTATAATGTTTTGCTAAATATATTACAGATAGTTTTAAAAGTACAGCTTTACTGACGTATAATTTAAACACCATAACATTTACCATTTTAAGAGTAGAATTCAGTGATTTACAGAACTGTGTAACCATCACCACAATTCAATTTTTGAAGACTTCCAACACCCCCAAAAGATCCCTCATGTCCATGGTAGTCACTCCCCATTCCCGACGTCAGCCTCAGGCAACCACTAATCAACTTTCTTTTTCTATAAATTTGCCTTTGCAGATAATTTTTAAAAAGAAACAAAATGGCACATCATACCATTGAAGACTCATTCCCCTTCTATCCGTTGTGTCATACCCTTCCCTCCTTTCCTCTTCAGACGTGAGCATTATCTAGAGGTTGGTGCTTATCCCGCCTACCCATGTTTTTATTAATCCTGCTTAAGACTCATTGTGCTTCTTTAATCTGAGAACTCATGTCTTTCTTCAGTTCTATAAAATTTCCAGCCACTATCTCCTCAAATATTGCCTCTTCCCCATTCTCTTTCTTCATTTCTTCTGTAACTCATTTTCTATCTATTGTAAACAAGACCTTTAAAATAATAGTATTTCTTTAATACTATTCTGCTTGTTATATCTTTAGGTATTTTAATCACTCACGTTCTCCGTCCATTTTTATCTCTCTAAGTTAATTTCTCAGCTAACTTCTGCTCTTTACAAAGTCTCTCTTCAGCTGTGTTTAGTCATCAGTTCTTTTCTATTCAGTTTTTAATTTCAGTGACTATGTTTTATTTTGAGAAGTTCTTTTTGTTTCTCCTTTAAATTCATCTTTTTTCCTCAAAGTCCTATGCTCTTCTTTTATCTTTTTAATTATTTTAAACATGCCTATTTTATAATCTCCTTCAACTATTTACTTTGTGTGCTTCTTGGATGGTAATCCTGCTGTTTATTGTGACAGCTGACTCTTCCTCATGGTGGTTAATTTCCTCAAGTGGTTTCTACCTTTTTATTATAAATTCAAGGTTGTCTTTTCTATGGGTATTCCATACACCCTAGGATGTGGAGGTGTCTCTAAAAATTGGTTTTGATTCTGCGGGAACCATGGGAGTTTTTACCAATTCTGGGCCAAGTTTTATGTTAACTTATTGTCCTATTCCATGTAATATATGAGTGAACACCCCCATCCAAAAATATGTCACAGACTTAGAATATGACTTCTTATGGAAGACTTTATTTTCAATCCATAGCTGTCAGGAGCCTATAAGTGTCCTTGATGTTTCCCTGAGATATGGGTAAAATCGTTCTAGTCTCTTTTACACAGAATGGGTAGATTTTTTAGGATCCTAATTTTATTTTGTTTTACTTTATTTTATTTTAATTGAAGTATAGTTGACATACAATATTGGCTTCAGGTATGCAACATAGTGGTTCAACATTTATGTATGTATATTATGAAACAATCTCCACAGTAAGTCTAGCAACCATCTGTCACCAAAGTTATTATAATATTGTTGACTATATTCCTTATGCTGTACATCACATCCCCATGAATTATTTATTTTAGGACTGAAAGTTTGTACCTCTTAATCCCCTTCACCTGTTTCTCCATTTCCCCACCCTCCACCCCTCTGGCAACCACAAATTTGTTTTTTGTATGTATGGGTCTGTTTCTGTTCTGTTTTGTTTGTTAATTTGTGTTGTTTTTTAGTTTCCACATATAAGTGAAATCATACAGTTGTTGTCTTTCTCTGTCTGGCTTATTTCACTTAGCATAATACCCTCTAGGTCCATCCATGTTGTTGCAAGATGGCAAGATTTCATTCTGTTTTTAATGGCTGAATAATATTCCATTATATATAAACATACACATTATATATACATATATATACACAGGCATACACACATCACATACATACACACACATCACATCTTCTTTATCCACTCATCTATTGTTGGAAACTTAGGTTGCTTCCATGTCTTGGCTATTATAAATAATTCTGCGATGAACATAAGGGTGCATGTATCTTTTTGAGTTAGAGTTTTCCTCTTTTCTGGGTATATGCCCAGAAGTGGGATTGCTGGATCATATGGTAACTCTATTTTTAGTTTTTTAAGGAACCTCCATACTGTTCTCCATAGTGGCTGTATCAATTTACATTCCCACCAACAGTGTAGGAGGGTTCCCTTTTCTCCACATCCTCTCCAGCATTTATTACTTGTAGACTTTTTGATGATGGCCATTCTGACCAGTGAGGTGATATTTCATCGTAGTTTTGATTTGCATTTCCCTGATGCTTCATGATGCTGAACATTTTTCATATGTCTGTTGGCCATCTGTATGTCTTCTTTGGAGGAATGTCCATTCAGGTCCTCTGCCCATTTTTTTTCTTTTTTTTGTGGTACGCGGGCCTCTCACTGTTGTGGCCTCTCCTGTTGCGGAGCACAGGCTCCGGATGTGCAGGCTCAGCGGCCATGGCTCACAGGCCCAGCCGCTCCGCGGCATGTGGGATCTTCCCGGACCGGGGCACGAACCTGTGTCCCCTGCATCAGCAGGCGGACTCTCAACCACTGCGCCACCAGGGAAGCCCCTCTGCCCATTTTTTAATAGGTTTTTTTTAAAAATATTGAGTTGTGTAATATAGTTTGAAAGCATGATATTTCCAGCTTTGTTCTTCTCTCTCAAGATTGCTTTGGCTATTTTGTGGTTCCATACAAATTTTAGGATTATTTCTTTTAGTTCTATGAAAAATGTCATTGATATTTTGATAGGGATTGTATTGACTCTATAGATTGCTTTGGGTAGTATGGACAGTTTAACAATATTAAGTTTTCCAATCCATGAGCATGGTATCTTTCCATTTTTCCAATCCAAGAACATGGTATATCTTTCCATTTATTTGTGTTGTCTTCAGTCTCTTTCATCAATGTCTTATAGTTTTCAGAATACAGATCTTTCACTTCCCTGGTTAAATTTATTTCTAGATATTTTATTCTTTTGATGCAATTGTAAATGGGATTATTTTCTTATTTCTCTTTCTGATAGATGGTTATTAGTATATAGAAATGCGACAGATTTCTATATACTAATTTTGCGTACTGCAACTTTACTGAATTCATTTATTAATTCTAATAGCTGTTTGGTGGCGTCTTTAGGGTTTTCTATGTATAGTATCATGTCATCTGCAAACAGTGATAGTTTTACTTCTTCCTTTCCATGTTGGATGCTTTTATTTCTTTTTCTTGTATGATTGCTGTGGCTAGGACTTCCAATACTATGTTGAATAAAAGTGGCAAGAGTGGGCATCCTTGTCTTATAAACAACGGTGGTTTTAGTTCCAGTGAGATTTCAAGATGAGCAAAAGAGCTTCAAGATGGAAGGAGTTAATTTGATTATAAAATATTTCACTTCTTTTTATTGGTGTCATATGAATTTGGGGCCCTATGCTAACATTTTCAGAATTGAAAAAGACATGAGTTCTATTAATGGTAGGGAATGTCATCCTTAAGGGGACCTTAATAATTATGCAACCCAATCCCTGCATTTTGTAAATGGGAAAACTTATGCTCAGAGTTAGTGACTTGCCTAATGTCATAGAGGGAGTCAGGAGAGAATTGGGACAAAAATTTAGGTCTTTTAACTCTTAGTCCAGTGTTATTTCTTTTTTTCTAGTATTTATTTATTTATGTATGTATGTATGTCATGCCTCACGACTTGCAGGATCTTAGTTCCCAGACCAGGGATTGAACCCGGGCCACAGCAGTGAAAGTGCCAAGACCTAACCACTGGACCGCTAGGGAACTCCCCCAGTGTTATCTCTGATATCTCATACAAGTTGAAACTCTTTGTGTTGTTTTATATATTTATGTTCTAAATAGCTTTATTATTTTGCTAGGGCTATTATAACAAAGTACCACAAACTAGGTGGCTTAAAATGACAGAAATTTATTGTCTCACAGTTATGGAGGCTAGAAGCCTGAAATCAAGGTGTCAGCAAGGCCACACTTCCTTTGAGATTGTGGGTAGAATCACCCCTTGTCTCTTCTTAGCTTCTGGTGATGGCCATCGACCCTTGGTGTTCCTTGGCTAGCAGCTGCATCACTCCAATCTGTACCATTGTCATACATGGCATTTTCCCTATGTATCTTTGTCCAGGTTTCCCTCTTCTTATAAGGATACCAGTCATGTTGAATTAGGGACCAATCTAATGACCTCATCTTAACTTGATTAAATCTACAAGGACCGTATTTATAAATAAGGTCATATTCACAGGTGCTGGCACTTAGGATTTTAGCATGTCTTTTTGGGAGACACAATTCAACTCATAATACCAGTTTTATTGAGATATCACTCACATACCATATAATTCACCCATTTAAAGTGTACAATCTATGGTTGTTAGTATATTCAGAATTGTGTAACTGTCACCACAATCTAATTTTAGAATTTCCATTCCCCCTAAAAGAAACTCCATACCCATTAGTAACCACTCCCTATTTCCTCTCTCCTGTCCCATCCCTAAGCAATCACTAATCTGCTTTTTGTCTCTATAAATATGCCTCCTCTGGACATTTTGTATAAATGGAATCATAAAGTATGTGGTCTGATGTGACTGTTCTTTCACTTAGAAAAATGTTTTCAAGGCTTATCCGTGTTGAAGCATGTATCAGTACTTCATTCCTTTTTTTTTATAGCTGGATAATGTTCCCTTGTATGATGGATATATATATATTTTGTCTATCCATTCATCCGTTGATGGACATTTGAGTTTCCACTTTTGGGCTATATGGATAATGCTACTGTGAACAGTTGTCTGCAAACTTTTGTGTGGACATATGTTTTGGTTTCTCTTAGGTATATAACTAGGAGTGGAATTGCTGGGTCATATGACAACTATATTTAACCTTTTGAGGTATTGCCAGATGGTTTTTCATAGTGGCTGTACCATTTTACATTTCCACCAGAAATGTATGAGGGTTCCAATTTCTCCATAGATTCCCCAACACTTGTTATTGTTTATCTTTTATATTGTATCCTAGTGGGTATGAAATGGTATTTTATTGTGGTTTTAATTTGCATTTCCCTAATAACTAATGATGTTGAGTGTCTTTTCATGTGTTAATGAAAAGCCCTTTGTATATCTTCTTTGGAGAAATGTCTATTCAGGTCATTTGACCATATTTTAAATTGAGTTATTTGACTTTTTATTGTTGAGTTATAAGATTTTTTAGTCTGGATACAAATCCCTTATCAGATATATGATTTGCAAATATTTTCTCCCATTCTGTTGATTCTCTTTTCACTTTTTTCACGGCATCCTTTGAAGCACACGTTTTAAATTTTGATGAAGTCCAAATTATCTACTTTTGTTGTTGTTGTTGCCCATGCTTTTGGTGTCATATCTAAGAATCTTTTGCAAAATCTGAGGTCATGAAGATTTGCCTCAATGTTCCCTTCTAAAGAGTTTTGTAGTTTTAGTTCTAACATTTAGGTCATTGATCCTTTTTTAAAAAAAATACTTATTTATTTGGCTGCGCTGGGTCTTAGTTGTGGCATGTGGGATCTAGTTCCCTGACCAGGGATCGAACCCAGGCTCCCTGCCTCGGGAGCAAGGAATCTTAACCACTGGCCCACCAGGGAAGTCCCCGTTGATCCATTTTGAGTTAGTTTTTGTGTAGGATGTGAGGTAAGGGTCCAACTTTATTCTTTTGCATAAGGCTATCCAGCCATCCCAGTACCATTTATTGAAAAGGGTATTTTTCCTAACTGAACGGTCTTGGCACCCTTGATCCTAGACATATGGTTTTATTTCTGGTCTCGTGATTCCATTCCTCTGATCTATATGTCTATCCTGCACCACTACCAGACTGTCCTGATTGCTGTTACTTTTTAGTAAGTTTTGAAATCAGGAAGTGTGACTCCTCCTACTTTGTTCTTCCTTTTCAATGTTGTTTTGGCTGTTCCGGGAAACTTGCAATTCCATATTAATGTTAGAATCAGTTTCTAAATTTCTACATAGAAATCAGCTGGGATTCTGATAGGGATTCTGTTGAATATGTAGATAAATTTGGGGAATATTGTCATCTTAACAATATGAATTCTTCCAATCCATGAACATGGGGTGAATGTTTTTCCATTTATTTAGATCTCCAGTATCCTTCAACAATGATGTGTAGTCTTCAGAGTATAAGTTTTTCACTTCTTTTAAAATTTATTCCTAAATATTTTATTCTTTTTGATGCTATTGTAAATATAATTGCTTTCTTAATTTCATTCTTTGATTGTTCATCAAGATGCAGTTGATTTTTGTATATTCATCTTGTACCCTGCAACCTTGCTGAACTTGTTTATTAGTTATAATAATTTTTTTAGTGGATTCTTTAGTGTTCTATATACAAGATCATGTCATCTGAAAGTAGAGATAGTTTTACTTCTTCCTTTCCAATCTGGGTGCCTTTTATTTCTTGCCTGATTGACTGGACTAGAGCCACGAGTATGATGTTGAATCGAATTGGTGAAAGCAAGCATCCTCGTCTCATTCCTGACCTGAGAGGGAAAGCTTTTAGTCTTTCAGTATTAAGTATGATGTTAACCATAGGTTTTGGATCTCTCCTTAAACTAGTCTCAACTGATCAATCCAACTTTTTCCTCACTACCAACCTTTGCATGCCTGTTTGCCCAACTCCCCAATCCCAGCCTTGCTCACAAAGACCCATTGGTCTAAATAGCCTGATTTTTAAAATCCTTTTCTTTACATGCCCTATTTTATTTTTGCGTCTGCACCCACTGCTCATACAGTTACAGAGAATGCTCCATTTCCTCCAATATTATAGCTCATACACTTCCTCAAGATGAAGCTCCATTTCCCAGATTATTGCACCATCACCTCCCCCAACAGACAGAAGTGGCCACACATACATGTGTGGACACGCACACATCATGTAGTTCCCAGAGTCCCCATTTCCTAAGTGCTTGAAGCTAATTTACATTATGTTTCCACTCATACCACTTTGTAAATGTTCTTTTGTTATTTCAGTTATCTTTATCTTGACTCCACCGACTACACTATAGGGTTCTACAGAGGAAAGACCAAGAACTCTGTACTTTAATATCATCCCAAAAGGGGTAGACACAGAGGCTTATAGGAGCCAAAGGTGCTTGGCAAAAGATGACTTCAGTCAAATTTTGTTCTCTCAGAAGGAACCCCTCTTCTTTGCGCACCTCTATGAAAATCAGAGACTGCCTGATGCAACTCATAGCTCTGTTAGTGCCCCATTTCCACTTTCAAGCCATTTATCTTCTCTCTTCTTCCTTATACTGGCTGATTTTCAGAGGGAGGTAATTGGCTCCATCAATTGTTATAGCTTAATGAAAGTCTCAACCATGTTTACCTGCTTTCCTTCCAGGGTAAATGCATCATAAGCCAAGGCAAAGTCATTCCAACAGCCCTTGTTTAAAAAATGTATGATTTTTATCTTGTCCCCATTAAAGCGATACAGTCCACTAGCTATGACCTCAAACATGACCTTCTTTAAAAATGAGTGCCTCTCAGTGTGAAATGTTCATTCTTGAGGCCAGGCCCATGCTGGGGTTTGAGGATGTCTAATAAAGGTCCCAGATTCCTGAGCACAGTGCCTGCTGTTGTTTTCTTTCCTGGTGCATTTGCCTGTTTTTTGTACTTTACTGCAACTAAAATATTGACATCTTCCTGCCTCACCCCCCAATTAACTATGGCAAATGCCATGGAATGAAGATCCTTTGCAATAAGCATACCACAGATAACAGAGAGTGGGGCTTGGTTTTGCTGCCTTAACAGCTAAGAAGGAAGGCTGCATACCAGTTTCAGTAGAAAAATGTTTTTTATTAGGTACTTGCTGAGCACATAGCCTGTGTCTGGCATGTGGGAGTGGATAGGCAAGTAAATACATAGTTGCTGCTCTAGAAGAATTTACAGTCTCGCTAGGGTGGCAAGACTAACATATCTCAAACAGAAAGTTAATAAGTTACAAGTAGTTTGTGATAACTGCTAAAACTAGGGCAGGGGAGCATACCATCAGTATGACTTGGAGTCAAGGGAGGCCTTTGAGAGAAGGTGAACTCTTAAGTTTGACTTCAAAGGCTTTTGGTGGACAGAGGAGAGAGAGGGATGCAAAGAAACTAACATGAGGTTGACATTATAAGGAGACTGACTAATTGGGTCGAAGGTCTATACCAGGAACCATTTGGAGAAAACATTAGTAAAATAGGGTAAGTCTAGATTGGGGTACACGTGCTGCAAACTCAAAATTTCCAGTACTAAACTCATCTCCTTCCTCTCCCCATAGCCTTTCAAGTTTCTTCTCCTGTGTTCTGTATCTCAGTGAATGACTTTGCCAACCACCCAGAGTTCTATGCCCTAAATCAAGGACTCATCCTTGACAACTTTTTTTCCCTCTCCCATATTCAGTCAATAACCAAGTCCTGTTCATCTTATCTTCTAAGTATCTCTTGAATCTCTCCACTATTCTCCATTTCCATCACTGCACCATAGACTACCACTCACCCCTGTCATTTCTGTGTTGCACTACTGCGATTACCTCACTGGTCTCCCTGCCGCTACTCTTGTCCCCTCCTCCAGTCAGTTCTCTACATTGCAGCCGGAGTGTGCTTTTTAAAGCATAAATCTGATCATGTCACTTCCCTGCCCAAAAGCCTTCAGTGGCTTCCCATTGCCTAAAGAAACTCTAAATTTCTTAACAAATTTTAGAAAATCTTTTATGACCTGACATCTGTCCACTTGCCCAACCTCATTTTTTTTTAAACCAGACCTCTCTCTCTTTTACACTAATACTCCAACCATAATGGACTTGGTTCAGTTCCCTGTATGTACCCTACTCAAAGCCTCATAGCTTTAGCCTACTGTATGGGTTTCTACTGTCTGGAACGCCCATCTACCCACATACTGCCAGACTAACTCATCCTTCTAGTCTCAGCAGAAATTTCCCCTACCCTGGGAAGTCTTCCCAACTCCACCCCCACTCCCAAGTCCAGGAAAAATGTTCTTCCATCATAGTCTCACAGCTCCTTGACAGGTTAACTCTTTACAGAATGCATCACACATTATTGCAATTGCTGCTTTAGTTGTGAATCTTCCTATATTAGCCCATAAGCTCAGTGCAGGCAGGGTCCATCTTGCCTACCACTGTATCCTCGTGTGAGCCTGCTGCCTAAAATACAGTAAGTTCTTTAAAAATATCTGCTGAGTGAGAGTGAATGAATCACACCATACATCAGAGCTTATACTACCTTTCAAAAAGCTTGACAAAATATAGTGACAATGCAAAACTTTGCCATAATTCCTTCATTTTACTTTTTTATTTTATGTCTTCTTAAAGGGATACACTTTTTTAACATCTTTATTGGAGTATAATTGCTTTACAATGTTGTGTTAGTATCTGCTGTATAACAAAATGAATCAGCTATACATATATCCCCATATTCCCTCCCTCTTGCGTCTCCCTCCCACCGTCCCTATCCCACCCTTCTAGGTGGTCACAAAGCATCGAGCTGATCTCCCTGTGCTATGTGGCTGCTTCCCACAAGCTATCTAGTTTACATTTGGTAGTGTATATATGTCCATGCCACTCTCTCACTTCGTCCCAGCTTCCCCTTCCCCTTCCCCGTGTCCTCAAGTCCATTCTCTATGTCTGCGTCTTTATTGCTGTCCTGCCCCTAGGTTCTTCAGAACCATTTTGTTTTAAGTTTCCATATATATGTGTTAGCATACGGTATTTTTCTCTTTCTGACTTACTTCACTCTGTATGACAGACTCTAAGTCCATCCACCTCACTACAAATAACTCAGTTTCATTTCTTTTTATGGCTGAGTAATATTCCATTGTATATATGTGCCACATCTTCTTTATCCATTCATCTGTCTATGGACACTTAGGTTGCTTCTATGTCTGATCTTGGAAAATATTTGCAAATGCCAAGGGCATGATTATATATTAGATATTTGGTCAAGATGATTATGGCTGAAAATCTTGCCAATTATTCTGTAGGGAGGACCTTCCTTTTGATTTGTAATTATGGTTACCTAACTTCTGCAAAGATCCACGAGGGAAATTAAAAAACAAAAGACAATTAAAAATAAGAGATGACACATTTTAAACTTATATAGTCAACTAAGGCACGGGCTCTCTCCCTTCTCAGCTATTTGTCATTCATGAACCTCAAGATATTTTGCTGAGAAGAGGCTGTTTTCTTTGTATGATGGGCACACTGGCAGGAGGCTGGAACACAGGAAGACACAGATGAGAAGTGAGAGACCATTAAGAGCCAGTTTCAGCAAGTGCACATTCTAACCTCAAGAACTTCTAAATTCCTTGAGTTTCTTTTTCTTTTTCTTTTTTTTGTGGTACGTGGGCCTCTCACTGTTGTGGCCTCTCCCGTTGCGGAGCACAGGCTCCGGACGCGCAGGCTCAGCGGCCATGGCTCACGGGCGCAGCCACTCCGCGGCACGTGGGATCCCCCCAGACCGGGGCACGAACCTGCGTCCCCTGCATCGGCAGGCGGACTCTCAACCACTGCACCACCACGGAAGCCCTTGTGAGTTTCATTTTTAATGAAAAGGAGGGGGGCAATTTCAAGCTCTGGAGAAAGAGTCCTGCCTTTTCAACCACCAGGCAGATCAGGAGGGTTACAGGGTAGCTTTCCAGTCAGGCCTCTTTGGCCTCAGTTCCAGCTCTTAGACAACAGCTGCTAGCTGGAAGAAGATCTTGGATTCCTGAGCCTGCGGTCTATAGTAAGGAAGTCACATCATGGTTGACAGAGAAGGGGGCCCTGCCTCCAGCTCTTCTGGGAAAGGCCGATTGAATATGCCAACTCATTCCAAATGCCATGTCTCAAAGCTCCTCCCTAATATCCAGGGTAGCCTACTGCCCTTTAGAAGACAAAAGTCAGCCTCCAGTTAAACAACATGTGAGCTGAACACTAGGTAGTGCTTCATGACGCCAAACTGGACAGCTTAGAAAGAGAGCCTGCCTTCCTCTGACCGTTCTCCTCAGTCGCCTATCTGCTCCCAAGAGATCTTCTCTTTAGATGAACAAAAAAATTGCACATAAAAGGAAGAAGTTATATATCATGTGGCATCAGGGAGTCATCAGGTAGACCCAGAAAAAAGTAACCTTGGAAACACAAGGAGAATGGCAGTAAGCAGGCCTAGTTTTTATAGACATTCTGAGTCTTCCAGGAACCCAGGACCCTTATAATGCCCCCTACTGTCCATAGCCCCCAACTATGGCCTCTAACCTAAGCTGACTCTCCCCAGAAGTGCCCTATACTCTGAGTAGTTTGTTACCCAGGTCAATAGAAAACCAGTACACTCCACCAACCCTCCATTGCTCTTCAAAATTTCTCTATCCTATTTTCTTTGGTAGGTGACTGTATTAGTTTCCTCGGGCTGTTGTAACAAAGTTCCACAAATGGGGTGGCTTGGCCCAACAGAAATTTATTACCTCAGTTCTGGAGGCCAGAAGTCCAAAAATGAGGGGTCAGCAGGGCCCTGCTCCCTCTGAAGGTGCTAGTGAAGGATCCTCTTCCAGCCTTCTCTTTTAGCTTTTGGTGGTTCCTTGGCTTGTGGCAGCAAAACTCCAGATGGTGTTCTTCCTGTGTTCATGTCTGTCTCTTCACATGGTTTTCTTTTTATAAGGATGCCAGTCATGTTGGATCAGGGGCCCATCCTACTCCTGTATGACCTCATCTTACCCTAAGTAATAACATCTGCAACAATGCTAATTCCAAATAAGGTCACATTCTGAGGTGCTGGGGGTTAGGGCTTCAACATAAGAGTTTTTGAAGGATATAGTTCAACCCATAACAGGTTCTTTGTAGCTCAGTAAGATTTTAATGACTTAAAATGACTCATCATCCCTGTAAATATATTTATATTTCAAAAGACACCTTCCCTACTTTCACTGAAAGTACTGACTGTGAGGAAAGGCCTGGAAACCATCATTCTAGAAGCTTGGAGAACTGGAAGCCACCCAGTCTGGAGAGCTTCAGAGATGCTAAGTGTCCTTGGAGACAAAGGCTTAGTATCTTTAGGCAGAGAAGAGGGAAATTCCAGGAAAAAGAATATACAATGGGGAATTATTGTTTAATGGGTGCAGAGTTTGTTTGGTGTGATGAAAAAAATTCTGAAATTGGATGGTGGTGATGGTTGAACAACAATGTGAATGTACTTAATGCCACTGATCTGTACACCTAAAAATGATTCCAGTGGTAAATTTTCTGTTATGTATATTTTGCCACAATAATTTTTAAAAAGGAAAGAAACAAAAAAGGAAACTCCATGTGACTTTCCCTGAAGTAGTTTGGAATTGTGGGTGGGGAGGGAGAGTGAGGCCCACAGTCAGGAATGAGAGTAGAATACAGAATCCCAAGGGGGATCTCAGTCACCACTGACTCAGAGGGGAGTCAGGAATTACACACTAAGGATGGTGACTGTGAGATTGCTGTAGGGTTCTGTGGCCTCTGTAATACCTTAATATTATTTATTTTATTAGTGAATAGTAATGGTAATAACTAACAATTGTTGAACACTTACTAAGTGCCAGGCACTGTGCTAAGCACTTGTCTAATTCATTTAATTTTGATTTTTGTAACACCTGTAAGGAAGGTACTATTATTACTTACCATTTACAGAGAAATTGAATCTCAGAGATGTTAAGTAATTTGCCAGAGATCACACAGCTGGGAAGTGGTGGATTTGGAGTCCATGTTGGTAATTTATATAGGAAATTGTCCATTTTATTTAGGTCTTCAATTTAGGTACAGATCAAGACTTTTTTTGGCGTTTAAATTGTAGGGCAATTTTTAAAGGAATTATAAATTATACAAGAAATACATGAGTATATTCTTCTTATAGTAATGAAAATATTATTTATTATCTCTTTGTTGATCATAATTTCCACCTCCTTTTTCCAGAAGTAACCACTACTATCCGTTTGGTTGTATACTTCCAGAACTTTTTCTATTCATTACATTTAAATATTGCTTTCTTGAAGCTTTGATAGAATGCATCAATAAAACCACTGGGACTTTTTGGGGGTATTAGAAAATTTTGGATGCTATTAAAATTTCTTTAATGGTTTTTGGTCTATTCAAGATTCTCTGTTTATTCCTGGGCCAATTTTGGTAATTTGTATTTTCCCTGAATGTGTCCATTTTTTAAGGTTTCAAATTAATTGGTATTAGGTTGTACATAATATGTATTCTCTTGTAATTTTTAGTCCCCAATTTATCTCTAGTTATACCCTTATGTTCATGATATTGCTTCTTTTGCTTTCTCTCTTTTTAAAAAAATAGTCATAGTTGCCAAAGTTTTGTTTACATTATTTTTTTAATTTTTAAAATTTAGTTTTTTTAAATAACAGTGTACATTTTATTTAAAATCAAGGCAGTAAGGTCTTGCAGGGTGTCCACTGCACAACTCCAGGAGGAACCCTTGAAGTTGAACAATGTGGCTGTCTTAAAATATTCTTTTTTATAGTTCAGTTTTGAACTACAGTTGATTTACAATATTATACAAGGTATGATATATATATATATGAATATTAGCTATAAAAATAATGAAATAATGCCATTTGCAGCAACATGTATGGATCTAGAGATTATCATATTAAGTGAAGTAATTCAGACAAAGACAAATATCATATGGTATCACATATGTGGAATCTAAAAAAATGATACAAGGAACGTATTTACAAAACATAAACAAATTCAGAGACATAGAAAACAAACTTATGGTTACCAAAGGGGAAAGTGGGGGCATAAATTAGGAGAATGGGATTAACATATACACACCACTATATATAAAATGGATAAATGACAAGGATTTACTGTATAGCACAGGGAACTATATTCAATATCTTGTAGTAACCTATAATGGAAAAGAATCTGAAAATAATATATATTATATTTAATAATACTATTTAAATAAATATATTTAAAATACATTATCCATATTTGTTTACATTATTAATTTTTTCAGATTACTCAACTTTTGGGTTTTTTATTATCTAGCTTATTGAATTTTATTCTATATTTTACAAATGTATGTTTTTATCTACATATATAATTTTTTCATTTTACCTTCATTGGATTTATTTTATTGTTTTCTTTCTACCTTCTTGAGTTGAAAGCTTAGTTCATTTATTTTCAATATTTACTTCTAATGCATGCATTTAAGACTAAATTTATTTTTGAGTAGTATTTGGCCACATATCTAAGTTTTTTTGGTAATTTTTATTGAAGTATAACATACATATAGCAAACTGTACAAATCAAAAGTGTACATCTCAATTAATTTTCACAAACTGAACACACCTGTGTAACCAGCACCCTGGTCAAGAAACAAAATGACCAGCATCTCAGGAGCCCCCTCTTGTGCCCCTTCCAGTGGTTGGTGCCCCATCACCAACGATTCCCCTCCAAGAGTAACCTCTATCCTAATTTATAACGCTGTATAGATTAGTGTTGCCTGTTTTTGAACTTTATGTGAATGGAATGATACAGTATAGACTCGTTTGAACCTGGATTTTTTCACTTAACCTTATGTCTGTAAGATTCATTGATGTGAGTAATGGTTCATTATCCTTGCTGCATAGTATTTCATTGTGTAAATATACTACAGTTAATTTATTTATCCATTCTATTATTGATTATATTTGGATTTTTTCCATCCAGTTTTTAGCAATAACAAATAAAGCTGGTTTGAACCTTCTTGTACATCTATTTAGGTAAACATATGCATGCATTTCTGTTGGGTATATACATAGGAGTGGAATTGCTGGATCATAGGGTATGTATGTGTTCAGCTGTTTCATCCCAGTTTTCCTAAGTATTTACACTCTTTTTAGCAGTGTATGAGATTTCCATTTGCTCTGCATACCTCACTTGGTATTTTTCTGTCTTTTTTTCATTTTAGCCATTCTGGTGAATATGCGATGGTTATGTAATGGTGGTAGCTGTGATTTGTGTTTCCATGATGATTCATGAAGTGGAGCACCCATTCCTAATGCTTTGAGATTAGTTCTGTTCTAAATATAATTCCCATTTTACTTATACTTCTTTTTTTTTAATTTTTTAAATAGATCTTTATTGGAGTATAATGGCTTCACAATACTGTTTTAGTATTTTACTTATACTTTAAGAGTTATTTAGAATTGTGTTCTTTAATAATTTCCAGGTATAAAGTGGTTTTTTTTCTTTTTAAAGAATCAATTTTATTTATGTATTTATTTTTGGTTGCATTGAGTCTTCGTTGCTGCATGCAGGCTTTCTCTAGTTGTGGTGAGTGGGGGCTACTCTTCATTGTGGTGCGCGGGCTTCTCATTGCGGTGGCTTCTCATTGCGGTGGCTTCTCTTGTTGCGGAGCATGGACTCTAGGCACGCAGACTTCAGTAGTTGTGGCACTCGGGCTCAGTAGTTGTGGCTCATGGGCTCTAGAGCACAGGCTCAGTAGTTGTGGCACATGGGCTTAGTTGCTCTGCGGCATGTGGGAATCTTCCTGGACCAGGGATCAAACTGGTGTCCCCTGCATTGACAGGCAGATTCTTAACCACTGCACCACCAGGGAAGTCCCAGGTATAAAGATTTTAGGGAACTATCTTTTTGTAGTTGATTTCCAATTTTATTGCATTAAGAACAATGGACATGGCCTACAGGACATTATGGTTTTGGAATTTGATATTTCCTCATGGTCTAATGAATGGTCATTTTTTGGTGAATATTTGTGTATGTTTAAAAAGAAGATATATTCTCTATTTGTTGAATGCGAATTTCTATATATTAATTGTGTTATTCAATTTTTCTTTATTTCCCCAAATGATTTTTTTCTTTTTTAAATTGAAGTTTAGTTGACTTACAATATTATATTAGTTTCAGGTGTACAATGTAGTGATTTGTGATTTTTATACATTACAAAATGATCACCATGATCAATCTAATTACCACCTGTCACCATAAAAATTTATTGACTATATTTCCTATGCTTTACGTTATATCCCTGTGACTTATTTATTTATAACTGGAAGTTTGTACCTCTTAATCTCCAACAATTTCACTCATCCCTGCACCTCCCTTCCCTCTGGCAACCACCAGTTTGTTCTCTGTATCTATGAGTCCGCTTGTGTTTGGTTGTTTATTTGTGTTGTTTTTTAGATTTCACATATAAGTGAGATAATACAGTATTTGTCTCTCTCTGACTTATTTCACTTAGCATAATATCCTCTAGGTCCACCCATGTTGCTGCAAATGGAAGGATTTCATTTTGTTTTATCACTGAGTAATATTCCAATTTTTCTTTATTCTTACTTTTTTCTCTACTTGATCTCTCAATTTCTTAGAGAAATATGTTAAATTCTCCTATTGTGATGTGACTTACATAAAGCATGATTTCTTATACATTTATCAGTTTATGTGTCTATATTTTCAACCTCTGTTCATAAGTGCAGAAAGGTTCATAACTGTTATATCTTTTTAGTGGAGTGTTCTCTCTTTTTATCAAAATGATGTTTCTCTCTTTGATTCTGAATTCTTTTTACCTTGAATTTATATTTTATCTGCTCTTAATATTGCAACACCGGTTTTCTTTTTGTTATCATTTGTCTGGTGTTAGCTTTTTCTAGCTCTTTATTTTCAAAGCATGAGTCATTTTGTTTTAAGTGTCTCTCTTGCACATAACATCTAGTTGGATCATTTTTACTGTCTTTTAATATATAAGTTTAATTCATTCACATTTAGTGTGATCACTGATGTGTATAGGGTTATTCCTGTTTTCTTATTTTCTGTTATGAAGCTATCATGCTTTCACTTTCTTACTTTTTTTTCCCTTTCTGCTTCCTGTTGAATGGATTGAGAACTTTTTTATTCCCCCCTCTTTCAAGGTGGAAAATTATACATTTTATTTCTATGTTTTATTAATCACCCTTAAATTTTTAACAGACACATAAAGTTATATTTTTTCTAACACTAGACTTAGTAAGTATCTAATTCATCTTCCTGAGAAGATAATAACTTTAGCATGTTTCTACTACCCTCTTCTCTCCATTCCCAATTCTCATATTGATAGTTTTGGATTTGAATCTCACTACTTCCTCTTGGATTCAATTTTCTTCTTTCTGTAATATATCCACCATTCAGTGTGGGTTTGTGGTAGGTAACATTTCTGAGTCTTTGTGTGGCTGAAAATGTCTTTATTTTACCCCTCTTCTTGATAGAGTTCTAGGTTCAGAATTATTTACCCTTAGCAATATGAAGTGCTCCTTGTTTTCTTGCATCCCATGTTGCAGATGGAAGTCTGATGTCAACTTGATTTCTCATTCCTTTCTGGTAATCTGACTTCTCTTTCTGCTTGTTGGTAACTTTTAGCACTTTATCCTTGGTTTCTGAAATTGTGTTACAATGTGTCTAAGGGTGTGTGTGTGTGTGTGTGTGTGTGTGTGTGTGTGTGTGTGTGTGTGTGTTTATCCTGCTTGGCACTTGTTGGGACTTTTCAATCAAAGATTCATTATCATTCTTCAATTCTGGGAAAATTTTGGCTATTATTTATTCAAATATTGCTTCCTCTCTATTTTGTTCTATTCTTTTGGAACATCTATTAGACTGATATTAAAACTTCTGAGTCTGACTTCTATGTCTTTGTAGTTTTGTACTTTCTGTCTTCTTAACTCTTTGGCTTCTACTGGATAATTTCCCAGTTCAATTTTGCAGCTTATTTGCTTTTCATGTAAATCTAATCTGCTGTTTAGCCCATCTGTTGAGATATTTATTTCAATAGTTTTATTTTAATTTTCAAGATCTCTAATTAGCTTTAAAAATAATCTTCAGTTCTTATTCAAAACCATTTACTCCTGGTTTCTGGATGTAATATCCTTATGTATATCTCTGAGAGAACAAACCAAACTTATGTGAAGCTCTTATTGTGATTTTCTTATTAATTTTGCTTCCTCTAACTTAAATTCTTTCACTTATTGAGTTTGTTCTTTCTCTCTCTTTTTTATAACATCTTTATTGGAGTATAATTGCTTTACTTTGTTGTGTTAGTTTCTGCTGTATAACAAAATGAATCAGCTATACATATACATATATCCCCATACCCCTTCCCTCTTATGTCTCCCTCCCACCCTCCCCATCCCACTCCTCTAGGTGGTCACAAAGCACCGAGCTGGTCTCCCTGTGCTATGAGGCTTCTTCCCACTAGCTATCTATTTTACATTTGGTGGTGTATATATGTCCGTGCCACTCTCTCACTTCATCTCAGCTTACCCTTCCCCCTCCCCGTGTCCTCAAGTCCATTCTCTACTTCCTGTCCTGCCCCTAGGTTCTTTAGAACCATTTTCTTTTAAGATTCCGTATATGTGTGTTGGCATATGGTATTTGTTTTTCTCTTTCTGACTTACTTCACTCTGTATGACAGACTCTAAGTCCATCCACCTCACTACAAATAACTCAATTTCGTTTCTTTTTATGGCTGAGTAATATTCCATTGTATATATGTGCCACATCTTCTTTATCCATTCATCTGTCGATGGACACTTAGGTTGCTTCTATGTCCTGGCTATTGTAAACAGTGCTTCAATGAACATTGTGGTACATGACTCTTTTTGAATTATGGTTTTTTCAGGGTATATGCCCAGTAGTGGGATTGCTGGGTCATATGGTAGTTCTATTTGTAGTTTTTTAAGGAACCTCCATACTGTTCTCCATAGTGGCTGTATCAATTTACATTCCCACCAACAGTGCAAGAGGGTTCCCTTTTCTCCAGACCCTCTCCAGCATTGATTGTTTGTAGATTTTTTGATGATGGTCATTCTGACCGATGTGAGGTGATACCTCATTGTAGTTTTGATTTGCATTTCTCTAATGATTAGTGATGTTGAGCATCCTTTCATGAGTTTGTTGGCAATCTGTATATCTTCTTGGGAGAAATGTCTGTTAAGGTCTTCTGCCCATTTTTGGATTGGGTTGTTTGTTTTTTTGATATTGAGCTGCATGAGCTTCTTGTATATTTTGGAGATTAATCCTTTGTCAGTTGCTTCATTTGCAAATATTTTCTCCCCTACTGAGGGTTGTCTTTTCATCCTGTTTATGGTTTCCTTTGCTGTGCAAAAGCTTTTAAATTTCATTAGGTCCCATTTGTTTATTTTTGTTTTTATTTCCATTTCTCTAGGAGGTGGGTCAAAAAGGATCTTGTTGTGATTTATGCCATAGAGTGTTCTGCCTACGTTTTCCTCTAAGAGTTTTATAGTGTCTGGCCTTGCATTTAGGTCATTAATCTATTTTGAGTTTATTTTTGTGTATGGAATTAGGGACTGTTCTGATTTCATTCTTTTACATGTAGCTGTCCAGTTTTCCCAGCACCACTTATTGAAGAGGCTGTCTTTTCTCCACTGTATATTCTTGCTGCCTTTATCAAAGATAAGATGACCATATGTGCATGGGTTTATCTCTGGGCTTTCTATCCTGTTCCATTGATCTATCTTTCTGTTTTTGTGCCAGTACCATACTGTCTTGATTACTGTAGCTTTGTAGTACAGTCTGAAGTCAGGGAGCCTGATTCCTCCAGCTCTGTTTTTCATTTTCAAGATTGCTTTGGCTATTCGGGGTCTTTTGTGTTTCCATACAAATTGTGAAATTTTTTGTTCTAGTTCTGTGAAAAATGCCATTGGTAGTTTGATAGGGATTGCATTGAATCTGTAGATTGCTTTGGGTAGTATAGTCATTTTCTCAATGTTGATTCTTTCAATCCAAGAACATGGTATATCTCTCCATCTGTTTGTATCATCTTTAATTTCTTTCATCAGTGTCTTATAGTTTTCTGCACACAGGTCTTTTGTCTCCTTAGGTAGGTTTATTCCTAGGTATTTTATTCTTTTTGTTGAAATGGTAAATGGGAGTGTTTCCTTAATTTCTCTTTCAGATTTTTCATCATTAGCATATAAGAATGCCAGAGATTTCTGTGCATTAATTTTGTATCCTGCTACTTTAACAGATTCATTGATTAGCTCTAGTATTTTTCTGGTAGCATCTTTAGGATTCTCTATGTATAATATCATGTCATCTGCAAACAGTGAGAGCTTTACTTCTTCTTTTCCAATTTGGATTACTTTTATTTCTTTTTCTTCTCTGATTGCTGTGGCTAAAACCTCCAAAACTATGTTGAATAAGAGTGGTGAGAGTGGGCAACCTTGTCTTGTTCCTGATCTTAGTGGAAATGGTTTCAGTTTTTCACCATTGAGAACGATGTTGGCTGTGGGTTTCTCTCTCTTTTTTATAATTGGAGTAAAATTGCTTTACAATGTTGTGTTAGTTTCTGCTGTACAATGAAGTGAATCAGCTATATGTATACCATATCCCCTCCCTCTTGGACCTCCCTTCCACCTCCCCCCATCCCACCTTCTCTTTAATGGTGTGAGTTTTCCTTAAATGTTTGACAGTTCTTGCCTCTGTTTGCACAATCTGGCTTACGGACTAGGTGGAAGTTGCTACTGTTTGCTGTGACTATTTTAGAGCAGAGTAGATGCTGGGGGACATGGCTAGCTATTCTTTTGGCTGTGGGTGCTCTCTATTACTCTCAGGGTTTGCTAGTCTCATGAATATGGTTGGCAGACTGAGTAAATAAAAGAATTCCCAGTTAAATCTCACATCAGTTACTCTTTTTGTTTTTTTCTAAATTGAAGTATAGTTGATTTACAATATTGTGTTAGTTTCAGCTGTACAGCAAAGTGATTCAGTTGTAAATATATATATGTACATATATATTCTTTTTCAGATTCTTTTCCATTATAGGCTATTACAAGATATTGAGTATAGTCCTGTGTGCTGTACAGTAGGTGCTTGTTGTTGATCTGTTTTATGTATAGTAGTGTGTATCCGTTAATCCCATACTCCTAATTTATCCCCCCCTTTCCCCTTTGGTAACCATAAGTTTGTTTTCTATGTCTGTGAGTCTGTTTCTATTTTTTAAATAAGTTCATTTGTATCATGCTTTTAGATTCCACATATAAGTGATATCACATGATATTTGTCATTCCTTGAGTTACTTCACTTAGTACGATAATCTCTAGGTCCATCCATGTTACTGCAAATGGCATTATTTCATTCTTTTTAAAGGCTGAGTAATATTCCATTGCATATATATACACTACATCTTCTTTATCCATTCATCTCTCAGTGGAGATTTAGTTTGCCTCCATGTCTTGGCTAAGTAATGACGTTTTAAAATATAAGTATGTCCCATATATTGCATGTTAAAGTCTTACAGTGTTAGAATTTTTGAATTTAAATTTGAATTTCAGACAAACAATAAATTGTTTTTTAGTTTAAGTATGTCCCGTGCAATATATGGGGCATAGTTATGGGGGAAAAAGTTCATTGCTTACCTGAAATTCAAATTTAACTGGGTGTCCTGTAATTTGTCTGACAATCTTATACCTAAAGCATTGATGTCTGTTGGATTCAAGCTCCTATACTCATGGCTCCCACCTGGATGCAGACACTACTGTTGTTTGTTGCTACTTCCTGGCCTGTGGAGGGAGGAGGTGGGAGGGCTCTTCCTGTTTCCACCACCTGAGGGCATGAAGCATCCTTTGTACTGCTCTCATCTACCACAGCAGAGTTTTACTGCCTATGTTGTGCTCTAGTTTCTCTCTTTAACACCATCCCACCTGCTTTATCTCTTTCAAGGATTCCTCTATATTTCAATGGTTTTGGTGCTGGATAGAGAGATTGCTGCATGTATTAGGTCTTACATCTTGAAATCACTGATCCTGCACCTTTATTACCAGATGATACTGTTTCTATTTCCTGGCATGATCATTTGTTTCTGGTTATTTGAGGTCTTCTGGAAGGAAGAAACTAGGTATCTGTGTCACCCTAGCAGCTGGGCTCTAGGGGTTAGCAGAACTCCATGAAAGACAATGCAAGGTGACGTTTGGGGAGGAGAGGAGCAAGACATCTAAGATCTGTGGCAAAGGAAGTAAAGAGATTGTGCCTCTACAGGCAATGGAATCAGTGATGTGGGTTTGAATGCTGGTCACCACTTACTAGCTTTGTGACCTTGGAGTGGTTATTTATCTCCTCTGGACTTCAGTTTCCTCATCTGTAAATGGGGATATTACCTATTTTCCTGATTCTAACATTTTCACACCTCCATATTCAATATGTATCTTACATAATCAGTGTATAGGATTCATATAGGATTTATTAAATTAAAATGAATCTTGGGATTTCCCCTGTGGTCCAGTGGATAGGACTCGGCACTCCCAATGCAGGGGGCCTGGGTTCAATCCCTGGCCAGGAAACTAGATGCCGCATGCCGCAACTAAAAGATCCCGCAGGCAGCAACGAAGATCCCACGTGCCACAACTAAGACCTGGCCCAGTCAAGTGAATAAATAAATAAATATTAAAAAAATAAAGTGAATCTTAAAATTACTGGCATCTTGAAATCAGGGTACTGTTACCTATTTAACAGAGTTTTGTAAAGATTCAGTGAGGTAAGGCATGTGAAGTGCTAGCTGAGTGCCTGGCCCATTGGTAAGTATTCAGTGGGTGTTAGACACTGTTCATGAGAGCATGGGAAACTGGACTGAGACAGAATGGATCCTGGGGCTTAAGAGGGAAAAGGCCTCTGTGTACCCTGACAATGACAAATAATAAGAATTTTGTATGCTATGACAAGCTTATGGGGTAATCCTTTTGATTGGGGGCAGGGGCTGCAGTGGTCCTCCAATAATAATAAAATCAGGCTAGCTTTGCCTGAGGGCTCTGCATCGGTATATTCTGTTTAATATATACTTCCTAGTAGTGACATCATTACTAAGCATAAGGAACTATATTAGTCACTTTCTGGGCAAGTGACCAATCAGGAACAACTGCCCCTACTCTGGTCTATGGATCCTTTTAATTAAAAATCCAGAGGAGTTTGCACAGAAAGGAAGGCAAAGAGTGAACATGTTTATGTTCTTTTTTTGTTTGTTTGTTTGTTTTTGCACATGCTTACATTCTTTTTAAGAGCTGACTTGTAAAATTGGGAGGGAGGCACATAAGCTTTGAACTCGGTGCAGTTGTGTTTGGGATTTATCTGCATCGTATAAAGCCTACAGTGTCAGGAATGATTGGTTTGCTTTCGGCTTTGTGTGATTCCAAACAACAATTACACCTATTGATCAAAGGCATACATTCAAAACATTAATTTACATTGAGCACCTTAATTTCATAAAATGGCAATAACTGAATTGGCTGAAATTGATTTCCCTTTTGTTTTCAAAAGAAAAATTCTCAGTGCTGTGGATATCCTCAGTGTGATTCAGAACTGAAAGGTGGTTGGTCATCCACCAATATCAGAGGGAAGAAATCTCTGCAAACATTATTAGGGTGCAAATTGGAATCCTAGAGAGGAGGTTGTTCGCGTGTCCTTTCTAAAGTTCATCTGCTGAGGTGGGGACCTCTTTCTGGAGTCGAACATGAGGAATGGTGCCCTGGTTAGTGAGGAAAGCACTTTGGCTTCACAAGATGGCTGAGCTGGAGGGTGACTTCCCCAGGGCCAGAGTGCCCGCACTCCAAGCCGAATTCATTATGCTTGTCCTAGGACGGTGAACACAGACAGGCGAGGCCTGCTGCTGGGACCAAGAGTGCCATGCATAGCTTTCCAGCTGTATTTGGTAGAGACTTAGGGTTCCGTGGGTGAGCCACGGGAGCTTCTGGGTGCAGAGGTGGGGAGGCTAAGTTTATTCAACTATTGGCTTTATCCTTTTTTAAAATTTTAAATTACTTTCTAAAAAATTGTATTGGCTTATAGTTGATTTACAATTTGTGTTAGTTTCAGGTGTACAGCAAAGTGATTCAGTTATACATATACATAGATTCATTCTTTTTCAGATTCTTTTCCCATTTAGGTTATTACAGAATATTGAGTAGAGTTCCCTGTGCTATACAGTAGGTCCTTGATGGTTATCTATCTTATATATAATAGTGTGTGTATGTTCATCCCAAGCTCCTGATTTATCCCTTCCCCCGGTGTTGGCTCTATCCTTATTTCAAACAATGATTCTGTGTCATCATTGTGAACATCGTTCCTAAATGAACTCAGATATAGCCTAGCCTGGTTCTGTCTTTGCTGATGTAACCACCCCCTCAAACACACACATACAGTCTATTTGGCTGACTCTCCTCTTTCCTAGCCATCAAGCAAAGCCTTCCTTTCCTCAGCCTGTATATCTGAAGCCTACCTGTGATGGATTGATTGCGTTGATGGACATAATTATTCCATTCTCCCATTGTAGACAGTGTGTTCTGCCCCATCTCTGGACTCTGGTCTCAACCATGTCATTCTTTGCCCAACAGGATGTTAGCCAACATGTACGAGGGGAGGCTTGGAAAATGCTTGCACATTTCCTCCTGCTCGCTCTTGTACATCTGCTCTTTCTCTCTTGCCATATCCCTGAGCACATGCTCAGGCTAGCCTGTTGGAGGTATGTGAGAAACACATAACAGAAACACAGAAGAGCCACACCACCCCTCACTCAAGCAGAGGCCAAACCAGATCAGCCAACAGCCAGCTCATCTCTACACATGAGTCACCCTAGCCGAGAGCCCACCATGTACAGACATATGAACAAATGCAGCCTCGATGATCAGAACTGCCCAGCTAAACTGTAGACTTGAGAGAAATAATAAATAAATGGCTGTCATTTTGAGCCACTGAGTTTTGGGCTGGTTTATTGCACAGCATTATTGTGGCAATGGATAACAGATACACTACCCACTTCACTGAGGCTTAGCTCAGATCAATACAGAGCCTTCCCTAGCAACTCTTACAGAAGAGGATGCTCCTTCCTCAGGACTACAGCACTTACTGCTTGTGTTGGGTATTTGGATTTTTCGATTCTCTCTGCGTTCTATTGGAACCATATTTCATTGACTCCTAGATACCATTGGTGGAAAAACACGCCATTATCTAATGAACCACTGAGAAAAATAAACCACCACCAAATATAGGACAACATGCCAACCATTGGAAGACACATCCTAATAATTTCAGAACATTTAAAATGTGTTTCTTAGAATCAGTGAAATACAGTAATTAACTCTTCAGAGTTTTATGTCTTTGTTCTCCAACAAGATTGTCCTTAAGTACAAGTACTGGGTTTTCATCTTCTTTGGGGAACAGCATAGTCAGCACAGCTTTGGAGTGAGGCAGACCCTTGTTCAGATTCTTGTTCCCTCAGTTAACTAGTGTGAGCTGAGGCAAGTGACCTAAATTCTCTGAGCTCTAGTTTTCTCTCTCTAAAGATAGAGATAACAGTTCTTATCTCAAAGGGTCATTGTGAGAATTTATTCAATCATGCTAAGAACACGGTGGGCATTTAAAACAACGTTTAATTAATTTCCTTGATTAGGTAATATAGGTGCACGATCAAAATTTCAAAATGTACACAAGGGACTGTAGTGCAAAATAAGCCTCCTTGTTACCACTGTCCCCCCTGTCACTCAGTTTCCCTCCCAGGAGACAACCACGGTCACCGGTTTCTTGAGAGTCTTTCCAGAGACGCTCGTAGTAGTCATCTAATAAACATTAGTTTTCTTCCTGCCTCTTTTGAACCCTATGGCACCTAGAGAGCTGGGCCCTTCGTAAGGGCCAAGGTGCGTATTGCCCATTACTATCTGGAACTCTAGATGGAAATAGTACAGGAAATTGGACTGAATAGACTACTGTCAAACGTTTCCAGGGAAAAAAAACTTTGTCAGTCCATCCTCATGTAATTGCTTTTTTTTTTTTTTCATAACAGCTAAGTGCAGAAATTTTTCAATTAACAGAGGGTTCATTACTTGGGTGCAAGTTAATATAAGTTTTACTGTAACTGCCACTTCTTCGGAAGTGCTGAGACAGGGAATGCAGACTTCACTTACCACAGCTGAAAAGCTAGCCAAGCAGAGGAAACCAAGCTAATAATGTGACTGATATTGTCAACTGCTATACATACGCAGATAGAGGAAAACTGTATTGACATAATAATAATAAATATGTAAAGAAAGCTCATGGTTTACCAATAAAATCATTTACCATGTTGCTGACTTTACTGGAAAATGATGCTTTATAACCAGTCTCTTGATTTGATTGATACCTAATTAAAAATTCACTAGGCTCAATTTCAAGCATCTCAAACTATATGAAAGTCACTGCTATACCAATAGAGGCATAATATCATTTAAAACCAAAACAAGTATAATCATTTCTTTAAAGCTTAGAGATAGTTCTGAAAATTGCAAAGTTGCATAAAATCTGTGGCCACACGCAGAAGAACAGCGGTGTGGCTTAGTGGAAAGAGCTAGGGACTCAGGAGGACCTGGTCTCAGTTCTGCCTCTGTTGTGGTTGCGCTGCATGGTCTTGGGTACGTCACTTCTCTCTGGCCCTCGGTTTTATCATTGGTATAATGAAGATAATAATATCTGTTTTTTAAAACCTTACTGGGTTTTTGTGAGACTCCATAAAATGATGTACGTAAACTAGTTCTAACGGTATAAAGCAGCGCCCAAATGTAGTTCCTGATACATTTAGTAAAGCTCTTACCGTGCGCTGAGGACTGCACGGCGCTAAGGATACACAGATGAGCAAGCTGAGATCCTTGCCCTCAAGGAACTCATAGACAAGCTACCAGAGAGGATCGCTAGTGTGGTGTCACTGGAGTCGCCAGAGAAAATATAGGATGCCCAGTTAAGCTTGAATTTGAGATAAAAATATATAATTGTTAACATAAATTTGTCCCAGATATCACACGAGACATACTAAAAATTATTCATTTTTTGCCTGAAATTCAAATTTAACTGGGTGTCCTGTATTTTTATTTGTGAAATCTGGCAACCCTCTGTGTCACACAACAGTAGAGTTATGTACAGAGTAGAGAGGCTGTGCAGTAGAGAAATGAACGAATTGTGGCTCGAGGTATCAGGGAATGCTTCATGGAGGAGGTGAAGAGACGTGACCAAGCATTTGACAAGTGAACATTATTGTGTGGGGTGAGGAGAGGAGGGGAGGGTATTTCAGGCGGAGGGAAGACCAGAAGCACAAGGCAAGAAACTCCTGGGAAAGTGTAAACAATTCCAGGCTTGCTGGAATGTGAAATGTGAGGTAAGGAGTGGCAATATTTGAAGTCCCTGGAAAGGGATTTATACAGACTCATGAAGGACCTTATATGGAGTTTTAAGTTTAATCTATGTCCTGTGATGAGGTGGTGAGACTAGCCAAGGGGAATATGGGAATAAATTTCCTAGATGGATGGGTAGGTGGATAAATTTGACCACAAGGACAAAATATTAGGCCTCTTCGACGTAGAGCAGCAATGGATGACAGGACAGAGATTTTTGTTATCGGGAAGGTGGGGGTCAGGGGAATGGGGAGAAGGAGAAAATGGAGCTGTTGGATCCTAGAAAGATCAGTAGGGGGCGCTTTCTGAAGCTAGAGGACTAACAAGATTACTTTAGTATAAGTAAACTAAGGAAATGTAGACTTGACCCAGTAGAGAGTACGTATAGATTTTATTATCCCAAGGGGTAGTATAGGCTGAAAAGATAAATAGAATAGGTTAAAGAAGTGCTGCTATATGGACAGAGATCTCAGGGTGTAGGCCAAGCAATAAATACTCACTTAACTCATACACATCTGGAAGGCTGGAGGGGTGGGTGGTCGGTATTGGTTTACAGAAGGCAGCAAGGAATTTCCACGTGGGTCAGATGACTGGATGATTGGACCATGACCTTTAGCCAAGGATGTGCTAGAGCCGCCTCATTCTGGCTCCCGAGAGCCAATTGTTAACTTCTCGGGAAATTTTGCAAGCCAATTTTTAAACATAGCCATTGTTAAAAATTAAATTATATAAACTTATAATTAAAAACTATATTGAAAACAAATATGCAAAACTCATCACTTCCTAATTCTCTTACTACAGTTTACTTCTATATGCTCTTGAGATTATATACTTATATTTGTATGTGGAAATACTGTGTAATTTTGTATTATTGCATATATATTCCCAGCTCTGTGTTCAGCGATGTCAAGTTGGAGGTTTGAGATTGGTCACAGTGGGAGTATATTTAAATCATGGAAATCAGCAAATACTACAAATAAGGGCTTTTGTCCCCGGAGGGCTGGTTGCTAAACGTTTAGCCATTAGGGCTCCCTCCCCATTAGGCAGAGCAGTGGTATGGTCATATTATTAGGTTGAACCATATGAAATTGCTGATACTCCATCATTTTTGATGTGCGAAAATGATAATTCCATATGGTTTAACCTAATACAAAAGGCACTCCTTCTGGGATCGCTGAACCTTGAGCTATGGCACGCTAGTTTCGTTAGTGGGCACTGGCTAAATTTCATCTCTCATCTTTCAGCTTTTCTAAATCCACAAAATGCACAGTCATATGTGGGAGCCTTGTACCTACCTGTGGTAGAGATTGTTAATTGTCCCCCAAATATATTCCCCTTTCTTCATCAACAGTAGAGCTCCAGTTCTTTAGCTGGTCATGAAGTCATCAAGAATGAGGACTACATTTCCCAGCCAGTCTTGCAGTTAGGTGTGAACATGTGACTAGGTTCTAGCCAATGAATTGTAAGCAGTATGTGCAACATGCAGGAAGTGTCCTTAAAGGGAAGGGCAAACCCTTCCCATTCCTGTTCCACTTTCTGTTGGAGGGAATGGGGTCATTATGGCTAAAGCCCCAGCAGCCAACCAGTACTGTGAAATGACAATGGAAATGGAAGCAACACACAAGATGGAGCAATGGAACAGGAATCTAGGTCTCTGACACAGTGGGGTATTATACCAGTCCTCCCTGAGCATGAGTGGAAATGAACTGCCATGCTGTTTAAGCCATTATTACTTCCTTTTTATTTCCATTTTTTCCAGGCAGAACTAATCCCAACCAGGTATTGCCTAATTGGGTGGTTTTGAGGATTGAGTGTGATAATACAGTTATCACAGTATTGATACAGTGCTTGAGCACAGGGTGCTTGCACAATACATATCTAATATTATTAGGAGCTAATCTCGGTAACAGAGAGAGTTAGGGTCCACCAACTTGGTGTGGGGAGTGAGGGCTTAACACGGGCATTGTGGCGGGTTGACGCTCATATAGGTTGCTGGCACATTCCTTTGGGACAAATGTCAGAGTCTGAGGGAGAGAGGGCTCCCATGTAGCATCTGGAATGTACCAGCACATTCTGGTGTAGTATTTCTGTATGAGATTAAGAGTGCCAGTACAGAAGAGGCCTGCCACAGTGCTGATGATGACACTAGCAGGTGGAGTGCTGAAACAGCAAACGGCAGTAGACTCTTTGGGCAGCAACCATATGGTAGGCTCCGGAAAGCGTGGTCAGGACCTGGTCTCCAGGAACTATGTGGAAATATGGCCTAAGGCAGAAGTTGCGAAACACCCCAAGGATCCTTCCTCTTCTATTCACCATAGCTACCTTTAGCCAAAAGGAAGTATGTGGATGAGGCTAGAGTTCCTCCAATTATGCAAGTAGGAACTGAGCCAGAGAAGGATGATTTTGTTCCTGTTTCTTTGTGTGTGATTGTATCCTCCCCTAGGCTGGTGGCCTGGACAGCACCTGTTGCTCATAAATCCAGGAATGACAGACTGCAGCTGAACCATGGAAGGTCAGAATGTTTACATAGACCTGTAATCTTTGAAATGAAGGGCTTGAAGAGTAATTTCCACACTCCTGCAGTAGCCTGCTAAAGAGGCATCTGCTCTCCAACAACCCCCCACCATGAAATTCTGATGTAACTGCTTCATCAGAGGAACTGAGGAATATTAAGTTAGTAGGGTATTAACGTGTAAAGGTTTCATGTTTTCTGAACGTTGATTCTAACCTTGATTTGTTGAGTTCCCTTTTTAAATTCATAACCTTCTGGTCCTTATCAGTGAGTAAAATTTAGTCTATTAAAAATTCCAATCTCATATCTGATTCAGAGGTTGCGCCTTACCCCGTTTCTGTGTAGATGGATGGATAGGAGAACTGGGAGTAGGTACAGGGGTGTGGTATTAACCCCCATTCTTCTCCCCCTTCCTGCTTGTCCTTGGGCTCCTTTGCTTTTGCTCTCTACTTTAGTTGTCTGTTGGGGTAGGGAGATACCCCTGGCCTCACCCTGGTTAGATATGCTTCTAGCTTTTGCCGGTAGCTTCTGCTTGCTGGGCTACCATCTGTGAACACAGGCAGCATATGTGGCTTTCATGGGAGTGGTGGCTAGCTCCACTAATGCATCCTCTGTGACTGCGAACTCGCTCAGAGAGGGACAGCTGGTCTCTCACAGTCATTCCCAGAAGTCCATGTGCCCAACCTCGTCACTAGTTGGGTCGCCATGACTGTTGGCCCTGGAGCTGTCTGGGTAGTGCTCAGGCTCCTCCTCTTCTATTCCACAATCCTTCATGTGGAGTCACACAACTGCTGTGGTCCTTTTCTATGACTTTTAAGGACAGCTGCAATCTGGGGGTGGGAGTATCATCCTGTTCTCCTCCAAGTTACATTACACTACAATCCTTTCATATCCTACTGAGATGAACTATTCCAGCAAGTCACCTGCCTTCAGAAATCTCCAGGTGAGGAGCAGGGCCAGCCTCAGTGTTCACACACACCCTCTGCCTTGAGAGAATCTATATCACACTCTCTTAAGTATTCCCATACTGTTGCACCCAAAGGTATGAGAGTAAGTATGCAGGGTCTACTGGACGATCCCAGTCTGAAGATACCAGTCTCCTCTTCTTACAGGTTCTCCTCAAATCTATGAAAGCTTCTCTTGGGGTCCATCCCCTACTTCACTTGCCTTTGGTGGTGGGAAGAGAAAAACCTTTCTTCTTTTCCACCAGGCTGAAAACTCTAATAAGTTGCTCGCTCCCTTCCTCCAGTTCTCAGGGGACTAGACTGGAGGGGGAGGGTCGTAGAGGATAGTAGTTGACAGTATGTCCAGTAAGCCCTGGGGAAAATATCTGGTCTCATCTGTTGGTGGCTCTCTTTAGACTATGAGAGAATCTAGGCTACAAGACACTTCAAGTCTGGAGCGAGAGCGCCTGAGTTCAAATCCTGAATTTTCTACTTACAAACTGTGTGTTCCTGGGCAGCTCACTTACATTTTCTATGCCTCAGTTTCCTCATCTCTAAAATGGGGATAATAGTAAGATAATAATAATATATATATCATATGTATCATCCTGGGCAGTTCACTTATATTTTTGTGCCTCAGTTTCCTCATCTCTAAAATGGGGATAATAGTAAGATTAATAATAATATATATATCATAGAGTTATTGCAAGGACTAATTGGATTAAGGTTTGTAAACTGCTTAGTACAGTGCCTGGTACATAATAAATGTCATGCAAGTTTGTTGTTATTATTATTTATTGCTTATCGTCAGTTTTGGACCATGGTCACCAATTCTGGGGCAATAAAAGTCCCCTTCAACATTCTGTTATGTTTGATGGATGGATCATAAAACCAACCTAGGAACAGGGAAGGACATTTGGAATTGCATTTGGAAATACTTCTAGCTAAAGCGAAGCTGAGCAAAGAAACAAACTCACTATATCTACTTGAATGTCCCATTAGAAAGATCAGGAAAATAATCTTGGGTGGATCATTGCTCCATCATCCCTAGTTAGTAAATCAAACAGGCTTCCCTCTGGCAGAGGAGATGCTATGTCAGAGGAATATATTCGTTCATATTAAGAGGCAACACATTCTTAATAAATGCTGCACATGCACTCAAGTGAATTAGCATGCTGCATAAACTCTGGAAGGATTTTTCTAACTTTCCACTGGATAGGAAAGCTTGTTTTATTAATATATTGAACAATAGCATTCTGTAAACAATTCATACTTTTTAGATTTACTCCTGTTAAAGAATGCCATACTTAAGTGCTTGGAATTGACACTTGAAAATTAAATACTGCTGCAAATAATGGGGAAATTGTAGATGTATTTTATACCTCTCTTTCCCAAATCAAAAGGTCTCATAAATACAGTCTCTAAAAGTATTGGTGGGGAAGTTAACATAACTGTACAAGCAATAAGCCTGACCTTTCAATGTAATTTATTTTTGATTTGCTCAATCCTTTTTTATTAAAACTAGCACATCTGAAGCAGAATTAAACCCTATTATAACAGGTGTGTGATCATATCAGGTGCTCCCTGCCAGCGACCCACTTTATTAAAAGTTACTTTGTTTCAAGGAGGATAACGTGATCAGGGCAGTGGGATGCCTTTGGAAGCTTGGGGACATCAGGGGAAGGACAGTTTTATTTTCCTGCGAGCACCTGCTGTTACCAGTGAAATCAAAGAATATTTATGAGCATTTCTTTTGTGTTTGAAAAGCCATGGTGGGATGTAATCTTTCCTCTGTGTTTATAAAGTTTATTTCTCTCCGGGGTTACTTAGACCCAGGAAGACAGGTGGATCATAAAGCTGTTCTGTACCGTGATCCACACATTACTTAGCCTGTGAACATTTTCACGTGCAGCATTTTTACTCTAGCACCATTGGAGGGGAAATAGCCTTCGACACACTATTTAGATGCAGATCCACTTGGTAGAAGCTAGCTTTTAGTATTTGACCTATGTCAGGGAATCTAGTTCTATTAGGTCTTTCAACAGGATTTAGAATTTGAAAACATCACCCCACTGATGAGTGGTTTGACCTGTTTTCTCTTGGTTTCATCTTTTGGTTTCTAGAACCCTTTCTCTGCCTAGTCGTCTCACTACCCAATTCCATTTGGACCTCTTCCAGGAAGCTAGTCCTGACACACTCCTGCCCTTGATGACCTCTTCCCCCCTCCCAAATCTGATCACAAATAGTTTATATCCATCAACTAGCCACTGATCTAAATGGATTTGTCGTAACTCCCCCATCAACTTGAGAACGCCTGGAGCGCAGAAAGCCAGGCCAGCCTAATTTCTCCTTGTAGTGAGCTTGAGGGCATGTCTGGGCTGATTAAGGAAAACAACACGACCACAAGGTGGCAGTAATACACAATAAGATTGATTTGGGTGCCAGTTTGACAGGTTTGCATGGTGGAGGTGGGGGAGTGTCCCTCACAGCACTAGACCTTCCCTAGGCTACGGTACAAGGGCCACCATCCAGAAAGGCAGGAGGGCAAGGAACTTCCAGGGAAGAGGGGAATTGGAGAGGGAGTTTACACATCTAGGTGATGTTGCTCAGCAGCATGATGGGAAGCCTCTGAGTCAGAGCGCTCTGAAGGGCAGCAGTGGCTTGCCGTCTTTTATAGCCATAGAGTTTATTTCACCTGTGGCTAGCAGATGTTAGTTGTGTTTTTGCAAGGTATGCTATGCAAAGCAGGGAGGCTCCAAATGGCCAAATACCTGTCTATTTGGGCTATATTTGAAACAGTTGGATGTGTAAAAATTTGAGTTTGTTGCCTATTGGCTTTTTTAAAATTGAAGTATAGTTGATTTACAATATTGTGTATAGCAAAGTGACTCAGTTATACATATATACATATTTTTTTTCCTTTTCAGATTCTTTTCCCTTATAGGTTATTACAGAATATTGACTACAGTTCCCTGTGCTCTACAGTAGGTCCTTGTTGGTTGTCTATTTTATATATAGTAGTGTGTATGTGTTAATCCCAAACTCCTAATTTATCCCCCCTCCCCTGCACCTATTGGCTTTTGAACCAACAGATCCCAGCCTGCTATGAAGAAGTCAACACCATAGGGCTAATATATAGAGAACATCTTTGGCTCACTTATACAACGTCTTTTAGTACTTTTAGTACTGTTGAAGGCTACTACTCAATGGCTGAAAACAAAAGCTAAGTTTATCGCTTGCTTAAGTAAGGGAGAGCTTCACTTGTAAGGGGTAGATGCTCTAAGAAAAGCAGAGAGTTTACCTTATATAGGGTTTTGGAAAGCACGGAATTTGGGGATTGGTGAGCTTCAGAAGCAGAAGTGCTTAGGAACTTACCATCTTTAGCTATAGCAACATGGTGGCTGGAGTGTATCTGCTGTGGACTGGCTGACTTGCCCAGGCATGGGTTTACCACTGATCGGTTGGCTTTCAGAAGCATGACTACCAGCACCAAATGTCACTGACAAAAGAAATGGGTGTAAAACTGGCTCTAACGGTTACTTGTTGCTATGGCCAAAGAATAAACCAGTTTTTTCTTAGGAGAATGGGCAATTTTGATTCTCAGCACCTAGCACTCGCAGAATAAATGAGCAGCATATGTGTATCGTTTAAAAATACACTGGCTTCTAGTCTCCCTAGTGTTGAATCCCCTCCCTGGGGTTTATTTTATTTATTTTTAAAAAATTTATTTATTTGGATGTGCCAGGTCTTAGTTGCGGCATGTGGGATCTAGTTCCCTGACCAGGGATCGAGCCTGGCCCACCCTGCATTGGGAGTGTGGAGTCTTACCCACTGGACCACCACGGAAGTCCCCCTCCCTGGGGTTTAAATGTGAAAGAATAATAGTGTCCACTGTGTGCCCTCATCTTTTTAATTTCCAGACAAAGTACTTTCACATCCATCATCTCCCTTGATAACTCACGAACCTCTTAGGCTGGGAAGGAAAGGAATATTGCTATCACCATTTGTAAATGAGAGGTGAAGTGAAATGTCCAAGATCACAAAGTGTTGGATCTTTGGACTCTATGTTTCTTGGCCTCTTTTAAAGAAAGTGTAAGGCCAATAGCACAGAGATTTCCACTTGGTATACAGAGATACTGGTGCTCTCACCCTCAGGTGGGGCAAGGCCTGGAGTGGTCAGAAGCCTGACCACTTGCTCCAGCTGCAAGGAGCCTGGTCCATTTTCCTCAGTATTCTGACAAACATTTTCATTTCCTGTGTGTGTCCTGGTGTGAAAATGTGGGAAGCACTGCCCAGAAGCGCCATTTAGTGCAGCTGTGGACCTGTTCAGATTGCACATAACTCTCTATGAAACAATAACATCTTACATAAGATTGTTATGTGAGAGTTTACAAAGCAGTTTCGTACATGTCACTGTCTCATTCAGTCCTCACATTAAGCCTGTTATGTAGACAGGACAGAGATTAGTATGATTTAAACCTACATTAAAAAAAAATAAAAGAGGGACTTCCCTGGTGGCACAGTGGTTAAGAATCCACCTGCCAATGCAGGAGACACGGGCTCAATCCCTGGTCCGGGAAGATCCCACATGCCGCGGAGCAACTAATCCTGTGTGCCACAGCTACTGAGCCCACGTGCCACAACTACTGAAGCCCGTGCGCTTAGAGCCCGTGCTCCGCTACAAGAGAAGCCCGTGCACCGCAATGAAGAATAGCCCCCACTCGCCGCAACTAGAGAAAGCAGCAACGAAGACCCAATGTAGCCAAAAAAAGAGAAGCTTTTAAAATAAATAAATAAAAGACAGTTTGGAAATTAGAATAGAAGAAAAATTTAGTTTGGTCGTCTCAAACAATCACTGTTACAATTTTGGTAATATTTTAAAAAACAGGAATATTTTCTAACATAATTAGAATAATACTATGCATATAACTTATTATCTGGCTACAGTGTAAGCATTTTTTCCATGTTATAATAGCACTTTATTACTATCATTTTTAATGGTTGCAAAATATTCTGTCAAGTGAATGTACGATAATTTATTTAACAGTTCCTCTGTTGTTGCTTCCATATTTCTGTTATTATAAATTCTTTCACAATGACTAATCATGGGAAAAATACCCCTCTACCACCATATTTCGGATTACTTCTAGAGCTGTAGAAATTTATTTAATTTTAGTTGTTTGATTTTAAAAATTAAATATTTTTATACATAGAGACAAATTGTTTTCCAAAAGGCTAACACTCCCACCGCGAATGTATAAGAGTAAACTTAACCACAATTTTGCAGGTACTGTCATCCCTATATTCCAGATGAAGACATTGACGCCTAAGGTCACACAGCTAGGAAGTTTCCCAGCTGGAAATTTATGTGTTTAACAAACATATATAGTAGATACTAGGTGCCAGGCCCTCTTCCAAACACTCTAAAAATATTAACTCATTTCATACTCAGAGAAACCTTATATAGTAGGTACTACTATCATATCATTTTTTCAGATAAAGAAACTAAGGCACAGAGAAGCTAAGTAACTTGCCCAAGGCCACACAGCTAGTAAGTGGCTGAGGAGAGATTTAAACCCAGGAAGTCTGGCTCCATAAATATATAGAGAGAACTGACAACAAAATTGTGAGTAGTGTAAGAAACCAGGGATAAGAATTCTTGTCATGGCTAACTCACAGGATGTTTGAGAAGAAGAAACAGAAAATGGAAATGAAAGAATTTTGAAAATTGGGAAAGGTTGTACACATAGGGAATATTATTACTACTTTAATTTTGGAATATAATTTATAATCAGTAACTCTATGTTTCCCTTTAGGTCTTGCTTCTCTTGCTCCTTCCTCTCCTCCCCCTTTCTCCAATTATTATCAAGTGCTAACTGCGTATCCAAGAGCCTTATATTCCCTCCTCCTTTCTTCCTGCAATGCTTTGTTGGAGTCTGTCCTCTCTAGCAGTGCTGCTCTCCTCATAAGAGGAGAAAAATTCATGTCCTTCATAAATGCAGGAAGAATAAAGAAATTCCCATATAAACAAACCCCAAAGACTTTGTTGCTAGATAACCTGCTTTACAAGAAATATTAAAGGAAATTCTTCAGGTTGAAAGGAAGTGACACCAAAAGTTAACTCAAATACATGCAAAGAAACAAAGTATGTAAGTATAAAAAATATATATTCTCTTTTTTCTCTTAACTGATTTAAAAGATAATTGCATAAAATACTAATTATAAAATAGTATTGTTTGAATTATAACATATAAAGATGCAGCATATATAACAATAATAGCACAAAGCAGGGGAGAGGGAACAGATCTATTTTGAGGCAGGAGAATGACACCAGAGTATAACTCAATTCTATAGGAAGAAATGAAGAGTGCCAGAAATGGTAAATATGAAGGTTAATATAAAAGGCTCTGTATTTTTCTTCTTTATTCTCTTAAATTCTTAAAAAACCAAAGATTTATACAGCAATAATTATTACACTATATTATTTTGTGTTCATGACATGTATAGATGTACAATATATAACAGTAATGGCACAAAAGTGGAGAAGAAGGGAGCTATATTGGAGCAAAGTTTCTATATTTTACTAGAATTAACTTAGTAAAAATCTGTAAGTAGATTTTACTATGTTAAGATGTATGTTGTAAATCCTAGAACAACCACTAATAAAATAACTCAAAAATATAGTTAAAAATCAAATCATTAAAGGAAATCAAAATGGTATATTAGAAAATATTCACTTAACTTGAGGACATGGGGGGGGAAGGGTAAGCTGGGACAAAGTGAGACAGTGGCATGAACTTATATATACTACAAAATGTAAAATAGATAGCTAGTGGGAAGCAGCTGCATAGCACAGGGAGATCAGCTCAGTGCTTTGCGACCACCTAGAGGGGTGGGATAGGGAGGGTGGGAGGGAGGGAGACGCAAGAGGGAAGAGATATGGGGACATATGTATATGTATAGCTGATTCACTTTGTTATAAAGCAGAAACTAACACACCATTGTAAAGCAATTATACTCCAATAAAGATGTTTTTTAAAAAAGTATCCAAAAAGTCTAAATAAAATTCTAACAAATCGATATCAGTTTTCTGATAAAAAAAGAAAATATTCACTTAAGACAGAGGACAATAAAGGAGTAACAGAAGAACAAAAGAGATATGATATATAGAAAATAAATAGCAAAATGACAGACATGAATCCTACCCTATAAGTGATTACAATAAATGTAAATGGATCAAACACTTCAACAAAAATGCAGAGATTGTTAAATTGGACTAAGAATAAACAAGATCCAACCATATGGTGTCTTCAAGAGGTACACTTTAGATTCAGTTATACAAATAAGTTCAAAGTAAAATAATGGGAAAAATAATACCACTCAAACAGCAATCATAACAGAGCTGGGATGGCTTTACTAATATTAGACAAATAGAATTTAAAACAAAAAAAATTACTAGAGATGGAGGGGCATGTTACAATGATAGTAGGGGCAATCCATCAGGAAGACAAACAATTATAAACATATATGTACCTAACAATAGAGTTCCAAAATACATCTAGCAGAAACTGACAGAATTAAAGTGAGAAATAGACAATTTGATGGTAATTTTTGGAGACTTCAATACTCTACTTTTAATAATGAATAGAAGAACTACGCAGAAAATCAGCAAGTTTACATAAGACTTGAACAACACTATCAACCAACTTGGCCTAAGTGACATCTATAGAATAATTCATGCAACAACAGCAGAATAATCTTTCCATGGTTAATATGGGCACCTCAGTCTAGTGCTTTGCAACTCACTAAGGTCAAGCCTGTTTTATACAGCTTTCTTTCCAACATTTATGGCTATTTAATAGGCACCTTCTTCCCATTTGTTAGTAACATGAAATAAATTTTTGTTTGGTTTGGTTATTTAATATTTTAAAGACAGGTTATATTCCAGGAATGAATACTCATTACAGCTACAAGGAACTGACCATGACTGACAGCCTATTCTCCTATGCTTCCAGCTATAGACTTGAAAAGTAGGGAAGGCTTCTTCAAATCTAGTGGAAGCCAGTTAATTACAGCTGATACCTTAATGTAGAGTTAGACAGTGGTATGGGATTCTCTTTTTGGTTTTGATTTTAAAAAGTATTAATAACAATTTCAGAGTAACACAAAAGTAAAGGAAACAGTACCAGACCCTCAGGTACACATTACCTGCCTCCAACAATAATCACCTCATGGTCACTCTTGTTTTATCTATACCATCCTACCTACTCTTTCCAATCTTAATACCAAATTATTTTCAAGCAAAATTCAAGGTATACTATTATGGAAAATCCTTTTGTAAGTTCACCTGGTCAGGGGATGAAGGTGACAGAGGTAGGTGTTGTGAACATTCTGGGTTATAAGTTAGGAATTCCAGACCTGGACCCTGATTATTAAGAGATGCTGGGAAAAATCTTTTCCTTTCTCATCTTGGCCTTAGCATCTTCATTGAAATGTGGAGAATTGGTCTCTAAGTTAGTGGTTCTCCATCCTGACTGCACTGATCATTGGAATCACCTGGTGAGCTATGAAAACTTATGGAACCTCTTGAGAGTAAGGTCTGGCTTTAGTATTTAAAAGAAAAAACCCTCAGGTGATTCTAATGTGAAGCCAGGGCTAAGAAACAATGACCTAGAATAGTCTCTGTGATAGTTAATTTTATGTGCCAACTTGGCTAGACTGTATTACCTAATTATTTAATCACACACTAATGTAGATGTTGCTGTGAAGTATTTGGTAGGTGTGGTTAACATCTGTTATCAATTGGCTTTAAGTAAAAGAGACTATGCTTGATAATGTGTGTGGGAGCCTTCTAATTAGTTGAAGGCCTTAAGAGCAAACACCAAAGTTTCCTGGAGAAGAAGCAATTCTGCCTCGAGCCTGCAGCATCACCTCCTGCCTGAGTTTCCAGTCTGGAAACTACAGATATTGGACTTGACAGCCCTTAGAATCATGTGAGTCAATTGCTTTAAGTAAATATCTTTTACATATAATATTGTATATATCAGTTCAGTTTCTCTGAAGAACGCTGGCTGTCTTCCTCTGCATTTCTAAGGTTTTCTAGTTTCCTTTATGTATCCCTGCTCCTGTCAAAACCAGTCTTGCCTTTCTGAAATCTGTCTTTGTCAGTTTAAAGATTTATTGAGAGGTTACTATTTATTGAAGAGTTACGATGTGCTCAGCAGCGTGCTTAGTCTTTCCCCTTACCAACCTTGGTTGTATTACCTGAGCTGTCTCTGTCAATGTTTGTGTGAGAGGACTTACAAAATAGTAGATAACATACATTTTATTCCTTTTATCCCATACCTGTATTAGATTTGCATTAGTGTCTTGGGTCACAGAGCATTAGTAAGTAAGAGATCATTTTTTGCCCAAATTGTTATTGTTTTTATTGCCCATCACCTGCTTTCTTTTGCTCCAGATGTATTTTTCTTAGCCCTGGGAGACAGGATTATTTATAGTACATAGTGCTCAATAAAAAGCACTTATGTGTAAGGATAGCATGGAGTAAAACTTGATTGCTGTAAATTCAAATTGCACCTCTTCTCTGAAATCTCAAGGGCTCACCTAGGGACTATCAAAATTGAGCGTGAACCCAGGAGGTGAGCATTAGTGGGAAGAGGTCTAGATCTACACCCTTGCTACTCAGTCAGTATGTAGCCTTTGGATCAGCAGGCATGGTGCTTGTTAAAAATGCTGAATCTTGGGCCCCATCCCAGACCTACTGAATCAAAATCTGCATTTTAACAAGATTCTTAGGTGACTGATATGCACATTAAAGTTGAGAAGTGCTGTTCTAGTCCGCATCTTTCACCTTATTTTAGCTGTCCCATTTGTGGTCAACCATTCACTTTGTGACATGACTTTTGGGGTTAGGTCTCTAACTACAGCCTGGGTTGGGAACTTGGGAAGGACTGGATCAGGGCTCAATCTAGGGCCATAAAAGAGAACAACAACAATAACAAAACTGGCCTTGGAATCATAGGTACTGGCTTCCTGAAAACCGTTTTATTTTTCTCTAATTCATCCCAACTGCTATTTTTTTGTTTGTTTTTTTCTGTAGAACAATGATTTTTTTTTTTTTTTTTTTTTTTTTTTTTTTGGTACGCGGGCCTCTCACTGCTGTGGCCTCTCCTGTTGCGGAGCACACGCTCCGGACGCACAGGCTCAGCGGCCATGGCCCACGGGCCCAGCCGCTCCGCAGCATGTGGGATCTTCCCGGACCGGGGCACGAACCTGTGTCCCCTGCGTCGGCAGGCGGACTCTCAACCACTGCGCCACCAGGGAAGCCCTAGAACAATGATTTTAAGTAGCACCATCCCATGCCCCTTTCTTTTTAGGTTGGTTTTGCTCTTTTCTCATTTGCCATGTCCCCTCACCCTTGGCCTAAGTATGGTCCTGCGACACACTCAGGCCCACTGTTGTCAGAGCAGATACTTTCGGATGTGGCCAGCGACTGAACCACTGGAGTTCCCCAACTGATGCAAAGCAAAATGCCCCCAGTTAGGCCAGTCCTTCCTACACCATCCCCACTCCCTGCTCTTCCTCCCCCATGGAAAGCTATATTCCCCCGCTTCTGGAATGTAGCCTAGTTTATCAAATGAAGCTTGACATTTGGGGACATTCTGGGAAATCATTTTAGACAAAAATCCAAGCACAATTCATCCTCACTCCTAATTGTGCCAGTCAGCTTCAGGGAAGACCAGATCCTTCATGAGAACTGCCATCATGCCCTCCACTGGGCCTGATAAGTTGAATTTAGAGCATCTTACCTACTTGGATGGGTTTTGAGTTAGCATTGTATCGACATCTTTCTGGAGCATATTTTTACTCCCTATTAAGTAATTTAAAACATTTAAAAAATATAAATGGCTGTGTCGTGGAATATAGTATAATATTTATATGAATTTTTAAGGTAGAGCACAAGACTTCAAAGAAAATTCTGCTTGTGAAGGGTACTTCAAGCTAGGCTCCTGTATTCCTTCAGGAATAGGTATCTACTCTACTCTACCATTACGGATAGTTAAATGGGCAAGTTTAAGAAGCACTGGGTGTGCCAAGAATTATGCTAGGTGATGGGGATACAGAGATGGCTAAAACCTAGCCACTGATTTCCAGGATCTTAGAAAGGGGGCTATGAAACATTCCGAAGTAGACATTGAGCTCCTGGAGGGCAGGGACTATTCTCTAATGGTTGTTGAATCAATAAAACAGTTTTCTCCTTGTATAATGATCACTTTATATAACAAGTATTGGCTTAGTTCCTCACCTTGTGGGCCAGGCCGTGTGCTGGGAGCTGGGGATTACAGCGATAAATCAGACACACGCCTGGTCTCAGGTAGACCTTCTGGTGGGTGAGACAATCAATGAAGCAGAGACTCACAGGAGGGCACCGTATCCCTGCTAAGAAGCACCAGAAGCAAAGGTTTCTGGAAGGAATGTATTCCACATGGGGTGACATTTAAGACTGAATCATTTTAACTTTGCAAAATATATCACTTAAAACAATAAAAATTATGTTATCAATTATGAAAGGAGAAACCCTTTTGTTTGTTTCACAGAAGTGAGTTCATATCTAAAGGAAGTTTTTCGTGGCATCTCTGACAAACCCGTGAAAACAGCCCAAACTGAACAGCCTAGTGGTGGGGAAAGGGGAAGGAGGAGAAAAAATTCCATGTGGGAAACTAGAGAGGGGAAACTGCTTTTTCTCCCACCATGACTACCGAGAGATATGATCTTACCCATCAGAAGATAATTCTAGATTAGAAAGCAAAACACCTTGGTTCTGGCAAAGTGACTCAACTTTCCGAGACCTGCATTTCCTAATCAGTGAAATAGCACTTAACAAGGTTTGCCCTGCCTCCCCTATGGGTTGTTAAAATGATCAAAAGAGCAAGATATGTGAAAAATTCTAAGATGCTAAGGCTATATACATATAAGGCGTTTCTATGATATGATTTCAGAGGAACAGAAAGGGGCCTCTGGCCTTTCCCAAACTCCTCTCACCTATGGGTTAAAAACTAAATCTTGAATAATTCCTTTGTAATAGGGGAAATAAATATTTAACATGAACTGTGTGACAGGTTTGGGCCTGGGAATTTTAACAGATCTAACTCAGTTAATCCTTATAACATCATTGTGCTATTATTCCCATTTTACAGATGAGTTAGCCTGAAGCTCAAAGTGATAACTTTCCCAAGATCACATACCTAGCAAATGTTGGAGACAAGACCAAAATGTAGGTCTGTCTATCTGAGTCTTAAATTCATTCCCTTAATTATGAAGCCATTCTGATTCCTAAAGTTGATATATGCTAAATTGTAATTTTCCCTAGAGGAATAACTCAATCTCAGTTACTCAGTGACAGAGAGCTAAGTGTCAATGAGTTTGTCAACTCCTTTTCTCAGAGCAGGTTTGACTGGGGTTAAAAGATGGAAGCAGAGGGCACTAGATACCATTCAAGGAGGGTGGAGTGGCATTAAAAATACAAGATGGAGGGGAAAGAGAAGGGACATCGGGAATCAGTCAAGATAGCTCTATTACACAGCTATGGGACTTTGGGGAAGATATTTGGCTTATTTCAATTAAATGAGAATAAGTTGAAGAGTTTTAAGGATTGAGGTGATACTTGTGGGGTCATCATCTGATGTTATGTCCAGCCCTCTATGTCCTTTGAAGGACTGTCCTGCCATTCCCTGTGATTCTGGTGGGGTCGTTAATCATGATGCCCCTCTAACCCTGCCTATAGTGGTGATGGTATAATCTAGGATGGGCCATTTATAGTATTGATATCTTATCCCTTGGCAACAATGGTCTAGAGATGGGCAACAGATCTAAGAGGGATCAACCATATGCCTTCTCTGGATTGACTTTTGGGTGCTGGGATGGATATAAACCTTTTTTTCTATTTGGATTTCTAAATTGGGAGCATTTAAACCTGGTGCTATGGGCAGTCATCTTCCCTTGCACATGGAGAGAGTTGTCTACAGGGTGAACCCAACACACAGAAGAGAGTTGAGAAGATAGAGTACGTGAGCTCTTCCATCCACCTGTGCCTGAAGCAGGTTACCTTTTGAACTTCCCAATTTATAAGTCCCTTATTTTTTTTAAATCATTTTAAAATTATTTATTTATTTTTTAAAACTTTTTTATATTGGAGTATAGGTGATTAACAATGTTGTGATAGTTTCAGGTGTATAACAAAGTGGCTCAGTCATACATACACATATATCTATTCTTTTTCAAATTCTTTTCCCATTTAGCTTGCTACATAATATTGAACAGAGTTCCCTGTGCTATACAGTAGGTGCTTGTTGGTTGTTTAAGCAGTTTGAATGGGATTTCTCTCACATGCTTCTGAAAAAATCCTGACTTATACAGTGTTATAGTATATATAAAATGCATATGCCATGAATAGTGCTGAATAAATGATCATACATGTAATGGAGGAAATAGTTTGAAAAAATATAAATGTGTTTTTCTTATTTGCATTTTGGGGTACGTGATATTTTTCTCAGCCCAAGACATCCATTGACTGCTAAGGAAAAAGGATTGAGAATAAAATATGAAAGAAAACATTAACCTTCAGCTTTTGACATTCAGAATAGAATTCTATGTCAGGGAATACGGCTTGAAAGATAGACATTGTTGGGAGAGGATTTTTCTAAGTTCCCTAAATCTCCTCCTTTAGTATATCAACAGCCAGGCTTGAACAGATAGAAAGTGTAAGGGAGAACGTTCTTCTCCTCTAGCTCTGCACTGTGAGAAAGCCAGAGAAGCTATATGCGTGTCCTAATTTCTCTCTTCACTGTGCAATGGGTCCTGAGCCAATAAGGCGCACCTCAGCATACTTATGTGGGTGGAAAATGTAGTAATTTCCCGGACCAGGGCTCGAACCCATGTCCCCTGCATTGGCAGGTGGATTCTTAACCACTGCGCCACCAGGGAAGTCCCCATTTGTATCTTTTTTAAAAGTTCGATTCCACATATGAGTGGTATCATATGATATTTGTCTTTGTCTGACTTTGTATGATAATCTCTAGGTCCATCCATGTTGCTGCAAATGGCATTATTTCATTCTTTTTTTATGGCTGAGTAATATCCCATTGTATATATGTACCACAACTTCTTTATTCAATCCTCTGTTGATGGACATTTAGGTTGCTTCCATGTCTTGGCTATTGTAGTGCTGCAGTGAACATTGGGGTGCATGTATCTTTTTGAATTACGGTTTTCTCCAGATATATGCTCAGGAGTGGGATTGCTGGATCATATGGTAGCTCTATTTTTTAGTTTTTTAAGGAACCTCCATACTGTTCTGCATAGTGGCTGTACCAATTTACATTCCCATCAACAGTGTAGGAGGGTTCCCTTTTCTCCAGCCCTGTCCAGCATTTATTGTTTGTAGACTTTTTGATGATGGCCATTTTGACCGGTGTGAGGTGATACCTCATTGTAGCTTTGATTTGCATTTCTCTGATAATTAGTGATGTTGAGCATCTTTTCTTGTGCTTTTTGGCCATCTGTATGTCTTCTTTGGAGAACTGTCTATTTAGATTTTCTGCCCATTTTTTGATAGAAAAATAACATAAGTTGATGTAACATGTCAAGTTGTCCACAGGTATTTCTTCTGCAACTTTCTCGGATATCCTTTGTTCACAGGGTCTGTAATGTGGACTTAATCGGAAGCTTAGATGGTTTTAGAAGTCCTTTTCCTCCAACAGCCTATGGTCCTGTGATATGAAGTTTCTAAGGAAAAAAACCTAAAGGTTTTATTTGCAGGATCTGGACTTTCTGCTCAGAGATATATTGTTCTTATTCTAATTGGTTCAAAGCACCAGAGGCTTTGCAGCTGGAGGGTTGAGGGTCCTGGTGTCTACTGGAAGCATGCTCCTTTAAGGTCCTAACTCCCAGACCCTGTGAGTGTAATAAGCCCTATGGGGGAAGGTAACACTGCAAATGGAATCTCCTATTTAAAAGATTCATCCTGCCCTATTTGGTTCCCATTCCATTTTTAAATAGCTTCAACTGTTTGAAAGTTCTTTCTTTTACTGGGTTGACTTCTGTTTTCTTTTTCAACAATGTCAATAGCCCCATTCTGTTCTCTGGAGTCACCCAGACCAAGTGATTTATTAAAAATAATAACCCTGCAAAGATCTGAAGACACTACTAATGGTTTCCCACTAAGTCGTCTCCTGGCTAAACATCTTTAGGTTCCTCAACTAATCCTCAAAGGCTAAGAATCCCAGTCTCCAAATCATATTGGTTGATACTTTCTGGACACATTATAATGTTCAAAGTTTCTTGTTACATATGGTGCCCACAACTGAGTACTTCAGGTGTGGACTGCCAGGTGCAATGAGATTATCATCTCCCTTGATCTCAATACTAGTCTCCTGTTCAAGTAATTCATGAAGCCAGAACAAGTCGATTCATCTTAAGCCAGTAACATGTGGCAATGAGCTTTTAGTCAGCCTTAGGCCATTGGAAGCCTAGAGGTGGGAGATGATGTTGGGGGCTGAGGGACACACTTAACTGCATTCCACGTTTGGCTTTTATATGCCAGTATACTCCTGATTTTGGAAAGAGCTATATTTTCTAACTCTGTGGCATGATTTGCATACAAAATCAGAAACTCAAGTAGATTTTTCATTTATTCAATACTAGCTCCTGACTTTCTGGGTCAGGTTTAATGAAACCCAACCAGAAAATATATTTCAGTTTGATTAACTTTCTTGCCCTGGGATTATTATTCCCCGCAAATACAAGAAGGTCTATCTATACTTTGGGTTCCATTTTAGTAGCAGATAGTTCTTATATTCACCCCCACCCTTTCCCGCAGCTCTGTTGCTATGCAAACTGAAAAGGGCCAAAGGTTCTTAGAAAAAGCAAGCAGTAGTATTTTTGACCCTTGTGATCTGGAGTCAGTGGTGAAGTACAGACAGATTAGTAAACAAAGAACTGTGACTCCTTAGATGGCTTCACCAAGTAGTCAATGTGAGTTGATGATTGTCCTTAAACTCCCAGCTCTGGGTTTGTATATGCTTGCAGTGTGACGTATTTAGTCAGCACTGTTTTATGACTCCACCATTTTTTTTTCTCTTCGTCTAAAATGATCTAGTCAGGGACCCCCTGCAAATGCCAGGCATTAAGTATATCACAATGATAATTCTTTTGACTGAAGCTGGACTTGATTCAGTGGAAAATGACTTCAGTGTATTGGATTTACGGTTCATTTAACGAGTGCTGTAGATGTCAATACATTAGTGTAAACCTGGTGCAGGTGGTAATTTTATTTCTAATGAGGTGTTCAACCAGCATCCTACTATGAAGAGTAGGACAGTGTTCAGTGGGCACAGAATATACCAGTCTAATCAGACCTAGGACACGTGCTAGTTGTACATCACAATGGTGTTAGGACCACTTGACTTCTCTGGGACTCAGTCTCCATGTCTGAAAACAAGCATGTTGGACAAAGACCTTTGCAGCTCGGGACCTCTTAGGATTTGATTAGCAATTGTAGGATATTCCTCATCTTTAGGACATGTGCTCTGTAATGGACATGGATTTCCATGAGCCACCTGTGCTGTGATCTGCACCTCTTACCAAATCCATGGCACTGCAATCCTTCACCTAACTACTGAGTCTCTTGTGTATCTGAATGTCTTACAAGTGAGGTGCTGACTGCCCATCGTTCTGGACTATTTTTTTCAAGGATGTTTGTAGGGGGAGAATCCTTGCGATAGAGAGGTAGCGTCTCCCTCTGGAGCAAAGGGCAGGCATGCTTATTGCCCATTACCCATTATAAAAAGATTCTATAAGCTCGAGTTCCCTAAACTCAGGGTTCTTCTCCTGTAATGCAGCCTCCTTCATAGGCAGGTGTCATTTGGCCCTCTTCACATTGCCCTGTGGGAATTGGGACTTTGGAACCAATGCAAAAATGCTTCTATGCCTGCTACTGCTATTGCTATGAGCAATAAACTCTCCATCTCTAATCCAGGAGTCTCATACTTTCTACCAGTATCCATGAAGGTGTGGCAGGCGAATTTGCTAGCTTGTAATTAGAGTAAAATCTCAGACCCTTCACAGTTCCTGACAACAGCCTAGTCCACATTCACGTTCCACTTTTCTTAATGCCATGGCACCTAGTCTCTGAACAATCCAACTGAAAACACATTGTGTCTTTTAGCTGATTGTTTTTTATGTTAATCTTATCTCCCAACTAGATGGTAAGCACATGAGTCCAGGCACTCTGCCAATACTTTTTCTGTCTACTCTATAGCAGCTGGCATGGGGATGGGTTCATAGTAGGGGCTCAATGTGTTTTTTTGATTGACTTTGGCCATATGCATGCCAGCTGAGCTAAAATACTCCATGCTTTTTACCATTGAACTTCTTGGCTTGGGTGTCTTATTATGGATGAAAACTATAGACCGACTCCTCTAAAACTAGAAAAGCTCTAATGAGAAAGGGAAAAGCTGTTTGTTTTTCAGGCATGTCGGATGCAAGGCGTAGGCATTTCTTAATCAACTGGAGATCATTTGACTAAGGGGCCAACTGCAAAGCTATTCTGAGTCCCACATTTCTAAAGATATCAGGGAAAGTTTGTTGTGCTGGGCTGCTAATAATTATCGTGTTCTGGCTACTTAAGAACTAGAATATAGTCTCTGTGTTTTTGTAGAATTCAAGAGCCTCGGGAGGATATCTATGCCAGCCCATTGCCTTCAACATCAGTGGGAGCTCATTTGACATTTGATGCAAATCCCAGAGGAGGATTTGACTTCCAGTGAGTGCCGTCCCCAAAGCCATACACTTGCTGCTTGTGTTATTTTAAGTATCTTATTATTAATGACCCATTATACCAGAAAGAAAAATGCTATATATGCATTTTCATTCGGCTTACCATTGTTTCCAAAAGCCTGGATTATTCAATTAGTCTAACTGCAGTTTTCTCTAAGGGAATATGGAGATATAACAGGCTTTGTGCATTTAGAACTAAAACATTAGGACTCAGGGCTCTTTTTGTGGCTGTAGCCTGGAGGATGTACTCTCTACTCCCATAATAAATTTTGCATTCTCTCTCTCTCTCTCTTTTGCAGTTATCGGGACTGCAACACTCTCAATTGTCTTCCTGAGTACAACTGATACTACTTTATAGATGTGACATGGTTATCTTTTTCTAACTTTAACTTTGCGTATCTGGCATTTTCTAACTTTAGTTGTGTAAGTTCAGGCTGTTCCTTCTCACCTAGAAATAGTTCCTGCTATTTGAGTTAGGGTATGCCGTCACCAAGTGGTTGCTACTTCTTTGATTAGCATGATCTCAAAATTCAAAATAGGGGCTGCATTGTTTTTGTTGGTGGTGTTAGTGGTGCATGTGTTAAGGTCTGGGTAGTGTGACACCTGCAAATAGGTGAAGGTATCAAGTATCAGAGGTAGTTGGGGGTAAATCTTCATGAAGCAACAGGAAGATACTGAAGTACAAAAAAATGGGTCATTATTTGAGGAGGGGAGAGGAAAGGCAGTTTGAGGTTCAAGGAATGAAAGCAGGGACAGAGGACTTGTGGAGTGAAGGGTACAGGGAAGACATAGGATGGAAACGAAAATGACCCAGAGTTAAGTGACCTCGATCACTGTTTCTGCACTTTTCTATGGTTCCTGTACTTGCTGGGGAGTCTGACTAGCAAGATAGATACAGTGTCTTGAGCAGGATTATGTCTTGTACATCTTTGTATTCCCCCACAGTGCCTAGCACCGTGCTGGGCACATAATTGGTCCTTAATAAAGATCTGTTGAATGAATGACCCAAACCTGCTGGAGTTGAGATGATACGTAATGGAGGAGGTAGCTGCTGGCTTGAGGCATAGGAGCAGCTCCCAATGAGCAAGTCTTGACAAGGTTCTGCCTCTATCGTTAAGCTGAGGGCCCCACACAACCTTAGATGGCTCCTATGATCAGTCTTCCAAAGTATAACCTTCTCTAACTCTTCTGAGTTAGGTAGCTACATACCTTCTTTTTCTTTTTTAAAATCTCAGATCCAAGGCCCTTGAAGTCCTTCATACCTCTGAACCAGTCTGGGTGGTTGGAAAAGTATGACATATGACATATAGAAGCTCTTGAATTTAATTTAATTTTTATTTTTTATACTTTTTAAAATAAATTTATTTTATTTTATTTATTTTTGGCTGCATTGGGTCTTCATTGCTGCATGCAGGCTTTCTCTAGTTGTGGTGAATGGGGGCTACTCCTCCTGCAGTGCACAAGCTTCTCATTGCAGTGGCTTCTCTTGTTGCAGAGCACGGGCTCTAGGTGTGTGGCCTCAGTAGTCGTGGCGCACGGGCTTAGTTGCTCCGTGGCACATGGGATCTTCCCAGACCAGGGGTCGAACCCGTGTCCCCTGCATTGGCAGGCGGATTCTTAACCACTGTACCACCAGGGAAGTCCCTTTTATACTCTTTTAAGGGTTACTTTCCATTTACGGTTATTACCAGATGTAGGCTGTATTCCCCGTGTTGTACAATACATCCTTGAGCCTATTTTACACCCAATAGTTTTGCCTCCCACTCCCCCACTCCGAGACATACGGAAGCTTTTTTTTAAATAAATATATTTTTAAATTTTATTTATTTATTTATTTGGTTGTGCCGGGTCTTAGTTGTAGCACATAGGCTCTTAGTTGTGGCATGTGAACTCTTAGGTGTGGCATGCGTGTGGGATCTAGTTCCCAGACCAGGGATCAAACCTGGGCCCCCTGCATTGGGAGCAGAGAGTCTTACCCACTGCGCCACCAGGGAAGTCCCTATATGGAAGCTTTAGCTTGGAGGACGCGAGACCTAGAGCTTCTTCCATTCATAAGGTGTGTAGGGAGTGGCTGGATAGGCTTTTAAAAATGTATATGAAGAGAAAACTGAGGATCATTCCAAGTAGGATGTTTGTTGGAATTAAGAGCCTGTTCAGACACAGTTCTTCTCCAGAAGGGGGTTTATCCCTGCATGATAATACGTGTACCATGTTATCTTTGGCCCTGGCCAGCATCGGCTCACATAATTGGTTTTTAAAGCTACAGATGCTCCATCTCACCTGTTACCCAAATATTATAACTCATAAAAATCTGGTGAAATCATCCCTGATGCTGCCCCTATGGTGGAAGTTAAGTCCTTGAGGACAATAGTTTTAGTGAGCAGGTATGATGACTTATTTGGCACCATAAACTTCTACATCTCTAACACAGAATTCCCCAACCAAGGGTCCATTTGGAGTGGTATAATAGCATAGTGGATAACAGCATGGGCTTTGGAGCCAGACATACATGGGCTCAAATTTTACCTCTGCCTTGTAGGAGGTTTTTGTCATTAGGCAAGTCACTTAATGTCTCTGTACCTTGGGTTCCTAACCTATAAAATGGGGTAATATTAACTACCTTACATGGTTGTTATGAAGGTTAAAGTAAATGATAAGACACATGTAATGTGATTAACACAGCGCTTAGTATATAAGAAGCACACACTCACTGGTAGCTATTATATGTATTTCTTCCTAGAATGCAAACTTTTGGAAGTGATGACCCTGGATAGTGTCCCATCTTGTTCACCACTATGTCCTTGCCCTCAGCTTCTGAGGCTTGTGCAGACTCTCCAGACAGGCTCTCTCCTGTCCCACAGAATGCTGAACAAGTGGGAGCTTGTAAGCTAAGTAGGATGTCATTTTGAGTCACCGTTGCTCTAATTTCTTGAGACATTTGTGAAAAACAATTGGATTCCCTTCAGCTTTAATTTCCCTCCCTTCCCAGATAAATTTTCCAAATGTCCACTTTCTATTTCCTCGATCAAGGCCAGAGTTGCAGGAAGCTGGCCTTCAATCTCCAACCAGTCTGAGAGCACCATTTGGGCTCAAGAACAAATTGTATTGGAAAAGCAGCAGAAGCACTGAAATGAATTGTCATGAATTGAGGCTTCAAATGAAAGCACAAGGCCGAGGCTGGTCCTAATTGGCAGTGGACTTACTCAGGTAAGAGGCCAATTTCAAATATCTCATTGAAGAACTTTTGTAATATGCACCCCCTCCCTCCCAATCACCTCCTTCCATCCACATACAGCCTTTGGAAGATGATGATCATTGAGTAAAGGTAACACTGAGTTATTTCACATTTCTTTAAAATCTCTAATCTATAAACTATGTGCAGACATAGAAAAACTTTGAACCATGGTACAATTTGAAATGTTCCCTGTGGTAGGGTGAGTAACGGTACCCTAAATGTTTCCACATCCTAATCCCTGGAAACTGTGAATATGCAACCTTATATGCAAAAGGGCCTTTGGAGATGCAATTGAGTTAAGGAGCTTGATATGGGAAGATTATTCTGGATTATCTGGGTGGGTCCAATGTAATCACATGGATTATAATAAGAGGGACTCAGGAGGAGACCAGAGCAGAGGAAAAGGCAGTGTGATGATAGAAGCTGAGACTGGAGTGATGTACTTTGAAGATGGAGGAATGGGCCAAAAGCCAAGGAATACAGGCAGTTAGCTACTAGAAGCTGACTAAGGCAAATAAATGGATTTCCCCTTCAGAGCCTCCAGAAGGAACCTGGAAACCCTGTCTGCACTGTCACTTTAGCTCATTGAGACCCACTTCAGACTTCTGACCTCCAGAACCATGAGAGAATAAATCTGTGTTGTTTTGAGCCAGCCCTCCAAATTCTCCCAGATATGCCAGAGAGCCAGAAATTCACAATATTAGAACTATTCTTTTGGGAGCTATCACTGAAGGACACAATTGCTAGAAGTTTCCACTAAAATACAGAGGAAAAATGTGTTAGGCAACATTCAGTATTGTGTTATGCCTTCTTCTGGCTGGCTGGCAGAGAGCATGGAAGGGGACCCAGGATGCAGGGATTTCTGGGTCCTGGGGCATCGTGAAGATAGACTTGACAAGTGGGATCTGTGTAGCTGGATACAGCAAGTGATGCCTGGGATGAGAGGGTGCCAAAAGAGAAGAGAGAGAACCTAAAAACTAAATTCCATTTATTATGGAATGTATTATGTCCTGGGGCCAACCAGTGAAGAACTCACTGGTTGTGAGCAGCATCTTACTTACTTACTTTATTTATTGCCGCATGGCATGTGGGATCTTATTTCCCCAACCAGGGATCAAACCCGTGCCCCCTGGAAGCATGGAGCCTTAACCACTGGACTGCCAGGGAAGTCCCCGTGAGCATCATCTTTGTGACTAATCCAGCTTCAAGTCTGTTCCATAGAGCTCCCCATAAGCTTAAAGAAATAAAGAACTTCCTGTGCTTGCTGAGTCCTACAAACTCCCTGACTTTGGGACTGACTGCTCTTTGGTCTGCCCCTGTTGGGTTGGTTCTCTTTCTGGTACTCTGACATCCTGCCACCTCTACTCCCTATTGTGGACTCCTAGCGTCCTCTGACTTCAACTCTTTGGTCTGTGCCTGCCAGATACTTTTCTATTCTTAGAGCCTTGAGTTTCCGGCTCCCAGGAATTCTTTGCTCTAACCTAGAAACCCTTTGCCACCAGCCCCCTGGCACCAAACCCACCATCGGGCCCTGATCAGGAGACCTCCCAGATTCCTTGTGAGATGACTCTTTTTGAGGGAGAATTCTCCCCGCCACTGCACCCCCCAACCACCAAAGTATTTTGGTGTTTACAATAAGAGGTAGTAGGTTTACAGATGAAGGATCTTGAATCCAAAAACCTACTTTCTCTGTCTGCAACCATCACACATGGTCACCTGCCTTCCCTTCCTCTGATCTCATTCCCAGAGAACTCTAATGCAAGTCCAGAAAACTGAGGGACTTTGAACCCATTAGTAGCTTCACCTCTCCATCCCCCCACCTCCCCGCCATCTTCACTTGCAGTTTGATGACTTGAATGTGAGGAGTATGGACCCAGTCAGTTGGGCCTTAACACACACATTCAGAGATGCATATCTGACCTATACGGTTAATATGCTCTTCTAGCAACCCAGGATAGAGAGATTTCTTGTTTCCCAGGGTGATTGCCTGAGAGTGAATGCCACAGTGTCACCCAAGTGATGCCTGTAGTCTAGGATATATAAGAGATTTCCTTGTTAAACTTCCAAGAGGCCTCAGGAAAATCCATTCACATATGAATGCTGACTTCCCAGGAACTGGACTAGGGAGCTGAGGTATTGTAAAGGAGCATGACTTGTTTGCTGACTTGTTTACCAGGCTTAAGTTGTATAATCACAAGAGTCCAAGAATCTCAAACAGCCCACATCCAGTTCTCAGACAGCAAGACCTGATGTGGTCTGAATCCCAGGCTATTAACATAATTCTTGAATGGCTAACACTTCAACAATACCTGCTGGTAGAACCAGAGCTTGAGTGGTGGTGGAACAGGCCAGACTGGAATAGATAAGACCTGGGAATTCATGAGGGTTTAGTGGGTCAGGGGAAGGCTGGGACTGGGACAAGAATGTAATTTCGGGGTTTCATAATTTAGTTATTATAGGCTTGAGTACATGATAGTTGGAATCCAATCAGGGTAGGTTCAGAATCAAATGATACCATGGAGGGCTAAGAGCAGGTAAGATGTGAGTGTAAGTGTCCACAATGACAAACCAAGAACCAGTTGTTGGCTAAGCAGAAGTGAGGAGTTGACAATGGTCATCCAAGTAGCTGGCGATTGGCAGAGTCCAGATTAGCTGGTGGGTAACTATCAAGGGAGTATGGTAGTGGGTATTAGGGATTCAGATCGAGATTCAGACTGGGAAACAGGTTTTTGTGTAGGAGATGTAGTCCCACAACTGGGATACCAGGCAAGGAATCACAGGGGAGGAAGACATGGAAGAGCTCTCCTTATGGAGGTACCTGTATTCTGTCAGTAGAAAACTGTGACTTGGTGCTGAGTTGCTAGATTATTTCGGTCTTCTCCAAACTCCTGACTGGAGCCGTCCACCCCCAGCCTGCTATCCACAATATAGCCAGAGTGAGCATTTGAACATGTCAAACTGACCTTATCGCTTGTAATCACTCTTAGGAAGAAGACTAGACTCTTCACCAACCTCTACAAGGCTCTCATGGTTTGGCTCCTACCCACGTCTTTAGCCCCCTCTTCCACCGTTTTCTCTTTCACTTGTGCCCCTCTAGCTGCACTGAGTCTCTATAGGCCCCTCAGCTCCCTACTGTCTGAGCTGTTGCATGTGCAATTGCTTCCGCTTGGAGAATACCTCACCTCTCTCTTCAACCTTCCAGTCTCAACTTAAAAGTCACTACCTTCTCTGAGTCATTTACCTAAAGGAATGCCCCCTTAGTCTTCATAACGATGCTCCTCACCACCATCACTTACAAGGCATAGCCACCAACTTTGCTTACTGTGAGCAAGTCCACAGCCTTCCATGCACCACTTCCACCAGGCTTTACACCCCAATATCCTCATCACCCCACCACAATTCCCCATTGTCATGTCCACCACCATACCCTCCTCCACTGGCTACACCCTCTAGCCACACCCACTACCGCCAGCTTCGTCCACCCCTTTTATAACCCATGCTCCTCTTTGCCCCATCTCCCTATCGTCCCTTGTCCATCCAGCAGCTACAAATTGTAGCAGCCCTACCCTACTGACCCTACTAATGGACAAGGGCTCTTTTACTTATAGTTCAAGTATCAGCCAGCTTCAGTGATGTCTCCCCTGACCATTCAGCCTGGATTAGCTTTCCCTGTTTTCCATAGCATACCACCCTCCTGCCTTACAGTCCTAATCACGATGGTAATTACATAGTACATTTTGTGATTGTGTTGAATGGTTGTCACCCCACAGGGTCTATGTCTATCTTGCTTACTGCTATTTCTCCTGTACCTTAAGACACAAATCTCAAAATCTGTTTGCTGAATCTTGTTGAATCAAGTGTTGCAGGTAAAAAACTTGAGGCTCAGAGCAGCTAAATAACGTACTCAGAGTTGCACAGCTCCTAAGTGCCAGAGCTGGGATTCAAACCCAGTTCTGGTTGACTGTAAGTCCTCTGGGTTCTTAACCATCATGCCAGTCGTTTCTGCCAGATCATCTGCGTCAGCATCACTTGGGATCTCATTGAAAATGCAACTTCTCAGGCACTGTGAAAGGCTTACTGAATCAGAAGGTCTGAAGGTGCAGCCTAGCAATCTTTTACCAAGTCCTCCAGGTGACTCTGAGGCACGCTCCAGTGTGAGAACCGCTGCTCTGCCCTGCACTGCCCATTATGTGGTTCCCTCTTGGTAGGAGATCCAGGTGATTCCCTTCTATGCAAATATCCCTAATGGTACCTAGCATGGGGCTCAGCATACTGTAGGTGTTTAATAAGTACATGTTGAATAATAAGTGAATTAAGCTCTAGGGCACATTAGTTTTTGAAAGGCAGAAATAGGCTTTTTCATCACACCTGTGGGAGAGCAGTGAAAAAACACCATAAAAAGCCTAATATAAGGGCCATGACACTTGCTTGGAGAAGTTTTCGAGATTAAATTATTCATTTGTTACCTCCTCCTACCTTCTTCCTTTCAGGTCAGTCATTTCCATGGAACTGTCTCTGACCCCTGTGGTTCATCTCGATAGCTCTCTTGTTTGGCTTCTTTATAGCATTTTGAGTATCATTCAAGCTATCCCTGGATTATATGTGACAATGCATCTTTTGAGTATCTCAGTTATATAAATCATTGTCTCTGTAATGAAACTTTATTCTCCTTAGCACATAGACTGTGTCTTTTCTTGTCTCCCCTAGTTTCTACCACGGCCTTAAGTATGCAGTAGCATGTTGGAATAATATTTTAATAGATTATCCCCTACATGTGTGTATGTGTGTGTGTGTGCGTGTGTGTGTGTGTGTCTTTACACCTAGCCCTTCCCATATTCAGCAAAGAAATTTCATCACCTAAGAGAAAGGTTATTATAGTAGGAAAGCAGAAAACTAAAAAGTTAATTCTCACCCTTGGAGTTTTAAAAGCCTATTTAGAGTTTCAGGAACCAGGACTTTTGCGCTTCAAAATCCTAAGCCCTAAAGAACCCAGGTCATACACTTCATGACATACGTACTAGATTTGAAAGGATACAGGATCAATCTGAGCAAGTTTTTCTTTCTCCCCAGACTAGGTGAAAATTTCACGGGACGTGAGAGGAGTGAGTTAGAACAAAAGTCCTTGTTAACAGAGGTGCTGTAACCTGCCCTGTGGGGCAAGACCCAAGTTGAAGACGAAGGGGAGAGGGATGGAGAAAACTGAGCAGATTGGACTGCTGGCCTCTCTGCACTTAGACGCAACAAGCCTGAAGTGTTCCCCTGAGCCCGGCCTGGCTCCAGAGCAGTGGAGTAGAGCTGGCTGCAGGTGTTATCGCAGGGACAGGGCTTGAGGCAGCCTTATCATTCCCTGCACTCAGGTGAGGTATGGGGAGAACCAAGTGTTTTCTGGATGGCCATGAGGGTCCTCAAGACCTGAGAAAACTTCAACTCAAGGTTAAGGAGGCATGGCAGTGATGTGAGTCCAACTGTAATTGAGGCCTGGGTGGAATTTGAATAGCCCTGCAACCCATGTGCAGAGACAGTTGAGGCCATACATGACAGTGTACCTGTCAGTGGGTTCCAGCGTGGACAGCAGAAAACTAAAGATCAAATACTTTCTCCTTGTCTTAGCCACAGCCTCAGAGATTGTGAGGATAGCTTGAATGGACTGAGATTAAGTTTTATATTACCTGGAGGAATGGGAGCTCAAAATAGACTAAGTTATAAGAAAAAAATTCTCGTGCACCTGAATTTGTGAGTTGACATTTATAGCAACCCCACCAAGGCACTCTATATTTGGTCAGTTGGATTGACTTGATGAACCAAAGCCTTTTTCCTGAGGCCAATATTTAAGAGAAAAGTGAATCAGAAGACAAGAAGCCTCCGCTGGGGGTTGGGTACATTAGTAGGTATTGAAGCGCTCCCTGAGCTGTCCTTGCCTTAGAATGCTTTCACTCCAACACTTCTCAGCTTCTTTAGTCCTCAGTAGTGACCATGAAGTCTCAGCTTCTTCAGTCCTCAGTAGCAAATACTGGATACTGCAATACCCCTGGTTAACCAAGGGAGAGTCTAGCTAGGGTCACTCAACTACTTACTAATGGGCACGAGGGTGAATTCAGGCATTTTAGTTTTCACAGACAGAGGTGGAAACAAGAAGAGGTTTTAACATAAGCCCCAGATACCCAAATTTGGGTGTAGTTACAGACGTATGAATTGATCACTGAGTTTTAGCAGGTAAACACAACTGGACAGGTTCATCTTTTTAAGGGGGCTGTAGCCTGAGTATTGCATTTGGAAGGGCCACAGTATTTATTAAGCTGTGTGGGATTGCTCTGATTGTGCTATAGGAAGGCAGAGGTCTCCAGAGTCAATTGGGGTGGTCGAATCACATTCAATGAATGTCCTAGCGTCTCCGTTGAAGAATCTTGCTATTGAGGGACTCCCCTGGAGTGATCAATTAAAAGCAGTCGCATTAAGCAGCTAACGGTGCTGGGAAATCAATACCAGCATGGGGAAGAAACAATTCCCTGCAATGATTTCTGTGCACATTTTGATTCTTGTACCTAATGACATTAGGATCCGCTAATGACACATAACTCAAGGAGGTGCTTCTTTCCCAGTTAAGCGTGAAGCACATTTTTGCCCCTACAACCTTGGCAGCCACGTGGGAGGCCTACTTTCACTGCTGGGAAGCAATAGATTAAGGTAAGGCAGCCCAACTTTCCTTCTGTGTGTCACTCCTGTGGGAGAGATGGAGGTCAGATAGAAGGAGATTGGCATATGGGTCCTTCTTTCATTTGTCGAGCATTTGTCCGCACTGGCCCTGCGCCTTTAATTGCTCCTTCCCCACTTATGGGGAAGCCTATAAAAGACACCTGCAGCTCAGCCCAAACTGCTTCGAGGCTTTGCAGATTCCACTACTTCTTCCCAGCATTTTACCCCAAAATGCGGATTGAAAGAAATATTGTATTTCTTTTGTTCTCTAAACATGATTTAGTCTGTTTAGAGACCACATAGCCCTGCCCAAATTTGGTAGAAACTTCAATGTCAGTGACTATTGAGGCCTCCAGGGTCACGTTAAGTGCTGGGTGTCTTGGACACCAATCACAGGGAGTCCTCAGGTCTTCAGTCTACATACTGGATGGTCTCTTCAAGGCTAACAGCTCTGCTGACTCTGCCTCAAGCCGAGGCAGAGGGGTTTCCATCTAGGCTGGGAGCCCTAGAGGGGCCTGCAGTCTAGCCTTCCTTGGATACCACTTTGCCATTTTCCTCTGAGGCCTTGTCACTTCCCTATGCACTGTCAGGAAACAGGGTACCTATATTCTCTACTTGTAGAATCTATAAAACTCCAGTAGCCCTGCCAGTTTTGAGGACACCATCTTAAAGCTCTAGGTACCTCTTTATCTGAGGTACCAAACCTCAGAGACACTTCCATTTTAGAACAGCAGTTTAACTCTGCTTCCTTTTGCCTTGGCTTTAGAACACAGCATTCTTTTAACTTTGACCTGAAGCTGTTGAATCCCCAGGTTTCCAAGTCACAAGGCCACTCTAGGTAGGCTGTGTATGTGTGTGTGTGTGTGGGGGGGGGGGGGTGCGTGCGTGCGCATGTGTGGGTGGATATTGGAAGGGCGGAGGGACTCTCCTTTCTGAATTTCCCCTTTCTCATCCTCCCTGCCCCTCCACCCTTCTTCACCTGTCAAACTCCTAGCCATCCTTCAAGACTCAGCTTATATGTCACTCTTTTAGATAAGTTTTCCATGGTCCCTTACTCTAATTAGACTCCCGTTTTATGCATGTATAGCACCCTGTAGCTATCCTACTTAGCACATGCCATAATGGTAATGAGTTAGTAAGGTGCTTGTTAATATTAGTTTCTCCCACTGGTTTGTGGGTTCCATAAGTATAGGGACTAATCTTTTTTGTTCATTGTTATACCCCTATCACCTTCCAATATCTGATGTTTAGAAGTTGTAAAAGAATGGAATAAGTGAATACATGAAGAGAAATCTCCATGGTTTTGAAATAACAATGCAGAGGTTATTTTCTAATCTTTCTTTACATTTATATAGTGGTGTTAGCTTATAGGATGAAAATCGACAATGAATTGACTATTGTTATGCCAAAAGAGTTGGCATAGAGTTGTTGATATTATCCTTTTCAACATATATAGTATCTGTGGTGATATCCTTTTTTTCATTCCTTGTATTGGTAGTTTGAGTCCTCTCTCTTGGACTTTATGAAATAAAAAATTCCTATTCATCTAAGAAATACCATTAAGAGAGTGAAAGGCAAACCAGTGTGGGAGACGATGTTTGCAATATACATAATGGGCAAAGGGCTTGTATTCAGAATATATATAAACAACTCTATAAGTCTATTAAAAACTATAGATAACCCAATTTAAAAATTGTAAAGACTTGAACAGATATTTGACAAAATAGGATATATATATATATATATTTTTTTCGGTACGTGGGCCTCTCACTGTTGTGGCCTCTCCTGTTGCGGAGCACAGGCTCCGGACGCGCAGGCTCAGCGGCCATGGCTCACGGGCCCAGCTGTTCCGCGGCTTGTGGGCTCTTCCCGGACCGGGGCACGAACCTGTGTCCTCTGCATCGGCAGGCGGACTCTCAACCACTGCGCCACCAGGGAAGCCCAAAATAGATTATTGAAATGGTCAGCAAGCATTGTTACTCATCAGGGAAATGCAAATTAAAACCACAATGAGAAACCACTACACGTCTATCAGGATAGCTAACATTAAAAAGACCAACAATACCAAGTATTGTCAAGGATGGGGAGCTGCTAGAACTCTCCTACGTTATTGATTGGAATCTAAATTGGTACAACCACTTTGGAAAACTGACAGCATCTACTCAAGTTGAACATATGTGTGTGTACCCAGTGACCTTACAAATCTATCTTTCTTCCTATCTATCTATCTATCTATCGTCTCTCCAACAGAAATGCATATGTGTGTGCACCAAAAGACATGTGCAAAATGTTCATAACGGCATTATTTGTAATAGCACCAAATTGAAATAAAACCAAATGTTCATCAACATTGGACTAGATAAATTGTGGTATATTCACACAATGGAATGTCATAGAGCAATTAAGAGAGAGTGGCATGGACATATCTACACTACCAAATGTAAAATAGCTAGTGGGAAACAGCCATGTAGCACAGGGAGATCAGCTTGGTGCTTTGTGACCACCTAGAGGGGTGGGGTAGGGAGGGTGGGAGGGAGGGAGATGCAAGAGGGAAGAGATATGGGGACATATGTATATGTATAGCTGATTCACTTTGTTATGAAGCAGAAACTAGCACACCATTGTAAAGCAATTATACTCCAGTAAAGATGTTAAAAAAAGCTACTACTACACCAAATAAGTGAATTAATCTCACAGATATAAGGTTGAGAAAGAAGCTAGATGCAAAGGAGAGTCCATTTATATCAAGTTCATATACAGGCAAGATTAATCAATGATGACAGAGAAATCAGAATAATGGTAGACCAGGAGGGACGTTAGAGAGATGTTTGGGACGCTGATTAATGTTCTAAGTCCTGATCTAGGCGGTGGTAACATGTGTGCTGTTTATAAAAATTAATCAATCTGTACAATTAGGATTTACCTTTATTGTGTGTGTTATACTTTAATTAAAAGTTTATAAAAATAAAATAAGAATGAATATATTAGAGAGAGAGGGTTACACTGCATGATTTTTCATGTTCCTTACAGTTCTAACATGCTATGATTTTGTGTGAAAATGCTTTGAAAATAATAAAATCCTCTACAAGTATAAGGTCTTTTATTAGTAGTAGTAGTAGTTGACCTTGAACTCCTAGTGATTTCTTGATCAAACAGTGGTAAATAATTTGCTTTAAATTTCTATATATTTATTTCCCACTTAAAAAATGTGTCACCTCTCTGCTTTTCTGGCTATTGTTCATTTCCTAATTCCTTTGAACTTTTCTGTCAAGACCCTGGATGAGAAACCGGAGACAAATACCATGGAGAGTAATCTTGAACCCTCTTAAATTTTGAGCTGGCAATAAACAATGGCAAAGCCTTGAAAGGTTTAAGGAGAATGGTTCATGATTTTTTTTTTTTTTTTTTTTTTTTTTTTTTTTTTTGCTGTACGCGGGCCTCTCACTGTTGTGGCCTCTCCCGTTGCGGAGCACAGGCTCCGGACGCGCAGGCCCAGCAGCCATGGCTCACGGGCCCAGCCGCTCCGCGGCATGTGGGATCTTCCCGGACCGGGGCACGAACCCGTGTCCCCCGCATCGGCAGGCGGACTCCCAACCACTGCGCCACCAGGGAAGCCTGGCTCGTGAGTCTTTGAGTCAGCTGTGGCTTTGTATTGCTCAGACTAGGTTTTCTACTTACATGCATAATGTAGCAGTGGAAATAATAATGATTTTCCCGATCACTTGACCTCTGTTAGGAGTTAATAATTCTAATGTCAGGTGAAAGTAATGCTAGAAGAATAATAAGACACATTTGACATTCATTTCCAAAAGTAGTCATTCAAATCGTATTATTTTATCATTGCCGTCACTTTTCTTTCCCTCAGCCTTGCCAGTAAAACTCAGTTAATGAATCTACCAGTAAGCACAGTTAATAGAGTGGCTGACTTACTCTCAGAGATGAGGCTTTGGCTTTACTGAGGCCACTGAGCTTGTTCAAAACCCAATATACATTTTATTCCCTTGGAAGTTTTTCCTCTCTTTCAGGTATTCGTTAAGAACTCAACTTTCTTGGTATCCAAATGAAAGTTTCCTTTAAAGGTATATCACCTTTCTAATTCTTGGCCTGGGAAAAAATGTCAGAAAATTCTTTAAATCTATCTAGTAAAGTATTTTAAATGCTCATCTTGCACTTTTGAGTGAGGTGTAATTTACATTTCATACAAGTAGAAGCTGAGCAGCAAGCTGTAAGTAATTATCGTATAATTAAATGTCTACTATGAAGGGAAGGAAAACGTGAGCTCCTTCGTGCTTTCCGTGACTGGGTTATGCAATGGCTCTTTATCTTTACAGCTCTTTATCTCAGGAAGGCTCCAGGGGACCTACTCAGGGTTTGAAGAGATACCTCTGAGTTGCCAATATAGTTTCAGTTGCAGACTGAGGCCATCCCTTTGCTGTCCAAGCAGACCATATGGAAATGGATTCTGTAGCTTTGGTTTTAGAAATGGAAACCAACGTGTCTATTCCTCTCAGTGACTTTGAAAACGTTTTCCCCTATGTTAACATTTGTAAATAGGAAACCACCATGAAAATTAATACTTAATGGTTACCATGGATGAGTTTTATTTTTTCAAATTCACAAAGCAGTTGGCTTTGGGGATGATAATCAAATGCCAAGTGCATTTGTAATTAGGTGAAATGCTCCTGTGATCTGATTTTGTTTAATATGTATTTAAAAATATTCACTGAGTCCCTGCTACGTTCAAGATGCCATAGGGCGTTCAAAGGTCAAAAAAGACATGGTCCCTGCTTTGTGGGAGATTATAGTCAGGAAGTGGATAAAAACCATGCACACAAATAACTACGAAGCAAGGCAAAATTGGATAGTTATCAGAGACTCCAAGGTGTAGAGCTGCTCAGGGGAAGGAGCAGTCACTTCTGTTTCTGGCTACGCTGAGCTGGTCAGGTTTAAGGAAGACAGTGTATAATCTGGTATATGAGGGATAGACTTATTATAAGAAGAGATATTGAGGAAACCATGAGCAATGATAGATGTGGGAAACCAGCACAAGGGCTTCAGGGAATGAAGCAGACCAATTTGGTTACTTATTCAACAGTCATAGTGGCAATTTATCTCAATTTATGAATAATAAGGGTTGGGTTTTACAGACTTTCTCCCTAGTCAAAACGTATAATGTGATATTCTTGACTGTTTACATTGTTTGGAGCATTAAATATATATGTAGGGGTATAGTGTGAGATACAGATGAAAATGGACATATGGAATTGAATTGCAACGACTCTTGGGCACCAATCTAATGGAGATAGACTTACTCAGAGAATCATTTACTTAAAAAATCTTATTGATACTCTGTTGTGTGCCAGGCACTTTAAAAGGCGTGTGGAATAAAAAAGAAAAAAGAGAAAAAAAAGGCATGTGGAGTACAGTGATAAATACGTTTTCTGCCCAGAAGGAAATTAATGGGGGCAGTGGGTGACAAGTGCTGAGGGCACCTGTCCTAGACAGGATGTGAGGTGTCAGGAGAGACATTTTAGAGGTGGTAATGTTTGAGTTGAAATATGAGAGTATGGATTTTCCTGAGCTGTGGGATATAAGAAGGGTGTTTCAAGGAGAGAAAATGGAAGGATATTTCGAGCACAGAGGGCATGCAAAGTCACCCAGGTGTAGAGAACCTGGAGAGTTTCCAGGAGGGCTGGGCTTGAACGTAGAGTGTGAACTGAGTGGTAAAGAGAGAACACTGGAGGGCTCAATAGGGACCTCATCATGAAAAGCCGTATAGAGGCTATTACAGTCATCCACGTGGAGCTGATGTGACCCTGAGTTACAAATACAGCAGTGGGGAGGAAGAAGGGGGCATACATTTGAGAGATATTTAGGGGGTAGGATTGACGGACTTGCTAACCAATGGAATGCAAGTGATAAGGTGGATGATAGAGTGCAAGGATGAACTTGGGTGTCAGGGAGTGCCATTCGCTCCGAAGAGGAGCTCAAGTGGATGAGAAGATTTCAGGGAGAATTTATAAGCTTTGTTTTACCCGTGCTGAGTGTGAGGGACCTGTCAGATATACAAATGGAGATAATGGCCCAAAGTTGACTATATTGTCTGGAGTACAGAAATGTAATTTGGGCTGCAGGTATAGTTTTGAGAGTCACAGTATCAGAAGTTGCAAATCCAAATGTCTACAGGATCCAGGCAGGTAACATAAATGGATGATTCTGGCTGGGGCTCATATGGGGTTAAGAGAAAAGATGTGCATAGGCCCTGCCCAAAGGCGTTCACATTTTAAAAGAATCTGGTAAGGCAGCCAAATAAAACCTATCTGCAGACCATATCAAGCTTCAAGCAGCCAGCTTTCCACCTTTGATATATAGGGTAATTGTCCATTAGAGTGAGTGTAGAGTTTACATGCAGAGAAAGTATGCAGAGTACAGGAAAAAGCCAGACAAAACTCCAGAGGAGCAATATAAAGAAAAGGCAGATATGTGGGGGAGGGGAGGGGGAGGGAAGTGGCAGAGAACGGTGTTAAATGCTGCAGAGTGAGATAAAGAGTGTGAACTTTCTGTAGGACTTTACATCATAGAAGGGACTGCTAACTTTAACTGAAGCCTCTTCAGTGATGTGGTGAGGGCTAAAGCCAGAATGTAGTGGGTCAAGAATTTCTCGGAGGAGAGGAAGCGGAAACTGTGTAGACAATTCTTTCAAGAAATTTGGTCGTGAATGGGAGGTGAGCAGTTGGCTGGTAGTTGGTTATTTATATTTGTAGGCATGCCAGGAGAGACATGAGCACATTGTATGCTAGAGGGAGAGGGTGTTGAAAATGTAGGAAAGGAAAGGATATGTCGGTGAGCTGAGGTCCCTGGAGAGGTGGGAACAGAGGAGATCCAGAGCACAGGTAGAAGGATTAGCCTTGAGGTAGGAAGAGCGGCGCCTATTCTACTGAAATTGAAAATAATTTCGTTTAACCAAGATTCATGGAGCTTTACACCCTATTAGACACCGTTCTGGGTGCTGAAGTGTAACAGTTTAAAGAAGTGGCACAGAAATTCCTGCCCCTGTGGAACTTACATTCCAGAAAGATTGAGTATGTACAAGAGCGAATACATATTAGCAGGGATGGGGCTTTGGGAATGTAGTTGAAACGTTCTTATTTACTGACCTCTATTTTCTCTGTGATTGAAGGAAGAGATATTAGGGTAGGAGGTTTAGAAGATACTGGAGAAGTTTTGAAATAACTACTCTGGGTCACATGAAAGAGGAGTCTAGAAACAAACAAAGGGACTTCTGAGCAACAAGATCCACACTTGTCTTGCAGTAGAGGAGGGATCCACAAGCTTTTTCTGTAAAGGACCAGACAGTAAATATTACCGGCTTTACAGGCTGGAAGACGTCTGTAATAACTGACTACTCAAATCTGTTGTAGGTCCAAAGCAGCCATAGAGAACAGGTGAATGAACGGGCATGGCTGTGTTCCAATAAGACTTTAGTTACCAAAACGGGTGGAGGTCTGGATTTGGACTGTGGGCCCCAGGTAGCCAACTGCTGTAGCAGAGCATTCACAGGATGAGAGCTGCTTCATAAGAAAAATTTATTTGACAGCACCCTGGAGGTGGGTAGGAGGGTGGAGGCCATTGCATTGGTTCAGGTGAGAGTTAATAGAGATCTGAACTAGCATTGCAGCAGTGGGAATGGAAAGGACAGGAGAGTGAGGAGAGATATAGTGTCATGACAGACAGGGGAGGAGTCGATAATCAACAATGTCAAATGCTGCAGAAAGGTCTAGCAAGCTGATGCTAGAGAAGGGGACGCTGGCTTTGTTATTTAGGAGGTCGCTGCTGACAGTGAAAGCAGTTAATACAGGCACAAGGAGTGGAAGCAACATTGCTCCCATCAGGAATGCTTCCCCTTTCTTAAAAATGTTGTCAAGTTTCCTTAAAAATGTTACCCAATGTTCTCAGAGTAATACGTGCACAATGGTAAAACATAAAATAGTACCAGAAGGCTTTCCAGATAGCAGGCCCCTGCCCATTCCCTCCCTCCCTTCACATCCAACCTGCTAGAAGACTAACACCCTCTTGACTATTCCTTGTGGTATTTCCATTTTTATAAATAGGCTTCTCCTGCTATTTCTTGGTATATGGACGTCAGACAACATCTACTGACATTCTATTATGGATTATGAAGATTTAGCACTTTACATCACTCCCTGCTCATCTTCTCTTCCCTATATACCCTCACTATAGTTAAATCATCATCTTTGTTCAAATCAGTATTCAGCTGAAATACTGATTCAGTTCAAATCAGTATTTTGCCTTATGATAACTATGTAAATGTGGTTTCACTGCTGAGTCAAATAGCATACTATGATGATTATGTCTTTCTGTGTGCAACTTATTGTTTATCCTGGAGTTAATAACTGCTTCGGTTTTTCTCAATTAAGACCAACAGTTACGATTTTAATTAAAATTCATTATTGAGATAAATGTACATGAATGTTGTAAGAAATAATACAGAGAGATCCCATGTAACCTTTATCCAGTTTCCCCCAATGGTAACATCTTGCAGAACTATAGTGCACAACCAAAACCAGGATTTTGACGTTGATACCATCAAGATACAGAACATTTCCGTCACCACAAGGACCCCTCATGCCTCCACCTACTTCGTAACCTCTGGCAACCACTAATCTGTTCCCTATTTCTAAAATTTTGTCATTTCAAGAATCTTAAATAAATGGTATAATATAGTATGTAGGGTTTTGAGACTGATTTTTTTCTTTTCACTAAGCATAATTCCCTGGAGATTCATCTAGGTTGCTCCATGTGTCAATAGTTTAAGCCTTTTTATTGCTGAGTAGTATTTTATGGTATGGATATATCACAGTTTGTTTAACCATTCACTTGTTAAAGGACACCTGGATTGTTTCTAGTTTTTGCCTATTATGAATAAGCCTACTATAAATATTTGTGTACAGTTTTTTTGTGTGAACCTAAGACTTCATTTCTCTGGAAAAAGTGCCCAGGAGTGCAATTTCTGGGTTGTATGACAATAGCATGTTTCATGCTATTGGAAAGTGCTCTTTTCCACAATGGCTGTACCATTTTGCATTCTCACCAGCAACATATAAGCAATTCAGTTTCTCTGCATCCTCACCAGCATTGGGGTCACTATTTTATTTTTAGCCATTCTGACAGTTGTGTAGTAATATCTCATTGTAGTTTTAATTTGCAGTTCTCTAATGGCTAATTCTGTTGAACACCTTTCCATGTGCTTATTTACCATCTGTACATCCTCTTAGGTTAAGTGTGTCTTCATGTCTTCAGCCCACTTTCTAATTGAATTTTTTTTTACTTTTGAGTTTTTAATAGTTCTTAATATATTCTAGATGTAAGTCCTTTGTTGGATATTGTACTCTGCAAATATTTTCTTCCACTCTGTAGCTAGTCTTTTCATCTTCTTAATAGGGTCTTTTGCAGAGCAAAAGTTTTAAATTTTGATAGAGTTTGATAAAGTCCCTGCCTTGTTCTTGATCTTAGGGGGATACCATTTAGTCTTTCACTGTGAAGTATGATGTTAGCTGTAGATTTTAATGTAGATGCTCTAGATCAAGTTGAGAAAAGTTTGTCTCCATTCCTATTTTTTTTTCTGAGAATTTTTTTTATCATGATGTGTGTTGAATTTTGTCAAATGCTTTTTCTGAATCAATTGATATGATCATGTGATTTTTCTTCTTTAGCTTGTTAATATTACATTGATTGATTTTTCTAATATTGTACCAGCCTTGCATCCTGGTATAAACTGTAGTTGATCATGGTGTAGAATTATTTTAATGTGTTGTTGAATTATTTTTCCTAATATTTTGCTAGGGGTTTTTGCATCTGTATTCATGATGAAAATTGGCCTGTACAGTTTTTTGTACTGTCCTTGTCTGGTTTTGGTATCAGGGTAATACTAGCCTTAGAAAATTAATTATATTGATTTTACAATTGGAAGAATTATATTATCTTCTATTATCTGGAAGAAATTGTATGAGATTGGTGTTAATTATTATTTAAATGCTTGGTATAATTATTCAGTGAAACTATCTGGGCTTAGAGATTTGTTGTGGGGGAGTTTTGAAATTCCTAATTCAATTTTGTTATAGTGCTATTCAATTTATTTACTATTGGGTGAAGTTGTGTGGCAGTTGTATTTTTTGAAGAATCAGCCCGTATCACCTATGTTGTTGAATTTATGTGTATAGAGTTGTTTGTAGTGTTCCCTTATGTCTGCAAGGTTTGCAGTGATATCTCTTGTTTGATTCCTTATATTGCTAATTTGTGTTTTCTCTTTTTTCTTTGTCAGTTTTTCTAGAAGTTTGTCAACTTTATTTGTCTTTCCAAAGAACCAGCTCTTTGTTTGGTTGATTTTCTCCATTGTGTCTCTGTTTTCAATTTCATTGACTTCTGTTCTTTATTATTTCCTTCCTTCTGATTGCTTTGATTTTATTTTCTTTCTCTTTTTCTAGATTCTTGAGCCAGGAGCTTAGATTATTGGTTTGAGACTTTTTCTCTTCTGTAATGTATGCATTTTAGTGCTATAAATTTTCCTGTAAGCACTGCTTTAGCTATATCCCACAAATTTGAATATGTTCTGTTTTCATTTTCATTTATTTTAAAGTATTTTCAAATATCCCCTGAGATTTCCTCTTTGACTCATGGATTATTTAGGAATGTGTTATTTAGTTTAAAAGTGTTTAAAATTTTTCTTGTTATTTTTCTATTGTTGATTTCTTGTTTGCGTCCCTTGGTATGATTTAGATTCTTTTAAATTTGTTGAGGCTTGTTTTATGGCCCATGATATGACCTATCTTGTTATATGCTCCATGGGCACTTGAAAAGTATGTGTATCTTCTGTTATTGGGTGAAGTGCTCTGTATATTACATTAGATCCTGTTAGTTGGTTGTACTGTTCAGTTCTACATCCTTGCAGATTTTCCGTCTAGTTTTTCTATCAATTGTTGAGAGTAGGCTGTTGAATTTTGCTACTATAATTGTAGATTTGTCTATTTCTCTAGAGAAAGAGTTCTGTCTGTACAAGTTTAAAACCAGTTCTATCAGTTTTTGCTTCATGTTTTTCAAACCTGTTGTTTGGTGAGTACACACTTGGTATTGCTATGTATTTCTGATGGATTAATCCTTTTGTCATTATGTAATGCCTCTCTCTGTCTCTGGTAATTTTCTTTACTCTGAAGTTTACTTTATCTGATATTAGTATAGCTATTCCTAGTCTCCTTTGAGTAATGTTTGCATGATATATCTTTTTTTCTCCTTTTACTTTTAACCTGTCTATATCATTATATTTGAAGTGAGTTTCTTGTAGACAGCATAAAGTTGAGTCATGTTTTTACATCCACTCTGCTCATCTCTGTCTTTTAACTGGTGTATTTAGACCATTTACACTTGATGTACTATTGATATGTTAGGGTATAAGTCTGCCATATTACCTTTTGTTTTCTGTTTTTTTTACTTTTATGTTTAAGTAATTAATTAATTTGCTTTTCTGTGGGTTACGTGAAGATTTTTTAGAATTCCATTTTGATGTATCTGTAACATTTTTGAGTGTATCTCATTGTATAACATGTTTAGTAATTGCTCTTGGTATTACATTTTACATACATATACATTACTTATCACAGTTTACTTGGTGTCATTATTTTACCAGTTTGAATGAAGTATAGAAACCTTACCACACTTTATGTCCCTTTACCCTCCCCATTTGTAATATAATTATTTAAAAGATTCCCTCTAAATATGTTTAGAACTGCATGTTATAATTTTTGCTTCAACCATAAAACACAGTTCAGAAAACTCAAGAGAAGGAATGTCTATTGTATATGCCAATACTTTTGGTTACTGTGTTCTTTATTCCTTTATGATGTTCCAAGGTTCCTTCTTTTATCATTTCCTTTTTGTTTAGAGGACTTCCTTTAGCCTTTTTTTTTTAATATAAATTTATTTATTTTTGGCTGCGTTGGGTCTTCGTTGTTGCGCACAGGCTTTCTCTAGTTGTGGTGAGCGGGGGCTACTCTTTGTTGCGGTGCATGGGCTTCTCATTGTGGTGGCTTCTCTTGTTGTGGAGCACGGGCTCTAGGCACATGGACTTCAGTAGTTGTAGCATGCGGCTCAGTAGTTGTGGCGCACGGGCTTCGTTGCTCCGCAGCATGTGGGATCTTCCCTGAGCAGGGCTCAAACCCGTGTCCCCTGCATTGGCAGGCAGATTCTTAACCACTGTGCCATCAGGGAAGCCCCCTTTAGCCGTTTTTATAGGTAGGTCTGCTGGTAATAAATTATCCTAGTTTTTCTGCATCTGAGAATGTCTTGATTTTCCCTTCATTCCTGAAGCATAATTTTGCTGGATGAAGAATTCTGGGTTGACAGTTTTATGTTTCAGCATTTGAAAAATGTTGTGCCACTTTATTTTGGCACTCACTGTTTCTGATGAAAAGTCTGCTATCATTCAAATTGTTTTTCCCCTATAGGTAAGGAACATTTCTCTTTCACTGCTTTCAATATTTTTTCTTTGACTAAGTTTGATTATGATGTGAAATGTGAATTTCTTTAACTTTACCCTTTTGGGGATTCACTTAGTTTCTTGAATCTGTAGATTTATATGTTTTATGACATTTGGGAAGTTTTCAGCCATTTTTCTTTGAATACTTTTTCAGCCCCACCCTCTCTCTCCTCTCTTTCAAGGACTCCAATGACACAAATATTTGATATTTTGTGATAGTCCCACAGGTCCGTGCAGCTTTGTTTATTATTTTTTAGTCTATTTTCTCACTATTAGTGCAGATAGGATAATTTCTATTGTTCCAACTTTTAGTTCACTGATTCTTTCCTCTATCCCCTCTATTCCGCTGTTGGGACCATCACTTGAGTTTTATATTTTGGTTATTTTATATTTTTAGTTCTAAAATTTACATTTTGTTCTCTATATTTTCTTTTTTAAAATAAATTTATTTATTTATTTATTTATTTATTTATTTATTTATTTATTTTTGGCTGTGTTGGGTCTTGGTTGCTGCATGCGGGCTTTCTCTAGTTGTGGAGCACAGGTTTCTCATTGCAGTGGCTTCTCTTGCTGTGGAGCATGGGCTCTAGGTCTGCGGGCTTCAGTAGTTGCAGTGCGCAGGCTCAGTAGTTGTGGCTCACGGGCTCTAGAGCACAGGCTCAGTAGTTGTGGTGCACAGGCTTAGTTGCTCCGCGGCATGTGGGATCTTCCCAGACCAGGGCTCGAACCCGTGTCCCCTGCATTGGCAGGTGGATCCTCAACCATTGTGCCACCAGGGAAGCTCTATATTTTCTATGTCTTTTCTGAGCTTTTTAATTTTTTCCCCAAATCTCTATTAGGGGGAAAATCTCTTTCCCCCCAAATCTCTAATTGCCCAGTGAAGCATGATTGTGACGACTGCTTAAAATACTTGTCAGATAATTCTAACATCTGTGCCGTCTTGGTGTTACTACCTATTAATCGTCTTTTCTCTTTCAGTTACAGGTCTTCCTGGTTCCTGGTATGGCAAGTAATTTTCTATTGAAATTTGGACATTTTGGCTATTATATTGTGAGACTCTGAAACTTTTTAAAACCTGTTTTAGCCAGCCCTTATTGACACTGATCTGGCAGGAGAAGAGGGGTGCCAACTCATTATTTCCAAGTGGGGGTAGAAGTATATGTTTCCTACTTAACTTCTGTTGACACTGAAGGGAGGGATCTTCACTTTTGCTGGGCAGGGGTGGGATTTCTATCTCCCCACTAGGCCTCCACTGATAACTCCCTGGATGGGAAGAGTAGGGGTGCCTTGCTACTGCTCCCCATCTTACCTTTACCACTGCCTCTCCTCTAGGCTTCCTCTAACACCACCCCGTTGGGAAGGAGAGGGACACCTTATTACTGCTGAGAGTGTGTGGAAGTTCAGGCTTTCCAGGTGATCCTCACTAATGGGGACCTCATTACCACTGAGCAGGGATGAAATCCCAACTTCCTACATGGTCTTCTTTGGTGCCAACAGAGAGGAGGTTTTGGGGCAGCACCTTACGGCCTTATAAGAAGTCTAGTCTTCTCACTCAGCCTTTGCTGGCAGAGGTAGGGGAGGGGCTACAGTTTTTTCTGTGGTGTTTGACTCTAGTAGAGTGGTAATTGACCAAAAGTTTTCTGTCTTGCTAGGCTTTCCTGGTCCTTGGGCTAATGAAAGCAGACTTCAGTTTGTGCTTTCTTTTTGTCTACACTTATTTATGTTTCTGGGTTGCCAGCTTCTTCATCTCCAAGTCTGAGATATATGAAGCAAAAGAAAACTCAAGGAATTCACCATTGTGTTGTTCCTCAGCTCCTAAGGTCCCTATAGCTAGTCTACATTCTTCTCTCCACCTCCAAGAATCTTCCTATGTTTGTTTTATATGTGCTTTCCAGGAATTTTAGTTGTAATTAGTGTAGGGAATAAGGGGAAATATATATATTCCATCTTCCAAGAAGCAGAAGTCATGTGTTATTTTTTTTAAATAAAAGTAATTTATTCACATAGTTTAAAAAGTTAAGGGACTTCTGACAAAAATCCTCAGTCCATTCCCCCTTCCTTATGCACTCCTGGGTTTCGCATTTTGGAAGCAAACATTTTCAGCTCTTTTTTCTGTTATTTACTTCCATGTTTCTAGACAATATGCTCACTCTGCTACTTACTGACTTAAAAAATTTAATAACTAATGATTTTTTTGTGGTGGTAGATAATGATTTAGCTTTCTCATATATTTTACATCATTTTCGTCATCCTTTCAATATAGTTATGTCACTATTTTTTAAACTTTATTTATTTATTTTTGGCTGCGTTGGATCTTCATTGCTGCGCGCAGGTTTTCTCTAGTTGCTGCGAGCGGGAGCTACTCTTCATTGCGGTGCTTGGGCTTCTCTTTACGGTGGCTTCTCTTGTTCCAGAGCATGGGCTCTAGGCGCACGGGCTTCAGTAGTTGTGGCACGTGGGCTCGTAGATGTGGCTTACAGGTTCCAGAGCGCAGGCTCAGTAGTTGTGGCACACGGGCTTAGTTGCTCTGTGGCATGTGGGGTCTTCCCAGACCAGGGCTCGAACCTGTGTCCCCTGCATTGGCAGGTGGATTCTTAACCACTGTGCCACCAGGGAAGCCCCTATGTCACTATATTTTATCAAATGGTATTAGTGATTATATCATTACAATAATGCCAATAGTATTTAATTTTTTCCAAGTTGCTCCATCAAATATACTTCCCACCTGTCCTTTTCTCCTCTCTCAAACATTCCATCATATTAACCCATCTCTCATAAGACCCCCTTTACTGAAGATTTCCCTCCTTTAAGATCCTTTGCTCTCTTCCTCCTATGTGGACTGGTTACTCCCTTGGCTGCTGTACAGGTCTCATGATGCAATTTTCTTTTTCATTTTCCTGGATTGTATCCACCAACCTACCTAATTTTACACCTACCTACTTACCTATTGAAATTAAGCAAATTTAGCAGAATGCTAGCAGTTGTTGAATCTAGGTGAATGGTTCATGGGAATTCCTTCTACCTGTATTTCCTCTAGTCTGTAAGTTTAATATTTTCAAAACAAAATGTTTTGAGGAAAAGAGTCCCATGCCATTTTGATTCTTATTCCTTTGGATGTAAGTCCCCCTACCCCTCCTATGTGAATCTTTCGTGAGTTTCATTTTAGAAAACTTTCTTTTCCCAGATGTTCTGAAGTTTCAATGCTGTGCCCTGATTTAGGGCCTATTAACACTCATTATGTTGGACTTTTGTGAGTACTTTTAATCTGAGACTCATATTTTTTCAGGCCTGGAAAATTCTCCTATGGTAGTCATTTGATAATTTCCTCTCCTTCACTTTCTCTTCTTTCTATTTCAGGACCCAGGATTAATTTAGTTGGATATTAGATTTCCTGAATTGATTCTATAAGACACTAATATTTTGTATTTTCTAACTCCTTGTCATTGTTGTTCTACCTTTTGGAAATTTTCTGTTATTTTGTTTTCTCACCTTCTATTGAGTGTTTGTATCATGAAAGGATGTTGAATTTTGTCATATGTTTTGTCTGCATCTGTTGAGAGGATTGTAAGATTTTAATCTTTCATTCTATTTATGTGATGTATCACATTTATTGATTTGTGTATGTTGAGCCATTTTTGTATGCTGGGAATAAATCTTACTTGATCATTGTGCATGATTCTTTTAATGTGCCATTGAATTTGGTTTGCTAATATCTTGTTGAGAATTTTTGCATGTATATTCATCAGGAACATTAGCCTGTAGTATTCTTTTCTCATAGCGTTCTTATCTGGTTTTGGTATTAGGATACTGCTGGCCTCATGTAATATGTTTGAAGGTGTTCCCTCCTCTTCAAAATTTTTTTAAAATTTTATTTATTTTTGGCTGCATTGCGTCTTCATTGCTGCATGTGGGCTTTCTCTAGTTGCGGCGAGTGGGGGCTACTCTTCGTTGTGGCACACAGGCTTCTCATTGAGGTGGCTTCTCTTGTTGCAGAGCACAGGCTCTAGGCACACGGGCTTCAGTAATTGTGGCACACGGGCTCAGTAGTTGTGGCTCGTGTGCTCTAGAGCACAGGCTGAGTAGTTGTGGCATACAGGCTTAGTCGCTCTGCGGCATGTGGGATCTTCCCGGACCAGGGCTCAAACCTGTGTCCCTTGCATTGGCAGGTGGATTCTTAACCACTGAGCCACCAGGGAAGTCCGTCTCTTCAAATTTTTGGAAGAGTTTGAGAAGGATGATCATTAATTCTCCTTTAGAGGTTTGGTAGAATTCACTAGTGAAACCATTTGGTTCTGAGCTTTTCTTTATTGGGAGGTTTTTGATTACTGTTTCAGTCTTTTTAGTCATTATTGGCATGTTCAGAATTTCTATTTCTTTATGATTCAATCTTAGTAGGTTGTGTATTTCTAGGAATTTATCCATTTCTTTTGGATTGTTCAATTTATTGGTGTATAATTGTTCACAGTAATCTCTTATGATCCTTATGTATTTCTGTGGTATCAGTTGTAATGTCTTCTCTTTCATTTCTGATTTTATTTATTTGAGTCCTCTCTTTTTCTTGGTTAGTCTAGCTAAGAGGTTGTTAATTTTTTTATATTTTCAATGAATCAAGTCTAAGTTTTCATAATCTTTTCTATTGTTTTCTTTTCAATTTCCTTTATTTTTGCTCTAATCTTTATTATTTCCTTCCTTGTGCTAACTTTGGACTTTGTCCTTTTCCTAGTTCCTTGAAGTGTAATGCTAGGTTGTTTATTTGAGATCTTTCTTTTTTCTTAATGTAGGCATTTTTAGCTATAAACTTCCCTCTTAGAAATGCTTTCACTGCATCCCATAAGTTTTGGTAGGAATTTTTTAAAGGAGAGGTAAACATAACTTTATAATTATAATTTTATATTTTTCTTTAAAAGAAAAGCTGCTACTCATAAAAATAATCAACAGTTTTGTACTCTGACTGTGGTGATGATCACTTAAATCTGCAATGTGATAAAATTTTATAGAACTATATGCAAAAAAAGTACATACAAAAACTGGTGAACTTTGACGAAAGTCTCTACCTCAGTTAACAGTATTTTAGTAATGTTAATTTCCTGGTTTTGACAGCATATCATGGTTTTATAAGATATTAAAATTGGTAAAGACTGGTTGAAGGGTACCCAGGAACTCTGTACTATTTGTGCAACTTCTTGTGAGTCTTGAACTATTTGAAAATAAGATTATTGAAAAAGTCCATTCAAGAGGCAAAACAATTAAAAAAGAAAGTAAAGAACTCCTCAAATCTCACCACCAAGAGACAATTACTGTTAAAATTTTGGTGAGTATTCTTTCTTATATCACTTTATTTATTGAGCACTTCTTGTATGCCAGGAGTTCTTCTAAGAACCTTATGTGTATTATCTCATCAGTCCCTCACAACAGCTCTCAGTGGTCAATACCATTATCATCCCAATTTACAAATGAAGAAACCAAAGCTTCGAGAGATAACTTACATAAGGCCATATAGCTAGTAAGTTTCAAAGCTGAGATGTAAGCTGAGGTCTCTCTGATGTCTAAACTCAAGTATTTTGTCTTTCACTAAATTAATTCTTCTAACAACCCCACCTTGATCAAGCTTAGCTTTTCTTTTTTAGGTGCTGAAATATGAGCTTCCAGAATGTTGAATTTATTGTTCAAGATAGCTACCTCAATGGTTCCCATCAGGATGACTCTACACCAGCAAAACTATGTACTCAATCTTAGTCTCTATTCTAATAACTTCTGAATGCTCCACATTTATTTTATTTTCTTCTGAGATTTAGTTTGATTTCCCAAATTCTTCCTGTGTCTTTTTTTGCTACAGAGGAGATGCCAAGAACTTTCACCACTTATAGAATTTTGCTACAAGCATATTTCCCTTTGGCTTTTATATTTATAACTTTTCACTTTGTCTGACTCCAGCTTCTCTGGCCTTCTGTGCATATTGCCAGGATGATTTCATCTGAAAAACATGTAACTGGCTACATAGAAATCATCCAATTTCATCTTTACATTCTGCTTCTCTCACACATGACATCATTTTCCATAAGAGAGGTGTAGCAGACCACATATAATGGTAGCTTTTCCTTGCTCCACTATTACATCAATTTCTTCCCTTACCCACCCATTGCTATGTCCTGTCTTCTTCAATTTTATCAATACATCTGGCATTTCATTTCTCTGCAAGAGTTTGAGAAGAAAATCATATACCAAAGCCTTTTCTTGATCCAGACACAGTTCACAGCCTTTGACATTTAAAGAATTCCAGAGAAATCCAAGTACTTGTCAGTCAAATATTGCCTATCCTGGGCTTCCCTGGTGGCGCAGTGGTTGAGAGTCCGCCTGCCGATGCAGGGGACACGGGTTCGTGCCCCGGTCCGGGAAGATCCCACATGCCGCGGAGCGGCTGGGCCCGTGAGCCATGGCCGCTGAGCCTGCGCGTCCGGAGCCTGTGCTCCGCAACGGGAGAGGCCACAACGGTGAGAGGCCCGCGTACCGCCAAAAAAAATATTGCTTATCCTTTATTGATGTTTCTAGCACTTTGAGGGGTATGCATTCTGCCAATTTTAGCACCTTCTGCAGCTAGATTCCTTATGTCACCTTGATGACCATTTCCCCTTCCTCTCATTGCCACTGGAAACAGTAGCCTTCAAAGCTTTGCTGAAGCTTCTATCCTTCAAAGTCATGTTGAACTCAGCAGTGAGGCCGGCAGGGCTGGGAGCATTTCTCTTTTTCAACAACAGGATCCTACTGCTCACTTCTGGAGCGGTCATGTCAGTTCTTCTACCAGCTGCCTCTTTCTCCTTTGATTGGTGCCTCAACATAGGACCACGGTCCCTCCCTTCTCTCCGCTCCAAAAATAATTCTGAAGAGAACTCTATGATCCAAATTTCTCTTTTTGCACTGTCAATCTGTCCAATTTGTCCACTAAGGCCACCACCAGCCAATAGTCTTCTTTCTTACTCACCCGTTCTCAAGTGTTCATAGGTCCCAACTTCAGTTTAGCTTTAGCTTTTTCACTTATCTCCTTGACTCTGTATACAAACTATTCTTTTGTTCTTTGATTTTTGCTATTTTGCTTTTGTTCTTTCCCTCTTTGCTCCCCATTATGCGCATCTGCATTTTGGAATTTGTGTTTGACTCTGTAAAGCCATTGGCTTGGCTCTTTCCCTTGGGGACTTTCCTTGAAATATTATTCTTCAGGTCTCTCCTGTCCCATCCTAAAAGTGGCATAAAGCTTCTGAGAATTTATTCTGAAAAAAACGTAACGCATGTGCATGAAGATATATAGACGTACGAGGTTTGCAGCGCGATACTGTTGACATTGTGAAAAACTAGGTACAGCCAAAATTTCTATCAGAAAGTGATTAAATAAATTTTGGTACAGCCTTATAATGAACCGCTAAAAGTGCATTTGAAATAACAATGTAGAGCTATATTTATTAACATTGAAAGCTTCTACAAAATTTTTCACAGGCAGGTTACAAAGTGTCAATATATTATGATTATATATTATATATATAGTATATTTGTTAAACACTGCTGAGTCTAGTCAGGCAGATTTCATCGTGAATATTGGCTCCATCATTTATTAGCTGTCTGACTGGGAAAATTATTAACTTCCCCATGTCTTGATTTGCACATTTGTAAAATGAGGATGATAATAGCACCTACCTCATAGGATTTATGTGAGGATTAAATGATGTAATTCACGTTAAGTGCTCAGGACAGTGACTGGCCATTATTTCCAGTACAGTACAGCTGACTCTTGAACAATGCAGGTTTGGACTGTTCAGGTTCACTATACAAGGATTTTTTTCAGTAGCAAATACTACAGTACGACATGATTTGATCCGTGGTTGGTTGAATCTGCAGATGTGGAACTGGGGTTACAGAGGGCTGACTCTAAGTTATACGTGAATTTTTGACTGCATGAAGGGTCAGCACCTCTGACCCCTGAGCTGGTCAAGGGGAAACTGTATTTGAAAGTTAAATTAAAACGTATCTGAAAGTGCATTGAAGAGCAGAAAGTGAGAGGTGATTGATAAATATTGAAATGTATTATGGCTTTGTACTGATGATTTTGAGTTTGGGAGAAAGGTCTCCTAAATTCTGAGATGTTCCATCCCCATGATATGCCACATAAGACTGGGAGGACTTCCCTCGTAATAAGGGAGTAGAGCAAGGGCATTGCTACCCACAGGAAGTTACAGGAGTTTTCTCAAAACTCAGAGGGTTACATCTCTCATTTTTGACAAAATTATGGCTTAAGTAGTTTCTTTTGTGCCATCTCTCGGATGCCTTCCCTTTTTTGCAGTGTCCAATCAGAAACTAGGGCCTTCAGTATCATCACAGGACGAAGTGAGTTGTGGTGGGGATTTCTGACAATTTGTGTCTCACAAGTTGGCAGGTGGGATAAAGAACTTTGTATAAGGGAACCTTTGGGCTGTGGGTGAAGGAGACATAATCAACTTCAACTATTCTGATATTTGAAGATGTTATCATAGCTAAAGAGGTTTGTCACAAGGGGTCTTCATGGAGCCCTCAGGCCAGTTCCCATGAGTGGAAGGGCGGCACTTTGTTTCCTCAGCATTCTTGATTTGGCCGAGTTCTCTTCTTACCCAATTTTCTAGACTTTAGTTGTTCCTAGACTTTATAGTTACAGTTTCTAGACTTTAACTATTCGGACATATTCATTTTTAGGGAACAAATTATTTTATTAAAAAACAATGCTTTTGTCTAACCATCTGTAATTAGAAGTTCCCCAAGGAATAAGGAATGCCCAGTTAGTGCTCAGAGTTGTATGGTGGGTATTTGCCAATTTTCTGAATATTTGTTAAGAATATATGTCAGGGAAAGATCAGTTGAAGGTACATACACTAACACAGTGAAAAGTTTGTGTTACGTATGAGTAAAGCTTTATTCTTCATTTATTCAATAAGCATTGTAATATCCTACAATGTAGGAGGCACAGTGTTAGACACAATGAGCTCTATGTCCCCATATAGTCTGGTAGGGGATGTAAGATGTGTATAGGATGTGATCAGAATCACAGAGCCAAGGAAACTAGTTGTTCTAGGAGTTTCAGCGGAGAGAGTGATTTATTCTGATTGAAGGATTCATAGAGGAGATAGCATTTGAATATCTTGAAGGACAAGATGGAGAGGCAGTCCCAGGAGAGGAAATGGCATGAGCAAAGGGTAGAGATAACAAGGTTTTTTTTTCAGGAAACTATGCATAGTACATATGGATATGAGGGGCCAAATGACTAGAAAGGTTGAATCGTAGACTGTCTGGCCCTGAAGAGGCATTTGAGATAATTTAATGTCATTTTATAGGTAAGGAAACAGGTACATTTTTCAAAGTAATCAAGCTGATTTGTAGTAGTTTGGGGTTTGATTATACAGAGCTTCAGATACTGGGTGAAAGATATTTCAGTTCATTTGATAGGCAATGAAGAACACTGGGGATTTTCGATCAGCAGAGTGACAACAGCAGATATAATGATAATAGCTCACAGGTATTGCACATTTACTATGCACCGAGCCTGGGGCTAATTTATATGCGGTACTTCATCTACTGTACTCTGTGAGATAGATACCATTATTAGCCATATTTGAAGAATGAATGAAATAAGGCTCTTTGAGATTAGATGACTTCCCCAAGTTCACAGAGCTCATAAATAGTGTAGCTGAGATTTGAACCCAGTAGTCTGGCTCCAAAGTCCAAGCCCTGAATGACTACACTAAACTACCACCAACGTGATGTACTAGGAAGTGGTAGTAGGCCAGAGGATGCACTGGAATAAGAGAAAGAATAGATCAGTTAGGGGAAAGGAAAATCAGTTAGGAGACCATTGTAATAATCCAGGTAAGAGGTAACTAGGACCAAATCACGGGTGGGAGTTATTTGAATAGAAGAGAGGGGGAGACCCAAGAACTGTTTTAGAAGAAGACCTGATAGATTGGTTGCAGTGATGAGGAGAAGGAATAAAAGGGATTAGGAAGCTCAATGAGTCAAGAGTATGAGATGATCTCCAAAGAAAGGGAATGCCAGTTTAAAAACCGTCAATACAAAAGTAATACCTAGAAAAAGAAAAATAACAGCCTTGCCTTAATCAGTTATCATCAAGTCAAGCTTAAAATATTCAGTTCTGGGCTTCCCTGGTGGCGCAGTGGTTGAGAGTCCGCCTGCCGATGCAGGGGACACAGGTTCGTGCCCCGGTCTGGGAAGATCCCACATGCCGCGGAGCGGCTGGGCCCGTGAGCCATGGCCGCTGAGCCTGCGCGTCTGGAGCCTGTGCTCCACAACGGGAGAGGCCACAACAGTGAGAGGCACGCGTACCGCAAAAAAAAAAAAAAAAAAAAAAAAAAAATTCAGGTCTGAGACTTGAAGAGTGAGATTGACAAGCCAAAGCATGTTCAGTAAAAGATGACTAGGATGGTGAAGGGACTTGATGGCTAACAACCATAGGAATAGGGCCTGATTAGCTTCGAGAAGAGAAGGCCCAGAAATGGTCATGATAACTGTCCTCAGACATCGCAAAGGCTGTGATGTGGAAGGAAGAACAGATTCCTTCTTCTTATGTTTTTCTTTTGGTAAGGTATCATGAAGCAGAACCAGGGCCAATGGGTAGGAGGAACCAGGAGAGGGATTTTTGGCACAATATAAGGAAGAAATATATAGAAATGGGAACCGTGCCAATATGGAAAGGCAGAGCGCAAGATGTTGGTGGAATGAATGCCTTGGGAAATAGTGATTAGCCTGGCCCTGGCTCTGTAATGGTCCAAGAATTACTGAATGGCAACTTATTGAGGGTGCTGTAAAGGAGATCCAAGTAATAGATGGGTAGCTGGACTAGATGAATTTTAAGAGTCACTACAACACTGAGATCCTTTGGAATTGTGGTTGGAGAAAGTCAGAGCTTAAAACTGTAGGGGCACTTGGTTCTCAAGTATGATGAAATTAAAGCTTTCAGTAGAATTGAGGGCCAGTTGCCTTCGGAAAGGCAGTACATCTAGTATGTGTGGTTCTAAAATTGAAGAGAGACAACTAGGAAGATGCTTTCCAGTGACTGAAGGGCATACCCAGAAAAGAAGGTGCCACTGTGGGCTCAGTCTCCACTGGTGGTGAGTCATTTCTAGGGGATGGTAAAGTGTTGAATCTTTTGGATTTTTTTGAGGGGATTTCTCGGTGGCTGCTCATAGAAACCAGGAGGCTGAAACTATTCAGTCACTCATGCAGCAAAAGGTAGAAAGAGGTGCAACTATATCCACTTGGCGCAGAACCATGTTACTTCCAACAGCATGCAGATTCAGGACTAGAGCACTTTCCTGCCTCTTCCCCATCCCTCCTCAGGCTGCGTGTGTCAACTCTTCACCTTTGAATCGGGAGTGTTTGACACTTATTTTTATTTGCCTCGGGTCCTACCCTTAAGTTGATTGTTCCCTTCCTCTGACCTCAAAAAATGGTCAGAACCATGAAGAAATTCTTTCCAGGAGCAATCTGCTGCTTTGTTTATGGACCTCTCTGGAGCAAAGATAATAAATAGGTTTAATCTTTTGGGCCAATTCTGATTGAATGGTAGTGGCTGCATAGCGCACTGTGGTGAGAAGTCATTTGAGGTCTCATCTGAACACAGCAGGAAAGAAAGCCATGACCGATTCATGGTGCGTAGGTCTGGCATGGGAGATGGACTTCTTGCATGCCTCAAAATGTACTACCCTTGGGGTGGAGGAGAAAGTTGTATATTTCTGCCCCAAACTATTATTATCTGCACTGTACTAGGCTAAGAGGTTAGAACACACAACTACTGATCCCTAACCCTCATGTCTTTTCTGACCATCAGCATCAAATATAAGTTGAGCATTGATTCTAGCCACAGCACTGTCTCCTAACTGTAGGTAAAGATGAGTCCTGGCCCTGGTCACAGATTGAGCCCCAATCTGGCCACAGATGGCACCCTAACACCAGGCAGGTATGACCCAATGATCATTATCAAAAGGGTTAAGACAAACCCATTCTCAGCACTGGAGACACAGTTCAAGGCCTGTGCTTTACAGTAGCTGTGCCTTTTGTTTGTGAAGGACAGTGCATTATTGATATAGCAATATGCCTGTCAGTGTTTCTTCTTCAATTATCTAGCTGCAGAGAACACAAATGCTTTATTGCTGTGGTAGACAGTCTTTTCCTGAAAAAGAAAAAAAAAAAGAAAAAGGAAAGAAAGAAATGAAACTCAAGTGAAAGAAGTAATTTCCTGTGACTGTGACAACATAAGGCAAATGCCTGAACATGATTTTAAATGGATCTGTGAATGTGGCTGATGGAAGGAAGCTTTCTTGGAAAGGACGTCTACAGTGAGCACTGCTGGGTACAGAGCACACTAGGGGGCAAGGAATCCAGGAATCATGTGTTGGAAATCAGTTTCTATTAAATGAATACACTTCATACAGCTACCAAATCCGGTCTGGATAAATGGTTTTTTAGAATAATAATTTTTTAAAAAAAATCATGTAGTGACTTGATAAGGTAGTAATAAAGCTGTCAGAGTCTCTGCTTTGACTGAAGCTGAAGTGTAATAGGGGATTTTTAAAAATATCTAAATCTTTTCAGGATGTGGAGGGCAGAAGCTCAGGAGTTAGAACTCCATCTGAATCCCTGCACTGGGTGGGGTGGGGAGGTGGGAGCTTTGGAATGTGTGAGAGCAGCTCTGTCCAATAGAACTTTCTGCAATGTTGCAAATATGCTGTATCTGCACTGCCCAGTACGGTAGCCAGTGGCCACCTATGGCTGTTGGGCACTTGACATGTGGATAGTGTTACAGATGATTTAAATTTTTAATTTTTAAAATTGTAATTAATTAAAAATTACATAGCCACAGGTGGCTAGAGGCTACCGTATTGCACAGCGGAGCACTCGAATTTAGGTCAGTATCCGGATTCAAGAGTAGCAAGAGCCTAAGGAAAAGACAGAACCAGCAGCAAATCCATATGTCTGTGTGCAGTTTATATCTCTGTTGAGAATAGGCCTTTGTTAGCTGTAGACAGGCGCTGCACCTTGATTTTAGATGAGGGCCTGCCAGTCTTGGTGGAGCATGTCTCCCTGCGGTCAGTCTGAGAATATGGAAAGTTCAAGTACATTACTTTTTACGAATGGGCATTATGACTTTAATGAAAGTAATCTATCTTGTTTGGAGCAGAGAAATGAATAGTTCACAGAAGAAATGTAAATAAGGTTTTGATGAAAGAATTTAGTAATGTTTCTTCTCTGCTCTGGATATAATAACCTGAGTTCTATCTTTACGTGGGCCATTTATAATCCAGTCAAAGAAAAAAATAGCTATTTCAGTGTCATACTACGGGTGACTTGGACTACAGAATGAAACAAGAAAAAATGATATCCCATAAACGAAATTAATTTCTTTGGGTGTAGTTTGGGTAATGAAGCGGATCTTAGACGTGATTGTCTTTCATTTATCCCACTGTCATTTAATGATTATAATTTTGAGGTGCAGCTCTTGAATTTGCGATTGTGGCCCTATGTGCTAAAAAGCTTGAAGGAGTCTAGTGTATCAGGTGGATTGAGGATAATGGGGTATGGTAAAAGACAATGCTGGGGCATGACCGTGAAGGGCTTTGAAGCCATTTCGAAATATTTAGACTTTGTCTTAGGAGCAGTGGGAGTGACATGAGATTCTGAGAAAGCTTAGGCGCTGCAGTGTGAGGAATGATTTGGAGACCAGGGAAGATGAAACCTTGAGCAGTTAGTAGTTTAGTGCTATGGTTAAGGTGAAAAGTGACAATGAGAACCTAAGGTGAAGGGGGCAGGCAGTAGAGATGGAAGGAAGCAGACAGATTCTAGAAACAGTTGAGGTAGCATCACTCGAGCTTGGTGAGTGATTCGACTGTATTCCCCTTGGGTAGCCTCTGCTTTTCCTGGGACAAGATTCAGTGCTCTGTCAGTCATCCCCTGCAAAATAAATCTGCTTCCCAAAACACTGATGGGGAATGAGCATTTTGCTGAACATGTCACGGGGGCATGGACGATCTGGTTACATTGCACACCACAGGGTGACACTGAACCTAAAAGTCTTTCATTGGACAGCTCTCTCCCAAACTCTCTTTCCTATCTGAGTCTCTCCTGGTCAGCCCCTCTTCCTTCCTCTCCAGGTCCTGTCTCCTCGACTCCTCTGGTCTCCTGCCTCCTCCTAGAGTCTATTTCATGTCTATCCTCTTTCTTACAGAGAGCACTTTAACTTCTTTCTGGGTTTCTTTAATTCGCAGCCTCATATGGCATCCCACACTTCCATCTTGCTTGGGAATCATCATCTGTAGAAGGCAGGGGACATGATAAATAACAAGCAGTATTGCTGGCATTTTTCTTTTGCCTCAGGTTCCAGTATGGCTAGATACTGCCCTGTTACTGATCCTGTCTTTATTTAAAATTTTGAGATTTTGTTCAGCATGTATTTTTACATTATTTTTGACTTAAAAACATCTTGCACTAAAATATTATTTATCTTAATCCTGAATCTTCTGCTGCCCCTTACCTTTTGTGTCCAAGGGGAGTACCTCACTTGCCCCGGTCTTTGATAACTTGTAGGAATTTTAGAAATAAACTTTTTGTGCTTTATATGAGGAAAACTTTCCTGAAATAGAGGTTTTCTTGGGCCACTCAGTCCGACGTTTTGCATATGCACGCTTCTTTCTATCCACCAGAATTATAGTGCAATGGAAGAATTCATTTTTACTCATTGGACAAACATTCTTTGAGCTCCTATTGTATACCAGGCACTGTGATGATCTGGGCTTACAGTGGTGAACAAGATCTTTTCAGTGGATGAGACAGAGAGGAAGCAAATAAATATGCAAAAAATCATTCTTTTTTAACCAATAGATACTAAGAACTTACTATGCTAAGTGTTAGGGATATATGGCTTCTGGCCCTATGGAGCTGACATTCTTACAGGGGAAGAAAGTCACAGTTTTGATAGGTGGCAAGAAGAAGGCCCTGGGGGGAAAGGACAAAGAGAGGGTTGTGTTTAATAGGTGGTGGAGGAGGAAAAGTCAGGAATTGACCTCGATCCAGAACACATGAGATAAGTAACTGGTCATACACGTCAGGGTATGGTTAAAGAGGTAAATACATGAAACAGTGTTAGAAGTGTTAGAAGCAGCGCTTCCCTGGTGGTGCAGTGGTTGGGAATCCGCCTGCCAATGCAGGGGACACGGGTTCGAGCCCCGGTCTGGGAAGGTCCCACATGCGGCGGCGCCACTAAGCCCGTGCGCCACAACTGCTGAGCCCGCGAGCCATAACAACTGAAGCCCGCGTGCTGCAACTACTGAAGCCCACGTGCCTAGAGCCCGTGCTCCACAACAAGAGAAGCCACCACAATGAAAAGCCCACACACCACAACAAAGAGTAGCCCCCGCTCGCCGCAACCAGAGAAAAGCCTGCGCGCAGCAACAAAGACCCAACGCAGCCAAAAATAAAATAAAATAAATAAATTTATTTAAAAAAAGAAGTGTTAGAAGCAGCAGGATGGACCAGGGCAAGAGAGATCTAGAACTGGAGATTAACCAGCATGTTAGTGTTTAGTAATAGTAGCAGACTCCATAACAGATGCAGCTCCAGGTCCAGAAAAGCTAGCACAGGCAACAGGAAGCAGTTCAGGTAGGTGGCTGGCATCAGGGAGAACCATCAAGGGCACAATTGTCCTCGAAAGGAGGAGGCGAACAGCCCTGGAGAGGTTAGAAGCAGGAAGAAAGCACAGATACAAGACGACATTGGGTGAGCTGGAAGCCTGTCGACAACTGGGTTGGGTGGTTTTGAAATTGAAAGAAAAAGGAGGGAATGAAAGTTAGGGATCATTAGCATTTTCTGTCCCGCACGGTTGGATCAGGGAAGACCAACCGCTGAAGCCCTGAAGTATTGTTCCTTCCATTTCCTCCTTGACGAGGAACATATTGGTCCCAGAGCCTGCGGATCACTCTGAGAATGGCTTCAGCTGCAGGAAGTGGTGCCCTGGGAGAGGAGAGGAACCAGGCAAGACACTAGATCTAGTAATGCGAGAGAATGGATACGGCCTTCTCTATGCTGTGCATGCCTAGAAACAGAACATTTTAAATCGCACGCTTTTGTTGTTGTTGATGATGATGATGATGATAAGGTGATTTAAATGTAACATTACTTAGAGAAAAGCATCCAGAATACTGCTTTGCTTTTATCACTAGAAAAATGGTTTTCTTCCAACACTTAACTCAATTAATGTCTCACCTTCCCCAATACGCCAGAACCACAAATTCTGCAGGGTGTTAGTTATGCATTAAGTTCACCTTCTCATATTCATGATGGCTAAATCATTTTTACTTTTATATTGCTTTCTTACCGATATTTTGCCAAATTCACATATGCACAGAAAGAAAGTTGGTATTTTCTCTCTGTTAGGGTGAGATACTTTATTGCTGAACTCAGTGGTACCACATTGATTCAAAGGGAGAGAGGCCAATAAGACTGGAAATCAAACCCTTCAATTCCGAATTTCCACATTTATTGCATTTGAGGATGCCAAGGCATAATGATAAAGTATTCCAGCAGGGAGAACTCACGGTTTTAAGCCTATTTGCTGTAGCTGAATGTCGCTGCATGTGACAAATGTTGTGAATAAGTATGTTTCAAGGCCAAAGAGCTCTATGAGAAATCTCATCATTCTAAAGATCACAAAATCATTGCAGAAATGGAACAATATTACAGTAGCTTAATAGCAAATTTGAATCTTGTGTCTCCAACATGTCAGGAGTCCTTTAAAGCATGCTGTGTGTGGTTTATGCATAACAGCCAGCATTCCTCTGCTTTGGACCTTCCAGGAACCGAAACTTAAAATCTTTCAAGAAGAGAATCAACTCACTAGTTGGTTCTCAGCAAAATGTTCAAGGTTCTCCTGGTGGCTGAACTCAGGAAGTGAGGCTTCGTTAGCATGAAAAATCCTTTTGATGGACCAATGGACCCATCATACAGTTTGAAATTAGGGAACTCACTTCTGGCTTTTAGAACCCGAATCCTTCATGTAAACCAGTAACAATTATTGCCTTAATAGCAATGATTACTTCCAAAAGTTAAAAAATACAACCAAAGCTTAATAAAAGAAGTACCTGAAATTCCTGCTGTTTTATATGTGCACAGCAGCCCTATGTTCTAAATTTTCTGGAGTGAGATCTTTTTAAAAACTGCCCTCTTAGGCTCATTAACTTTTTTTTTTAAACATCTTTATTGGGGTATAATTGCTTTAAAATGGTGTGTTAGTTTCTGCTTTATAACAAAGTGAATCAGTTATGCATATACATATGTTCCCATATCTCTTCCCTCTTGCGTCTCCCTCCCTCCCACCCTCCCTATCCCACCCCTCCAGGCGGTCACAAAGCACCGAGCCGATATCCCTGTGCCATGTGGCTGCTTCCCACTAGCTATCTACCTTACGTTTGTTAGTGTGTATATGTCCATGCCTCTCTCTCGCTTTGTCACAGCTCACCCTTCCCCCTCCCCATATCCTCAAGTCCGTTCTAGGAAGATGTGGCACATATATACAATGGAATATTACTCAGCCATAAAAAGAAACGAAATTGAGCTATTTGTAATGAGGTGGATGGACCTAGAGTCTGTCATACAGAGTGAAGTAAGTCAGAAAGAGAAAGACAGGAATAAAGACTCATTCACTTTTGACATTTCTAAAATATTCCAGCATTTTCTCATGCAGACCATACCTCCCTGACAACTTTTTACATTCTGAGGCAGTACAAACATCTTTCATAAGACGGCATGAACCAAAGTTGGTATGAGCTTTGATTACCATGATTGGGATTTTCAGTTTCAGAAAATATAAGGAAATCATTGCTTTGCAGCCTCTCTGTGCTGGGGAAACACAGACAGAAGGCAATCCCAAACTTACCTGGCCTGCCCAGACCTGGCTGTGACCGAAGGAACTCACATTTGAGTCTGCTTTTGGGAAGAGGGTAAAATAGGAGAGAAAAATAGAGACACTTGGGAAAAGATATGACCTTTGCTGTGTGACTTAGTGAAGAAATCTGCTGCATATCCCTCACATGACTTGTTTCAACCTGAACCCAAAGGCACTGGTCTGTAAAGTGCTCTTTGGATTTGCCGTCCTGATTTTTCAATTTACTGATAATAAAGTCTCCCCTCGGCCTCATCATCTCTTGATTGTTAAAGCGTCTCAGTGTTGGTGGTGTGGTTTGCACAAACCCTAACTGAACTGCTAACACACCCTGAAATATCAGCAGGATTAATTTTTTCACAGTTTGAGCGACTTTTATCAGATTAATTACCACCTCCTGTAGTCCAATCCCTCACTCTCTGCCAATCCACCCAAAGAACATAGATCTATTTCTGGAGCTGTGAGAAATCTAACTGTCATGATGCATTTAGTTGAATGTAACGTTTTTTGGACAAAACTAGGTTCCTGGAATAATCCTTGCTGTGCTGGTGGTTGAAATTTGAGACGCTATATTTAAATAGGTACAGTGCTTTCAAGCTATCAGCAGAGTACTTTTGTTTGAATTTCAGGTTTATTACTAAGAATTGCTGCATTTGGTGGGCATTATGTCTGGTTTAACTCCCCCACCGGGATTTCCTATAGGTTTACTAGGGTTTTTTTTTTTTTTTTACCAGATAATCATGCCTTGTTTCTCTCTTAAAATGTGAAAACCCTTCGGTATATACTTGGAACCTCCGCAGGCTTCTCCCATAATATTCTAGCCAGTCCCTATTGTGAATAGCAGAGCCAGGTGTAGGAACCATTAAAGTGCACACCAATAATAAATAAATAAGCAGACAAAGAGATAGGGGAGAAGGGATTCCTAACAGTAAAATGCCAACTGATGGATGTGGAAGGAGTGGTGGAGTAGAGGAATCATCATTTTGCTGCTATCGTAGTACAGAAGGGTTCAGGAAAGAATCACCCATAGATGCTAACTTTGGCAGAGGCGATTTCAGTGAGGAGCTAGAGGTACACATGGTCTCAAAGTGTCTCCTCATAGATTGCTTTTTGGTTATGAAGTGAAAAAGTGTATACAGCAGGAAAACTGAACAATGCCTTGACCAGTTTCCAATCCCACAGATAGACACTGTGTCCTTCAAACATGATGCTCTGAGTGGAATACATTGCTTATGTGGTTTTCTGGCTGGGAATGAATAAACTGAATCTAATCATAAGCAAAAGTCAAACAAATGAAAATTGAGGAGCAGTAAATAAAACAATGGGCTTCTACTCTTCAAAAATGTCAGTGTCATAAAAGACAAAAGCTGAAGAACTATTTGAGATTAAAGGAAACTAAAGGGACATGACAACTAAATGCAATCATGATGCTAGGTTGCTTCCTGTACTAAAGGAACCAAAATGCCATAAAGGACGTTATTGGGACAATTGATGAAATAATATGGGCAGTAGATAAAAGTATTGTAACAATGTTAAATTTTGTGAATTTAATAACTGTGCTGTGGTTATCTAAACGAATATCTTTGTCCTTAGGAGATACAAACTGAAGTATTAGGGAGTAAAGGGAATTGATGTATGTAATCTACCTTAAAATGGCTCAGAACATAAATTATATATGAGTATATTAATTTCTATCCTATATAGAAATTAATTATATGCAACAAATTATATACATACACATATATGTATGTATACATACACTCTGTGCATTTAGTCACTACTCAATCTGCATTCCAAAACAAAGGTGATCAATATATATGTGTGAGATATATATATATATATATATAGAGAGAGAGAGAGAGAGAGAGAGAATGAGATGAACCTGGATAGAGTATACTCTGTAATTTTTTTATTTCACTTTTTAGTTATTTCTCTTTGTTGGTAAATAAATGTTGATAAATTTAATAGCAGTTAACAACATCTCTTCAAAGTTAGTGATAGCAAATCTTTTTGGAAAAGGTGGAGATATAGATTATAAAACAACACGACCTTAAAATATTAGCAAAAGATGACTTTTCTAACTATTTCTACTTAACTAAAGCTTGCTGACGATTTTATTTCTTTCGATTTTATTTAGGTACAGTATTTTACAAAAATTTCTAAATCTTTTTTAATTTTTGAATTTTATTTAATTTATTTTTTTATACAGCAGGTTCTTATTAGCCATCAATTTTATTTTATTTTATTTTTTCTCTCTCAAATGGATTGCACATTTTCATATTTTATTTTTTATTTTATCTTATTTTTTTTAACATCTTTATTGGGGTATAACTGCTTTACAATGGTGTGTCAGTTTCTGCTTTATAACAAAATGAATCAGTTATACATATGTCCCCACATCTCTTCCCTCTTGCATCTCCCTCCCTCCCACCCTCCATATCCCACCCCTCTAGGTGGTCACAAAGCACCGAGCTGATCTCCCTGTGCCATGCGGCTGCTTCCCACTAGCTATCTACCTTACGTTTGGTAGTGTATATATGTCCATGCCACTCTCTCACTTAGTCCCAGCTTACCCTTGCCCCTCCCCGTATCCTCAAGTCCATTCTCTAGTAGGTCTGCCTCTTTATTCCCATTGTGCCCCTAGGTTCTTCTGACCATTTTCTTTTCTTTTTTTTTTAGATTCCATGTATATGTGTTAGCATACGGTATTTGTTTTTCTCTTTCTGACTTACTTCACTCTGTATGACAGACTCTAGGTCCATCCACCTCACTACAGATAACTCAGTTTCGTTCCTTTTTATGGCTGAGTAATATTCCATTGTATGTATGTGCCACATCTTCTTTATCCATTCATTTGTTGATGGAAACTTAGGTTGCTTCCATGTCCTGGCTATTGTAAATAGAACTGCAATTAACATTCTGGTACATGACTCTTTTTGAATTATGGTTTTCTCAGGGTATATGCCCAGTAGTGGGATTGCTGGGTCGTATGGTAGTTCTATTTTTAGTTTTTTAAGGAACCTCCATGCTGTTCTCCATAGTGGCTGTATCACTTTACATTCCCACCAACAGTGCAAGAGGGTTCCCTTTTCTCCACACCCTCTCCGGCATTTATTGTTTGTAGATTTTTGGATGATGGCCATTCTGACCGCTGTGAGATGGTATCTCACTGTAGTTTTGATTTGCATTTCTCTAATGATTAATGATGTTGAGCATCCTTTCATGTGTTTGTTGGCAATCTGTATATCTTCTTTGGAGAAATGTCTATTTAGGTCTTCTGCCCATTTTTGGACTGGGTTGTTTGTTATTTTGATATTGAGCTGCATGAGCTGCTTGTATGTTTTGGAGATTAATCCTTTATCAGTTGCTTTATTTGCAAATATTTTCTCCCATTCTGAGGGTTGTCTTTTCGTCTTGTTTATGGTTTCCTTTGCTGTGCAAAAGCTTTGAAGTTTCATTAGGTCCCATTTGTTTATTTTTGTTTTTATTTCCATTTCTCTAGGAGGTAGGTCAAAAAGGATCTTGCTGTGATTTATGTCATAGAGTGTTCTGCCTATGTTTTCCTCTAAGAGTTTGATGGTGTCTGCCCTTACATTTAGGTCTTTAATCCATTTTGAGTTTTTTTTTGTGTATGGTATTAGGGAGTGTTCTGATTTCATTCTTTTACATGTAGCTGTCCAGTTTTTCCAGCACCACTTATTGAAGAGGCTGTCTTTTCTCCACTGTATATTCTTGCCTCCTTTATGAAAGATAAGGTGACCATATGTGCATGGGTTTATCACTGTGCTTTCTATCCTGCTCCATTGATCTATATTTCTGTTTTTGTACCAGTACCATATTGTCTTGATTAATGTAGCTTTGTAGTATAGTCTGAAGTCAGGGAGCCTGATTCCTCCAGCTCTCTTTTGCTTTCTCAAGATTGCTCTGGCTATTTGGGGTCTTTTGTGTTTCCATACAAATTGTGAGATTTTTTGCTCTAGTTCTGTGAAAAATGCCATTGGTAGTTTGATAGGGATTGCATTGAATCTGTAGATTGCTTTGGGTAGTATAGTCATTTTCCCAATGTTGATTCTTCCAATGCAAGAACATGGTATATCTCTCCATCTATTTGTATCATCTTCAGTTTCTTTCATCAGTGTCTTATAATTTTCTGCATACAGGTCTTTTGTCTCCTTAGGTAGGTTTATTCCTAGATATTTTATTCTTTATGCTGCAGTGATAAATGGGAGTGTTTCCTTAATTTCTCTTTCAGATTTTTCATCATTAGTGTATAGGAATGCAAGAGATTTCTGTGCATTAATTTTGTATCCCGCAGCTTTACCAAATTCATTTATTAACTCTAGTAGTTTTCTTGTAACATCTTTAGGATTATCTATGGTATCATGTCATCTGCAAACAGTGACAGTTTTACTTCTTCATTTCTCATTTGGATTCCTTTTATTTCTTTTTTTTTCTCTGATTGCCATGATTAGGACTTCCAAAGCTAAGTTGAATAATAGTGGTGAGAGTGGACATACTTGTCTTGTTCCTGATCTTAGAGGAAATGCTTTCAGTTTTTTCACCACTGAGAATGATGTTTGCCGTGGGTTTGTCATATATGGCCTTTATTATGTTGAGGTTGGTTCCCTCTATGCCCACTTTCTGGAGAGTTTTAATCATAAGTGGGTGTTGAACTTTGTCAAAAGCTTTTTCTGCATCTATTGAGATGATCATATGGTTCTTCTTCAATTTGTTAATATGGTGTATCACTTTGATTGATTTGCGTGTATTGAAGAATCCTTGCATCCTTGGGATAAATCCCACTGGATCATGGTGTATGATCCTTTTAATGTGTTGTTGGATTCTGTTTGCTAGTATTTTGTTGAGGATTTTTGCATCTATATTCAGCAGTGATATTGGTCTGTAATTTTCTTTTTTTGTAGTATCTTTGTCTGGTTTTGGTATCAGGGTGATGGTGGCCTCATAGAATGGGTTTGGGAGTGTTCCTTCCTCTGCAAGTTTTTGGAAGAGTTTGAGAAGAATGGGTGTTAGCTCTTCTCAAAATGTTTGATAGAGTTCACCTGTGATGCCATCTGGTCTTGGACTTTTGTTTGTTGGAAGATTCTTAATCACAGTTTCACTTTCATTACTTGTGATCGGTCTGCTCATATTTTCTGTTGCTTCCTGGTTCAGTCTTGGAAGGTTATACCTTTCTAAGCATTTGTCCATTTCTTCCAGGTTGTCCAGTTTATTGGCATAGAGTTGCTTGTAGTAGTCTCTTAGGATGCTTTGTACTTCTGTGGTGTCTGTTGTAACTTCTCCTTTTTCATTTCTAATTTTATTGACTTGAGTCCTCTCCCTCTTTTTCTTGATGAGTCTGGCTAATGGTCTATCAAGCTTGTTTATCTTCCCAAAGAACCAGCTTTTAGTTTTATTGATCTATGCTATTGTTTTCTTTGTGTTTTGTTTGTTCTTCTTTCTCTCGTTTCTTCAGGTGTAAGGTTAGATTGTTTATTTGAGATTTTTCTTGTTTCTTGAGGTAGACTTGTATAGCTATAAACTTCTCTCTTAGAACTGCTTTTGCTGCATCCCATAGGTTTTGGATCGTCGTGTTTTCATTGTCATTTGTCTCGAGGTATTTTTTGATTTCCTCTTTGATTTCCTCAGTGATCTCTTGGTTATTTAGTAACGTATTGTTTAACCTCCATGTGTTTGTGTTTTTTACATTTTTTTCCCTGTAATTCATTTCTAATCTCATAGCGTTATGGTCAGAAAAGATGCTGATATGATTTCAATTTTCTTAAATTTACTGAGGCTTGATTTGTGACCCAAGATGTGATCTATCCTGAAGAATGATCCGTGCCCACTTGAGAAGAAAATGTAATCTGCTGTTTTTGGATGGAATGTCCTATAAATATCAATTAAATGTGTCTGGTCTATTGTGTCATTTAAAGCTTGTGTTTCCTTATTAATTTTCTGTTTGGATGATCTGTCCATTGGTGTGAGGTGTTTAAGTCCCCCAGTATTATTGTGTTACTGTCGAGTTCCTCTTTTATAGATGTTAGCAGTTGCCTTATGTATTGAGGTGCTCCTATGTTGGGTGCATATATATTTATAATTGTTATATCTTCTTCTTGGATTGAGCCCTTGATCATTATGTAGTGTCCTTCCTTGTCTCTTGTAACATTCTTTATTTTAAAGTCTATTTTATCTGATATGAGTATTGCTACTCCAGCTTTCTTTTGATTTCCATTTGCATGGAATATCTTTTTCCATCCCCTCACTTTCAGTCTGTATGTGTCCCTAGGTCTGAAGTGGGTCTCTTGTAGACAGCATATATATGGGTCTTTTTTTTTGTATCCATTCAGCAAGCCTGTGTCTTTGGGTTGGAGCATTTAATCCATTCACGTTTAAGGTAATTATGTATGTTCCTATGACCATTTCCTTAATTGTTTTGCATTTGTTTTTGTAGGTCCTTTTCTTTTCTTGTGTTTCCCACTTAGAGAAGTTCCTTAGCATTTGTTGTAGAGCTGATTTGGTGGTGCTGAATTCTCTTCGGTTTTGCTTGTCTGTAAAGCTTTTGATTTCTCCATCGAATCTGAATGAGATCCTTGCTGAGTAGAGTAATCTTGGTTGTAGGTTCTTCCCTTTCATCACTTTAAGTATATCATGCCCCTCCCTTTTCTGCCTTGTAGAGTTTCTGCTGAGAAATCAGCTGTTAACCTTATGGGAGTTCCCTTATATGTTATTTGTCATTTTTCCCTTGTTGCTTTGACTAATTTTTCTTTGTCTTTAATTTTTGCCAATTTGATTACTATGCGTCTCGGTGTGTTTCTCCTTGAGTTTATCCTGTATGGGACTCTCTGCGCTTCCTGGACTTGGGTGGCTACTTCCTTTCCCGAGTTAGGGAAGTTTTCGACTATAATCTTTACAGATATTTTCTCCGGTCCTTTCTCTCTCTCTTCTCCTTTGGGACCCCTGTAATGCAAATGTTGTTGCGTTTAATATTGTCCCAGAAGTCTCTTAGGTTGTCTTCATTTCTTTTCATTCTTTTTTCTTTCGTCTGTTCTGCAGCATTGAATTCCACCATTCTGTCTTCCAGGTCACTTATCCATTCTTCTGCCTCAGTTATTCTGCTATTGATTCCTTCTAGTGTAGTTTTCATTTCAGTTATTGTATTTTTCACCTCTGTTTGTTTTTTCTTTAATTCTTCTATGTCTTTGTTAAACATTTCTTGCATCTTCTCCATCTTTGCCTCCATTCTTTTTCTGAGGTCCTGGATCATCTTCACTATCATTATTCTGAATTCTTTTTCTGGAAGGTTGCCTGTCTCCACTTCATTTAGTTGTTTTTCTGGGGTTTTATCTTGTTCCTTCATCTGGTGCATAGCCCTCTGCCTTTTCAGCTTGTCTATCTTTCTGTGAATGTAGTTATTGTTCCACAGGCTCCAGGATTGTAGTTCTTCTTGCTTCTCCTTTCTGCCCTCTGCTGGATGTGGGTATCTAAGAGGCTTGTGCAAGTTTCCTGATTGGAGGGACTGGTGGTGGGTAGAGCTGACTGTTGCTCTGGTGGGAAGAGCTCAGTAAAACTTTTATCTGCTTGACTGCTCATGGGTGGGGCTGGGTTTCCTCCCTGTTGGTTGTTTGGCCCGAGGCAACCCAACACTGGATCCTACCTGGGCTCTTTGGTGGGGCTAATGGCGTACTCTGGGAGGGCTCACGCCAAGGAATACTTCCAGGAACTTCTGCTGCCAGTGTCCTTGTCCCCGTGGTGAGCCACAGCCACCCCCTGCCTCTGCAGGAGACCCTCCAACACTAGCAGGTAGGTCTGGTTCAGTCCCCCCCGGGGTCACTGCTCCTTCCCCTGGGTCCCGATGCGTACACTGCTTTGTGTGTGCCCTCCAAGAGTGGAGTCTCTGTTTCCCCCAGTGCTGCCAAAGTCCTGCCATCAAATCCCACTAGTCTTCAAAGTCTGATTCTCTAGGAATTCCTCCTCCCATTGCCGGACCCCCAGGTTGGGAAGCCTGACGTGGGGCTCAGAACCTTCACTCCGGTGGGTGGACTTCTGTGGTGTAAGCGTTCTCCAGGCTGTGAGTCACCCACCCAGCAGTGATGGGATTTGATTCTACTGTGATTGCTCCCTTCCTAACCATCTCACTGTGGCTTCTCCTTTGTCTTTGGATGCGGGGTATCTTTTTTGGTGAGTTCCAGTGTTCTCCTGTTGATGATTTTCCAGCAGCTAGTTGTGATTCTGGTGTTCTCGCAAGAGGGAGTGAGAGCACATCCTTCTATTCCCCCTTCTTTGTTCAGTATCTGTATTTTTTTTAATTGAAGTATAGTTGCTTTATACTGCTGTGTCAGTTTCTGCTGAACAGCAAAGTGAATCAGACACACGTATACACATATCCCCTCTTTTTTGGATTTCCTTCCCATTTAGGTCACCACAGAGCACCCAGTTGAGTTCCCTGTGCTATATAGTAGGTTCTCATTAGTTATCTCTTTTATACATAGTAGTGTATATATGTCAATCCCAATCTCCCAGTTCATCCCCCCCAACCATCTCCCCTTGGTATCCATACATTTGTTGTCTACATCTGTGTCACTATTTCTGCTTTGCAAATAAGATCATCTATACCATTTTCTAGATTCCACATATATGCATTATTATATGATATTTGCTTTTCTCTTTCTGACTTATTTCACTCTGTATGACAGTCTCTAGGTCCATCCACGTCTCTACAAATGACCCAATTTCATTCCTTTTATGGCTGATATATGGCTAATATTCCATTGTATATATGTGCCACATTTTTATCCATTCCTCTGTTGAGGGACATTTAGGTTGCTTCTTTATTTTTGCAACTTTTAAATTTGGAATTATTTTTCAAGAATGATGGCACTTGGGACTTCTCTGGTGGCGCAGTGGTTAAGAATCTGCCTGCCAGTGCAGGGGACACGGGTTCGAGCCCTGGTCCGGGAAGATCCCACATGCCACGGAGCAACTAAGCCCGTGTGCCACAACTACTGAGCCTGAACTCTAGAGCCCGCAAGCCACAGCTACTGAGCTGGCGTGCCACAACTACTGAAGCCCGCATGTCTAGAACCCATGCTTTGCAACGAAGAGAAGGCACCACAATGAAAAACCCGCACACCGCAATGAAGAGTAGCCCCCCCTCGCCACAACTAGCGAAAACCTGCACACAGCAACGAAGACCCAACACAGCCAAAAATATAATTAATTCATTAATTTTTAAAAAAAGAATGATAGTACTAATTCCCTTATACACCGTGGATTCCCATCTCTATCCCCTCACTGACATCACTCCCACTACCATTCCCCTGAACCTGGCAAGTCAGCTTCTCCAAATCCTACCTGGATCTCCACGTCCAGCTCCAATCTGGCATCCTTCTCTGCACCACTTCCTCTTCTGCATCCCTCTAGCCCTACTGGTCTCAGCATCATTTGGCACTAAGCCTGATCCTGTTGATTGGCTTTGTTTGGGGATGCAAACAGCATAGTGGCTAAAACACAGACTGTGGAATCATACTATCTGAGTTCAAGTCTCATTTCTGCCACTTAAAATCTGTGTGACCTTGAGCAAGTTCCTTACCTTCTCTAAGTCTTATTCCTTTGACAGGAAGCAGCATTACAAGAGGGGGGAAAAGAACACTCACTGGGAGTCCAGAGGCTGGATTCTAGGTGGACATTTGTCATCACAGGGGAGTGACCTTGTGGGTGTCAGTTCTCTCACCTGTAAAATAAGGGTGTTGGATGAATAAGTGGTTTTCCACCCTGGCTGACGTTAGAATCGCCTGGGAAGCTCTAAAATATACATAAAAATATATATTTTTAAATCTGATTTGATTGGTCAGGGGTGAGTCTGAGGTATGATAGTTTTTAAAAGCTTGCGGGTTATTAAAAAAAAGCTGTGGGTGATTTTAATGTGTGAATTAAAATTCACAGGCTGAGAACCACTGAGGCAGCTGATTCTCAAGGTGGCTTCTAGCTTTACAAGTCTATGATTCTATGCAAAAGTGCTGCTGTGAATTCTTTGTTGTTGGTATTGAGGCCCCTTCTGTCGCCCCATAATGTATAGCCTAGGGCTTGATCACATGGTATAAAAACACAATACCAGTATGTTAACTAAAACACTGATCAGCTAAGATTTTCCTCTCTTTCTTTTCTCTAGCTAGAAAGAGACATCTTTGACAATCTCAGCATCTTGACAGAACGATTATTGCCTCCTAGAATCCCCTAGTAGCCATAGGAAATTAGCTGTAGCAGTGTATGCTCTTAATGGGAATCTAGCATGTCAATGGGCTATTTCTGTCATTGTGGTTTAGTCTGATATTCCAATATGCCCCTGCTGCTTTTCATGATACTTAGCAAAAAAGAAGAGGCAGCGGTTCCCTCTTGGTTCACATTTGACCAATTGCTATGCTTGAGGCAATCACAAAACACCATAGGTGTTAAAAATGATTAGGGACAATCAAGATAGTGCAGCCTCCAAGGAAAAAAGCCACTATCAAGCCTTCGATCTCCCAAATGCACAGGTTGTGTGTTCCTGCAGCTGCAATTACCTAAAAATATCTAATACGTAATTACTTCCAAAGTGTCAGTCTTCATAACCAGGTATTAGAATGTTCTAACTGATAGTGCAGCTGCAGCCTCCCTGCCTGACACTGGCATGTGGCTTGCAATACTCTACCTTGATCAGTTTTCTTTCTTCATAAAGCTCACTTACCGATTGCAGATTTTAGGTGCAATCTGGGATTGGAATTACTGAATCTTTTTTGCAATTTACCGTTTCCTGCTTTGAGTGAGAGGGGAAAATGCTGAGACAGAGAGGGAGTGAGGAAGAGAGGGAGGGAAGGAGGGAGAGGGAAAGGAGGGGAGGGGAGAGGGGGGAGGGGAGAGGGGGAGCGAGGGAGAAGGAAGGAGAGAGAGAAAAAGAAGGTAAAGAAGAAAGAGAGAAAAATGGATCAGAGCCCTACAGCAACTGAATTGTGTTGAAAAACTTCCTAGTTCCTTTTGCTTTTGCATTTCACTTTAAGAAAATCCTGTACATTTCCAGACATCAGCTAGGGTCACCCTCATTATCCTTAAAATCGAAATAGGATTGGCTGGAACCTCTATCCCAGAGACTGTGGGAAGTCCGAAGCCCTCCGCAAGCTGTGAATTTCCAGCGTGCTGACGCTGTACAGTCCCCCGTAGCTCTGAGCGCTGGCCATTTCGCAGGCTGTTTTATTTCAGGGTCTCCTTACTGTGCTGTACATGCTGTTTCTCTTCTCTACTATGTTGACTCAAATTCAGAACAAAGCGCCTGTTCTTCATTTCCCCCCACAAACCACTCACACAAGGAAAGTAGACGTGGCAGGTGTTACTGAAGCTTGGGGGATATGGAGAGATTTTTACCACAGTTGCAAACAACTTCAGAAGGAGTGGCGGCCATCCTTATCCTTCAAAGTCCCTCAGCCATTTCTGCAACCTGAGCTCCAGTCTCCCACCATGTTGGTTAGCTTCCTTGCTCTCTCTTCGTGGCCTCTTCCCTTTTCTTTACTTTTTCTTCTGTCCTCTCAGGAGGAATATAAAGGTATTACAGATTTTCTTGTGCAGAGCAATTTGGCTGTGTCTAGGATCAAAACTAACTCCAAAACTTAACTCTGTGCCTCCCTTTCCATACCCAGCTGTGTGTTTACCGCTTAAAAGGGCCCACGTGATTGGGTTTGTTTTATAGCATACACATAAATAAATGTGTGTATACATAAATACATAAACACACATCTCTCCAAATTTATAAAATATATATGCTATATCAATTACAACTTAATCTTTTATTTGGCAATTGGATTTCCTATAGAACAGCCTCCTAACTCATGAGCAGGGCTGTAGCTTCTTTCTAGCCCTAATTGATTCTCTACACAGCTGTCAAATGAATGTTCTAGAAACTTTTTTTGTGTTATTTCTCTGCACACCACTCTTCATTAGTATGGTGATCTGGTGAATATTTAGATGTGAGTGGTTGTTAGTGGATTAATGTACTATGCCCAAATAACCTATGCCTTTTATCAGGAACTTTTACTGTCTTGAACTAGAGAAGAGAGTCATAATCTCTATGATGTATTTAGAAAAGCTCCTGGAATATAATAGGTGCTCAGTAAAGGTTAGTGACTAATACTGTTATTGTTGTTGTTGTATTATTATTGGCATTTCAGCATGGTAGTGGCTGGGTCAGTGGGAGGAGGATATTGGTAAGCCACAGGGACTTGTACGTGCTGCTCCAATTCCTATATTTAAGCAACTTATTGTGCCTGTGAGTGGTGTCAGAGCTAGGGTTAACAAGTAGCCTTTCTTTGTTGTTGTCACCGCTGCCCACCAACTTTCTCTGCCCCAGACAGGAATTACCATTAAATGAATGTCCAAACTCCTCAGCCTTCCATGTAACATCTTGCCTTATCAGACCCCTCCATTTCTCCAAACTTCAATTCCTCTGCACCCATACACAATTCTGTGTTCTACTTATGCTTGTTTTATACCTGCACCCTAACATATTATACTTGCTAAGGGAACCTGAAATGGGAATTCACATTTGGAACTGAGGGAATTATACTGGGATTTACCAAAGGGGTGGCAGTAGTTGGGCGTAGGAGATTCGGGAGTCAAGCACTGTTCTCCATCAGTATTTATTTCCTATTTTTAAAAAATAAATTAAAAAAAAAGCTTATTTAGTTTTTGGCTGCGTTGGGTCTTCGTTGCTGTGTGCGGGCTTTTTCTAGTTGCGGCAAGTGAGGGCTACTCTTCATTGTGGTGGCTTCTCTTGTTGCGGAGCCCAGGCTCCAGGCACGTGGGCTCAGTAGTTGTGGCTTGCAGGCTCTAGAGCACAGGCTCAGTAGTTGTGGCGCACGGGCTTATTTGCTCCGCGGCATGTGGGATCTTCCCGGCCCAGGGCTCGAACCCGTGTCCCCTGCATTAGCAGGCGGATTTTTAACCACTGCACCACCAGGGAAGTCTCCATTTCCTGTTTTCTAAACTTGGCCATGTGGTGGTCATCTGCATTACCCTTTACCTTTCATTGAGAATAGTGTTCCCCAAACTTAAGATTAAACGTGTTTTCACAGCCTCTCTGATAGTCTTGCTGTCTCATTGAGCAGGGTTGCTTTCTTCTGCTCTGACTTTAGCTCCCTTATTAGTGAGGACAGATAAGGCCAGGGTGGGTGGTCTTCCCTAGAGTGAGGCAGGGTTCTTTGGGGGCCAGAGGCAAGCCCCAAATATGTTAGCAGAACCAGCAGAGGGAAGGCTCTCTGTGAAGCTCTCTGAGCACTGGCAGGTGGGAGGTGGAGCGTTTGGACATGCTTCAACAGACTCAGCCCCTCCCTGAAGATTGTTCCAAGGACAGTTACATACTGCAGAAGTCTAGCTCATTTGCTGGCCCACACTTTAATGAATGCTATCAATCAAAATGCATGCTGCTTGCCCATAACCGAGTTTATTGTTGTCTTCCTGAAATGATTTCATTGGCCATCCAGTCCCCAAAGAGAATTCCATATTGGAGACCATATTGAAAACACTGTTTTTTGTAAGATGGTGAAATTGGCCCATCTGTTTCTCTTTCTGCTTACCTGTAGACAGGGAAATGGTCAGATACACCCCTCGCCCTGTTACCACTCATACCAATGCGCTGCGCCAGCCAGAGAATCTCACCTCATTTATTTCTGGAGATTGTTTCCTTTCACAAAAAGGAAAATAAACTGCTTTGGGGAGACTTCGCTGGTGGCACAGTGGTTAAGGATCCACCTGCCAATGCAGGGGACATGGGTTCGAGCCCTGGTCCAGGAAGATCCCACAGGCCGCGGAGCAACTAAGCCCATGTGCCACAACTACTGAACCTGAGCTCTAGAGCCTGCGAGCCACAACTACTGAGCCCGCGTGCCACAGCTACTGAAGCCCGTGCACCTAGAATCCGTGCTCCACAACAAGAGAAGCCACCACAATGAGAAGCCCACATACCACAATGAAGAGTAGCTCCCACTCACCACAACTAGAGAAAGCCTGCACGTAGCAATGAAGACCCAACACAGCCAAAAACAAATATAAATAAATAAATTTGTTTAAAAAAAAAACCCGCTTTGGGAAAGGTCACAGTCTACTCACAGGGGTTCTTCTGACCAGACCCAGCTGAGTGGAGAGGTATAGGATAGGGAAGTCTGGATTAGGAAGAAAAAGTGATGGCTGGGCCGTAGGGCCCGGCTGGGGCTGGTGCACAACATCAATATCAGTGCCTGAGTGTCTTAAAGGGATTGGCGGGTGGGGGGAAGTTTGGAACCTGAAGAGCTTAGCTCAGACTGCTTAGATCTCTCTGTGTGCTAAAGGGTCATTCTGCAAAGGTGTTCTTCTCACCTGTTACCTCTGCTTTACCCTGGCCCGAAGTATAAAGTTGCTTCCTCATCTGTATCAACACCTGGAAATTCCACAGGGTTCTTGTGAGGATCGAAAGTGGTAATCATTGTGAAAGTCTTTGCAAACAGAAAACTGCTGCACAAATGTGGGGACTTGGCTGGAACAGCACAGAATCTTCAGATTTGATGAGACGTGAAAGGTCATCAAGTCCAATCCCCTATCATATGCGTGAAGAATCCACTATTGTTTTATTTACTTGAAGATTTACAAAGAGAAGCATTACTTGGGGAGTGGTTGAGTGAGTCAACAAATATTTATTGAGTACCTATGATTTTTCAGATGCTGTTAGATCTGCTGTTAGATAAAACAGTGAATGAAACAGACAAGGCCTCTACACTCAAATAGCTTAAACTTGAGCCATATAATACGTAAAAAAATAATATAGATCATTTCTCATAGTGATACATGGTATGCAGGTAATTAAAACAGGGTTTTGTGATAGCGAGTGACAGGGTGGGGAGAAGCGACGTTAGATTATGCTGTCCGGGAAGGTTTCTCTGAGGAAGTGACACTTAAACTTAGCTCTGAATGACGAAAAGGAGCCAGACTGCGAAAAGCAAGTGGAAGCACATTTCAGGCGGAGGAGATAGCCAGTGAGAAGGCCCTGGGGCTGGGGGGAAGGTAAGTTGGAGGATCAACATGGCTAGAGCAGATCTGTGAAGAGGAGAGTGCTATGAGACGTACGCAGGGACAGATGATGAAGGGTATTTTGAACAAACAAACAAACAAAGCATTTGTATTTGATTCTAGATGTGCTGGGACGCCACTGGAGGGTTTTAAGCAAGGGAGTTACATGATCAGTTTTGAATTTTAAGAAGAATCTTCTGGCTGCTGTGTTGAGAAAAAATATAGGGAATAAGAGTGGAAACTGTGATAGCCATTGGGAGGCTATGGTAATTATATATTTGTTCAAAAGTATTTGTTTCTTCCTTGCCAAGATTTCCTGTACGTTGAGTATATTTTCCTTCCCCCTTAACTTTGGGTTTAACCACGTGACTTGATTTGGCCAATTAAATATGAGAAGATGTAACCTATATCCCATCAGAGCAGAGCTTCAGTTGCACTTGTAGTGGTTTGGCCCTGCCACCCCCGAGCTTCTGCTCTCCACCGTGAGGATAGCATGGCCTTCAGCCTGGGTCCTTTGTTGACGTGTGGAACTAAGCTCATCCCAGAGAGCTCAGCTGAGTTCAGTCGAGCTGCAGCCCTTTATGTAACTTGAGCAAGAAATAAATATTTATTTTTGGAAGCCCCAGAGATTCTAGGATTGTTTGAGGCTAACAAACAAAAGCAAAACCAAAAACAAAACCCCAAATCAAGAAAACCAGTAGCAGTGCAAATGGTGAGAAGTGGTTAGAGTTTACATATATTTTGAAGACTGAAGTACCAAGACCTATTTATGTTTGCAAGATGTGAGATAAAAGAGTCAAGATGACTTTTGAGCAACTAGGTGAATGGGGCATCCTTTACTGCCCTGGGGAAGACGTGGGGAAGAGCTAGTATGAGGGGAACCAGGAGTGCATTTTTGACCATGTTAAGTCTGAGGTGATTATTAGAGATCCGTATATTGACCTACTTGTGCCTCCCCCCAAAGCCTTATTTTATTTCCTTGTTTTATTTCACTTTGTCTCCAAAAAGAATATTTGGTAGCTGACATTAAAGTACTGGTAAAGGGCCTTCCCTGGTGGCGCAGTGGTTAAGAATCCGCCTGCCAATGCAGGGGACACGGGTTTGAGCCCTGGTCTGGGAAGATCCCACATGTCATGGAGCAACTAAGCCCTCAACTAAGTTGTGTGCCACAACTACTGAGCCTGCGCTCTAGAGCCCGCGAGCCACAGCTACTGAAGCCCACGTGCCTAGAGCCTGATCTCCGCAACAAGAGAAGCCACCGCAATGAGAAGCCCACTTGCTGCAACTAGAGAAAGCCCGCGCGCAGCAATGAAGACCCAACGCAGCCAAAAATAAATAAATAAATTAAAAAAAAATAAAGTACTGGTAAAGCCATTAATGCAAGGGGATCCAGAGGGAAAATTATATTGAAAAATTCTGGCAGAGGAAAACTACTGCGAGTTAATACAATTAGTTTTGAGCTTCTTAGTAACCAAAATGAAGAGGCAAAAGCAATGAGTTATAAAACTCATTTTCTGGGGCAGTGGTTCTCAGTCTCGGCTGCAGAGCATAATCCTGGAGGTTGGCCAAGCACATTGTAAATGGTGACCCCCCGGACTTGCACAGCTCAACACCCCTGCGCAGCACCCACTCCGAGAACTCTGAATTTAACTGGGCTAGAATGGAGCTGGCAGGCGAATGTGTTTACCCTTAGATGATTCTAACGCGCAGTCAGAATTGAGAACTACTGGTTTTGGAGAAGAAAGAATACGCACTGATATGGAAAGATAAACTCGTTCCCGAGCTCTAATTAAATGTGGCTCAGGCATCTTTATGAACGGGGTACTGAGCTACGTAACGAATGATGCTATGGATAGCAGTTTCACACGAGAGACAGAAACTTCCCTCCTTTGCTGCTTATTTTACAGACCCTCCATGAAAGCTGAAGTCGTGAGGTTAAAATTATAGTTGTGTGAAAGCAGAAGCTGGGGTGATAGGGTCCAGTCAGATAGCTTTCTGATAATTCGGCTTAGCAGAGTAATGAAGCTTGGAGAACCATGAAGAAGAAAGAGTCAATGGAATCCTCATGAACACCAGTAGTTTCAGCAAGACTTTGCTCACTTTGGCCATCAAGCCACTCTGGAAGATTTCTCAAGGGGCTGAGCGTTTCTTTCCCCCTTAACTGAGGCCTGCCTGTGGTCAGATAGGGAGCGGTTTGTCTTCTCCCTCCCTTTTAGTTTTGTCACTCTTATGCTTTCCCATGCCAAGCAGGTTTTTCCTTTGGGGAAAGACACTAAGGCAGAGAATGAAATTAAGAAATAATGTAATGATGATGGCGGCAATTCTTTGCGCAGCCTAAGAGCAGTTGGCTGCTAATTGTGGAGCAGTAATAAGGGGGGCCCTGGGCCATAAGGTTTGCATTTGGAACACCTGTAGTTTTCATTTAACACCATGGATCGTTAAACAGCTGTTCAGAATGGCCTTATTAAAACAAACACAGTTGCACTGTTTTATTCATGTGTTATATTGCAGTGAGCAGATCACAAGCAAACAAAGGGATCTTGTAAAAAAAAAAAAAAAAGCACAGAAAAGACACCCAAGTCGTATTTAAAGGTGCTATCTCATGAAGGCAAGTCTAGCTGAGTATTTTTCTGCCTTTGTGAAGCTGAAACTGATTGAACTTGTTGGATTTTGCCTTACTCCCTCTTGCTGGGGCTGAGGGGCATGGAAAGCCGGATAATGAGTCTTCTAGGGAGGAGGCCCTCATTGAAGCCGCTGGCACGCTCTCAAACAAGCCTGTCAGGTGTGCTCCTTTCACTGAAGAAAGCAAAATGTGCTGTCATCTGTTTTGTGAAGATGACCTTCTGGGAAGAAGGGGAGCTTTCTGGAGCGTTTCCATCATTGGGGATGTGTCTGTTCTGTGTCACCCACACGCTCACACTGATATCCCCTTACAAGTTTCATCACACATTTGTAAGATGCCTAATTAAAACTAGATGCTGAGTTTGTGCCCGGAGTCAGAGTGCAGACTAGATCTGAGACGTAGAATTATTCTTGATTTAAAAATAATTGGCCTTTGGTGGAGATATTTTCAAATTATTTTTCAAAGTATGTTTTGGATGCTTTAGGATGCGAGAGTCTTGAAGACGTAGATTGGATAGGGACATGTTGGTATTTTTAGGTATATTTTTATGAAAATGACAGTGGAGAATGTATGAGAGGTGTGTGTGTGTGTGTGTGTGTGTGTACATGTGTGTATAGGAGAGATTGAGAGTTTGATCTATCAACATCAAATGTGCATTAATCTCTTCTATAATACATACATTTATGTCCATAAGTGAAACTTTATGTCTTTCCCTAATTTTGTGCATGAAGCCTTTCATAGACATTATTTGTGGCCTTGATTTCATTAGAAGGCAAGAGCCATACCCCATGTGCCTTTTTGTTTTATAATCACACAGTCCCAAGTGGCGTTCAGACTAGAAAAGAGATCTTGGTGGATCTGGGAGCCTGTCCAGGAGTGTAAGGGAGTGGGAAATGTGGGAAAGACTTATATTTCTCAATGGTTTGAATTACAGTTACTGTAAAGAAAAGCAGGAGCAACCATGTGAACCTTGAACAGATGAGTCTGGCTTGCAGTATCCTCCACATACTTGTCTGTCTCCGCTCTGCCCCAACTTGCAAAGTCAATCCTTGGTAAAACTGTTAACACTAGCAGTTTGTTCTTGGTGTTCTTCACTCCCACCTGCTGCCTTCATTCTTTTTTTTTTTAAACATCTTTATTGGAGTATAATTGCTTTACAATGGTGTGTTAGTTTCTGCTTTATAACAAAGTGAATCAGCTCTATACATATACATATATCCCCATAGTTCCTCCCTCTTGCATGCCTTCATTCTTTTTGTTTTCTCTTGGTGAGCCAGCCTTTTCTCCCTTTTCCTACTCCCCTACCCTACCTGACAGGTTCCTAGACCCCTTTGACTTTCTTCTATCCCACCCCTGTGAAATCCTGCTCTAGGAGAGGATGAGGAACTTCTGCAACATGAGGGGGAAATGACTGATGCCACCCAAAGGGCCACTGTAGCAGGGAACTTGACCTTTAGCTAACGAGATGAAGTACTACCATTAGACATTTAGGCAACTGTTAGCTGGAGGTGAGGTTGGGGACAGGGATAGGGTAGGACATTTTAGTTGCTTCCTGTTGTATTCTGAGATCAAATCATAACAAGTGAGTGGTAATTTTCTTTGTTCTTCTCTCACTATGCTCAGTTTTGTATCTCCCAGGGCAGGGCCTGGGCAATGGTAGCCCCTCAGTTAATTTTTTGAATGAGTGGCTGGGCAGGAAGGTCTTTCCCAGACCTCCTTACCTCACAGTAGCTTTGCCTACTTACGAGCTAGAGCCTGCACATAAAGTGCAGTGGCTCCACACCGAAGAGCATTATGCTGCCAAGAGCATGGGATACTGTGTTGTCAAGAGCACGGTCCACGCTCCAGTCTATTGTCATGGTTCAGTGAAAGACCCTTCTTTGCTGAGCATACGGTCCACAAGATGCATCTGATTCCTCTTCAACAATAGTTGAAGAAGAATGGGCAGAATCAATGTGTTTCTCAAAGATTTTACAGTATCCTCAGTGGAGTGTGGGGCTGTGCTTTATAATCAAACACATAGTATCTCTGCAGCAATATGTATAAATATTCACTCTATGAAGAATATAGACCATAAATAACCTCACAGTTGTTCCTGTCCGATTTTGATACCAAGTGAGTTATAAATATCTTTCCATCCCAGAGCCCTTTGTATTTTGGAATTGCATATAAAGGATCATGAACTTACATTTTAGCACGCTATTTAGACGATTTCTAAGCACTTATTCTAAGCACACCTGCTAGGCATCATGGGAGTTTAACATGCATAGATTTGTGCTCTTCATACTGATAGAGGCTTATCTAAAGACTTGGGGTCCTGTGCCTTCAAAAGATGCCTGATGCCAAGGAAATGCTGTCCATAGGATTTGTCTGTATCCACCCTACTCTCAGGTCTTCTATAGCTTTGGCCTCAGTTTTGCCCATGAATGTTGACTCTTTCACATTCATTCACTTGGATCTGTCATCCTCTGCTGGAATGACCCTATATTTGATCCTAACTCTGCTCCCAATTCTCTTTGGCTCAAAGGCCAGATTGTGATACCTTGCCCATGTTCTCCAGGCAAAAAAACCCCATCCTACCCTTGGTTTTGCTTTTGGAAATCTGTTTTGGCACTGACATTTCACAATGACCCTGCCCTGCTCTACTTGGCCAAGTTAAGACAAGCATGACCTGAAAAATGGTTGAGAAAAAAATAAAGGTGAAGGTTAAGTGCATGCAGCGTCCATTCAAATCAAAGAGATGGCTTGAAAGGCAAGTGTCAGAAATTAAGCCAGTAAATAACAGAACACTGAGTCATTGGTTTGTAACTTGATGGCTGCCTGTCTGTGTCTCTTACTGTGTCTGTGCTCTAGCTTTCAAAATTCTACCAGATAATGAGTATTTTGCAGAAGCGAATGTCAAAGCTCTTTCTTTCATGCAAATGAAGACAGGAAATTTGGTGAAATGATAACTAATGGAATAAAAAAATATTGAAAACCTGTAATTACCTTTGATAACCAATACGTTATGCTTTCTTTTCTCTGTTCCGAATCTGCCACTGTGTTTTTTCTTGCCTAATGCAGTATTTCGAGCCAGTATTGCTTTTCAGTTATGTGTCTCAAGCTACAGTTCCTGCTGACAGTGAGAATGAAAGCACATTTTGGTTATTATGTTTTTCCTTCCCTTCCTCATGGACTCCAAGTGCCTATATGCTAATATAAGCCTCAATGACAGGAAGTCCAAATGGAAATGTTATTAGAAAGCTGTGGATATGTAGCTAATGAAATATGTATGATTATGCAGGACGTGTGTAATATTGATGGGAACTCAACTGATCTCAATATTTAATAAAGGTATAATTTAAAATATGAATATTTGGAGGAGTGGGTTGTTTTATACTTTCTGCAAATGTGGCACATGTTAATTTCTTGCTGAAAATTTGTCCGGTGGATTCAATTTCTTTCTGTAATTTGCCATTTTGAATTTTCCTTTTTTTGGAAGCACACTTCTTTATGTTGGTCGGGACTCTGGTATTCCAGAATGCCTGAGGGTGAGAGAAAGAATAATAATATACTTTGAGGTATTCTGGAGCAGCTAAATGGCCCATTCATGATTCCCTAGAGTCTATTTTAATTGGCATTTGAACCCACTCTATGGAAATTTGGGCCAATAGCTTAGCTTTAGACACTGTTCTTAGAAAACCCGAGTGTTTAGTTTAGGCATTGGTTAAAATGGTGGATACTTGGAATTGAATTTATGAGGGTTGAAATTACCTGTGCAGTTACTAGAGACTGTGCTCACAGATTGGTTGAGCTCTGGTCTTTTTTGAATGCCAAGAAAATAACAGCCTATACAGATCATTAATACTGAGCAGTGAAGGGTCAAGGATAGACAACTGTAAACTGTAATCCATTCAAAAATCCTGTCTCCTTGGATTTAAAAGACTATTGTCGTTTCTGATTTCAACTATTTGTCCTTCTGGGAATTTACACAATTTAAAACAAAATGATAATATATTATTTTATATCCGTCTTGCCAAATGTTTTCGCATGTATGCTCATTTTCCCCTCACTAAATCCCTTGTGGAGAGACATCTGTGTACCCATTTTAGAGTGAGAAAACTAAGTCACAGAAAGGTTAAGTAAATTGCCCAAGGTCGCACATGGAGCTAGGGAATGGCAGAGCTGGGATTCTAAGTTAGGTTTATCTGTACAGAAACAAAAAATGAAAAATGGTTAGATCATCAAGTGTGTGATATACAATGATATAAAGCAGGGGAAATAGAAGAAACAGTTTTGATAAATTGGTTAAAATTTATCTTCAAGATTTATTTACCCTTGATGGCTGATTTCCTTGTGAGACTGAGCCTTGGGCCAGAGTAGAGAATGAGGATGACTTGGTAAAAGCCATCTCTATGCTGGAGAACCAACTTAAAATGCATGTCCTACTAACAGCTGGTCACGGGGATCATATCCACTTGCAGGGTAGAACAGTTCTGTCTTATTAGCCGGATTAAGTATCTTAAACTGGTGCTGAGAGAATTATTATGCTGCTCGTCTATTTGCTTGGAGTGAAAGAGTGAAGATAGTTTCCAATCAAACAGCACACTTACTTGTCCATAGAGAGAGCAGGCTGGACAGACAAGTTCATGAACAAGTGCATTTTTGTTTTGCTTCTTTTCCATGTTGTATGGGGATTGCCTGAAAGGGTTGTATGGGGATTGCCTGGAAGGGTAGGCTGTGATGGAGTACCACTCTGGAGGACTCTGGGAAGCCAGGAGCTGGATGCAAGCAGTACGTGCACACAGAAAGCATTCAAATTTAAGAGCTTCATCTCTGACATCAGACGTCCTAGATTGGAATACTGGCTCTGCCACTCGCTAACTACGTAGACTTTCTGAGCCTTATTTTGCTCACTTGCACAATAGGGATAATAAGTGCTTACCTAATAGGGATTGTGGGAGGATTGGATGCATTATTACATGCAAATATTTAGAATGGTATCTGGCTCATAGTAAGACCAATAAGTGTTGTGTTGGCCATTATTCCAGTTCGAGAGCTGTCCCAAAGTGGAAATATGGTTCTCTAGAAAAGTGACTTTAATCATATAAAAAGCACTTTGGGAAAAATAAAAGCATTTGGGGAAATGTTTGTCTGTCACCAAGAACCCAGCCAACAAGATGACTGACATTTCCTGTGATATCGTTGGTTTCCTATATTTATCCCACTTTTTTTTCACATCTTTATTGGAGTATAATTGCTTTACAATGGTGTGTTAGTTTCTGCTTTACAACAAAATAAATCAGTTATATATATACATATGTTCCCATATCTCTTCCCTCTTGCGTCTCCCTCCCTCCCACCCTCCCTATATCCCACTTTTTAATGTTTCTTTCTCTGGGTTTGTATGTGGTTCTAGGGTCCTATTTTAATGTGTCATTTCTGTCCTGGTACTCATGAAGAACATGTTCAGTAATTATGTCCAAATGGAAGCAGGTTTTGTGGAAGTACAGTTACACGCATTGAGAAGGAATTGATTAACCAAAGACTTTAATCGACTTGTCCATGTGAGTTTGTCATTTTAATTATTAGCTTTTTAATACTAGCAAATCAGTTAATGGCACCAAGGAAACAACTGCTGTTGTCAGAGAGTAAATAATGGTATAGTCGTTCTACTGTGAAGGTTATTTTTGCATCACGTTTCATTGTGCTAGCCTGTCTGATTTATGGCTGTAACCAACCGACCCTGGCTCTGGCCCCTATCTGATCAGACAGTCATTTTAAGCCTGTCACTCTCAAAAAAGACCCTGCCAAAGTATTTATGGGAGTCCCTGGGGGTTATCTCACATGAGCTCTGAATTAGCCAGACCACCACCGGTGCTGCTGATACTGTGCCCCAGACCCTCAGTGCTGTGGCTGCTGCCTTGCCAGCCTGCTACATCCTGCTGATTGGCCTGGCTATCGATGCTCTCAGGCCTCACAGAGCAATAAGACCTTGGCAGTCAACTGCAAAGTCAGAAGGGGCATAGCTTTCTCCTTCCTGCATAATGCTCCCTTAGGGGAATCTCATGGCATAGTTATTTGAGTCCTGAGGTGTTACAAAGTTTAGTCAGCTCATTTGGCTTTTACTCAGTCCTTATATCCCAGAGTACACATTTGCCCAGTCAGAGTAGTTGGGCTGAGATGGGTTTAGGCAACAACAACTATCCTGTAATTGGAAACTCCACCTGCCCCTCATTCTCAGCCCTTCTTGCTAAATCTGACTCACTATGCCTGCCATGCTCCTTGGTGGATTAGCTCTTAGGGGCCCTACAATCTGTTCAGAAGCATATCTTTAGCTGGGTTCTCCACCCATTCAACAGAAATCCAAGAAGAGATATGGCTGGTGTCCTTTATGAGGAAGATTTTGTACCAGTAGAAATCAATTGATGTAATTGGCTTGTAAGTGGAGTGGTAAAAAAGGAATCATTTAACTCCACCTGACAGATGTAATTGAATCTTTGATGTGGCCCAATTGGGACCATGCTGTTAAGCTATGCTTACATCTTTAATCTGCATTAAAGATGTGAAATTGACATGGTCTAGAATGGTATATAGTGATGGCATATATATATATATATATATATATATATATATATATATATATATAGACACACAGACACACACATATATATATGTCTCACATATTCTTTATCCATTCATCCATCAATGGACGTATAGGTTGCTTCCATATCTTGACTATTGTAAATAATGCTGCAATGAACATAGGAGTGCATATATCTTTTTGAATTAGTGTTTTTGTTTTCTTCAGGTAAATACCCAGAAGTGGAACTTCTGGATTGTATGGTAGTTCTATTTTTAATTTTTGAGGAACCTCCACAGTTTTCCATAGTGCCTGTGCCAGTTTACATTCCCACCAACAGTGCATGAGGGTTCTCTTCACATTTTTGCCAACACTTGTGATTTGTTGTCTTTTTGATTATAGTCATCGGACAGGTGTGAGGCGATATCTCATTGTGGTTTTGATTTACATTTTCCTGATGGTTAATGATGTTGAGCATCTTTGCATGTGTCTGTTGGTGATCTGTATGTCTTCTTTGGAGAATGTCTACTAATGTTTTCTGCTTATTTTTAAATTAAATTGTTTGCTTTATAAATACTGAGTTGTGTGATTGCTTTATATAATTTGGATATTAACAGATTATCAGATATATAATTTGCAAATATTTCTCCTATTCAATATATTGTCTTGTTGAAGATTTTGTTTTTTGTTTGGTTTTTGCTGTACAAAAGATTTTTAGTTTGACGTAGTCACATTTGTTTATTTTTGCTTTTGTTGCCCTTGCCTGAGGAAACAAGATCAAAAAAATATTTTTGTCAAAGAGCTTATTGCCTGTTTTCTTCTAGAAATTTTATAGTTTCACGTCTTAGATTTAAGTCTTTAATCCATTTTGAGATTATTTTTGTATATGGTGTAAGAAAATGGTCCATTTCATTCTTTTGCATGTAGCTGTCCAGTTTTACCAACACCATTTATTTAAAAAGAGGCTGTCTTTCCCCTATTGTATATTCTCCTCCTTTGTCAAAGATTAATTGACCATATAAGTGTGGTTTCTTTTCCCTGGGCTTTCTATTCTGTTCCATTGATTTATGTGTCTGTTTTTTGTGCCAATACCATACTGTTTTGTTTACTATAGCTTTGCCATATAGTTTGAAATCATGGCGTGTGATACTTCCAATTTTGTTCTTTCTCAAGATTCCTTTGGCTAATCAGGGTCTTCTGTGGTTCCATACAAATTTTAGGATTATTTGTTCTAGTTCTGTGAAAAATTCCATTGGTATTTTGATAGGGATTGCCTTGTATCTGTAGATTGCTTTGGGTAGTAATGACATTTTAACAATATTAATTCTTTCAATCCATGAGCATGGTATATCTTTCCATTTCTATGTGTTATATTCAATTTCTTTTATTAATGTCTTATAGTTTTCAGAGTACAGGTCTTTTACCTCCTTAGTTAGAATTATTCCCAGATATTTTATTCATTTTAATTTCATTGTGAATGGGATTGTTTTCTTAATTTCTCTTTCTGACAGTTCATTGTTAGTGTATAGAAATGCAACAGATTTCTGTATATTAATTTTGTATCCTGTAACTTTACCAAATTCACTGATGAGCTCCAAGAGTTTTTTGGTGGTGTCTTTAGGATTTTGTATGTATAGTACCATGTCATCTCCAAACAGTGACAGTTTTACTTCTTTTCAAATTTGGATGCCTTTTATTTCTTTTTCTTTTCTGATTGCTGTGGCTAGGACTTCTAATACTGTGTTGAATAAAAGTGGTCAGAGTGGGCATCCTTGTCTTGTTCCTGACATTAGAAGAAATACTGTCAGCTTTTCACCATTGAGTATGATATTAGCTGTGAGATTTTCATATATGGTCTTTATCATGTTGAGGTATATTCACTCTATACCCACTTTGTTGAGAGTGTTTATTATAAATGAATGTTGAACTTTGTCAAAAGCTTTTTCTGCATCTATTGAGTTGATTATAAGATTTTTATTCTTCATTTTGTTAATGTGATGTATCATGCCGATTGATTTTCAGATATTGAATCATCCTTGCACCTCTGGGATGAATCCGACTTGATCATGATTTATGATCCTTTTAATATATTGCTGAATTCTGTTTGCTAATACGTTGTTGAGGAATTTTGCACCTACATTCATCTGGGATATTGGCCTATGATTTCCTTTTTTTGTGTGGTGTCTTTGTCTGGTTTTGGTATTGGTGTGGTGCTGGCCTCATAGAATACGTTTGGAAGTATTCTTTCTTTTTCAATATTTTGAGAAGAATAGGTATTAACTCTTCTTTAAATGCTTGGTAGAATACCCCAGTGAAACCATCTGATCCTGAACTTTTGTTTACTGGGAGTTATTTATTTATTTATTTATTTATTTATTTATTTAATCACAGGCTTTCTCTAGTTGCGGCAAGTGGGGGCTACTCTTCATTGCGGTATGCAAGCTTCTCATTGCAGTGGCTTCTCTTGTTGTGGAGCACAGGCTCTAGGCTCGTGGGCTTCAGTAGTTGCAGCTTGCAGGCTCAAGAGTGTAGGTTCACTAGTTGTGGCACATGGGCTTAATTGCTCCGTGGCATGTGGGATTTTCCTGGACCAGGGATCAAACCCATGTCCCCTGAATTGGCAGGCAGATTCTTAACCACTGTGCTACCAGGGAAGTCCTGGAAGTTTTTTGATTACTGACTAAATTTGCTACTAGTAATCTGTCTGTTCAGATTTTCTATTTCTTCCTGATTCAGCTTTGGAAGTTCATATGTTTATAGGAACATCTATTTTTTCTAGGTTGTCCAATTTGTTGGCATATAAATTTGTGTAGTAATCTCATAATATTTTGCATTTCTGCTGTGTTGGTTTTAACTTACTCTCTTTCATTTCTGACTTTTTTGTTTGGGCCCTCCCTTTTTTCCTTGATGACTCTGGTTAAAAGTTTATGAATTTTGTTTAACTTTTTAAAAAATCAGTTCCTCGTTTTATTGATCTTTCCTATTTTTTTCTTTGTTTTGTGTTTTTCAAATTAATTTTTATTGGAGTATAGTTGATTTACAATGTTATGTTAATTTCTGCTGTGTAGCATAGTGAATCAGTTATGCATATACATATATCCATTCTTTTTCTGGATTCTATTTCCATATAGGTCATTACAGAGTATTGAGTAGAGTTCCCTGTGCTATACAGTAGGTTCTTATTAGTTATCTATTTTATATATAGTAGTGTGTATTTTTCAATTCCAATCTCCCAATTTATTCCTCCCCCTTGGTAACCATAAGTTTTTTTCCTGCATCTGTGACTCTATTTCTGTTTTGTAAATAGGTTCATTTGTACCATCTTTTTAGATTCTATACATAAGTGATATCATATGATATTTGTCTTTCTCTGTCTGACTTACTTCACTCTGCATGACAATCTCTAGGTCCATCCATGTTGCTGCAAATGGCATTATTTTGTTCTTTTGTAATGACTGAGGAATATTCCATTGTGTGTGTGTGTGTGTGTGTGTGTGTGTGTGTGTGTGTGTGTGTGTGTATCACATCTTCTTTATCAGTTCCTCCATTGATGGACATTTAGGTTGCTTCCATATCCTGGCTATTGTAAATAGTGCTGCAGTGAACACTGGGGTACATGTATCTTTTTGAATTATGGTTTTCTCCAGATATATGCCCAGGAGTGGAATTGCTGGATCACATGGTAGCTCAATTTTTAGTTTTAAAAGTGACCTCCATACTGTTTGCCATAGCGGCTCTACCAATTTACATTCCCACCAACAGTGTAAATGGGTTCCCTTTTCTCCAGACCCTCTCCAGCATTTATTGTTTGCAGATTTTTTGATGATGGCCATTCTGACTGGTGTGAGGTGATACATCATTATAGTTTTGATTTGCATTTCTCTGGTAATTAGTGATGCTGAGTATCTTTTCATGTGCCTCTTGGCCATCTGTATGTCTTCTTTGGAGAAATGTCTATTTAGATCTTCCATCCATTTTTTTGATTGGGTTGTTTGTTTTTTGATATTGAGCTGCATGAGCTGTTTGTATATTTTGGAGATTAATCCCTTGTCTGTCTCTTTGCTTGTAAATATTTTCTCCCATTCTGTGGGTTGTCTTTTTGTTTTGTTTATGGTTTTCTTTGCTGTGCAAAAGCTTTGAAGTTTAATTAGGTCCCATTTGTTTATTTTTGTTTTTATTTTCATTACTCTCAGAGGTGGATCAAAAAAGGTCTTGCTGCAATTTATGTCAGAGAGTGTTCTGCCTATGTTTTCCTCTAAGAGTTTTATAGTATCTGGTCTTACACGTAAAAGAATGAAATTAGAACATTCTCTAACACCATATAAAAAATAAACTCAAACTTGATTAAAGACCTAAATGTAAGATTATTTATCTGAGATTTTTCTTGTTTCCTGAGGTAGGCCCATATTGACATAAACTTGCCTCTTAGAATTGCCTTTGCTGTGTCTCATAGATTTTGGAACATTGTTGTTTCCATTTTCATTTGTCTCAGGGTGTTTTTTGATTTCTTTGTTGACCCATTGGTTACGTAGTAGCATGTTGTTTAGACTCCATGTGTTTGTGTTTTTTTCTTGTTGTAGATGTCTAGTCTCATATCGTTGTGGTCAGAAAAGATGCTTGATATGATTTCAGTCTTCTTTACATTTATCGATACTGGTGTTATGGCCTAACATGTGATCTGTACTAGAGAAAATTCCATGTGCACTTGAAAGAATGTGCATTTTGCTGTTTTTGCATGGACTGTCCTGTATATATCTTTTTTTTTTTTCTGGTCTTATGTGTCATTTAATGCCAATGTTTCCTCATTGATTTTCTGTCTGGATGATCTCTCCATTGATGTAAGTAGGGTGTTAAAGTCCCCCACTATTATTGTGTTACTGACAATTACTCCATTTATGTAAGTAGGGTGTTAAAGTCCCCCACTATTATTGTGTTACTGACAATTTCTCCATTTATGTCTGTTAATATTTGCTTTATGTATTTAGGTGCTCCTATGTTGGGTGCATATATATTTACAAATGTTATAGCTTCTTGTTGGATTGATCCCTTTATCATTATGTAATACCTTAGTATTGTGTTTTTTATTTCAAATCCCAAATTGTCATTGGTAGTATATAGGAAAGCAGTTGACTCCTGTATATTATCCTCATATCTTGCAACCTTGCTATAATCACTTATTAGTTCCAGGAGGGTTTTTGTTTGTTTGTTTGTTTGGGTTTTTTTGTCTATTCTTTAGGATTTTCTATAGAGGCAATCATGTCATCTGTGAATGAAGACAGTGTTATTTCTTCCTTCCCAATCTTTATGCCTTTTATTTCCTTTCTTGTCTTATTGCATTAGCTAAGACTGCCAGTATGTTCCAGTACAGTGTAGCCGTAGTAAAAGGGGACATCCTTGCCTTGTTCTCAATCTTAGGGATAAAGCGTCTAGTTTCTAAGTATTAAGTATGATGTTAGTCACAGGGTTTTTTTAAACTTTTTTTACCAAGTTAAAATTTCCTGTATTCCTAGTTTGCCGAGATTTTTTTTTTTTAATCATGAGTGAAGGTTGGATTTTGTGAAATTTTTAAAAATCTATTGATTGATTGTATAATTTTTCTTCTTTAGCCTATTGATGTGATTGATCACATTAATTGATTTTTTTTTTTTTTTTTGTGGTACGCGGGCCTCTCATTGTTGTGGCCTCTCCCGTTACAGAGCACAGGCTCCAGACGTGCAGGCCTAGCGGCCATGGCTCACGGGCCTAGCCGCTCCGTGGCATGTGGGATCTTTCTGGACCAGGGCACGAACCCATGTTCCCTGCATCGGCAGGAGGACTCTCAACCACTGCGCCGCCAGGGAAGCCCCACATTAATTGATTTTTGAATGTTGAGCACAACTGGAATAAATTCCAGTTGTTGGTGGTGCATAATTTATTTTATACATTGCTGGATTCAATTTGGTAATATTTTGTGGAGGATTTTTGCATGTATGTACATAAGCTATGTTGATCTATAGTTTTCCTTTCTTATGACATTTTGTTCTGTTTTTGTTTTGGGCTAATGCTGGCCTCATAGAAAGAGTTAGGCAATGTACTCTGCTTCTATTTTCTGGAAGAGACTGTAGATAATTGGTATAATTTCTTCCTTAAATGTTTGGTAGAATTCACCAGTGAAACCATCTGGGCCTTGTGTTTTCTTTTTTAGAATATTATTAATTTTTGACTCAATACTTTCAGTAGATATAGGCCTATTCAGATTATCTATTTCTCCTTATGTGACCTTTGGTAGTTGTGTCTTTTAAGGAATTGGTCTGTTTCATCTAAGTTATCAAATTTGTGGGCATGGAATTATTCATAATACTATTAATTTTTCTTTTAATGACCATGGGAAAAGTAGTGATGATCCCTTTTTCATTTCTGATATGAGTAATTTGTGTCTTCCCTTTTTTCTTGGTTAGCCTTACAGATGATTATCCATTTTATTGTTTTTTTAAAGAATCAGCTTTTGGTCCATTGATTTTCTTTATTGATTTCCTGTTTTTAATTTCATTGATATCTTCCGTAATTTTTATTATTTATTTTGTTCTGCCTTCATTATGCCTATATTGCTCTTCTTTCTGCGCTTTCCTAATATGTAAGCTTAGATTGTTGACTTTACATCTTTCTTCTTTTCTAACATGCATTTTGATGCTATGAATTTCCTCTAAACACTGCTTTTCCTGCAATCTACAGATTTTGCTAAATTGTATTTTCATGTTGAGTTCATAATATTTTATTTAATTTATTTTTTTGTTTAAAATGGTAATTATCTAAGAAGATATGTTTGTTTTTTAAATTAATTAATTAATTTATTCATTTATTTTTGGCTGCATTGGGTCTTTGTTGCTGAGTGCGGGCTTTCTCTAGTTGTGGCGAGAGGGGGCTACTCTTCATTGTGGTGCATGGGCTTCTCATTTCAGTGGCTTCTCATTGCAGAGCATGGGCTCTAGGCACACGGGCTTCAGTAGTTGTGGCACGTGGGCTTCAGTAGTTGTGGCTCACGGGCTCTAGAGTGCAGGCTCAGTAGTTGTGGCACACAGGCTTAGTTGCTCTGTGGCATGTGGGATCTTCCTGGATCAGGGCTTGAACCTGTGTCCCCTGTATTGGCAGGTGGATTCTTAACCACTGCACCACCAGGGAAATCCATAGTTCATAATATTTTAAAATTCCTCTTGAGATTTCTTCTTTGACCCATGTGTTATTTAGAACTCTTCTGTTTAATCTCCAAATATTTTGGCATTTTTCCAGCTATCTTTCTGTTATTGATTTCTTGTTCAACTCCATTATGGTCTGAGAGTATACTCTGTATGATTTCTAATGTTTTAAATTTGTTAAGGTGTGTTTTATAGTCCGTGATGTGGTCTACGTTAGTAAATGTCCTTGTGAGCTTCAGAAGAATGTGTATTCTGCTGTTGTTGGATGAATTATTCTATAATGTTAATTAGACACGATTGATGACGCTGTTCAGGTCATCTATGTCTTTACTGATTTTCTGGCTGCTAGATCTGTCAATTACTGATAGAGAAGTGGATTTGTCTACCAGTTTTTGCATCATGTATTTTGGTGCTCTTTTGTTAGGTGCATACGTGTCAAGAACTGTTATATTTTCTTGGAGAATTGACCACGTTATCATTATGTATCCTGCCTTATCTCTAATAATTTCCTTTTTTTCTGAAGTCTGCTTTGTCTGAAATTAATATAGCTACTCCAGCTTTCTTTTGATTCATATTAGCATGGCATATCTTTCTCCATTCTTTACTTTTAATCTATCTATGTCTTTTCATGGGTAGTACAGGTACCTCTTAACAGAGTATAACAGAGTATTCCCAGTTCTTTCCTCCTGTCCCTTATAACATTGTTGTCATTTATTTCACTTATTCATATGCTACAATCTCTCAGTATATTGTTGCTATTATTACTTTGAAGAATTATCTATTAGGTCAATCAAGAATAATAAAAAGGTATATATTCTGTTTTACTTTCATTTATTCCTTCTCTGATGCTGTTCCTTTTTTATGTAGACCTGAGTTTCTGACCAATATCACTTACCTTCTCTCTGAAGAACTTCTTTAACATTTCTTGCAAGGCAGGTCTACTGGCAACATATTTCCTCAGTTTTTGTCTGAGGATCTTTTGAAGGATGAATTTGCTAAATATAAAATTCTAGGTGGACTTTTTTTTTCTTTCAACATTTTCACTGTTGAAGAGTGGAATAAATATTTTACTCCACTCTCTTCTTGCTTGCATGGTTTCTGAAAAGTCCAGTGTAATTCCAATCCTTGTTCCTCTGTAGGTAAAGTGGACTTTCCCCTCTGATTTCCTTCAAGACTTTCCCCTGTCTTTGGTTTTCTTCAGTTTGAATGTGGTATGCTGAGTTATAGATTTTATGGTATTTTTCCTACTTGATATTTTCTGAGCTTATTGGATCTGTGGTTTGGGGTCTGTCCTTAATTTTGGTAAAATATCAGCCATTATTACTTCAAATATTTCTTCCGCTCTTTTCTGTTATACTTATCTAGATATTTACAGTTTTTTTGTTCTTCCTTTATTCCTAAGGTTCCAAATTTCCTCCCAGTATTATTTTCCTCGTATCTGAAGAAATTACTTCAGCAGTTAAGAACAGGTCAGCTGTTTATGAATTTAGGTTCCTTTGTTTGAGAATGTTTTTATTTTACCTGTACTACTGAAGGATATTTTCACTAGATATAGAATTCTGGGATGACAATTCTTTTTTTTTTTTTCAGCATGTTAAAAATACCATGCCACCTCCTTCTCTCCTCCATGGTTTTTAATGAGAAATATACAGTCCTTTGTAACATTGTCCCCCATAGGTATTGCATCATATCTTTCTGATTGTGTTCAGGACTTTTTGTCTTTATTTTTCAGAAGTTTGACTATAATGTACATTGGCATGTGTTTCATTGGGTTTATCCAATTTGAGTTTTCCTCAGTTTCTTGAATTTGTATTTTTTTTCTTGTGCTAAGCTTGAGAAGTTTGCAGCCATTATTTCTTCAAATATTTTTTCAGCACTCCACTATTTTTCTTCTTCTAGACTCTGAGGACACTCCTGTTAAAACTTTTTTTTATTGTCCCACAGGTCTCTGAGACTCTGTTCACTTTTTTTAAACCTTTCTCTTTTTTTGGTCTCTACATTTCAAAGTGGGTAATTTCTGTTGATTTATCTTCAAATTCACAGAATCTTTCCTCTGCCCTCTCCATTCTGCTAATGAGTCTATCTAGTGAATTTTTAATTTATTTTTATATTTTTCAATGTTAACATTTTACTTGGTTTTTTTATATATCTTTTATTTCTTTACAAATACCTTTGTATTTTACTGTTTTTTCATATTTGCTCATTTGAGCATTTTTTAAATATCTGTTTTAAAGTCTTTATCAGATAGTTCTGACATCTGTATCATCCCATGACTGACCTCTTGATTGTCTTTTCCTAGGTGAGTGGAGATTTTTGTTGTCTTTCATATGCCTAGTAATTTTGGACTTTATCATGGACATTTTGAATATTACATTATGAGATTCTGGGTCTTTAAATCTTATTGACCATGTTGATATTTTTGTTTTTAATCAGGTAATCCATCTGGTTCAGGTCAAACCAAGTGCCAGCACTCTTTCTGTGGGCTGAGATTCTTAGGTCAGTTTAGTTTTCAAAACACTTGCTGTGCTATTTGAATCTGTCTGCATGTGTGCCACCCAGTGGCCAGACTTGGGCCTGGGTTGTGGTCTATCTTTTAGTTCAGTTCTTGAAATCGTTGGTATGCCGATTCAGACCAGATCCACACGTGCCCAGGTTGGGAGTGAGACTAGGAGTTCATAAGCAACTTTATGGAGTTGCATACATGAGTTCCTCCCACTTCAATCTCCCCAGTATTTTCTCATTCCCTGGGGCTCTCCTTTTTTGTCTTTTGGCCAGAAACCCCCTACTTTCATAATTATACTACTGTCAGGGCCAAGCAGCAAGGGGACAGAAAGAGTATAAAAAAGTAATGGGCTTAGCTCTGCTCTCTTGGAGCTACACCTCGGCTGAATGGAGAGCAAAGCTGCCTCCTTCAGAGTTTTGGCTCTTGCAAACTGCTGAGCCAAGTGCTGCTGCCACTGCCACTGCTATAGCTGCATGATCACCTAGAGGCTGATCACCAGGGTTTTCCTCCACTTTATGAACATTAGTAGTTTCCTTTCCTGTACCTCCAGCCAGAATTAGAGAGCTTCTTTTTGGACTTTCTATTTCTCTGTCTGTACCATAGTGCTTACTTTTGGGTTTCTGTCTGCCTCGATTTCTGGCCAGGGGCTATAGGAGGGGATAAAATGCTAAACTCACTGCTCGGTTGGTGATGCCTCAAATTCTGGTATCCTTCCTTGCAACCCCTGCTGCTATTTACCTTTTAAATAGATGCTCAATGTAGTCAGCCCAGGTTTTGTGGTTAATTTCAGTGAGAGAAAAGTCTTACTCCAACTTACCTGGGTCAAATCTCAATTCCATTTTTTAGAGTCATTTTGCTTTGTTGCCAGAAATGATTCTTTTTCTTTTTGAAATCAAAGTTTAAAAAAAGTTAAAACTGGGTGGGGGACGGAGCCGAAAAAAAAATGTTAAAACTTAATTAACTGGAACTCTTGAGTACCTAAAAATGTTTCTTCTTGATTATAGCAATTTTAAGATTTTATTGGGGTGATGCCTTAAGTACAACAAATATTCTGCTAATTTTGACTACTTTCTCTCTCCCTCTTCCCCAGTTGACATGTAAAAGATGGTGATTGAATGCAAAAGGCTAGTACACTAAGTGGAAAAGTGGGATTTTAACTCAAGTATGCCTAATGTCATGGCCTAAGCTTTTTGCCACCATACACTGCTGTCTTCTTAAGTTAAGGAAATACTGCCACATACCTGCAAATTTTACTGGCTGTGGTATATTTACTGTTCACTTGCTTGGCCTTCCTCCCTAATCTCTGTAAGAGGGGTATATTTCCTTATCCCATTAATGTCGAGTTTGGCCATGTGATTTTCTTTGGCCTAGTGACAAAGCAGGTGGGCTCCCTAGTTGTGGCTCACTGGCTCCTTTAGTTGTGACACGTGTGCTCCTTAGTTGCAGCCGGCAGGCTCCTTATTTGCAGCTTGCTGGCTCCGTAGTTGTGGCACGTGAGCTCCCTAGTTGTGGAAGGCGGGCTCCTTAGTTGCAGCTCATGGGCTCCTTAGTTGTGGCATGTGAACTCTCGGCTATGGCATGCATGTGGGATCTAGTTCCTCGACCAGGGATCAAACCCAGGTCCCCTGCATTGGGAGTGCAGAGTCTCAACCACTGCGCCACCAGGGAAGTCCCTAAAAAGATTGTTGTTTCAAGCTTTTTAGTTTAGGGATGGTTTGCTATGCAACATTATTGCAACTGATAGACAGATTATGACCATATAAATATTTGGTTGAGGACTTGTGTTTTCACATGAAATTTAAATGAACGCATGATTTTGATTTACATTCTAAAGCCTAGGGATACCTTTTAAATCTCTACTCTCTGCACTGCTTATTCTATTTCCAGGCCTCTTCTCCTAGAAGATAGTTCTCGCTAAGGAATGGGATTTTCTTCTTTTTTATTTCCAGCTCTGCTAGTTCTGCCAAATTTTGCTAGTTTTATTTGGGGCTTCAGAGCCTGGTGGGGGCTTATTGTATGAGGCATCAAAGTTCCTACTTCCCTCAACTAAATTTGTTATTCTTGGTCCCCTTTGCAAATGCAGCATCAGCGTCTATAGGTCTCTTGGTATGGATTCTGCTGACAGGAAGCCGCAGGTCACACGGTTGTGTGCTGGTGCATTCCCCATGACTGTTTTTTTCCCACGTGGTGAACTTTAGAAAAGAATCTAGACAGACTTGAACTTGGATACTATTTCTATCCTTTAATATTTGCAGGACTAGGGTAAGATACCATCTCTAAACCTGTTTCCTCAAATGTGAGGTAGGGTGATCATCTCTGGCTAGCCTCCCTCACAGCAGTGTCGTGAACTTCAGGAACTCAGTAAAGGTTAAAGGCATCTTATGTTTCTTGTTATTCCCCCTGAGTGTGTTCAGCAAACTAGTAGCTAGTAGCAGTCACCACCAGCGTCCTCCTCTTTATATTCCTTCCGAGAGGGAGTCTTCATGGAGCTGGGGCAAGGCAATGCCATTTCACTCTCTCTGGCTTTGACACAGCCTGGGCTCAGCAATCTCACTCTTGCCTCTGCACCCTTCTTCCACCACCTGGGTAGGAGGATCCTAACCACACACACCATCTGCTTAGGACTCAGAGAATCCTATTTCCTCAATGACAGAAATGCCGGTGTCAGAGAGAGTCTGCTTTGAGGAACTGAAGCAGCGGCAGGCTGCCCTTGGCTTGACGTTGCTTCTGGCTTCTTAGAGCTCTCCTCACTAGTTGCTCAAAGGCAGAGCGTGTGGCCTAGAGGCTAAAGAAAAAATGTCTAGGCCAGCTGCTTTCTACCGGATGTGTGGGACCCAGTGTTGTTTTGCCAAAAATAAGGCAGTTCTTCTACCTCATTCTTGGTGGTCTTTTAGAGCCACACAACAGGTGGAGCCTGGAAAAGAGTATGATTATGATGGCATTTACCCTTTGGTTCATAAGCTTAATTGGTAGGACTTTATGGTGGAAGAGAACTCATTATTTACCATGTGTCAGGTGCTTTATATTCTTTATGTCATTTATTCTGATTTAGTTCTGACATCAGCCCTTTCACCCCCATTTTACAGATCAAAAAACTTAGGCTTACAGTAAGTAAATGAACAGAGTCAGAGTTTACACCCGTATCTGTCTGAATCCAAAGCTTGTGTTTTCCGTGACATCACACAGCCATTGTTTACTTTTTCCTTGTTTTTGGTCATTCTGGGAGTATGATAATATGTGCTCTGCCATCATTTTGATAAACAGTGGTTAGAGCCAGGATATGGAATCAGACAGCCCTGGCCCTATCATTTATCAACTGTGTGATCCTGGAAATTTTATTTAACCTCTCTGAGTCTCAGTTTCCTTATAGGACCAATAAAAGTGTTTCTCTCATAGGGTTTTGGGAAGATTAAGTGAGATGATACATATGAAGGGCCTTGTGTAGTGCCTCACATAGTGCCCGGCACATATTAAGCATTCAATATATATTGACTGAAAAAGTAATCTGTCTCATAGTAGAAATATCACTGGAGCCCCGATCTTTTCTGTTTGCTCTTACAAAACATCAGCAGGTTTTTGAGAATTTTGTTACAGGAGGTTAGAGCTAGAGGGGGTCTTGGGATTGGTTAGTCCAAGCTCCTCATTTTGAATATGGTGAAACTGAGGTTCAGAGAAGGGGAGTGACTTGAATTTGTGTTATCTTCCACTGCTCCCAGTTGCACCTCCTGATAAAGTCAGTGACCTTGGGCAAAGTCATGTTTCTTGGCCTTGCTTTATCTGTTTGAAAACTGGCAAGGATCCCTCCCCTTCTATTTACCAAGGCTGAGATTTATAAGGAAAAATGAGATTTTAGGTATTTATGATTAGAAAAGCATATATTTCCGATAGTATCCCTCCCCATTTCCATACTCCACATACCCTCATGTTTCCCAGGCCAGGCTTGCAACCCAAGGCGTGTCCTCCAGCTCTGGATATCTCTTACCCTCTTCACCATCATCACTGTCAAAATTTTCTTGTCCTGTGTCCCACTGCCTTTAGGACCTTTTGTCTGTCAAACTTACCTGATAAAGTAAATTATAGGTTAATGCGTTAATGATCTAATGTATTACCTTTCCCACATATTAGCAGGATGTGTCCCTCAAAGAAATGATATACAGTGGAATTTCATGCATGAAGACATTAGGTTATGGAAGAGAACAATTTGAGTAGGTGGCTTTCTTCTCATACCACCTGAGTGGCCACTTGGAAAATATCTATGTTTTGGAGTGTCCTTTGAGGAAGGTAGGGAATCTTCTTAGGGTGACAATTGGGTGTGACTTTCCCTTGTTAGCCTTTTGTATCAGTAGGTGAGCAGAAGAAGAAGTTGCCTCAGCTGTTGGTGATGGGGCCTGGACTGCTTGGGTTTTGGGGTTGAAGGTTGATATTTGAGACCTTTTATAGAGTATTTAATGGAATGAGGAGTGAGATGTGTTTGAATCTGGATAAACCCAGCAACAGGAATCCTGTTACAATCAAGGCTGGGGCATTTCTTGTCATTCCTTTGGAGGCAGCAGGTTTCCACAGGTCACAAGAAAGGTGGCGCTCATCTTAATCATCCTCTCCAGCCTCATCAGGAGAGACCCCAGTGTACTATACTGGCTGAACCTGAAGGCTGGGCCAGCCCTGGTAATTGGCGTGGGAACCAATTCTTCCCCACCAGTATGTCCAGCGAGGGACTGAAATAGGGACTCTTACTGTGTTGCCATTAGTGCTCTGTCTCTTCTTTTATTAGTCTCAGCGTATTGGAGCAAGGGTTTGTGGGCATTGTCTAGTTCACCACTGCTGGGGGTGACTTGCCAAAAGTTGCAGAGTGAACTCATGGCTTAGTGAGGCCTATAGCTCAGGCCTATAGCTTAGTGAGGCCTATAGCTCGGGCCTATAGCTTAGTGAGGCCTATAGCTCAGGCCTATAGCTTAGCGAGGCCTATAGCTCAGGCCTATAGCTTAGTGAGGCCTATAGCTTAGTGAGGCCTATAGCTCAGGCCTATAGCTTAGTGAGGCCTATAGCTCAGGCCTATAGCTTAGCGAGGCCTATAGCTCAGGCCTATAGCTTAGTGAGGCCTATAGCTCAGGCCTATAGCTTAGTGAGGCCTATAGCTCAGGCCTATAGCTTAGTGAGGCCTATAGCTCAGGCCTATAGCTTAGTGAGGCCTATAGCTTAGGCCTATAGCTTAGTGAGGCCTATAGCTTAGGCCTATAGCTTAGTGAGGCCTATAGCTTAGTGAGGCCTATAGCTTAGGCCTATAGCTTAGTGAGGCCTATAGCTCAGGACTATAGCTTAGTGAGGCCTATAGCTGGGGCCTATAGCTTAGTGAGGCCTATAGCTCGGGCCTATAGCTTAGTGAGGCCTATAGCTCGGGCCTATAGCTTAGCGAGGCCTATAGCTTAGGCCTATAGCTTAGTGAGGCCTATAGCTTAGGCCTATAGCTTAGTGAGGCCTATAGCTTAGTGAGGCCTATAGCTTAGGCCTATAGCTTAGTGAGGCCTATAGCTCAGGGCTATAGCTTAGTGAGGCCTATAGCTCGGGCCTATAGCTTAGTGAGGCCTATAGCTGGGGCCTATAGCTTAGCGAGGCCTATAGCTCGGGCCTCTAGCTTAGCGAGGCCTATAGCTCGGGCCTCTAGCTTAGCGAGGCCTATAGCTCGGGCCTATAGCTTAGTGAGGCCTATAGCTCGGGCCTATAGCTTAGTGAGGCCTATAGCTTAGTGAGGCCTGTAGCTTAGGCCTATAGCGTAGTGAGGCCTATAGCTTAGTGAGGCCTATAGCTTAGGCCTGTAGCTTAGTGAGGCCTATAGCTCAGGGCTATAGCTTAGTGAGGCCTATAGCTCGGGCCTATAGCTTAGTGAGGCCTATAGCTGGGGCCTATAGCTTAGTGAGGCCTATAGCTTGGGCCTATAGCTTAGTGAGGCCTATAGCTCAGGCCTATAGCTTAGCGAGGCCTATAGCTCGGGCCTCTAGCTTAGTGAGGCCTATAGCTCGGGCCTATAGCTTAGTGAGGCCTATAGCTTAGGCCTATAGCTTAGTGAGGCCTATAGCTCGGGCCTATAGCTTAGTGAGGCCTATAGCTTAGGCCTATAGCTTAGTGAGGCCTGTAGCTTAGGCCTATAGCTTAGTGAGGCCTATAGCTTAGTGAGGCCTATAGCTTAGGCCTGTAGCTTAGTGAGGCCTATAGCTCAGGGCTATAGCTTAGTGAGGCCTATAGCTCGGGCCTATAGCTTAGTGAGGCCTATAGCTGGGGCCTATAGCTTAGTGAGGCCTATAGCTTGGGCCTATAGCTTAGTGAGGCCTATAGCTCGGGCCTATAGCTTAGCGAGGCCTATAGCTCGGGCCTCTAGCTTAGTGAGGCCTATAGCTCAGGCCTATAGCTTAGTGAGGCCTATAGCTCGGGCCTATAGCTTAGTGAGGCCTATAGCTTAGTGAGGCCTGTAGCTTAGGCCTATAGCTCAGGCCTGTAGCTTAGTGAGGCCTATAGCTCAGGCCTATAGCTTAGTGAGGCCTATAGCTCAGGCCTGTAGCTTAGTGAGGCCTATAGCTTAGTGAGGCCTATAGCTCAGGCCTGTAGCTTAGTGAGGCCTATAGCTCAGGCCTGTAGCTTAGTGAGGCCTATAGCTCAGGCCTGTAGCTTAGTGAGGCCTATAGCTCAGGCCTGTAGCTTAGTGAGGCCTATAGCTCAGGCCTGTAGCTTAGTGAGGCCTATAGCTCAGGCCTGTAGCTTAGTGAGGCCTATAGCTCAGGCCTGTAGCTTAGTGAGGCCTATAGCTCAGGGCTCCTGATGCCCTACTTTGTCCTCTTTCTTGTGTATTACAGTGTCTCTGCTGTGTGAGTTAAGATAGCACAGGTAGCTGGCATGGTTTCCAGAAGATTCCTGGTTTTTATTTATGTGGGTATACATGTACACACGTGATGTGTGGGTGTACGTTTGTGTACAGTGCTTAGAACAGTGGCTGGCAGATACCCTCATACATTTTAGCTATCATTATTACAACTGATAATATTTTATATACACATAGCTCAAATGAGGGTCTAAAGACTCAGTAGCTCACTCTTCTTAGTTTATTGATCAAAGCTTATGGATTTCTCTCATATCCCTTAAATCCTCAGAACAATCTCATGGGGTCAGCATTCTTGTTGTTGTTATTACCCCAATGCACAGATGAAATAATAGGCTTAGAAAAATTGAATGACTGGACCAAGACACATAGCAAATCAGTGATGGAGCTGAGCTGACCAAGGCCAGTATTCATGCTCTTACACCAGAACCTCCTTCCCAAGAGCTGCAGAAGAAGTAGTACAGTAGGTACAGGTCCTAAACGCACAGCAGGTCGGCACTTGACCTGCAAGACCAGATTCAGGGAAGAAGGGGAGCTGTTGTGTGTAAGCGGAGGATGCCTGGAACAAGATGCTGAGGGCAGGGGCACCTAAGAGAAACTTTGCTTATCAACCAATTCTGTTAGGACCAGCCATGCTCATGAGAGTACCTCACCTCATCTCAGCTCCCTCTCCATGTGTGCTCAAGAAATGCCATCTAATTGGAATAAAACTGACAAAAATAATGAATTCAAGTCAAACTGAGAGGCTCAGCTCCACCATGAGAACATAATATAGCAATGTATCTGAGAAAAAGAAGGTGGGGGTAAGGAAAGAGAGAACATGAGAGAGGGAGGGAGAGAGACATGAAAGCATTTCACAGGCAAAATTTGAACATATAAAATATAGAGGTAAAAAGCAAGCAGCTGTGTGAGAACAAAAGAATGTTCTGCTCCTCCCTTATTATGTTTGCTGCCCAGATTCTTCAATTGCAGCTTCTACTAAATAATAATGTGGCCTCTCTCTTTGCTCCCAGCTCAAAGAGAATGCTAAAACAGCACAACACTCAAAGTTACGGTACAGCCACAGATAAAAGCTGATGACATGGAAATCATACCACTCACCAGCACACACACTTTAGCAGCCCCTACTGGAGAAGCACAATGATAGCAAATGTAATGAACAAAGGGAAAACACTGTTGAGCTAAGATGGGAAAAGGAGCCTTTCTTCCGTTCCCGCTGGAGTGTTTTGATGATTACCAATGTCTGTAGTACTCAATTTTGCAGCAGAAAGTTGGAGTGGAAGGAGAGGCTAGTTACTCCAGTGTCTTAATTCTCAAAAGGCCACAGCTATCTTAAAAGTGAAAGTCACACATCAGATACAATCACAGACATTAATTTCTAGGTTCTTTTGCAGGCTATAAAAGTTGAAGAGGAAGTTGAACTCTGAATTCTACCCATTTTCAGGAAGTCATGAGATGACCAAAGGAAATTCTAGTTTTTAGAAAGGAAGTAATGATGGATTGATTTGTATGAAACACAGACTGGCAAACTTGATGTCAATCTTGTTGAGGTAATTTACCCAAAAGGTATGGGTACAGATCTGGACAGTGTTAATATGATGATTTCTAGTAACAAGGTATAGGATTCTGTCCTCAACTTGTTTAAACATTTTTATTAACGACTTGGTTGAAGTTATAAAAAAAAACAGGCTCATCAGATTTACCAGAGGGATGGTAAACACAATGGAAGCCAGAATTAAGATTCTGCAAATATGACAGGTTTGGTAGATGGGGTGAATCCGCAAAATGAAATGTAACAGACATAAGCATAAAATACTATGGGGGAAGGCCAAGAAACTGATTCCCTAAACAGAGTGTGGCTTAACAGAGCTTATGTAAAAATAAGTTTAGGGGTATTAATATACAGTGAGCTCAAATGTAAGTTAGCTATGAGTTGTGTCTATGTGTTTTTAAAGCTCCATTAATATGGTGGGTCACACCTTTGGCTTCCCAGACTTCGACCCAGCTCAACTGAATAAGAATCTCTGAGGGTAGAGCCTAGAACCCAGTATGTTTAAAGCTCCCCAAGCAATTCCAATGGGAAACCTTAAGTTGATAATCACTGTGCTAACAGAATGTGAGAGAATTTATAATTCCATTGTAATGGGTATTGGTCAAACTACCCCTAGAATTTTTCATTTAGTCTTAGACAACACCTTTTACAAAATGGAACCAATTCAGAGCAGTGTGACCAAGATGGTAAGGGGACTTGAAGTTATGCTGACTATGCCATGAGGAACTGAGCATGAGCTGTCTCAGGGAAGACATCAAAGCTGCCCTCAGATGAATGTGCCAGAGGCATTACCTTTGCACCGTTTGGCTCCAGAGATGAGAGCTAGAATCAAGAAGATGGAGGCAAATTTTAACTCGTAAAAGGAATAATATTCTCTCAGGGCTGTCTAAAGATATAATGGCTGCCTCAGAAAGAAACGATTGCCTTATAATTGGGGACTCCAAGACAAAGCTGCTTAACCAGTTCATGAGGAGAGTGGAAAAGGCTTATGTTATTCAAGACTCTTGGTGGTATATGTCAGAAAACCAGTTCAAAAAGCTTAAAAATGGACTCGATTGTATCATATAACAAGGAAGTGACTTCAGGGGCTCTGATTAGTGGGATCGAGTAATGTCATCAGGCTCTGTCTCACCATTTTTTGGGGGGGGCCCTGTTTCTCTTTGCTTTCCTTTATTCTGCATTCAGGCTCTCTCCATGTGGTGTCCTAGCAACACTAGGAGAGAGAGAAAATTTTTTTCTGATACTTCTCAAGATAGTCCTGGGAGAAACACTGATTCTAAATGGACCAATGTGGCCAGAAAGAGGGTGGAGGGTGGTGTGTGTGTGTGTGTGTGTGTGTGTGTGTGTGTGTGTGTGTGTGTGTTGGGAGGAGGGTGGGGGAACTGGATGCACAAAACAATAGAGGCCTTGGGCATTGGATAAGATTGAATAAGTGAATATCCCTCCCAGCCCTGAGATTTTAATATTATTTGACAGTATGGCCAGGATGCAGCAATAAGTACAGAACACCAGGGCTTCTCTATGGCTCATCAAATATAATCTTTTCTCTGGTCGGGTCCATCTGTTCTTCATGTCCTTCCCCATCTTCACACCTTTGCTTGTACTGCTTAATCTTTCTAAAAAAACCACCACTGACTACATTCTAACCCATCGTTAAAGACTCATCTTAAGGCCTGCTTCTTCCTCTGTCGTAGCTGTGCCAGCCGCGCTGATCTGCACCTCCTTTGAACTGCTACAGTACTCTTCACAATTACACATTTCCTGATGTCATGTGTTGAATTCTTTCTATTTTCAGTATGAGTTAGTCTTACAAATTGTAACTGTATTGTAACTGTGTTTTGAGAACAGGGACAATGCCTCCTCCTTTTCTATTCTCCCTGTGCCTAGCATAGAGTGGAAGAGATTTTATGGGCTTGTTCACTGAAATGTATTGATTGACAGTCATTTTTATATATACTCATCCCTTTACTACTATGTCTGAAGTCTCTGCCATGCAAGTAATAATGGATTAGATGGCAAAGATGGGAGCATTGCCATCAGAAAGCCTCTGTGGAAAAAAGTAACACTACATGAAGAGGGCACTGTAACCTTTTCCTGCTTGTATAAGCTCCGCCCCATGATTCTGCTGACAAGCTGGTTTCCTTGCTTGTGGACTCTAGAAATGGGTAGGTTTCCTTCATGAGAGCCTTCACTCATTCCCTTATTACAGAATAATTTATTCATCACCAATGTTATACCAAGTTCTGTTCTAGATGTGGGAGATACATAGAGTCCCTGTCCTAAGGCACTTCTGGGGAGAAATGGAAAAGCAAAACTAGATAATTATAACACAGCATCATGGAGTTCCAGTTCTGGGGGAGATGGAGTCAGCATCTGTCTCCCCAGTTGTATACAGAGATAAAACCTGAACAGAATGAATGGAGCAGTGAGCAGTCTGAAAGTAAATAGTAGCTGGAGGGGTGGGATAAATTGGGAGATTGGGATTGACATATACACACTACTATATATAAAATAGATAGCTAACAGGAGCCTACTATATAGCAAAGGGAACTCTATTCAATACTCTGTAATGACCTATATGGGAAAAGAATCTAAAAGTGGATATATGTATAACTGATTCACTTTGCTGTACAGCAGAAATGAACACAACATTGTAAATCAACTATACTCCAATAAAAATTAATTTTAAGAAAGAGAGTAAATAGTAGCAAACTGGGAAAGAAAACCAGAATTCAAAGTGCCTCTGAACTGGTGGTGAGTATGCTATTTTTTCCCTTATGATGTACCCTGGCCTGAACTTAGTACATCAGAATTCTAGAAGTGGCCATCAGGAAGCAGAAAGAGACAGCTCTAGGAGAAGTAATCTAATTCTGGCTCAAGAATGGAAAAGGAAACTCCTAACACTTAGTGTGGAAATCTTCCATTCTCTTCCCTCTTTCTTTTCTGTTTTCTTAATGCTCCAGCTCCCAGGAAATCGTGTGGCAATAGTGGCAGAAGCTGATAATTGGAGCCTGTAGGAGTTAAAGTTTGAAGGACAAGGAATATTCCTCTCTCTTCGGTGGATCTGTGATTCAAAGAGGGGTGGGTCAACTCCCCTTGGTTTTCTTCCTCTCCCCCCAACTGCTTTGACCTAAACAAGGACACGGTTGTAAAAGTGCAGAGTAACTAAAGCCTCAGATTTCAGGCCAGTGGACTGAAAAGATGTCTCATGGGGGCAGAAAGTGCCAAGGAGATCACAGAAAGGGAGAAGCTTGGGAAAAGGACCCTATAAAGTTGCTTATAAACTCTGGAGCTCAACTTTGTGTGAACACGTATGGCTTAGACCCTATATAGCGGAATGAAAACTTTGAGAACTAAACAGATAGACCACCGCCCAGGTCCCAGACTATTTACTGAGTGATGGATACATGAGACATACTTGGATGGTGCTGTAAAGGCTTTGAAAATGAAACAGACTTGGGAACCACAACATATAGAAGGTGGATCAGAACTTATATCTGAACCTAACCAGACTGCCTTCCTGCTAAAACAGAAATGTCAACATCAACGTTCCCCATAGGATTTAAACAAGTTCCAAGGACTCATAAGGCAATATCCAAAGTATCCAGCATACAATCCCAAATTACTAGGCATATGAAGAATCAGGAAAATCTCGATTCACATGAGGAAAGACGATCAACAGATGTCGTCCTAGATGACAGATGTTGGAATTATCTGAAAAGATTTTAAATCAGCTATTGTTTATAAAAATACACTAACAAGTAAGGGCAAAATCCTTGAAAGAGATGGAAAAAGAGAAAGCCTCAACAAAGAAATAAAAAAATATAAACAATCAACAAATGAAAGTTTAAGAGCTAAAAAGGTACAATAACCAAAAGTAAAACAAAACACTGGATGGGCTCAGTAGCAGAATGTGGTCAGGATGATTTCAGGAACTAGGATACACTTCAGCTGCTTCTAAAGAACAAATGGAAGTGAAGCAGATGGGGAAGAGTTGTATTAGTTCTCTAACTGCTAATAGATAGATAACCGCTATTAGCTTGTTACCGCCAAACATAGCCGTTTAAACCAGCAAACATTATTATCTCACACAGTATTTGAAGGTCAAGAGTCTGGGAGTGGCTTCACTGAATGGGTCTGGCTCAATCTCTCCCGAAGTTGCAGTTTAACTGTCAGCAGGGTGTAGTCATCTCAAAGCCCTGCTGGGATTGGAGAATACGCTTCCAAGCTCACTCAGGTGATTGTCAGCAGGTCTCCCTTTCTTGTGGGCTGTTCCTTGTCACTTGGCCCTCTCTCTAAGGAACGTTACAGCATGGCAGCGGGCGTCCCTCAGAGCAAATGATCCAAATGGGAGAAAGAGAAAACCAAGATGGAAGCCATAATCTTTTTTATAACCTCATCTCAGAGGTGATATACCATCACTTCTATTATAATTCTATTTGTTAGAAGTGAGTCAGTAAGTCCAGCCCATACTCAAGGGGAGGGGAGTTAAACTCCACATCTTGACATGGGAAAGTATTAAAGAATATGTAGACATACGTTAAAAATCACCACAAAGGGGGAGATGACTCCAGGTGGAGGGAATCAGATATGCAAAGGCACAAAATCAAGGGAAAGAATTTAAAATGGACGCTCGGGACTGTTTCTGTCTTTATTGAGTTCAGTTGGGCTTATTATTAAGCACCGGTTGATGTGAAGCTTCTCTAAGTGTCAAATAACCCTCCAAAGACTCCTACTTAACTGTCCTATCGATTTTGGCGGGGGGAGACAGCAGGTCCAGGTCAGCGCCTCACACTAGGGCATGAGTAGGACCTGCAGCTCCCATAGAATTTTGTTTTAGGATCTTGAAACAAAAGAGGAAATATACCAAGATGTTTTCTTTAGTTGTATGTGCAGGTCTTTACAGTAGATGGGAAGGTACCCTGGAGTTTTAACTGGAGCCTGACTGTCCTCGATAATACTGCATTCTGCCACTGTCTTCCATCTTCTCACTAGCTAAATCACGAAGTCAGTTCTGCTATAATGTCTGTTTTGAAAACTCGAGTTTGTTCCAATTGATATGTTAAGGAACAATTTGAGCATGACATGAACTTCATGTGTGCTTGAGAATGATTCTATCAGCAAGAAATGCTAGGTGGATGCAGAAAACAGCACCAAGCTTAACTGAGCTGTGTGGTAAACATCAAACACACACCTCAAGCACCTACCGGGCACACCCGTCCACATCTAGTGTTACAACTTTCCGTCTGATTTCAGATAACGCTCCTTCCACCACTTCACAGTAGCTCAGAACCTGCTACGCTCACAAGCAAACTTCAGGTCTTTTCAAGGTAAAGTGCCACGTTTATTGTAGTAGTTGTGTATTTCTTAACCATTAACATGTGTAAAATTGTGCTGCCTTTCCTATCTCGTTTAACGTATCACTGATGTCTTTATTGTTGTTCTTCTAATCCCATTTTCTCCATAAACCCTGTGGGTTTTGTTGCTCAATTTTGATTTTTTAAAATGCATATGTAGTGTTATAGCAGAACTGACTCTATATGCTTGGAGTTTTTTTGTTTTTTACTAACCTCGGGCAGTGAATTTGAGTGGACTTGGCAAACAATGAAAATCAGGTCAGTGAAGATTCTGTGTTGTAGAGGCAAAAAAGAACAAGGAAGAGGAACATGCAAGTGCAGTGGAGATGCTTATCTTTGTTGGAGGACCCTGCAGAGCCTCTGTCTAAAGATTCCTTTGGTGGATTTTCTCACTAACAGCTATTTGGTATTCTGGCTTCTAGGTCTCCTGCTCTTCTGACCTTGAGTATCCTCATCCACGGCAAGTGGGTCTGTTTCTGTAGACTATAGGGCAGTGAATGGGTAGTGAGACATTGTCAAAGAATTTGGACTTTATTCTCTTGTTTCTCTGACCTTGAGCAAGGCTAGTGGTTCCTGCCGATTTTGTATCCCCTCTGAGAACACACTTTTAAGACCTGCCAGAGAAAATATTGGCAAATGAAGCAACTGACAAGGGATTAATCTCCAAAATATACAAACAGCTCATGCAGCTCAATAACAGAAAAACAAACAACCCAATCAAAACATGGGCAGAAGGCCTAAATAGCCATTTATCCAAAGAAGACACAGGAAAAGATGTTCAACATCACTAATTATTAGAGAAATGCAAATCAAAACTACAGTGAGGTATCACCTCACACCAGTGAGAATGGCCATCATCAAAAAGCCTACAAACAATAAATGCTGGAGAGGGTGTGGAGAAAAGGGAACCCTCTTACACTGTTGGTGGGAATGTACATTGATACAGCCACTATGGAGAACAGTATAGAGGTTCCTTAAAAAACTAAAAATAGAACTACCGTATGACCCAACAATCCCAATCCTGAGCTTATACCTGAAGAAAACCATAATTCAAAAAGACACATGCACCCAATGTTCATTGCAGCACTATTTACAATAGCCAGGACATGGAAGCAACCTAAATGTCTATCAACAGAAGAATGGATGAAGAAGATGTGGCACATATATACAATGGAATATTACTCAGCCATAAAAAGGAATGAAATTGGGTCATTTGCAGAGATGTGGATAGACCTAGAGACTGTCATACAGAGTGAAGTAAGTCAGAAAGAGAAAAACAAATATCGTGTTTTAATGCATATATGTGGAATCTAGGAAAATGGTATAGATGAACTTATTTGCAAAGCAGAAATAGAGACACAGATGTACAGATACCAAGGGGGGAAGTGGGGGTGGGATGGATTGGGAAACTGGGATTGACATATATACACTACTATGTATAAAAGAGATAACTAATGAGAACCTGCTGTATAGCACAGGGAGCTCTGCTCAGTGCTCTGTGATGACCTAAATGGGAAGGAAATCCAAGGAAGAGGGGATATACGTATATGTGTGGCTGATACATTTTGCTGTACAGCAGAAACTAACACAACATTGTAAAGCAACTATACTCCAATAAAAAATTAATTAATTTAAAAAAAGACCTGCCAGAGACGTTTGACTTTGGATCTCTGACATCTGATGCTAAGGTGGTCATAGTCAAGTTCCAGAGTGGTCTGGGGCATTCGCAATATGGAACCTCTTTCTCTTGCTACTGGGACCATATTCAACTCCATGGGAGGAAGCAGGGGTAAGCTTAATTATTTATTCCTCTTTTTCTTCCTTTTCTTCATCATTCTTTCTTTTTCATCTTCATTGAGCCATGTAGTGATTGAGGATTTGGACTCTGGGTCCACATCACTTAATGGTTGTGTGACTTTAGGCCACTTAACCACTCTGCACCTCCATTCCCTCATCTTTAAAACTGAGATTATAATGACACCTAACTCAGAGGCTTGTTGTGATGAATGAATGAATGAGATAATTCATGAAAAGCACTTAGAACTGGGCTAGTTGCTTTACACACATGTTCTTAATCAATACCTAAAGTCTGAGGCACCTATATCCATTTAGGATCAAGTGGAGATAAAAAATAAAGTGATTCTGAGCTATTACATTCTGTCAGTGGGGAAAAGTAGTTGCATTTATCCACAATTCTTCGGGACTCAGCTATTGCATAAAAAAGGTGCAATTGTAATTACAGTTTCTATTTATGAAGCTTATAAGCATTGACCCATTTCTTTCATTAACTACTGCTCTTACCCTTAGGGCCAAGGCTCTCAAGGTAAAGATGCTTCTATATAACTTTGGGTGAAGATTAAATATTTAGGTTATACAACTCTAACAACAGAGACATGTTTTAGGCTGACCCACCAGTATATTAAGTGAAATGTTAAATGAGACCATAATCTAACCAAGGGCACCAATATCTCACCTCACCTGGTTCAGAATTTTGGGGCGAGGTTGGGTGAGCTTCCCCAGTGGCACAGTGTGAGGAGTGCTACCTGTGTCCTGATATTCAAGATGGTTAAGGACTACTGTTCCTACCACCCCCCTTTGTCACACTATGCTTATGCCTGTGTCTCAGTCCTTCTCTGCCCCCTGCATTGTTCTTCAGTGTCAGGGTCTTTTTAGTCCAGGCTTCAACTTCGGCTTCTGGGTTTAACTGCATCCAATCAAATCCACTTCACCTCCTAGTTTTCAACTTTTCTTCTCCCCTAGCTTGGTCTCAGAACCTTGTCTATTGATGTGTAGTTGTAGTAAACCATTGTGGAAACTACTGGTAACACAGGTCAACAATTTTGAAAGCTCTAGGCCTTTCTCTGTACTTACATACATTCTGCGTCCCATTTCCTGAACTCTCCCCAAGAGTGGATTTGATCCTTGAATCTGTGCTGAGGTCTCAATGTGTTTTTGTTTGGTTCATGTCAAGCAGTGTTTACATTTAGAAAATAGAATATCCATAAATTCTTCATCCTAAAGGACACATTGATACCATCTGATGAAAAGTGGGCTATCTTGTACATTGCAAAAGATTTCTCACTATCAACAAAGCTGTAAGGTCTAATAGAACATTGATTTTTAAACTTTTAAAAATTGTTAAAATTTTCCATTTGAACCATTAAAAAAATTATTTATTTTATTTTTGGCTGTGTTGGGTCTTTGTTGCTGCACAGGGCTTTCTCTAGTTGTGGCGAGCGGGGGCTATTCTTCGTTGCGGTGTGCGGGGGCTACTCTTCATTGCGGTGCGCGGGCTTCTCATTGCAGTGGCTTCTCTTGTTGTGGACCCCGGGCTCTAGGCACACAGGCTTCAGTAGTTGTGGCTCACAGGCTCTAGAGCGCAGGCTCAGTAGTTGCGGCACACGGGCTTAGTCAGTTGCTCCGTGACATGTGGGATCTTCCCAGACCAGGGCTCGAACCCGTGTCCCCTGCATTGGCAGGCGGATTCTTAACCACTGCGCCACCAGGGAAGCCCCATTTGAGCAATTTTTAAGTGCACCATTTAGTGAGTGACATTAAGTACATTCACACTGTTGTTAAACCATCACCACCATCCATTTCCAGAACTTTTTAATCTTCCCAAACTGAAACTCTGCATCCGTTAAACAGTATCTCCCAATTCCTCCTTCCCACCAGCCCCTGGCAACCACCATTTTACTTTCTGTCTTTATGAATTTGACTACTCTAGGTCCCTCATATAAGTGAAATCATATGGTATTTGTCCTTTTATGACTGGCTTATTCTACTTAGCATAATGTCTTCAAGCTTCCTCCATGTTGAAGCATGTGTCAGAATCTTCTTCCTTTTACAGACTGAGTAATATTCCATTGTTTGTATATATCACATTTTATTTATCCATTTATCATTAGCCATTTTGAATAATGTTGCTACAAACATGGATGTACAAATATCTGTTTGAGTTCCTGCTTTCAGTTCTTTTGGGTATATACCCAGAAGTGGAATTATTGGATCATATGGTAATTCTATGTTTAATTTTTTGAGGAACAACCATGCCATTTTCACAGCAGCTGCACCATTTTATATCCCCACCAACAGTACACAAGTGTTCCGGTTTCTCCACATCACTTGTTATTTTCTATTTCTATTTTTTTGTAATAGTCATCGTAATGGGTGTGAAGTAATATCTCATCGTGGTTTTGACTTGCATTTCCCTAATGATTAGTGGTGTTGAGCAGCTTTTCCCTGTGGTTATTGGCCATTTGGATATTTTCTCTGGGGGAATGTGCTATGATCAGTGGCTTATTTGCTCTCACAAATTCCTATAGCCTCTGGGGATTTTCCTGATACTTGGGGACATGAATTTGAAAATAACGTCTTTCTCTGGGACTGGAAGAGTTTTCTGTCATTTTCTTCAAGTCCTTTTCCCATTTTTAATTGGATTGTTTAAATTTTTGCTGTTGGATTTTTTAAAATATAAATAAATTTATTTATTTTTGGCTGCGTTGGGTCTTCGTTGCTGCCCGCGGGCTTTCTCTAGTTGGGGCGAGCGGGGGCTACTCTTGGTTGCGGTGCATGGGCTTCTCATTGCGGTGGCTTCTCTTGTTGTGGAGCGCCGGCTCTAGGTGCACGGGCTTCCGTAGTTGTGGCTTGCGGGCTCTAGAGCGCAGGCTCAGTAGTTGGGGCACATGGGCTTAGTTGTTCCGCGGCATGTGGGATCTTCCCAGACCAGGGCTCAAACCCGTGTCCCCTGCATCGGCAGGCGGATTCTTAACCACTGCGCCACCAGGGAAGCCCTGGATTATTAAACTTTTAAAAATTGTGGGACTCTGCGTTCAAATGAAGTATTTCAGGAAATCTCAATGCATAAAACAGATTAAAACAAAGGTGCCCCGGATAGTTGGGGAAGAGATGGAGCCTACCTACCTCTTCACTCTTTCTTTCCATGGCAGCTCCCGAGGGGGCTCCTTGATACCCCTAACGCTGCCTTTTAGCTCTTTGGGAAAACTACTGCCCATTGGCATTTAGAAAGAGATCCATGCCTTTAAGTATCTGAGGAGACACAGATATTCACAAAGAAAGACTCACGTCTATGTTTTACCAGCGTCAGATATTGACCATGACAAGAGAAATGTGGTGATTTTTTACTGGAGCGTGTTAGTATTGTTTTGTCACTTAGTTCCCAAAGACACACATAGCTATTGATCCTTCCACATATCAAGGGAAGCTCATAAATTATTGGGGAAGTGTCAACAAAAATGAAGAAAATGACAGAAAACTCTTCTCGACCCAGAGAAAGACATTATTTTCAAATTCATGTCCCCCAGGGTCAGGAACATCCCCAGAGGCAATAAGCATTTGTGAGAGCAAGTAAGCCACCCATCACATCGCTGTTTATCACAGTTGCTCAATTCTTGCTTCAGCCTTCAGACCTTGTTGAATCAGGAGAATTTTAAAAGTGAGTGTCTGTGGGCTTAAAGGGGTTTTTGAGTTTGAAAGTAAAGTTCTGAGAATAGTCCTGTGATACTGGAAGCTACCAGCTGGCCCTCAGCCAAGTGGTTAAGACTCGTCTCCCTTTTGAGGGTCCTACTCCCTGCTTTGGGTGACAACCTTCCAAGATGTTCATGTTGTCTGTGCAGGGTCCCCCCCACCCCTACCTCTCCCCCATTGGAATTCTCTATCCCCTGTCACCTTGAGAAGCAAAATGCCCTTCATATCCAGACCACTACTCTTTGTGAGGAAGTAGGAAGCCCATCAGTAGCACAGCACTTTTACTCGCCTTGACTTCTGAACAATTGAGAAATTTAAAGGAATCTGGAGATAGAGTCTAAAATATTAGCTTTAATATGGATAAGAGGTTAGAATGGAAGATGCAGCTTATAGCTACGAGCAAGTGGGCTTTCCAGTACTGTGCTCCTGCGTTAGAGAGACTTACCCCCTTGGTCACAGATCGTGCCGTAGCACCGCAGGACGCTGTTACAGGGTCAGGCCCCTCTCACTGTTTGGCAGAAATCGGAGCAGAACACAACTCCCCTGTAGTCTGCCATATCCCGGGCAGAGCTGTGCATGCACAGTGCCTTGTCCCAAGCTTTTCAACTACAAGCTCTTCTCTACAAGTATTGAAAGAAACATCCAGAGTGAGAAGAAGTGTCTCCCCTAGTAATCCTCCATTTATTTTTCTCTTAACTCACTGCGTTTAACCATCAAGCCATCTCCATGGAGGGAGGAAGTCAGCAGTTTATGAGGACAGTCCTCTCCCACCTTGAGGAGGCTACTTCCCCAATAGCAATTACTGGGACCGCTGATGGGCAGTATAGATGGTAGTGCACATTTCAGAAGGCTCTGAAATGTGTTCGAAGACTACATTAACTAAATCAATACCAAGATCATGCCATGCTCAAGGATGAAAATTTAGTCCCTATTCTATTTCCCTTTTCAAATGATGTCCAGCTACATTAAGTTGCCTAAGGGAGCATATCCAATAAGATCAAAGGACAGCGTTAATAATAGCAGCATGCTATACTAATGTGCAACAATAAGATGCCACTCATTTGAATATGATCTGCCATTATCACATTTCCAGGGGGGTGTTAAAGTCCAAAAATTAAACTCCCTTGTACTTTTCAGTTAAAGTCCAGAGAAATAAAAGTACACATTTCTTAAAATCCAAAGTTCAAAATAAAGTTTTCTTGTCCTCATGAGGGAAAGCGCAAAGAAATCAAAGACCAAAAGCTATCTCCTTAGCTTCTTAATCTGCTCAGTCTTAACTAGGAAAGTTCTCAAGGCCTGTGCAGAGCTGGGGGTTCTTTAGCAGATTTAGCATGTGCTATTTCTTACTGGACTGGGTGTGGTCACTTCAGGGCCCTAGCGTCTGTATTAGTTCAACGCCAAGTCTCTGATGTTTCACTTAGTTCAAAGAATTCATAGAACTGACGAGCCAGTCATATCACTGGCCCCATAATTCCCAGTTGGCAAACAAGCACACAGTAAACGGTCTGTGATAGTCACCTCATGGCTCACATTGATCCCTGCTTCCTAGAATTCACCCCTTGTGGAGTCCTTTTCCCTTGTGTGTGTGCTGGACTTTGCTTCTAACAAATAGAATATATCAGAGTGGTGGGGCGTCACTTCAGTAATTAGGTCACAAAGGGCTGTGACTTCCATCTTTGCAGCAGTCTCTCCCTCTCTTCACTTGCGTGAGTTGAAGAAGTCAGCTGTCCTGCTGTGAGCTGCCCTTGGAAGAAGCCATGTGGCAAGGAACTTGCCAGCAAGGTTGAGGCCCTCAGTCTTCGAGGAACTGAATTCTGGCAACAGCCCTGCGAGAGAACTTGGAAGTGGATCCTCCTCTACCTGAACCTTGAGGTGACCATAGCCATGCATAACACTTTGACTGCAGCCCTTGAAGGGCCTTGACATGGAAGGTCCAGGTAAGCTGCACCCAATTCCTGACCTACCGAAACTGAGATAATACATGTTCTCATTTTAAGCAACTAAGTTTGGGGATAGTTTGTTAGGTAGTGACAGACAACTGATACGTAGGCCAATCCCCTCGGGAAGTTATCCCAGGCAAAATTATATTGTCCATATCCAGTACTCAGAATTGCCAAAGTCTGTGGCAGAAACTCAATATTATCTGAAGGAAAAACGGTAGATGGAAGAAATCTTGGTTTTAGCCTTACCAGAGAGACCAGCCTATCCAAATATCTGGAGTCCATGGTCTGTGAACTTCAACTCAATTTGGAGAAGTTTCTCACCAAGGGGATAATTTTGGGTTTGTATATTTAATAGCCAATTGCATAATTATAGAAACCAGACTCTTGGCCCGATATAAACCTCAATAGACTGCCAAGTTCAAAATATCTTGTCTAAATACTGAAGTCCAAGACCTACAACCACGTGCCCTGGCTCTACCCAGGGATTCTCGTGTTATTGTAGTCTGCTAATTCTAGCTCTTGTCTATTTCTCCATGGTCTTGGTCCAATGCATCAGGTATTTGGCTTTGAGGAAGTCCAATGAATAGCACCTTGAATTCTGAACCAACAGATATTTGAGAAAAGGAGCAAGGCAGATGGGAAATGAAATTTGCCCCTTTATTCCCAAGTAAGCTGATATTAGAAAATGTAGCTTAGATCTGTGGATAAGTGAGCTTCCTAACACTGCATCCCAGAGGTATCCACCCAGAGGCAGCACGAGACCATTGCACTGCCCTTCCCCTCGCTGTGGATATTTACGTTCATGTAAAACTTTCTGCTTAGAGGAGCAGAGCAGGACACACACTCTCTGTTGAGAGCTTGAATTCCAAGAACGAGAGTAGGTAAAGGGGATGCGACAAACAGGACAGGCTTTTTCTGACCACTTAGGTGAGTCCCTCTTCCTGGAAAGAAATGAGGAGCTAGAGTCGTGGAAAGAAACATTGCGACTGAGGAAATGTGTTCTCTGCATATCCTAGTTGTCAAATAAGGCTGATTAAATCCCTACCATAGTGATAATGAGTGATTATCTTTCAGGGTTGTTCAGGGTTTTTCAGGGGCTAGTGTAAAGTAAGAAGGAATTATGTGATTCTTAGAGATGGGGAAAGCCAAGAGGGTTGGCTCTTGGCAAAATTGTTTAGTTGATTATGTAATTTTATGTCCAGAAGTCCTTTCAGAACCTGCTCAACCCCTAAACACCAGAAGCCAGGACCTCCTTCAGACCTACATGCCACTGGTCATACCCAAATGCTCTGGCTCTACCAAGATAAGGCCCCCTTCCTGGTAAACTAATATACGCATACTCCTCTTTGGGGGCAATAACTTTTAAGCAGCACCTCTGTGTTTTACTCCAAAGGAATGAATTTTGATGCTATATGGCCAGCTGATGAGGAATTATAAACATAGCTACCTCCTAATGAGGCTGGCCCTGGTTTGTACTTAAAATTTTCTGAATTAATTGTCCTATTGCCCCACGTAGTACCTTTGACTTCTAACGCAGACCTCAGGCAGGATCCATGGGAAATCCAATCTTCTTGGGAAAACCATTTCTTGTTTGAAAGGCTTATACTACCGCACAGCCAAGAGGATTCAGATTTGGGTTCTTTGCGAAATTCCCAAGGATGACAAACCCTCCTGGAAGAGATTATAAATTGAGGAATAGGGTGGCATTCTGCATTGTTAATTTCACTTGGATGAACGTATGACACAGCCCTTTTGTCTTTGCCAATGTCTGAGTGAAATGTAAAAACCCACAGCAGCCAGCTACCCTAGCCAGGATCTTCTGCCCCTCTGGAAAAGATCAACTTACATCTAAAAGATTTGATCACACCGTATGGGCCACCAGGGTGTTCAGAAATAACCATGGCAGATCAAATATTCTCAGGAAGAGAAGGTTCTGACTGATTTTGTTGTGTTCAGCCTTTTTATGTTTATCAATTCTGAGAAGCATAGAAGTATTTTTGCACATTTCTGACGACACCTGTGCTCCCCTTCTCATGCATTATTTCTTAACAAATCCGTTTGACTACAACACAACACAACACTTACCCTTGGCCCCATGTGACAGAACATTATGATCTTTTACACAGCTTACTTGGTGTTTAAAAATATTTGCTTTATGTATGTGTTTGCCTTGGGGGTAGAGCACTAGGATGTAGGGAGTCAGGGAGCTAGGGAGGTTGGAATAACAAAGGCTTGTTTGGTTTTGTTCGCTTGTTTTTTTTCAAAATAACATTTCAAACAGCTTGGCTTGAAAGTCAATTTCTGGAATACCTAGCGAAACCGAAACCCATTCTTCGCTCTTTTTCTCTTAGATTTGGAGGCAAACAAACACCCCAGTCAGGTCTGCATTTATACCAGATAGAATAAAGGGCTGCCTACAGAATGTGGGTGTACCCAAAATAAAACTGACCCCCAAATCTCTTTCTTTGGAGTACAGCACTTTTGTTTTCGTTGTTCTTTGGCACGAGTATTTCAAATATCTCATTAAAATGCATATATGTTATCATTAGCAGGTTGGGAGGTGATTTGACAGATCAAGCAGACAAGGTCTTGAGGAGAAAGTAAGGGTTGTGTTTTGAGAAGCAGCGACAAGGGAATGTTCTGGAAACTATAATTAGTACTACTTCCCCCACCACACCGTCATCATTTATTGGATGACTAGGCTGTGCCTGGTGTTTTACAGACATTACTTTGTTTCCTACAACAGCCCAGTGAAATGGATGCCACTATGATTTCAATTTTTCAGTAGAGGAAACTGAGGCTCCGATAAACTCAAAGTAATTTGCACGGTGCTTCTCAGATAGAAGGTGTGAATTCAGGGTTTTAACTCAAGTCAAGCAGGAGGCAAGTACTGCCATGGGAGACAATCTGGAACGTTTTGCTCAGGTATGACTCAGCTTCTAGTCATGGGTGGGAAGAACACGAACAAGCTGAAGAACTCATATGCTATGAGCTTCACTAATTTTTTATGAGGGGACGGTGGGCTCAGGATTAACAGATCCCAACTTGGGTTGGGCACCTATACTAGGAAACCTTATCAATTGTGGGAAAACGCAAGTATGATGATGCAAATTCAGAATTTCACTGTAAAGGTCTTAAATCCAAGCTGTAGCAGTTCCCTACTTTGTAATAAATGAATGTAGATTGCTTGCTAGTCGTGCACAATTAGGGGCAAGCCACTTTACCTCTTAACTCTTAGGTTTTTCATCTGTAAAATGGAATGAATAAGCCCCTGTAGAATTGTTGAAACTATCAACGTGTGAGAAAGTGTTTTGCAAAGTGTTTTGTGTGGGATGATGCACAGATACAGAGATGACAACAGATGGATCATAATAGAAACCTCATTTCCTCATCAGAGATATAGTTGGTTGTGAGTGACAATGAGGACCAAGGAGGAAAGGGAGACTAGTGGCTCTCACAGCTCTCCTTGCTCTGTTTGGTTTCTGCAAGCCTCTTTGGCCTGTCAAGTGCCGGCACTCACTCATGTCGACAGACTTGAGTTTAGTTTCTGATGGATGCTTTGTTCCTCTGGAACATGCAGGTATTATGAGTGGTTAATGAAACTGTAACAACATTATGGTTTGAATGAAGATCGTTTATATTACTCTCTGACACTAGAAGATGGAGGATTTCAGGGTCCTGTGTACCAGAGATGGGGAGAAAGTATGGCTGATGCTTTTAAGCTGGGGGGTCGAAGAGAAATGTTTCCAACAGTCCAACAACTCTATAGAGTATGTTTGTTTAGTTTCTGCATTGTGTTCCGAGAACATTCTATTCTCAGTGCTGTCTCTGGGAAAATTTGGGAAGTCATTGAGTTTGTCTTTGGCAACTCTAGCCTTTTAATAATAACATATGTCATTTATTGAGCACTTACCATGTGCTGAGAATTGTGTTAAATGCTTGACAAAGGCTTTATCTAATCACATTTAATCCTTGTCACATGTTTTGGGCTGTTTTCTTTACAGTGTTTCCTATGTGTCCTACTCTATACTGTATACTTCCTGTACTTTACCTTATTTAATCTCCACAGTAAACTTATCAGGTAGATACTACTGTTATTTCTCTTTTATAGAAGAGGAAACTAAGACCCAATGGAATGAAATTATTTGCTAAAGAACATACACACAGAAATTAGTAGAACTGAAATTTAAAACCTGGCTTTCAAGGAAAGTCTTGAGTCCTGTTCACACTAGGATGCAGTGTTGGGTTTAGGAAGATGGGGAGGAGAGAGAAATGTCTGGTTCGGGTGGAATATTTTTCATCTGATCATTCATTCAACTCGTTTTTTCAAGTCATTCAGGTCAAAATTTTTGGAGGCATCCTTGACGTTTGCAACCATAACCATTCTATTGGCCAATCCTTCAAAATATAGTACATCTGACCTTTGAACAGTGTGTGTTTTAACTGCGTGGGTCCACTTACATGCAAATATTTTTCAATAGTAAATATGACAGTACTACACGATCCATGGTTGGTTGAAGCCACAGATGCAGAACCTTGGATTCAGAGGAACTGTGGGTTCAGAAGGTGGACTATAAGTTATACTCAGATTTTTGTCAGCACAGAGGGTCGACACCCCTAACTCTCATGTTGTTCAAGGGTGGCCTGTATATCCATAAGCCAACCACTCCTCCCCACCTCCACTGCCACCACCTTAGTCCAGGCCACCATCATCTTTCATTTGGAAGACTGCAACATCTCCCTTCTTTTGCCTTTGCCCTTTATGGCAGACACTAATAGCTTTTCGTTAAAACCCATTTGACTCTTCCTATATAGCCAAAGAAATACAGCTGAATGCACAGCTGTCCTGCTGGACCACATAACCCAATGTTGCTTGCAGTTAGCTGTGGGTATGTGACAAAATTCTTATCAATGGAATGTTAGCAGAAGTGACATGTGCCGTTTCTGAGTCAGGGGCTTGTGACATTTGGGCTTGCCTCCTCTAAACCCTCATCCTCTTTTTCTGTCTGCTGGAAGCTGGATATCTGACAATCTGGCTTTGACCTTGCAGACTATGACAAGGCCCTAGTTGATGGCAGAGCAACAACTTGGAAAGGATCCGGGCCTATGAATTACCATGAGCAATAGACTTGTCCTATGGATCTGAAGTATTCACATTAAAGCTATTCTGAGAGAAACAAATTCCTTTGTTCTTTAAGCTACCATAAGGTTGAGTCTTTTTGATACAGCAGCCTAGCGTTACCCTAGGTAATACACCCCTACAGTCTGTCCTCTACACAGCAACCAGAGTAAACTGTATAGTAACATAAATCATACCATGGTGCTTCTCTGAGTAAAACTCTCCAGTGGATCCCTATTTCTCAGAGTGTAAAAGCCAACATCCTTAGAATGGGCTGCAAAGCCCAACAGGACTTGTCCATACTCCCACACCTGTATTACCTCTCTGACTCTTATCCAATCATTTTCCCACCATCCCATTCACTGGCCTCTTTTCTATTTTTGAACAGGTCAGCCACTCTCCCACCACAGGGTCTTTGCCCATAATGTCCCTTCTGCCTGGAAAACTCTTCCCCAGATATCTGCCTGGCTCATTCCCTCACTTCATTAAAATCTTGTCTCACGCATCACCTTTCTAGAGAGGCCTTTCTGGACCACCCGCTCTGAGATAGCACCCCCATCGCCTAGCCCTGGCTTTAGTTTTCTTCATAGCACTGCTCACCAGTTGACATATGTGTTTGTTTATTTTCTGTCTCCTCCATTTAGAATGTGCACTCCATGAAAGCAGGGAATTTTGGTCATGGCTATATCCCCAGTGCCTAAAACGATGCCTAGCACATACTAGGGGCTCAATAAATTGGTGAATGAATGATTTTATTCGTTGATCTTCCAACATCCACTAAGTCACCTGAGGTGCCTGTTAAAATGCTGACTCCAGGGGCCATAGTCATTTGGATTTTGATTCAGCTGATCTGTGGTGGGTCCCAGGAATTTGGTTTTTGACCCATATACCCACCCCCTATAATTCTGGTACACATGGTAAGGTGACACCTCTTAGAGAAACACTGCACTGGATTGTAAGCCCCACGAGGACTTTCTCAATAGTGTATCCATAAGGCCTTGCAGAGTGCCTCACACATAGTAAGTGTTCAACAAATATTTTTTAATGGATCAGTGAACAAATATTTATTGCAGTTTCTTAGGTGCCAGGCACTCTGCTAGATGCTGAGACTAATCCAGTGGGAGCACCTTAATCCTTAAATTTATGTACCCAACAGTCCAAGTTCCTGAGACCTGAGAGTCCACTCAGCACTGTTACAGTGTTGACTAAGCTGTTCTTTAAGGCAGCACTTTTCCAGTTTCATGCTCACACAGATCACTTGGGTATCTTGTTAAAAGACAAATTCTGACTTAGTGAGCTTGGGATGAGCCTGGGATTCTGCATTGCTTACAAACTCCCAGGTGACGCTGATACTACTTGTCCATCAACCACACTTTGCGTAGTAGCAAGGCCTTAAGCTGAAACAGGGTAGTGGGCAGAGCTAGGCAGGCGATTGCTGTTTACTTGGGGCTACTTGCTTCTCAGCTGCAGAGAAACTTCCGTGTCTAGAGCCCAATGGTAGCTGCTTAATTTTCAAGCTCTACCAACAACTATACATGTTTTAATTTAAAAAGACCCCAAATCAATTAAGATCGACATCTCTGCAACTATGAAATTCATGGATGTAAATTGTGTTGCTGTTTTTCTGAGGGGGATGGACTAATGTTCCTGTCTTTGTTTAATGAAAAAGTGAGACAAGGGAGGATTTTGAGGTGACAGACAGATGTCTGAAAGTGCTATAAAGAACTTGGATGACATAATTTTTGTTTGGTGGATGTATTAGTCTTTTACTCTACCACAGACTGGGTGGCTTAGACAACAGACATTTATTTCTCACGGATCTGGAGGCTGTGAGGTCCAAGATGAAGGTGTCAGTAATGTAGGCTTCATTCTGAGGCCCTTCTCTTGGCTTGTAGATGGCAGCCTTCTTGCTGTGTGCTCACATGACTTCTTTGTGTGTGTGTTTGTGAGAGAGTCCTAGCTCTCTTATGTCTCTTCTTATAAAGACACTAATCCTATCTGATCAGGGCCCCACTCTTACGCCTCATTTAACCTTGATTACTTCCTTGAAGGGTCCATCTCCAAATATAGCCACACTGGGGGGCTAAGGGCTTCAACATATGAATTTTGGGAGTTCACAGGCATTTATTTACTTCATAACAGTGAACAAGACCTAGAAACAGTACATCTCTTAATTGAGGCCATCTGTGTGGGATAGTTCGGTGGCCTTTCGAGAATCCTAAAATTTCCATCGTTGCTTGATTCTTTTGCCTCAATGTGTTTAGATTCCAGAAGTTTCCCCATGACAAATGAAATGCTTCAGAATTAGGAAAACAGTAACTACTTAATCATCATGAACTTCTAGGCTTTTAACTCTAGGGCTCCTTATTTAGGCTTCAGGGGATCTCTGAATTCCCCCAAATCTAATGAAATATTTATGTACATATATATGTATTGTTTGTGATTTTTTCCCCCTAGGGAGAGAGTCCATAGCTTATATAGAATTCTCAGGTGGATTTTGTGATTTCCCCAAAGGTTAAGTATGAGGATAACGGAGCTTAGGATAGGGGACTTTGAATGGTGGGGGAGAAATGTACAACACTTTATTGCAGTTTGTTTTGTTTTGTTTAGTTTTATGTGTCTCTTTCTCTCCATTATCTTTTGTCTTCCTTGAGAGAAAGTCATACTCATCTGTGTATCCCTGATGCCCAGCACGGTGTCTAGCACAGAAAAATTATTCAACACATGGTTTTGAAATCAGGAATGACGCTTGCTGCTAGGGTAAGGTGGGAGCTCAAGGCAGTGGGGGCATTGAAATACAGGGCTCTGGGTACCTAGGTCCCCGCCTAGGTGGGCATGGACAGAGAACACAGAGGTACAAGAGTATCCAGAGGAAACTTGAGTTAATTAATGCTTATTACAGGGCTCAACTTCATATACACATATTCTTTTGGGGGGGTGTCATCCTCAGTAGAAGGTAAAATCCAAGTCTAACATCTCAGCTCGTCTTGTTTCCTAGTTAAGATGTGCTGTTTGATCAATAAAAATGAATAATTTAAATTCAATATCCCTCTGTCACTATCAATAATACTTTTGTGAGTGATGTAGTACTATGGTAATGCAATTTGTTAGTCGCTGCCACACTTTCACATGACAGTCTGCTGAAGTTGTAAACTTAATTTACTCTAGGCATTTGACATAAGTAACATTGATGGGTTTTATCTTTAAAAGTATCGATTTCCCCCCGCCCCAGAATATCTCCTCTGTGTTTGTGTTTATTGAATAAATAGGCACCTGTCTGGTTAAGGAAAGCTTTTTTAAGCTAAGGAAGCTTCCCACTTGGTTTTACGCATACCTTTGTTGAACAACTTCGACTCAGAACCTCCGAGTTGGGAGAGACTTACCATGTTGTGTTGTCTTGTTTGCCCACTTCCAGGGACAGCTTTTTATCATCTAGGGCACGGACTCCACTGCTGGATAGCTCTCACAGAAAGTTCTCCACAGTGGAGACAAAACCCACTGTTCTGCAACTTCAACCCCTTATTAACTTTCCTGAGTGATACATTGTAAATCTATCCATCAACTGCTTGCCAGTCCTTTCATGTATTTGAAGGCTGTTTGCATGTACATCCAAGATTTTTCTTGTCCACGTTAAACTTTCCTAGTACTTTCAATTCCTTTCCATTCAACAAGGTTTCTAGATCTCCTTACCCATATCATACTAAAAAGCTGAGAAAATATTTACCAGCAATCCGATAAGTGGTTAATAACTAAAATATATAAGGCACTCACACAACTCAATAGCAAAAAAAATGAACATTTTCATGTTGATATTTATTATCAGGATATTGATTTATAGTATTAGTAACAGTGCCATGGAATTCTACTGTATATGGTCAGATAATGTCTTTATATTGTGCTGTACATGTAGTGTGATGTTTGGTGGTTTCCTCACTAATACTCGTTGTCTCTTGTCTTTTGGTAATAGCCATTCTAACAGGTGTGAGGTAATATCCCATTGTGATTTTGATTTGCATTTTCCTGATTAATCATGTTGAGCATCTTCTCATGTGGTTTCCTCTTGATAGGAGGTAAAGAAAGCTTAGCTTTCTGTTGCCTTGTGAGCAACTATCTTTGCTTAAATTGAGTCAATACAAGTTGCACTATGCCAAAGAAGGAAAGTAAACAAATATTAGGCCTCATTTGGTTTTACTTTCCTTTTTGAACATGCTGGGTCACAAATAGGAAGAGTATATGAACAAAGAAAGTATAATTGTTTGATAATTCATTGAATATATTAAAAAGAACTCATATATAAAGAGAATATTTTTGAAGAAAATGTCTTTATGAAGAATATATTCTTTTATACATTTTAAGTATAGTTAATATATTTTTGAACATATCCTTGAATATACTTTTGAGTATGTTCTTGAATAAATTCTTAATATAGTCTTCAATAGCTCCTTGAATATAGTGACTATATTTTAAATATGTTCTTAAATATATCTTTGGATGCATTCTTGACTATGCTCCTTTTTTTTCTTTAACGTCTTTATTGGAATATAATTGCTTTACAATGGTGTGTTAGTTTCTGCTTTATAACAAAGTGAATCAGTTATACATATACATATGTTCCCATATCTCTTCCCTCTTGCATCTCCCTCCCTCCCACCCTCCCTATCCCAGCCCTCTAGGTGGTCACAAAGCACCGAGCTGATCTCCCTGTGCTATGCGGCTGCTTCCCACTAGCTATCTATTTTACATTTGGTAGTGTATATATGTCCATGCCGCTCTCTCCCTTTGTCACAGCTTACCCTTCCCCCTCCCCGTATCCTCAAGTCCATTCTCTAGTAGGTCTGTGTCTTCATTCCCGTCTTACCCCTAGGTTCTTCATGACCTTTTTTTCTTTCTTTCCTTAGATTCCATATATATGTGTTAGCATACGGTATTTGTTTTTCTCTTTCTGACTTACTTCACTCTGTATGACAGACTCTAGGTCCATCCAACTCACTACAAATAGCTCAATTTCGTTTCTTTTTATGGCTGAGTAATATTCCATTGTATATATGTGCCACATCTTCTTTATCCATTCATCCGATGATGGACACTCCTGGCTATTGTAAATGGAGCTGCAATGAACATTTTGGTACATGACTCTTTTTTTTTTATTCCCTCCCTCCCTCCCTCTCTTTCTTTCTTTCTTTTTGTTAATTCTTTCTTTTTATGGTGTTGATCCTGCTTTGCCTGCCTCAATTATTGTATTTCTCATTTTACACAGCTAGCAAGTGGCAGGCTGTACTCAGGGCTTCTGAATCCAAAAGTCGGGAATCTGTGTTACGTCAGTTTAGCTTCCAATATTTATTCCAGTTATAAACAACTTTAACTGTAATGTATAATATTAATATTCTAGTTAAATTCCTCTGAAGAAATAATTTAGAATATTTAAAAACATTTTTGATCAGATATTTGATTACATGAAAGTTGATTTTAGATATACTCTTTAATAATAATTATATAAAAAGACAAATGTGGACTTTTCTCATTTAACAGATAATACACACTGTTTAACTGGGTAAGAAAAAATAGGATATATTAACAGAACTGTTAAAATTAGATATACATCTAGTACTTTAAAAATATGGATCTGGGGCTTCCCCGGTGGCGCAGTGGTTGAGAGTCCACCTGCCGATGCAGGGGACACGGGTTCGTGCCCCGGTCCGGGAAGATCCCACATGCTGCGGAGCTGCTGGGCCCGTGAGCCATGGCTGCTGAGCCTGCACGTCTGGAGCCTGTGCTCCGCAATGGGAGAGGCCACAATAGTGAGAGGCCCGTGTACCACACACACACACACAAAAAAACATATGGATCTGATGAAACAGATAATGAGGCATATTTTCATTTTAACCAGTGGTTCTTAATATAATTGTCTAGTATAGGTAAATAATACGCAATATATGTCTAAGAAGGGGACACGTTGAAACTGTCTAATGTTAGAGCTTTCAGCTGAGTGAGGAAAACGACTGTATGTAAGTCAAGGGCGCACTAGAGACTTCTCCTAGCACCTAAACATGCTCTCTTTATAATTATTCGGAGGCTTTCAACTGTGTGTGTGTGTGTGTATGTGTCTGTCTCTGTCTGTCTGTCGTTTTCCAGCTTAACTGAGATATAATTGACATATAACATTGTTTAAGGTGTAAAACGTGTTGATTTGATACACTTATATATTGCAGTATGATCACCACCATAGTGCTAGCTAACACCTCCATCACAACACATAATTACCATTTCTTGTTTGTGGTGAGCACATTAAGATCTACTTTCTTAACACTTTCAAGTATATCATACAGTATTGTTAACTCCATTCACAGTGCTGTGTATTATATCCGTAGAACTTATTCATCTTCCAACTGGAAGTTTGTACACTTGACCAGCATCTCCCCATTTCCCCACCCATCAGCCCCTGGTAACACCTGACCTACTCTCTGTTTCTACGAGTTCAGCTTTTTTAGATTCCCCGTGTAAGCATATCATACAGTATTTGTCTCTCTCTGTCTGACTTATTTCACTTACCATAATGCCCTCATAGTCCATCCATGTCATAATGGCAGGATTTCCTTCTTTCTTATGGCTTCTAATGGTTCCATTGTATGCATGTATCACTCCTGCTTTATCCATTTATCTGTTCTTTTTTTTAAATTTAATTTTTATTTTTTATACAGCAGGTTCTTATTAGTTACTTATTTTTTTACATCTTCATTGGAGTATAATTGCTTTACAATGGTGTGTTAGTTTCTGCTTTATAACAAAGTGAATCAGTTATACATATACATATGTTACCATATCTCTTCCTTCTTGCATCTCCCTCCCTCTCACCCTCCCTATCTCACCCAGTAGTGGGATTGCTGGGTCGTATGGTAGTTCTATTTGTAGTTTTTTAAGGAACCTCCATACTGTTTTCCATAGTGGCTGTATCAATGTACATTCCCACCAGCAGTGCAAGAGTGTTCCCTTTTCTCCACACCCTCTCCAGCATTTATTGTTTCTAGATTTTTTGATGATGGCCACTCTGACCGGTGTGAGATGGTATCGCATTGTAGTTTTGATTTGCATTTCTCTAATGATTAATGATGTTGAGCATTCTTTCAAGTTTTTGTTGGCAATGTGTATATCTTCTTTGGAGAAATGTCTATTTAGGTCTTCTGCCCATTTTTGGATTGGGTTATTTGTTTTTTTGTTATTGAGCTGCATGAGCTGCTTGTAAATTTTGGAGATTAATCCTTTATCTGTTGCTTCATTTGCAAATATTTTCTCCCCTTCTGAGGGTTGTCTTTTCATCTTGGTTATGGTTTCCTTTGCTGTGCAAAAGCTTTTAAGTTTCATTAGGTCCCATTTGTTTATTTTTGCTTTTATTTCCATTTCTCTAGGAGGTGGGTCAGGAAGGATCTTGCTGTGATTTATGTCATAGAGTGTTCTGCCTATGTTTTCCTCTAAGAGTTTGATAGTTTCTGGCCTTATATTTAGATCCTTAATCCATTTTGAGCTTATTTTTGTGTATGGTGTTAGGGAGTGTTCTAATCTCATATTTTTACATGTACCTGTCCAGTTTTCCCAGCACCACTTATTGAACAGGCTGTCTTTACTCCACTGTATATTCTTGCCTCCTTTATCAAAGATAAGGTGACCATATGTGCGTGGGTTTATCTCTGGGCTTTCTATCCTGTTCCATTGATCTATATTCCTGTTTTTGTGCCAGTACCATACTGTCTTGATTACTGTAGCTTTGTAGTATAGTCTGAAGTCAAGGAGCCTGATTCCTCCAGCTCCATTTTTCGTTCTCAAGATTGCTTTGGCTATTCGGCGTCTTATGTGTTTCCATACAAATTGTGAAATTTTTTGTTCTAGTTCTGTGAAAAATGCCAGTGGTAGTTTGATAGGGATTGCATTGTATCTGTAGATTGCTTTGGGTAGTAGAGTCATTTTCACAATGTTGATTCTTGCACTCCAAGAACATGGTATATCTCTCCATCTATTTGTATCATCTTTAATTTCTTTCATCAGTGTCTTATAATTTTCTGCATACAGGTCTTTTGTCTCCTTTCCTAGGTTTATTCCTAGATATTTTATTCTTTTTGTTGCAGTAGGAAATGGGAGTGTTTTCTTAATTTCATTTTCAGATTTTTCATCATTAGTGTATAGGAATGCCAGAGATTTCTGTGCCTTAATTTTGTATCCTGCCACTTTACCAAATCCATTGATTAGCTCTAGTAGTTTTCTGGTAGCAGCTTTGGGATTCTCTATGTAGAGTATCATGTCATCTGCAAACAGTGACAGCTTTACTTCTTCTTTTCCAATTTGGATTCCTTTTATTTCTTTTTCTTCTCTGATTGCTGTGGCTAAAACTTCCAAAACTACGTTGAATAAGAGTGGTAAGAGTGGGCAACCTTGTCTTGTTCCTGATCTATAGTGGAAATGCTTTCAGATTTTCAGCATTGAGGACGATGTTGGCTGTGCGTTTGTAATATATGGCCTTTATTATGTTGAGGAAAGTTCCCTCTGTGCCTACTTTCTGCAGGGTTTTTATCATAAATGGGTGTTGAATTTTGTCAAAAGCTTTCTCTGCATCTATTGAGATGATCATATGTTTTTTCTCCTTCAATTTGTTAATATGGTGTATCACGTTGATTGATTTGTGTATACTGAAGATTCCTTGCATTCCTGGAATAAACCCCACTTGATCATGGTGTATGATCCTTTTAATGTGCTGTTGGATTCTGTTTGCCAGTATTTTGTTGAGGATTTTTGCATCTATGTTCATCAGTGATATTGGCCTGTAGTTTTCTTTCTTTGTGACATCTTTGTCTGGTTTTGGTTTCAGGGGGATGGTGGCTTCGTAGAATGAGTTTGGGAGTGTTCCTCCCTCTGCTATATTTTGGAAGAGTTTGAGAAGTATAGGTGTTAGCTCTTCTCTAAATGTTTGATAGAATTCGCCTGTGAAGCCATCTGGTCCTGGGCTTTTGTTTGTTGGAAGATCTTTAATCACAGTCTCAATTTCAGTGCTTGTGATTGGCCTGTTCATATTTTCTATTTCTGCCTGGTTCAGTCTTGGCAGGTTGTGCATTTCTAAGAATTTGTCCATTTCTTCCAGGTTGTCCATTTTATTGGCATAGAGGTGCTTGTAGTAATCTCTCATGAGCTTTTGTATTTCTGCAGTGTCAGTTGTTACTCCTCCTTTTTCATTTCTAATTCTATTGATTTGACTCTTCTCCCTTTTTTTCTTGATGAGTCTGGCTAATGGTTTATCAATTTTGTTTATCTTCTCAAAGAACCATTTTTTAGTTTTATTGATCTTTGCTATCGTTTCTTTCATTTCTTTTCCATTTATTTCTGATCTGATCTTTATGATTTCTTTCATTCTGCTAACTTTGGGGTTTTTTTGTTCTTCCTTCTCTAATTGCTTTAGGTGCAAGGTTAGGTTGTTTATTCGAGGTGTTTCCTGTTTCTTAAAGTAGGATCATATTGCTATAAACTTCCCTCTTAGAACTGCTTTTGCTGTGTCCCATACATTGTGGGTCGTCATGTCTCTGTTGTCATTTGTTTCTAGATATTTTTTGATTTCCTCTTTCATTTCTTCAGTGATCACTTCGTTATTAAGTAGTGTATTGTTTAGCCTCCATGTGTTTGTATTTTTTACAGATCTTTTCCTGTAATTGATATCTAGTCTCATAGCATTGTGGTCAGAAAAGATACTTGATACAATTTCAATTTTCTTAAATTTACCAGGGCTTGATTTGCGACCGAAGATATGATCTATCCTGGTGAATGTTCCATGAGCACTTGAGAAAAATGTGTATTCTGTTGTTTTTGGATGGAATGTCCTATAAATATCAATTAAGTCCATCTTGTTTAATGTATCATTTAAAGCTTGTGTTTCCTTATTTATTTTCATTTTGGATGATCTGTCCATTGGTGAAAGTGGGGTGTTAAAGTCCCCTAGTATGGATGTGTTACTGTCCATTTCCCCTTGTATGGCTGTTAGTATTTGCCTTATGTATTGAGGTGCTCCTATGTTGGGTGTATAAACATTTACAATTGTTATATCTTCTTCTTGGATCGATCCCTTGATCATTGTTTAGTGTGTTTCTTTGTCTCTTGTAATAGTCTTTATTTTAAAGTCTATTTTGTCTGATATGAGAATTGTGACTCCAGCTTTCTTTTGGTTTCCATTTGCATGGAATATCTTTTTCCATCCCCTTACTTTCAGTCTGTATGTGTCTCTAGGTCTGAAGTGGGTCTCTTGTATACAGCATATATATGGGTCTTGTTTTTGTATCCATTCAGCCGGTCTGTGTCTTTTGGTGGGAGCATTTAATCCACTTACATTTAAGGTAATTATTGATATGTATGTTCCTATTCCCATTTTCTTAATTGTTTTGTGTTTGTTATTGTAGGTCTTTTCCTTCTCTTGTGTTTCTTGCCTAGAGAAGTTCCTTTAGCATTTGTTGTAAAGCTGGTTTGGTGGTGCTGAACTCTCTCAGCTTTTGCTTGTCTGTAAAGATTTTAATTTCTCCGTCAAATCTGAATGAGATCCTTGCGGGGCAGAGTGATCTTGGTTGTAGGTTTTTCTCCTTCATCACTTTAAATATGTCCTGCCACTCCCTTCTGGCTTGCAGAGTTTCTGCTGAAAGATCAGCTGTTAACCTTATGGGGATTCCCTTGTGTGTTATTTGTTGTTTTTCCCTTGCTGCTTTTAATATGTTTTCTTTGTATTAATTTTTGACAGTTTGATTAATATGTGTCTTGGCGTGTTTGTCCTTGGATTTAACCTGTATGGGACTCTCTGTGCTTCCTCGACTTGATTAACTATTTCCTTTCCCATATTAGGGAAGTTTTCAACTATAATCTCTTCAAATATTTTCTCAGTCCCTTTTTTTTTCTCTTCTTCTTCTGGAACCCCTATAATTCGAATGTTGGTGCATTTAATCTTGTTCCAGAGGTCTCTGAGACTGTCCTCAGTTCTTTTCATTGTTTATTCTTTTTTCTGCACTGTGGTGGTTATTTCCACTATTTTATATTCTAGTATTTTATCTGTTCTTCTGCCTCAGTTATTCTGCTATGATTTCTTCTGGAGAATTTTTAATTTCATTTATTGTGTTGTTCATCATTGTTTATTCGCTCTTTAGTTATTCTAGGTCCTTGTTAAATGTTTCTTGCATTTTCTCTATTCTATTTCCAAGATTTTGGATCATCTTTCCTCTCATTACTGTGAATTCTTTTTCAGGGAGACTGCCTATTTCCTCTTCATTTGTTAGGTCTGGTGGGTTTTTACCTTGCTCCTTCATCTGCTCTGCGTTTTTCTGTCTTCTCATTTTGCTTACCTTACTGTGTTTGGGGTCTCCTTTTTGCAGGCTGCAGGTTCGTAGTTCCCGTTGTTTTTGGTGTCTGTCCCCAGTGGCTAAAGTCGGTTCAGTGAGTTGTGTAGGCTTCCTGGTGGAAGGGACTAGTGCCTGTGTTCTGGTGGATGTGGCTGGATCTTGTCTTTCTGGTGGGCAGGTCCACATCTGGTGGTGTGTTTTGGGGGTGTCTGTGGCCTTATTATGATTTTAGGCAGCCTCTCTGCTAATGAGTGGAGTTGTGTTCCTGTCTTGCTAGTTGTTTGGCATAGGGTGTCCTGCACTGTAGCTTGCTGGTCGTTGCATGAAGCTGGGTGTTATTGTTGAGATGGAGATCTCTGGGAGATTTTCGCCGTTTGATATTACGTGGAGCTGGGAGGTGTCTTGTGGACCAGTGTCCTGAAGTTGGCTCTCCCACCTCAGAGTCACAGCACTGACTCCTGGCTGCAGCACCAAGAGCCTTTCATCCACATGGCTCAGAATAAAAGGGAGAAAAAGTAGAAAGAAAGAAAGAAAGAGGATAAAATAAAATAAAGTTATTAAAATAAAAAATAATTATTAAGAAAAAAAATTTTTTACATAAAAAAAGAAAAAAAAACAGACAGACAGAACCCCAGGACAAATGGTGAAAGCAAAGCTATACAGTCAGAATGTCACACAGAAGCATACACATACACACTCACAGAAAGAGGAAAAGGGGAAAATATATCTTGCTCTCAAAGTCCACCTCCTCAGTTTGGGATGATTCGTTGTCTATTCATTTATTCCACAGATGCAGGGTACATCCAGTTGATTGTGGAGATTTAACCCACTGTTCCCGAGGCTGCTGGGAGGGATTTCCCTTTCTCTTCTTTGTTCTCACAGCTCCTGGGGTTCAGCTTTGCATTTGGCCCCGCCTCTGCGTGTAGGTCGCCTGAGGAAGTCTGTTCTTCACTCAGACAAGATGGGGTTAAAGGATCCGCTGATTCGGGGGCTCTGGCTCACTCAGGCCGCAGGGAAGGAGGGGTTTGGATGTGGGGCGAGCCTGCAGCGACAGAGGCCAGCGTGACATTGCAGCAGCCTGAGCTGTGGCGTGCGTTCTCCAGGGGAAGTTGTCCCTGGATCCCGGGACCCTGGCAGTGGCAGGCTGCACAGGCTCCTGGGAGAGGAGGTGTGGATGGTGACCTGTGCTTGCACACAGGCTTCTTCGTGGCGGCAGCAGCAGCCTTAGCGTCTCATGCCCGTCTCTGGGGTCCATGCTGATAGCCGCGGCTCTCGCCCGTCTCTGGAGCTCGTTTAAGCAGCGTTCTTAATCCCCTCTCCTTGCGCACCAGGAAACAAAGAGGGAAGAAAAAGTCTCTCGCCTCTTCGGCAGGTGCAGACTTTTTCCCGGACTCCCTCCCGGCTAGCCGTGGTGCACTAACCCCCTGCAGGCTGTGTTCGCGCCGCCAACCCCAGTCCTCTCCCTGGGATCTTACCTCCAAAGCCCGAGCCTCAGCTCCCAGCCCCGCCCGCCCCGGCGGGTGAGCAGACAAGCCTCTCGGGCTGGTGAGTGCCGGTCTGCACTGATCCTCTGTGTGGGAATCTCTCCGCTTTGCTCTGTGCACCCCTGTTGCTGTGCTATCCTCCGCGGCTCCGAGGCTCCCCACCTCCGCCACCCGCAGTCTCCGCCCGCGAAGGGGCTTCCTAGTGTGTGGACACCTTTCCTCCTTCACAGCTCCCTCCCACTGGTGCAGGTCCCGTCCCTATCCTTTTGTCTCTGTCTATTCTTTTTTCTTTTTCCCTACCCAGGTACGTGGGGAGTTTCTTGCCTTTGGGAGGTCTGAGGTCTTCTGCCAGCGTTCAGTGGGTGTTCTGTAGGAGTTGTTCCACGTGTAGATGTATTTCTGATGTATCTGTGGGGAGGAAGGTCATCTCCGCGTATTACTCTTCCGCCATCTTCCCCCTCAGGGCCCCGACTATGCTCTTGAGTATGAAGAATTCTTGTGAATGTAACCATGTTAAGATACTCTTGAAAAAATGTTAACAAGACTTCCTTTTTACAACAGCATATTCCCATGAATGCATTCTCCTTGCACCGTCAGTCTCACTCTCTCTTTCTGCCTCTCATTCTCCAGCTATAGCTGGAGGGAGCTAAGGCAGAAATAAATCGAATATTCCTCAAAATGCTGTTATGAAAGCAAAATACAAACTAAAACTAAAAAGGTGAAAAAGCAAGGAACTTAAGTCTATCGACCAGTCAGCAACTGACTACAAAGCTGACGGGCAAATTATGGTGATTTGACTTAGACTTATTTGGGTTGGATGGTATTTATGGCTGGAAGACATGGCATGTCCTCTGGTGCTGGTGTTGGGGAGTTCATTACCTTCTCCTTGGTCTTTTCTGTCCCCCAGGTGAATTTCCTGCTGCTGTCAATCAATAAACAGTGCCACTAAATCATAATTATTAAAACGATGTCTAAAATAAAAATGGTATGTGAATATCATCTTGAGAAATTACCCTCTGATTAAATTAAACCACATTGGAACATAGACGTCATGATACCTACTTTTGCTTCTTTGAAACTTGTTTTTTGTTTATTATTTAATTTAGCTTTGTTTTTGCTTATTTTCCTTTATTTCCACCTTATTGCAGATAAATAAGATTTCTGGAAAAGTGATCTCGAGTTGAGTGAAATATGAGAGAGAACTGTGTTTCTGTGGTCCTCACTTATAGAATAATTTGTTTGGCAGTTTATTTTAAAGTCTAAAGAAATTCCCAAAGTTTGTTATACTACTGCTAGAATCATTTACATTGTTTGATCTCTAGCTACATTTTATCTACAAAAGAGATCAAATTTACTTTTGAAATTGAGTTTATTATCCCAGGTAGTTCTGAAGGTTTTTTTTTTCTTTTTCTTTTTCTTTTTCTTTTTTTTGCGGTACGTGGGCCTCTCACTGTTGTGGCCTCTCCTGTTGTGGAGCACAGGCTCCGGACGCGCAGGCTCAGCGGCCATGGCTCACAGGTCCAGCCGCTCCGCGGCATGTGGGATCTTCCCGGACCGGGGCACGAACCCATGTCCCCTGCATCGGTAGGCGGACTCTCAACCAGGGAAGCCCAGTTCTGAAGTTTTGATACGTGTAAAGCATTCAGTGGGCTCGGGGAAATTGATTTTAGAATATATATGTTTTTGTCCTGTGCTTTAGGAAGCATTGCAAGTGCAAACATGTCAGAACACCGAGGCAATCTGTTTCCCCAGCTGGGGAGAAAGAGTTCATATCTGGATCCCAAGGAGGGTGATAAAGATTAGGGGTGGGTACTACTAAGTCTGTGGTCCCCTAAAGTTAGAGTGCTCCACAATCACCTGGAGGGCTTGTTAAAACGCAGATGGCTGGGCCCTAGCCCCAGAGTTTCAGATTCAGTAGGTCTGGAGTGGGTAGCAGCATTTTGCATTTCTAACAAGTTCCCAGGAGATTCAGATGCTGCTGGTATTGGGGTCCACACTTTGAGGACCATTGCACTAGATTGCTATATCCCTCGCTGGCTCTACTGAAAAATAAACAGTAAGAGAATTTCTCTTCAGAACCCTCCCCTTTAGGAACCTACTTCAAGTACACTGAATCATATTTATATCTACATATAAATATGTATGCATATATTCACACATTTATACTGCACTAATTTTACTGTTGGTGTCTCAAGGTCTGTGATTGGGTCTTATTTGCTTTTTAATTTCAGGCCTCTAGTTGAATAAAGGTTTGATAGATGAAATTTTGCTGTTAATTTTTTCTACAAAATGATTCATACAAAAAAATTCTTAGAATTCAGTGCTAGGACAAAGTTACTTTATCTGATTTGCCTTGTTATTAGATAATGAGTGTTGCATAATCACTCCACACCACTCTTGCACTGGCTGCCAGGAAGCTCAGAACAGTTTTTTTATACAACCCACTGTGCCTATCATTAATCATATAGTCATATTAATTAATTATATTTTCTTTCACAAATATCTCTTTCTTCTCTTTATTACAAACATTTGGTTCCATTAGTCTAGTTAATGGTTCATGTTTCTCTCTCTCTCTCTCTCTCTCCTGTCGTATCTTTAATTATAAGGTATCTTGACTCCTTTACCACACATAAAAAATAAATCAGTGGGGGGACAAATAACCCATTAGTGCCGGTAATGGTAGGAGGAGCAGCGGATATGATCATTTGGGTAAGTGGACTTCTGCACCCCATATGCAGGCACCAATTCCAGAACTCCTCTTCTACCTTCCTTGGGGTAGAATAAATGTCATCTTGGCATTGCCTGTCTGCTAGAGTGAGTATGATGTGTCTGCTTGTACAGCGAATGAAAGTCATTATATATCACCCTATATTAGTCCTTTGCCAAGGCAGGAAAAGGGGCATGAAATAGCTCTCCTGATTCCACATATTTAAAAATACTGAGATTGTACCTAGACCTAATTATTCTAGATATATGTTATTCTTTTCTGCTTTTGGACCTTAGGTTTAGGAAACAGGGTTGAGGAACAAATCTTCAAAAAAAATATAGTATCCTATTTTCCATTGAAGAGCTGTACATAATCAGAGACAATGAGAAAAACTGCATTATTCAGAAAGAGGGCTTTCCATAATACCCTGTAAAGCATCCGATGCTCTTCAAAACTGACTTATTGATGTCGAGGGAGCGAGCATAATGAATACAGCACAGACGTGATCAAGAAATGTGGCTTATGTAAAAAAACCTACTTGCTACTTGCTGAACCCATCAAATAAGACATGTTGTCCCAGTAGGCAGGCTTATGGAAAGAGCACTGCAAGAAGCTACACACTGCCACTTATAACAGAAGCTGAAATGAGACTCTTATCATCCAACACAGGACACACAGCATCTCTGTATGTTCACCCAACCCTCCTATAACTTCATCATCATTATCTGTTTCTGGACACAGTCTTGGTGTTCAGTTAATTGCCATTCAAGATTCCCAATAAGCGAAAGTTTGTGAGGTTAGCTAGACTTGGCAAAGTATCCTGGTTTGTGCTCTACTATTTCAACTCAAAGAATATTTATTGAGCACGTATGAGAGGAATAGGTCCAGTGCAAACATAACTACAGCTGATGTCAGAATAGGATAAAGGCCTTGAAAGGAGTACACAATAGTATGGGATTTCAGAGGAAAACAAGATCAGAACTGATTGGGGGAGTCAGGGAAGGCTCTAAGAGGGAAGAATATGCACAGCTTAAAAAAAAAAGCAGAAAACGGGGTTTGGTGGAGTGAGATGGGGTGGTGGTGGTGGAGTGAGATGGGGTGGTGGTAGTGGATTTTTTTTATTTTATCTTTATAAATTTAGTTTTTAAAAAACTTCTGAAAAGGAATAAACCATATTTTGGGTAGGATGAAATGGGTACAGGAGAATTATAATTTTTTTTAAAAAATTTTTATTGCAGTATAGTTGACTTACAATGTTGTGTTAGTTTCAGGTGTACAGCAAAGTGAATCAGTTGTACATATATGTATATCCATTCTTTTTCAGGATCTTTTCCCATATAGGTTATTACAGAATATTGAGTAGAGTTCCCTGTGCTATACAGGGTAGAGGATTTCTTAATAAAAGAGTAACAAATTCTATAGGTCCCAAGTCTCTCCCCCAAAAGACTATGTTATGAAATTTTTATTTTGTATATTACATACTTTCTTCCTCCCTTATTTTCTCAAGAACCCACCTTAATACGTGTTTTTTAATGCAGTGTTTCTAAAAACGTGGTACGTGCAGTGTCACCCAAAGTGCGTAACTGATAATTATATTCGGTACACAAGTCAATATTTTATATTTTAATAGCACGTGTGTAGCTTGATACACAGTGGAAAAACCCCATGGTTTCATGGATATTATAGCTTTAGAGGTATAAAAAGTAAACAAAGGACTTGACTTAAAGAAAATGTGGAAAAAATAATAAGGTCTGCAGAACTCCTCTTCCTAACTACAAGCCTACGTTTGAGCATTTGAAAATATTGCAGAAACCTTAAGTCTATGACAATGAAAATTAATGCAAAATTAAGCTCCAAGTAGAAGGTTCCATTTCTGCCCGTTAAAATGATCATAAGGTTTTGTTTTAAAGAGGTGTATGGTACGGGAAATATAGTAACGAAGAAAAATACAGTTTTCAGTCATATTGTCCCTAAACTCTCCTAATGCCAGACATTATTTGGCAAGAACAATGCTATCCGATAATGAACTATTTTCCATTCAAGGCAGCAAATCAAATATTCGTTTCTCATTAATAATTCAATGTGACAAATTTATTACTTTGAAGGTGCTACAAGTCAATTAGACAATGGGAAATTGTGTCTTCCTTTCAGCCCATTTAATTGGCTTCCGAGTGTGATATTCATCAAAACCTTGACTTTTAATGTAAACTTTATTATATGAGCTGGAGTTTGAGTTTGACGCAGGGCACACTTGACTAACCCTCAGCGGTTGGGGGCTCTGGCATCTTCAGAGAAGCCTGGTCAATCATTGCTGACATTTTGCCGTAGAATATAAGGACCTGGTTGTGCAATGTCACTCCTGCTGATGTTGTGCATGGAGAAAAGCCTTTATGATCTTTTTGAACTGTATACATTTTTTGGCATTTGCACATTTATCTTTGATGAAATCTCATGATTTTCCAAATGATTGGACTGGACTAATTTCAAGTTTCCCGAAGTGTGGCATATGTGCCACTAGTAATATATTCTTTTAGGTAGTACACCGATGAACATTTTTATCTGGATTTTTGGATTATCTGGGTAATTGTGGATTATTTTATAATAAATCCATAAATATTGAAATAAAAATTTTCATCGGTGCACTACCTAAACGATTTCATATGGCTAGCACAAAGACCCACGATTTTATAGATATTCTAGCATAGAATGAGACTACGGTAGATATTTGAATAAAGGTTAATTTAAAGAAAATATTGAGTAAATCATAGTACTGCTGATACATAATGCACAGAAAATCATAGTACTGGCAATTCACGTGTGGAAAGTCTTGTGAAGTTAGATATGAATGGCTGAATTTGGGGAACACTGCAATCTGTGAGCAAAGATTGGCTTTATACATCAGGTAGAATTGATAGGTGGTGTAAGGGGCGTCAGGAGTCCTTCTCAATCTAAAGGGCTTTCCCTCATCAGTCTGCCCGAGGAGATCCCCATCATCATGTTTGCATCCTAAACATCCCATCCTAAGGCTCTTGCCAAGGAAATATGTATCTAAACTGGGTGAAAACTTTGTCACAGAAAAATATACCAATATATCATTAATGGTTAGTTTAATCTGTTTATCAGACCCATTATTTCTTACTGCAACAGAGAGTAGGATCCTGAGTAAGAGGGACATGGGATCGGCAAGGCCTTGTTGCTGGGATGGGGAAGGAAAAGTCATGAGCATGGATTTCTACTTCTAGTCTACCTTTATGTTTGGGTAGGGTGCCTCAAAAGGAGACCCTTTGCTTTCAGGACCTCACGCTATCGTCTCAGTTTTACACTCACTCAGATAGGTCTTCCTTTAAGAAACTATACTATACTAATCCAACCCGAGGGAACATACAAATTAGGGGAAGACTATTCACATGATAAATGGTGATTTTGTTTACCATGGGTTTCAATGCTGGGCTGTTTTGCATACAGAGCTTCTTTCACTCATTGTACATCGTTAGATCATAAGCACTTGAGAAAAAGACCAAAGTGGACAGCAGAACTTTAGAACAAAAATGTTAGGACCAAATGTCTATGGAAGTTCATCTAAAATGAGGAAAGGGACTTCCCTGGTGGCACAGTGGTTAAGACTCTGTGCTCCCAATGCAGGGGACCCGGGTTTGATCCCTGGTCAGGGAACTAGATCCCACATGCATGCTGCAACTAAGAGTTCACATGTCGCAACTAAGGAGCCCACGTGCCGCAATTAAGGAGCCCATGTGCCGCAACTAAGGAGCCCACCTGTCGCAACTAAGATCCGGCACAACCAAATACATAAATAAATATTAAAAAAAATAAAATGAGGAGAAAACATTTTGGAGAGTTAAGTGAAGAAGGTGGAGTTTACTTTTCAAGAGTTTAGTTTACTTGTGACATATTCAGGAATTCATTGCATTAAATGACACTTATGCTATAGGGATTTGATTTTCTTAAACCATATTTTTCCCTTTGTTTTCTCAATGCTTCCTAGACAACAAAATGACCTTTAGAAGCTTCCTTGCAGTCCTTTGCCTCTCAGGAGACGCTTTACTTCAGTCATTCCATTTGCGTCTTTGTAGGGTGTGTTTGGCCATAGAGATCCATACTCGCCTCTGTTGAAGTAGGTGCTCGTCCTATTTTTGGATCTGCTGACGGTCTTAATCTTTTAAAAAATTTCTTTAAAATGTATTCTTCACCCCTAGAGGTCTTTCTCAAACCTCAGAAATAACGTGGCTACCCTGTCAATACAGGATACTTTAAATAGTAAAATTTCCATTGAAGTGGAGCCCAAGGACCAACAGAAACTCAGACGGCCTCTCAGCCCTCTGCTGCTAGAATGCTTCAACTTACTGAATAGCTCCAAGATTCAAACTCTTTCCCTCCCACTCTGACAGCTGTTGGGTATATGGGTGTGAGATGGGTGGTGTGGTAAAGTGTACCATATACAGATTGAGAACTGAGAGTGGGAGGTACTCAAGGGACAGGAGCAGAAGAGAAGTGTACATGGTAAGGTAAAGAGAGATATTGGGGTATATGGAAATATGTATTTGAAGCCATGGAGCCCAGTAGAAACTATTTTCTCAGTGATGTGGTTTTTTTTATGTGTTCTTTTGAAATAGGTAAAGATTATTAGCCACTTGCCTCTGTCTCTCCCAACTCTTCTTAGTTGGTCATGTGGTTATATCAGGACTGCCACAGTACTGAGCCAATTTCATTAGAGTCAAGGTGTTTAATAGTGTCCCTCTGCACCTCCTGAATACCCCTAAACAGCTTTGTGAAGCTTAGAATTAGGTCAGTCTTCATACCCAAGGATCTGGTTACACTGTCTGATAGTCCTGTCTGCTTTTCCTTTCCCCAGATCAGAATCACAATCTGAACCTTGACTCAAGAGATGTTTCCACTGAGGGCCTAGGACCATCATTCTCCTTTGGATACTGTATTAGTCAGGGTTCTCCAGTGAACCTATAGGAAATATATATCATATATATGATACATACATATCATATATATATCCTGTTGGTTCATATATGCAATATTTGAAATGAACTAATAGGACCTGGTGTATCCTCACTACTATGAAGAATTGGCTCACACAATCATGGAGGCTGAGATGTCCCACGATCTGCCATCAGCAAGCTTGACGCCCAGGAATGCTGGTGGTGTAATTCCAGTCTGAGTCTGAAGGCCTGAGAGCCAGGTGCATCAATGGTATAAATCCCAGTCCAAGAGCAGAAGAAGACTGGTGTCCCAGCTCAGCAGGCAGGCAGGAGGCAAAAAGGGTAAATTCTTCCTTCCTAGACATTTTTGTTCTATTCAGGCCCTCAACAGATTGGATGATGTCCACCCACATTGAGGAGGGCAATTCAAATTCTAATCTCACCTGGAAACACCCTCACAGAGACACTCTGAAAAAATGTTTAATCTGGGTACCCCTTGGCCCAGTCAAGTTGACACATAAAATTAACCATCACAGATTCTTTTCTCTCTGTCTTAAAGGTATATTCTCTGAACCTAGAATCTGAAGTTAGGTTCTATGCAGGGTCAAAATCTTTGAGAAGTGTGTTTCCCATCAACTGATGAATGGATAAAAAATAATGTATTTTATATATATATATATATATATATATATGAATATTATTTGAGCATAGAAAAACATGATGCATGCTACAACATGGATGAACCTTGGAATATTAAGGAAAGACACCTGACACAAAAGGCCATGCATTGTGTGATCCCATTCATATGAAATGTCTAGGAAACACAAATCTACAGAGACAGAAAGTAGGGCAGTATTTCTCAGGGCCTGGGAGGAGGTAGGAGGTGGACAGTCACTGCTAATGGGTATGAGTTTCTTTTTAACATGATAAAATGTTTTTGAATTAGCAGTGATGCTTGCACAATTTTGTGAATATACTAAAAAACACTGAAGGGTATACTTTAAAATGGTGACTTTTATGACAGTGAATTGTATCTCAACAGAGTTGTTTTAAAAGTATGTATATGGCCTATCTGTGAGATCTTAGGCAAGTCACTCAAGCTTTCTTCATCTTGGTTTCTTCCTCTGTCAAAGAAAGGAGAGAAGAATCCCTGACCTTTCTATCATGTGTGAGTAAGATGAAGATTAAATGGGATAAAAGATATAAAGCATAAAATGCTTTATAAATTCAAGGTCTCATTTCTTTTATGCTTCTGATTCCTCTCCTACACTTATGGCCAAGTGTCTCTGCCACCTACCCCAGCAGAATCTAGGTGGTCTGAGTGTAGTTAGGGTTGGGGTCATAAGGTGAGAAAGGCCAAAACTTCATTCTCTTATCATCCCCTGTATGTCACTGCTCCCCAGCCCTCAACATACACACACACGTTCCAGCTGAATAACATTCTCTCTGTTTCTCCTTTACGGGGTATGGAAAGTCCTGTTTCCTTCCTTCCTTCCTTCCCAGAGGGAGAATGCAAGTGATTGCATTAAGATACATGGCCAGCTTTTAAGAAACTTGATTTTAGGCGGAAAAAAATAAACACAGTCTACAGTTGAAAGCACAACAGGGTGGCCAGCAAAGTGGGCTACGTGGCTAATCTCCCTTTTCTTCTTTTTTTAATAAATGTATTTGTTTTATTTATTTATTTTTGGCTGCGTTGGGTCTTCGTTGCTGCCCGCGGGCTTTCTCTAGTCGGGGCGAGCAGGGGCTACTCTTGGTTGCGGTGCATGAGCTTCTCATTGTGGTGGCTTCTCTTGTTGTGGAGCGCCGGCTCTAGGCGCACGGGCTTCAGTAGTTGTGGCTCGCGGGCTCAGTAGTTGTGGCTCACAGGCTCTAGGGCGCAGGCTCAGTAGCTGTGGCGCATGGGCTTAGCTGCTCCACTGCATGTGGGATCTTCCCAGACCAGGGCTCGAACCCGTGTCCCCTGCATTGGCAGGCGGATTCTTAACCACTGCGCCACCAGGGAAGCACCTCCCTTTTCTTCTTAGAGCAGCACATTTTTACACTGTTCAAGTTGTTTTAGATCACATAATGGGCAATAAATCCCCCCAAGTTGCCGTGTGCGGTTAATTCTGCCTTCCTGACTGAAGCCAGGAGGACTGGGGTGTGGGTGGAACCTGGCACTCCTAAAAGAAGCACGGTCAAATGTAGCTGAAGGATTTGTCTATAAATATGTATAGACACATGCAAACTTGTGCACATGTGTCTTCCCTTATTATATTTGATTGTGCCATTTGTGTATAACCCCTTGGGGTATAAATCAGTTTAACATTAATTAAAATGTATGAAGCCTCATAAAATGGTATTAAAATGCCAGGCTTCAGTTGCCACCCCTTTAGAAAAGGTCTATAAAAAAGGTAAATCTTGCCCTGCTCATCTTTTTCACCCTGTATCTTTTACATTCGTACATAGATATACACACAGAGTTCACAAACCCCTTTTCTGCAGGACTTTGTATGAGTCTCTCCAATAGCTCCCAGTTGCCATTGGGATCAACTCTGAGTGCCTCGGCCTGGTTTTTATGGCCTGCCATAAACTGGTCCTACCTTAGCGATCCAAACCTGTCTCCTTTTGCTCCCTAACAAAGATCTTCCACTTCAGGTCTGCATCCTCACTGCTTCCGGCTCACCTCATGTCTATTCTCCCCTCCTCAATCCCTATGGTCTATCCTTTCTACCCATTTTCAAGAAGTCCTTTTTTCCTTTGCCTCCATGAAGGCACTTGGGAACTACTTCATTCCATCGTAATCTCTGTCTTCTCTGAGCTCTTATGGGACCTACAGTCTCTGCCGAGTGTTCTCAACCATGTTATTGCAATACCAATGGTGAAACGTGTTTTAATTTGGTAATAATAATAATAACTTATTTGGGGATGGATTATATATATATGGATATACAGATATGTATATCTGTATATATGTGTATCAAGTGGCTTAGTCCTATGATGGACATCCCTTTCAATCACTTTTATTCAAATGGATATGATTATCTTAAGCATGTATAGATTTATTCATACATTCATTCAATAAATATTTATTGAGTCCCTACTCTATTCCAAGTATAGGGAACATTTTTCATTATATATGTTGTAGAGGGGAAGAAGGTTGAGAACTGCTTGCTTACACCACACAATTTGGAACCTAATTATATATTGTCTGATATTAGTCTCTGATTGTTTCTTGGGGTTAGGTTTTGCTTCCCCAACCCCAGCTGAAGCTTTCTGAAGCCGGTGAAGTCTTTTTGAATCCTCTGCAGCTACCAGTACAGGAATGGGCATTCCATATGTAGATGCTTAATAAGTACTTGCAATTGGTTAAAATATTATTAGTGAGAGACTAAGATACTGGGAAAATTGAAGTGCACATGAGAAGCCAGAGAAGCTGATATTTATGCTGTCCAATTAAAATTATAAGCTATTAAGTTGTCATCACTCCAGCTTTTGTTTATCTCATTTTGTCTCCACCTGAAATTACATTAATTAATGAAAGAATTGTAAATCTCAATGTTCTAGGAGGTTTAATTACTTCTCTTTTTATGTATCTAAAATTTGCTAGTTTAAGAATTTAAAAATATATTTAGAAAATAGAATGTATATAGGTAGAAGGGGGATTTTTTAATGAAATGTATAATTTTCTAGTAATTTGCCTTAAAATGCAAAATAGAATCAGAGAATTTTAGAGCCGGAGGAACTTTAGCTAATATCTAGTCCAAATCACTTATTTTGTAAATGAGGAAACTGAGGTCCAGTGAGGGTAAGGACTTGCTCAAGGTCACACAGTCTGGGGACAAAATGAATGTTCTCAGTTATCTGGATGCACATGGATGGCTCTAGTACCCTGGATTTTATTTGTTAAGAAAGGCAGAAGCATCGAAAAATAAAATGAATGCATGTCTATTACCTGGGAAATAACCTGCAAAATGACAAAGCTGACACACTCATCGACATGGTAAATTATAAGTGGCTTAAAGGAATTGCTAACCATTTTTCGGACCAAATGGCACAAAATGAGGAAAGATAATAAATAATCCTGAAATTACTGATGTGGTGATGATCTTCTGAAGAAGACAAAAGGCTAGATAGCTAGATCCATGCTTCACACTTAATCATGGATTATTTCCTAAACTTCTGGCATGATTTCAGGATACATTGAACAAGGAAGTATCTTAAATAAGAAAGTATGCCATTCTTATGGTTTTCAGCATAGGTCTGTTTCAATCCATTTCTTTTTGTACATCATCCCTCCCAAGCTTCAGTAGAAAAGTAATTTTGTCTTTACTATCTGGCTGATAATTATTTTCCTTTTTAATTGTAGCCTAAGTTCTACATGTATACTGTACTCTACAATCTTGCTCTTACAGTATTGACTGAAGAGTAGCTTTTGGTATAAAAAGGACTAGGATCGAACCTTATTTTAATTCTTTTTGGTTAATTGTGGTAAAATTACATCCTTCAAGAGAAAATGTGGTTACCAACAAAGTCTCCCTCTCGGTGCTTTGTGACCACCTAGAGGGGTGGGATAGGGAGGGTGGGAGGGAGGGAGACGCAAGAGGGAAGAGATGTGGGGATATATGTATATGTATAACTGATTCACTTTGTTATAAAGCAGAAACGAACACACCATTGTAAAGCAATTATACTCCAATAAAGATGTTGTTAAAAAAAAAGAAAAAGAAAAAAGAAAAGAAAGACAGAGTCTCCCTCTGAGGTGAGTTTGCTCATCACAGAACCCTTTGGAGCTGGACTGGACCTGGAGAGCATCCAGTGCAGCATTTCTGAGTGTCCAAGTGTGTTCCTTGGAATGTTACCTCTGGAATGTGACCAGTGAAAGAGGTTCCTTGATCAACTGAGTTTTGGAAACACACAGCCCAGTCTGTTTCCTTCTTAGAGGTTCTCACTATGTGAGAACACTTTAAGTTTCTGGGAAGCAGTGCAGTAAAGAAACCTGCTTAACTCTAGCCAGTGTTACAGTCTTTTGTGCATAACATCTGCTAACACTCAGCAAACAAGATTCTTGAGGTATACACTTGGAAAAAAACCGGTTTAGGCAATATTTTATTTACTGATTAGAAAACTGAGGATCTGCAAGGGAAGGTGACTTACTCAGGGTTGCTAGCTCCATAGTAGGAGAGCCGGGGCAGTACATCAATCAATCTTTTGTTGCTAAGTACAATATACTTTGGCACCTTTCAGTGGAGGGTATGATGCTGGGTAAGGACAGGACAAAGAGCTACTGTATCCCTTTTGTTTCCCTTTTTATATACCATAGGCTTCTTTCTCATGGTGTCTTTCTCTGAACAGTTACAATGACATCCATCAATAATGTCATTTGGTCCTTTAACTTTTCTCATCAATGTTTTAGGCAATAAACTCTGATCTATACCTTTTGAGTATGTGATTTCTCTAGTTCTTCACATGACTAATCTTTATCTTCAGGTCTCAGCCTAAATACTACCTCTTTAGTGAGGCCTCCCCAACCACTCAATCTACGTTGCCCTTTCCCCTCCCACAGTCATTATTCTCTATCGCAGCACTGTCTTTCCTTTATGGAACTGCACAGTCTTAGGTATGTCAGCTGTTTTGTTCTCCACGTGCCCTCGGCACAGAGCCTGGCCCATAGTAGAGAGTCGATAAATATTTATTGAATGAATGAATGAATAAAACAAGGAACTAAAACTGTCTCTGTTAACAGTTTCCACCATATGATCAAAATGCCTCTCCACCTTCCTTGACGCTCTGGGTTCTTTAGAACATTTTTTTCATTGGAGGATCTGCTGGGTAATTTGTGGGATTCCTAACCCATCAGTGTGACACGATTTCCCTGCGCATTCTACCCATGGACCCATACCTCTTCAGGTCAAATAACACCATTTATCTCCTTCACTCCAGTAAAGATGTGATTCAATATTCCCTAAAGAGAGCATTTGATGATTTCTAGAAGTTTAGTGGGGGAGACTTAGTAGAAACATTTGCCAGGAAGGTAACAGACCAATGTCAGGTCTTTAGCACAGAAATGATATACTTTGATTGATGTGATAGATTAGATTCCTGTTCAAAAATATCTACTTCCTTCTCCCAAATCCATGGGATGAGTACACCTTCCCACCCATTGACTTTGAACTCAATCATGTGACTTGCTTTGGTCAGTGGGATATTAGCAGACACGATGTAAACAGAGACATGAAATATACATGTGTCTCTTGTGCCTCTTCCATCACATAAGAAGAGCTGTACCTGCAGCCTGGGTCCCAGAATAAATAGTCGTAAGTGGAGCTGAACCTGTCCCTTTTAAGCAGCCAAGCCCAGCTGAACCTGCAGCTTGACACAGAACTGCTCATCTGAACTCAGTCTAGATCAGCCAACCACTGTCAATCTACAGACTCATGAATGAGAAGAAATGGTTGTTCTTTAAAGCCGTTGAGTTTGTGGTGATTTTTGTTTAATTTTTTTTTCTTTTACTAGCAGTATGTGACTGACGATTGACTTCTGGTCAATCTGTTAATTTTATCAAGGCATTTTAGGTATCTTTAAGTAACTTCATTATGGTCTCTTTAAGATAATGCTTGCTAATGCCGTTCCAGTCTAGGGAGAGATCCACTTTTGAAAGTTGTGATAAGTTACCTGGAAGCTTATTCATTCAGTTACTGCCGAAGATTGAGAGGTGTGATGGAGCTAAACTGATAGGACAAGAAATAAGAAGGTTGAATGAGGACAGGAGCCATAAAGAGGAAGAAACTGGCAAACTGGCAGCCGGTTGTTGAAGGGGAGAAACGCCTCTTGAGGATTTTTTTTCATTTTACTGATAGTATTTATTTATGTTAACTGAATTTTTATTAAGATAATTGTAAATTCAAATGTCATAAGAAATAATACAGAGTGATTTGATGTACTCTTTACATAGTTTCTTCCTGTGATAGATAATATCTTATAAAACTATAGTACAGTACCACAACCAGAATATTGATATTGATACAATTCAGCCATCTTATTCAGATTTCTCCAGTGTTACTTATACTCCTGTGTGTGTGTGTGTGTGTGTGTGTGTGTGTGTTCAGTTCTGTGCAATTTTATCACACGTGTAGGTTTGTGTGTCTACCACCACATGCAGATGCAAAACATTTCCATCACTACAAGGATTCTTCGTGTTGCCTTTTATAACCACAGCAACTCCTTCCTGTCCACCCTTCCTAACCCCTGGCAACCACTAATCTGTTCTCCATTTCTAAAATTTTGTCCTTTCAAAAACATTACATACAAGGAATTGAGGATTTTGATGAGTTGTTTTCTCTTTGATGTAAACCTCCTTCTCACTACAAAATCTCCAGTAAAACCTACACCATCCGCTACTACTTTATAGAGGGGTTTTCTTTTGATGTGGTGTAGTTCTGACTCCTGCTTTGAGGTTGACATGGGGAGTACCAGAGGCTAACCAAAGGCTTGGGTTTTAACACCTACGTTCGAACTGCTGAAATGTTGAAGCCCTGGAATGGATCTACAAAAGGCAGGAAAGAGGACCACTCACAGGGAGAAAGTGGTTCTTCTAAAGCATAGTAACAAGTTTCTAAGCTCTAGGTGCTCCCAGGTATTCCTTTTTTAGTTCACTGCCTGCTCTCCCCAACTTGCTTTTTTCCGTTCTTTTACTCTCTCCTTTCTCTTTTCTGCCCAGATCTGTTAGTATTCGAGAGATACCATGAACGTTCCTCCTGCTGGTTCCTAAATCTTAACTACTGGTCTGTGTTGGTACCTGAAATTCTAAATTAGGGATTCATTCATCTGGATTCAGGTATCATTTGTTTTTAAATGCAAAGGATGGGTATACAATGCATACTCAATAAACATTTGCTGAATGGATAAGCATTTTAGTAGGAATTTGCTTATAAGAGAAGTGCATTGGAATAGGCATTTTGATGGGGGGTAGGATACAATGTAATTCTTTTATCTTGTTTTATTTATTTTTAGATTATGAAATATTTCAAACAGAAAAGTATAAAGGTCAATATACTGAACACCCATGACTCTAACCCAAAGTTAATAAATGCTAATGTCTTGCCTTTTTGTAAGAAATAAAGTGTTCTGGATGGAGTTGTTGTCCCCTTTGTACTCCAGCCTCCCTGATTTTATTGCTCTCCCCTCTCTCCTCAGAGGTACCCTGTAGCCTGTAGTCTGTGTCTATGCTTCCCATGCATGTTAGTATATTGTGTGTGTGTGTGTTCACAGATAGTATACGATATTATTGTTTTTTGAACTTTGTATAAATGACTTCTGGTACACGTCATTCTGCACATTGCATTTTTCATTTAACGTTATGATTATATTTATCCACTTTGAAACATGCATGTCTAGATCAGTCATACCTTGTATTACACGGTATGACTATAACACAATTGATTCATTTCTCTTTTGATGAATACCTAGATTGTTTCTTAATACAGTGCTGTGTCAAACACCTTGAACATGCTCTTTCTTAATGTGTGCAAGAGTTTTTCTAAGATGACTAGAAGTGGAACTACTGGGCATTGGGGAATGTGCATATTCCAATTGACTAGATATTGCCAAATTACTCTCCTATGTGATATCCCAAAATACAGGCAAACCTTGTAGATGATGCAGTTCGGTTCCAGACCACTGCAATAAGGTGAGCCACATGAATTTTTCGGTTTCCCAGTGCATATAAAAGTTATTAGTACACTATACTGTAGTCTATTAAGTATGCAATAGCATTGTCTAAAGAAATGATAATGGCCTATATGGGAAACGAATCTAAAACAGAGTGGATACATGTATATGTATAACAGATTCACTTTGCTGTATACCTGAAACTAGTACAACATTGTAAATCAACTATCCCCCAATATAAATTTTAAAAAAAGAAATGTACAAACCTTAACTTAAAAATACTTTTAAAATTAATTATTGCTAAAATGTACTAACCATCATCTGGACCTTCAGTGAGTCGTAATCTTTTGGCTGGTGGAGGGTCTTGTCTTGATGTTGACGCTGCTGACTGCTCAGGGTAGTACTGCTGAAGTTTCGGGGAGATGTGGCAATTTCTCTAAATAAGACAACAATGAAGTTTGCCGTGTCAATTGACTCGTCCTTTCCCAAATTTCTCTGTAGCATGCAATATTGTTTGATAGCATTTTACCCACAGTAGAATTCTTTCAGAATTGGAGTCAACCTTTTCAAAATCTGCCCCTGATTTATCAACTAAGTTTATGTAATATTCTAAATTCTTTGTTGTCATTTCAACACTCTTCACAGTATCTTCACCAAGAATAGATTCCATCTCAAAAAACCACTTGTGTTGCTCCTCTTCCACTCTTCTTCCACTAAGGTTTCATCATGAGATTTCAGCAATTCAGTCACATCTTCAGGCTCCACTTCTAATTCTAGTTCTCTTGCTATTTCTACCACACCTGCAGTTACTTCCTCCACTGAAGTCTTGAGTCCCTCAAAGTCATCCATGAGGGTTGGAATCAACTTCTTCCAAACTCTTGTGAATGTTGATATTTTGACCTCCTCCCATGAGTCACAAATGTTCTTAATGGCATCTAGAATGGTGAAACCTTTCCAGAAGGTTTTCAGTTTAATTTGCTCAAATCCGTCAGAGGAATCACTATCTATGGCAGATACAGCCTTATGAAATGTATTTCTTAAGTAATAAGACTTGAAAGTCAAAATTACTCCTTGATCCATGGGCTGCAGAATGATGTTGTGTTAGCAGGCATGAAAAAAGAAACCCATGAATCTCACTGTCTGTCTCTATCAGAGCTCTTGGGTGACCAGGTATATTGTCAATGAGCAGTAATATTTTGAAAGGAATTTTTTTCTGAAGAGTAGGTCTCAACAATGGGCTTAAAACATTCAGTTGTAAATAGATGTGCTGTCATCCAGGCTTTGTTGTTCCAAATATAGAGCACAGGCAGAATAGATGTAGCATAATTCTGAAGGGCCCTAGGATTTTCAGAATGGTAAATGAGCACTGGCTTCAACTTCAAGTTACCAGCTGCATTAGCCCCTAACAAGAGAGTTGGCCTGTCCTTTGAAGCTTTGAAGCCAGGCATTGACATCTTCTCTCCAGCTAGGAAAGTCCTAGATGGCATCTTGGAATATAAGGCAGTTTCGTGTATGCTGAAAATCTGTGTTTAGTGTAGCCATCTTCATGGATTACCTTAGCTAGAGCTCCTGGATGACTTGCTGCAGCTTCTGTACCAGCACTTGCTGCTTCACCTTGCACTTTTATGTGATGGAGCTGGCTTCTTTCCTTAAACCTCATAAGCCAGCCTCTGCTAGCTTTAAACTTTTCTTCTGAAGCTTCCTCACTTCTCTCAGCCTTCACAGAACTGAAGAGAGTTCAGGCCTTGCTTTGGATTAGGCTTTGGCTCAGGGGATGTTGTGGCTGGTTTGATCTTCTATCCAGACCATCAAAACTTTCTCCATATCAGCAATAAGGCTGTTTCGCTTCCTTATCATCTGTGTGTTCACTGAAGGAGCACTCTTATTTTCCTTCAAGAACTTCTCCTTTGCATTCATACCTTGGCTAACTGTTTGGCTCAAGAGACCTAGCTTTTGACCTATGTCAGCTTTCAACATGTCTCCCTCACTAGGTTTAAGCATTTCTAGTTTTGATTTAAAGTGAGAAACGTGCGAGTCTTCCTTTCACTTGAACACTTAGAGGCCACTGTAGGTTATTAATCGGCCTAACTTCAATATTGTTGTGTCTCAGGGAATAGGGAGGCCCGAGGAGATGATTGGGATGGGGGAATGGCTGGTTGCTGGAGCAGTCAGAACACACACAACATTTATCAATTACATTTTCCATCTTATAACATTTATCAATTACATTTTCCATCTTATAACATTTATCAATTACATTTTCCATCTTATAACATTTATCAATTACATTTTCCATCTTATATGGATGTGGTTCATGGAGCCCCAGAGCAATTACAATAGTAACATCGAAGATCACTGGTCACAGATCACCATAACAAATATAATAATAATGAAAACGTTTGAAATAATGTGAGAATTGTCAAAATGTGGCACAGAGACCCAAAGTGAGCAAGTGCTATTGGAAAAATGGTGCTGATAGATTTGCTTGGCACAGGGCTACCACAGACTTTCCACTTGTAGAAAATGCAGTATCAGTGAAGCACAATAAAGTGAAACAGTGAAACGAGCTATGTTTGTATATGAAATTCCACCAGTGTATGAAATGCCTCTTTTCTCTATTTTCTTGACAGTATTTGGTATTGTCAGACTTTGCCTTTTTTCTAGTAGTGGAAATGGTACCTTACTGTTTTAATTTGTATTATCTTGATAACTGTTGAGGTTGAATGTATTTTCGTATGTGTATTGGGCATTTGAATTCCCTCTTCTGTAAAATGCCAGTTCAAGTCTTTTGCTCATTTTCCTATTGTGTTGTTTTTCTTACGCATTTTCAAAAACTCATTATGTATTCTGGATCTCTATCTTTTGCCAGTTATATGCTTTGTAAATCCAGTCTGCGGTTTGTTTTTTTGATGTGTTTATGATGTATTTTGTATATAGAAGTTTTACAGTTTCATGTAGTGAAGGCTATCCATCTTTTATTCATAACTTGCATGTTTCCGCTTTGTTTAAAGAAGGCTGAGCACATTGAATACCTGAGGGAACAGAGGACTAGAAGGGCAGATGATAGAGGGTGGAAACAGATATCGCCTTCATTCTTGTTTTTCTCTTCTTTCTTCTTCTATTATTTCTCCATTTTTCCTTATCCTGAAATCGATGCCTTTAACAAACAAGTTAGGCAGCTTTTTTGCTTTGATTTGTTCATTTTTGTATCTAGATATCTTTGGCTCTTTTTTGCTGGGCTGCTTTCTTCAAACTTTTCCATCTACTTGGTGCCACCAGTAAATGCCAGTGGAGAAGATTGCTTTGTGCTCAAGAATAAAAAATGAATAAGTACACCTCGTGACTGAAATAATTGTGCCAAATGAATTACCTCATATAGTGAAAAGTAACAAGCAAGAGATCTCATCTGGCGCATCTCTATTGTTTTTAGGGAAAGGAAGACTTTTTATACAATCATTTTCTAAACTTTTATTGCTTTAAATCACTACTGCATTACCACAATGCCATGTCCATAAACCCCCTCACAATCTAATCAAAATCATTGTAACCTGGGTTGGGGATCAGGGAAGAACTAAGAAAACTGAAGGGCAATGTTGCGTCAAGCTTTCCCTGGCTCCCCCTTATGCTTCCTCTCTGCCCACACCCTCTACTATACACTGCAGCTTGAATTATTTAGTTGCTCAAATCAATCCATTTTTCTCTGTTTGGTGGTTGTACAATAAAAGAAAGATTTACTGCAGCAAGTGAATACTAAAAAACGAATTAGCTGAAAACAAACAAAAAGCTGCTTACGTGGCAATCCTCTGTGTTAATCAAAACCTTGACGACAGGTCGGAGGATCGATATTTGACTACAAGATGAAAAGAAGCAAAGCTTCCATTGAGGGTCAGAGAAGAGGGAGATCTGGGGAGAGACAAAAAAGACCTAAGGGCCGGGCTCATCAGAAGTGGCCCATGGCAAAATTTCATCCAATTCTCTGGTCGACCTCTTAGGGAGGCCTCCTCTGTTTGAGAAATGACAGTGTTTTTTATGCACATATCAAAGTTCAGCTTGATTGTCTCATCTGGGGAAGAAAGCCATCTGTCAGTATTCTCCAAATAATCTACATAATTGACTTTCAAACAAGCCTCAAAGAAACGGGCATTTATCACCCTAATTGTGGCAGGCGGAGTGTGTGTCACTGCCATTTTATCACGATAATGGTAAATGGCACCTGAGTTTCTTCTCTGCTGCCTTCTCCCAGATTTCTTTCTCTTTGTACAAACAGCTACATTCCCCTTTGAGACCAAATTCAGGAAAAGGTTTCCTGGGCCTAGAGCAGTGGGGAATTTTGCTTGCCTTGTGACAGTCCCCGGAATCAGCCACCAGCTACCTGCCACTCTTTGCTCTGTTCCTGGAAACTCGATTCAGGGGTAGTGAGTAGGAGGGCATCACTAAGAAACTCTGTACCAGAGATGGACCCCTGAGAAGGTCTATTCTCTGAGCCCAGATCTCCTTGTTTGAAGTTCCCTTTGGGTACCGATGGTGGGACAGGGGAGGGACACCCTCAGAACTAGCTTGGCCTTAGCTTCTAGCCCAAGCTAACTGGGCTAAATGGCCTCCAGTACACAAACAGAATATCTTAAGGGATGGTGTGCTTGTTCCCATAGACCCAGGGTGGGACTGGGGTGGTGTCAAGATTATCATGAGGTTCTTTGGGAATTCCCTGGTGGTCCAGTGGTTAGGACTCTGAGCTTCCATTGCTGGGGACCTGGTTTTGATCCCTGGTTGGGGAACTAAGATCCCACAAGCCATGTGGCCAAAAAATAAATGAATAAAATGAGTTTCTTTCTTCTACAACTGAATACTGTAACTCATATCCGTAGGAAATTGCTACTCCACAAAGTATATATCAAAAACTTTATCCATTCATCTGTCGATGGACATTGTGGCACATATATACAATGGAATATTACTCCGCCATAAAAAGAAACGAAATTGAGCTATTTGTAGTGAGGTGAATGGATCTAGTCTGTAATACAGAGTGAAGTAAGTCAGAAAGAGAAAAACAAATACTGTATGCTAACACATATATATGGAATCTAAAAAAAAAATGGTACTGATGAACCTAGTTGCAGGGCAGGAGTGAAGAGGTAGACATAGAAAATGGACTTGAGGACATAGGGTGGGAGGGCGAAGCTGGGGCAAAGTGAGAGTAGCATCGACATATATACACTACCGAATGTAAGATAGTTGGCTGGTGGGAACCAGCAGCAGAGCATAGGGAGATCAGCTCGGTGCTTTGTGATGACCTAGAGGGCTGGGATAGGGAGGGTGGGAGGGAGACGCAAGAGGGAGGGGATATGGGGACATATGTATGCATATGGCTGATTCACTTTGCTGTGCAACAGAAACTAACACAGTATTGTGAAGCAATTATACTCCAATAAAGATCTATTTAAAAAAAAACCAACCTTTATTCTCAGATCTTGCCTCAAATTCACGATCCAGGACAACTCTGCCTTTAAGTGTAGTCTTTTGTCGTCTTCAAGGCAAAGGCCACTCTTGGCTTTACCTTTCCAGACTCTTTGAAATGTGTCTCTTAACCAGGCTAGCTTGAGACATCCCCATCTTTCCTGCGTGTCCACTGAGACCGAAGACCTCGCACTGCCCGGTATTTAGCAGAGAGGACCACAAAGCAAATCGCTAAACTAGGGTTAAGTTGAAACTTTCTCCCCCAGAGGACTGTAACCACAGCAGAAATGGAAGTGTGTTTGGATTTCTAAAGAATGTTTGAAAATGTGTTTGCCTGTCAGTAGTCCCATTTCCCCACGGACAGTAAGTTACTCAGTAATCCATTAAGGGGGTGGTAGAAATTGAGGCAGAAGGCTCTTGTTAAAAATCCACTGAGGGCAAAAATATAAATGAAAAGAGCAGTCACATATCTGAGAATGATTCTCCTTTCTTGTGATCTTGAACCAGTTTTGACCTCTAGCTAGCATGTGCATATTTAAGCATCTGTACACGACAGCTCTACAATCTTCTACCTACACAGAATTTCATATAATCGTAACTATTTCGCAGTGTTGGAAGAAGGAAATATTTAAGGCTTGAGTCACTGGATGTAAGACATCCTTTTTGTCCCTACCCAGTTCACTCCAATATTGAACTGTCTTTTCTGCTCTGTTTTCTCTCTGATGCGCACAGCATGTGGCGTTCTGTGTTCTGATTAAAGAGTGGAAAACAACAGCAGCATCTGGGCTGAGTGGGGCAGGGAAAATCCAACTGGTGCAACCAGTTATGATGGGCAGTGTTATTCAATGACCTAGTAAGGCAGTGAAGGTAGAACAAAACCTGACGCAGGGAGGCAAGTACACTTGTTTCATTTGGCATGAATGTCTCTCCCCAGGGGCTTTCATCCGTGTACTACAGGACAGTGGTGTCCTTGGAGCCTTCCCTGTTGCCCAGGGAAACTGTGATCACCATGTAAATTGCATGTATGTCACAACTGAGGAATCAGACCTTGAGAGTGATGTGTGCTGTGTGAAAGTAGAGCCAAGGACCACCTGCTTGAGGAAGACATAATAGACATAGTATGTCAGGCCACATCAAGGAAGGATCGTGTGTGTCCTGGAACGTCTGAGAATTTTTCTTGTGGAGCAAACAGTTTGACTTAAATGATTTAGGGCTGAAGGGCAGTGAAATGAATACATAACTTTGGATATTTTTATAAACACAGTGAGATAGTGAAACACTGCCACGGGGATTGTTTTGTATTTATTGCTCACTTGTTTAATGTTGTTTTGAGTCTTTTAATCCCTTCGAGTGTGCTGTCCCCAGTACTAGTATGTCTGCCCAGATGCAAAAGAGTAAATACTGTGCAATTCCCTGCAGGTGAAGTTCCAGGACGGGCAAAACTAATCTATACTGATAGAAGAATTTACAACACTGATTGTCCCTGAGTGTCCACGTACATGGAAATGACTAGAAAGAGGCAAGGGGGACTTTTTGGGGTGATGTGGTATTCTATATCTTGTTTTGAGTAATGGTTACAGGGGTGTATACGTTTGTCAAAATATCGAACTGAAAACTTAAAATCTGTGTATTTTATTGTATGTGAATTCTGTCTCTACAAAAACAGAAAAATGCAGAAAAAGAAGTATTTCCAGATCACAAGAGCACTGAGAAGCACCGATGTTCTGGCTAATTCAAAGTTCAGCTACTTTGGTTTGGGGCCATTTGTCATGGGTTTGTCAGGGGTTCCATGAAAAATTTCCTTTACATATAAACTCACTTCAGCAAAACCAAACAGAAGGTCAGCTCCCTTCATATTTTGTGGCATAATTTTATTTTTTGTTTTAAGTGATATATTTCCCCAAATCAGAGCTATTCAGTCTTAAACGTCATCCCATGTGGAATTTATTCCTTCTGCAAAACTTTCCTTCTGGCGCTTCTCAGCAAGGATATGGTGCCCTTGAGATCTCGGGCTTCTCTCTTTGTTAATTGTCTTTCCCACCAGAAGGTGTACCTGGAAGCTGGGCCTGTGTCTGATTTATTGCTGAATCCCAGCACCCAGCACAGGGCCTGGCCCACAGGGTGAGAAACTAAGGCAACACTCATGAAATAACGTGATCATTATACAAAGGGAAACCTGTGTGTTTAAATAAAAAAATAATTGATTCAGGGGATGGTGTGCACTTTCTGAGAGCTCACAAAAAAGACATCTGGGTAGGTGACTCCTTACGTGGTGTAATTTGCTGTAGCTCTTAAGATGCTACATCTTACCCCCTGTATTACTCTTTTTTTTTTTTAATATCCCTTCTGTCTTTTTTTTTTTTTGGCCACGCCACACGGCATGCGGGATCTTAGTTCCCCCACCAGGGATTGAACCCGTGCCCCCTGCAGTGGAAGCGCAGAGCGTTAACCACTGGATGTCAGGGAAGCCCTCCCCTGTGTTACTCTTATTACCCTATTGCCCATCCCTCCAACCTGCCTTGGACCTCTCTATCATGAGTAAAATTAGATTAGACAACAGAAGTGGGGACACCACTTTTTCCAGAAGGCTCTAGAAGAAGTGCATCTATGCTAGCTTCCTGTAGACTCCTTTAGTCCCTTTCCATTACTATGCCAATATGGGTTAGCATTAAAATTGAGTTAGCTGATACATGGAGAGCAGACAGTATGAACTATAGGAAGTGAAGACAGTTCTAGTCTTTACACATTTCCGCTCAGTGGCTTGGAGTAGTGGGGTGTTAAGGTGTTAGGCTAGAGACCACAGGCCAAGGGAAAAATTGGGCTTCCTAGGGTGGTGGAGGTGATGGTAAAGACACTTCAATTGTACGATAGTGAAGGATCCCTTTTTGAATGTTTGCAAAAGGCAAATTTCAGACAAAGAAAAGACTTATTACCTCAAAAGGTGTGGTGCCGGCTGCTAAGAATATAGTTTTTAGGAAGGCTCAAAGCCATGGATAGAGACCCATGCTGAGTTAATGAGGCACATTTGAATACTTGAAGAGTCTCACCCATCTCTACCCGTGAGGTTAACTGGTTACAGGTTGAAGGAAACAACCAGGTTCTTCTACCATACATCCTCCAGGTTCTTCTGCTATACATCCTCCAGGTCCTTCTACTATACATCCTCCAGGTTCTTCTACTATACATCCTCCAGGTTCTTCTGCTATACATCCTCCAGGTTCTTCTGCTATACATCCTCCAGGTCCTTCTGCTATACATCCTCCAGGTCCTTCTGCTATACATCCTCCAGGTCCTTCTGCTATACATCCTCCAGGTTCTTCTGCTATACATCCTCCAGGCTCTGAGTACAATAAATACTTGCTGTGTAGCTGAGTTGGTGAATGTAGAAGTGTTTTCTAATGGTAAGAAATGTCGGTAAAAAAGCAAGGCTGCTGATCACTGGAGCAGCCTCTCTATGGAAACCTAGGACCATGAAGGATAGTTTGCTCTTTAAGGCTATTATGAACTTATCCTCCTCATGAGTGTCCCAGCTCTCAGCTCCATAAAACCTGCAATAACTGCTGTTTTATGACTTACACCTGGTCATAACACAAAAGATTGATTGCGGCTCCCATCCTACAAGGGAGGAAGACGGCACTTTCAGATATATGGCCTCCCAATAGATTTTTCTTGAGATGAGCTAAAATTCCGTCTTCGAGATTCACACAAGCAAATGTGATCTGTGCCCAAGTCAGTAAATAACATACCCAGTTTTTCAAGCTTACACTCTGAGCCTTTTGAGTTTGTGGTATCCTTATTAGAGCTAATAATATGTTAGAGATGAACTATGATTTTGCAAAAAGAAATTTAGATCAAAGTCTTTTAGGCAAAAAAGTATGGCCCCTCTCTCTGTATTCTTCCATTTTCTTATCTCCTCTCCCCACTCTTCACCCAGTTGAGGAAAATTTCTCTTAAATCAGCTTGATATTCTCAAGACTAGCATAAGCTGTTGACAGTTTTATGCTACTAATAAAGATTAAAAAATAAACTCTGTAACTTTCTGTATTCCGAAATCCATTACAAAAAAAATCCTTCTTGTGTGGGAAATGTTAAATGCTGCTTTGTCAGAGGGTGCTGGAAATATGAAGGGAAAGAACGACTTCCATATATCTAAATGGCATTCGAAAGAACAAAAATCAGGGGCTATTAATGTAGCTAGATCTTGGGATTCAGGTAATATGCCCTGTAATTCATTCTGACTGACAGTTGTGAGGAGAAATCAGAGTAAGGCTGGCCAAAATACCATCGCTTGAAAAAAATCAGCAATAGGACCTCAAAACTAATCCCTCACATATCAACCTCATCTCTCCAAGGGGACTCTTTTCCAGCTAAATGCTGAATTTAATTCTGCACATCACATTTCTTTGGAGAGATTTAGTACTTTAATTATATTTTTTATGTGTCACAGAACTGTAAACATAAATTACATTTTTGTTTTCTTTATCTTTAAAGGAGAGCTTAGAAAAATAATGATTGAAGGTGTATGTGATTTTTCTTTGAGTCTTCGTTGCTTGTGTGCAGGGGACAATAGTTCTCTGCATTTGTGGCTGAGGAACCCTCTGGCCATACTTCCAGGCCATCTCAGGAAGACTGGAAAGTCTAAAAGCCAATCAATCACCTATCTGTTTTGCCTACAGAGATGACGATTGTTTTAACATTTTCTTCTTCCTGAAATGCTTTGAACTAAGCTTTCATTTCTATACAGTATAGATGTTATAGCTGCATCATGGGCCAGATGAAAATCATTGGAATATTTTTTAATTTTAAAAATATTTTAATTGGAATATTGTGACTCAGACCCAGAAAAATCTTTTTGACATAAATGTTGAAATCAGTGGTAATGTATAATATAGGCAGAGTTAATAATCTAACAGAACTGTCTGGGCATTCCTTTGCATATCAATGAAACCAAGCAGGACCCTGTGGGGCCCTCCCCAATACAAAAGCCTTTCTGAGTCCCTTATTTCTTATTTGTAAGAAAAAGATTTCAGCCTCCTAGACCTTCCCTGAGTTCCAAAGGGCAGATTCAAGCAGTTACTAATTAGAGTGAGGGAATGCAGAAACAAAGGAAAAGCACTGAAGAAACAATACTGCAGCAATGGGGCAGGGTCCTGGTTCCTCCTCAAGGGATATATATAACAATCTGGTATATATCTCTGAGTTCTTCTACAGGAGCTAAGATCCTGACCCAGCTGGAGGCTGGTAACTTCAGGCTGAGCACAGGCACATGGACCCCAGACTGATTGGCACTAGAAGGCTGATGGTTGAGATTCCTGGAACATCACCCTGTTACCTCCCCACCAACCAATCAGGGGAAGGTCGCACATCCTGCAGCCCACCCCCCAAATTTTGCCTATAAAAACTCTTCCCTGAAAACCATCAGGGAGTTCAGGCTTTCTCAGTACGAGCTGCCCATTCTCCTTGTATGGCCCTGCAATAAACCTTTCTCTGCTCCAAACTCCAACTCTTCAGTTTGTTTGGCCTCACTGTACATCAGGCACATGAACTTGGGTTCGGCAACATCGATACTGCATGGAGTGGAGTGAGATATTTAAAAACCAGTTGGTCTTAAAAGAAATCTTCTTGGGACTTCCCTGGCAGTCCAGTGGTTAAGTCTCCATGCTTCCGTGGCAGGGGGCGTGAGTTCGATCCCTCGTTGGGGAACAAAGATCCCACATGCGGCAGGCCGTGCCCCCCCCCCACAAAATCTTCCTATTGTATCATGTCAACAGTTGTTTGTAATTGAGAAGTTTTCTGGAAAGCTGTGTTACTCAAAGACAACCTCTTCCTAGCCTTCATCTAGCTTGCCAACAATGCTTAATGTAATGGGTCACATCTGTCAAGGAGGATTATAAATTGTGCCTGTGATGCCCTGTAATTAGTAACTCCCAAAGGGCTCTAGCTGCTTTTTCCCTGGGCATTTGCCTTGGTAACATCTTATAGAAAATATAACTCAGAACCAACAGTATTTAGGTCCAAAAAAACACTGCCTGTAGTGAAATAGAAGCATTTTCTTCTAATCGAAAAATCCCTCTTTTCTTGTTGCTCTCACCGAGTTTACCAGAGGGTCTTTCATCCAGAGACCCGTGTGGAATGTGCTTCAGCTCGTTGAAGAGAGAGATTTGGATGTTGACTTGGTTTCAGAGCAAAATTCACCCTTGAATCGTGTGAAAAGTAAATATGTCTGTTTTCTTTGTGTTAGGGCGATTTGAGGATGAATGTGAGTCTGTGATTGGAGACTTCACACTGGGAAGTTGACCTTTTGCTTGCAAAGGAGCTTTGCTATTTCGTTGGCTCATGGGTACCTCTGCAAATGCTGGCATGCTGGGTTGTTTGCAGATCAGAATTCATTACTTGCTGAAACCTAAGGTGCAGTATGGAAAATGTAGGTTTTGAAAAGAATTTTCACTAGTTTGAGAATCAGTACACCCTTTCCTGGATTTATTTTGGTGAATTTCTGGTGAAAAATCATTACCCCCATAAATGGCTATATACTAACAATAAACTAAAATCAGACCCTTGCCTCATACCATTCAATAAAAACTTGCTAGATGGTTTAAAAATTAAAATGTGAAAATAAAACTATAAAATAACGAAAAGAAAATATAGGTATTTATTGTATTTATATATTCTTGTAGTAACATATCTTTCTAAGCATAGCAGCAAAGTCATAAAATCGGGAAGGTACACACCGAGAAACTGAGTTAATGCTACAAAAACAAACATATTAAGTGCCATTTAGAGGTTAAAAATCCATAATAAACAAAAATGAAAGGAAAATAAAAAATGGGAAAATATTTGCAGCAGATATTAAGTATAATTGGTTTGTTTAAACAGTTTTTATAAGTTAATTTGAAAACATAAATAGGGAAATGGACAAAGGACATAAAAGGTAATTCACAAAGGAAGAAACAGAAAAAGGCCAATAAATAAATGAAGAAATATTGACCTTCATTAGTGATCAAACAGTTACAAACTTAAATCCATCCATCACATTGGCAAATTCAAAAAGTTGATAGTAACTTGTGTTGACAAAGATTTGAGGAAATTGAACTTTCATATACTGAAGTCAGAATGTAAATAGGTAAATATCTTTATGGGGTAACGTGACAATGTGTATCTAAATCCACAAATTATGCAATTCTACTTGTAGGAATTTACCTTCAGGAAATAATTAGAGATGTGTGGAAAGCAATAATTATAAAAATGTTTACTGTTTTTAATGGCAGAAAATTATAGGAAAAAGACAGTAGGAGATTGGTTAAATAAGTTATGTACGCTCATAGCTTGAGATATTATGAAGTCGTATAAAATCATGTTGTAATAGAATATTTACTGACCTGGAAAAGCAACCACAATATGTGCTGTGTTTAAAGAAATGAAAGCAATTTATAAAACAGTAAATACAGTACTACACACACACACACACACACACACACACACACACACACACACACAGCGAGAGATTGAGACACAGACATAGGATGTTATAGAGAAAGACTTAAGACAAGAAGTAAATGCTCCTAGCACAGGGAGATCAGCTCCGTGCCTTGTGACCACGTAGAGGAGTGGGATAGGGAGGGTGGGAGGGAGATGCAAGAGGGAGGGGATTTGGGGATATATGTACATATATAGCTGATTCACTTTGTAATACAGCAGAAACTAACAGAACATTGTAAAGCAATTATACTCCAATAAAGATGTTAAAAAAATAAATAAATCTTAAAAAGCTTATTGCCATTTCCAACAAAACAAAGCAAAACCAAAAAAAACAAAACAAAAAAAGAAGTAAATCCTCCAAGTAAATAACTCTTTTTATCTTGGGGTGATGAGATTACATGCATTTTTCTTCCCTTTCTTTCGAGATGTATTACTTTTGAAATTAGGATTTAGAAACAATAAAGTTATTTAAGCAAAGAGATAAATGCTATAAAAAGACACACCAGCCCAGTCACGGGGAAGTATTATCCACGACCAGCTTTCAGGAAAATGGTTACATAGGCCAAGATTGCCTTTAGAGTCCCACTGCCTTTTTTGTGCATCCTTCTTTCTTTAAGTCATCATGTCCTACCAACTTCCTGAGTCTTCAGTGTTTTCATTCATTCAGGTATTCATTCATCCATTCAACAGCCATTTGTTCTGTTCATACCACATGCCAGGCTCAGTAATTTTCCCTGACTTACGCTCTATATGGTAAACAATTTCCTAGTTGTATCTTATCTGAATTTGCTTATCAGTCTTGGAGCCTTTCTCTCAGACCTTGTTAAGCGACTGACTAGGAAATCTTTTTAACAAGTTCTCTCTGAGTTAAATAGGTGATGTTAGTATGAAACTTGAACTTTAAGGAGGACGTTAAATGCCTTAACTCGAATAGTGAGTAATGTGAAAATTGCAGACAATTCTGCGTGGATAGGCTTTTGCCAGATGACATCACTCTCCTGCCCACACATATTCTAACTGGACAGCATGCTTCCAACTGTGTTCCCTCTACAAGGTCTGGGCTCCCTACTTTAGCATCAGTCCCCTGGCCTGATGTTCCATTGTCAAGAGTGCCTCTAGGTATTAGTAATGCATATCAGTTCTTCTACTTTCTTTGTCCTGATCTCCCTCCTGTGGCTTTCCTCGTTCTTGCCATCTGCCCTGCTCTGCCTTGTGGCATTTACATCTTCTATTCCACCACCTGCCCTTTTGATTCTAGCTTCCACACTTGTTCTGATCCAAACATTTACTCTAAATTTCCTCAATACCAGCATAAATTTTCTATCACTGCTGTAACAAATTCCCACAAATTTAGTGGCTTAAAACAATACAAATTGATATCTTATAGTTCTGGAGGCCCAAAGTCCAAAATGAGTTTCACTGGGCTAAAATCAAGATGTGGGTAAGAGCCTGTGCATCCAAAAAAAAAAAAAAAAGATGTGGGTAAGCCTGCATTTCTTTTTCTGGAGACTCTCGGGAAAAATCTGTTTCCTTGCCTTTTTCAGCTTCTAGAGGCCACTTTCATGCCTTGGCTTGTGGCCCTGTTCTACTATCTTCACAGCCAGCAACATTGCATCTATTTGACCATTCTTCTGTAGTCACATCTCCCTCTGACCATAGCTGGAAAAGGTTCTCCACTGTCTCCACTGTTAAGGACCTGTGAATTGAACTTTAGGCCCCCAAAATATATATCTACATCCTAATTCCCAGAACCTATGAATGTTACATTGTTTGGAAAAAGGTTCTTTGAAGATATAATTACAGATCTTGAGACAAAATTTACCCTGGATTATCTGGCTGGGCTCTAAATCTAATGACAAGTGTCTTTAGAGGAGAAAGGCGGAGGGAAATTTGACATAGACGGAGAGAAGAGACAGAGAAGAGGAGGAGGCCGTGTGATTACAGAGGCGGAGATTGGAGTGATGCAGCTACAGGTCGAGGGACACCTGGATCCACCAGAAGCTGGACAAGGCAAGGAAGGAGTCTCCCCAGAGCCTCCAGAAGCAGTGTGTCCCACCTGACACTTTTTTTTTTTTTTTGCAGTACACGGGCCTCTCACTGCCGTGGCCTCTCCCGTTGTGGAGCACAGGCTCCGGACGCGCAGGCTCAGCGGCCATGGCTCACGCGCCCAGCTGCTCCGTGGCATGTGGGATCCTCCCGGACCGGGGCACGAACCCGTGTCCCCTGCATGGGCAGGCGGACTCTCAACCACTGCGCCACCAGGGAAGCCCTCCCACCTGACACTTTGATTTCAGATTTCTAGCCTCCAGAACTGTAAGAGAATAAATCCCTGTTGTTTCAAGCCACCCAGTTTGTGGTAATTTGTTACAGAAGCCACAGGAAACTAATACAGGACCCATCTGATTACACAGAGTCCTCCAGGATCATCCAGGATCACCTCCCCATCTCAAATTCCTTAACCTTAATCACATCTGTGAAATCCCTTTTTCCAGGTAAGATAATATACTCACAGGTTCTAGGGATTAGCACATGGACACCTTTGGGGGGGCATTATTCTGCTAACCACAGTAGGGATGAGACTGTTCACCCCTAAAACCATTTTTGCCCATGCAAAGAGCCACCTCACAGGCTACTTTTTGTATCTGGCTTTCATTCTGACTTAATTGTCTGGGATCTGTCTCCTGGGTGTCTCTGTGGAATAATAGAAAACACATAAATGTGGAGTCAGGCAGACCTATGTTTAAACCCTGGCTCTATATTTATTCTCTGTGTATCCTTGGGCAAATTATTCAAGCTCTATGACTTTGTTTCCTCATTTGTAAAATGTGAGTAGTCATGCACATATCATAGAGTCATTGTGAAGATTAAAGGAGGTAGCATATGTAATATGCTTGCCACATATACGGCATTCAATGAATGTTGCTTTTTTTTTCTTTTTTTGCTATCATCCTATAATCTGTGAACCTGTGGCAATCTATGGTCTTGAAGGAGATGGTCTGGTAGAGGAGATATTTGTATAGGAGCTGTCTAATTTTCCTTCAAATCCCACTGTAGGTATAGTTTCTAATCTGATAATAAGGTTCCCCCTGATATCTTTGCATTTTATTTTGGACTGTAATTCTACCTACACAACACTGAAGGTGTTGGGTGGAAAGGAAAACATCCTACCAAACTGGTTACTGGGAATAACTCAGCTATAATAACAAATAAACGAATATTTCTTGTGTACCTACGATGCATTAAGTGTTGTTATAGTCACTAGGGAAGGAGACTGACACAACACTTAAGCTCCTGGAGTGGGGAAGACTGACAGGTAACTAGGTGATTCTAATGTAGTGTGATTGGTGTCAAGATGAGAACAAACACAGAGGGACTTAGGGATCACAGAGCAGGGAATAAAGGCTCCCTGGAGTAAGTGCTGTCTAACATGAGATCTGAAGGGTAAATAGAAGTTAATTATGTAGAGTCTCTCTTACCCTTCACAGAAAAGAAGGGGAGAAGAATAAAAAAGGAAATCTTGTTTTAATAAATTCAGTTGACTTAAACATTAATATTAATAAAACAAATTTGGTCATATAAATATAGCCATTCTTGTTTATTTAAAAAAATGTTTAGATATAGTTGCACTACTGTGATAAGAATAAATGGTCCATTGATAGACTTCTTTTAGGTCACTTGGAGAAAAAAAGGGCTTTTATTACATTTTGTGCACACGAGCCCAGTGGACCGGCTGGTGGTTAGGGAACATACAAATACTATACGGAAGGTGCCCTTGAATATAAACTCTGACTTAGAGAAGAGGGTGGCTGTGTTATGGTCATGGTATGATGCTGGGTAGGTGATGGTGCCAAATGTTTGGAAGACATAGTTTATGGTTTATAGGAATAATAATCGCAGCAAAAAATATTGGGCTGCCCAAAAACCTCGTTCAGGCTTTTCTGTAAGATGGTACCAAAATCCCGAACGAACTTTGTGGCCAACCCAATATGTTGTGAATTTATTATGAGCTAGGTACTGTTCTAAGCACTTTTTGTATATTAACTCATTAATCTTTTCAGTGATGCATGAGGTAGGTAATACTATTATCTTTATTTTAGAGATAGGAAAAGTAAGATACAGAGGTTAAATAACATGGTCTAAAGTTAGTCAGCAAATGACAGAGCTGGAATCTGAGTAAAGACAGTTTGACTTGAAAGCCTGTGCTCTTAATCTCTCTCTATAGTAAGTACTGCCCCTTTGGGGAAAGAGGGACCTTGTGGGAATGTATGGAAATGACATATAAAAAGGGAAAACAGAGGCAAAAGTCCAGAACTTCCCTGGTGGCGCAGTGGTTAAGAATCCACCTGCCAATGCAGGGAACACAGGGTCGAGCCCTGGTGCAGGAAGATCCCACATGCCACGGAGCAACTAAGCCCATGCGCCACAACTACTGAGCCTGCGCTCTAGAGCCCGCGAGCCACACTACTGAGCCCGTGTGCAGCAACTACTGATGCCCGCGCATCTAGAGCCCATGCTCTGCAACAAGAGAAGCCACCACAATGAGAAGCCAGCACACTGCAACGAAGAGTAGCCCCTGCTCGCTGCAAGTAGAGAAAGCACACACACAGCAACGAAGACCCAACGCAGCCCCCAAAATTAATTAATTAATTAATTAATTAATTTTAAAAAAGAAGCAAATGTCCATATGACCATATGAACATATATCTAAGTGCCAAGAGGTTGGTTGAATGAGTAGTTACTGAACCTGGGGTTGGGACGGAGTGGGGGTTACTTGATCAGGAAGATTTATAGAAAATCTTAAGTAGTGTTTTGTTAAGAGAGGAATGCACAGTTGACCCCTGAACACATGGGTTTGAACTGTGCAGGTCCACTTATACACAGATTTTTTTCACTGAATACATTCTACACTACTTTATGAACCGCAGATATGGGGAGCTGACTGTAAAATTATTCTGGATTTTCGACTGTGTGGAGGGTTGAGGCACACAACTCCCATGTTGTTCAAGGTCAACTGTATCTCATGTAGCAGACAATTCCCTTGGCTTCCAGGCATCGCACCTGGTTTTCTTCCTATCTCTCTGGCTGCTCCAGTTCCTTCTGCTGGTTCTTCCTTCTCTCCCCAGCTTCTTCTTTTTTTTTTTTAAATAGATCTTTATCGGAGCATAATTGCTTCATAATACTGTGTTAGTTTCTGTTGCACAACAAAGTGAATCAGTCATGTGCATACACATGTCCCCATATCCCCTCCTTCTTGAGCTTCCCTTCCATCCTCCCTATCCCACCCCTCTAGGTCATTGCAAAGCACTGAGCTGATCTCCCTGTGCTATGCTGCTGCTTCCCACCAGCCAACTATTTTACATTCTGTAGTGTATATATGTCGATGCTACTCTCACTTCGCCCCAGCTTCGCTTGCCCTCCCACCCCATGTCCTCAAGTGCATTTTCTATGTCTTCCTCTTTATTCCTGCCCTGCAACTAGGTTCATCAGTACCATTTTTTTTTTTTAGATTCCATATATATGCATTAGCATATGGTATTGGTTTTTCTCTTTCTGACTTACTTCACTCTGTGTGACAGACTCTAAGTCCATCCACCTCACTACAAATAACTCAATTTCGTTTCTTTTTATGGCTGAGTAATATTCCATTGTATATATGTGCCACATCTTCTTTATCCATTCATCTGTCGATGGACACTTAGGTTGCTTCCATGTCCTGGCTATTGTAAATAGCGCTGCAATGAACATTGTGGTACATGACTCTTTTTGAATCATGGTTTTCTCAGGGTATATGCCCAGTAGTGGGATTGCTGGCTCATATGGTAGTTCTAGTAGTTCTATGGTAGTTTTAGTTTTTTAAGGAACCTCCATACTGTTTTCCATAGTGGTTGTATCAATTTACATTCCCACCAACAGTGCAAGAGGGTTCCCTTTTCTCCACACCCTTTCCAGCATTTATTGTTTCTAGATATTTTGATAGTGACCATTCTGACTGGCGTGAGGTGATACCTCATTGTAGTTTTGATTTGAATTTCTCTAATAATTAGTGATGTTGAGCATCTTTTCATGTGCCTCTTGGCCAGCTGTATGTCTTCCTTGGTGAAATGTCTATTTAGGTCTTCCACCCATTTTTTTGATATTGAGCTCCATGAGCTATTCGTATATTTTGGAGATTAATCCTTTGTCTGTTGTTTCATTTGCAAATATTTTCTCCCATTCTGAGGGTTGTCTTTTCATCTTGTTTATGGTTTCCTTTGCTGTGCAAAAGCTTTTAAGTTTAATTAAGTCCCATTTGTTTATTTTTGTTTTTAGATCTGTTACTCTAGGAGGTGGGTCAAAAAAGATCTTGCTGTGGTTTATGTCAAAGAGTGTTTTTCCTATGTTTTCCTCTAAGTGTTTTATAGTGTCTGATTTAAATTTAAGTCTTTAATCCATTTGGAGTTTATTTTTGTGTATGGTGTTAGGGAGTGTTCTAATTTCATTCTTTCACATGTAGCTGTCCAGTTTTCCCAGCACCACTTATTGAAGAGGCTGTCTTTACTCCATCATATGTTCTTGCCTCCTTTGTCATAAATTAGGTGCACATATGTGCGTGGGTTTATCTCTGGGCATTCTATCTTGTACCATTGATCTATATTTCTGTTTTTGTGTCAGTACCATACTGTCTTGATGACTGCAGCTTTGTGGTATAGTTTGAAGTCTGGGAGCCTGATTCCTCCAACTCCATTTTTCTTTCTCAAGATTGCTTTGGCTATTCGGGGTCTTTTGTGTTTCAATACAAACTGTAAAATTTTTTGTTCTAATTCTGTGAAGAATGCCATTGGTGGTTTGATAGGGATTGCACTGAATCTGTAGATTGCTTTGGGTAGTATAGTCATTTTCACAATAGTGATTCTTCCAGTCCAAGAACATGGTATATTTCTCCATCTGTTTATGTCATGTTTTATTTCTTTCATCCGTGTTTTATAGTTTTCTGAGTACAAGTCTTTTGCCTCCTTAGGCAGGTTTTTTCTGAGGTATTTTATTCTTCTTTTTAATGGTAAATGGGAGTGTTTCCTTAATTTCTCCTTCTGATTTTTCATCATTAGTGTATAGGAATGCAAGAGATGTCTGTGCATTAATTTTGTATCCTGCAACCTTACCAAATTCATTGATTAGTTCTAGTAGTTTTCTGGTGGCATCTTGAGGATTTTCTATGTATAGTATCAGGTCATCGGCAAACAGTGAAAGTTTTACTTCTTCTTTTCTAATTTGTATTCCTTTTATTTCTCTTTCTTCTCTGATTGCCGTGGCTAGGACTTCCAAAACTATGTTGAATAAGAGTGGTGAGAGTGGGCATTCTTGTCTTGTCCTTGATCTTAGTGGAAATGGTTTCGGTTTTTCACCATTGAGTATGATGCTTGCTGTGGGTTTGTCATATATGGCCTTTATTATGTTGATGGAGCTTCCCTGTATGCCCAGTTTCTGGAGAGTTTTTTATCATAAATAGGTGTTGAATTTTGTCAAAAGCTTTTTCTGTGTCTATTGAGATGATCATATGGTTTTTATTCCTTAATTTGTTAATATGGTGTATCATATTGATTGACTTGTGTATATTGAAGAATCCTTGCATCCCTGGGATAAATCCCACTTGATCGTGGTGTATGATCCTTTTAATGTGCTCTTAGATTCTGTTTGCAAGTATTTTGTTCAGGATTTTTGCATCTATATTCATCAGTGATATGGTCTATAATTTTCTTTTATTGTGATCTCTTTTTCTGGTTTTAATATCAGGGTGATGGTGGCTTTGTAGGATGAATTTTCTCCCCAACTTCTTAATGTCAGAATCCTCCACTACTTCTCACTTCTGTCCACAGTCACTCCCTCAGCGTTAGCATCCTGTCTTGTGGCTTCAAATACCATGAACATGCGGTTGAATCCGAAATTTATATCTACAGTCCAGATTTATCTTCTCAACTCCAGATCTGTATATCCAACTGCCTCTTTGTACCTCCTCTTGTATATCTAATAAGAATCTGAAATGTAACAGAGCTGAACTGCTGATATTTTCCTCACAATCTGATGCTCCCATTATGTGGCCCATTTTAGCAGATGGCTATTCATTCTTCCAGTTGCTCAGGCCCAAAACCTTGGCATCATCTTTGACTCTTTCCTTTTTGTCATCCCGCCATCTCAGTCTAAAAGCCATCTTAGTAGTTTATCCTTCAAAATATAGTTACAATCTAACCACTTTTTACTACCTTTACTGCAATCACAACTGCTTGGATTATTGCAATGGCCTCTTAACTAGTCTCCTGATTCCACCCTTAACCCTCTGGCCCACAGCAGCCTGAAAGGTCCTGGTAAAGTCTAAGTCAGATCATGTCACTTTTCTTATCAAGACCTTCCAATGGCTCCTCATCTCACTTGAAGCAAAAAGGAATGTCTGTACAATGGCCTGTGGCCTTGCCCTAGTGGTTTTTAATCATTATTACACATTAGAGTCACCTGGAAAATTAAAAAAATAAAGCCCCAGTATCTGGACCCTGCCCTTAAATAAATTGAAGCCATATTTCCAGGGGGGGATAGTATGTGGTGTGGTCTAGGTATCTGCGCTTTTTAAAAGTTCCCCAGGTGATTCTGAGGCTCAGGGAGAGCTGAGAATCTCTAACCTCCTTACCTCTTGATCTTATCTTCCGCTCCTCACTATCTGACTTATTCTATTCCAGTCTCATTGGTCTCGTTGCTGGAAGAAGCCAGGCGCACTCTTCCCTGGGGTCTTTGCACTAGCTGTTTTCTCTGCCCAGTGTGTCTGTCCCTAGTTCCCAGCATGGCTCACTCCCTCACCTTCTCTAGGTCTTTGCTCAAGTGCTATCTTCTCAGTGAGGCCTTCTCTGGTCTTCCATTTATTGATAAAACGCATGCATGTATTCTGCTTTATATTCTGTCTATAGCACTTGTCATCATCTTACATAACACTGTTTTATTTATTGCATGTCTCCCTCAGCTAGAATGTAAGCTCTGTAAGGGCAGTGATTCTGATCTGTTTTGTTTACTGCTGTATCCTCAGTGCCTGGTGCATAGTAGGCATTCAATAAATAAATTGTCGAACAAATTTATTATTTAATAAAACAACGCACAATAAAATGAAGTTAAGCTTCTTTCTCAAGTTAACCAGGCATTCCTAAGCTTTTCTCATTCATGAACCTTTTTGTCAGTCTGGTAAAGCTTCTGGAACTTTTCTCAAGATAATGTTTTTAAATGAATACAATAAAATCCATAGATGTAAAAGAAGACCAATTATTCTGAAATACAATTAGAATAATTATTTTAAAATTGTAATATAATAATAGTATATATGCCTCCATATTAAGGTATTCCATCAGGGGTTGGTAAGCTTTTTCTGTAAAGGGCTAGATAATAGACACTTTAGACTTTGTGGACCATATAATCTGTTGAACCACCTCAACTCTGCCATCTGTAGTGGGAAAGCATCCACAGACAATATGTATATGAATTAACGTGGCTGTCTTCCAGTTAATATTTTATTGACAAAAGCAGACAGTAGGCATAGTTTGCCAAATTATAAGACCTACTGATGGGTCTAATAATTTTCATAATTTTGAAGTAGCAACAAGCGTAAATGGTATTTTGAGATATCTGTAACACCTGTAATGTGATATGAAAATATCTGTGATTTTTTTTATTGGTGACAAACTCACAGTTACTGCTAGTATTAACTGAGATTTGTACATTCATAGTTGAAGGAAATGCTAAATTATAGTTAGACGTTAGTGAAAGTGCAATTTAATTTTCTCCCATCCACATTCACAGGACTCCTTAATTCTCTTCATGGGCCCCAGTATAAGAACCCCTGAGCTAGGAGTGTTGAGCAACAGTCAAAATGCACCCGTTAACAATGGAATAAACAACTGGAGGTGAAGGACAGCGCCTTCTGAGTTGCGTAAGCTTGGAATAGACACAGATCCTGGCCACACGGAGCTTTGAGGTGGTGATGTGAGGGTGATGGCAAGAACTGATCTCCAAAATATCCCACAGCCCCTAGTAAAGAGTGTTAGGAGCAGTTACTAAAAGGAAACAAGTCTAGAAGGACGCAAAGAGGGCTGACCACAGTTCTTTTGAGCACAGAAAAGGAATGAGACGCCTGGGATCTTCCAGCAATCTTAAAATTCTGAGAAAGTTGCACAAACTTATTGCATTGCCAAGATTGGAAGGCTTCAATGGGGCTGGCTGTGTTGTACACATATACACAATGAAAAGGAATATTGGTCAGAGAAGCAGTGGAAGGCCCGTAACCTTGGCCAGAAAATGGTTGATATCTTTTCTGTGATTCACACATTACCCAAAAGCCTCCAGTTTCTTAGAATTGCTAATAAAAACTCCAAATATCGCAGCAATAACTTTCAAACACCTTCATTTTCACTAATGCTGCCTCATATGCAATTCTGCTTTATAGTGCATTCCAGTGTAATTGTAGCTACTGCATTGATTGGCTCAGAGAATCTATGTGGATTTCTAACCAGATCCGAGTAAGAGCTTTTTCAGGACCCAGAAACATTAAAATGGTAGTTAAGAGAAAAAGAAATAAGCCTGGTATTTTGAATTTATGGCAATAATAGAAAAATTGCTAGGTATTTTTGATGAAGGAGTTTGAAGTAAATGTAACACTGCATATATTGACTTCATATTTCAGTGCACATCCAGATTTATTGATTAGACAAGGACTGACTCAAGCCAAGATTGATTTGATAGAAATCACAGCCTGCTTATTTATCATGTGGAGAAAATTTACACATCTACCTAGGCATAGGAGTATTACTTTATCGACTCTGAATTAAGTCTTGGCTGGATGTCAAGTTTTCACCTGAAGCCTGTAGACCCCTTTCAGGACAATTTTTGTTTGCATTTGAGCAAAAAGTATGAAAAGAATTTTTTTTTTTTAGTTTAAATGCCCAGAAGTACTTTGAAAAATCAAAATATGGTAAAATCTTGTTAACGGGTGTTTGTGATGATACTAAGATTGTTGGCTGAATGAAGTTTTTTAAATATACTATTTGTAAAGAAAACAAATGAAGAATAATGTTAACAAGACAAAATTTCAAGCACTTTAGAAATACTCATTTATAAATAAATATTAGTGTGCCAATTAGAAGTCTCCACTTAATAAGGCAGGATGTCAAAGCAAGTAGTCTAAGAATAACCATTCAAAGGTGGCTAAGTAAATTTACTTAGACGTACTCGGTTAGATTAGCAGTAACTTAGCTAACATATAGGAAGCACTTAGAATAGGCCAGGATTATGCTACATACTTTCACTGATGATTTTTAAAACCTTTAGAACAGGTCTATTAAGTAGGTATTGGTATATTCTCTTTTTACATTTGAGAAAACAGATTCAGAGAGGCTCAGTGACTTGCCAGATGTCTCAAGCTAATACATTCCTGACTCCAGAGTCTGTGTTCTTAACTGTTTCACTCTACTGCCCCTTGCTTGAAAGCAAAAACCTTTAAGTTAAAATATTATGCTAAAAGATAGATATATACTTATGTATAACTGAATCACTTTGCTGTACGCCTAAAACTAACACAACATCGTAAATCAACTATACTTCAATTTTTTAAAAAGGACCAGGAAAAAGTATTATTCAATTCAGCTATTTTCTTAACTGTGAACAGACTCACCCAGATGGTTTGAGTCATAGGCATTTTACCCTAAATTTGATGGGTTCTCCAGTTTGGGGTGTTCTTGAGTGAATAATTCCTCCCTTGGAGTAAGGAGTAGGTAGGGGAGTAGGGGAGAGAAGGACTATATCAAAAATATTTACCTGAAAATCCACATTTTTTTGTCTTTCGGGAATTAATCACTCTGGGCACTGGTTCCTAACTAAAACTAAGTGGTATTCGATTTTGGAAGACAAGGCGTTAACCCAGTTTGTTACTGGTTATTTCCCTTCGGCACAACTGCATTGCAAGGGAAATAGCTGCTCGTAAGTGTTAAGGGCCTTATTACTGTTCAAATGCCCTTTTCTTTTTTCCAAATGCCCTTTTAATACTTTTTATGCTGGCAAAGGTACATTACAAATGAAATACAGGGGAGGAATAATTCAAACTCCTCGGATGGTGGCATTTTGTAAACCTCGAAGCCACAGTACAAATCTCTCTCAAGCCTCTGGAAATCCATCTTCGTAGCATAGAGTAGGTGGAAGGGAGCTTGCAAATCCTTTTCAATCTGACAGCTCAAAAACCTAACTTGTTTTCTGATGCCTCCGCCGTGATACGTTGCTGGTGGTGTGTTTTTCACTTCAGAAGCGAAGGACTCTTGCTAGAATCTGGGGGTCCAAGCAGCTGGCCTTCATGTTAAATTCTGGGCAGGAGAGACAAAGGAAAGAGCAGAATAAATTATATGTCAGGCCTCTTCTGGTGTTTTGTATGAAAAGTATTTGATGATAAGCATTATGGTTTAGGAGTTCCTGTGCCTTTAAACACAATATCCTCTTTGCAAATTCTCAAAATGTATCTTGCCTGCTCTCTGTACAAATCCATTTGCTCCAGTCAGTCAATCCTTTTCTTAACCCTTCCTCTTCAAGGAAGTCTATCTCCATACAATTTGAGGTGACAAATAACCTGTCTGCCCCCAAATGTTACTCTTATCCTTCCAGTGAGCCTGAAATTTCTACCATAGTGTTCTATTTACTCGATTAATTTTTCCACTTATATCTGTCTATCCATCTATTCATCCCTCCATCCCTCCATCCGTCAATCTGTCTCCCAAATATTTATTGTCTGCTCTGTGCTAGGCACTCTGCTGGGTTCTGGAAATTGTTTGGTGATTAAAGCAGATGTGCTTTCTGCCCTTGGTGTACAGCCTATTGGGAGAGATAAACAGTAAGGGAAGGAAGTAATTGACTTCAAATTGCGCCAAGTGCTATGATGACTCTGAATGCAGCAGGGAACAATGATAGAAAATACCAGGAAGGGAACTAATTAGTGTGCTCAGGTGTCAGTTCAATTGAGACTGAAGCCATTCCCGTAGAGGGAACTCAGTTTAAAATATAAATACATTATGTAGCAGGAGTAATGCACTAAACTCACTAGCGTGATCATATTAACAGAGGATAGGACTCTGAGGGTGTGGGTCTCAGAACAGTTTCTCTGGGTGGTGTGTGGGTCAGGGAGAGGAAAAGTAAAGTAACTGAAATTCCTTCTATGTGCGAGGCTCTGGACCAGACGCTAGTGTTTGAAAGGTTATTCTCTTTTCATTCTCATTGCAACACTAAGAGATAGGTATCAAATCCATAACAAGGATGGGAAAACAGGTTCTGAGAGGCTAAGCAGCCTGACCAAGGTCACAAGGTTAGTTGTTGGCCAAGCCTGGGGGTAGGAAGGTTGAGGTGTTGTAGGGAGATTGGGTGAAATCCCAGGCTCGCCAAAAGAGTAACAGAAGCAGAAAGAGGGGAGAAGGGATATAGTGTCATTGACCGAAGATAAATTAAAAGACCTGGTCCTGTCTTTGAATTGCTTACAATTCAGCTGAATAAAGATGGAGAACTCTTGAGAAGGGACAGGAGAATATAAGAAGCAACACTGATAAAGTCCAAACTGGTGTATTATTCCTGAAGAAGATAAACAAGGAGCATCAATGGGAGGAGTCAAGATACTTAGAAAGGGTGACTGGGAAGAGGTTGTCAAAGCCTCTAAAATGGAGACTTTTGAAAAATACAGTACTTGCTTCCCTTTGCTTGGATAAAGTAGTATTAGATTTCAAGCAAGTTAGACACAAAACAGTGATGACTGAACTCTCTAGAAGGTCAACAGACCCATTAAGATCATTGAGTTATGAATCACTGAAGGCTCTATGGGTCCGGGCAACATCCCAGCTGTGGGTACTGTTTCAGGTCAAAATACAGGATACCAATGGTTGTCCCCAGCTCCACTTCCCATCACTAAAATGTGACAGTGGTTAAATGCAGAATGCAAATATTACAGTACGTAAGTACAAACTTAAAACAATAATAGCCTCTTGTCAGACAATATGGAAAGGCGAAGTTGCATGGAATTTGTTATTATACGTGCAAATGCAGCAATATTTACAATGGGTTGACACAGTGCCGCATAACCCAGGACGAGGCAAGGCAAGGATTATGGAAAGCAGGACTGGAAAATTGTGAGCACAGAACACTGCCTTTTAAGGAATCACAAAGGAAGGCCCAGAGAGGAAGAGTTTCAAGGTCAGTGCTCCTCGGACATTTCTAAATAGCCCTTGTGCTCCAACTTTCATGAATCAAGGCAAAGGCCAAGGCCAAATTATCAGGTTACTGAAGTTGGCTTTTGGACTGAGGTCCCCTACCTCAATTCTGATTTCTTACTTATACTTCTTTGATGGCTCATTCTTCTACCAACGCTAGGCTCTGTGGGGCCAGAAACCATGACTCTGTTCTGTTCACCACCGTATTTCTAGTGTCTAACTGTGCCTGTCACATGGTTGCATGCTAGATAAATATTTGGTATTTGAATGAATAGTTGGTTCTCATGGCTCTCCTCTCTTACTGAGGAAATACCCCTAGGCTGTCTGCATCTCTCCTTGCCTAATTATTTTCACGAAAACATCCTTATTCTATATTTTATTCCCTCAGGGACTTTCAAAAGACAGATGATTTTAACCAGTAAGATTAGTTGTTTCAGGCACAGCATTAATCCGGGTCCAACCAGGCAAAAGACAACCGCTCTGAGCGGTTAAAACAGAGGTGATGATATGCAGGGAACTGGTTACACGGATGATGAGGTACATATAAGGACAGTTTTATCTCCCAGATGAAGAGTATGTTGAAAGCAGCTCTCCTAAAACATAATTCTATATATGCTCGCACGATCTAAGGGATGGGAAGAATCTTAAACTTCATTCAACTCAGGCTCATCAGATAACTGTTAGGTTACAGATGTCAACTGCCTGCCCCAATATCCCTTCTCCTCTTTCTCTTTAGATCCAAAATGCTAATTTTCAGATGGATACCTTTCTACCTGGAATGAAAGATCCTACTCTCCTGCCTTCTTTGCAGCTAGCCAAGGCCATGAGACTAACTTTTAGGCAGTGATACGGAAGCAGTGGTTTCATCTGGGACTTCTAGGAATGTTTCTAAAAGGGAGTTGGCACATTTAAGAGGGGCCCCTTTTTGTTCTTCTGCATTTCCTCCTTCTTCAGGCTGACACGGAGGATGTGGTGGTTGGAACTCCAAGGAACCACGAGGAATCCTTAAGGGTGGAAGACAAGTGATAGGATGATGCAGTGGAAGGATAGGAACCTAGGTGTGTGAGGACGCCATGGAGTCACCCTGCAGCTTTGCACTGCCTGCCTCCAAACCTCTTTCATATAAAAGAGAAATATACCTCTCTATATTATTTAAGCCATTATCTTATTTTCTGATATATAGTTTTTGCTTTCTTTGTGTTATGTGCAACTGAATAGGATCTGAACTGATCCAGCTATATTGTCTCTATTGCATCTGGGGCAAATGGCCATTTAACTATGGCTTGGATATTTCGGTGGTGGGAAATTGACTAACCCTTGAGGTAGCCTATCTATCATGGGACAGCTATTAATAATGAGAAATTTATGGAGTGCAAATTTCTGTTTATGTAGAGTTCTCCCGTAGGTCCTAGAACGATTTTGGGGTTCACAACCTTCTCATCCTTTTTCCATGTGTCACGTGTTTGAAGATGTGTTCCTGTTCCTTTGAGGTGGCTCATCGAGGCTAAATATCCCTTGTTCTCTCAACTCCTCCTCCTAAGACATGGCTTCTTCATTTCAACAAGCTTAGGCTAGCTTCCTGTGTAAGTTCGCTCAACAAACACTTAAGGGAAAGTGCTCCAGGCTATAAAATTTAGCTGTGTTGCCTGCAGCCCTATTTATTTAACAGATTCCATTGAATTAAAGAAAAGATACTTTTGACTGCTCTATGCCAAATGAACATGCTTCAGTTTACATAACGGACCTCACTATTTCGGGTGGGCTAAAATCTGGGTTAAAACAAACATGATCATTTAATCCTCTACTATATTATAATCAGTGTGTGCAGCAAGAGACGTAAAGTTTTAATTCATTATTAACCACACTGTACACAAACTAGCTTCCCCTTTTACATAGTAAGAGGCAACATTCCCAGAGTCATTAGCTGTTGCTTTATCTGCTTAAACAAAGCTCCCTTCCTACATGTTTTCTGTAGAGGCAGCCCATCGAGGCGGTCGGGCACTTATCTCCCGGACTGTCCGCTTAGCACCTGTCAATCACTTCTAACGGAAACATACTCTAGTAGTCTACTGAGAAACCACTTTGCATATGCATTAAAAGAAATTTAGTCTTTCAAAATGTGTGTCTAAGAGTTATGCTTCTCCCCCATCACTCCACTAGAACAACACTGACAAAAGTCCCTGACTCTACCTGTCAAATTCAGTAAACTAGCATGTTTCCTCTCAGCTGACACGTCTCTGTGGTATTTGACACTGATGACTAATCCAGTTAGAAAATTAGTTCCTCCCTTGGTTGCTGACACCACATCCCTACTGGTTCTTCTTCTCTATGGCCGTTCCTCAGTCTCCCCTATTGGGTCCTCTTCCTCTAATCACCTTTTTCTTTTCTTTTCTTTCTTTTTTTTTTTTTTTTGGCTGCGTTGGGTCTTCGTTGCTGCGCCCAGGCTTTCTCTAGTTACAGAGAGTGTAGGCTACTCTTCGCTGCGGTGCGCAGGCTTCTCATTGCGGTGGCTTCTCTTTTTGCGGAGCACGGGCTCTAGGCCGTGGGCTTCAGTAGTTGTGGCTCACAGGCTCAGTAGTTGTGGCTCGCGGGCTCTAGAGCACAGGTTCAGTAGTTATGGCACACAGGCTTAGTTGCTCCGCGGCATGTGGGATCTTCCCGGACCAGGGATCGAACCCGTGTCCCCTGCACTGGCAGGCGGATTCTTAACCACTGCACCACCAGGGAAGTCCTCTAACCACCTTTTAATTGTTGCTGTTCTTCAGAGCCCTGACCAAAATCCTCTGTACTCCTCACTTTCTACCTTTCCCCTAGGCAATCCCATCCATTTCCACAGTATCAGCGTAGTCTGATGACTTTTGTGTCTGTATCTCTGGCTCTTACTTCTCTGTTTTAAGCTCCAAACCAATATTTTCAGCTGACACAGGGGCAGCATTACCTTGGTGACTCATAGGCACCATAAACCATATATCCTCAAGACTCATCACCTTCCGTTCCAACTCAGACACTCAAGCCAAAAATCTGAGAATCAGGTACTTTCTTAACTTTCTATAGCGATTCCTTTTAACAACCATGTCATGTAAGTATAATATTATTCCCATTTAGATATGTGAAAACTGAGGCTTAAGACGGTTAAGTGGTGTGCCCACCAAGCCCTCAGTGAACACATGGCAGATTCTAATGCATTTCAGGATGACTCTGGAGCTGAAACTCTTGACTGTGTTAAATTCCCCTTACTAGGGGATTCTATTATAGGATATTTTGTCTTCATCCTGAAAATCAGAGGGCAAGACCCTGAAGGAAGAGAACGCTCAAGGGGAAAGGGTTACAAGGCCTTACTGTGTAGCACAGGGAACTATACTCAATGTCTTGTAATAACCTATAATGGAAAAGAATATATATATATATATATATGTATAACTGAATCACTTTGCTGTATACTTGAAACTAATACAACATTGTAAATTAGTTATACTTCAATTTTTTAAAAAAACAGGAAAGGGTTATTGAGGTGATTAGGTTAAAAGGGAAGGTGAAGCCCCCGAGCAGCCTGGGAGAAGCACGAACTCAAGGAGGGTAGAGAGCAAAAGGTCATAAAAGGAACAAGGGAGTAGAGCCTGGGCAGCAGGACGGGAAGGGCCTCAGGCCAAAGTTGTCTTCCGTAGGGTCTTGGGGCGAGACAATTGACCTCACTGAGTTTCAGTCATACCTGTAGGTAAGTGGTTTCCAGGTGGGGAAGGGAAAAGCTTTTGGTAATCCCAACCTTTGATTCCCGTATAACTTGTACTGAAATTAAAAGGGCCTACTGACTGATCCGCAGGACTGGTAAACAGGATGAGTAGCTGCAGGATATAATCAATGGCAATTAGTTTGGAACAGAAGCCAAAAGGTACAATTTTCATAGAAAGCTCAGCCACGAAAATTATAAGCAAATTGAGAGAGTAAAATAATTATTCTTAAAATATTTTTTCAAACTCAGTTTGGTTAAGCATCTTTTCATTGCTGTCATTTGTATCTTCTCCTCCCCAAATTTCTTTAATCATTTTTTTTTAACTTCAGGTTTTAAACTAAGCATTCCTTTTAGGAATAAACTCATATTCAGTACATGAAAGGCATTGGGACAGCAAATTTCTTTAATCTCAACATTCTATTGGTATCTGTTACTTGACCAAAGTGATGTATTCCAACGCTGTTGACTATAAGACAAATCCTGTTTTACTGTTGCGTCACATTAGAACACTGAAGATGTGTTCTCATGTGTACCACCCCATTGCCAAATAGAACGTGTTACAAATACTGAGAGAGGTAGGTACCAAGAAGACATTTCTTAGATGGCACTGATGCCATGATTATTTGAGGGCAGGGTGGGGGGTATTTTGTTTGGAGTCTCCCTTCTGCCATAGGTCCACTGATCCTCTTAGCCTTCTTCAGGAAACGGATTTATCCTAAACCTGGGGGACTTCCTGAGCCTACATCTTCGCTCTTTCTATGGGTCAAAATAGTATCTAGAAAGTGTAGTGTGATGCTATATCTCACCACTAAGTACTATTTTTTAACACAAGGTACTCCAGCATGGAAATCCCTTAGATACTTCAAAAAGTAAATTAAATAAACTTTTTAAATCAGTTATCTAAATTAGAACTCAGGCAAAGTGAATTTGTTTGAAACAAGGAATCATTTTAGTTAAAGCTCAGGTTTCTATCGCCTCCTTCTTAACAACATTGTCAAAATGCTTTCATGTGGCTTATGGTTTAATTTATAAACTAGTTAGAAAAAAAAAGCCAAATACTTAGTCCTAAATAGCTACTGATTTATTATTGAGGCAACCGAGGCCATGCAGTCTTTATAAATTGATAAAAGGCAGGACTGAGAATTTCTTTCATGTGTTTCAGTTTCTAAATGTCATATTTGTTATCTGTAGACAAGCTACATAACCTTTGGGTTGTTATATTTAAAATAATAATTTATCATTGCCCTGTTTCCGTATGGCATTATGTGAATTTATGAATTGATGATTAGAAAATGCTTTGAGATTCATGGATGAATCTGGCTTTTTAAAGGTGCCTCACGGGCATTCAATGATATAACTAGTTTATGAATTCTGAATTTTCATATCCTCTCTCTGAATTATTTTGTCCCTTTCTCATACATTTATAAGAATTTAAGACCTGCCAGGTTGGGTCATATCAGTATTCTCTATAGCCTAAGACTGTACTTTCAACTGTGGCAGTAAGAGCAATTTTGTGGGAAGATGGATATATTTGCTTTTCATGACATCAACCTTCAACGTTTAGGAGCAAGTCCTACTAATCTTAACTGTTCCCCAATTCATTAAGGATCTGTCTTCCATAAATTTACCTTAACATCATTATTAAGTATTTTTCAGTTGGACTACTCTGCTTTTCTATGTGCTGATAAACAACTGGCTTTACTAATCTTCATCCATTGAATTGCCTGATTTATTGACAGAATAAGTTGGATGTTTTGGTATTTTATGGAAGCAGTCAAAGGCGCAGACCAAATAAGAAAACTGAATAGAGAAAATGCTTGTTGACAGTTAGGCCTGAGGGCACTGCCAGGCTCCCCTGGTATTCGACAAGATCTCTTTTCAGGGAAACCAAAGGGCATGACAAGACAAATTGTCAGATCGGGTCAGCATCAAACATTAGCAACCATGGAAGAATGGAGGGACTGGTGGCAGACCTGGGTCAGGAGCCAAGTGTCAGGTGGTATCAGACATATATGTGGGTATAAATGACCTCTGACCTTCTTGTCACGTGTGAACTGGTTGGTCATTGATTTCAAGATAATAGTTAAGATTGGAAACTCCTCTGGCCAGGGCCATGGGCTTCCAGATGATTCAGTTACTGACAGAATCACTTATTTAATTTGGAGGACAAGAGAAGGAGGGGATATTTATAGAAGTATAGAATCCCAAACTAGCAAGGAAATGGGCCTGCTCTAATCCTTACTGACCAGGCTTCACCTGGCGTATTAGAATCCTTTTTGGACACCATCCTTTAAAGAGATATAATCAGGGGCTTCCCTGGTGGCGCAGTGGTTGAGAATCTGCCTGCCAATGCAGGGCACACGCCCGTGCGCCACAACTACTGAGCCTATGCTCTAGAGCCTGAGAGCCACAACTACTGAAGCCTGCGTGCCTAGAGCCCATGCTCTGCAGCAAGAGAAGCCACTGCAGTGAGAAGCCTGCGCACCGAAAAGAAGAGTAGCTCCCGCTCGCCGCAACTAAAGAAAGCCCGCGCACATCAATGAAGACCCAACCCAGCCATAAACAAATAAATAAATAGATTTTAAAAAAACACTTAAAAAAAGAGATATAATCAGACTGGAGTCCTTTCAGAAGAGGATTGCTAGTGCGATGAATGGACTCCAAGCATGACATAAGGAACCCAGGATGTTTAATTAGGAGTGAAAAAAAGTTTAGAGAGGGCTGCTTTATCCACAAGGGATTACATTTGTGGTGTGGCTACTTACGACAAATCTAGGAACAGATTATAGCTGAACACAGGGAAACATCTTCTATCAGTTGGAGCTGCTCTAGCAAGAAAAAGGCAGCCTTGATGGTGTTTCCTCTTATTCTAGGTCTTCAGGTACATAGATGCAGGCTGAACAATGGGCAGGAAGAGGGAGAAGTGATCCTTGAAGTGCATGAGTGCTTGGAGCCAGTCACTTGTTTGTACAGTACTGGATCTCTATGACTAGTTAGTGAAGATTAAACAAATAATTGAAAGTACTGATATAGGTTTCCAGCTTTTAATTTTTTTTAACCAAGTAAGGCCTGATAAGATTTTTGGAATAACACTTTTCCGGCAATGGATAGCACTTTTCTTCTCTTCCTGAGTCCGACACCCATTGGAAATTGGAGCCAGGCTGCTTGAGTCTGAATATAGACTTGTGGCACTTACTCGCTGAATAACCTTAGTAAAATTCCTTAAACTTTCTGTGTGTCAGTTTCCTCATCTGTAAAATGGGATAATAATACTTTACTCAAGTGTAAAGCATGTGAACAGTTCCTTGTTCATAATAAGTGCTCTGTAAGTTTTAGCAATTAGCTCTTAATTGAGGTGTAGATACAGGAGTTAGCTGGAAGATAAAATATAACTGCTAGCACAGATAAAGCAGAAATGGAGATTGGGGCTTTCGATCTGCAGCCAAGTGGCTGTGGTAGTACTTCAGCCCTGCTCAACTTATCCACCTGGCCATTGTTCTAGTTGGACAATGGTTTGGTGCAGAACGTGAACATCCATGGACAAGATGGCTCCAGAAAGTGAGAAACTCAGAAGGGGCCAAGTTGAAGATGCTCAGCTCCTTCTTTCAAACTTATTAAATCAAATAATTCATTCCTTCTCCCACGGAGACAAGTAAATGAGGGGTGAGAGAGGGAGGAATAGTATTTTAGTGGGGCTCTTTCCCTATGGAGATCTGAGGCAAGAAATGAAGGTTCACACTCTAATGAGGACACTGAGGAAAAAGAAAAGTCTACCATTTTGAACATCATCATTTCATACCTCAGAAACAGAATGAAGCGAAGTCCATTAATAAATGTAGCTTTCTACTACATTGGCCCGATTTTTCATAGACCTGCAAAATTTCATTAGGATTTGGCACTGGTCCCTGGACTAGCCTTTGGGAGCCACTGAACTAGATGACTTTTAAGAGCCTTCTAACCATGAGATGTTATAATTCTATGATAGAATTTCATTTGTACCTGGTCTGCAGAAGAGAACCAAGGGACTGAACCTGGGTCAAGGGACAGGCAGATCCTGAAAATGTGTTTGTGAAGGGGTTGGCAGTCAGACCCGGAGCAGGATACCTTTTCTCCTTGGAATTCTTAATCGTATTTCCCTACTGTCAATATGAAGGCCAAAGGGTTGTTGTGAAGAGAACTTGATATTGAACCTCTGTGCCCCATCTTGGGCTTTGGGATTTCCATTGCCAGACTGTGTGCCATGATAGTTGGCAGAAAAGACAGATATGTCAGTTTCAGCATCTCTCACAGTAATAACCTTTCAAATGTGTTATTTCTTTGTCTTAATATTTTATTATCGGCTTGTTGTTCTCCTCATCCCACCTGTGGCCCCTCCCCCACCTTGTGAACTGATAAAGCTACATTGCAGCAAATTGAAACAGAAAACCACATATCCAAGGTGGTTTATTGTTAATGTGAAATTCTATCCTAACCTGGAAGTCGAGGGGCAGGAATCCCAGGCCGTTTCAAAATTCACATTACAAGACAGACAGTCAGATGCCCCCAAACCACAACAACTTGTACTCTATTAATCGTACACTGACAGAGCCCTTTGGTTGCATTTGTATTTCCAAATAAATACAAACATATGTCACCGTTTTTTATTGATTTTGGACTTTCCTAGGAAGGGAAATGCTGTTAAATTATAATAAATGGTGTCAACGAAAACAAATAACGCAAAACCCATTAAGAAGGCATTTGTTCAGAGCTTGCTTTGATTTGTTGGCATCAGTTGAAATCATGTCAAAATAATGTCTTTGGAAACCAAATAAAAATTTGTTTGCAAATTTGTCTGCGGCAAGCATTTCTAGAGCATAAAAATCCTTAAGAATCAATATGGTTTTATTCAGTGTGCAAATGTACCAAAAAACATTATGGCAAAAATTCCATTGCCGAATTATATGATAGTGCTAGTGAATTAATAAATAATAATAGATGATAAATAATATAGTGACGGAATTAGATAATACATTTATGAAGAAGTAGAGGGAGAGAAAGATTAAGGGGGATAGCCTTGGGAGAAGATCAATTTTCAGATAAGCAAAACTAACATTTTATATTCAGAATATTAATGGAGTTTAGTCCGCTGACTCACAAAGTCCAGTTCAGCTAAATTTCACTGCTGCCTTTGAAAAAGGAAAGGGGATGCAAAACGCCTAGTTCTGAAGTGATCACCATTTGAGTTCTAATATTAGTCAGCCCGCATCGATAACTTGTATAACTGTGTTTGCCTTCCAGGTAATTGGGAATTTAATTGCTATCAGAATAAAATTTGAGTCTTATTTCCAAATGATGTCAGTGCAATGTATCCCAATTTGCAGTTTTGAGAGTCACTGTAATTGGGCAAATGAGAGGGCTATAGGGGCAGCTGGACTTCAATATAAAATCAGAAAAAAGTGCTCTTCTGCGACTATCCACATCCTCCTTTCACTGCCTCCCAGGGCCCAGTTTTTAAAAAACACCTCACCTGCGGAGTTTAAGCTGAGTCTGCCATCCTTGGCCCTCTCTGTTTCCTCCTCCCGCTGAAACAGATCCGTCCTACCTCCCTCCCACGCCACCTTCTAATCTCATTTCTGAAATGTTTAAAGGAGCTAATTTGATAAACTAGTTAATGTCTTTGTCTTTCTCTCTTATCTCTCGCTCCCAGATATTTTATTTTATTTTTGCAAAGTAAAAACAACAACAACAAAAACCAACAACCAAAAAAAACCAAGTACCGAGCTGAATTTCAAGCACCAATTACTATCACCATAGTACTTAGGAAGATAAAAGAAAGGGCACTTTAATGCCCCCCTCGCCCCACAGTGAAAGTAAGAAGGGTGGACCCCGGAATAAAGGACAGTCCTTTTATTTGCATACATTTAGCTTTATGACAAACTCTCATTACATTGACCTTATTTTTCTAATTTTGTAAAAAATCTGTGAGACTTCAGCCCAGCCCAGCACGATTTCATAGACTGGTGTGTGAAAACCGCTGTTTTAAACTGATAGCAATGCTGTGGTGTTCAGGGGGAGGGCTTTGGTTCTTGTTACTGATTTTCTGTGGTGGAGTGAAGTATGGTTATGGAAACAAAGCAGGAAGAGGCTATGGGGCTCATCTTAGGGACGGGATAGTAACCACAAGCTCTGGGGTAAAGTAGAAAGAATGCATAGAGTACAGGAAAGACAAATAAGGCCTGATCAGTGGGGAAGGGGGGTGGAGGGGGGCGGTCACAGAAGCTTTACAAATCTGGCTGCTCAAGAACAAATGCCTGTAAGTTCTTTTCCTGGCGCTCACAACCTCTTTGGCATGAATGATTGGAATTGTAGGGCTTTGTATAGTGGGGCTGGCCTTTGCTGTCCACATCACCCCGTGCAATCAGCTTCCTTATTATGGTGATTGGATACTGCAATTCCCCTTCCTCTGTAAGGCACCACTGATATTATCCCGCTCCAAATCGGCAAGACAGCATTTTAAAATTGATTTGAATTTTGCAAGGTGTTCTGTAAGCAAAGTCTTTTAGAATCAGGGAGAGCGAAGTTGCTGTTATGCATGTTATATGTACATCGTATATTTGTATGTGTATGTGTTGGAAAACTTCCCATACAGATCATACCAGTTTCTTTTTTTTTTTTCTTTTGCAAAAATAGGACCCAAAGAGCTAACTCAAAGCTTGAGCTAAGTGCTGTCAGGGTTCTGGCTTCGAGGGTTGTTAGAAGTGTTGCTGAGGAAAACTCCAACAGAACAATGCCCTGTTGTTAGCTGTGAGTGAATCCTAGAGACCATGAGAGGGAGTACTTTAGCTGCTGTGAAAGGACTCAGAGGGAGACAGATAATAAATGTACAACAAACAATCCAATGTCAGAAATGATCACTGTTGCAAACTGAGACCGAAAGCCTATTTTCCAGCAGTTTCTACAGAAGAAGTCCCAACTCTGGCTATAGCCAATATTAGCTGGATAATTCTCTGAATCTGGCTAATATGGAATCTTGCAAGGATAAAGAGGATTTGCTCCCTCACCGGTAAGAGAGGTACTAGTCATGCATGCTTAAATGTGCTAATAGCTCTGGTCTTTAACGGTACGATGTTATGCATTTTTAATTGTTTGCCTATGATTTGACATTAGCCTTGCTTTTCCGACGAATATGAAGGTTTGTTGGCCAGCACTGACATTAGCTGAAACCAAACCTGGATCTTTAACTTGCTAGTTCCTCCCACATTCCCTTGCCTTTGCCTTCCATGGTGCCTTGGTCCTCTATTGACAGGCCCCACTTGCAGCCCAGACCACTCCCAACCCGATTCCTAAATCAATTTTTAAAATGACAGAAAATATACTACCAACCTCAGACCTATTTAATGGAGCTGGAAGCACTGAGCCAGGAGTGAGCTTTATGTATTCATTCCACCCCCGAATTGCAGTACTCCTCATTCCCCTTTCTAGGTGACTTTTTTTTTTCTTTTCTTTTTTTTTTTTTTTTTTTTTTGCAGTACGCGGGCCTCTCACTGTTGCGGCCTCTCCCGTTGCGGAGCACAGGCTCCGGACGCGCAGGCTCAGCGGCTATGGCTCACGGGCCCAGCCGCTCCGCGGCATGTGGGATCTTCCCGGACGGGGGCACGAACCCGTGTCCCCTGCATCGGCAGGCGGACTCTCAACCACTGTGCCACCAGGGAAGCCCTCTAGGTGACTTTTGCTTTAATCTCCCACTATACAGTTGATCCAGTAATTCTGCCTTGTCTCCCCCTAGGACTGTGTCCCCACCCTGAACATTGCCTACCTCCTGCCAATCTTCTCTCCCTAGACGCTGCCCCAGCCTACTCCTTGGTATCCTATCAACTGGCAAGATATGGACGAGTCATGATGCTGACAGACACTATGCTTGACTCCTGGGTTGGAACCTTTCTAGAATTTCTTGTTGCTGGGTTGGATCTCCTCCTTCTGCCCATTGTTTGAAGCTGTGGACACTGCTCTGGAAATCCCAACTGTCCTGGCTGAGGCCAATCTCTATATTCTGCTCAGGTTTCCTCAGTACCTAGCCTAGTTAATGGGTCTTTGCTTTGGTCCAGCTTCCCCTTCCATCATCCTCTGTGGTTGAATGCATCTATGATTTGTCTTTGTACGTGATATGATGGGTACTGCCGAAAGCTCTATCCCCAAAAATCTCTATCAGTGACACCTGAAATCTATTGCTGTTAGAGATTCAGCTCTTTGAGTTAGGGGATTGTGTGTATAGCAGACATCTGTAAAAATGCATATATTCCAGGTGTCTTAGTAAGGGTAGGCTAGGCTCATTTGTGGTAATGAGTAAAACCAAATATGTAATGTCTCAACACAATGGTTTATTTCTTGCTCACACTCTGTATGAGTTTTCAGGCTGGCAAAATGGTTCTCCTCCCCACAGTTGTTTAGAGATTTGAATTTTCCCCATCTTGTGGCCCCTCAACCCCGCAAGGCCTCACTGGCATCTACACCTAGCTGGTAGAAGAGTGAGCCCGAAGAGTCAAACCCTTTTCTTAAAAGCTTTGGCCTGGAGGTGGTACCTAGAAGTGATTCTCACATGTCATTGGTCAGATTCAACCACATGGTCACATCTAATTGGAAGGGAGGCTAGGAAATGTAGTCTAGTCATGTTACCAGGAAAAAATGGCAGAATAGATTTTGGAGGACAGCTAACAGTCTCTGCCATACCAAATAGGATGCCACTAATTCATTTTCAGTCTTTGATACCTCAACAGTTTTGTTCATTAAATTACTAATACTTTAGGAAACAGATTACAAAAGAATAGGATATAGGCTGGATTAGGGGAGCAAAATAGGGGGGAGTTGCCAATACATGGGTCAGTGATGGAAAAAGTCAGGTTTCTCTGAGGTGACAAATTTAGGGGGACAGGAAAGCCAGGGATCAATACAAGAGTACCAGAAATATAAGAGACAAAGGGATGGAGACAAAGTAAAGATGAAAAGGATGTCTCGATTTTGTTTCAGGTTAAACCTGATTCAATATCTATATCCAAAATGCTTGCCAAATGAGGGTCTTCAAAATGTGAGTAATCTAGTTTTCTGCCTATTTCTACCAGTCATCTGTCTTTGTCAGGGAGTGGGAGCAAAATACTTACAAAGCCCTGGTTCTCAGAGTGCTCTACTAGGTTCCCTCTTCTCATAAGATTTTTAATTTGGTACCAAACCAGAAGAATTAAAATCCCATCAATTTCATCATTCTTTGATCTTTGCTCAGGTCACAGTGAAGCAATAACTTTTTTCGTTTGTTTGTTTGTTTTTTGCGGTACGCGGGCCTCTCACTGTTGTGGCCTCTCCCGTTGCCGAGCACAGGCTCCGGACGCGCAGGCTCAGCGGCCATGGCTCACCGGCCCAGCCGCTCCGCGGCACGTGGGATCTTCCCGGACCGGGGCACGAACCCATGTCCCCTGCATCGGCAGGCGGACTCTCAACCACTGCGCCACCAGGGAAGCCCTAGCAATAACTTTTTTATAGCTATCCATTTGGTGTCAGGCTGCCCACTGGGAGCCTTATTATGTATGAGGCAAAATCTTTTCATATAGGATTGGGTTTTGTTTCCTGTTGTACTGGTCACTTTATACAAACAAGGACTGATGTCTAGTTCATTTATATCCTCCCTTCTTTCACAGCCCTACAGACTGTGAAAGATTGATCCATGCTGGTGACCTACCGACACATCCTTAACCACCTGGGTTGGAGCATGAGTTGATTCAGCAGGAAACAGGGAAGTGAGTGGAAGGGTGGAGGTTGCCAAGAAATGAGCCTCAGCTGTTGTCTGCAGTGCTGTTAATGGAGCTGAATCTGATTTGTGTTCAGCTTGAAAGCACTTTGCAAAGGCAGACGAGAGGCAAAGGTCTGGAGATGCGGAGGCATAGAAACCATAGCTTTTGCTTTTTAGCTTGTGTCCTGGATGTGTTCACTGGATGGCAAGAGAATCATTGAAAGTGGATAGTAATGGGCAGTCAGTCCATCCTGGATGAATAGATTCGTAAGGGTTTTAAGGCCTTGTTAGTAGTAGATGGTTGTCCCTGCAATGTGATGTGAGGAGTGCTCCAAAATATGCTTTTCTTATAGTGACTTAAACCCCATCATTAAAGATCATCCTTTAAGAACTTTCAAAAGCAATTTTTAATAAACTAACTTCATTTAATAAACACTTACGTAGCACTTACTGTATGCTAGGCACTAAGGACCTTAGAGATGTTAACTATATATAGTTATTCCCTGTTACAACACTTTGAGGTAGGTATTAATTTTAGTATCCCCATTTTAGAGATGAGGAAACAGAGAGAGAGAGAGAGAGAGAGAGATCTGAGAACACACAGCCAGTGAATGGCAGAGCCAGGACTGCAAACCCAGGCAGGCTAGCTGTAGAGTCTGTGCTCTCAACCATTAAACTATGCTGCCTCTCATACCATAGGATGTTACATTTATTTGGGGGATGTGTGACCCGTTCTAGCAATTTTTTTAACCTAATTATACTATCATCCCTTCCACCTAGTAGAGAGCAGGACTCTGAATGCTTTGAAGGGAAGGGGTATAAAAGCGCCTGATGACACTGTTGGGGAAATGAGGGTGTCAAGATGAGTGTCTTGTTAAAGGGCTAGATCCCCCAGCACCTCTTCTCCCTAAACATGTATCATTCAAGGGACCATGATTTCACCTCTTTCTTCTAGTCTGTATGAATTTGATTCCAGCGATAAGCACTTTCAGTCTCATCTTCTTTTGTTATTTTACTTTATTTTATATACTCAGAGGTGGACTCCCATTCACCCAGGGAACAAAGAATGGTTTGGGCTGACTGGAAGGCCATGGGCGACCGTCTTAAAACCAGTTCCCAGTTCTGTATTCGGAGTCGGTGCACCTTGCTTTCCTGGGACAGCCCCTGGAGGCTGCCTTGACAGGATTACTTCCTCTTCCCTGAATACTTTACTACTGGACACTGCTCTCTGATCACTCAAAGTCCCCATTAGCTTTTCCCCATCCTGTTTCTTCCTCACACTCTATAGGTGACTGACTGCCTCCTCTGTCGGCAGCACGTGGCAAAGGGTCACTGCTGTCTCTCTAGAATGTTTTCACCTGTTGTCACATAGCCCATTATTTTCAGTCTAAAACTGGCTCTTTTACATGCCCCTGTCTATGGTTTTTCAAAACTTCAATTTTCTGTAGACTTACATGTTTCACTCAGTATTCCAGAGGACTATCTGATGGTCCCTGGAACAGTTGCCCCAACCAGATACTATAATTAAGTCAATCAGCCCACAGAAATCCAAGCACCTACTACGCACAGGACGCTGCATAAACCATAGCATGCCCCAGGCACTCTGAGCTGACCTCACTAGACCGTTACATTCTCTGCTCCAAGAGAAAGAGAAGGTATCTTGACCGACAAACAGACCTTTCGTTCCCTGTGTGTAACTCGGAATTCGGCTCCTACACTTGGGCGCTGAGCTCATTGTCTTCATAATTAATGCTAAAAAGAACAGATTCTCGGCAAGAACACGGGAACAAGAGGCTAAGTCTCCAGAGGGAACCTTAGAAGTGGATTCGGTGCATTTTCCCCACACCATTAATCCCCCACGGTCACACGTGGGGAATACAGATGCCCTTCTCTGGCCCTCCGGTTCAATTTCACCAGAAGACAATTGACCTATCGCTCCTGTGAGGAGCCAAGCCTTGAACAAAGCAGCTGCCGAAAGGACTCTGTCAAGCTGGAAATGAATTATTAATATGGCTCTGAAAGGGTATGGCATCGGAAACCAGGTTCTTTATTATTTACATTAATGAGCCGGAAGACGATGCAGTGAACAAAAATCCCAAGTTTGGAGAATGCTACAACGAATGAAGAAACAATGCAATCCAACAAATGTAAATTCACACTAATATGTCTCTGAACAAAGAGCCCCAAAGAGGGAATCGTTTCAGAGCAGGAAAAGCCTAGAGCAGGGTGTCAAGTCATTACTGAAATTCCCTACAGTCAGTTTGTTTGAGAATGAAGTTCAGACTTAGGAAGGAAGAAAAAGACCGAGATTGCCTGCTGGACAGACAAAATACAATGCACCTATCAAAGGGGGCAGCCTTATCTCTCTGAGAGATGTGTGCCCAGTACAATATGCCATTCGCTTCTTATCTGGGTTGAACGGTAAATTATCCTAATACAATATCATATTCTGCTCCTCAGAGAGATTCCAAATCTTCACAGCTTGATTGGCAGAGGCGTGTGTGTGTGTGTGTGTGTGTGTGTGTGTGTGTGCAGGCTTTCTGTGTACTTCCTCTAATGCTAGATGCTTTCCTTTCGCTGCACAGAGAGCCCTCTTTCCCATCAATAACCTCCCTCCCTTTATGAGACGTGGTCTTTTGTTTAACCCTCTCTGTCTGCACTCCAGCCCCGTATTCTGTTTCTCCGGTAAGCCCCAGTGTGGCAACGCCACAGCATTTATCCCTGCCTCCACAGCAAGCCCAACTATCTCCTCAGATGAGAGACGAGGCGACATTTTGCCCAATTAAATTAGATCCTCCCCCCAGACTGACATTTCTATTTTGTTTGAATCGTAATTTTGTTCTCTATTATACCTCTCAGTTTCTGGATATTCGGCTACTTTTTCTACCTTTTACAGAGCTCCAGTTTCTGTCTTATTCTGGCTTCAATCATCTGTGGCCTCTTGATTACTATTTGTTTATCGGGCTTCTGACCCACTACTTGCCCTCACCCTCCCTGTTGCCTTTTGTTCTGACTCTACCTTGCCTAGCCTGCTTGACCCAGACCCATTGCCAGCTGTGATTTCTAGAACTTGAATAACTGCTAGTAAAATTCCTTGCTTCGCTGGCCCGCCTCTTCTCCTATGTAGTACTTGGACTTGCTATAATTGATACTTCGAAGTGTGCCATTATGGATACTTCTTTTTTTAAATAAATTTATTTATTTTATTTATTTATTTTTGGCTGTGTTGGGTCTGTTGCTGCACGCGGGCTTTCTCTAGTTGCGGCGAGCGGGGGCTACTCTTCGTTTCGGTGCACGGGCTTCTCATTGCAGTGGCTTCTCTTGTTGCAGAGCACGGGCTATAGGAACACGGGCTTCAGTAGTTGTGGCACACGGGCTTAGTTGCTCCGCGGCATGTTGGATCTTCCCGGACCGGGGCTCGAACCCGTGTCCCCTGCATTGGCAGTCGGATTCTTAACCACTGCGCCACCAGGGAAGCCTCATTATGGATACTTCCTGTACAACTCTGTACTCTTATTTTTTTTTCCAATACAGCTTTGGGTCAATTTGAGGAGAGATAGGAGGATGGCTGAGGGGGTGTGTGTGTGTGCCTGTGTGTGTGGTGTGTGTGTGTGCGTGTGCGCATGCACGTATACACATCTAGGAGCCCATTTGGAAATTACTTGGGTCACTTTCTGTTAAATACCTATTGCAGTAAGGCAGGACATTTTAATGTATTTTTTATTTATTTATTTTTATTTTTAATTAAAAATTTTTAAAAATTTTTATTGGCGTATAGTTGATTTACAGTGTTGTGTTAGATTCTGCTGTACAGCAAAGTGAGTCAGTTATACATATACAGAATATGATACTGTATTAGAATAATTTACCGTTCAACCCAAATAAGAAGTGAATGGCATATTGTACTGGGCACACATCTCTCAGAGAGATAATGCTGCCTCCTTTGATAGGTGCATATATATCCACTCTTTTTTAGATTCTTCTCCCAAATAGGTCATTACAGAGTATTGAGTAGAATTCCCTGTACTATACAGTAGGTCCTCATAAGTTATATATGGACAGGACATTTTTAAATGATCTTAAACAGAGTCAGTAATATTGGTTCACAGTGATAGACTTGGCTGTGGCTATCCTAACCTTGACTCTTGAGTCAGGAAGGCCTTTGGCAAAATTTGGGAAAGAGGTTTGATTTGATTTAGCTGCTTTTATTAAGTGGAGCATAATGTAATCCATATGCATACTTGCTGAAGTAGCAACAGTTATGACTGGTCATAAACGATCTTTGGCATTTTACAGTTTAAAAATTGTCTTAAAATATGCTATTCGGTTTAATCTTTTGATTGCGTTGAATATGAAATTGCTGATATTTGAACATTTGGATCTTCAAAAATGAAATGGCAATTTCATACAGTTCACCCTCACAGTTTACAGATGAGGAAACTGAGGCTTAGAGACATGAAGTGGCTTCTCCCAGGTCACACATTTACACACTAAGTAGTAGAGCTGGGATTCAAATTCCCCTGTCGCACTCTTGTTTGCTCCATTGCTTCCTACCTCTGTTTCAAATTCAAGATTCTCTGAAAAGGCACTGGCTACACGTTCCAGAGCTCAAGCATTTGTTTTTATCTATAGTGGCCCACTGGAATTAATGATTTTGAAACGACCCTGTACATTTAAAGAACAGACCCAGAAACCTCAAACTGACCAAGACAAAAAATGAGCAAAGCCTCACACAAATAGTAATGCCCCACCTATGTGTCCTCTGCTTTGGAATATGACAGTATCTGGATATCTGTCTCACTCTGTTTCTCCCTTGCTCGCTACTTTTTTTTTTCCCTTTGCTGTCTCTTTTTTTGTCGCCTTCTGTTATTCTCCATCCTCCATCCCCCCCCACCCCCCACCCCCAATCTTGTGTCTTGAGCCTAAGCTCCTGAGCTTCCTTCTCTCTTTAGGGGTCTTTTTCTTGGCCAAGATCTGATTGTACCAGTTGACCTCAATTCCATTCATCTCAGCAAATAATGTCTTGGAACAGGAAAACTGGAGTGTGGAATCAGACAGCACAGCAGGGGCTACAGCCGCTTGCTCTCTGAGAGCTTCCTGTTTTCTAACAGGAAGAGTTTCAGGAAGAGGCTGGCAGGCGCCCCGCCCTGCATTGCTGCTAATGCTGTCCTAAGGGAACACCCTTCAGACCTGAACAGCCTCCTCTCTCTGCTGGACCACAATATTGTCTTCAAGTGGTGCTTCACTTAATTAAGTCAAACTGGCGAGCACCGTGCATATTAATGAGCGCCCTAATGAGCATTAATTTTTGATGTTCTTTGTTAACAAGCATTATAAACTACGACAAATTTTGGTTTGACTTTGTGCCAAAATGAGGATGAGTCGTTGTTTAAAGCTGTAAATCCAAAAGCTTCCCCTGGGACGTGGAGGGCTGCTTATTAATACTTCTGGAGCTCCCAATGTCAAATAAGACAAATAAATGGCCCGATATGATTCCCACTGGCCCTTCCCCTACTTGCCTTCATCACACCTTTCTTTTCTAAAGAGACTCCTTAAAGCATGCGTGCACACACAGACACACAGGTTTACTGAAAACCACTTTTCACTTTAGACTGTTGGAAAAATGCTCACATCTTGGGAGTTACTAGACCTAGTAATTGCCTGCAAATTTCAGATAATGAAACTTCCAGCTTCAAAACACAAAGCTTGGCAGGGATAAATAGATGGATGGAGAGATGTTTCTTTTAATTGAGAATTGGAAAATTCATTAGACTTTTTTTTTTTTGAAGTCACATTTTGCTCTACTGCTGGTTGTTGAATAAGTGCAAGCCATGATGTGTTTAAGGCACACGTCAAACCCAGAAGGAAGAATAGGCATGAGAGGAGGGGCAGGAAAATGTCTTTTGCCTCCAAATCTTCCTCCCTGTGGGCTTGCCACGGTGTCCAAATTCCTGTCATTAGATTTCCTCTTTAGGGGTTTTCTCTTTTAATGGAGCTAATGCTTTATATTACCTGGGAGGAGTAACCCATTAGTTACCTGGTAACAGGATTTGATTATTTCATTACATTCATTGCTATCCCACAGGCTGTGGAATTAGGGGCCTAAAATACAGAATGAGTACATGTACTTTGTTGGAAGAATAAGGCTGGGATTTCTTCCCATCCTGATGAGGTGCTCTGGGTAGCCAGAGGGAAGTCATGTAGCAGGAGGTTACCAGGTGTCTGAGTGTGGATGGGCACCAAATAGAAACTTTTTCCTGCTTTCCAAATTTCCTGAATCTGCTAGACATGTTTCCATCGAAGGTCTACCAAAATGAGGATAGGGGCTGTATCTAGAGTGTAGAGATTAAGAATATGGCTTTTGGCTTCAGGTAGTACTAGGTTCAAATCCCGGCTCAAACAACTCCTAGCTGGGCAATCTTGGGGAAATCCCTTAACTTTTCTGAGCCTCAGCTTCGTCATCAGAGACACAGGACTACTCATAGCAGCATTGATCTCACAGGGATTGTATGTGAGATCATACACATACAATGATCACATACAATGATACACATACAATGATTGTATGTATGGACTAACATCAGTTGATTTGTGCAAAGAGTTTAGCACAATGGCTGACAATAAACACTCAACAAATAGTGGACGTTATCCTTTTGTAAAATGGTCTTTATCATCTGATGTGTGGAATATACAAGGCCTCGAGGTTCTCTCTCTCTCTCTCTCGTCCTCCCTCGGTCTCCATCTCTGTGTTACTTGTTTTTTTCATTGCCTTTGTCGTGGGTCATCTATGCAATATTTATCTCCCTCAGATAGTCTTCCTTCATCAGCCACTGTGTTCTCAGGTCTCACCTGGCTCCTTTCTCATTGTGTTCTTTTTCTTTTCCAATATTTATTTATTTACATATTTATTTCGCTGCGCTGGGTCTTAGTTGCGGCATGCAGGATCTTCATTGCTGCTTGCGGGATCTTTAGTTATGGCATGCGAACTCCTAGTTGCGGCATGCATGTAGGATCTAGTTCCCTGACCAGGGATCGAATCTGGGCCCCCTGCATTGGGAGCGTGGAGTCTTAGCCACTAGACCACCAGGGAAGTCCCTCCCATTGTGTTCTTATGGATGATCTCAACACTATTCAGGGAAACCCTAATGAGTTCACTGTACATCATAGAAGGGATTTCAAATCCAAAATGAAATGGCTTTTGGATTAACTGTGACATTATTTTCTCTTTCATTGCTGCCTATAATAAAAGTTGTTCTCTCAAAATGTTACCTTTTTACCTGTCAGTGATGTGTAACAAATAAATGAGACAATAATTTGGTATAGAGGCAGGAGGCAGGGGAGACGGGAGTGGATCTTGTAGAGATTCTCTCTGTGGCTCTAATAGCCAGGAGTACATTTTGGCAGTGCTTGTAGGCATGCAGCCACATTGAACGTGACAGGAAGATTCAGTCAACTGACACCTACTTACTTTTTCTGTGTCCAGCCCGATGCCAGGTACCCTGGAGCTATTAAGGCTTATGAGAGGGGAGTTCCCTGGTGGTCTAGGGGTTAAGATTTGGTGCCTTCATTGCCATGGCCCGGGTTCAATCCCTGGTTGGGGAACTGAGATCCTGCAAGCCACGTGGCGTGGCCAAAATTTTAAAAAAAGACTTATGAGGTACTATTCCTGACCTGAAGTTGCTGAAAATCTAGCCTAGAAGTTGAGAGTCTTTATTTAATAAATAGTTAAATAATAGTTCATAAAACTATTGGATAAAAATGAAGTGGGGAAAGTTTTGTGGAGGAAATGGGACCTGAGCTAGGCCTTGGACCTTGAGTTTGGATAGCAGAGGAGGATGGAGGACCTTCCATTTATACATATTGGTGATGGTAGGGAACAAGGAGAGATACTGCTAATAGAAAGCTTAGGACCAGGAATAAATGTGGTGTATGAAGAAGACGCTGAGGAGATCAGGTGAACAGGAGCAGAAAGTGCCTGGTGGAGAGCTGTGGGGAAAATGACTAGAAAGCACATATATATAGCCAACTCCTAAGGGATCTTGAAAGGCAGGCTGTGGACCTTTTAAAAAATTTATTGAGGAATAATTGACAAACATAATTGTATATATTTAAAGTGTTGGGACTTCCCTGGTAGTGCAGTGGTTAAGAATCCGCCTGCCAACGCAGGGGACACGGGTTCAACCCCTGGTCTGGGAAGATCCCACATGCCGCGGAGTAACTAAGCCTGTGAGCCACAACTACTGAGCCCACGTGCCACAACTACTGAAGCCTGCATGCCTAGAGCCCGTGCTCCGCAACAAGAGAAGCCACCACAATGAGAAGCCCGCACACCGCAACGAAGAGTAGCCCCTGCTCACCGCAACTAGAGAAAGCCTGCATGGAGCAACGAAGACCCAACATAGCCAAAAATAAATAAATAAATTTATAAAAAAAACTAAACGTGATGATTTGAGATATATATATATATATATATATATATATATATATAGCATAATGCCCTCCAGATTCATCCATGTTGTTGAAAATGGCAGGATTTCCTTCTTTTTATGGCTAAATGATATTCCATTTCAATGAATATCCAATGAACGGATAAGAAAATGTGACGTTTTGTTTATCCATTCACCTGATGAAGGACATTCAGGTTGTTTCCTTATGTTGGCTATTGTGAATAATGCTGCAATGAACATGAGGTTGTAGCTATCTCTTGGAGATACTGATTTCAGTTCCTTTGGGTATATGCCCAGTAGTGGGATTGCTGGGTCATATGGTAGCTCTATTTTTAGCTTTTTAAGGAACCTCCCTACTGTTCTCCATAGTGGCTGTATCAATTTACATTCCCACCAACAGTACACAAGGGTTCCATTTTCTCCACACCCTCTCCACTTGTCATTTTGATAATAGGCTGTGCACTTTGACTTTGCATGGTAGGTAAAAGGGAACCAACCTACATTGGGAAACAGGGATGTAACAGGATTGGAGCAGAGAGATAATTGAGGTAGAGATTAGGTGAGAAGCCGCTGCAGTGGTATGTGGCCTGCTACTAAAGCAAGATCCAACAGCATCAACGTTAGTGTCCCCGGGGGCTTGTTAGAAATGCAGGATTTTTCAGGCCTTACACCAGACCTACTGTATGCTATCTACTGCTATATAACAAATTACCTCAGAATTCAGCAGTTTAAAACAACAAATATTTATCTCACATTTTTGTGGTCAAGAATCTAGGAGTGGCTTAGCTAGATGATTCTAGTTCAGGGTCTCTCCTGAGGTTGTAGTCAAGATTTTGGCTGGAGCTATAGTCATCTGAAGGTTTGACTGGAACTGAAGGGCCTGTTTCCAAGCTCACTCATGTGGTGCTGGCAGGCTTCAGTTTTCACTAGCTGTTGCTGGACATCTCAATGTGTCACTATGTTGGCCTCTCCATAGGCTGTCTAAGTGACTTCTCTACATGGTAGCTGGCTTTCCCCAGACTGAGTGATCTAAGAGAGAGAGAGAACAACCAAGACAAAAGCTACATTGTCTTATAATCTAATCTGAGACACAACATACCATTACTTCTTTCCTATTTTTTGTTCATGGAGACCAATATAGGTCTCCATGCAATATAGGAGGAAACAATACAGGAAGTGAATACTGGGAGATGGGGCTCATTAGAGACCATCTTGTAGGCTAGCTACCATACCTACTGATGCAGTATCTGCATTTTAACAAGCTCTCCAGGTAATAAGTATGCACATTATTCACTTTGGTCTAGAGCAATATGCCTGCCCTAGCAAATGGGAGGAAGACATATGTGAAAGGGTAAATTGATGCATTTAGTGGATCTAGGGGGTGAAGTGGAGGGATGAGTCAAAGTAAAGAATCCAGTTTCTAGCTTGGGAGATAAAAGGGAGGTTGAGATGAGAGGGGGATGACATGCTCACTTTGACATGCTGAGTTTGAGTTGATGAGATATCTAGATTTGAAGCTCTGAGGATGTGAGGCTGCCATTTTGGTGAAAGGTGCCCTGGGGAGTCAGCAGCAGAAAGGTAGTGAAATCATGAATGAGTGTAGAAAGTTTGAGACAAGTGAGGAGACTGAGACGATGGAAAGGAAAGGGATACTAAAATTAGTAAGAAGCAACAGTGAAAGGCATGGAAAGTGGAAATTACGTACCAAAGAAGAGGATAAGTGGGAGGAGATGAGGCCAAGTATTAAGATGCTAGGGAACAGAAATCATTTATACTTAAAATTATTTAATTTTTAAAAATAGGTATTATTTAAGCTTTTGATACAATATTAAAAAGGTTTAAATATATCTTTTATTCTTGTCCTTTAGCCAGATATAACTTCCTATGGAACCTCCCAAGTATATTATCTGCATATTTATTTATTTAACATATTCTTAAATAGTACTTACTATGTGTCAGGCACTGTTCTCAGACTTTTACAAACATTAACTCAGTAATTCAATCCTCAAAGAAAGCCCAACAAAGAGGATTTTCCTGGTGGTCCAGTGGTTAAGACTCTGCGCTTCCACTGCAGGGGGCGCCGGTTTGATCCCTGGTCGGGGAACTAAGATCCTGCACGTCGCGTGGTATGGTGAAAAAAAAAAAAAGTTAACAGCAAAAGCCCAAAAAGGTAGGTAATATACTTATCCCCATTTCACAGATGAGGAGATTGAGGCACATTGTTATTAAGTGGTAGAGCCAAGAGTTAAATCCAAGCTAGTTGACTTCAGAAGCCGTGCTCTTAACCATTATGCTCTGCTTACTTTCATAGACATATATTTTCCCCCAGATTTTAGACAAATTGTAGCATACTAAAAACGTTGTTATGTTCTTTTACACTTAAGTATATATTTTGCAGGACATTTTCTACCAGTAACAAATAGATGTCCAATGTTTGGTTCTACCCAAATTGATAAACAAGTTTCCTATTGATAAACATTTGAAGTATTTGTAATCTGTAGCTACCACAAAAATACTCCAATTAATATCTTTATACATTTGTCATTTATTATACATGAACATACCTGTAGGATAAATTCCTAAAAGTGGAATTTCTAGGTCCAAAGGTAAGTGCATTTTAAATTTGATAGATATGGGCAAATTGATCTCCATACAGGTTGTATGGAGATTAGTTTCCCTTCAACAACTTGAGAGAGTGACTATTTCCCTACATCCTCACTAGCACAGTGTGTTAGCAAACTTTTTCATCATCACCAGTCTGATGGGTGGAAAATAGTAACTCAGTGAGGTTTTAATTTGTATTTCTCTTATGGATGAAGTTGAGCAACTATCATGTTTAATTGGTGTTTCATTTTCTATAAACAATCTATTATCCTTCGATCATTTTATATTTGGTTGTTGGTCTTTCAAAATTGATTTACAGGATATCTTTTTTTATATTAAAAAAGCCCATTTTCAGTGATATAAATTGCAAACATTTTCTCTCTTTGCCATTTTTTTTAACCTTATGGAAGTTTTTGCCGTGAAGGAATTTTTATTTTTACACAGTCAATTGTATTGAACTTTTCTTTTTTGGCTTCTGGGTTTTGTGTCATACTTAGAAAGGACTTCTCCCCACTCAAAGATTATTTTTAAAGTTATTTCACTTTTCTAGTCTTTTTCATGGTTTTATTTTCCATGTTAACACTCTCATCTATTTGGAATTTATTTGGCTCAGGTGTGAGTTGTGGCGTCAACTTTACATTTTTCTGGATTTCTCCCTAGTTCTGTCAACACCATTTATTCAACTATCTGTTCCTCATGGATTCAAATACCACTTTCAGCAGGTCCTAAATTCCTGTATGTGTTTGTGTTTATTTCTGGACTTTCTAGTCTGTTCTGCTGAGGGATCCCTCATTCTTTGAAAGGACTCTTCAGCTTATTAAAAGATTCCCAAAGGAGTCCTCTAAATATTGGGCTGCCTTTTGTATTTGTAAGTGTTTGTTTCTACCTCATTAAGTACTTGGCAGAGAAGATTGGGGGAAAGTGGCAAGGAGGCAGTGAAGCTTAAGACTAATTTGTTAAGAGCGAGTACATCTGAAATTTTCATGTAAATCAGTGAGAAAATAGCAGTTGATTTACAGAAGGAGTAAGGGATCCCCTGTTAATCTAACATGTGAGATGCCTCCATGAAGTCACTCACAAAGTGCTATTCCAGAATATGACAGTGCTCTGGAGTCAGTCTGTATGGGTTCAAATCCTAGCTATAAATAATATCAGTACTAATACTTTGAAGAAATGCTGTGGCTGTTCTCTAAGGGCCTCAACATACTGCCTAGCTTATACATTCTTCCACAGTTCTTTTGGAACGTAGCTTGATAGATTCATCTGCTCTAAGTCCGGTTAACTCTGGTCACTTAAACACTTGGTGGATTTGTGGTCTCACTACTACTGTTGCTCGATTGCTTAGAATTCTTCTAAGGCAGGGCTTGGCAAACTACTGCCAGCAGGTCAAATCCAGCCTACGGCCTGTTTTTCTACCCAGGTTTTTAAACAATTATAAAAAACAAAAAAACGGACCCGAAGAAGATGTGACAGAGGCAGTATATGACCTGCAAAGCCTAAAATGTTTACTATCTGTTTTTTTGCAGAAAATGTTTGCCAACCCCTGTACTGAGTATGGATCGGTTCTTTGTCTTGTAAAAATCATATTCATCTTGCCGATAGGAAAGCAAGATTTCTATTACACTCGAACACCATGTAAATACGGTATAGAAATAGGGTCTTGTTGGTTTATTCCCCACCATGTAGCTCATCTAACCTTCATTTTCAATGTAGCAGCTGATGGAGATTTAAAAGCTCACAAGAGAATTTCCTTTGCATGACTTTGAGGCAGGATTCGTGTTGACAATCTGAGTGCGTGTCCAAGGAAGACGTTTTGGGCTGCGACCTATCCAGGTTGCAGACTTGTTTAGAGTAAATCAAAATAACTAGACATCAATTTATTTATTTATTTGCGGTACGTGGGCCTCTCACTGTTGCGGCCTCTCCCGTTGCGGAGCACAGGCTCTGGACGCGCAGGCTCAGCGGCCATGGCTCACGGGCCCAGCCGCTCCGCGGCATGTGGGATCCTCCCGGACCAGGGCACGAACCCGTGTCCCCTGCATCGGCAGGCGGACTCAACCACTGCGCCACAGGGAAGCCCTCAATTTATTTTTAAACCATCTATTTTCTTCTGGTTGGTTTTCTTGTGCGCTCATAAAGAATTCTTTCTTTCTTTCGCTCTTACCCTCCTCTCTCCTCTGTGCACGCACACACGTGTACATGCTCTCCTCAGCTGAATCTCTGCGGTCTGGAAATTATTTCTTGGGTACATGGGATCACTGAACATAGAATATTAGAGCAGTTATAATATATAATATTTTTATAATATTTAAGGAGCTTTGAGATATTTTACACAATTGCATTGTATACATAGTTACACAATTAAACCAAGAGTCTTATTTTACACACCAGATAACTGGAGTCATGAGAAGTTTAGTGAAATGCCCACAGTCACACAGCCAGGAAGGCACAGAGCTGGACTAGAGGATAGGTCTCCTGACTGCCGTTTCATTATCAAGAAATATAGCACTTTCCCTGCTATGTATGGTCTCCTCTTTTCTCTGAGGTGCTAAAAGCAAGCTGGGTTGGAAAGGAAATGTAAAGGCAGAGACTGGCATTCTAGCTTGTTCTCTCTTCCTTAGCGTTCAGATTGGGCCTTTCCATGTTACCAGTTTCTCTCTCCATAGTCCACAGTAAGGGAAAATATTCCATTCAGTTTTATTCTTACTTGCCTTATTGTCCCTGGATTGCCATGACTGCTCTTCTTATTGTTTATTTTCAGAACTAAAGCTATTGTTGGTTATTTAGAGACAGACTCTGTTCTTTTTCTCTTCCCAAATATTTCATCATTTCCAATCTCATCTAGGATATAATAAGTTGGATTACCTTTGTTAAGATAGAGAACCCACTGGTTCTGCTAATCTCAACCTAGGTATACTTTGGCAAGCAGGGGCTCTGATTTCTAGCCTTCATATTTTGGTCTCGACTCCTGGATCTTCCGTGATCTCTCTCTCTCTCTCTCTCTCTCTCTCTCTTCTCCCCCACCTGAGGAATATGTTTTAAAGACTTCTGTTAAACTACTTAGGAAAGGCTTCTTTCTCCATAAATGGGAAGATAAACCACCTGGAGTGTTCACTTCATTTTAGAAGCTACTTGGTTCATTCTTTCACAGCTCTACAGAACTAAAAGAAGTGTTTTGTTTTTCCCAAGGTAGAGCAGATCCTAGTGGTATATAACAAGTGGAAACCGTGTACAGAGTGATAGAGTTTAACTGAAGTGGATAAAGATTCTTATTCTTTTTTTAAACTCATGAGAATATCCTTGTTTGAATTCAGAGAACTCTCCACATTTCAAGGCAGTCTCTTGGGGCTTTTGTCTCTCAGCTCAATTTCCAAGCTTTTCAGGGACCACCTAGCATTAGCTATACCTGTGCAGTCGTATCACTCTCCGTATTTCATAGACTAAGATATGTGATCAGTGACTGGGAACAAATGATGGAGATGCTGAGTGGAGACGAGTCTGAATTAGTGAAGCCTTTTAATATTCTATTGCCTGGGATATGGGTCCTTAGAAGAACCACTTAAACATCTTAACACGATTTATTCTTGGGTTTTCCATAAATGGTTAGCTGAATATTTCTTTGAATAGATTAAGTAGATGCCTGATGAGCTTGTTTATAGTAGCCACTGGTTAAGTCATCACCAATTACATGTGTGTAGGGCCCAAATCAGTGGGTCTCCCATGTAAACCAGGCTCATTCTTCGGATTACAAGAAGTGATGCTACAGTCACCAGCAGGTACACCCACAGTCAGATCCCATGGAAACGGATGCATCTCTTAAGTATTAATAAAGGAACAAAAGAGAGACAGTTTCATGCATTTAGAAGAAAAACCAGATGCTACAGAATGGAGTGGGAGGTGCAGGATTTTTTTTTCTCCAAAAAGCAGATCTCTGCCTCTGGTCACTGGGCATCTCTACCTGGCCTCATGCTACTTTTCTGGCTTTTTCACTCAACACACATTGATCCAATATGTACTCTGCCCAGGCACTGCCTTTTTTCCTATAACTCACAGGTCCCTTTTCTTCAGCGGCTTTTTAGTTAAAGCGAGCAGTGTGAAGGTTGGTTGGAGGTTTCCTTGTAGCTCCTGGTGCTGCCAATCATTGGCTTCACTTCGCTTCGTTTCCCCTATTCATTACTCTGACACTTGGTGAGTTGAGATCCACCCTCCCCGCACTGCTCTGAAAGGCTGCAGCCTCTTTAACCAAGTAGCGGGTGTTCACTGAGTATGCAGACATGGATGTAGCAGGTGCTGAACAAGAGGTGAGCAAGGAGGCGCTCCTCAGTGATTCTGTAAGTACCGCATTTTGAGAGAGTGGAGGGCGCTGAAGGAGGAAATATTTGAGATGCATGCAGAAGATGGTCAGGTATCTTGGGCCAGGAACCTAAGTTATATGACACTGGCATTTTTTTAAAAAAATAAATTTATTTATTTATTTATGGTTGCGTTGGGTCTTTGTTGCTGCACGCGGGCTTTCTCTAGTTGCGTCAAGTGGGGGCTACTCTTCATTGGGGTGCGCGGGCTTCTCACTGTGGTGGCTTCTCTTGTTGCGGAGCACGGGCTTTAGGCGTGTAGGCTTCAGTAGTTGTGGCATGTGGGCTCAGTAGTTGTGGCTTGCGAGCTCTAGAGCGCAGGCTCAGTAGTTGTGGCGCACAGGCTTTGTTGCTTCGCGGCATGTGGGATCTTCCTGGACCAGGGCTCGAACCTGTGTCCCCTGCATTGGCAGGCGGATTCTTAACCACTGTGCCACCAGGGAAGTCCGACACTGGCATTTTTAAGTTTCAGAGCTTTGATTTATTGCAGATAAAGCTTTATTAGTTAGGTCAGTGATTCTTACCTTTTTGGACTTTCCACACCCAGCACTTTGATGACGGGAAAATCTTTGAAGAAGATATCTTGCTAAGATTGCCTTCTAGTGGCCCATTCTCTCGTTCATTCATAGCCTTGACTGACTGACATAGGCACCCAGACACCCACAAGTTGGAGCTCTATCTGAGCTTGTTTCCTGTTGTAGACTCTCTTAATATCTCCACCACCCATCTTCACTTTACCTCAAGAGTCCTGTTCTCTGAGGGCCTTATTCTACTCAGTGAAAAAGGGTAATTGAGGCACCAGATACATGAACCCATTCCAATCTCTTGCTTCTGTCAAGCAAAAATGTTTCCATATAATTTCAATGCACACAATTCCAGAAGGGCCTAAATGTTGAATGCCTGTCTCTGAATTCTCTCACTGAATGGTGAAACTGTCAGGCATTTGACAAGCTAGTGGAAGAAGGAATTTTGGTGGTGGTGATGATGTTCCTTGGTATTTCCTTTTGATATTCCTTGGAAATAACCACCTTTTTAGCCATGTGCAAAAATCCCAGTAAGCATTTTTCATTCTCTTGGATGCCGTGGCCTACGTGCTTGTGATTCCTATGATACTGCCTAGAAGCACAAATGTTCAAATAGACACAGTTACTCTAGAGTGGTGGGTAGAGGGCCACACTCTAGCAAAGGCAATGGAAAAAGGCCCAATTCTACAAGAGGTAGAATGGGAACTATATGGGAACTACTGCCAGTATTCAAATTTGCTGCTACTGGAGGGTAGCTATATGCTATAAGCAGAAGAGAGATTAGCACCCTTCCCATCACCACATCCAGTCACCAGGGAATTAAAACTGGCACACGTTGCTGGTGGGAGTGTTAAAATGGTACAGCCCCTTTGGGAGAAGGGTCTGGCAACTTCTTATAAAACTAAAAGTATACCTACCCTATGACCATTCAATTCCATTCTAGGTATATACCTAAGAGACGTGAAAATATATGTCCACACAAAGAGTTGTATATGAATGTTCATAGCAGCAGTATTTCTCATAGCCAGAAAGTGGAAACAGTATCCATTAACAGGAGAATAGATAAAGTGGGGTATATTCATAACCCCTCGATAATAAAATGGAACAAAATACTGATTTAAAAAATGGCATAGATGAATTATTACCCCAAAGAGTACGTACCTTATGATTCCATTTATATACACTGTAGGACAGGAAAAACTAAATATGGTGGAATAATGTAAGAATAGTAGTTGCCTCTGGGGATGGAGGTAAGATTGACTGGGAAGTGGCATGAGGGAACTTTCTAGGGGGGACGTCAATGTTCTAAATCTTTATAGCGGTTTGGGTAGCTAAGGTGTATGCATTTGTTAAAACCCAGCAAATGTACATGTAAGATTTGTGCATTTCATTATAAGTAAATTTTATGTAAAAAGCTCTGCAAAGAAATATTAAATGCTAGTTAATGCTATGCATGCTATAATCATATAGCGTGTAGGCTGAATTATGTTGATGTCTGCAATTACTCTGAAATGCACCAAAATTAAGATAGATTTATCAATGAATAGAGGGATAGATAGATGGATAAAACAAATATAGAAAAATGCTAATTAGAGAATTTAGGTGGTGAGTTTATGATTTTCAATCTCCTTCAACTTTTCTGTACTTTAAAAAATTTTCCAAATAAAATTTTGGAAAAAAACTAAGACCTGGGTTTGAATCCTGGCTCTCTGGCACTTAAAGTGACTGGGAAAATCACATAAACACTCTGACTTTCAGTTTCTCTCTCTGTAAAATGGACATGCTAATAGTAGCTAACTCATTGGGTATTCCTCCTCCTGACATTTTCCCAACTGAAATTTGGGGCCAAAATATCAACATTGTGAATGCAGATTATGATTTTTTTTTATTCAAAAAGTTTTATTGCATATGGAGTTGCACAAACCATGGTTAGGCCACTGATCAGCAACCTTTTGAGGCTGATGTTACCCTGGCAGACTACTTAATTTGTTACTATCCACATCTGTCCCTTGCACATAGGTAATATTTTTTTTTGTTTGTTTTATTTTTTTAACATCTTTATTGGGGTATAATTGCTTTACAATGGTGTGTTGGTTTCTGCTTTATAACAAAGTGAATCAGTTATATACATATACATATGTTCCCATATCTCTTCCCTCTTGCGTCTCCCTCCCTCCCACCCTCCCTATCCCACCCCTCCAGGGGGTCACAAAGCACCCAGCTGATATCCCTGTGCTATGCGGCTGCTTCCCACTAGCTATCTACCTTACGTTTGGTAGTGTATATATGTCCATGCCTCTCTCTCGCTTTGTCACAGCTTGCAAAGACTTTTATCCATTCAAATTTTCAGAGTGAATTACATGAATTTCCTTTCGGTATTTTTTTTTCAGAAAAAATGAATTTTTTTCCAGTGAGTTATTATAAGACAATGGCTGGGAACCCTGAAGCCCTTCATCACTCATTCAGCAAAGATTTATTCAGCACTTACTGTGTGCCAACACTGTGTGAGGCGCCAGGGTTACAGAGTTGAGTAAGACACAGTTTCTGTTCTCCAAGAGCCCAGTTTAGTGGGAAAAACAAATAGGAAATGCGACAATGACAATATAGAATGAGAAGAGCTGTGACGGTGGAAAGGACGGGGGCAGAGGACTCCAGCAGGCCAATAAATAGAACTTGGCGCCCTGAAGTGTTGCTGTGCTGCCCCTCATACATAGAGGTGACACTTGGAGCCAACTGCCTTCTCTTGGTGACCCCTGTGACCAATGGCACAGACCTGAGATGACTGGCCAGAGTTCAGGGGTCAGTCGATGGCTGTGGAAGAAAGCAGAGCTAATTGGCCCACCTGGGCTTCAGACTGGCGAGCACAGCTTCCTTAGCCCTCTGTTTGCTCCTCCCTCCTGCCTGCTCTGGCTTCCAACTCTGTTTCCCAAAGGGGCCTTTAGAATCCAGGGATCTTTGGTCAGTTTTTTGCCCTCTGGGTCTTATAAGTGTGCCCGAGAGTATTCTTCATCCTTGATTTTCAGAAATCATGGCATAAAGAAAATCAGATTGAAGTGATATTGCTGACCATTTCATGAGGAATTTTCTAGCTTTTTTTAATGAGTTTTATATCCTCATCTGATCTGCTCACCCCTAGCGTGGGTAATAGAACTGCTTCTCCTACCAACACTCAACCTTCTAAGCTGTGGAGGTTGCTCATCACAAATGGTAAGATTACCTCTGAAAATGAGTCTTTCAAACACAGATGGGGGGGGCGTCTTCATGCCTCCTCCAAGTTCAAACCACTCTGTTCCTCCAAAGTTTCAAGTTTTCTCCCCTGCACTCCCCAGTCCTTAACAAGCTGTTGATGTTCCAGGAAATGTCTTTTCCTATGAAAGACACATCACGGCAGCTAAACAGCTGGAGTCCTCTGACAGCAAATCAGCCAGGCCTTGGGGTATCAGTGTGATGAGCAAGTCAACCAGAAAGTGTCTATTCTCTAGCTGAGCAAATGTCATCTCCACCAGGAAGCTGCAAAAGGATGGCGAGAGACTGCGCTGAAGTGTCTGTGAGGCTGAGTTCCAAAGAAAAAAAATCTATAAACACAAATATGCTGCATTATGGGAGTGCCTGATTCAAGGGTAAATATATGGATGCATCTCTCTTTAGAAGGTTCAGAAGCACTATTTACATGCTCTCTGCATTAAATGGAAGTGATTATAAGTAATGTGTCTTAATACCTTAGCTTAACAATATTAATTCATAGATTTCCCTATGATGGACTCTTGTAGGAAATTTATATTATTGAGGAACTAAACTAAATAAAATGTACTGTCCTTTGTACTTGAAGAAAATGGCCTCCTACCACCAGCAGGAGAAGACTGCTGAGTTTAGCTGTTAATTGGAATTGGTTTGCGCTAATCCTTCCATACCCCTGTTAAATTTATCAGCATCTTTCTGAGCAGAGGTTCCCAGGCCAGTTGAAAAAAAATTGTGTGTGTCTGTGTGTGTATAGGTAAATGTAGATATATACTTGGAGAACTAATATTAAATTGCCAGGAATTTATTTTGCCATGTAAGAACACACACACACACACACACACACACACACACACACACATACCAACTACTATTATTGTTATTTGATGAAAGAAAAGGCAATTTAAAAACAAGCAAGCAGGAAGGCTGGAGTATTAAAATAAAAACAACCATTTTAGTTGACTACATTAAATTATATGACTAACTTAGTTGCTATAAAAAACAAAATTAAAAAAATAGACAAATCACAAATTAAGAACAAAAGCATAATTAAATTTAGTCTTTGTTATCTTTGTTTTTGTTTTCACCTCATCCCCAGCAGGGTAAACTCTATCCCAGACTGACACAGTTCCATGAGCTGGCGTATGGGAACCACTGATTGAGAGTTTGGGCAGATCCCAACTATAAGAAATGGGCTAGGGACTAGAACTCTGAATCAGGTCCCTTCACAAAGCTTTGTTCCAAATGTGGACCTTCCCTCTGACTAGACCATGTCCTCTCACTATAGGATTTTGACAAGGTTTCTAAGCATTAAAAACAAAAAGATCTAGGTACAGCTTGGATTCTCTAGTCTGTTGACTACCAAGTGAGGGATTGTACAAAAAATCAACAGGATGATTCATAGAATGTGAAAACCTGATGGATCCAAAAATTTGTTAGCGTGTTACACAATGAAGCTACTCCTCTCCTACCTTGGAAGAGCCAGTCAATAATGGTAAGTCTTCCAAAACTATACTTTTTGCCCCAAATTCTACTGAAATAATTTGACATTAAACCAGCTGACCACTTGTTATACTGCATTAAGTAATTAAACTTTCTGTATGGTTTTGACTATTCTCTTTCCATTATTGACTCTTTTTGACTTTATGTTCTGACATTTACCAATTTAAATTATTTGATCATTTTGACTCTTATGCTGGATTCCCATTGTTCCCTTGACCCTGTGATCAGGATATTAGCAATGAATAGTTGTCCTCTTTATGACCTTGTGATTTTCATCCTGGCACATTCTCATGCCAAACGGTTCACACTCTTCCCAGCTTCCTTTACCATGTAGATTTGTGGTAGTTATACATATTTCCTTCTGGCTTATTTCTTATGCCGGGACTATTCCGATATCTCTTCCACTTTACATTTTTTCCCCACATCTCTCACTGTTCTCACTTCTTTGTTTCACAGCAAGATGTAAATGTAGTTCTCAACTGAAAATTCAATTCAATAAAGATATATTTGGATCCACTGTTGCAAGGCATTGTGTTAGACTGTGGAGAACTCAGAGGTGAGTGTGGCTTCATTTCTGCCTCTAAGGAATTTATGGTTGAGTAGACAGTGAGGATAAAATAATCAGCCCAATATCTACTAAAAGCTAGACCAAAAAATATCTACTAAAAGCTAGTTTCCCAAAGGAGAAATATGAAGAAGAAGAAATTGTATCTAGCTACGTGACTAGAAAAAGGTTCAGAGAGGAAGGAGTATCTGAGTTAGATCTTGAAGGTGTATAGGATTTTGATAGGTAGGGATGAAGGGAGCAGAGAGTTGGAATGATTCCTGATGATTGGCCACGCCTAGAGAATTTGGAGTCTATGGCAAAGATAAATGAATAAAAATTATACTAATTTAAAGGCTCTGTTGATTTAAAATCAGTAAATTATAATTGGTTTAAGATAAGTATTTTTAATTGTGTTAAGAGTAGTGAGTTGAATAAATTAATTTAAAAAAACACATGGAGTTAATTGGGTTCACATCTGTTAGCTGTGCAATCTTTGGCAGGTTACTTAGCAGATCTATGCCTCACTTCCCTTACCTGTAAGAACTGAGACAATGGTTAAAACAGCGACTGGCGTATAGTAAGCACACAATAAATTGGTGCCATTACTTTTTGGAAACAGAGTCTGCTTATGGGTTGAGTTTCAGTTTCTCTCCTGAAGTCTCTCTGCACTTAAGGAGGTCCTATTGGCCAATTTCCCAACTGACCACTGAAGTTCTAGGTCTGGGATGTCTGCTTATAGCTGTGATCTGGAAGTCCTGTACTGGGTAGAGCTTAGACTTGAAAGATTACCAGGAAAAAGGAACAAATATGTGTACTCCAAATCATATGTAGCAGGCAGAGAGGTTTGAAGCTTACTGAGAGTCACTTTGCTTGAAGTAGACAATTTTCCGGATTCAGTCACAAGATGCTCAGAGCTGCTGCCACCTTTGCGAGCACAGGTGTGAGGCATTTAGGCGTGGATGTGTGATTTTCTTGTTTTTTCAGCTGATACAAAGAAAGTCTGATTGCTTTGCGCTGGTGCCTGACAATAGGCAGCAGCTGTGGGTTCATGCAACAGTTGCTGGGAGGGAACGTGTTTTCCTCGGGGTATATTTAAATCTGGGAGGTTGCTTTATGGAAGAGGGGCTTGAAGAAGTTGCTGCTGCAGGCGGCCCGGCTTTAGGAAGACCAGGTTTGTCAAACTTACTTAAAAGATCAACTACGTTATTGCGGGGATTATTTTTTAGGGTACAAAAGGGTTACTAAAAATTGAAGGTGCTTCCTGAGTGTGTTTGTGCTTTGTTAACATATCATAGACCGTTGACGGAGAGGAGTCAAAACGAAAGCGTTTGCAGCTATGACTTATTGAAGATCCATTAGGAAAATGCAAGTCTCTCGAGTTAGTGAAAAAGTAGGATTCTCTTTATTTATATCCTGTTTGGTTGCCACCTGTATTTGTTGCCGCGTGCTAGCTGGTACTGCTCACCCCACGAAAGGCTGATAAATCGAGAGATGAGGTGTTGGGACAAGGAATAGAGACTTTGTTTGGAAAAGCCAGCAAACCGAGAAGATGGGCTAACCGTCCTAAAGCACCATCTTGCCGGGGTTTGGATGCTAGTTTCTTTTGCGCTACAAAGAGGGGGAGGTGCTGGCGGGAGGAAAGGTCAAAAGGCAATGGGCCTGGCAAATTTCTTGGTGCCAGCCAGACCTGGAGGGGATTAGTTACATTCTTTGTTCCTGCGGCCTTTCAAACATCGACCTGGTTGAGATGTTGCCTTGAGCTACAAACAAATGTATTTTAATTTAAGGCTGAAGCGTGGGAGGCAGAGTTCACGGAAAGGGGCCATTATGTATATTTTAAGCTATAGGCCACACGCCCTTAGCGATTCATTTGCCTGCCTGTTCCCAAACACAAGTTCCTGTGGCCCATGCACCGTGAGGCCTAATTGAAATGTTGGAATTTGGAGCAGAGAAAGGTTTATTGCAGGGCTGAGCCAGGAGAATAGGTGGCTTGTGCGCAAAAACCCCCAAACTCCGTGGTGGTTTGGGGGAGAAGTTTTTAATGGGCAAAATTTGGGGTGAGGGCTGCAACGTGTGTGTGTGTGGGGGGGGGGGGCTTTCTTCTGATTGGTTGGTGGTGAGGTGGCAGGGCGGTGCTCCAGGAATCTCGTGCTCAGCGTGAAGTTACCATCCCCCACCTGGGTGGGCGCCTTTAGTTACTGCGGAAGAGCTCAAAGATATTGTTTGGTATAATCTTTCCGGAGGAACCAGGAACTTGCTCCACTGCTGCACTATTGTTTCTTAAGTTTTTCTTTTTAAAATTTTCACTTATTTATTTTTGGCTGCGTTGGGTTACGTGCAGGGTTTGTCTAGTAGTGGAGAGCGGAGGCTACTCTTCATTGCAGTGCGTGGGCTTCTCATTGTGGTGGCTTCTCTTGTAGCAGAGCACGGGCTCTAGAGCGCAGGCTCAGTAGTTGTGGCTCACAGGCTTAGTTACTCCGCGGCATGTGGGATCTTCCCAGACCAGGGGTCGAACCTGTGTCCCCTGCATTGGCAGGCAGTTTAATCCACTGTGCCACCAGGGAAGCCCTGCACTATTGTTTCTGGACGGCTCCTCCTTTGTTTTGCATTCCCTCCCTTCCCTGATTAGCAACTGTTTGAATCTGCCCTTTGGAAATCAGGGAAGGTCTAGGAGGCTGAATGAAGCCTGTTTACTGCAAACAAGAAATGAGGGACACAGGAAGGATTTGTACTTGAGAGGGCCCCACAGGGTCCTGCTTGGTTTCATGCCTGCTTGAGCTCGTGCGATCGAATACAAAGGTTAAAGTAAAAGAAACCGATCCAGTATGGAGTCAGATTTGTTCATCCCGATTACACATCGAGTTTCTGCGATGGACCAGGCATTGTAATAGGCACTAGAGAAACAAGGATATTCGCTGTCCTCAAGGATCTTCCCCTCCGGTTTGCGAGGAAATGGTGAGTCCAATAACAGATGTATGAGGTAGCGTATGGCTACTAAGGTGGGGTTATTGGGGATTGTGTTTTCTTCATCTCTGTGGTCTCATGTGTCTCCTGGTGCCTGCTTGACAAATAGTAAGAGGTAAAAATATTTTTTTGAATTTACAATAGTAAGAGGGAAATTTTACACAACTCTGCTGGAGTCCAGAGTGTGTGTAAAGTCCAGCCACTGAAGCAAGTTATAGCAGCCATAGAGTCTTTTCTTCATCAAGGTCTCACCTCTGATGTATGAGCTCCCCCCCACCGTCATTTCCCTACCTTGTGAGGGTCTGTGTTCAGCTGAGGTCTCTGAACAGCCATCTCGTAGGCTATTAGAGCCTGGATGCACTAAACAGGTGAGGCAGCTCTAGGACCCTTATATCCCCGTGGCTGCCACTGTTACTTAGGTCTAGGAGTGCTCACCGCCTTCCTCAAGAAACGCACAAAATCAGGAGAGCAGCTACACTTGGCCCTAATCTGCTCAGAAATTGAAGGTGGTATATGTGAGTCGGGAATGAGGTATGAGGGAAGAAATGACAACAGAATTCGAGATGCTGTTAACCGAGGCAACAGTTTTGAGAAATCCATCTTCTTGGCCAGCTGAGCCAGTGTTTTTTTCAGTAGTAAAACGGAATCTTTGAACGAGTTTGACGGGTTAGACTATTGAGGAACGTTCCTTCTCTTTTCATTCCAGGTCAGAAGGAACGTTGCTCAGCTTGCTTTCTATAATATGCAAACCAACCGCTGGCAAAATGACGAAGTCAGAAAATTTGGTCTTTGGTAGTCCTTCATCTTCACTGTCTTCGTAGCCTACTTCCTCCCTTTTATCCCCTTGATGGTCTGTCCCTTCCTTTTTCCTCTCCTCCTAGATTCCCAGAGCCTGCAGCCTTTCTTCTGCCTGACCTCTGTTAAATCCTAGTCTATGAGAGCGTGGAAAACTGCTCCTTCATAAAGGGGGAATGACTGATGGCAGCTCCAAGAGCCACTGCATAGAAGGGGACTGGCTCAGTTAACGGGCTAAATCTCTGTATGAAACGTTTGGCACCTGGCAGTTGGAGGCGGGTGGAGACAGGTGAGATGGGATGGAAGTGTTTTGTTTCCTTCCTGATGCTCCCTGGGTTTGAATCTCAACAGGCAAGTGGACTGCCTTGCTCATTACAGTGGTAAAGAGCTTTAAAATCAGACCGACCTGGATTATATCCCAGATTCATGGTTTAATAGTCGTATGGCCTTAAACAAGTTCTGTTCTGTAACATACCTGTGCCTCAGTTTCCTCCTCTGTAAAAATTTGGGTGAAAATACCTGGCTCACAGTGTTGTTTTATGGATTAGGTGATGTGGTAAGGCTCTTGGCATGGGTGTTAGCCCGTAGAGTGATCATTTAAGTATTTGGTATTCCAAAGACCACCCTATTTCTGTCACTCCTCTGCTCAGAAAGGTTCCATGATTTCCTCCTGTCCTAGAGAATCAAGTCCTAAACTCTTATCTTGGCATTTACAACTCTGTAAGATTGGACCGAAAGTTAGAGTTAAAATACTTGAAGAATGGTTCGGACATTCTCTTTCCATCAATTCTTTGAACTACAGAGTCAGACTCAACTGAAGAAGAGGGCTTCTCCTAGAGAGCAGTGAAATGTGTATAAGCATAGGTAAAGCCAGTCCTATTCTGTAGAAAAACATACAAAAATCCGATATACGTCCTCTTCACTTTGGGCTAGGCCCAGATAGATCGCAGGAGGCATGCAGGGCAGTGCTGGTAATCCCTGAATGGGTAGCAGGTTCTGGTCACAATTGAGAAACTGATGCCAGAAAGAATAAATCACACAGCACAAACACCGAGACCTTGAACTAGGACCCTGTTGTCCTGACTTTCAATCTGGTGGATTTTTAGGCCAGCTTTCCTTTACTGTATCATGCTGTCTCCTGTTTTCTAGAGTGGGATAGATGTGGGGCTGAATAACGAAACTCATTTTCAGCCATTAACAAATTAGGACTTCCCTGGCGGTCCAGTGGTTGAGACTCAGCGCTTCCCCTGCAGGGGGCATGGGTTCGATCCCCCGTCAGGGAAGTTCTGCATGCCATGTGGTGTGGCCAAAAAACCCACAAAAAACCAGATTAGTTGTAATTAATTTCTCAGAGCTGTTTGCAATCCCATGTGCTACCCTAAGGAAAGGAGTCACTTAGACAGGTAAGTGTAGGTGAGAGACAGGAGATTCTGCAGGGAGGGCAATACCAGATGGTGCTGGCAGTGGGACGCAGCAGGAGGGCACTGGGGAGCTGGAGAGCTTTGAGCCAGAAGGGAAATGCCCCAAGGAAGATTTCCCTGCCTTTCCGGTGAACTTCATTTGCCTTCGGGGACGGCTGTGGGGAGGGGGGATATATTGATGGCTGAGATTCAGGGTTGACTTGAAATCTGCTGAAGGGGGGGGTCACCTAATTCTGAGCTTCAGTCACTGACCGATGCTGAATTCCGCATTCAAACAAGTCACTCTTTGCAGTTGAAAATCTCCACAAATGAGTCCTTTTGTAAGCTGTGCTTAAAATGCTCATGAATCGGGTTTCCCTGGTGGCGCAGTGGTTGAGAGTCCGCCTGCCCACGCAGGGGACACAGGTTCGTGCCCTGGTCCGGGAGGATCCCACGTGCCGCGGAGCGGCTGGGCCCGTGAGCCATGGCCGCTGGGCCTGCGCGTCTGGAGCCTGTGCTCCGCAATGGGAGAGGCCACAACAGTGAGAGGCCCATGTACCGCAAAAAAATAAATAAATAAAAATAAAAAATGCTCATGAATCATGCTTGTCTATGGATTTACCCTTGAAGGGCTTAGGAGGTGCAGTCTCTCAAAAATGGCTTAGATCTTCAACCTGCTTGTAGGATTATCATTGGTGAATGTATTTGGATCCTCAGATTCCCCATTATGGCGCCTCACTAGAGCTTGGCCCGGACCCTCATTTTTAGCTGTGCTTGTTTTGTGCTCTGACACCTTATGAGCCTTGCTATTTCTAAATATTATGGAGTTTAGATTAAAAAAATATTTCCAGAGAATAGAATACCCACATTGGATGGCCCAGGAAACATTTCCTGATCTCCATGTACCCAGGAAACCAAATTGGTAAGGCAGATTCAGTGTATTGTCAAGAATACTTAACACTTACTAGCTGTGTGACCTTGGTCAAGTCACTTCCCCCGAGTCTTGCATGATACAGGGAATGATTTCCCTACTTCAGAAGACTGTGGTGTTGATTAAATGAGAAGGTATATGAAAGTACATGGTAAGCTGTGAAGTGCAGAAGGAGCTCATCAGAGGAAAATAACAGCCTGATGGAGGCAAAGTAATATGAAAATATCCAGTATAGATGTCAAGAGGTATTGGAATGCAATGTTTTAGAGAATAGGCTCTGGAATCAAACACCTTGGCCTCACATCATGGTGCTACCATTTACTAGCTGTGTGATCTTGTATGTTAAAGTCTGAGGCTCAGTTTCCTTATCTGTAAGATGGGATAATAATGGAACCCATTTCCATAGGGTAGTTATGAAGAGTAAGTTATTAATGAATACTAAGGGCTTAGCACAGAACCTAGCACATAGTCAGCTGCTATTACACACAAAGTAGTAAAAATTCCTTGCACTGTGCAGCAGTGATCAACTTTCATACATACAGTCACACCTGATTATTAAACACCTTTTTTGTGTGGTTGGCAGAACAAGTATTGTCTTGGCCAAAAAGTTCGTTTGGGTTTTTCCGTAAGATGTTATTTCCCACATCTAGTGGGAAACCGCGAACGAACTTTTTGGCCAATCCAATATCACCATTTTACAGAGAGGTTGATGATACCCTCAAGGACCCTCAGCAAATAGATGGTAGGCCTTTGATTAGAACCCAGAGCTCTGGATTCCTTACTTCTTTTTTTTTTTTTTTTTTGGTGGTACGCGGGCCTTTCACTGTTGTGGCCTCTCCCGTTGCGGAGCACAGGCTCAGGGGCCAGGGCTCCCTGGCCCAGCCGCTCCGTGGCATGTGGGATCTTCCCGGACCGGGGCACGAACCCGTGTCCCCTGCATTGGCAGGCGGACTCTCAACCACTGCGCCACCAGGGAAGCCCTGGATTCCTTACTTCTTAAGGCTGAAGTGAATTCTGAGACTCTCCAGATGATGGCAGCCCAGCAGGGGAGAGCTTTCTGGCCAGGGACCTCCTCCCAGGCAGAAGCCTCCCTCCTCTGCCTATGTTTGGGGCCTGACCTACCATATGGATTATTTTCAAGTTACCAATTAAGCCATGGATGGGCAGGGGCAAACGAGGCTTTGTCACTTCCTCACTGTGTTGGGTAACATGCCTGAATCAGAGCCCCCTCGCTTCAGCTCCTATTAAAAATAAATACATTTCATCATGAATTAGACTGCAGCTTCTTTCTAATGTAATTTAAGAATGTTACTGTCTATTGTACTCTGTAAGCCTTTCCCACATCTGTTTCTATGAGGCTGTCTTTTTTTTTTAACTTTGTTAATCACAGCAGGTATCTCTGTCATTTGGGGACCCACTCTGTATTAATGAATATGGATTGGACTACTCCTAATTGTTCTCTGAATACCTCCCAGTTTTCAGGAGGGTAATTGATTTCAATCAACTTTCTTAGAGCACTCTCTACACTCTTGAAGCCTGTAATTTTCAAGTTCAATATTTGTGTGCTCGCACCCTCAGGAGTGCTTCAGTTAGATCCTGTTATAATCCTGGAATTCTAACCAGTCACCAACTTGGAGTATAATTATCATTAAACTCATTTATTTTTTTTGTATGGCTGAAACATGCTTTAAGGCATAACTCATGTACAACATCTAAATTTTCTGAAAAGCCAAAGTACAAGAGCACTTTTAAATTTAAACTATAAACAAACTACTTGGCTTTAGTGAAGAGTATATTGAAATGTTTCCCGTGTATTTAGCTGTATAATAGAGTCTGGGACGAAGAAACTAAAGGTCAGATGTTAGGTGTTTACTGTGGACAATTAGAGAAAATAACTCAGAAATGAGAGGAGCTCATTGGGAAGATAATAGTTCATTTACAAAAATTCAGCTGTAGTTTAAATTCTAGACAATTTTAGGTATAAAATAAATAATCCAAATAATATTTGGATACATTTCCATATAATAGTGAGCTTTTTCAAGTTTTGAGATTTTCCCCCTGTTTTAATCTCTTTCCTCTTTTTTCTCAAGTCCATATTCAAAGATCTATGGTGACGTACTGTTTCTCTATGGAATTTGGAGCAACAAATTTTACCCTACACTAGATATTCTATCATTAGTTCCACCTCTAAGAGCTCAAAGCTTCTTATCAGAGTTTTTGGGAGGAATACCTAAATTGAGGATAGCCAGTTTCATCACTGTATTTGTACTAGAATTAACCTTATTGAGGTTCTCATTGCCATTCTTCAGCCGGACTATTTGCAAAAGCTTAACTGGACTTCCTCTCTTCTCTCCCCACTTCGACTTATTACACACACTGTTGCCAGAATAATTTCCCCAAGCATTATGCATTCCCTTGTTAGATCTGCCATGGCTCCCTGTTACCACTGGCCTGGAATGCCAGATCCCATAATCTGAATTTCGAATTTCTCTTTCCAGCTCTGTTTGCTATTATGACTTCGCATACCATATGCTCCGGCCAGCCAAACTATCGTGATTCCTCGAACACTCCATGCACACTCACACAGACCCCTGTGTCTACTTAGGCTGCTCCTTCAACCTGCCATAATACCCTTTTCACCACCTTTCTGTCTGCATTTGTTAGGGTAAATGTAGGGCCCTTGTTGGGGTGTGTGTGTGTGTGTGTGTGTGTTTTAAGCGACCATAGAGAATGGCTTTAAAAATTCAGAAGTTCATTTTTCTCTCATGTGACGGTTCTGTTGTGTTTCAGAATGACAGTGGCTCTGCTTTGTGTCTTCATTCCAGAACTTATTGACAACAATAAGTTGTCAATTCAAAAAGTTATTGCTGTACTGTCTCCTAGGATGTGATTCTCATCTGAGTGGTCAGGGCTGGCCCATCTCATCCAGGTTCCAGCTGGAGGAAGAGGAAAGAGTGAATAAGACAGGTCCACTCTTCCAAGGTCGAGGCCTGGGAGTGGCACGCGCCCCTTCTCACATTCCCTCAGAAATAAGTTAGCCACACGCTCGCACATACCTGAGAGAGGCTGGGCAGTGTAGTCTGAAACGGAGGGCAAAGTTCGGCAGCCAGCTGGCAGTTTGTCACATTGTTGAAATCTGACTCATGCTGTCTCCTTCTGCAGGTGTTTCCTGCGCCCCTCAGCTGAAAACCATTTCTCCTTCCTCCGAACAATTCTAGCCTAGGGCTTCTCTGTCAAGTGTATCAGAATCCCCTGTGGCTCTTGTTAAACTAGAGTCTTGGGATTAACAGACGCACACGGCTATATATAAAATAGGTAAACAAGGACCTACTGTATAGCACAGGGAACTCTACTCAATATCTTGTAATAATCTATAATGGAAAAGAGTCTGAAAGAATAGATATAACTGAATCATTTTGCTGTACACTTGAAACTAACACAACTTGGTAACTTTTTCTACTTCATACTAGCTATTCCTGTGCGTATCTTAACCTCCTTACTAGACAGTTAACTCTCATGGCAGACTTGGGATCTCGTTGGCATCTTTCTCACCCTGCCTCCCTCCAGCACCAAGAATAGGGTCTTGTACATTTAGAGGTACTTAATAAGTATCAATATTTGAATAATTGAGCACTGTCAACTAATTCAGAATGTTGAGCATAAACTTTCGAAAGGCATCACAGCTTGTGCCAAGTTCTGGACTATGCTTAGTGCAGTCTCTTGTTTGGAAATGCTCTGTTGGAAGCCCGGCTCCCACGTGGCCCAGCCAAACTGAGGGAGAAGCCGCCAGAGAACTGAGCTAAGTGGAATTTAGCAAATGGAAACCGCATCTTATGAAGGACCTTTCCCCTCCGTGTGCTGTGACCATTTGAAAGGAAATGCTAATCCCTGTGTTTGGAATTCATTTCCAGAGAGCCTCTCTGTTCAACAAGAGTGGTTGTTTTTTGTTTCTTTGTTTGTTTTTGGGGGAGTGCCCACAGAGCCTCATGAGCCAGTTTGATAGATTTTGAAGAGGTGGCGGTTTTTTCCACCTGGAAGCACTCAATGATCTTCCGTTTGGAGAGTCTCAAATTGGGTTCCAATTAAGGCTGGATAAGGATGACTCTTCTCAGCCTGGCACCATGTTAGCCTGTTCTTTTTCTCAGTCCTGACGTAGGCAGTCACGTTCTGGGCCTCGGCTGGGAGTAGGAGAAGGGAGAGGGCATGAAGTAGGGGTTTTAAAACCGAGGATACTTGGTAACTTGAGCCACAGGAAGCAAAATAAGACCTGAGGTCTCCCGTCTCTCTTCTCTTGCCGGCAGGATGAAACCCCTACCTGGAACTATTTTCTACTTGGAAACTGTCCTACATGAGACAGGGCTGAAGTTTCCCTTTGGGGCTCCGTATGAAAAAGGATCTCACGGGCAAATGAATCATGTTGCCAAGATCTTAGAGATTCTTAGCCTAGTTGAAGAAATGAGCCTTAGTCACTGTTAGCCCCGCTGGTACCGTTGACTGAGGCACCAATCACAGCACAGAACTTCAGCGTGGGGTCCTCACTTGTCACCTGCAGGTGCACATTATTGTACATGATTTTGTAACTATTGTACATTTTTTGGCCTTCCCACTTCCTTGGTGAGATCTTATAGCATCACAACTTAAGAAAAAAAGTTCCTAACAGGCTTGGGACTAGGACAAGCCAAGTTAGGTCCCTAGGGAGCAAAATGTAAGGAGGTGCTCACTTGACAAGTGTAACCCTCTTCTTGCTGGACCCTGAGAGTGAGCGCCTCCTGAAATCTTGTGCCCTAGAGGCCAGGCTGGTCTTATCCAAGTCCTTCAGGTCCTGATTCTCATGGCAGAGAACCTGAAATACCAGTTTTTCTGAGATCATTTGGAGTACAGAGTCCGCTCTTTAAACTCTCCCACCCCCTTTGTTTTTGGTAAATGCAGAGATCCTCCACCTGCACACAGGAGACAATAAAAATGAAATCCAGCAATCATGCATGATTTTATTCATCACATGAATGTAACTGTCAGTCTGTTCATTTGCCCTCTATGCTGCAGCTAAACAAAGTCTTGACTAGATTTTTATAACAAGACACATTCATTATTGGCTTTGGGGATATCCTTGGATTTAACTCTTGACATTGGTCTCAAAGCCCCAGGAATTTTCAGACCATCAGTGGCACATCTCAGTGCAGACAAACACATCATTCCTCTCCACTTCCTAACTGTAGCCACTTGCAAGGCATATTCGAACACCACCTAATTAGGTGTGATGCGCATTTTGGCATATGTCGGAAGTCAAAGCCACTTCCTTAGGGGAACTCAAACTCTGAATTTATCTTTATTAAGGCCTTGTCCAAATGATAAATATACACTGCCTCCTTGCTATCTACTGCTTGGAAATAAATCACTTTAGGATTGATTTCCTAACGGCTTTCTTCACTTCAAGTGTCCTCCTACCCCAGAGGTCACACTGTCCTTCTCCACAAACGCTGGTAACCAAACAGAAAACCCCAAGCTGACCATGCAGTGAACAAAGCAGGGTACCTGGGGTGAGGGGAAGTGATTCCCTTCGCACAGTCCAGGAAAAAACAGCCCTACAAGGCACAATATTCTGGAAAAAAGCCCCCCAAAGCAGCGTGGAGTATGTGAGTAAACAGATGGGGTGTGTTCACTTTTTTTTAAGCAAAATATTGATACTATGAACTTTGGTACTTCAGGAGTTACAAACTCCTCCAGGAGTCTGCCAGGTAGTATAAATAAGCAAAACTGGCTGAGGATGAGGCATTCTGTAGCGGTAGAGACTTCAGGGAAGCAGAGGATACACTTCCCATCCATTCCAGCCTCCTTTTACCACATGGGAACGTGGGCCAAATCTTGTTAGATCTTCTGATTCTTCAAGAGCAGGTATACGATTATTTTTTTTCCTAACGTGATACTTCTATTTTTTTAAATGTTTGAAAGTTAAAGAAAATTTTCAAGTTACTATGAGGGACAAAATATCCCTGAAGGACGGATTTGTCTCACTAAGTCTTGAAGTCTATCTCCAGCCCATTTGTGTGGTTCCCTGCTCAGGACCACGACTCTTGATTCACTTGATGACTTTTTAAAAAATATCTAATGTTATTTAAAAAATATATAATGTTATTGTTTTTTTTAAATTTATATATTTTTTATTTTTGGCTGTGTCGGGTTTTCGTTGTGGCATGCGGGATCTTCGTTGTGGCATGCGGGGTCTTTCATTGTGGCACCTGGACTTCTCTCTAGTTGCGGCGTGCGAGTTTTCTCTCTAGTTGTGGTGTGTGGGCTCCAGAGCGCGTGGGCTCTGTAGTTTGTGGCACGCTGGCTCAGTAGTTATGGTATGCTGGCTCAGTAGTTGTGGCACGTAGGCTTAGTTGCCCTGCAGCATGTGAGATCTTAGTTCCCCAACCAGGGATTAAACCCGCGTCCCCTGCATTAGAAGGCAGATTCTTTACCACTGGACCACCAGGGAAGCCCCCACTTGATGACTCTTAATGGCTTGGCCAGTCATGATTAGGTTGTATACTCTTAAGATGCCAAGATGTTAAGATTTTATTTTCAACAGCCAGGTTTACGATGATCTTTGTCTCACAGCACTCACTTAGCTCCTTCTCCTGGCATAACACAACTGTAGACACCTGACTGCCATTACCACAAGCAACTAACTGTCCTGCCTTTACCTTTAGAGCAAGGCCACAAGAACCCCATGGAACGTCCTGCTTCCTGAGGAAGCATCTCATGGAAATAGTGCTGTCTTAACCAGCTTGGCTTTCTTAAAATTCTTCATACATTGCTTGTCTCAACTGCTTGCTTCTTGGCCCTTTTGAATCTTCCTGGCTTATTTCTGAGTTTGTCAGGTGTTGACTGATAGAGGTGGAGATTGAATCCAGGTGGCTACATTCTTGAGGGAATGTGTTCTCTAAATTTATGCCTTGTTAGGTTGAAGTAACACGTCTTTGAATTGCCTTGAGGCCTATATGTTTTACATCAGCCTGGCCTGCCCTTATGATCTAAGTTGTGAAATTACTTCATGGCCTGTTGAAGTTCAGACACATCCCAGTGATTTTGGAGAACTTCGTGGGAGCCTCATATGCTTCCTGGTCACTCATGCTGTCCCTGTCCCACACTATCTTTACTTGGTATGAAACACAGGGCCCACCTCTCTCCCTCTCAGGCCCTGCCTGTCTCTGCCCGCAGTCAGTAGACTTTCCCCAGCATGTATATGGGCAGCGTCACACCATCACCCACTCCCACAGACTTGCTCCGTCTCATTCTCCCCGTTACGCTTTCATCTCAGCTCCTCGCCTCTCTCCCTCCCATGTTGTCCTGGCAATACTAAAGTTCTAAATTTCTCCTCTGCACTGACTGAGCAGCCGCCTCACTCCTCTGTGGCCTTGTTGCCAGTTAACACTCAGGTCATCTTTGTGAACCTACAAAAACAAATTCTTCTTGTTAATTAACAGAAATATCTAGGGCTGAAAAATCTTAAAATCTTAGGCTGTCAGAACTTTGCTGTTTGAAATCGTACCAGTAATAATGGAATATCCCATTCTTGCCTGGAAACAGCCTTGATTTCCAGTTCAGTTGCAGAGCTTCAGATCAGGGGATTTTAGGACACACCATTCCACATTTATCTTACTTCTGTAGTTTCCAAGGAGACAGGACCCTGGGTCCACTTCTCAGCTCAGGGCTAAGGTTCACCCCTTTATACACACAGCCCTGCTCTACTTTGAAACCATCAAACCATGGCTTCATTTACATTGTACCTACACCCTTCTCCCCCACACCCTGCCTGCCTGCCTGATGCAAAATAATGCTGTCCCTTCCTTTGTTTGGTGAGGTTATGCCATGGTTTCTTTCTCTGGTGTGCAGTCTCACTACAGGGGAGTCGGCGGTGATCTTTATCAAATGGGCTTTGTCACCTTCTCCACTGCTCCAAGCACTTTATTAAAGTATTTGTTCCAATACATGCAGTTTTCTCCCTAAGAGGGCTTATCTTTCATTGTATTAAAACTTCCACAAAGGCAGAGAATTTTGTCTTTTTTTAAAAAAACTCCGATAGATTAGTGCTTGGGACATGTTGAGAGAATGAATGAATTCTGTTACTAGCCCTTAAAGAATGTGGAGATCATTTTATAAAAGAGTATGATACCTCATTTTATCTTCCCTAGAAGTCTGCCTGGAGTTCTGGAATCAGAAAGACCTGGGATAGACCATGTCTTAGTCTGTTTAGGCTACTGTAACAAAATACCATAGACTGGGTGGCTTATAAACAGCAGAAATACATTGCTTATAGTTCTGGAGGCTGGGGAGCCTCAGATCAGGGTGCCAGCATGGTTGGGTTCTGGTGAAGGCCCACTTCTGGCTTGCAGACCATGACTTGTATTCTCACATGGCAGAAGGGGCAAGGGAGTTCATTGAGGTCTCTTTTACAAGGGCACTAATCTCATTCATGAGGGTTCCTCCCTCGTGACCTAATCACCTCCCAAGTGCCCCACCTTCTAATACTTTGGGGGCTAGGATTTCAACATAGGTATTTTGGGGGAGATATAAACATTTAGTCTATAGCAGACCCCTATTCCAACATTTAACTAGCTGCATGATTTGGGATGAATTATTTAATCTCTTTACTCCTTGATTTTTTTTTCTGGCTGGACAGTGAGGATGATGCTATCTATCTTACTTGTGAAACAGGAGGGAAGGGGGCAGGGCACAACCTTTAGAAGAATGACATAGACAGTACATGATGAAAACTACTGAGAACCAACTAGGTCCAAGATGGCGGAAGATTTGACTTCCAGTAGACTTTGAGCCTCATTATACACTCATTGTAATACATTAGCATACTAAATGACACACCCACCAGTGCCATGAGAGTTCTGAGGCTAACCATAAAAGGCCAAAAAGTGGGCAGTGGCCCAATTCCTGGAAATCCCCCCTTCCCCCAAATAATTGGAATAATCCTCCTGCTCAATAGCCTATGAAATTACCAGCCCATAAAAATTAACCACGCAATATTTCGAGGCCTCTCGCCATCTTAGATGGCCCACACACTGTCTGTGGAGTGTGTTTCTCTCTAAGTAAATCCACTTCTTACCTACCACTTTGTCTCCGAATTCTTTCGCAACGAAGAAAGAACCTTAAATTCACCGCGAACACTTGGTGGTTGTGAGGATTAAGTGAGGTGATTTATGTGAAGAACTTATCATGGAATCTGGCACATGCTAAGTAAACATCAGCTGATCTTTTTCATTTTAACTCCCTTTGGCCTTCATCTTTCCAGATGCCAGGGACTTACATATCTCTGGACTTCTGCCTCCATCAGCACTAAATTTCATTTTACCCTGTACTAGAGTAACATATGTATGTCTTCTTTGTTTAGTTGTAAACTCTGACGGGGCAAAGTCCATGCCTTATTTATCCATATATCATTTTAGATAAATACATCTATATATCACTGGCACATGGTAGACACTCTAAATATTTGTGGTTGGAAGGTTTGCCTAAAAAGGAAAATTTCAGTAAGTGTGCGGAGCCAGGCCTGATTGGTGAATGCAGAGCACGCAGCGAGTGCTAGATGATGACGATACAACATTAACAGCCTCTTTCCTGAGCAGTTTCAGAATCTAACAACTAAAGAGGAGGGACAGGGGCAATGAAGGAGCTTTTCGGGAGTGCTGTGTGCCCCTGTGGAGTGCGCATTTGAAGGGCCCAGGGAAAATGAGAGGGTCCAAGGAGGGGGGAGTGGAGAAACACGGTCATTTAATTCCTCTATTTTTGGGGAATTGCCACTTAAGTCCAGCCTAGCAATTTGAGCAGCTGGGGAATTATGTGCAGCTAATCTGTAACTAGGGACCATTGTGTTGAGCTGTACTGGAGTTTTGCTTTCCTGGCGACCAGGTGGGCATCTATGACCCCTTTGCCCTCAGGGATCTGACGCTAAAGGCAGAGGAAGTAGGCTGAGCTCTGAGTGGCTCTCCACTTGGAATATTCATGGCAACTGCACTCTTGGCCCTTCCCACACACACTATCTAGTGCAGGACTGAGAAAAGGGAACGAGAGCCAAGACCTAGGGGATGGTCAGAGGGCAGGGTTTCTTCAACAGTCCTTTCCCTCACAAATTTACTCCTTTTGGCTTTGCTCCCTCCTTTTTCCAGTGTCCCAGTCCTCTTTAGTATTTTCCGGGGGATTACCTTTGATGATGACTAAGGTCCCTTTGAGTTCGTGATGTGCTAATAAACTGGATCTCTAGGGGGAAAAGCCCTGATGTGTAACGTTTGCTGATTTCTGTGCGTAAATATTCCCATCAGGGTGGACTTAAACTATCAACTTGTAGTCACTGAATGTAGTCTTGGGAGGAGATGTGCGTAACTGGCTCTTGTGAAACTGTGCTGGCCCCAGCATCCTATCTCCTTGAACTCTGACATGACTATGCTCTTGACCCTCTCTCTCTCCATTTCCCTATACAGTCCACTTGCAATAGCTACAATATCAAAACTAAAGTATAAATCTCCTTCACATACTCAAAGACAAGGCGAAAAAGGAAAAGATTTCTTGCAGACTTAGATACATATTATGATATCAAGACTGTATCGAGGATGGGTGCTGGCTGCTAACTTTTAGTAGTAGGTAGGGCCAAAGCAGCAGGAAAGACTAGGGCTTTGTGGTTCTGGAATAGTCTCTGTGAATTGACAAGAGCCTCTCAAAGTCAAGCTTCAGGTAGGCTGATGGTACGTCCCCTGAGCCACCTTTCATGATGGACTTGTCTCTCTGCTAGCTGTGGTAAAGCCCACAGGGAGCAGCATTAACAACATATACACAAGTACTCCATTATTCACTCTTGTATTTCAACTTTTTCCCATGCCCTCCCAACATCCATCTTAAAAAGGCTTCCCCCTCTTTTAATACAGCAATTTCTGCTGCCAGTAGAAGCTTCTGCATATTAAATGGGTTTTCTCTAGCTTGGAAGACAGGGGTGAATGAAAAGAGCTGTGATTGCTCGCAGCTGGTCCAGGTGGCCAGAACCGCTTAACACGTGCGAGGTTTGGTCCTAATTCCTTCAGTATTCAGAGGTATCTCTGAAATGTCTCCCTGCTCATTCTTCAGCCTCTGCCCAGCTGCGTCACACAGTTCCTTCTTTCATATCTGTTTTCCCAAGTTGGAAACAGACACTAGGACTGTAGTGACTATCGGTAGATATATTTATGTGTATAGTCAGAGCAAAGGCTCAAGGAGCCTGTGTTGTGCTGGTAAAGGTTTAACAGCAGACTCTCTAGAAAAATAACATGGGTGTATAGGTGTTTTCCTACATTTTACTGATACAAAGGATGGGTAGCACACCGTATAAAAATAAATATGTATTACTCCTTACTTTGAGTTTCATGTAGCCAGTTTATTCTCACAGAATGCTTTCTTCCTGCAGAATTGTATCATATCCAACCTATGGTTGTGATTGAACAAATGTAGTCCAGACATAGTGTTGGTCGATATTTTCAGATCTGTTAATAAGGAAGATGAAAGTGAAGCTAACAGAGATGCAGGGCAGGACTTCATTTATTTATGTGATGTAAGAAACCCTCTTGTTGAGTTGGATGACAGTTTTCAAATACTGGAAGAAAATGTCCTTCCACTTTGTGTTAGGCACAGTGTAATAGCTACAGATCCAACACAAAATGCTGTTATTTACACTTTTGCCATCACTTTTTAAAAGTCTAGACAGTCAACAATGTGATAAATCAAGTCGATTTCTAGCATTTTCAAATTCCCATGTTGTAAGCACTCCCCACAACAACTGGGGACAAACTGGACTGACTCGTGAAGCTATAGTTGTAAAATAACTGAACAAGGAGTCGGAAGAGATGGGCAGGAGCACGCTATTATAGGGTATTTCCACCACACAGGTATTATAGACACAAATGACCTTGACGGCATAGATAATAGTAAGATGGAGTGCAAGAATTAGGAAATGGGTTTGGAGTATTACCTTTAGTTTTAATATAATTTGTTTATTGAAGATATGCATCATTGAATTTTGAATAATGGCTGTATTTAATAACTGGCTCGCAAAATATCTGAACATTTTAATAATTGGTTCTTGCGAGCTGCGGCAGGCCAACTCCAGCATAGACACACGGGCTGGACACTGCATGTATCACTTCTCAAAGTCGTTTTTTTTTTCTTGGTGGCCGTACCGTGAGGCATGCGGGATCTTAGTTCCCCCACCAGGGATCGAACCAGCGACCCCTGCAGTGGGAATGCGGATTCCCAACCACTGGACCACCAGGGAATTCCCTCAACAGTCTTAACAATAACAGTATATAATTCAGTACCACTGGCTCTTGTGCTGCCTGCTTCTCGCAGGGTGCCAGTCCCCTGTTCGTGTCCCTTAAATCCTTTGGGAAGTCCCTAGTGGTCATCTCTCATGTGATTATGAACAAGTCTGCTCTTGCCGTGTGCTGTTGTTGCTTTGCTGGATGTTAACTGGGTATCTACCTGTTCTTACTATCTCTCGTTAAGGCTCTGCTGTTTCTTGCTGCCACTATTCTCCTGAACTGTCATGGCTTCTCCTGGCCCTGTTTGCTCTTCTTCTGGGCACTGACAACAGAGCACAGAAGTGTTCATGGTGCCAGAGCACCTGAATAGTTTGTCCCAAAAGAGGGGAGAATGTGCCTCTCTCATCTGTATTACTTTTTTTGTAAGGGGTCTTGAGGACTGCTGATAACCTTACAACTTTTTTAAAATTTCAGAATAGTTTTAAAATTTACAGGAAAGTTGAGACGATAGTACACGGAGTTTCCCCTATTGTTAATATCTTACATTATTGTGGTACATTTTTCACAATTAATAAATCAATATTAATGCATTGTTATTAACTAAACTACATACTTTATTCAGATTTCCTCTCTTTTTCCTAATGTTCCTTTTCTGTTAAAGGATTCCATCCAGGATACCGTGTTACATTTAATAGTCATATGTCTTTGGATTCTTCTTGGCTGTGACAGTTTCTAAGACTTGTTTATGATGACCTTGACAGTTCAGAGGAGTACTACTGGTCAGGCTTTTTGTGGAATATCCCTCAGTTGAGATTTGTCTAATGTATCTCACGTTTAGACTTGGGTTTGTAGTTTTATGGGAGGAAGACCACAGAGGTAAAGTGCCATTCTCATCACATACAACGGTACCTGCTGTCAACATGGCTTATCGTAGTTGACATTGAACTTGATCACCTGGCTGAGGTAACGTTTGTCAGGTTTCTCCACTATAAAGTTTCTCTTTTTTTAAACACCTTTCTATATCCTACCCTTTGGAAGGAAGTCACTATGCACAGCCAACGTTTAAGGAGTTGGGGGTATCTTGAGGGCAGCGTATCAACATAAATTATTTGCAATCTTCTCCACAGGAGACTTGTCTTGTCCTCCCTCGTTTGTTTACTTATATAATTATTTATGTTAGTGTGGACTCATGGATATTTATTTTAAACTTTGGGTTACAACCTAGTATAGTCCTCAGTATTCATGGGTTCTGTAGTTTTGAATTTGCCTGCTTGCTAAAATTTATGTGTAACTCCCAAAGCAATACTTCTGGCACATTTATGTTCACTTGCAGACATGCAGAGCAACAAAAAACTTGAGTAGCCTGACATGCGTGTCTCCAGCTGAGGTAGAACAAGGCGATGCTCTGCCTTCTTATTTTGCCTCTCATATGGTAAACGAAGTATCCTTTTTACGGTCTATTTAGTGTCACACTTTCCCTATCTTTGTTTCTTTTGTTGTTGTTGTTGTTAACTTCAGTGTTTAAAATGCCTTCCAAGCTTAGTGCTGAAGTACTCTCTAGTGTGTTCCTAAGTACAATAAGGCTGTGATGGAGAGAACATACATGCATAGATAAGCTTTGTTCGGGTGTGAATTATAGGCCATGAGTTTAATGTTAATGACTCAACAATATATATTAAATAAGTTGTCCTTAAACAGAAACCCACATAAAACAAGGTTATGTTATTGGTCAGTTAAAGAAAACGCTGTGACCAGAGGCTTGCAGGAACCTAAGCCTGTATTTCCTCTAGGAGTAATGGTTCAGTATTCACCAATTCAGTGTTTGTGGAGACTTTATAGAACATAACTACCATGATTAATGAGTATAGACTGTTCTACTACTTTATTAACTTCTTGCTTAAACAGTTCCCACTTTGGCCTTTGGAAACGCTTTCATTTGACTCCTGCATCTCTTTGTCCCTCTTGATATACCCTCATCAGTATCCCTCTCTCTCCCTCTCTCTCCCTCTCTCTCCCTCTCTCTCCCTCTCTCTCCCTCTCTCTCCCTCTCTCTCCCTCTCTCTCCCTCTCTCTCCCTCTCTCTCCCTCTCTCTCCCTCTCTCTCCCTCTCTCTCCCTCTCTCTCTCTCTCTCTCTCTCTCTCTCTCTCTCTCTCTCTCTCTCTCACACACACACACACACACACACACACACACATTTTTTTTCAAAGCGATTCTTGAATTTCTTGGTAGTTTCTTAGTTTCTTGTCCCATTCATAGAGTCGGTCATTTCTCCAAGGAGCCCTGGTTCCTTTTCTTGGAGAATGGTATTAGAAACCAAGATCTGGGCGCTAAGTGTGCTTGTTGCTGCTGAGGTGACAGTGCTTCTAGGCCCTCTTACCTGACAGAGTAAGGAGATATGTGTATATACATGAGTTAATAAGACATATATCTATAAATATTTCTGTATATAACCATAATCTGTATTAAGCTAAGTATGACTTCAAACTGATGTCTTCAACTCTCACCACGTGGATCATTCTAGCCTCTTCCCTTGATTGTCTGTAACGTCCCATTCCAGTAGCAAGAAACCTGGCTCCCATCCTCTGCCATCCGTTTACTGAATTGTTCACTTCTAGTTCACAAGTATAGTGGTATCAGAATTGGTAACCTATAGCCCTGTGGGAAGCAACTTTCTCAATTAGAGTATGCTTATGTATGTTTCCTTTTGTCTTTAGTCTTACAGTCTCCACTCACCTCCAGAGGTACTTAGCTCACCTCCAAAGCTAACTTAGCTCAACACTTTTCCTTCCCTTACACCTTTTAGTAATACTCTTTAACATCCTTACTTACTTAATTCCTCCCTATTCAGACATTAGACATGTGGGATTGGGCTAGGAAGCAGATCCAGGTGGCAGACATCACACTGTACTAATCCTGATGGCTAAGCTATTTTACCCCTCCTGCTCTATTTCCTGATCAAGGTCAATGTGTCTTATTCCTTCCTGTACTACAGTTCTTCTCCAGGAGCTTCCTCACCTTAGGCAGAAATAGCTTTCTTTAGGGTTCTTTACAGATTGTACCAGATGTACCCAAACATGTTTGAGTCCTAAGTAGGTACAAGCTGTGACCCTTGTTCTACATGCTGCATCTCATTTAACTTCACTTACTCCTCATACAAATAGTTCCTAAAATTTACTAAGTGCTTACTATTGTCAGGCATTTTCTAAGTGTATTAGAAGTGTTAACTGGATTAAACCTCAAAATCCTAGGAGGGGCACTTCCCTGGTGGCGCAGTGGTTAAGAATCCGCCTGCCAGTGCAGGGGACATGGCTTCAAGCCCTGGTCCAGGAAGATCCCACATGCCACAGATCAACTAAGCCCATGCGCCACAACTACCGAGCCTGCGTGCCACAACTACTAAAACCCGCGTGCCCTAGAGCCCATGCTCCACAACGAGAAGCCACCACAATGAGAAGCCCATGCACCGCAACGAAGAGTAGCCCCCGTTCACCACAACTAGAGAAAGCCCGCGCACAGCAACGAAGCCCCAGCGCAGCCATACATACATAACTCAATCAATCTGGTTTATTACAAGCCCAACCTGCTCATGTTGGGAGCTTTCTCTTCTGTGCTCTGCTTGATTCATCTTGACAGTGGAATGACTCTGAGTGCGAATGACCTGGGCCTCTTGGAAATATTCTGAGACTCGGAGGCCAGCCTGGGGTTCCAGAGTAGCTGTGCATCACCCACGTTATTGGCCATTGCAAGTTGGCTCTGGGCCTCTGTAGAGGGTCGGTGCTCCCAGTCCAGCAAGGGCCAGATGTGGTGCTTTGTGCTTGCCTTGCTTCTGCCTCACACTCACTGGGGGATGGCCTGAGCTTTCTCTGATTTCCTTTTGGCTCCTACATCCGCCCCCCTTTCAGGTTGCCATTTCCTTGCTTCCTCGCCATCCGCTCTCTCTCTCCCCAGTCTAATTAGTGGATTGGTGGGAGGTAGCCTCAGAAAGGGAGGGCTTTTCCCCGTGAACCTCTTCTTTGCAGCAATCCAGCCATTTGGGCTTTAATTGGCTTCAGAGGTCCCCTCAGTGCTTTGTCCTCTGTGCATCAGGAAGTTAATTACTTAATAAACCAAATGGGAGTCTTTCAAAAATGCAATGTTAGCCCTTTTCTTTCTTAGAGCACAACTTGGGCCAGGCTAGCGTACTCTAGTCACTATGAAAACCAGCCTAAGACAAACGTGTGAAGCTGGGAGAAGTTTGTGTTGCTGTGTTCCAGACTTAGGAGTCCTCTTTCATAGTATGGTGTCTCATAGGCCCCCAGGGCCCCTCCCTACAGCTCCTCCCTGGGGCTAGCCCTTTCCATGCCTGACCCTACGCTTTGACCCTTTTTTAGTAGTTCTTTCTATCAGAATATGTAGGCTTTATGTTTCATTTCTAGGAGGCCTTGTTCACTTAATCTGATAAAGCAATTTACAGTAGCGTTAACAATTAACACAGTGTAACCCAGCACTTACAGGCATTCTGCCAAATACTTTATGCGAGTTCATTAAATCCACCCGACAATGCTATGAGGTCGATTGTTCTTATTCTAGCTATTATTCAGACGAAGAAATCAAGTCCCAGAGAGGTTAAGTGACTTGTCTAAGATCCCACAGCTAGCCAGCAGTAGAGCTGGGATTTGAATCTAGGTTGTCTGACACCGGAGCCCATGCGCTACAGATCACCAAGTTGTAATGCCCAGTGTGTCTTACTAATGTCTGATAATGACCTCCTGCTGAGACATGTTTGTATACTTTCCAAATCCTTTCCCACAGTGCCCATGCATTTATTGAGTACCTACTATGAGCTAGATGACATTTTTATCTTAACAGTGACAATTTCTTAATTCTTAGGAGTGATTAATGTAGGCATCATGAAAGGATTAAAGGACAATTAAGTGTTAAATTGCCTAGTATTGATTGTAAGTACACTGGTATTTTAGGAGGTGGAACTCTACTAGGGTTGGATAGGTATAGATAAAGTAGGGGGAAGGCATTTTCGGCAGGGGGGACTAACACAGCAAGAATAGAATTGAGAAGAAGGTGAGAAGGGAGCAATAAGGAGATGTACTTGGCTAGCACAGTGGTTCTCATGTCTCTAGGTAACTAGGGTTAGAACCTCCCAGACCCTGTGGCCGTAGCTCTTCCTGCTATGTCTACCAAGGAATATCTCTAGCAGAGAAGGCATATCAGAACAACATTATGAAACTGGAACTGTTAGTCTCCCCTCTTTTTTTTTTAATTAATTTATTTTTGGCTGCATTGGGTCTTCGTTGCTGCACGCGGGCTTCCTCTAGTTGCGGCGAGCGGGAGCTACTTTTCGTTGCAGTGTGCTGGCTTCTTATTGCGGTGGCTTCTCTTGTTGTGGAGCACGGGCCCTAGGTGCTCGGGCTTCAGTAGTTGTGGCACACGGGCTTAGTTTTCCGTGGCATGTGGGATCTTCCCAGACCAGGCTTGAACCCGTGTCCCCTGCATTGGCAGGTGGATTCTTAACCACTGCGCCACCAGGGAAGCCCCTAGTCTCCCCTGTTTAGTTGAGGAAACAGAGGTTCGGGGATGCTAAGAAACTTGCCCAAGGTCACATAGCTAGTAAGAAGCAGGGCTGCAAGATGAACCAGGGAGTCTGGCTCCAGAGAATTTGATCTTCACCATAAAGCTATACTTCTTATGTTTGGGCTGTACTCCTGGCTAGGCTCTTGTAACCCCTTGGTAAGCTTCTCCCCTGGTTTGTTAAGCCAGACCTTATATTTGAGAGGAATAATTTTGTCCTTCAGCCTATGACCTAGATCAGAAGCAGACCAAGTAGCCTCTTTGAATTTTCTTCCCCCTAGGGCCAAACCTTGGTTTTTAGCTCTCAGTGTCATCCCCACTCTTTCGAAATGCAGCACAGAAAAAACCGAAGAAAGTAGGGTCCTCCCTCCTAAAGTCTAGAGCAGATCTGGCCTTATTTGTCCTTGCTAGGTTTCTTTACCTTGGGCTCAACCATGATCCTGTTGGGCCTTACAAGTGGTAAGAGCCCTTCCCGTTAAATGCTTGGAGAGGAAGACTTAATTCTAAGAGAAGGAAGCAATGGAAAGAGCAGTTTTCTTTGGCCAAAAAGTTCATTCTGGTTTTTCCATAACATCATACAGTAAAACCCAAACGAACTTTTTGGCCACCCCAATATCCCTTTTCTCCACCAAAATTTGTACCTTCTAACATGGTGGGTAGGTTGGGTTCTTGGAGGCCATTTTAACTCTTGGCCTTAACAAGAACTTCTATACTGTAGACTTAGAGAAGATGGAGAGAAAGGCTGGCATTCTCCTTTGGCCATAGGGCAAAGCCACCACTACACCACAGTTTGTTGCTTTGTTTACCCAGGAGGGTTAACAGTCCAGTCTGTGGTCACCCAGGAGTGTTGTTCTTTTGTTTAATGAAAGAAAGTGGAGATTCCCAGTCCTACCTCTGCATCTCCATGTGTCTGCCTTTCTAATTCTTTTCACCTGGGCCCAGTGAGATGGGAGTTGAGGCCCTTAGAGCTTCTGTGAATGTCTCTTTCATGTGTGCCCCCCTCCTAAAGATTCTGGAATTGGTCCACACAGGGAGTTAACTTCTATTCAATTTACCAGACTACAGCAGAAAGCTGCCTGGTATTTCCTCTCTCTCACTTCTTTTATACACAGCTCTGTTAGAACATCCTTGCCAGAGAGGATTTAACAATGTTTGCATTGCCCCCAATTGGCCCCCACCCAGAAAAGGTCAACACCGAAACCCTTCTATTCTCAAGTGTATCCCTGTTCTCAAAGAGAATTTCAAGTTCTAAGAAATAGCAACAAAATCCCCCCTCCCCAAAACAATCTCCCTTCCCTTGTTTGCACAGAAATAGGCTTTATTTAGCACGGGGGTCTCCAACCCCTGGGCCAAGGACTGGTAGTGGTCGGCGGGCGGCCTGTTAGGAACCGGGCCACACAGCAGGAGGTGAGCAGTGGGCAGTCTTCCACAAAACTGGTCCCTGGTGCCAAAACGGTTGGGGACCACTGCTTTAGCAGATAGTAGGTACCCATTATAAGTCCTTAAGCAGCAGGATAACAGTGGTGTTACAGGAGGGTTGATCTCGCAAGGGCCCATGGCTAATACTTTGCAGGCTGTTGTGGTTGGTCTCTGTGATGACACCTCGCCTCCGCTGTTGAGGTGCGAAAGCAGCCATAGACAGTAGGTGAAGCAACCAGTGTGGTCACGTTCCCATAAAACTTAAGTTACAGAACCAGGTGGCGGGCTGGATTTGGTTCACAGGCTAGAGTTTGCCAACCCCCGGCACAGAAGGAACTGAGTCGAGCAGTTTCTTCATCGTCTCGCCAATAAGCAAAGCCGCGCCTTGAGGAATAAGGGAACGAGGGGTTGCAGAGAAGCCATGTGTGTTACCCTAGTGGAAACTTCTACAGGGAAAACCTGAAACTTGGGACGTGCTAGTTCCTTCTGACGGGGACCGTTGACAGAATTGAAGGTAACTTGGAAGAGCGTGTTTGTGGAGAGATCCTTACCTTTGGAGATGTGGAGCCTGAGGTGAAATTGGCAAAAACTAGAAACCAGATTCTCCGCCCTTACCAGCACAGCCCTACATGTAGGAGGTGTGAAGGGTGAATCTGGGATACATTTGCAGGTAGGACCCGGTGAACGAGTCATCTGCTTGGCGGAGAGAGCTGAAGTTTCGGCAGTGCACCCACTGAGCGTGGGCTGGAAAAGAGCAAAGTAAACAAGTCAAAATACTTGGAATATTCACAGTTTAAGATCTATAGAATTAGAAGGCGGCAGAGGCTTGGAAGAAAGATGGGAAAAGTAGCAGAAGAATGGGGAAGAGACAGTGTCAGTAAGTGGCCATCCTTCGCTTCCTATGATGCTAGGCCCCTTGACAGACGTATCAGAAAAAGACAGCTTACTCCCAGTTCACTACGAAACAAAAAGCTCTCCTCCTCCCGAATAGATTGAGTGGAGGGGGAAAAGAGGCTCCAGGGAGCCTGTGGACCTTCCAGACAGACCCAAGGTTGGTCCCTTTTAAGGCTTCCCCCTTGGTCCTGCATGCAGTTTCAGACAAGATCAAGGGAGACAGCACTATGTCAGCTGTCCCAAATTCTATCTAACATTGCCCAACACTAAAAATTTAAAAGCCCTGAATTTCACATTATTGCGCCTTGACTCACAAAGAATCTGGCCGCTGTTGTGGTTTAAAGCCTTGGACTGCCGTCCTAGCTGAGACATACAACAGTGGAGGAATCCTCCTAAACACACAAAAAAGCTGAACCTATTAACTACTGTCGCACACTGTTGACCAATGAATGCTCGCAGTAGCTCGTTTTGAGGTGAGCCATTCCTGAGTCTAGTAAGGACCTTGCCCTTTTCCTGAGGAGTTCTGAAGCACGTGGAATTCTGCCACCTTTGCAGTCCAAGTGCCCCAGGGTGCTTCTCCTGGCTCTGGAGCTCACTTTGCTCTTTCATAAGGCTAATCCCTGTAAGGCCCCAGACACCGAAAATAAAGCTTTGTCGGTGTAAATCATGGCCCTAGACCCAAACCTGAGGATCCCAGACGAAGCCACATGTAAGGCTGCTAACACCAGTGCTGGTAAAGCCCACCAAAAACGTTGGTTTCTCAGTGTAGTACTTTAGTCCCCGTGTGTTTATCCCCTCAGTTTTCCAGGCCACGTTGGAGATTTTTGAGGCTAATCTGTCTACCCTGCTTGGCTCTAACCGACTGACAACAAACACGAGGAAGTAGATGTGGATCGTTGTCGCACCTTTACAACTTTTTATTAGTGATAATAACAAAAAATTATTAATTGCTAGATATTTTGTATCATATTGTTCCTTATATCAACTCTGTGAAGTAGATATTAATGTTCCCATTTTATAGAGAAGATTAAGGGACAGAAATATTAAATAGCTTATCCAAGGTCACTCAGTAGGTGACAGAGAAAAACCTCAGTGACCTAAGTCCACACATTCTATCATTCCCCTGCCTGTATCTAAAAACACAAGATTCTCTGTTAAAGATGAACCAGGGGATATGGTTTAGGCATGAGATAGAATGGGGCTTCCGAATATTCCAAATTAAAATTAACTATAGCAGGGGTCCCCAACCCCCAGGGCCTGGACCGCTACCGGTCCTCGGCATGTTAAGAACCGGGCCGCACAGCCGGAGGTGAGCGAGCGAAGCTTCATCTGCGGCTCCCCCATCGCTCCCCATCTGTGGAAAAACTGTCTTCCACAAAGCTGGTCTCTGGTGCCAAAATGTTGGGGACTGCTGAGCTATAGGTTTCGAGGCAGAAGAATAGAGGACATTTTTGCAATTGAGAGGCCCCAGCCAGATGGGCTTACAGAATGGAGTCCAGAAGCTGGGAAAGTGCTAGAGAGAAAAGAAGACAGGCCCACATTATCCTTTCAATGAAGTGACCCTAAACCTTCTGGTTAATGTTGCCCAATTAATGTTTGCTCTTCCCACTTTAAACAGGAGCAAATGTGGCATTCTAATACTGTTCCCTCCTAAGCACTGGAGCAATAGGCCCTCCCCCATGGAGACATGAGGCAGGGAATAGTCTATGCAAAGGGGCTGCTACACAGTAGATACCCCGTACATGTTGACCGTGGCCCATTTAAATAGATGCAGTCTGCTCATACACATGCACGAGACAAGGCATTCCTCCCCTGGCTTCCAGAATTTCTCTCTCCCCACAGCTTGTTAACTGCTCTGATTTGCAATGCTTCGGTTTCGCCTGTTTTGGTTCTCTGTCCTGTCTCTTGTGGAGGAAGAACCAGACAATAAGAAAGTAATGTCTAGTAAGTGTCAAGAAGAAAACAAAACATGGTAACAAGAGAGAGAGTGGCTGAGGGATTGGGAAACGTTAGTAGAAAGGTCATCAGAGAAGGAGGTGACATTTGGGCTGAAACCTGAGTGGTGGCCAGGCAAAGATATAGAAGATATAGAAGAGGGTCGCAGATGGGAGGAAAAGCTGGTGCACAGACTCCAGGCTGGGAATGAGTTGGCAGGTCTAGAGAAGGTCAGTGTGGACAGAGCTAGTGATGGGGTGAGGGGGAGTGAGTATATGAGGTGACGTTGGAGAAGCAGGTGGAGTCTGGGTCACTTGGGGTCTCAAGGGCTATGCAGTTTGAGTTTGATTCCAAGGACAGTGGGGAGTCCATGTTGGGTTTACCAGTCTGGCTTCTGAGATTTGCCTTTGGGCCCCCTTGTGCCCCTCATTCTGCTTCTTTCTATAGTGAATGACGCCTGGTTTTTACTGTCCCAGAGGAATGCTCGGATCTCCGGTATTCTAGAACCATCCATCCTATGCTGTCACTGCCCCTCCCCAGTTTCACCCCTGCCCCGGCTCTGAGTGGGAACCCCTCATTGTTCTCAACAGAGGGGCACAGCCGGACCTGGGGGACCAGGTCAGAAAAAGACCCCCCACCTCCGAGATGGAAGGCAACATGAATCTTCCTGGAGTAGATCTTTGCCATTTCTTGCAGCCGAACCTCAAGACAGAGGAGTGAAGGTGCAGCCGTGGGTGGGGGCGTGTCTGATGCCAGACAGGGCAGTGCACCCCGGAAGGTATCTATCTTGGAGGGAATTCATGGCAGAGACCCTGCAGTGTCAGTCATTTCAGTGTGTGCTTTGGGTGTCTAATAAGGAATTTTGAAAAAGGCGTTAGAGACTGAGATTTCTCCACGTGTCCAAGGCACAGAGACTACGTGTGGTGGCTTTGAGCCCTTAGAAAATCCATCTCTGTAGTGCAGTAAGGATTTTTTTTTTTGTTCCACTGGAGTGAGGGTAAAACTGCCTGTAGAACACTTTAGCTCCTTTTCAGATTCTGTGTACACTAAACTGTCATCTTATTGCCGAACATAACCACTCCAATTGTATCATGTTCTCCAGTTCACAAAATGTTTTTCAGATAGCCTAAAAAAAAACAATGCTAAGTGGTAAACACTGTTCGTTTTTATACAGATCAGAAAATCCAGGCCCAAAGGATTAAGTTACATGAAGCAATGGACGTAAATGTAAATGGATGTCGTTTATTTTCTCTTCTTTTGAGCTGTTTAATGCGTTCAGTTTCTCTCCTGGAGACCAGGTAGTGGGCCCAAGTATTCTGGCTGTTAGGGCCATCCCACCATCTGTTTGTAACTTGGTGTTCCAGGTTATCAGTCTGTTTATTTGAGTTCGGCTACTGTGAATCAGGCCCTGGAGGTTGGGGAAGTTGACAAAACAAAGGTCCTGTAAAGTAGAGTGCCAGACCTTGGATTGTGACCATACCGAGGTGCAGACACCCTCACAAGGCCTGGCTAGAAAATAATCCGCTGACCTTTCCCGAACTCTTAACTGCAAGATCACTCAACTGTTTCCACTTTGTTTTCAAGCTGCTTGAAAAAGAGCAAACAGCTCTTAACTTCACTTAGCCGTTTGCCAGCTGGGGATGCCGCATGGCATGGGGAGCTGATTAAAATGAGGTGGTGGCTTCAAAATCAGGAACCAATTGACCTTAACTGTGTTTCTGCCAGCTTTTATGTCATTGCTGAAGCTGTAGGTAAGTGATTTGCTGGCCTCAGCTCTGGAGAGGTTTTATATATTGTTCATGTGGTCATAATTCTCACCCATTTTCCTTTCATACCTCTCAGGGGAATAATTACTGCCTTGGGTTCCTGCTTTTTGGGTATTATTACGTGATTCATTGAAAAGCCGGGTCTGTCTGTCCTTTCTTCTTCCTTTCTTTCTCCTTTTAACATCTCTTTGTTTAGAAGAAAGAAATCAATTTTTGAATTGATTTCAAATTGCATTTGAATTTGGAAAATTAAAACAGATGGACAGCAAAATACCATTATTTTTAGAGCTCTTAAGACAAAGCTTGGCTGACTTGGGGTTTTGACTATTGGTTCTTATAACAAATGGCTCCTTTAAGATGGCACCAAAGTCAATACTAATGGTTATTATGATTAAGTACAGCTCCCTTGGCATCCGTTTGCTGCTTTCTGCCTTCCCTCCCCTCTCTCCAATGCACACACATGGCTTCTGTAAAGTCAAACGTCCCTCAGATGAATACAGGCCAAGGAGAGAAAGTTCGTAGCTGGCGCTTCTACCTGCCTTTCTGTCTTGCCTCTGCCTAACAACTCCATGTAGTGGCTCCACCAGGACTCCCTCTCCTTGGCCTGCACTCACTCTCTAAATGTCTTCTGAGCTTAAAGCGTTTCAAGACATTTGAAGATTCTCCTCCCATCTCCCCTCTTCCTGAGATCACCTATCCTGGGCCCACCCTTTTAAGGATCCTGCTCTCTGCCAGGTAACAATGAGGTCAAATGCCTGCAATAAAGGTTCATAACAGTTTTCAATGGATTTTGTCTTTGAGATAGCATTGAACCAAGGGTGTGACTGGTTTGATTTTCAGGTGCCTGTGGTGGGTGTCCTAGAGAAAGCAAAGATACTGTTTTAGGTGCCTCACATAATAATTCATATTTGTACAGGACTGTACATTTTACAAATTATTTTCACATTCATTTTATTTTTTTCTTCCAAACAGTATTGTGAGGTAGGTGATCTTATTTCATAGAAAAAAATGAAGAACCTGAGGCTCAGCAATTAGGCAGTTTGTCTGACGTTATGCAACAAGTAAATGGCTGCGCTAAAGCTGGAACCCAGATCACTTGATGTGAAATGCCCTGTGTTTTTGGCTTTGCCACACTGTCTCATAATCATTTATCTCAGTTTTTTGAGAACTAATTTTGCATGGCCCTGTGGGGATACAGTGAGTGAAACAGACATAGCCATATCTTATTGAGCTTGGAGCTTATTATATTCAAGTGTTGATACATAAGTATATGGAAACAGACAAAATATGGGTGAATATATTTTTAAAGTTACAGATCGTGAGAAGTGCTATGAAAGAAAGCAGAGGTGAGGCATATTGCTGGAGGAGCTTCCCTAGATAGGCCTCTTGGAGTCGGGTGACATTTAGGCTGAGGCCTGAGGACCAAGAAGTAGCTAGTAAGGAGGGGTGGAATCCAGGAGGAGGTTGTGTAAAAAGGCCTCGAGGCATATTCATAGAACACAAATAGTTGCCTGCTGAACCCCTCCATGTCCTCAGGAACCACATTCTGTACATGCAGATGCTTTTAGAGCTTTATAAAGTCTCAAGGAATTGTTACACTATCATGCCAACCATATACACCAGTTCCCTTACACACTGGGCTCATTTTCTTGCTTACTTTAAGAAGGACCTTAGAAACTAGGCTGATTTTTTTTTTTCTTCTCACCAGAACTTCACAAGGTTTGCTGTTGAATTTGGGCATTTTTCCCAAGCTGCACTTTTAGCCTCACCTGTCATTTTTACAAATACTGTGTCCCAAGTGTGAGATTGTGGATGGCTCAGGCAAACCCCACCCCACTGCTGGAGACACAGCTAGCTCATAAAGTCTGCACTGACAGGGGGCCACAGGGATGTGACCAGCTGGAACTTTGTGTATGAAAAACAGCATAGTGAAGAACAGATTGTGGGTTTTGGGTTTGTAAGAAGAGAGCACTTGGGCATCTTTTGCCAATGGGGTTCTATTCCACTAAGATGAATTGGGCACCTTACACCTCAGAGGTGCTCAATATCTTGGCAGTGCAAGAATATTAGGTTAACCTGTCTACCCGACTCACTCATTCACTGGTAGACTTCCTTTCCAGACATTTCTAAACCACTTCTTTTTTTAAAAAAGTTGATTTTTTGGCCGTGCTGCACGGCTTGTGGGATCGTGGTTCCCTGACCAGGAATCGAACCCACACCCCTGGCACTGGAAGTGCCGAGTCTTAACCACTGGACTGCCAGGGAAGTCTCTAAACCACTCATTTAATTAAGCCTCAGCTGTGTGCCCCTCCCTGTACCAGGCCTTGTGATAAATGCAGAAGTATCATTATCACAGTCCCTGCCTTGGAGGAGGCTGTAGTCTACGTGAGGAGACAAAGCATAAACATATGTAACAGATAGAGAAGAGTCAAATATTCCTTCAAGTGCTGGGTGTTGGCATAAACAAGTGCACTGAGAGTTCAGGAAAGAAGAGGGCACTTCCTGGAAGCTGTCCGGTTGGAGAAGAGGTTTGAAGGGTGGTAGGAATTGGCTTTGTAGAGAGCAAATACCAAAGGACATCCCAGGAGGGCCTGGGCTGAGTAGAGGGGTGGAGTTTGGAATGAACATAATTCAGGCTTGAGGAGGGGAAGGGGCTGTGGGGAAGGGGATGGTCACAAGCCTTTTAACCATTAGAGCTGTTTATCAGCAGAAGGGCTGCTGCCTCATGGCGTGCCAAGCTTCCTCCCAGTAGAGGTGTTCAAAGGTGGGCTGCTTCTCTGCCTGGGATGTTGCAATCCAGAGAGTCTAGTCGGTGTGTTCGGTGTGTCCGCAAGCCCCCGCGAGTCTGGGAGTTCGCGGCTTCATGCCTTTTAACTGACCTCACACTTGGAGGACCATGTAAGCCACCTGTGGTGACAGACAAGGCTCGAGCAGCAGTTCGGAAGGGCGCACCAGATGAAGCCGTCCCGGTGCCTGGCTGGGAAGGAAGGCTGCCAAGGGCGGTGCTGACTGGAATGCTCCAGGGCTGCTCTGGGAAAGTGGTTTCAGCCTCCTTCCTTCATAGGCAGGTGGCAGCCAAATGTGTGGCGCATCCTCTCACCCTGGGAGGTGCTTTTATGCCCAAAGCCCAGGAAGCACTAGAACTAAAGCGTAGCCTGAGGGATTCAGCTGCCGGTTTGGCTCTGCAAACCCTCTCATCCAGCTAATGAGGAAGGCCTGATGGAAAGCAGGGGAGGGAAATTAAAACACAGAGGCAGCAGCGTTGATCGTAGCAACCTCCCACCCACTCTGCTGAAAGCTAAGGCCTGGACCCCATACTCCTGAGGAAAAGGGGGCTCAGAGAACTGGATTGAGTCTTTGGAGCTGAATTCTGGGTGCCTCCCATGGTTAGGTTCCCCAAGCTTGGAAAGATTCTGTTTTAATGATCTCCGGGGACTAGGGCTCCATGGAAAGCAAAAAGCACTTCCCAGCCCTTCACTGATCTGCAGTGAAATTCATGGCGCTAGGCTGACTGAGCTCCCTTAGAGGAAGATAAGCTAGTACTCAAGTTTCATAGAGGTCTCCAGGGGCATGATAAAGAGGCCGAGAAGCCAGAAAGGTCTGCTGCTTGCTGATGCAGTTTTTAGCCAAGGTCTGGTTCTCCACCAGGTCTAAAGGAATGATCACAGGGACTCCTGTCCATGGCTGGTCCAATTTAAATTTCCATTGCCTACAGAAACCCCATGGGGGACTCACTTAGGGGTGAAGTGGGGAACTGGACTCCGAAATCAACCTGAAAGCGAGGGATCTGATATTTATCAAGACCCTGCTATACATCTAACTGAAAAGTTAGGTATATCCTGGCTCATCTTAGCAATAATTTATACCTTTCTGGCTCTGCCGTTCATCACACAGTGTGGTTTCCTTCATGCCCCACCTCTTGGGGAGAACGTGTTCAGTATGTGCGTGTCTGTCTGAAGTAGGACGGCCTAGTATTTGCCCTCGATAGTAAACTGCCCAGAACTTGACTTCCAACAACCAAGTACCTTATTATGGCCCGTGGCTCTGGCTTGAACTATCGATGGAGTCTGCTTTGGCCTCAGTTTCTCCGGCAGGGGATCTTATAGATTGCCAGGGCATCCAAGATCATTCTGGGATTGTTCTGCATCATTGAGGTCTGCCTCTGCTCCAGCTGACTTGGGATAAGCCTTTTGTTTACTCCAACATAAAGGGACTTGACAGAGTTACTGCTCAGGGCCAGGTGTGGCCTTGCTAGCTCTCAGCAGCAGGTTACTTCAGTTTCCTGTGCCTGGGAGGTGCACGAGCGTCCAGCTGCAATTTTGTTAAACTTTTTGTAGGATTTCAAAATCCGAGGTTCCAAAGGCTCTGATACACACACCCCCCTTGGCATCTTCATCATTCTGGGCTCTCTCCCTTTTTTCTCCTCTTTTCTCCTTGTTGAAATATGTTTCTAATCTTGCAGGCCTCTCAAACACATCCGCGTTTCCTGCTTCACTGGTCCCGGTGGAGTCACTTATTGTGTATTTAATATATTCCGCACTTTAAATGGGCCTGTTAATTACTCCCTCATCACTCTGAATTTACTAATTTATTGATCAAATTTCTTTTTGTGCATGTGAGTTTTATTTTGTATGTGCAAAGAATTTATTTGGATCAATTTTATTGACACCTCCCCCTCCCGGGATACTTTCCCAAACTTTAATTAAGTCTCTGGGAAGTCTCTTTGCTTAAAGGGGAGCCTCTTGCTTCCTCCTTTTGTGAGGACTAATAGCATCTGAAGACTCTGGGCTAAGGTGGGTCTAAGCACATTCTCGAGCAGGTGGATAGTTGAAAGGGTCATTAGGGTGGAGAACTAGGGCAGGGGCTCTTGAAAGTATGGTCTCCACACCAGGAGCCTCAGAATCACCTAGGAACTTGTTAGAAAAGCAGATTCTCAGACACCATTTCAGAACTACTGAATTGGAAACTGCGGGTGGGACCCAGCAATCTGCGTTTTAACAGGTCCTTTAGGGGATTCTGACGCCTGCTAGAAATTGAGAACCACTGCTCTAGGGCAGGGTTTCTCAACCGCGGCACTAACGTTTTGTGCCAAATGATTCTTTGTGGGGCTGTCTTCTGCACTGTGTACTGTTTTGTAGCCCACTGGCCTCTGCTTACTGGATGCCGGTGGCATCCTCCAGTTGCGACAACCAAAAATGTCTCCAGACATTGCCAAATGTCACCGGGGAGATGAATCATTGCCACTTGAGGGCCACTGAACTAAGGGTTCAAATTGCTCTCCCTTCCCTCTCTAGAACTGTCTCTTTATTTCACTTGGGGGTTTACACATCTCATAAAAGTAACTAAGAGTAAGGGCGTACCTCATGGCCTCTGGCACACTGCCTCGTTTTGTTTCATATGTATATAATTCCCATCCCCAGCTATTCTGTCTTGGGCTAGGCAGGTAATAAGCTCAATGCCTGATTTGTTTCAACAGTTCATTTAACCACGTAGGATCAATGCCCTATCTCCTGGCCTTTGTACAAAACTCCTTCATTTTTCCAAAGGAGTGATCTGATTTTTCCTGTCTCCACTCCTGCCCCCTGCCCCGAGACTTGAGAGCATTTCCAGGCTGTGAAAGGAGTGAGTGGGTAGGGGATTTAGTGTCATCACTAAGGAGGGGAGTGGTGGGAAGGGGGTATGCAGCAGCTTCTGCTACTGCCCCTCTCCCTGCTCAGAGCACCCAAATACCCAAGTGCCACTGTGAAGAGGACAGATGAGACTTGTTATCTGTGCCTGGAGTAAATGGATTAGGCTGAAGGAATTTGCCTCTGGACACAAGTCTTCTACTGCAAGCTGCTTCCTCTGTATATATCTTGCCGTCTTCCATACCAGCTCCATGGCAAGCCTGCCCTTCACTCCCATGAGCCGAATGACTCCATTTCCACTCCTGGGGGAGCACAGCTGTTCGTATAGAGAGGACCAGAATGCAGACTGAAAGAGGCGCTGGGTGTATGGTAATGCCACTGTCACCTCCAGCATCTGGAGGCCTCCCACCGCAGAAGTGGGCCATAACACTTCGCTTTTTTCCGAAGTACAACCTGGGAGATGGAGTGTCCACTCCTGAGCAGTACCTGCAAGCCCACAGGGCATTTTCCCCCCACCCAGGCCATTTCCCCCCCCCCATGCATGGTGCCAATGTGGCCGGGCCCTAAAACGTGACTGGGATAAACCAGCAATGTATTGCTAGTTTCTTCAGGTTTTCATATGCGGCTTCACATAACTAGTGACATGCAGATTGGTTCTGCTCCTTTCAAAGTAGACAACATCCTCGTGCCAGAATGAAAAAGAAAACCCAAACAAACCGCCACCACCAGCAAACTCACTTTACAGTTAGTCAGCTGAAATGCTGACCGCCTAATCACGTACAGCACAGTGTGGATAACAGCAACACAAGATCTACTCGCCAAACTTTATTCCCTTTAAGATAACTCTTAAAAAGTTATTTGGATCAAAAATTTGCAAAAGAAAAAATGGAGAGCAAGAATGAAGAGAAGTAGAAAACATGCTGCTAAAATAGCCTTGGCTCCCAGGTGTAAATTAATCAGTGACTTTTATTAATAGCAAATCAGTTTTACCCCACCCCCAATTAATGTTAAATATTTAAAGTGTGCCCAAAGCATCCCCAAGTCTCAAGCCTTCCCATCCCAGCTCTGCAAGAAAGCATCTAAAAATGCACTGCATTCATTGGCTCAGGGAATTAAGCCGTTCAGCCCCCTTCTACCTTCTCACTGCCTGTGCCATGCCTTGCTCTGTGCGTGCCTGTGTTTTAAGACACCCTTGGGTTCCTGTCTTGGCTCTCCCTTCTCACCTTACTTTAGAATTGGTAGCCTGGTTCCCACAGAAGCTGCCAGTAGGAATTGCCCCACTCTCCCACCATCAGAAATTCCGTTCGCGTGTACCTGCAGCAGCAATGGATCTCAGTCCCAAACTCAGGTGTGCATAAAATGTAGCTTTCTTAATTTAAGCTGTTGTGGGGAAAAAAGAGTGCAGACTCAGAATTTTTAATTAAGTCTTTGTCGTTTGTAAGAAGTGTACTATAAGAAGGAAGTTAAGTACTCACTAGCCAGAGAGGCTGAAGCCCACCGTACCCCTGATCCTTACATCCAAATCACAGGCTGTCTTATATATGGGTACGACCTAAGAGCCCTTCCCAAGAATTGTCTTTTGGTAGCAGGGGATGAAAGTTCTTGTGATCTTTGGATGGAGATGGCGAGACCTCGTGACATTCAGCAGGGTATGAGAAGACATGGGACTTCCCTGGCGGTCCAGGGGTTTAAGACTCTGCGCTTCCAGTGCACGGGTTGCGGGTTCCATCCCTAGTCGGGGAACTAAGATCCCACATTCCGCATGCGTGGCCAAAAAAAAAAAAAAAGTTAGCAAACTTCCAAAAGGCTATTTAAAACAGGGGCCGTTAACCTCCATTTGAAAGGGGGATCATTGTTTGTCTAATGAAACATTAGAGATCGTTCTGCTGACACTTTCTCTCTTCTAATTACTGACATGGGACAGTGCCTTTTAATGGAGGAGCTAATTTCTTCCTCATAGTCTATCCCCTGTGGATTGGGAGCCCACACATTTTTACCTGTACGTGAACTTGGCTATGAATATGCTTCGCCAAGTGTAACACTTGTTCACCATCACCATAACAGACATTCCGGGGAGGTGGACAAGGTGGACGTAGAGAAGGAAGCTCTTCCTGGTGTATGATGGCAAACGATGGTGGTGCTAGGTGAATGTGCTTGACTTCGGTTGGTATTAGCTCAGATGTTTCCCATTTTATGCAATTACCCCTGAGGTTATCCGCCCATGCATTTATGAGACTTCTTTGTGGTCTTCACCGCAGTGACTTGTGGATGCCAATAATGACTCCCTTCTCCCTTCTGGGCTAAAAATGCCATGGGCTTTGGAAGCCTAGAGGTTCCCATATAGGCCCTGAGATCTTCAGTTGTATCTGGGTTCTGCAGAGGAGTTAGGTTTTGCTTTCTCTCTCTCTTTTTTTTTTTTTTGCGGTACAGGGGCCTCTCACTGTTGTGGCCTCTCCCTTTGCGGAGCACAGGCTCCGGACACGCAGGCTCAGCGGCCATGACTCACGGGCCCAGCCGCTCCGCAGCATGTGGGATCTTCCCGGACCGGGGCACGAACCCGTGTCCCCTGCATCGGCAGGCGGACTCCCAACCACTGCGCCGCCAGAGAAGCCCAGGTTTGCTTTCTTTTATGGGTTTCTGGCTTGAGTCCTTGGCTCTCTGGTTCACAGGTGGGGCAGGCTTGCAGTTAGATGTGTTTCTGTTGGGTGGCCTGGAGTCCACACAGCTCTGTGTGTGTGCTATGGACTGAGTGTTTGTGTCTTCCCCAGAATTCTTATGTTGAAACCGAACCACAAGGATCTGTTTTATATATTTGGCTCTTTGGAAGGTAATGAAGTAACGAAGGTGGAGCCCCCATGAGTGGGGTTACTGTCTTCATAAAAGAGACTCCAGAGAGCTCCCTTGCCTCCTTCCACCATGTGAGGACAAGCAAGAAGATAGCCATTGGGCTTCCCTGGTGGCGCAGTGGTTGAGAGTACACCTGCCGATGCAGGGGACACGGGTTTGTGCCCCGGTCCGGGAAGATCCCACATGCCACGGAGCGGCTGGGCCCGTGAGCCATGGCTGCTGGGCCTGCGCATCCAGAGCCTATGCTCCGCAACGGGAGAGGCTGCAACAGTGAGAGGCCCGCGTACCGCAAAAAAAAAAAAAAAAAAAGAAGAAGAAGATAGCCATTTATGAATCAGAAAGCAGGTCCTCATCAGACACTGAATCTGCTGGAGCCTTGATTTTGAACTTCCCAGCCTCCAGAACTATAAGAAATGAATGTTTGTTGTTTACGTCACCCAGGGTATGGTACTCTGTTACAGCAGTCTGAACTAGGGAATTTCATAGTACCTGCCACCTCTGAGTTTGAGCTGGTTTCTTTTCTGATATTTCTTTGCCTAGACCTAGTTTCCTGGCTGACATGGATAACTTGCTGTGGACTCCAGTGTTGGTCCGGCAGCCTGCACACATTCTGAAAGGAAATGTAGACATTTGCCCTTGACTAGAAGATTGCAGTGTATATCCTTCGGCATTTGAGGGGAAGTGCTGGGCTGTTAGCTGGAGGACAATTATGTGTAGGCTGAGTTGTGACTTGCAGCTCACAGGTTCATCGTAGTTTGAAAGGCCTTAGGTCACTTAAGGCCTGTTTCACTGCAAAATGTACTTAGTCCTCAGTGTCACAATTTGTTTTGCTTCTATGTTTAAAAAAAAATTATTTATTTCTGGCTGCGTTGGGTCTTCGTTGCTGCACACGGCCTTTTCTAGTTGCGGCGAGCGGGGGCTACCCTTTGTTGCAGTGTGTGGGCTTCAGTACTTGTGGCTCGCAGGCTCAGTAGTTGTGGCACACGGGCTTCAGTAGTTGTGGCTCACGGGCTCTAGAGCACAGGCTCAGTAGTTGTGGCGCACGGGCTCAGTTGCTCCATGGCATGTGGCGTCTTCCCGGACCAGGGCTCAAACCCGTGTCCCCTGCATTGGCAGGCAGATTCTTAACCACTGCGCCACCAGGGAAGTCCCTGTTCTGCTTCTGTTTTGCTGGAGTTTTGAGAGTGGTAAAGAAAATGTGTATGAAATGTGATTTTTTTGTGTGTTTTTACAGCTTTAACTACATGTTGAAAATTTTATCCCATAAAACAAAAACGTAGGTCTGAGTTCATGTTAAAGGGAATTCCACAGAGAAGAAATTCCTGGAGCACTTTTAAAAAACAGTGGTAATAGCATTCATCCTTAGTGCAGAGGAAAGCCTTGTGCCATCTGTTAAAAAAAAAAAGTCATGCAGCTAAGATGTGGGAGTGTCCCATTTCCTGGAAACAGTAAAATCAATTTGCAGGTAGGTGAAAGTTCTATATCACATTTCTAGCAGCTTCACCACATTATAAGCAGCACAGAGACGGTAGCACATACACACTGAGAAAATGCTATACTGGAAAATCTCAGTATAATTTCAGCATTTAAAATTTATTCCATTATTCCCGCCCACCCCCACTTCACCCATGTGTGCTTTAAATGGGATGCTGGGCTAGGACAAGGGGGAAGGACACAGAGGCCATAGCATTCCGGTCAGGGTTTAGAGGACGCAGGTTGCTGTCCAAGCCGACTTTCTCTTAGGCCCATCATGTGGATGGGACAGGTAGGACCTGGGGATAGAGCAGAGCGGCGTCTGTTGTGGACTGACAGTCTGAGGGGGAAGCAGTATTAACAGCTGTGTCGCCTCAAGCATGTCCCTTTTTAGGATTTTAGCTGTCTGATCTACCAGACAAATCCGCCTGGGAACTAAAAATTTCTTAAAAATTACATTTATAAAAATGACAGACCTAAGGGTCTTAGATGTGTTAATACTGAAAAGAAGATTTCACCTTGAAATCATAACTCCAAATTAATTACCCATTTCAAATTAGATATAAGGCTCTCGCTAACAGAGTAAATTCTTTCATGTACCACAAATATGCAAAATATCAAATATGCACAGCTCTCTTAACACAAAAATAAAAACATAATGGGTTACTTCACTTAAATATCTCTATACCTAATTCTGAATCATCCCACACAAAGGATTACCATACCAGATAAGTTAGGATATTTACCACCAGAGGTTTAGCCCTGGTGGCTGACTAGATTCTCATTCATGACCCAGAAGGGCATCTTGGACCCTATTTGTGGTGGTTCTGTGAGTGATTCTATAACCTTAAGCTGTGAGCATTCGGCTAATTAGCCCACTCCCCTGGAGTAAAGTTTTATACATTACGTTATTAGTCTGCAGCTTCCATCTGGTTGATAAAACCTTATGATATATTAATGTATTTTTCCTCAGTCTAAAAAACTTGTAAATTGATGAGATCCTGAGGGATGTTAATACTTTCCACATTCATTGATATTCTTAGAACCATATAAATCTTAAGAATACTTAAATTTATGCCGATTGAGTTCTAGATAATTCACTCAGCTTTGTCTAATTGGGGACTGCGGTTTATGGGTCATTCTGATATTCCGCTGGAGTCAGAAAATGCCCTCCAACTGATGTATTTATCATTCTAATTTCTGTATTTTCCACTGATACAATAAATTAATCGATAATGCCTCGTGAATGAGAAATGCATACTATTCTGTTAACCTTTTATAATCATTTGTTATCATTTCTCTTTGTGTCAATCATTATGGACATATGGCTTCTCATATATTAAATATAGTCATTATTCTCCTTTTTAAAAATCACTTTATTGAGGTATGATTGACATAAAATTGTCACAACTTTGGCCAGTGGAGTCTCTTTAAAATTTGTTCCTGTGTCCTTCTCACGTGACCCACTAATTGTTGAGAACTTTGTTGCTTTCTGGCACAACAAGATTTTCTAGGCTCGTCTTGTGCCTTTCTGCCCCAGACACAGAATCATTCATTTCTCCAAGGAGCCATGGTTCCTTTTAGTGTAAAAATAGTATCAGAGACCAGAATCTGAGCACTAGGGGGCACTGTGGGGGTTTCATTGCTCTTGGGTCATTTCAGTGAATAGAGCCAGAAAAAGACTTGTGCTTTTTCTTATTTCATATAGATATTTCCAGTTCTCTTCTAATGGTATAGAATTCCTTCATAAATTTTTGATTCCTGACACAATAAATAGAATTACTTCTTTGCTTAATCTGGGAAAACAAGAGTTCCAAAATAACAATACAGTATTAAAACAAATGATAAAGCTATTGAATAAAGTCCACGATTTTCAGTATAGTTCCTTTTGTTCTTAGCTGCGTACCACTAAGTACGTGCAGATTTCTTTATTCTAAAATCACTCAGCTCCTCATTCTGTGTGGTTAAATAAGAATTTGTCTGATGGTTTTGTTCAGTTGTTTGTTTGCCTTCAATTTGAAGGCCTTGACTTTTAGCACTTGATAGTTCTTTCAGTGAAAGTTTCTACTATTCTTTTTTCCTCGTGGAGATAGGAATTGAAGGGGAGGGTGCACTTACCTGTCTACCTGAAGACGATGGAAAATTTCAGATGCAGTTTACAAGGTTCTGTTCCATATATGATGGTATAACATTCACGTATATGATTTCTGGCTGAATAAACCAATTCTGACTTCTATTTAATTTCCAGTAATGTTAGAAATTCATATTTTCAAATATGTTTTAACTCTACTGAATTCTGTCCTTTTTTTAAAAATTTATGTTAGCCCTCTTGTTTATTTTTTTTGGCTGTGTTGGGTCTTCGTTGCTGTGCGCGGGCTTTCTCTAGTTGCGGTGAGCGGGGTGGGGGAGCTACTCTTCACTGTGGTGTGCGGGCTTCTCATTGCGGTGGCTTCTCTTGTTGCGGAGCACAGGCTCTAGGCGCGTGGGCTTCAGTAGTTGTGGCACATGGGCTCAGTAGTTGTGGCTCGTGGGCTCTAGAGTGCAGGCTCAGTAGTTGTGGCGCACAGGCTTAGTTGCTCCGCGGCACGTGGGATCTTCCCAGACCAGGGCTTGAACCTGTGTCCCCTGCATTGGCAGGCGGATTCTTAACCACTGCGCCACCAGGGAAGCCCTGGCCTTATCTTAATACTACTTAATTTCTCGTTCTTTTCTGAGCTACACACACTTCTTTTTATTACATTGCAACATTCCCTTAACAGTTACATATATTATGCTCTGTAATGTTAACCAAAGTTTGTAGTTTATAAAATGGTTTTTCTAATTATTTTATTTTATTTTTTATTGATGTATAGTTGACTTACAGTGTTGTGTTAATTACTGCTGTACAGCAAAGTGATTTATACAGACATATACGTTCTTTTTTAAAATATTCTTTTCCATTATGGTTTATCATAGGATTTTTTTTAAAGATATATGTACCTTTTTTTTTTTTTTTTTTTACTTATTTATTTGGCTGCATTGGGTCTTTGTTGCCGCGTGTGGGCTTTCTCTAGTTGCCACGAGTGGGGGCTACTCTTCGTTGCAGTGCACGGGCTTTCTCTAGTTCTCTAATTGTGGTGAGTGGGGGCTACTCTTCGTTGCAGTGCGTGGGCTTCTCATCGTGGTGGCTTCTCTTGGGGAGCACGGGCTCTAGGCGCACGGGCTTCTGTAGTTGTAGCACACAGGCTCGGTAGTTGTGGCTTGCGAGCTCTGGAGCACAGGCTCAGTAGTTGTGGTGCATGGGCTTAGTTGCTCCGTGGCATGTGGGATCTTCCCAGACCAGGGCTTGAACCCATGTCCCCTGCATTGGCAGGTGGATTCCCAGTGACTGCACTCCCAGGGAAGTCCCTATCAGAGGATGTTGAATGCAGTTCTCTGAGCTATACAGTAGGACCTTGTTGTTTATCCATTCTGTATAAAAGCTTACCTCTGCTAATTCCAACCTCCCACTCCATGCTTCCCCCAACCCCCTCCCCCTTGGCACCCACCAGTCTGTTCTCTTTGTCTGTGATTGTTTCATAGATAGGTTCATTTGTGGGATGCCCACAAATGATGCCCACTCCGCGGCATGTGGGATCTTCCCGGACCGGGGCACGAACCCGTGTCCCCTGCTTCGGCAGGTGGACTCTCAACCACTGCGCCACCAGGGAAGCCCTATTTGTGGACTTTTTAATGATGGCCATTCTGCCTGGTGTGAGGTGGTACCTCATTGTAGTTTTGATTTGCATTTTTATAATAATTAGTGATGTTGAGAACCTTTTCATGTGCCTATTGGTCATCTGTATTTCTTCTTTGGAGAAATGTCTATTTAGGTCTTCTGCCCATTTTTGGATTTGTTTGTTTGTTGTTGAGTTGTATGAGCTGTTTGTATATTTTGGAAATTAAGCCCTTGTCAGTTGCATTGTTTGCAAATATTTTCTCTCATTCTGTAGCTTGTCTTTTGGTTTTATTTATGGTTTCGTTTGCTGTGCAAAAGCTTGTACATTTGATTAGGTCCCATTTGTTTATTTTTGTTTTCATTTCTATTGCCTTGGGAGACTGACCTAAGAAAACATTGGTACTTTGGATGTCAGAGAATATTTTGCCTTTGTTTTCTTCTAGGAGTTTTATGGTGTCATGTCTTATGTTTAAGTCTTCAAGCCATTTTGAGTTTATTTTTGTGTATGGTGAGAGGGTGTGTTTTAACTTCAGTGATTTACATGCGGCTGTCCAGCTTTCCCAATAGCACTTGCTGAAGAGATTGTTTTTTCTCCATTGTATATTCTTGCCTCCTTTGTCGAAGATTAATTGACCGTAGGTGTGTGGGTTTATTTCTGGGCTCTTTTTTCTATTCCATTGATCCATATATCTATTTTTGTACCAGTACCACACTGTTTTAATTACTGTAGCTTTGTAGTACTGTTTGAAGTCTGGGAGGGTTATGTCTCCTGCTTTGTTCTTTTTCTTCAGGATTGCTTTGGCAGTTCTGGATCTTTTATGGTTCCATATGAATTTTAGGATTAATTGTTCTAGTTCTGTGGCCAATTACTATTATTTTACTGAGGTAACATTATCTTTAATTTTCCTACTGAGAATCAAGATGATACCTAGTAGAATTCCATGCGACTAAAAAGACAAAATATAACCAATACCAGTCAATAGAAGTTCTGAAGGTTTTGCCCCAAACTCCTTTGATTCATGATTCACAATTCAGATTTTTTACTTTATATTACCAGTATCCTTATTTAATTGTATATATTCCTATGAAAATTCCTAGAATTTTCATTTCTTACAGGATTTTGGATAAGTGTCTTAATGCTATATAAACTCAAACTTCTAAAAGTCAGTTGAAAATGTTAGAAAATATAACTAGTATATAAAAATACTGGAAAACATCTTTAAATTTATACAGAAGGTTCAATTAGTTTTTTTTGTGTGTGTAGATTTGAAACATTTCCAGATTTTCTGTGTCTGCTAGAAATTAAAACCAGTTTAGAATTATAACACTTTCCACTGAGATCACAAGTCTTATATTTACACAAAGCTCTAGATATTTTAATTTCAGTGCAGAAATCCTGATCTTTGCATGGGATCAGTTATGCCATGCTTCCATTCCTGATTTTGCTTTCTGTACCGGCTGCACAAAATTGCATTGTTTCTTATTAAAGTAAACAAAAAAACCTCCTATTTTAATTATACCATGTGACTTTCAGTCGTCTTTTAGAATTTAAAAGGTATTCAATACTAAATTCCCACATAAATTATACATGTAAAAAAAAAGCAACCAAGATTCAAAGTGAGTATTTTATGCCGGAAAAGATTTAGGATGACCAACTCATAAGATTTTTGTCCACGTTCTGTAGACCATCTCTGCCTTTTTTTTGGTACTTCCTGTCAGGAAGTTGGGGCATTTATCTCTTCCTGAGGACCAGCCATAGGAAGTCCATCTAGTCTAGTCTAGACATAAAGTCCACCTCAAGTCTTTGAGGTCCTAATGGGGAATATTCACAACAAAATGACACTGGAAGACTGGATTCCTACTTGAAATGGCAAAGCTTTCTGAACTGAAAAGGACTCAGGTATCGTAAAGATTTCCAGGTAGCAGAGGGGAGGTGAGGAAGAATAAGGCCTTACTAGGTACGTACTTTCTCTGTATCCACTCATTCATCCCCACCTTTCATGGTGGGTCTGTGTTGCCTTTTCTTCTGTGGGGTCTTGGCTATCTTCTTGGCCTGCAATCTGAAAGCTGGGGTCTCTGGACTCTATTTTGAAGACCTGCAGATCTCATCGTCTGGCATCTTGCTGCTGCCCTGCAGACAGGGTCAGGAGGTGAGGTGGAGAGCACCCCTCTCTCCTAGCCTTATTTTCCCCAGCAGTGGGGAAACCTGTCTCCCTTCACAGTTGGGCTACATTTTGTCTTGACCAGAGAATCCCCTTCTCCTAAGCGTTCAGCTTTGGGAACTTAACTAGCCAATCATTCTGTCTTTTAGCTCTGTTTTCTACTCTGCTACACGCCTCTTTTGAGACAAGAAGCACAGAGCAACTACTTGCTTGAATAAAGGGAAAGGAAGGAGAAAAATGCCAGGGGGAATCTATCTCATCTCCTAGATGAATAATAGTTAAAAAAAAAATCATCACAGTCACACATCCAAGCCCAGGCCCTTATAGGAAATGAAGGCCTACAGAAGGGATCACATCTTCTGAGGACAGTGCAAAACTACGGTGCTTATGGGCGCCAAAGATTTTATAAGAACAGTGTTAGGAGGAGTCCTTTAGATGTAAATAAGTTTTAAAAAAGCAGGAAGCACATCACTTGGCCATTTTAGGGAGAATTCAGGAAGATTCCTTGCTACTAGGTTGAGAAGTTGTATTTAACATCATATTACTCCAAAAGACTGTTTATCTCCTATTGGATTATTATTTTTTTTTCTGAGGAAGTTGCTGGAAAAAGAGAAAGAGGATTCTCCAGCTACTGGGGAATATTTGAAAAAAAAAGAAACCAAGTTTTCAGATCTTACCCCACCCATCCAGTGACCTTGGGGAGAGGGAGAATAAGCTATTTCAACTTGTGGGGACCTCTCCCCTCCACTACTGTTGCCCCCAACATGCACTGGCAGATTATATGTGCCCAGAAAGAAGACAGAAAAGTAGCACTCCGGGCGTTGACAAAAGGTAGGCAGAGAAAGTTTTCTTTCCACTGAAAACCTTTTCTTTCAGCTTTGTGATCAGGGCTGGGGAGGCTGGTGGACTGTGGCCCCGTGGTGGAGGGGAGTAGGCATGTGTATCCAAATCCCATGGCCTGGGGAGAGCTATGGTATCCCAGAAAGGAATGTACAGTGCAGAGTAATACAGGGGAAGAGTGAGCCAAGGCTAGCCTGGGGAGAACGTGGACACGTATTTGACCACGGAGCTGAGCAGTACATAGTACATTGTATATATGTCTCTTAAAAAAGAAAAAAAAAAATCCTGGGATGCCCAGGTATGGCCACAGCCTAGGATAGCGGTGATAAGCTGAAAACTAGTCGATGAAAATTAAAAGCCACTCTCAATGCAATGAGGCAGTGACTGCCACTTCCAAAAAATATTTGGGTAAGGAAAAGATTCCAGGACATCAATGCAAGTAAAGTTGCCAACTGACTGGGTTGTCTTGTACTTTTCTCAAAGACTCCAGCAGACTGAGCCTATCAATAAGCCTATATTTTATGCTTTATTCCAAAAGATGGAGAGAGACTATCTCAGACTAGATACATTAAAAAAAAGAAAAACTGGTTAAAAGCTTGTTGGAGGTCTGATAGTGACCTGTATGAAACTTTTACCTATTCAAAAGAAGGAGTAAAACCAATACCACTGGCCTGACATACAGAACAAAATTGGAGGAAGCTTGTCCAGAAGCTCTTGGGCCACCGTGTGGGGAGTGGCATTCACGCAGGCTTACTAGTCCAGAAGTCAAAGTCACAAGCATTCACTGTGTGTTTAGCAATTATGGAGCCGGCTTATGCTAATGAGACCAGATTTACAGGTTAGCAATGCATTTTACTGATTTAATTATAATCCTGAAGTGATATACAAGGGATGAAATTTTACATTGCAATGCTTTTAGTAATTGGAGCTGCTGTGTTTGCTCTCTTATTTTTAAAGGTGTACACACATGGGTCGGGGAAGAGGAAGGAAATTTATAGGAGTTCTAGGAATGCTCATGTAATAGATCCCCGGCTTATAATAAAATAACTAGAGCAGAGAAACTGCAGCATTGTAAACTCAACAGAAGGGGTTTCCAAGAAATGTTTAGCTTCTGAAGGGATAGACTGAGTAAGGGGCCATCTATCTCCAAATGCCACCCCCTCGTAAGAGCCAGTCAGTGAAGGATTTTGTTGAAATTAGTGTTTAACCAGTGTGAAGGCATAGTAAGCCATTAAGGGTCAAAGATAACATATGGGTAAATAGTTTTTAAGAAAGTCGTTTATCTGAATTTCTTTTTTTTTTTTTTTTTTTTTTTTTTTTTGCGGTACACGGGCCTCTCACTGTTGCGGCCTCTCCCGCTGCGGAGCACAGGCTCCGGACGCGCAGGCTCAGTGGCCATGACTCACGGGTCTCGCTGCTCCGCGGCATGTGGGATCCTCCCGGACCGGGGCACGAACCCGTGTCCCCTGCATCGGCAGGTGGACTGTCAACCACTGCGCCACCAGGGAAGCCCTATCTGAATTTCTTATTTAGCATTCCCTGTCATTTAGTTGAGAGCAGGCTCTCTAGGAGAGACCGGAAGATTGCTAGGGGTTTAGCAGAGAGAGAGGAGAGGAGAGGAGGAAAGACTTGCAGATGAGGCCCTGTTTCGGCTTTCCCTGGCCTTGGGAGTCACAGTATGAGGGCATCAAGGCCAGGGCACAGAGGACCAACAGCGAACTTTATCCACTTCCAAACCTGGCTCTAGTAAATCCTATTATTTACTTTACCAGGAAACCTGAAACTAGAGAGAGAAGTCCTTCGCATTTTTATAACTTTCTAACTTTGTAATGAGCTCTGTTATCACTTTTGATCTTCACAGAACCCTGTGAAATTCTCAGGATTGAGTTTCTGTACAATTGGCAAAGAGCCACCTGCATTTTCATCCTCTTCCATTTTCGTGGTGGCTCTTTCTTGAGCAGGGAAGAAGCTCAAGGAATTGGGTAGGTACTTAAAGAAATACAGTGCCAACTGGGAACAGCATTTACTCTTACATCTGGATAGCAGTTTTTGGAAGTATAACTGACCTACTACACTGTTAGTTCCAGGTGCACAACATAGTGATTCAATATTTCTGTACATTGCAAAATGATCACCATGATAAATCTAGTTACCATCTGTCACCATAGAAAGATAGCGTAGCATTATTTACTATATTCCCCATGCTGTAGATTTCATCCCTGTGACACATTTATTTTGCAACTGGGAATTTGTACCTCTTAAGCTTCCTCACCTATTTCTTTTTTCACCTCTCCCTGCTGGAAACCACCTGTTTTGTTCTCTGTATCTATGAGTCTGTTCCTGTTTTGTTTCTTCCTTTGTTTTATTATTTAGATTCCACATATAAGTGAAATCGTATGGTATTTGTCTTTCTCTGTCTGACTTATTTCACTTATAATACCTTCTAGGTCCATCCACGTTTTCGCATATGGCAAGATTTCATTCTTTTTTATGGCTGAGTAATCCATCACGTGTGTGTGTGTGTGTTTGTGTGTGTGTGTGTTACACCACATCTTTATCCATTCGTCTGTTGATGGACACGTAGGTTGCTTCATGTCTTGGCTATTGTAAATAATGCTTCAGTGAACATAGGGGTGCAGATATAATTTTGAATTAGTGCTTTTGTTTTCTTTGGAAAAATACCCAGAAGTGGAATTGCTGGATCATGTGATAGCTCTATTTTTAATTTTTTTGAGGTAATCCATACAGTTTTCAGTAATCTATACCATTTTCCATAGTGGCTGCACCAACTTACATCCCCAGCAACAGAGCATTGAGGGTTCCCTCTTATCCACATCCTCCCCAACACTTGTTATTTCTTGTCTTTTTGATAGTAGCCATTCTGACAGGTGAGGTGCTATATCATCGTGGGTTTGATTTGTATTTCCCTGTTGGTTAGTGATGTTGAGCATCTTATCATGTGTCTGTTGGCCACCTGTATGTCGTCTTTGGAAAAATGTCTATTCAGGTTCTCTGCCCATTTTTAATTGGGTTGTTTTTGTTTTTCATGCTGAGTTGTGTGAGTTCTTTGTATATTTTGGATATTACCCTTTAACACATATATTGTTTGCAAATACCTTCTCCCATTCAGTAGGCTGCCTGCCTGATGTCAAAGTGCACAGTGCCTATGTTTTTCTAGGAGTTTTATGGTTTCAGGTCTTAAGTCTTTAATTCATTTTGAGTTTATTTTTGTATATAGTGTGAGAAAGTAGTCCATTTTAATTCTTTTGCATGTAGCTGTCCAGTTTTCCAACACCATTTATTTAAAAGGCTGTCTTTTTCTTATTGTATATTATTGCCTCCTTTGTCATTGATTAATTGCCATGTAAGTGTGGGTTCATTTCTGGGCTCTCTGTTTTGTTCCATTGATCTATGTGTCTGTTTCTGGGCCAGTTCCATACTGTGTTGATTAGTATAGCTTTGTAGTATAGTTTGAAATCAGTGGGTGTGATATCTTCAGCTTTGTTCTTCCTTCTCAAGTTTGTTTTGGTTATTCAGGGTCTTCTGTATTTCCATACAAATTTTAGGATTATTCTAGTTCTGTGAAAAATGGCATTGGTATCTTGATAGGGATTGCACTGAACCTGTAGATTGTCTTGGGTAGTATTTTCATTCTAACAATACTTATTCTTCAATTTATTGAGCATGGTATATCTTTCAGTTTGTTTGTGTCATATTCACTTTCTTTCATCAGTGTTACAGTTTTCCAAGTGCAGGTGTTTTACCTCCTTGGTTAGATTTATTCCCAGATATTTTATTCTTTTGATGCAGTTGTAAATGAGATTTTCTTAATTTCTCATTCTGTTATATTATCGTTTAGAAACGCAACAGATTTCTGTATATCAGTTTTGTGTCCTGCTACTTTGAGTCTTCCTAAAGATTTATTGATTTTATGTTTTTAAAGAACCAGCTTTCTTTTTTATCTTTTTTTGCTCTCTATTTCATTTATTTCTACTCTGATCTTTATTCTTTCCTTCTACTAAATTTGGGTTTTGTTCTCTTTTTCTAATTCCTTTCAGTGTAAGGTTAGGTTGTTTATTTGAGATTTTTCTTGTTTCCTGGGGTAGGCTTGTATCCCTATAAACTTCTTTAGAACTGCCTTTGTTACATCCCATAGATTTTTGGATCACTGTGTTTTTGTTTTCATTTCTCTCCAGGTATTTTTAAATATCCTCTTTGCTTTCTTCAGTGATCCATTGGTTGTTTTGCAGCATGTTGTTTAGTCTCCACATGTTTGTGTTTGTTGCAGTTTTTTTCCTTATAGTTGATTTCTAGTCTCATAGCGTTGTGACCAGAAAAGATGCTTGATAAAGTTTTAGTCTTATTAAATTCATTGAGACTTGTTTTGTCACATAGAATGTGATCTTTTCTGGAGAATGTTCCTTGTGCACTTGAAAATAATGTGCATTCTGTTTTTTGAATGGAATGTTGTCATTTATTTTTATATATATATATATATATATATATATATATATACACCTGTGTGTGTGTATATATATATATATGTGTGTGTGTGTGTGTATATATATATATATATATATATATAAACACACATTAGATCAGATTGACATTTATAAAAATATAAATAAATGCCAATCTGATCCAAAGTGTCGTTTAAGGCCAGTGTTTCCTTATTGATTTTTCTTTCTGGGTGATCTGTCCATTGATGTAAGTGGATGTTAAAGTCCCCTACTATTATTGTGTTACTATCAATTTCTCCCTTTTTGTTTGTTAACATGTGCTTTACGTAGTTAGGTGCTTGTATCGAGTCCATATATATTTACAACTGTTATATCTTCTTGTTGGATTGATCCTTTTATCATTATGTAATGTCCTTCTTTGTCTCTTGTTACAGTCTTTCTTTTATAGGTATTGCTACCCCAGATTTCTTTTTGTTTCCATTTGCATGGAATGCCTTTTTCCATTCCCTCACTTTCATTCTGTGTGTGTCTTTGGCTCTGAAGTGAATCTCTTATAGGCAGCAGAATTATGGGTTTTGATTTTTAATCCATGTAGCCAGTCTGTCTTTTGACTGGAGCATTTAGTTCATTTACATTTAAAGTAATTATTGATTAGTTTTGTATTGTTATTGCCATTTTGTTTATTGTTTCCTTGTTGTTTTTATAGTTTTCTTTTGTTCCTCCCTTCTTTTGTTCTCTTCCTTTGTGGTTTGATGACTATCTTTAGTGTTATATTTCGATTTTTTTCTCGTGTGTGTGTGTGTACCTATTATAGATTTTTGGTTTGTGGTTTCCATGGGCTTTATAAATCAAACTATATATAAATACATACATATTTTATATATATATATGATTAAGTTGATCTCTTCAGTTGAATGCATCTTAACAGCCTTGCGTTTTTACTCCCCTCACCACACATTTTAATGTTTTTGACATCATATTACATCTTTCTGTGTATTCCTTACCTACTTATTGTGAATATAAATGATTTTACTACTTTTGTCTTTTAACCTTCCTACTAGCTTTATTAGTTGACTTACTACCTTTACTGTATATTTGCCTTTACCAATAAGACTTTTTCCTTTCATAATTTTTCTATTTCTAGTTGTGGCCTTTTCTGCTTAGAGAAGTCCCTTTAACATTTCTTGTAAAGCTGGTTTTGTGATGCTGAATTTTTGCTTCTGCTTCTCTGTAAAAGTTTTGATCTCTTTTTCAAATCTGAGTGATAACCTTGCTGGTTAAAGTATTCTTCACTGTAGGTTTTTTCTTTTCATCACTTCCTTCTGACCTGCAGACTTTCTGCTGAAAAGTCAGCTGAGAGTCTTATGAGAGTTCCCTTATATGTAATTAGTTGCTTTCCCCTTGCTGCTTTTAAGATTTTCTCTTTTTCTTTATGTTTGGCCTTTTTAATTACAATGTGTCTTGGTGTGGATCTCTTTGGGTTCATCTTGTTTGGAACTTTGTGCTTCTTGGACCTGGATGTCTGTTTTCTTTCCTGTTTGAGGGAAGTTTTCAGCTATTATTTCTTCAACTAAACTCTCTGCTCCCCTTTTTCTCTCTTCCTTCTAGGACCCCTATAATGCAAATGTTAGTATGCTTGATGTTCTTCCAGAATTTTCTTACATTATCCTCAATTTTTAAAATTCTGTTTTTCTGTTCACTTGGGTGATTTTTCACTACACCGTCTTCTAATTTGCTGAGCTGTTCCTCTGTATAATCTACTGTTGATTCCTTCTAGTGTATTTTTTATTTCAGTTATTGTATTCTTCAGCACTGTTGGTTCTTCTTTATGTTTTCTAACTCCTAAACTTCTTTACTGTGTTCATTCTTTGCCTGAGTTCACTCAGCATCTTTATGATCATTACCTTGAATTCTTTATCGGGTAGATTGCTTATCTTCCCTTCTCTTAGTTCTTCTGGGGTTTTATCTTGTTCCTTCATTGGGAACGTATTCCTCTGTTGCCTAATTTTGTCTAATTCTCAGTGTCTATTTGTATGTATTAGATAGGTTGCTTATGTTGCACGATCTGGGAGAAGTGGCCTTATATAGGACACCTTCTATGGGGCCCAGAAGCACAGTCCCCTCTGGTCACCAGAGCTATATGCTCTAGGGGTGCAGCCTATGTTGGCTTCATGGGCCCCTCTGTTGTGAAGGGGCCGACTGCTGTGGGTGCACTAGTAGGTGGGGCTGGACCCTGGCCCGTTGGCTGCCAAGCCCTGCCTTGTGTTTAGGATGCTGGCCCCACTGGTGGGTGGAGATGGGTCCTGGAATGCTGGCTGCAGAGCCTGGAGGGTCCTGGAACTGATGCCTGCCCACTGTTCAGTGGGGCTGGGTTCCTGCATGGTTGGCTGCTTGGTGTGGGTCATCCCTGGACTGGTGCCGCCTGGCTGGTGGGTGGGTGCTAATAGGTTAGAGAGAGGACTCCAGAATGGTGCTTGCCAGCATCAAAGTAGGCTGCTAAGCATCTGTGTCCCCAGGGACATGTCTCAGTAGTCTTCTGCCTCTCCAGGAGGCTCTCCAAGATCAGCAGGTAGGTCTGACCCAGGCTCCTTTCGAATTACTGCCTCTGTCCTGGGTCTCAGAGCATGTGAGATTTTGTATGTGACATTTTAGAGCAGAATCTTTATTTCCTAAAGCCTTCTGGCTCTCCCATACACAGTCACCACTGGTCTTCAAAGCCAGATGTTCTGGGTACTTGTTTTCACAGCGCTGGACCCCCCTGGGCTGGGGAACCTTACGTGGGACTTGGATCCCTCACTGCTTGGGGAGAACCTCTGTAACTGTGATTATCCTCCCATTTGTGGGTCACCTCCTTGGTTGTTGGGTCTTGACTATACCATGTCTCTACTCCTCCTACCTGTCTCATTGTGGTTTTCTCTTTGTATCTTCAGTTGTGCAAAATCTTCTGTTGGTCTTCAGAGCATTCTCATTGATAGCTGCTTTGTACATAGTTGTAATTTTGGTGTACCTGTGGGAGGGGATAAGTTCCAGGTCTTCCTACTCCACCATCTTGGCCCTGGATTGCAGTTTAAAAAGGGGTATGTTGAAATGAAATATGACTGCACATATTTAAATTATACATTTGATAAGTTGCAATATATGTATATACCTATGAAAACATCACCACAGTCAAGATGATGAGCATATCTAATATTTATAAAAGTGTCCTCATGCCCCTTTGTAATTCATCACTCCCTATCTTTCTTCCCCTGACTTTTTTTTTTTCCAAAATAAATTTATTTATTTATTTTTTGGCTGCACTGGGTCTTTGTTACTGCACGCCGGCTGTCTCTAGTTGCGCCAAGTGGGGGCTACTCTTTGTTGCGGTGCACGGGCTTCTCACTGCAGTGGCTTCTCTTGTTGCGGAGCATAGGCTCTAGGCATGAGGGCTTCAGTAGTTGGTGGCACGCGGGCTCAGTAGTTGTGGCTCATGGGTTCTAGAGTGCAGGCTCAGTAGTTGTGGCGCACGGGCTTAGTTGCTCCGCGGCATGTCGGATCTTCCCGGACCAGGGCTCGAACCCGTGTCCCCTGCATTGGCAGGCAGATTCTTAACCACTGTGCCACCAGGGAAGTCCCTCCTGATTTGTTTTTTTCTTTTTAATTTGGGTTTTATATGCTTTGCCTCTTTTTTATTTTTCTGGGGGTGGGGGTGCACCATGTGGCTTGTGGGATCCTAGTTCCCCGAGCAGGGATTGAACCCAGGCCCTGGTAGTGAAAGCAACAAGTCCTAACCACTGGACTGCCAGGGAATTCCCTAGTTTAAGGTAGAAGCTGAGGTCATTGATTTGAGAACTTTCTTTTCTAACTTAGTCATTTTCGTGCTGTAAATTTCCCGGAGTACTGCTTTGTTCATAACCCCAAACTTGGATTGGTTGTGTTTTCATTTTCAGTGGGTTCAAAATTTTTTCTAATTTCCCTTTTGAATTCTTCTTTGACCCATGGATGTCAAATAGTCAAACAGCATGCTATTTACTTTCCAGATAGTAGAGAATTTCCAGGTGTTTTTCTGTCACTTATTTGTAACTTAATGCCATTGTGGACAAGGAATAGAATTTTTATGACTTGAAGTCTTTGAAATTTATCAAGACTTGTTTTATGGCCCATAATATAGTCTGTCTTGGGAAATGTTCTCTGTGCATATGAAGAGAATTTGTATTCCTCTGTTGAGTGGAGTGCTCTGTAAATAGCAATTTGGTGAAGTTGGTTGGCAGTGTTAAAATATTTTATATCTTGATTTTCGGGCTACTTGTTTGACCAGTTGTTGAGAGAGAGGTGTTGGAATCTTCAGCTGCAGTTGTGGATTTGTCTGTGTCTCTCTGCAGTTCTTTCAGTGTGTTTCACGTACAGATGTTCCTCAACTTATTATGGGGTTACATCCTGATAAACCCACTCGAAGTTGAAAATAGCATTAAGTTGACAATGCATTTAATACACCTAACCTACTGAACATTATAGCTTAGTCTAACCTACCTTAAAAAATGCTTAAGACACTTACATTAGCCTACAGTTGGGCAAAACAATCTAACACAAACCCTGTTTTATAATAAAGTGTTGAATATGTCATGTAATTTATTGAATACTGGAAGTAAGAAACAGAATGGTTGTATGGGTACAGAACGGTTGTAAGCTTATCAGTTGTCTACCATCATGATTGTGTGGCCACCTGGGAGCTGTGGCTGGCTGCCGCTGCCCAGCATCACAAGAGAGTATCATACCACATATCACTAGCCTGAGAAAAGATCAAAATTCAAAATGTGAACTACGGTTTCTATTGAGTACGTATCACTTTTGCACCACTGGAAAGTCAGAAAATCATAAGTTGAGTCATACGTTGGGGGCCATCTGTATGTTAAAGCTCTGTTATTAGGTGCATAAATGTTTAGGATTGTTATGTAATCTTGATGAATTTACTCCCTTATCCTTATTAAATGACTTTCTTTATTCCTAGTAATAGTCTCATATCTAATTTTTTGGATATTAATATAGACACAGCTTTTTTTGATTAATGTTAACATGATATATATTTCCATCCTTTTACATTTAACCTATTTATATATTTAGATGTGAAATGTGTTTCTGATAAGCAGCATGTAGTTGGGTCTTGCTTTTGTGTTCAATCTGGCAATCTCTCCCTTTTAATTCAGGTATTTAGACCATTTACACATAATGTGAATATTGATATGGTTAGGTTCAGATCTATCATCTTGCTGTTTTTCTATTTGTCCCATCTGTTCTCTGTTCCCATTTCCTCTTTTTCTGCATTATTTTGGATTAATTGAATATTTTTACAATTCTATTCATTTCCTTTGTTAGCTTATTAGCTATAAGTCTTTGTTTTATTTTTGAGGTTGTTTTAGGGTTTACAGTAAATATCTTTAACCACAGTCTACCTTCAGGTTATACTATACCACTTCATGTGTTGTATGAGGACTTCATAATAGCTTACTTCCATTTCTCCCATCCCGACCTTTGTGCTTTCATTGTCATACATTTTACTTTCACATATGGTATAAACCTCATACTGCCTTATTATTTTTATTTTAATAGTCCATTATATTTTAAAGACTTTTTTAAGCCTAACTTAAAGATTGTTTTAAAATAAAAAAATATTCCGTATATATACCCATATAGTTACCATTTCCAGTGTTCTTTATTCCTTGGTATAGATCCAGATTTCCATCTGGCATTATTTTCCATTTTCCTGACACTAACTGGTAGTAAGGTTCTGTCAGTCCCCAGAGAAGGCTTCTGGGGATGAGGAATAAATAATGGTTGTTGCACATATAAAAATCTAGGTTTGGTTTCAGGGTTAATGACGTTTAGTGATGTGGTCATAACCTTCACTCAGCAGGCGTGGAAAAGTCTGAACTCTGTTCAGAGGGGTCCAGGTGTGATTACCTTAATGAAACAAAGGAAAGAGCAATGGATAGCTATGAGAAAAGAAATAAGAAGTCTTGGTCTGTAAGGCTATCTGACATGACCCATTTGGGATGTGTTCATTGGATTCAAACATGGCAAAATAATTCTGAGCAGTGTAATGGGCAGGTTCGTGTAAATTCAATGAGGTGACCAGTATGGATAATATTTTGGGTGTATGGTATGGTGTGGAAGAGGACAGGAGAACTCAAAAGCAGGGTCTCTGCTAATCTTCTACAGGTTGTTGTAATAATCCATATTGAGCCGATGAGGTTTTACTATGGTACTGGCAATGGAGAACAATGAAATTAATATAAGGAAGGTAGAATCAAAAGAACTTGGAGGGCTTCCCTGGTGGCGCAGTGGTTGAGAGTCCGCCTGCCGATGCAGGGGACACGGGTTCGTGTCCCAGTCTGGGAAGATCCCACATGCCGCGGAGCGGCTGGGCCGTGAGCCATGGCCGCTGGGCCTGCTCGTCCGGAGCCTGGGCTCCGCAACGGGAGAGGCCACAACAGTGAGGGGCCCGCGTACGGCAGAAAAAAAACAAACAAAAAAATACGTGGAGATTAGTGTGATGTGAGGGAAGGGAACAGAAGACTTTAGGATGTTTCTCAAACATTCAAGAAGTATATGAGTATGCTCTGATTTCAAGGATCTCATTTCAATTTAGTAAGTCTTTTATAGCAATAATGGTCTTCAGAAAGCCATCAGCTTCCAGTGTGGTTACTTGAAGTCATCAGGTTGAAACCATATCTTTGGCCTTTCCATGGAGGCAGAGTTATCCCCAATTTCCATTCTATCCTTCTTCCAAAGTAATAGAATCATCAGCTTCTTGTTAGACTTATGACCATTCACAAAAAGAGCTACTTTATTGTTCTTGAGTGTGGCCATATAAGGCCAATGGGATGACAGTAGAACTGTATGGCAACTTTGGGGAACCTTTTATTTTTAACCTAAATAATTTTTATTTAATTAGAAAAATTTTTCATTCAATGCTTTTCTTTTTTTAAAAACATATTAGTATAGTTGATTTGCAGTGTTGTGTTAGTTTCAGGTGTACAGCAAAGTGAATCAGTTATACATATATCCACGCTTTTATTTTTTATTTTCTTTAATGGATCTTTTTAAAACAATATTCATTTATTTATTTGGTTGTGCTGGGTCTTAGTTGCAGCAGGCGGGCTCCTTAGTTGCGTCATGTGAACTCTTAGCTGCGGCATGCATGTGGGGTCTAGTTCCCTGGCTGGGGATTGAACCCGGGCCCCCTGCATTGGGAGCACGGAGTCTTGACCACTGTGCCACCAGGGAAGTGCATCCACTCTTTTTTAGATTCTCTTACTGTATAGGTTGTTACAGAGTATTGAGTAGAGTTCCCTGTGCTATACAGTAGGTCCGTATTATTTATTTTATATATAGTAGTGTGTATATGTCAGTCCCAGTCTCCTAATTTATCCCTCCTTGCCCATTACCCCTGGTAACCATAAGTTTGTTTTCTACCTCTGTAACTCTATTTCTGTTTTATAGATAAGTTCATTTGTACCCTTTTTTTAGATTTCGCATTCAAGCCATATCGTATGATATTTTTCTCTGACTTCACTCTGTATGACAATCTCTAGGTCCATCCATGTTGCTGCAAATGGCATTATTTCGTTCTTTTTTATGGCTGAGTAGTATTCCATTGTATATATGTACCCCATCTCCTTTATCCTAGGGAACGTTTCTTAAAAGAAAATCGGCACATTCCCTTTTGTCTTTCTTCTTCCTGTCCTCGTTCAATTCCTGGATGAATGTGAGGTCCCTGAGGACTTGATGGACCACAGCCACAATGAGTTTTAGATCGTTACATGAAAATCTGGAGGTGAGCAGAGAAATAAACTATCTTGTTTGAATCACAGATATTTGGGGTCTGAATTACAGCCAAACTTAGTTGATAGGTCTAGGTTGCTGTATATGCAGAGCACTCAGCACACCTTTCTATCTTGTCTAAATAAAATAGCATTGGCCTGTAAAAAGAAAAGCTTTCTCAGTCATGTTCCCATGTGAATACTCATCTCCACTTCATGAAAACTGGGAAAACAGAGACTTCTAGAGAGACTTTTTCTTTAGTATGTGTTTTTAATTATCAGTGATCCTCTAGAATGAACTCACAGAAGGTGTTACATGATTTGTTGAAATAATATATAAACTTTGAGAGATAACGGGGGCTACAGGGGAGAACTTTGTGCTGCCTGGACAATTCCTATAACCCTACCATTTGATGTAATGGGATGAACATCGCTGGAGAAGACTGAGTGCCCTAGTACTTAGTGTATTAGTTTTCTATTGCAGCAAGTAGCTGGCAGAATAATGGCCCCAAAGATGTCCACATCCTGATACCAAGAACCTACGAACATGTTACCTTTCATGGTGAAAGGGACTTTGAAGATGTGATTAAATTAGGGATCTTGGCGAGATAATTCTGGCTTATCTTAGTAGGCCCATGGGAATCACAAGGATCCTGATAAGAGGAAGGTGGGAGGGTCAGAGTCAGAGAAAGAGGTGTGATGAAAGAAGCAAAGGTCAGAGAGACACACGGAGACCTGAAGGTGGAGAAAGGGGCCATGAGGCAAGGAATGCAGGTGGCCTCTGGAAGCTAGAAAAAGCAAGGACACTGCTTCTCCCCTAGAGCTTCCATGAGGAATGCAGCCCTGCCAGCGCCTTGACTTAGGATTTCTGACCTTCAGACTTGTCAGGATAATGTGTGTTGTTTTAAGTCACTGTTTGTGGTGATGCGTTACAGCAGCGATAGGAAACGGCTACACTGTGTGACAAATTGCCACAGAGTTCGTGACTTATAACAGCACCCATTTATTATCTCACAGTTTCTACAGGTCAGAAGTTTGGGCATGGCTTAAGTAGGTCTTCTGCCCAGCATCTCACAAGGCTGCAATAAAGGCTAATTGTGTTCTCATCTCAAATCCTGACTGGGAGATACTCCATTTTGAAGACCTTTCCGTTTGTCAGTAGACCTAATCTTGCAGCTATGGAACTTGGGGTTTCCATTTTCTTGCTGGCTGTGGACCAGAGGAGCCTATCTGTAGTTTCTTGTCACGTGGCCCTCTCTGTAGGCCTTTTTACATGTGTGTGTATGTATAATCCCAGGAGTGACATCCCATCCCCACTGCTCTATAACTATAATGTAGCTTAATCCTAAGTGTGACAACCTTTGCCGTATTGTACTACTTAGAAGCAAATCATGGGTCTCGCCCACACTCGGTGGGAGGGGATTATACAAGGTGTGAGCATGGAGTCCACGCTAAGGTCTGTTTGCCACATTTGATGTTAAAAAAAATCATAATAATTCATCAGTCCTTTCGGCTGCTGTTCAGTGAGATTTAGAATCAGGCAGACATTTTGAGCTTGGCAAAAGTGGGAAAAGCTAAAATCCGTGAGAACATAGATATGTTCCTCAAAATACTTGTGCTAGAATGTTCATAGCAGCTCTCTTTGACAGCTGAAAATTGGGAACCTACCCAAATTCCTCTCAGTAGTAGAATGGATCAAAAAATTAGTATTACTTTGGATGAATATACAGTTAACAGAAATGAAAAAAGGAAGATTCTAAAACTATATTCAAGCATTTGAACGAAGCTCTATGACGTAATTGTGAGCAAAAGAAACTAGACCCAAGAGTGCATAGAGTAGGGTTCAATTTCTATCAAATACCAAAACAGATGAAATTAATCTGTGCTGGTAGAAGTCAGCATAGTCATGAACTCGAGTGATAGTGACTGGAGGGGAGCTGGAAAGTTTTTGAGTTGCTAGCAATGTTTTTTTTTGTTTGTTTGTTTGTTTGTTTTTTTGTACGCGGGCCTCTCACTGTTGTGGTCTCTCCCGTTGCGGAGCGCAGGCTCAGCGGCTATGGCTCACGGGCCCAGCCGCTCCGCGGCATGTGGGATCTTCCTGGACCGGGGCACGAACCCGTGTCCCCTGCATCGGCAGGCGGACTCTCAACCACTGCGCCACCAGGGAAGCCCAATGTTTTTGTTTTTGATCTGTGTGTCAGTTACATGGATGTGTTTAGTTTGTGAAAATTCATCCTGCTGGACACTTAGGACTTGTACATTATCCTCTTTATATATTATACCACAACTAAAAGCTTCTCTTAAATCCCCCCACAAAAAGAACAAAGAAAAGCTTTTGACACGTGGAATCCAGTGAGAGGTGTGAGAATGGCCTAAGGGCAGCAGGGGACTGTAGTAGAGGGAAGTGGCCAATCTGCTCAGGAAAAGGACACGGGATGACAGTCAGGGAGCTGCCTGGGGTGGGCAGTGGGCACGTCGGCAGGAGATAACCACTGTTCCCCAAGCCCTGTTGTATTCAGTCCCCAATGGAAGTGGCCTTGAGGGTGCTGGTGTGTACTGTTCTCCCCTGTTACCAAGGACACTTTTACAAGGAAACTGTCTGTGGGTGAGCAAAGTGGACACCCCACCCCTAGACGTCCCCGATAGACTAGTGGTACGGCTTCAGGGAGCCTTCTGTGCTGATGAGAAACTCATCTTCGCTGGGTTCCTGAGTGGCCTTTTTGTGAGCTCACCATAATCTGTCAGCCGATGCTAGGGGAGAGCAGCAGGGCCTAAACTGAGAACACAAGCTCACAAAGGCTTTCTGAGGCAATTAGGTGCCCCGATGGAGCATTCTGGTCTGTGGCTTCAAGTCACAGGCTTCATCTTGGCCTTTGCGGACCTTTTATTCACGTTTAGCCCTCTACTTCCCATTAGAGGCCAGAGGAAGCAGCAAGAGGGTGGCACACAGCCAGAGTCCTCCACGAGCGAGCTCTTTATCTTCCGTCTACAGAAGCTCTGTGCAGAAAGAGCAACTCAGGCTGCCCCTTAAGCAGCTTCATTATCAAAGGCTCAATAGAATTCTCCTTCTGAACAAAGGGAGATACATTTCTTTATCTCTCTAATTAATGCTTAGACTTAAAAAAAAAATTGTGTTCAGTCCGCAGCCTAGAGGATGAACTACCTGCAAAAAGAGTATTCTTTGGAAGAAGAAAAAAAAAAAAAGAGTTGATGTCATCTCTGCTGTATGGATTTTCACATCAGTCAGGGAGCTTGATAAATAGAGATTCAGAAAAAAAAATCCAGGGGGTGTATTCTGCCCCAGCCTAGACACTCAGACTCCAATTCCCATTATGTAGCAGTCCAGTGGGTGGAAATGGAGCGAATGCAGATCTCCGGGAGCTACACTAAATGTGTGTTGCACCGACCTCTGTGTGATATGTGCAATGCTTTCTCTCTTCAGTTATGCACTTTTTAGGCTTGTGCAAAAAGACCAGTCATAAAAATATACTGTGCTGGTGGGGAGTACAAACAGGTACAGAAGGCATTAAAACTTTCTGTCTCCCAGATCAATTCTAAATTGACCCTGCTGGCTTAGGGAACTCTGTGCACGGATCTGCGAAAGCTTATCTCCCTGAATAGATCTCTTCTCTCCCCCTTTCATCCCTCCCACCACATTGTGCCCCTACTCCTTCTGCTGCCTTTTGTCTTGTCTCTCTCTCCCCCACTTCTTTCGGGGTGATTGGACTGTGATGTCTCTCTTGCCACGTTGCAAGAGCTATCTTGCAAGAGCCACAAAAGAAGTGAAAATCAGGCTATGGCAAGACTAAATGATTGCGGTTTTATCTTGATGAAACGAATTGCAAAATAGTTGAGCAAAAAGACATGGGATCTTTCACCTTTGTAGCATGCATGGCCAGAGAATATTCTAGAAGTTGAAGAGCTGTGGGCTTGTGTTCTGTACATATTGTAAAGCTTAACCTTCAGCTGTGAGCAACACTATGAACACGAAGTGATAAGTACAGAAGGAAGAGAAGCCAGGTAGCAGAGCAGATGCATTCTGTTCTGCTCCCTCGGAAAACAGGAGAGATGTTTCTATAATTCAAGCGAGGCCTGTATTCCCTAGACGCTCTCCTTCTGAGATCAAAGGGTTCTCCAGAGCCAGCAAATTCAGGTTTCGTCTAGGGGCACGATTATACCTTGTTGCCAGAAATTCCAGTCTTGCCTCCTTCCTTTAGATTGGAATCGTTCTTCCCCAGAGCACCTCGTCCCGTGTGGCCCTTGTGCCCCATTCTTGGTTAGAGGCTGGCAGAGTTACCCTGTGCACAGCTGTGGATTAGGCATTGCCATTGGCGTCCACCAGAAAAGGTCACCTGGTTGGGAAGTTTGGGGCGTGAAGCTTCATGATCTAACACAGCAACAGTGGCTCTCCAAGGAAGAAAGAGGAAGGAAGTTGCTAGACGAGTGAGGGACTTGATCGGGGAGAAGCTGCAGCGCATCAGGCATCGGCCGTGGACGCACCCCAGTGAGCCTGCACACGCGGGCTCCACCCCAGAGGAGCTGTTCTATTTTTCCTGACTGTTCCAGATCCACTCGCTTTCTGTATTGACCCTGTGGGGTTTTGTTTGCTTGCTTCAAAAGACTCTCCGTTGCTTAAAGTTTCTGCTTTTGAGTTTTATGGTGCCCATCACACAGATTCTGCCACCCAAGTCATCTCATTTGGGAATTCAAGGGCGTGAGGTTGCATGAATCCCTCCATATAAAGACGTTAACACCGCGGTCCTGTCCCAAGTAACCAAAAGACTGTGTTACCAAAAAAAAAAAAAAAAAAGTGCAAAGGAAATTCGAAGGGGTAGGTAAGGAGACATTAGGGAAGCCAGTGTCTGGCTTCTCATGTGGGCAGATAGAACATTCCACCCCTCTCACCCTCCCCAGACTTTCCATTTTCTCCGTCTGGCTACAAGTCTTTTAATGATCACTAGAGCCCCTAACCACAGGCTTCATCCCTGTAACCTCACCCCCAGAACAACCTCCCTTCGATTCCTGTTCAGTATAGGACCTCATTCCTGAAAGTTCCATCCTCAGCGCCCCTCCACGACAAATACCTAGGGGAAGGGAGTACACCTCACTGGCCCCTAAATTGGCCCCGATGACTCCCACCCACGAGGCCTCTTCCTGTCAGACGCGCTTTACTGCTCCCATCCAGGCTTCACTCTACCCCACAGGCCCAACCTCCTGCTGGAATTCCCTGCTGGAAGTTTTTAAAAGCACCTTCTGTGCTCTGACAGACAAGCTTGTACTTCTCCCCCTTATCATGGAGTCCCTGCGAGGTGCACAGCCATCGGTTTTTCCCTCATTCACATGTCTCTTCACCGTCAGGGCCAGCTGTCCACAGAACTGTGAACCTTTTGCCGAGCCTGCACTATCCTCCAGCCCTGCATAAGCGATGGCACCATTATCACTGTGGTACAGGCAAGGACATGGACACCCACAAAGGTTAAGTCCCCTGTCCAGGGTGAGGTGACGGAGTTAGGAGTCCCAGCGAAGGCCGCCTCTTACCAGCTCTCTGTGGAGCTGATTTGGCTGACTCTGGCCCGAGTGGTGTTCCCATCCTTTCTCTTTCTCCTGCTCTTTCCTCTCAACCCCTGCACAGGTGCCTGGCGCCCTCAGGTTTCATCAGGACCCTCTTGGCACTGTGGACGGGGACTTTTACCTATTTCCCCACTTCTGGAGGAATACAGGAGCTGGGAAAGGGCATCGGGAGGAGAAAGCTGCAGGTGGGCTCCTTCCGTTTATATAGTTCCCTGTGCAGGGATAGACTTGAGGTGAGGAGGTATTCTTTGCTCCTAAATCACGTGGTGAGGTGAGTGCCTATTCTATCACGTGTAAGACTAGGCTGGGAACCGTATTCGACATGTTTTGAAGCCTTACAATTTGGAGAGGGAGCTCAGGAACGGGTATAGGAGCCCTGTGCCCATGCTTCCTCTCCCGCCTTGTAGCGCTCTGCCCTTAGTGGTGCTGTGAAATCCTAGGGCTGACTCCCTGACATCCCATATCTTTGATTCCCCTGTGTCTACTGGAGTAGCCACTCCATTCCCTTGTACTTCCCAGTTAGTTTTGTCTCTTTCTCAGTTCCCCTCCAAACCAGAATCTTCTTAAAGCCTGGGGACCACATCCCCTGCAGTTTAGCACAGGACCTTACTTAAAGTCAGTGCCCCATACATCTTTGTCGAATTGAAATGAAGTCAGAAGGTTGGATGCCGTTTGAAACTTCAGATTCTGGCACAGGCTGGAGGGAGATCCGAATGTGTCATAAGGCAGGCTCTAGCTACAAAAAAAAATAAATAAATAAAAAATAAAAATTGATTCTTCTTTCCTTCTTCATCCTTCCGCCTCTCTGGCTCCTTGCTTCTCCCCTCCCCGTCCAAGACCATCTGATGTGAGGCACAGAGCAGGCTGGAAAAGATAAAGAAATCCAAAAGTGAAATCTTGGCACGGAAGCAGTGTGCTTTGAGTCAGCTCTTTACATTAGTAACAGGAACCAGTGAAGGGGCATTCTTCAGGCTGAAAGGAAAGTCCTGAGATTAATAGCTTCTAGATTGTTGATGAATTCTACTGTCTCTTCTTGGGCCTGGGGGGGGGCGGGGATTAAAACAGTGCCTGGATTCATCTGTGATCATGGACTCACAGATCGCAACGCAGGGAAAGCCTCCAAGAGGAGCCGTCTTAGCGTGCTTCTCTTTCCTGGGTAGCCGAGCCTCTGAATAATTTGGGGTTGTGGTAATCGCAGGGGGGCACACAGAGGGTTGCCAAAGCCCCTGCCAACTGTGCGTTCGTTTCCAGTTGTTGGGGGAGTAGCAGGTGGTACAGCTGCAGGTGGGTCTTGCTTTTGTTTGTCTCTGTGCTGCAAGCCCAGGAGGGAAGACCATATAGTGAGAATTGCAGCTCACGAAACAACCCTCAGCCAGTTCACAGCATGATGACTGAGCCCGATCAGCCATGGTGCTTAGAGATATTTTAATGAGAGTCTAAAACGCAGGGAGAGCGAGAGGCTGCTGACATCATAAAATAACAAAATTGGGCAAAAGAAACGTTGGTTCAGATTTTTGGTTGGCATTTGCTTTTGAGGCAAGGTAGCAAGTATGGCCTACAAGATGCCTGATGAGATGCATAGAGCTCAGGGCACCCCTTTTTATCTTCGGTCAGGCGCCCCACTGGGGCCTCTTTGATGGCCAGTAGAAGGCTCGCGCTAGTGTCCTTTCTTCCTTTCCCTAGAATACCCACCATTCCTTTACTGAGAAATTAGAAAGCAGAAGCCCAAGTGTGATCTTTCCAAAGGCCACCACTACACATCCATCATAATAATGAATAATTCTATTGTTATGAATAATAAAGTCTAATATTAAGAGAGTTAACAGTGAACTTGGAGCGGGGGAGGTGCAGAAACCTTTGAAACTTTGCTTCAGAAAGGCTTTGGATGACCATCCATCTATGGCTTCCCTTGGTTCTTTTCTTCCTCATCTAACTGAGCGAAGTACGTGTGCCATACACCCATGGCTTGGACCCACCTGTCACCTCCCTGTAAATAGGGTAAAGGTGGAAAAAGACAAAAATTGACGTTTCTCCTGTATGGTACATAAGTGTCTAGAATTTAGGATTTTTGAGGTTTGGCGTGCTGACGAGGAGTCCTGTCATGGCCGAGTTTGTAACTCAATGGATGAGACAAGACACTGGAAAAGGTGGTATCAGAGACAACCAAGGACAAAAATTGAAAGTTGTAACGCCAACTAATGTGTGCTATCGCTTGTGATATTTCCTCCACCACCGCCCCTGGGTCATATGCCTATTATAACTGGGAAGGGGTCATATTTAGTGGAAGTGGACAGGGGAAGTGGGGCTTATAAAAACTTTGTGAAAGCCTCTCTGCTCGAAACAGGCTTGAAGTGCAGAGGTTGACCCTTATGATGTGGGGTTGGCCGTGTGTCAGTACCTTCATAGATTCTTCCAGGCCAGTCTCTGTTCTTGGGTTTTATTTGCATTTATTACCCCAGGATCCTAGATGCTGTGGCTGTGGGGACAATAGCTCCTGGTTATGGTAAAACTAATTGAATCTGGATCATTGCCTCCTGTCCCGTTACTGCTATTTGATTGATCCGATTAATTTAATTATGATCAACTTAACCCAAGGTTAGAGCGACAGTGGTGGGATAACTGCAAGCTTTGGAGGGTTATTAGTAGGCTGAAGTGTCATTATAATTACTGAGGAATTATTAGTAGGCTGCTTAGGCCTTGTGCCCCACCTTGTGACACCCAGGCTTTGCCTTGAAAGGGCCATTGATCACTTCACCTGGAGGGTGCAATGTCTTCTCTCTAGAAGATAGATCCCTTCTGATTCCCTCATTAATTCGGGGCCCTGTATGTTTACCGTTTGCTTGCTTATTCACGTTGCCCATGTGGGTATCTTATCCTAGTTGTCCCCAGCGAATCACTTTGATAGACCAGGTTTAGGGCGTTTCCTGACTGCCCAGAGTGGAAGTTTAATTAGACACCTAATCAGCAGTTGTACGTGTAGTCTGCCACTAGTATAAGGGTTGCCTAAGCACAGATATTACTGTGGACCTTTAAACTTTCTGATCTGTAAAAAAGAACTTTTCGTAAGGTACCAGTTTATCCCCAACAGATGGTTTATTGAGTAAGAAAAATCCGCTTTAGAACAAACATGTCACAATTATTTTATTCTCTGCGGCAGAATTCCTACTGTCGATGAACCCCTAATTGGAATTTGGTTTTGGCGCGGAATGAAAAACAGAGACATACTGTGGGGACAGAGTGCCAAAACTAGCCCACTGAACAGTACCAAGGATCAGAGCAGCCCTGCCTTGTGTTTTCTTTAGGCCCCCTTTATTGACTTTCATGTGGAGGAGACCATTTGGCCCCAGTGTAATCCCATTTTGTGGTCAGGAGACAGAAACACCGAGAGGCTTGGGACAAGCCAGCAGTAAGGCAAGATCCAGGATTTCTGATGACTTCTGTTCCGGGTGTGCTGGAATCAACAAGGTCCCAAACTCAACTGCGCTTGACCAACTTCTCTAATACCCGGAATCACCACTGTTAATGTGTCTCTAGAACTTTCTTGCGGAAATGCCCACAGTGCTAGAGAGGAGTGACATTGGCAGCATTAAAATGGCTAGAGATTATTGGACATTTGCTCTGTGATGGGATCTGTGCTAGATGCCATGCATACGTTACCTCAGTGAATGCTGCTAACCCCCCTTTGAGATTTAAACTACCATTTCCCTGGTTTGCAGATGAGAAACGGGAGGCACACAGTGGTTCAGTGACTCACTCAAGGTCAGGCTGCTAACAGGTGAGAGAGCTGGCATCGGAACCCGGCTCTGACTCCTAACCGCAGTGTTACTTATCTGACATATTTGAGTGTGATCGTTTGGCCATTGGTGCCCATTAATACACTAAGCTGGACTCAGCTATCAGATTAGCAGCCACTCATCTGTGTGTCTGGTTTAATGGGACAGGGGAGTTTAAGAATGGGGCGTGTGTGTGTGTGTGTGTGTGTGTGTGTGTGTGTTGTGTGTGTGTGTGTTGTGTGTGTGTGTTGTGTGTGTGTGTGTGTAGAAGGATAAGTCCAGAGCAAGGATCCACACCTCATCTATTGAAGTGTAACACTAGAAAATCCTAAATAGTTGCAATGAGGGACGCCACGGGGGGCATCATGAATATCCCTGAAATTAGGTTTTATTACTGGCGATTTCTCATCAAGTAACTTTACTGGCTCAGAGACTGAAATCAGTGCAAACTCTTCCCTGGAACCGTGCTGACTGCCTCATTGTTGGCTGCACTGAAACATGTAGTTTGAAAAATCCACCTTTGCTTGACACAGTCGCCAGTCCTTGCGGGCGTGGGGAGGGAGGAATAAAGCAGCCTTGGGTCCCAAGGGATGCTACTGTGAAAGAACCCCAGGTGGTCTGCAAAATGATCAGCTTCTGAAAGGTAGCCTTTTCTCTGAGCTGGGGACACGAGGCGCGCTTGGCTTCTAACTCACCATATGGCATGCGGTACTGGGCCGGGCTGCTCTGCTCAGTCTCTGGTGTGATGTGGCATTTAATGCTGTGGAATTATTTCCTTACTCAATTAAAAAAAAATGCCCCGCTCTGAATCCTCATCTGTTTCTCCCCACAAGCCTCCCTGCCAATCCCCTAGGCGCAGAGTGTATTTTTTGCTTTGCTCCTTGCCTGTCCTTTCTTTTCTGCTTTTCTTTTTCTAAAGCTTTTCTCCTCTGACTTAAAAGTGCAGCAGGAGTAGGGAGCACAGTTGCGTGCCCTGGGCCTGGATTCTCCCAAAGCAGCTGATCTCTGGGGTCTGGCCATTCCCTTTCCGAGGAAGGCTTCTGGTTATTTCTCTCCTGCTGTATTTTTCAGGATTCCACTCTCATCAGAGTTCTTGAAGGCAACAAACAAAAAACAGGCAAAAATCCCGGCACTGAGGTAGTCAATTCGGAGACCCATTGGTTTGCTTTCTATAGCTCCTCACCTTCTAAGTTCTTCTGAGTCTCGAACCCCATCTGCTCTCGGGTTGTGCTCAGATGTGGTTGCTTAAATAATCACTTACAGTGTTTTTATCTCACTGTTCCCCTGCTCAGGAACCAGCCAGCGTGTGGGATCTCCTACTAAACTCAGGAAGCTTCTCAGGCCCCAAACATCTCCCCAGTACAACCCCACAGAGCTTGAGGTCCTAAGAACTCAGTGGTGTCTCCTGAAGGCCCCAAGTGAACAATGCTAATGGTTCCTGGGATAGTTTCTGCATGAATTTATTAGCATTGGTCTATCCACAGTTTGCATCGGAATTACTTGGGGAGCTTGTTACAATGCATATTCCTGGGCCCTGCCATGAATCTCCAGAATTAAAACTGCATGCGCCTGTGTGTGCTAGCTTGTGCGCAGGAGGCGTCCGGAAGCGGGCTCAAGGACCTGCATGTAAAGAAATAACCTCCTTGGGACTTCCCTGACGGTCCAGCGGTTAAGATTTTGCTGTCCAATGCAGGGCGTTTGGGTTCGATCCCTGGTTGGGGAGGTAAGATCCCACATGCCTCGCAGCCAAAAAACCAAAACACAGAACAGAAGCAATATTGTAACAAATTCAATAAAGACTTTAAAAATGGTCCACATCAAAAGAATCTTAAAAATATATATATAACCTCCTAGACAGAGCACACAGCAATTTGAGAACTACTGTCATAAGGTTTGTAAGCAGGGAAGAACCGTGATCAGACCTTTTTTTTGAAGAAAAATCTGGTGACAATGTGGAGGTTTTCCGGCCTGGGGCAAAGTAAAAATTCAAGTAGGAAAAGCCACTTCAAAAGCTGCTGTCGGGGTTGGGGGCAAAATAACAGGTCACCTGTGGGAGGCCAAGAGAAGGTTCTGCTCTTAGATGTTAGGAAAGACGTTGCAAGTGTGGAATAAGTGGCTTCCGTCTCTGAAACGCCACCTCAGGTCTCTCCTAGGATAGAAGTTTCTATCCTTTGTGTCGAGATATTTAATAGGGCGGTTCATTGACCCATGTCCATCACAGGGAAAGAGCTCACCTCTCCTGTTTAAACCAGAGTTCAGAGGTATACTGTTTCACCTCTGTGAAGGATTGTGATTCTGTAGCTGTGGATCCAAATAGTGGTCCTCAAAGTGTGGTCCTCTGATCACCTGCATCGGAATCAGCTGGAATACTTGTTAAAATGCAGATTCCTGGGCCTCATCTCGGATCTACTGAATCAGAATAGGAGTCCCCAAATCTGCATTATAACCAGCTGTCCAGGTGACACCGATGTACAATAAAGTTTGAAAAGCAGTGTTCTCCAGTGTTTGTGTCTTTACACTTCCTGGGGAATTCTTTGCCTCCATTTCTGCCAATGGAAATCCCTGACCTACTTACCCCGACAGATACAACCCTGACTGCTGCTGTGGAGACGAGAAATGTGGGGAGACACCATGGTCAGGGTGCAGGGGAGAGCTGGGGAGCACTGAGATGCAGCAGCTAGACGGGAGGTGGAGAGAGGGACCCAGGGTTTGGACTTAGAGAATTTGTGCACTTGAGTTGAGGTTGCAAAAAGGGAGGAAGCCCGGGGCAAACCAACCACAAAATTCCCCAGGCCAGATATCTGCGCTCAGGCATGAATTCAATCCCCACAGCAATCGTGTTTGGCGATGAGGCTTGGAGGTCAAGGCAGGGCAGGGCTCTGAGTGGAAAGTGAGACCAAATGCCAGCTCAGCTGACAAGTGCACGTGGAGGGAGGGGGACGGGCCAGCCTGGCTTCCCCTTTCCCGCTGTGGTTGCCTGTGGGAACCCCATCCCATCCTTAGCAGCACAGTGCCTTGCCCAGGCTACCTGGGCTGCCCCGCTCTTACCGGAACAGCTGCCCCTTGATGCTCTCCCACCCCTCTCTTTTTTTTTAGGAGTATAGGGGTGCACTTTCCTGGGATCTTTCGCTGAAATCCTCAGGGTAGAAAATACCTGGGGTAGAAAATACCGAGAAGCAGTCCGCGTTCCCTGCGAGACTCGAACTACGAGAAGGCCTGTCCAGGGCAAAGTGAGGTCTGAGGACCACTTGCATCAGCTCAGACTGCTGTAACAAAACGCCGTGGGCTGGGTGGCTTAAACATTTCTTTTCTCACAGTTCTGGAGGCTGGAGTCTGACCTCAGGGTGTTAGCATGGTCGGGCTCTGGTGAGGAGTCTCTTGTACACACCCTCTGTGTCTTCCTGTGGCCTTTCTTCTGAGCACTCTAGAGGGAGAGTTCGCCCTCTTTTTATAAGGCCACTAATCCTCTTGGATTGGAGCTCCACATTATATCCTCATTCAACGGTAATGGCCTCCTAAAGGCTCCATCTCTGCATATAGTCACACTGGGGTTAGGGCTTCGACACAGGAATTTGCCTTAGACCCACTTGGATCTATAGCAGTCAGCATCGCCTGCGTGGGTACGTTTGAAAGGCTCCACCCTGCATATCCTCAGTGAAGATCTCTACCGGAGTAGAGCCAGAGAATCTGTAAGCACTTCAGGTGATTCTGATGAACACCGATATTTAAGAATCATTGGAGGTATGTTATATGTAGTTTATGTGATCTCAGCGATTTTGAAGCTGGTTTTGTTTTCACCATGTGTTATCATTTGGTGGGTAGCACAGTCTCCATTTATAATTATTCTTGGCTGTGGTAGGCCTTTCTTTTATGTATCCTAAACCAGTCGTTCTCAAACTTTAGTCTGGATCTTGTTAAAATGCAGATTCTGATTCAGCAGGCCTGGGGTGGAGCGTGAGGTTCTGCATTCCTAACAAGCTCCCAGGTGATGCTGTTGCTGGTCCATGGAGCACAACTTTGAGTAGCAAGATCCTAAACCATTTTGCCAAGTTTAGAGGTGTGCCTCTAATTCAGGGAGAGCAAATTCAGGTGTCTTCACTGGCCAGGCCAGTAAGTAACTGTGAATGCGTGCAACTGCCAGAGGTAACATGAATAGGGCATGATAGAGCCTGTAGGCATTCAGTTACACATTCTTAAAACACACTGGGCTGGCCAAATACGCTACAACCTGCTTCCATTGGGGGCAACTGATTTGCAACCCCTCTGCTAACTATTTTAAGATTTGTCAATACGTATTTATTTTCCCATCTCCCCACTTCGTGGGTGTTTAGATTTCCGCCACAATCCTTTTCACTCTTCCTCTCCCCTCTCTTTTTAATGATTTGTTTTTTTTTTTTTACGGTACGCGGGCCTCTCACTGTTGTGGTCTCTCCCGTTGCGGAGCACAGGCTCCGGACGCGCAGGCTCAGCGGCCACGGCTCGCGGGCCCAGCCGCTCCGCGGCATGTGGGATCTTCCCGGACCAGGGCACGAACCCACGTCCCCTGCATCGGCAGGCGGACTCTCAACAACTGCGCCACCAGGGAAGCCCTCTCTCCCCTCTCTTAATTGGCACTGCTTGATGTTGCTTTGTAAGCATTTTTAAGGGTTATTATTTGAATTGTATGTCCTATATAAGCAACAGGGTTGTGACTCTTCAAGGGCAGGAACTGAGCCTTGTTTCTTTGGTCTGTCCTCAGTAACGTTTAGTTCAGTGTTCAGCTCACAGTGGGCACTCGGTCACTGATGGGTAATTGACTCACTGTCAGGACCAGGATAGTACTTAAGAAACGAAGTGAGTTCACTAGGATGGCTGAGATTTGGAGATAAGGACCACATCCTATGTGATCAGCATACAGATACTCCTAGTTCGAAGAAGGCAAGCCAGGATTTTTTTTTTTAAGAAGCATTGGATTTTTCCAATATTAGAACACAGACCAGGCTTGTTCAACTGCTATTGTTTTGAATTTAGCAGGATGTGTTGTGTTTGCAGCTTCTGGATTTACTGGATCTGCTATATTTGGTGCTCTTCATTAAATGGATTGTTGATATGTAAATATACAAGTTGCTATGCAAAATTGCCCTAATTTTCTTGTGAACTTTCTTCTGCAGCTTGTGAAAAGGCGTTTTGTTAGTTCCCCACATTGAAGAATATTTTGAGTACTTGCAGCTAAATTGTACTAAACCAATTGTCAAAACTTGGGAGTGTACCATAAAATTGATACAGATAAAGTCAACCCATTTGCATAACTCCTGTTTATTTATATGTATGCAAATGTATCTGTATGTGGCGTAGATATACACACATTGTACTATGGCCAAAGATTCAACGGGAGTTAATGACCATATACAGGGAAGAACTATTAGCACATCAATTAAGAACCTGTCTGTCGTGCTATTGTAAAACACAGTCATTTGTTCGCTTGAAGAGGAACTCTTTCCCTCACTGAAAATTGTGATTCTGTAGAGTATTAGCTGACCTCTGCTAGAAAGGAGACTTCTGTTCAAATAGCAAAAGGCTGTAGATGACTAGTCAACCAGAGAAGTGTAAACATGAACTGAATTGAGTACTTTGATTCCCTACTTTTTCATTTGTTCAACTACTGTCGATTGATCAGAAAGCCTCCTATGTGACAGACACAGTAATGGGTACAGGGTGAACAAGAGGTTACAGTAGTAAACAAGACATCCGTGGTCCTTGCCTTCTTGAAACTTATATTGATCCAAGTTCTTTCATCAGTGTGTATATGTGTGTATTAGGCCTTTTGGGCTGCTGTAATGAAAATATGATAGACTCAGCAGCTTAAATAAGAAACATTTCTCGCACTTTTGGAGGCTGGGAAGTCCAAGCTCAAGGTGCTGGCAGATTCACCATCTGATGAGTGCTCTCTTCCTGGTCCTTAGACGGCTGTTCTTGCTGTAACTTCACATGGCAGAAGGGGAGAGGGAGCTCTCTGAGGTGTCTTTCATAAGGGCACTCACCCCTCATGACCTTATCACCTCTCAAATGCCCCACCTACTAATACCATCACCTTGGGGGTTGGGTTTCAACATAAGAATTTTGGTGGCGGGGGCACAAACATTCAGTCTCTAGCAATGTATATTCATGTATTAAAAATTATAACAATCTTAGATATTTTCTTTATACAATTAAAGAATGACACAGTTGGAAGATGCCTTGAAATGCCATTCAACGTATTCTTCCATCCTTCAGGTAGCTGGAAGAAGTTGTAGGTGTGTTGCAGCTACACTGAGAGATGAACCCCATTCATATCTCCTGGGCATTCATCATTTCTGCGTATACCCATCTGACATCTTTGAACTGCAAGTACCAAGTACTTGTCTCTGTGCTTTTTCTGGTGTCTGGTGCCCATGTGACCTATGCTGGGGAGTGAACACATCTCTTCCATCCAATGAAGCGGCCCTCAACAGTTGGTGCGTAAATACCCCAACTCCCTCCCACTCTGTTGAGATAACTCTGAGGAGTGTTCTGTACTGTCTTTCAGAGGTCCCTAATGGGATTGAGCCCCAGTTACCCACAGTGGTGACCTGCTCAGTAATTGCTCCATATCGGCTTCCTTTTCTCCCTGCAACGCTTCTCTATGCAACGCTTCTCTATTTTCCTACTCGTGCTTCCTGGGGTCACCTCCCCCCACCCAAATATACCACTTGTATCACATTCTTGTCTCAGGGTCAGCTTCTGGGGGAACCCAACCTAGGTCATGTATCAACCCATGGCTCTCCAAGAATACATGATAGAATTATATATTCACAGGCAGATTTATTTTGAAAATCATGTATAATGTAAAATACATGGCTATATTATTCATAGACAAATCTAATTACAATGTTTATTTTTGTCAAACCATTTAGATGCACATGATTAGCTAATTAAGTGTACTTGGGGAAGTCTATCTGAGAAAAAGTAAAATTATTTTGTGATTTGGATAATAGAACCCCACTTTTGGTTGGGCAGTTTCACAGTTTTGTGTATTAGAATTTTTAGAAAGCCAGTCGGTACCTTCTAGGATTAGGAAACCTTGTTTTTAGGATACGGCTACCTCTTTTCATACTTTCCCACCCTTTCTCCCACTATAACCCAGGTCTTCCTGGGATAGAGTGTAGGCCTGGGTGGTTACAACATAACCCAAAGCTCACCTCCTCTTGTTTGTTTCATTTTCTGTTGTCTTCCATTGCTGTTTTCTCTCAGCCACAGCCTGTGGCTGTTTTCCTCTATCTTGAATGGAATCGAACCCCTAGTTTTATAGACACGGTGTCCAGAATTTTCCTTTGCGGCCCCATAAACTCACTGCATATATTTCTCTCTTCCCTTTATTGACGGTGAGAAAGTCACCTGATTTTTATCAGACTTAAAGTATTCCAGTCTATGAATAATATAATGTGGGAAATGAAAACAGACAAGCAAAAAACGGTTGGGCTTCTGGGCAGGACTGAAGACTTATAACATGAACTTTTTAATACATGTACATTTTATGTATGTGTCCTAGGATTTATGTACTGCTCTCATTTTAACTTCATTCTTCCCTCCAGTCCCCCGCAACTCTTAAGATTCATTTGTGAGCTTGAACATGGCCATTCCTGGGTAAGGAAGCAGAGGAGAAGCTCCCTGATTAGGAAGGAGCATTCAGCTTTGGTTACTAAAGCCTTTGTTGTCAGCTCTCCATGTTGCCTGGCCTCAGTTGCTTGTCTGGGTACTTGAACTCTTGCCTTTTCCTACAGATGTCTTGGTTCAGGATGTTTGCTTAGAATTTGGACTTTGGGCCCCTGTCTTGTCTTTATTTTCTATGTCCGATCTATTGGCCTAACTCACTACTTGTTATGAATCCTTGCACTTAGTAGGTATTGGATAGGTATTTCTTAAATATTAGGTATGTTTCCTGACTCCTGCTTGCATGAGCTTCCTAAGGCTTATATGGCATCTAAGACCTGAACCCTTGTCTCGTGATTCCAAACTTTGCCGTGGACTCATGCTCCTGGTTTTTGTTTTTGCTTTTGTTTCTTGCGGTACGCGGGCCTCTCACTGCTGTGGTCTCTCCCGTTGTGGAGCACAGGCTCCGGACGCGCAGGCTCAGCGGCCATGGCTCACGGGCCCAGCTGCTCCGTGGCACGTGGGATCTTCCCGGACCGGGGCACGAACCCGTGTCCCCTGCATCGGCAGGCTGACTCTCAACCACTGCGCCACCAGGGAAGCCCCATGCTCCTGGTTGATTTCCTGGGGCTGCAAGCTCTCCTGCCTGGATCCTTCCCTTCACCCTCAGCCTTGCCTCAGTTTACTGGAGTTCCAGTTCCTTATTTTGCACCACAGCTTGCTGACTGGCTGTGATGCTGACAGTCGAATACAGATAATGTAACTAGAATATTCACAATAAGGGAGCACGTTAACAAATACGAGACCCATGATGCTGTTTACACTTTTATTTTGAAGGATAATTATGTCTGTGTTTAAGTAAGACCCTACGCATTGAGTGCAGATGTCAGAGCAAGAAAGTGTTGACTAAGACTGGGTTCCCGCTGTGAAGTGCACGATGTGTGAAATTCTAGCATATGTGCAGAATTTAAACCCATCATTTACTGACAGGCCATAATTACTTTAATGAAGTCAGGAGACTATTTCAAACAAGCAATTAGAGTTAACAATATAACTGTAAACAGGACCCTAGTTAATGAATTTTCAAACTGTACTTCCCTCCTCTGCGAATGCTAGGAGCTATAAAAAGAATAACTCATATTATTGAATACTTATATGTCATGCTGGGCGCTGTACCAGGCCCTTTACATAAAGTGTCTTATTTAATCCTCTGGGAGGTAAATACTAGTACTATTCCCATTTTGCAGATGAAACTGTGCCTCAGAGGTAAAACACCTTTCCCAAAGTCACACTGCTTAGGAAATGGTGGACGTGTGATTGAAACATTGGTTAGTTTGGCTCTAGAACCCAAGCTCTTAACTGTGGCACCTAGATTATATAGTCTGTTAGCACGTATGTAAAACCTACTTTCCACGGGGGTTTGTCAGTACATTCTGATAGGAAGCACATGGTACATTCAGATTAAGAAAATTTGAAGAGGAACTATTGATAAATGGACTGTTGGCAGAGCTGTAGGTATGAAGGATCCACAAAGAGTAGCATAGTCATGTCAGAGGGAGCTGTTACTATCTCTAGGTTGAAGGGGCACGAGGAGGGAGCAATTACAGGCACCCGGAAGGATAGACTCATACACGGGAGGCTGATAGGAGGGCGGCCGGTTATCTTAGTCTAGAGGCACAATCAGACCAAGACAACGTTGCAGGGAAGAAGCCAGGGGGAATAAATAACTTCCCCTCACCTTCCTGCCTCCTTCCAGTCTCCTTTCTGGGCTCCCCATTGGCCAGGCCTAACCAGAAGCCAGAGAGTATAGTCTTACGGGTTACCTGGGAAATGTGTTGGAACAGTACAGCCAAATGCAGAATATATTTGATTCTGGAATCCAAAGAGGCCTGCCAAGCATTGTGCCTCTTTCTTCAGAGTGGGAAGTGTAAGGTATAGCAACTTGTTCCTTGGTTTAGAAGGATATCCAGACGTATCGCAGATCACTAAACCTAAAGACATCGCACGTGTGGCAAGTCCCTGAACTTCTGCAAAATTTATCTTCCACCCTCTGGTGTACATATATCTTAAGGAGGCATCTAGGATTCTTGCTTGTTCCTTCTCATCGAGTCATTAGCCATATGTTATCATGTAATGGAGCAGCATGATGTTAAGGGGCCTCTGGACCCTGTTATGACAGAGAGGAGGAGAATCGACACAGCCCTGGGGCGTGCTAGTGAAGATACACTGTTGTTCCTACCATGTGAATTCAAACTGCTCGTAATTTTCCTTACTGATGGAGATGGAGAAGAAAGCATCTTCCAGGTCAGTCGCTGTCTACCAGGAGCCAGGGGCTATTCTGAATTCATCTAGTAAAGATACCGTATCCAGAACCACAGCTGTGATTGGCAGCACCCCGTGATAAAGTTTGTGATGTTTGCTGTCATTCACCAAGACCCACTGGCGCTTTTACACCAGCCAGACAGGCAAGTTAAGTGGGGACGTGGTAGAAGTCATCATCCTGGCCTCTTTCAAGTCTCTGATGGCGGCACTAGTCTTTATAATTTCCTCAGGGATGCAGCATGTGGTTTGGTTTACTATCGTGTTGGGGAAGAGACAGTTCCAGGAGCTGGCATCTGACTCATCCCACTATAATAGCCCTTGCTGCGTGGGCCAGGGAACAAAAGAGGAGAACCTTTCAGTTACTAACTATACTATTCCCAGTGCAGCTAACCTGAGACTGAGAAAATAGCCACAGGATGACACTTCTGTCCCATTGAACTGATTGTTAGACTCAGGCCAAGACTCCCTCTACCACCTGACTTCCAAAAGCCCCTATTCTGACAGGTGAACCACTGGGGCATTTTGGTTTCTGGGGATCAGTGTAAATTTAGAGTCTATATCTAATAATCCCCCAAAGAACTGAGTATTTTTCTTTTCCTAGTATATGGCTGCAGTACCTCTGGAGAAGGCTTCAAGAAGATTTATAGTTTCCCCCTGCAGCCTCAAGGGCTTCACGCCTGTGAATTGACTTAAGTTTGGGAATTGTATAAGAGGCCATGAATTGTCACCTCAGTTAGTTGAGTTAGATTTCTGCTTAGTAGACGAAGATTTTTTCTGCCTCTGTATGCCAAGCAGCACATTGGTAGGCGTTATGTGTTTCATTTTGAGACCTCCGTGATCAGTTAACCATCACCATAGATTCCGGCAGGTCAGTACTCTTGATTACCATTTTGTCCCTGGGTCTTACTGTGTATATTGCACCTACCATGTCCCTGATTGATTGTTAAGTCATCCTGCCATTAGCACTTTAGGATCCCATATTCCCATTGAGAACAGGACACACAGTTCCACGATAGCATCCCCTACCGTAACCTATGACCTAGAGAAGACAGCCATCACAGAACTCTTTGAGGTTGAGGGGGCTCCCGATGTCTGTCATAATGCCTTGATGAAGGAAATGTTGCCCAGGACTTCAAGGACTAATTGCTATGGCCATTTGATTTCCCAAGACATCGCCCTTTACCTGAACTTTATTCCATGCTGTCTGTGATAGGTAATAATTTGAGTGATTATGATGCCACTGCATGTCGCAGTTTACCAACTCCTATTTTTTTCCTCAACAAGAAAGTTATTCCAATACTCTTCAGTATGACCAAGTCAGTCTCAGAATCTCACTTTCAAAGTCTGTTTCATGCGGCCACTTTTAAGGAGTAATTACTGCATCAGTAAGCTCCCAACTGAAATAAAGTGGAAACTTAGCATAATTTGTGGAAGATTTATTTATGAAAGGATTATTTATAGAGGTGTAGGTGTGGAGAAACTGCAAGGGATTGTGTGGTGATTCAAGGATGGTGGCAGTGATGACATTACCAGTCCTAGACCCGTGGAATGAATGACGAGAGGGAACAGTTACCAGATCTTGGAAGGGAAGACTTGTGTAAAGGGAGACTATCTTGAGAGGAGCAGTGGCCTTTGGATAAGGGACACAGCCAGGCTAGAGCAATTTCGCAGGAAGGGAGCCAGAGGATCAAACACCCTGACCTTACTTTCTTCTCCTTTGGATCTCCAGCTGGAGATCATATTGGCCAAGTCCATCCAGAAGCCAGAGGGAAGGGCGCCAGTTGATAAGGTCCATAAAGGTCACCTTCTGAAGGCAGAGAACAGGATGAAGACTGGAGAGTAGATCAGGAGGGGCAAGTGGAACATACCGTAATTCCAGGTATGAATAGAATGTCCGTATCTACCGCTGTGCTCTGCTTAGGTTCAGATAGCTTTTCACAACTTTCAGCTAAGCAGGAACCATGAACTCTGCCTCAAGTAGGGCTTTATGCCTTTCTAGATGGTTATAACAAAGTCATCATTGAATGTCTCATGGCCACCTGATAATGCAGTCACTATTTTCTTTATTCTGTTGAATTTGTCAAGTAACTTGGCATTTATTTACATTACTGTGTCTTCTCAGAGTCATCAGTCATTTATAAATGTGCCTAAAGGTTTTCTCTAATTTTTCATTTTTATCTCCCACTCCTCAAGACTTTGTCATTCCTGTCAAAAATACCCCAACTGGAAAACTGGGGTCATCTTTGTCATATCTATCTCGTCATCTAGCATCACGCTAGTCACCAGTTACAGTTAATTTTTCCTCTAATTTTTTTACAGCCCCAATTTCTCTCTCTTCTGTTGTAACCACCCTAATACAAACCGTTATCGCTTCACACCTGGATTTTAGGGATAGCTTCTTAATGGCCCCATTAATCTTCCTAGTTAGTTATTTTGAACATGAACCTCTACTGTCAAAAAACACCAGCGAATCCTCAATATCTCCAGGAACAGGGCCACCTTTCTTTCCAAACTTGTCTCTCAGTAGTTTTACCAGACAATTCTACTCCAGTGAAAGCACTCAGCTCCTCATGCCCTGAAACTGTTAAATGGATTTCCTCTTCAATGTGTTGCCTCAAGTTGTTCCTTCTTCTTGGAATGGCCTCACTCTTCCACTTCAGCTGTCTAAGTGCCATTCTTCACTTGAGGCTCAGCTCAGTTCCTGTTCTGTTTTGTTTTGTTTTCCAAGACTGCCTATTACTCAGTCTTTGGTGAGATCTCATACATTCTAGTAACACTTGCTATCGATGAATAGGCGTAGTATAACTAGTGTCTATTTCTTAGGGCTTTAAAAAATGATACTCTTACAGGTTTGTTGTAAGGTTTATATAACTTAATACATATAAATTTTTAAGACTAATGCCTGGTACATAGTCAGCTCTCAGTACATTTTAGCTATCAAAATTATTATTTATTATTATGTTTACAACTCATTTGACAATTAGTATAGTACTTTGTATTGTTACTTTGTTTTGATTGTATATGGAATATTTCCCTAATTTAAAATTAGATTACCATCCCTGTGTGGGAAGGGTATGGTTTTTTTTTTTCAATCAATTGCTATGTATTCAACTTTTAGCATAGCGTCTGGCAGAGAAGACGCCTGAATGAATGCTTACTGTGTAGTCAGTGATGGTGGTGATGGTGATGCCTGCTCCTCTATTCTTGGCTGCTTTGGGAAAGTGGCTTCATTATATCAGTTTGCAAAATCTTTGATTGCATTATAAAGCGGGTACGTACCTCACAGATCATTTAATTCCACACCATCATCTTCTAGATGGTGAAACTGAGGTTCAAGGGAGAGAAAGGACTTGCTCAAATGCAGAGTTGCCAGTTAGTGACAGACACAGGGCCAAAACTCGGAATGCATTCCAGAGCAGTGAACTGAACAAATATTTATTGCACACCTATCATGTGTCAAGTACTGTGCTAGCTATTGGGGACATCTATGACCAGGACAGAGGCCCATCCTTCCATGCCATTTGCTTTTTAACGGTGGGGCGAGAGACATAGTCAAACAAAACTAAAGAGATAATTGCTATGAAGGAAATAGGGTGATTTAAGGACCAACAGGGTGAATAGGTAGGTATTTTAGGGCTTCTGAGGTGATAGTTAAGCTGAGTCCTGTGTGATGAGAAGGAGACAACCAAGGGAAGATCTGGGCAAAGTTAGTTTCAGGTACGAGGAAGAGTAACTGCAAAGGCCCTGTGGTAGGAATAAGCCTAATGTGTTCCAGGAATTGGAACTGAGGCTGGTGAAACCAAAGCATAGTGCACGAGTGAGAAAGTGGTAGGATTTGAGGTCAGAAAGCTAGGAGGGGGTCTAGTCACACAGAGTTCTGTAGGCTGTAGTAAGGAGTTTGTATTTTAGTTTTATGATCCTGTTTATGCTTTAAAATGATCATTTAGGCTGTTATGTGGAATAATATTCTATGCAGAGAAGGACAAGGGCGTGCGTGTCAGAAAAATTATTGAAAACTTGGAACTCGGTAAAATACGTTACTGAGCCTTTTCTTCAGGACAGTGTTGGACTTGACTTTCTATCGTCTAGGCTATTGTATAACCTTTTGAGTCAGAGGATAATTTGTAGATTGTTGCCCAAAGTTTATAGTTATGGCTTCGTTGGATATTAACTAGTTTTGTATCTAACCCCTAAATAATGTCCTAACATTACTAGAAATATTTAGCTTCTCAAATGGTCTTTGGACTAGATTTAAGATCTTACTGGTTCCCGCATTAACGCATTGGCCCAAATCTTTGACATGTGTTTATTTGAATCACGAGTTTATCTTATTGAATATTACATTTTAACAAGTGGAAGCAGGCAGAATAGTTAGGGGGCAGTTGCAGTAATCTAGGTGAGTCTTGACAATGTCTTGGACTAGGGTCCTGGTGGTGAACATGGTTGAAAGTCATTGGATTCCTTATGCATTGGAGGCAGAGGCAACAGGATTTCCGATCGATGGAACACCCAGGATCAAGCAAAGAGTAATCAAGAAAGATTCCTAGGGTTTTTGCCTAAGTAACTGCTAGTGCCATTAACTGAAGTGGGGGAGATTGGAGGTGGAAAAGATGGGCAGAGCATGTGAGGTGGAAAATCAAAAGTCCAGCTTTAGATATGCCAGGTCAAAGGTGTCAATTAGTCGTCTATGTGGAAATGTGAAATAGGTTCTAGACTCGTAAATCCAAGAGCCTAAGAGAAAATTCTGGACTAGAGATAAAGACTTGGGTGTCATTAGAACTTAAGTGATGTTTAAAGCCTGGGCCTGGATGAAGCTGGCGTTCTTCAGGAGATTTAGAAAAATGGATATTATTAGGCTCCATTACATATTCAGAACGTTTAAGGCATGGTCTGGAGCTCTCCAGTTCTACCACATGATCCAGGTGATTCTTGACACTGAGAAACAGAGCTCTAGAGAAAGTTTGGCAGAATTTTCTCTGTTAAGGCGCAGATAGTAAATGTTTTAGGCTTTCCAGGCTATACAGACTATCCCAGCTCTGCCACTGTAGCAGGAAGGCAGCCAGAGACAACATATAAATGCCTGACCACAGCTATATTCCACTAACATTTATAAACCTGAAATTTGAGTTTTATATAATTTTCATGTGCCATAAAATATTTTCTTTTTTAAATATTCATTTTTATTAAGATTCCACATATAAGTGGTAATGCACAGTATTTGTCTTTGTCTGACTTATTTCACTCAGCCTAATACGCTTCAGATCCATCCATGTAGTTACAAAGGGAAATATTTTGTTTTTTATGGCTGCGTAGCACTCCATTGTGTACACACACACACACACACACACACACACACACACACACACATCTTCTTCATCCCTTCATCTGTTGATGGACACCTAGGTTGCTTCCGTATCTCAGCTGTTGTAAATAATGCTACTATGAACATTGGGGTGCATGTATCTTTTTGAATTACTGTTTTCATTTTCTTTGGATATACACCCAAGAGTGGAATTGCTGGATCATATGGTAGTTCTATGTTTAGTTTTTTTGTGGAACCTCCATACTGTTCTTCATAGTGGCTGCACGAATTTACATCCCCACCAACAGTGTACAAGGGTTCCTTTTTCTCCATATCATCACCAACATTTCTTATTTGTGGTCTTTTTGATGTTAGCCATTCTAACAGGTGTGAGGTGATATCTCACTGTAGTTTTTTGTTTGTTTTTGCTTTTTAAACTTTTATATTGGACCATAGTCGATTAACAATGTTGTGTTAGTTTCTGGTGTACAGCAAAGTGATTCAGTTATACATATACATGTATCTCTTCTTTTTCAAATTATTTTCCCATTTAGGTTATTACAGAACACTGATTTGCATTTCTCTGGTGATGAGTAATGTTGAGCATCTTTTCATATGCCTGTTGGCCATCTGTATGTCTTCTTTGGAAAAAATGTATATTCAGGTCTTGTGTCTATTTTTTAATCGGGTTGTTATTGTTTTGACATTGAATTGTATGAGCTGTTTATATATTTTGGATATTAAGCCCTTATCTGTCATATTATTTACAAATCTTTTCTCCTGTTCCATAGGTTGTCTTTTCATTTTGTCAGTGGTTTCCTTTGCTTTGCAAAAGCTTTTTAAGTTGAATTAGGTCCAATTTGTTTATTTTTGCTTTTGTTTCCTTTGCCTTAGGAGACAGATCCAAAGAAATATTGCTACAATTTATGTTAAAGAGTGTTCCGCCTATGTTTTCTTCCAGCAGATTTACAGTTTCTGGTCTTACATTTAGGTCTTTAATCCATGTTGAGTTTATTTTTGTATATGGTGTGAGAAAATGTTCTAACTTCATTCTTTTATATGTAGCTGTCCCATTTTCCCAGCACCACTTTTTTTTTTTTTTTGCGGTACGCGGGCCTCACACCGCTGTGGCCTCTCCCACCGCAGAGCACAGGCTCTGGATGCGCAGGCCCAGCGGCCACGGCTCACGGGCCCAGCCGCTCCACGGCACGTGGGATCCTTCTGGACTGGGGCACGAACCCGCATCCCCTGAATCGGCAGGCGGACCCCCAACCACTGTGCCACCAGGGAAGCCCCAGCCAGCACCACTTTTTTTTTGATTTTGTTTTGCAGTACACGGGCCTCTCACTGTTGTGGCCTCTCCCGTTGCGGAGCACAGACTCCGGACGCTCAGGTCCAGCAGCCATGGCTCACGGGCCCAGCCGCTGCGCGGCACGTGGGATCCTCCCGGACTGGGGCACGAACCCGCATCCCCTGCATTGGCAGGCGGACTCCCACCCACTGCGCCACCAGGGAAGCCCCAGCACCACTTTTTGAAGAGAATGTCCTTTCCGCATTGTGTGTTCTTGCCTCTCTGTCATAGATTAATTGACCATAAGTGCATGGGTTTATTTCAGGGCTCTCAGTTCTGTTCCATTGATCTATGTGTCTGTTTTTCTGCCGGTGCCTTACTGTTTCAGTTACTGTAGCTTTGTAGCATAGCCTGAAGTCAGGGACTGTAATTCCTCCAGCTCTGTTCTTCTTTCTCAAGATTGTTTTAACAATTTGGGGTCCTTTATGTTTCCATACAAATTTTAAAATTATTCTAGTTCTGTGAAAAATGCTATTGGCATTTTAATAGGGATTACATTGACTCTCTAGATTGCCTTGGGTACTATGATCATTTTAACAATATTCTTCCAATCCGTGAACGCTGTGTATCTTTCCATATGTTTGTGTCATCTTCAGTTTCTTTCATCAGTTTTATAATTTTCCAAGCATAGCTCTTTTACCTGCTTAGGTAGGTTTATTTCTAGGTATTTTTTCTTTTTGATGCAATTTTTAAATGGGATTGTTTCCTTAATTTCTCTTTCTGATAGTTTGTTGTTAGTGTATAGAAATGCAAAAGATTTCTGTATATTAATTGTGTGTCCTGCAACTTATGCTGAATTCATCGATGAGCTCTAGTGGTTTTTTGGTGGTGTCTTTAGGATTTTTTATGTATAATTTCGTGCTGTCTGCAAACAGTGACAGTTTTACTTCTTCCTTTCCAATTTGAATTTCTGCTATTCCTTTTTTTTTGTCTGATTGCTGTGGCTAGGACCTCCAGTTCTATGTTGAATCAAAGTGATGAGAGTGGGCATCCCTGTCTTGTTCCTGATCTTAGAGGAAATGCATTCAGCTTTTCCCTGTTGAGTGTGATGTTAGCTGTGGGCTTATATATTGCCTTTATTTTATTGAGATGTGTTGTCCCTGTACCCACTTGGTTGACTGGTGCCAGCTCTCTGGTGTGTTGGCTGGGTACTGGCAAGGCAGGTTACTGGGCTATGATGTTGCTTGGGTCAGTGTCCTTCTGCTAGTAAGTGGGGTCTGGGTCCAGAAGATCTTGGGGTTGGTGCCCGCTCATTGGTGGGTCAGGCTGCATCCTGGGGATGTTGCCAGGCTACTGGTGGGCAGAGCCAGGTCCTGGGGTCTCTGGATGCAGGGCCCAGGAGTCCCAGATCTGGTGTCAGATCACTGGTAGGTGGAGTTGGGTCTGGACAGATGGCTGTGGGACCCAGGATGTCACAAAGCTTGTGTTGGCCACCTGGTGAGTGGGGCCAGATCCTGGGGTCAGAGCTGGTATTGGCCTGCTGGTGGTTTGGCTGGGTCCTGCCACGGCAGGCTGCAGGGTTCTGGTAGTCGTGGGGCTAGCACCCACCCACTGTCTCTGGCTGTTGGAGGGTCCTCGGTCGAGTGCTTGTGCAATGGTGTGTGAGGCTGAGTCCTGGGCCCTCTGGTGGATAGGGCCATGTCCAGGGGTGGCTGTGGTCTCAGCTTCCTTGCTGGTGGGTGGAGCTGTGTTCCCCCCCCCCCCACAGCTCGATGCTTGGCCTGAGGCATCCCAGTAGTACTGGTGTCTATAGGTTGGTGGGGGTGGGTGGGGCTGGGTCCTGAGGCTAACGAGCCGGGGGAGGATTCCAGAATGGCATTTGCCAGCACCAGTGTCCACGTGGTAGAAGGACCTCCCAGAAATGGCTGCTTCCAGGGTCTATGTCCCCAGTGGGAGTCCCAGTTGCCTCTTGCCTCTCTGGGAGACTCTCCAAGATCAGCAGGTGGGTCTGACCCAGGCTCCTTTCACATTACTCCTTCTGCCCTGGGTCCTGGAGCATGTGAGATTTTGTCTTCACCCTTTAAGAGTGGAGTCTATTTCCCACAGCCCCTGGGTCTCCAGAAAGTAAGTCCTGCTGGCCTTCAGAGCCATATGTCCTGGGGGCTTGTCTTCCCAGTGCAGGACTCGAGAAGGGGCTCAGACCCCTTGCTCCTTCGGGAGAACCTCTGAAATTGTAATCATTCTTTCATCTGTGGTTTGCCCATTGAGGGTTATGGGTCTTGACTATACTGTGACCCCGGCCCTCTTACCTGTCTCCTTGTGGTTCCTTCTTTATATCTTTAGTTGTAGATCTTCTCTGGTAGACTCCGATCATTCTTGTCAGAAGTTTTTCCGTAAATAGTTGTAATTTTGGTGTGCCCGTGAGAGCAGGTGGGCTCGGGGCCTCTCTACTCTGCCATCTTGAAACAATCCTCTAAAATATTATTTTCCTTGTGATTGTTTTCCAACCATTTTAAAATATGAAAACCATTCTTAGCTTATAGGCTGTATAAAAACAGGCAGTGGGCTGGGTTTGGCCTGTGGTTGGTAGTTTGCTTATACTCTACGTGATCTAGATCAGTGGTCTGTCAAGAGACATGTGGGAATATAATGTTAAAGTCTGTATTTATATTTACTTAATCTTTACTAAGCTTTTCTAGTTTTGTAATCTCAGTAATGTAATCATTTACAGTGACACTTATGTAGCTCTTTCCAGGTGGAAGCACTTTACATATATTAAATCATTTAATGCTCATAAAACTCCTGGTGTTAATAATAACATTATGAATATTTTCATGTCTTGGATTAGGTAACTGAGGTAAAGAGAAGTTGAGTAACTTGTCCAAGATCATACAGCTCATGACTAGCAGAGTCAAGATTTGATTCCAGGCAGTTTAGTGTCAAATACCCACCTATTGGGGAACATACTGAAAATATTTACCTATGGGGACAGGATCACAGTTTGGAGAGCCCTGATCTACAACATAGGGACTACGTTAAGGTTCTCCAGAGAAAGAGAACCAATAGGATGTATATATAATAGAGAGAAAAAGAAAGATTTGTTGTAAGGTGTTGGCTTACGTGATTGTAGAGGCTGAGAAGTCCAAATTCTGTAGCTAGGTGGACACCCCAGAGAGCCGATGGTATACTTATGGTTCAAGTCTGAAGGTCTGAGCACCAGGAGAGCCGGAGGTGTAAGTTCTAATCCAAAGCCTGGCAGGTTTAAGATCCAAGAGTGGCCAATAATTTTAGCTCAAGTCTGAAGGTAGGAATAGACCAATACCCCAGCTTAAGCAGTCAGGCAGGAGTTTTCCCTTCTTAGCATGAGGGTCAGCCTTTTTGTTCTATTCAGACCTTCACTTGATTAGATGAGGCCCACCTATATTAGGGATTGCCATCTGCTTTATTCAGTCTCATGTTAATCTCATCCAAATACACCCTCATAGACACACCCAGAATAATGTTTGACCAAATATCTGGGCACCCTGTGGCCCAGTCAAGTTGATGCATAAAATTAACCATCACAGGGAATATCTCTTATTAGTTAAATCTGTTTATTCCTCTGTGCTGTTGTGAAATTATATTCTTACCTGGAAGGTGAAACGTAATTGTAGCACTGAGGTGATGGTGGACGTCCAATGTTTGCAACTTTCTGGATCTGCTCATAGCATGCCCCAATCCACACTCTATATTCTGGGCTACCTCACTGTACTTTATACTGTTAAGTGCTTTTAGAGTTTCAGTCTTATGAACCTTCTTTTATATCAACCCACTTTTCTTATTAAAGCAATCCTGGTCTTAAAAAAAAAAAAAAACAGAAGCATTGATGACAAATAGAAGCACATTTGAAACGTTTTGGGCGTAAACTAGAGCAGCGGATGCTAAGCGGGAAACGTTTGAGAAAGCTGGATTTCCTCATTGTATTTGCTTAAAGGGAGGCATACCTCAAGCTCTTTGCTCACCTAATCAATGAGGATTTCTGCTTGTACAGTAAGCAGCATCTCTAATTGTATTAATTTTCTTGGGTGATGTTTGGTTGAAGCAGGGTGAGGTTGAAGACTAAACTATTTTGGTGCATGTGTCCATTTCATTTTTCATCCTAAATCCTTTTATTTACTCTGGCTCCAAATCTGTTATATTTTCTCTAAGAAGTGCAGGTAAGAGAAAGATACTAGGCACAGGTCAGTGTGGGTGGGCGAATGGGGGCTCCTGCCCAGGACTGCTATGCTCAGTCTCCTCTGGAGCGTGGCAGGTGGGGATGGGTGCCATTGTTATCAGGGTGGCGCCCTAAGAGCCCCAGAGCTGTAAGGCCAGCAGGAGGAGGCGGGGTCAGTGCCAGAGAAGATTATTAGTCTCAGCCTGGCATCTTCCACCCTCACAATCCCCTGTAGCCTGCTTCCTGTATAGAAAATGGGTCTCTGGGGTACGTGGGTGGCGTTTGCCCTGGCTGGCCCAGAGGAGAGCTCGCTGGAGCTCTTCTTTTGCTAAAAAGCAAGGAAGGGGAGGGAAGATTTTTGCAGAATGACAAGTAGTGGAGCTGTGTCAGGGCAGCCAAAGTCTGAACAAAGGAGAGATCCTGAACTCCCTGAAATGTTCTGGCCACATCTCATTTGAGGCAACCAATCCCTACCCCCACCCCCCATCTTGTGCCTACCTCTCGCTCCTGTATCCACAATTTAAAGGCCGTTGGGTTGTTAGACACTGGAAGCCCAAGGGGCCAGGGGAGAAAGAGAAAATGCTAGAAGCCTCTGCACAGGGGATCCTACAAAGTAGAGTTGTTTGAATAACAAAAAACAAAGAACACGTAGTAGGAGACCAATCACAAGGAATGGGGCAGAGCAGAAGGACCCCTGTAACATCGGAAGAAAGATGCAGGAAACGGCATATAAAGCAACTATGGTTTCTCTAAAAGGAGGCTTTTGCTTTATTTTTCATCTCTCAAAAGGTGTCAACTTAAGAAAACCTTACAGCTCCTGTGGGCTGCTGGCTCTCAAAGGGAAATGAATTATTTAGGAGTGTGATGAATAGTTCATCAAACCTCCCTCTAAAAGGGTTGCAGCTTAGGCTCAGAGTAATTGGCCAGGAGTGGAACGGGGGAGGGGGGGCCGGCCATTTCCTCCATGATTCTTTCTTCTTCCACCCACCTTGGAGGGGGCCAGAAGTGGGAGGGGGAGGGTGATTGCCCGGGGTGGATCTTTTCATCTCCAAGGGGAAGAACACACAGGCAGAGCTTGAAAGAGGTCATTCCCAGGGCAGGCCTGCAGGGGGAGCCAGCGCCCTACAGTGGAACAAGCTCTCTTCCAAAGGGAGCCCCTTCCCTGGGAGGGCTTCAAGAAGCCTCAGATCCACCAAGAATCCCAATCTCCCATCAGGTGGAGTAGGCATCAGGTGCTTCCAGGCCATTTCAGCCTCTGCTTTTCCTGATTGCAGGCTCTGGGGGCTTTTGGAGTCTGTAGGGTGAAGGCTGTTTAACAGAAAAAGAAATGCGATGCAGCATCTAGCCACAGAGCTATGCGTCCAAGGCGGCCTCTGAACAGCCTTGTTTTACCCCCAGTCTTCCCTCCCTCACCCGCCTCCCCCCCCCCCGCTCCCCCCCACCGCTGCCTGTCGCCCACACAGCACCCACCAATCCACACCCACGGAGCCGCACACTTAATGGAAATGGCCAAAGGGATGGGCCCAGCCTAATGAAAACAGATTTCAGACCAAAGAAGCTGCATCTTTTTAAAGGCAAAGAAAGAAAGAACATGATCAGAGTTTATACAGTCACTGGTAGGATTGGAGAAAGGCAAGAACTATACTGGCCTCAGCCTGATCAGTAGATGAGGTGAGACGCAGTTTTATAGAGTTCTTCTCTTTAGTCTGTCAAATATGGGTTCAAATCAGGGCTCTGCTCTAAGCTGTTTGACGTTGGACCCTTCACATAACCCCATCTGAGCCTCAGTTTCCCTGTCCGTAACTCAGGGATAATACCTGACTCACAAGGGTGTTGTGAGGATTAAATGAACTAACTTTTGCAATGTGATTGGCCTAGTACAAGCGTTCGATGAATGCTAGCTGTTGTTGTTTATATTATTATTCTACTCCAAGATTTGCCATAGATCCCATGGGCAATTGGGCAGAAGAATTTGAATGGCTCTCGGAAAATCCACTCCTTACTATTGGAGAAAAATATTCATGTCCAGGTCATATATCCTCTCTCTCCTTCTAGCCGCTAGGTGGCTTTTCCCATATCAAACTGCTGTTACCATTCTAATGTTTTCTGTCTCTTTCCTTCCCTTCTGCCTCTTGTGTTCTGGGAAAATTTTTCTGAGGTGTGGTGCAGTGTCTGCTTTATAGCACCACATTCTATTATTAAAGGATTTGTGTTATATTACTAAGCCCTGTTGTCCCAAACTTTATTACCTACGGTTCCAAACCGAACTTCACTTCACACAGAGAAGAATAATTTAACTACACACACATGCACAAACAATAATAAGTGTCCTGGTTGACTCCCGTTCTTCCAAAAGACTTAGAAAATCATTCAGTACAATTATTCCTAGTACGCTGCCCATCAGCTCTGAGTCAGTTCTGCGAAAAACAGCTGTAGTTATTTCACTCAAAGTAATGGGTTAAGATGATAAATCTGACGAGAGCCGCCTAGTAAAGTTAGCGTTGAACTAACTTGGTCCTTTTGAAACATCGTTTGGAATTGCCTCTTTTGACAGGGGGCACATGTCCTGAGTAGGAGCATGTTATGTCTCCCAGTAAGTGAGAAAACTTGCAAATGTGGGGTCGAGATGTGCAGGAATCTCGTGAGCTCCACTGCTGAAGGAGCCTGGTACTATGGCGGGCTGTTTTTTCTGCTCAGTGCCACAGCGTTCTCTGTGGCTGAGGGGGTCAGCGAGCGTGCTGTCCGTTGAAGAGCCCCAGATAAGGACAAATCATCCTCAGGCTTCTGTGTGCAAGGATCGAGTTCTCTGTGGCCAGGAGGCTTCCAAATGCCCACTAATAGGTACGGTTGTGTGTTCATTCATTCATTACCCCAGCATTTACCCCGAGCGTCCACCGTGTTCTAGGCGATGGAACTACAGAAAAGACTAAAACCTGTTCTCTGCCCGCAGGGAGCTTACAGTAGTCATGGAGATGAGTCCAAATTAAGAGGCAAGTACTGACTGAGTCTGTCAAACTGCTGTGGTGGGTTCTCCCTGCCATCTGCCTTTAATTATCTGGCCAGGGCAGAACTAAGAACTAAAAATAAGAATAATTCCACTTCTTGAGTGCTGCCTTTGTGCCAGGCACTTTACACATATTACCTTATTTCATCCTCATAGCAACGGTATTAGTCAGCTAGGGCTGCCATGACTGGGTAGCTTAAACAACAGTATTTTATTTTTTCAGGTTCTGGAGGCTGGGAAGTCTAAGATGAAAAGTGCTGGCCAATTCAGTTCCTGGTGAGAGCTGGCTCTCTCTTTCTTCTTTTTTCTTTTTTTAATAATTTTCTTATTTATTTATTTGGTTGTGCCGAGTCTTAGTTGCAGCAGGCGGGCTCCTTTAGTTGTGGCAGGTGCTCTCCTTAGTTGCAGCTTGTGGGCTCCTTAGTTGTGGCATGCGAACTCTTAGTTGCAGCATGTATGTGGGATCTAGTTCCCTGACCAGGGATTGAACCTGGGCCCTCTGCATTGGGACTGTGGAGTCTTAACCACTGTGCCACCAGGGAAGTCCCCGAGAGCTTTCTTCTTGGCTTGCAGACAGTGGCCTTCTCACTATGGGTTTACTTCGCCTTTCCTTACTGTGTGCTCAAGGAGGGAAGGAAGGAGGGAGAGAGCGGAACTTTCTCTTTCTCTTCCTATAAGGCCACAGTCCTATCAGATTAGGGCCCCACCTTTATGACCTCATTTAACCTTGATTACCTCCTCAAGATCCTATCTCCCATGTAGTCACATTGAGGATTAGGGCTTCAAAATATGAATTTGGGGGAGTGGGGCACAATTCAGTTCATAGCACAAGCCTGTGCCTTAGATAATGTTGTTATCCTCATTTTCCAGATGAGGAGACTGAGGCTCAGAGAGGTTAAGTGACTTCCCCTAAGTTACACAGCTAAGAAGTTGCTGAGACTGGATTCTAGGTCTTTCGGACAAAAGGACAACTGCTTTCTGCTCTACCCCGTTGCCTCTTGCATTAGTGGCACCTCCCACACCACTGGGTGGTAAATTCTGAGTCACTGTGAGAAGACGTTGATGTCTGGGATAATTAGAGATGGTAACATATTTTTAAGGTAATGAGGCCCTCATCCCTGCAAGCGTTAAGAAGAGGTCAGATGCTATAGAGGGGGCTCTGGAACTGGGTGGGAGCTTGTTGTAAAGCAATGATTTTCAAAGTGTGCCAAGTGAGGGGGTGGGCTCTGGGATGCCCACACCTACCCCGCCTTCAATCAGAGCCACTCCGTGTCCATCTATTATGGTAAAAAAAAAAAGCCAACATTTATTAAGCATTTACCAGGCACTGTTTCACAGGCTTCCTATGTATTTATTCATTTAATCGTCACAGCAGTGCTCTGAGGTAGGTACTGTTATTAGCCCCATTTTACAGGTGGTAAAAAAAAAAAAACAGAGGCATGAAGAAGTGAAGACACTTGTCCAAGGTCACGCAGGTAGGGTAAGTGGTAGAGCTGGGATTTGTACCCAGGCTGTCTGGCATGTAGTTCCTATGCAGGATGCCAACTAGCTTCCCAGTTTGTGAGAAGTAATGAGTCTCTTTGTAAGGATTCCTATGAATGAGGAGTGATATGGATAAAAATTTTTGAAAGTTACTGTAATTACGTCCTCTGGAGGTTTCAGTTTCATTGGTTCAATAATTGTCCTCCAGGTTGGGTTAGTCAAGAAATTCCTGTGACTTTCCCTACCTAGTTAAGTCCTTGGCCCTTGACTCTCTAGCCCACCACATTTCTACTCACTGAAGCCAGCTGGTCCCCTGGTCCCACCCAGTTTGAGCATCAATTGGGATTAGGGTTCGTTGGACACAGCTGGTGAACCGGTGGGGCCCATGAGCCTCAGGGAGCTCCTGGACTCTTCCCCAGGGAAGCAGAAGCCACGCAGGAGTGATGGGCCTGACCAGTGAGAAGGCCGTGCTCATCAGGTGGGAGGGGAACGATCATTGTGCAGCACGGTTGTCTTTCTAATTTTTAAAAATTTTTATTGGAGTATAGTTGATTTGCAATGTTGTGTTTCTGCTGTACAGCAAAGTGAATCTGTTATACATATATCCTCTCTTTTTTAGATTCTTTTTCCATATAGGCTATTACAGTGTTGAGTAGAGTTCCCTGTGCTATACAGTAGGTCCTTATTAGTTAATTATTTTATATATAGTAGTGTGGATATGTCAATCCCAGTCTCCCAATTTATCCCCCCCCACCGTTTCCCCAGCACGGTTTTACATCTTTATTGGAGTATAATTGCTTTACGATGGTGTGTTAGTTTCTGCTTTATAACAAAGTGAATCAGCCATTCATTTACATATGTTCCCATATCTACTGCCTCCTGTGTCTCCCTCCCTCCCTCCAGCACGGTTTCCTTTATCTCAAATTTGTCTCCTGGCCAAGACAACCATGAACTCATGCCTCAGTGCTGTGGAGACTAGGAGGGAGGTACGTAAAAAATCAAGAGCAGTGGTTGATGCAAAACTCCATATGACACCCTGGGCACCAGCAAGTGCAGCTTAAATATGGCTCTAAGAGTCACACCTGAATGACAAAGTCAGTCATTTAGTTACCACTATGGATTGAACACCCAGGGCATTTAGAGTCCAGTGCTTGTTGGAAAGGGAATATAGAATAGGGGACGAACATGGTGTTTATCTGGCATTGTCAGTGAAGAAAGGGAGTACAAATACAGTACTCAGTAGAGTATGTGTGACCAGAAAGCACCTAAATGTTCGTGAACTACATATAACCCTGTTGTCAGAGATTGTTTCCGTATCTTCTGAATACGGCTATTAATGTCTACCTTGCAGCATTGTTGGGTAGATTAAATAATAGAATGTATACACATGGATATAAGATGCCTAGTTCAGTGCCTATCACATAGGGGCACTGATAAACGGAAGACCTTACTTATTATTATTATTAGTATCGTTATTGTTATTATTAGCACCCATAAATTGTATTGTTCTAAGTAGCAAAGAATATGAATGTAAAGACAGTCTGAGTCACGGTTATGTTTTCTTTGTCAATACCAGCTTTAGGAGCTTAATGTATGTGATCTTCTTACTGTATGCTCTGGGTGTTGTTTTTGTCGTACTAGCTGGATAGGGAGTTCCCTGAGCGTAGCAATTGCTTTCCATCAGATTGGAAACTTGCTGTTGAAGAGAATGTCTTCCCAGCTCTGCAGGAGAGTCTACCGTCAGACATGGGGCTACATGAAAGCCGCCTACAAGTCTCTGCCCCCTGGACTTTAGGTCTCCTCGAGGACATAGATTGCATTAGCATCTTCCTTTTATTACTGGTTAGTGACTTGGTATTACTGCTGGGCTGCACTGGAGTGAAAAGGCAGCAAAGGGATGGGAAGAGATAGGGTCCAGAAACCTCACTGTAGTTGAGATCCTATGGAATATCAACGCCCACTTTACCCACCGATATTTTGCAGCTAGCAAATGTCCCCAGACACTGCACTAAGAAGTCTGCCTTCGTTTTCAAGCCTGGGCACATTTTAGGACCTATGGAATCCACGTGCTTCCAATTGATTTCCATTTAACACATCAAAATGTTGTTTTGTGAGAGAGATTTGATATCCAAAAAGCCTGCTGAGCTGCTTTTATGAACATTTGAAAGCCTTTTTCTTTGAAGGGATTGAAACCTGGGTGGTGCTCCCTGTTGTTTCTGGCCTCAGAATGCCAGAGGGTTCTGGAATAGTAGAGTGTCCTGGGATGGCCTGTCCCATGCAGAGTGACTGCCTGGTGATCTGGAGGAGGCGGGAGACTGACTGGAGTTGTGGATCAGTGTGGATGGGGTAGGTTCTTCGTGAATTATGGCCAGAGAGACATCTGAAGTCCCAGCTATCACCTGTGAGAACCTAGTTCCGGTCCTAGCTTGCTGTGGAGTGGCAGGTGTCTGCTGGAAGAGTGAAAGAATGATAAGGCACGAGGAGCCATCAGAGTGGAACAAACATTAGGTACAAAGCGCCTGGCCCAGTGTCCCCAATGCAAATGCCCATGAGTGAAGTCGCTGGGTAGAAGGCATTGAAGAGTGGTGGGCGCTTTGGGAAAGTAGAGTGTGTATTATCCATCATTAAAAAGAACATTAAACACTGTGCAGGCCCAACACACAGTTTACCACACAGGTCTCCCGCTTACTGAATCTTCGTCTAGTTTACCCCTGAAATTTATCAACGAGGAAACTAAGGCCTGAGAACTGTGAAGTGACTGGTTAAGAGGTCCCCAGCTAGTCAGTGGCAGAAAGAGACTTGACCTTGAAGCTTTTTGAGGGTAAGAACTTCACGTCTGGTGCTTTTTGTCATTACACTCTGCTGCCTCCTTAGGTCAAACCTTATCAATCAGAAAAATAAGAAGCTGACATCTGAAAGGCATGGAGGAAATCTAATGAATCATCACAATGGCCAGTGCTGGTCGTTTTGTGGGGAGAAGACTGACAGATTGTCAGAGGAGGAGTGTATGGAAGAGTGGCCTGGGTGTCAGAATTGAGGAAATGAAAAACAGGGCAAACTCATCAGAAGCTGGGGGTGGTCCGGAGGAGTTGGGCCTTGAGTCACTTCCGGACTGAAGATGACAGAATTCAAGAGAGCATTGAGAATAAGACATGAAGAGGGAGAGTGATGGCAGCAGGCACCCCTCGCAAGGGTTCCAGAAGGAGGTCTGAGACGAACGGTTAATGGACAGTCACCTATGATGGCTATTGGAGTTAGCACTTTCAAAGCATACCTCAGCCATAAAAAGAAACGAAATTGAGCTATTTGTAATGAGGTGGATAGACGTAGAGTCTGTCATACAGAGTGAAGTAAGTCAGAAAGAGAAAGACAAATACCGTATGCTAACACATATATATGGAATTTAAGAAAAAAAATGTCGTGAAGAACCTAGGGGTAAGACGGGAATAAAGACACAGACCTACTAGAGAATGGACTTGAAGATATGGGGAGGGGGAAGGATAAGCTGTGACAGAGCGAGAGAGAGGCATGGACATATATACACTATCGAATGTAAAATTGATAGCTAGTGGGAAGCAGCCGCATAGCACAGGGAGATCAGCTCGGTGCTTTGTGTCCACCTGGAGGGGTGGGAGGGAGATGCAAGAGGGAAGAGATATGGGAACGTGTATATGTATAACTGATTCACTTTGTTATAAAGCAGAAACTAACACACCATTGTAAAGCAATTATACTCCAATAAAGATGTAAAAAAAAAAACATAGGTAGAAATACGTAAGCTAAGATCTGGAGGAGAGGATATTTGCATTCATCTGACAGCTTTGATATTGTTTTTAAACTTTTATTTTGTATTGGCATATCATTGATTAACAATGTTGTGTTAGTTTCAGGTGTCCAGCAAAGTGATTCAGTTATACATATACATGTATCTATTCTTTTTCTTTTTTAAAAATTTCATCCTTTTATTATTATTTTTTATGATTTTTTTGTTTTCTAAAAAAATTAAATTTATTTATTTATTTATTTTTGGCTGCGTTGGGTCTTCGTTGCTGCACGTGGACTTTCTCTAGTTGCCGCAAGCGGGGGCTACTCTTTGTTGTGGTGTGCGGGCTTCTCATTGTGGTGGCTTCTCTTGTTGCAGGGCATGGGCTCGTGGCACATGGGCTCAGTAGTTGTGGCTCACAGGCTCTAGAGCGCAGGCTCAGTAGTTGTGGCTCACAGGCTTAGTTGCTCCATGGCATGTGGGATCTTCCCGCACCAGGGATCGAACCGTGTCCCCTGCACTGGCAGGCGGATTCTTAACCACTGCGCCGCCAGGGAAGTCCTATTATTATTTTTTAAATTCTTAAAATATTTTTGGCTGTGCCGGGTGGCACGCGGGATCTTAGATCCTGGACCAGGGATCGAACCTGCACCCGTGCCCCTGCAGTGGAAGTGCACAGTCTTAACCACTGGGAAGGAAGAAGCCAGGGAAGTCCTGTATCCATTCTTTTTCAAATTGTGTTCCCATTTAGGTTATTACAGAATATTGAGCAGAGTTCCCCATGTACAGTAGGTCCTTGTTGGTTGGAGGCTTTGATTTTGAGCAATGTGATGTGCACACATGCACGTGTGTGTGGGCATGCGCGCACACAGGCTTCTGTGCATCTAGAACTGTAAGTTACATACTGCCGTATGCCTAAGATCAGATACTTGACTGACAAGAAAATGAGCTACACTGTACAAGTAGCTGACGTCACCTCCATATATATAGCTAAAATGTGACAGCTTCTCCTGTGGAAAATTCTTCCATCCGCAGGCATCATGGTCCGCATTTAATTGCTGTCTAATTTTTACATGCAGTGAGAAGTTGGTATTCTGCGCACCTGTGAGGTTCCATTTCAGGACCTCTGTTTTCCTAACCAACTGTGTGATATAATTTTGGGAGTTGACACCATTCAGTAACACCCCCCACCCCCACCAAAGGATCAACTTTCAGCTAGATTTAAGGAACCCATTGGGTGGATTAATTCAGGGACTGTCAATTTTTACATATTGGGGTGGTATGTTCAAATCTCAGCCCACAAATTTAGGTTTCTATAGTGCAGCTTAATTTCTTTTTGACTCCTTCTACCCCTTAGATGGCGAAACCTCAATATCGTTTAATTCAAGGATACCTCCCTCTTTTCCCAGGGTCATGAACACTGGGGAGCCCCCTGGTCCTCCATGTCGTCTGCCAGGCAGGCTGCACCTTTGACATCCTTCCACCTGTCCCCTTCAGCTCTAATGGCTTTCTCTGATACTTTCATGCTTCATTTGAGGAGTTGGAAATCATTCTGCTCCTTCCAGGCCATGATCGGGCTCAGAAATTTCTTTTCCTCTCCATTCCCCAAGCTTCTGGTCAGGAAGCAGGTTGCAAAGACCCTCTCACTGGGTTCCAGGCACACCTATAATCTCAGTATTTCCCTGTCTCTTCCCTTGTCACAGCGAAGGGTCTTTTCTAGTCTGAGGAAATATGAAAGACTTCTCTCTTCAGTAAACATATTGACTTTACCCTCTGTTCTCTCTAGTGCCCTCAGAACCTAAGCTTTTGGGCACCAAAGCTGAAAGACTTTTCCCCTGCTTTTGTTTGACGTTACCCCTCCCTGATGAAATGAACATAGAACTGCTAAACTGATGGAGTTGAGGAAAGACTGCTGGTCCTTGGGGTAGAGACTGCACTACCAAGAGAAAACCGATTTCCAATAGTATTATCCTGATCTAAAACCTAAATGCTCTAAAATATTGTGATCAGCAGCAGCAGCGGTATTTATTCTTTGTTACCTAAATGCTCCTCTTGGCCTATTATGTGCACTTTGAGTTTTACTTCTCAAGGACCATGATGAAACCTTTTTAGAGCTGGCCATACCATCCCTACTCCCAAGAGCTGCTGGGATTCCAGGGTATGGCATCAGGGGCAGTCAGTGGTGGCCTGGGCACTAGGCAAAGCAGCCCACAGGGTGATTGAATGATGCCAGATCTTCCTCGCTTCTCCTCCCACTTCAGTATCTAATGCAGTCATTGCCCTGCATGGAGATGTTGTTTAGTGAATTCCTTTCTGGAAGGACTAAGCTACCCTTTAACTATCCTGTAGAATCAGCGTGTATACTTCTTGGCTTGCTTAAGATTTCTAGTTGGAAATCCAGATATCCTTGCAAATCTTTTCAAACCTCAACACTTCTAATTGCAAAATGTGTGGTAGGTCCTGAAGGAACACAGACAGAGAGAAAAGAACCAATTAGGGTGGTATGGGGGTAATAAAAAGATACTCAGATTTCAGAAAACCAGTAAGTACTCAAATTAAGGGCAGGAGCAAAGAAGGAGCCAATGATTGGAGGGTTAAAATAGGAAGCTTGGGCTTCCCTGGTGGCGCAGTGGTTGAGAGTCCGCCTGCCGATGCAGGGGACACGGGTTCGTGCCCCGGTCTGGGAGGATCCCACATGCCGCGGAGCGGCTGGACCCGTGAGCCATGGCCGCTGAGCCTGCGCGTCCGCAGCCTGTGCTCCGCAACAGGAGAGGCCACAACAGTGAGAGACCCGCGTACGGCAAAAAATAAAAATAGGAAGCTTGCCTTTGTTTTCAATGAGACAGAGGTTTGCCAGACAGGGGAGAAAAGAAGCTGCAAATATTAATTCGAGCTCATTGCCCCCTCCTCGCCCTCCTCCCACCCTACCTCCTCGTCCCATGGTGAGAAATAATGATCATGTTCTGCACTTGGAAGATTGGGTAATGGGAAGCATGGTGAGAGGAAGTGACTTTCTCAGCTAATTGTCAGCAGAGGTTGAAGGACCCGCAAGCGGTGGCTCCCAGGGTGCTCTCACACGTGCTCCTACAAAGCAGACGCTGGCTGCTTAAGTCGGCTGGTCAGAGTCTTGTGCTAATGAGACCAAGCTTGTAAGTTTCTTCTAATTTGGGCCAGGTCGCTTTACTCTGCTCCTGGCTACAGACTGAACCCAGGCCATACATTTTAACCCTAATCGTAGTCTCAGTCCTAGCCTCAGGCTGAGGCCCTAACCTTGACTGTAGGCTGAACTCTAACCCTTGTCACAGGTTGAGTCCCTAACCCCGGCAATAGGTTGAGCCTCTAACCCAGGCCAGCTACCTCAGATACATGTATTATGCATCACAAAAGGGACTGGGAAAGAAGTTGGATGTTGTAGTGTATCTCCATCACTTCTACTAAAAAAAAAAAAAAAAGTGCTTACTTTGCTAATAGGACAGGAGTGACCTGTTTTCATATGATAACAAATGCTATATACACGCTTTTATCCTAGATGCTGCAGGGCTGACGTGACAGTATGAGAACTTGTCCCTAGTTCTGAGAATAGAAGCTAGGTTAAAAGTGTAAGGTCTCTCTGCAGGTGTATCTGGCATTCTTTTTATTTGTTAAAGAGACAAAACACCAAATTTTGTCTAGTTTGTCTTGCTCCAGTTTCTTATGTTTAAGACTCCAAGGCCAGTGGTCGTGAGAGCCGCTTGTGAAAATGACACCCGGTACTAAAAGCTTCTTTCGTTCTTGAATTATGTATCTAGCCCACTGGTATGCCAAAGCAACGAGACCCGCGACCATCCCTTTGGGTTTTGACATCGGTAGCCCCAGCTTAATTGCAGATATTACTTGGGAAACTTCCCAGGTATATAGATGTTGAGAAATTAAAATGCATTCGGGAAAGGAGTTCCATCTCAAGTAAGCCAAATAAACTGTTTCCAGAGTTCAAAGCAGTCCAACAGTTGGTGGGTAAAGTAAATGAGAGGTTTAAGTAGAAACTGGACAAACAAGACTTAAAATGGAGTAAATCTCCCTTGATAGTTAAAAAATATTTATTGCAAGTTCAGACTCTTAACTTCTAACATTTGTTACAAGTATAGGGAGAAGCTAACTTTAGATACTCAAAGGGCAGTCATGTCAAGAGCAGGGAAGTGGGAGAAGTGAGTCTCTGCTTGTCACCAGTAGTCGAGGCCTAGGTAATTAACTGAGGCTCGCTAGAAGGTAGGGGTTTTCACATATGCTGCCCAGAGACAAGCCCTTGGCCTGCTTGAGATGTCTCCTTGGAAGTCCAGGTATCATAGCACAGATTTTCAAATCTTAGCACGTCTGATTACAAGGAGACTCCTGTCTAGTAGGGAAGCATGAGATTTGGATTGTGGAAAAGATGGTGGGACTACAAAAGGCTGTCTTCTGTATCTCTCTGATCTTTCCCTTTTGTCAGCTTTTAATCAGTCTCAAGTAAGTTGACTCCTAAACATATAAACAAAACAAAAACTGTCCTTGAATCCCATATTCCCCTTCCCAGCCAAAATGTCTCAGAGAATAGGGTAAACTCTATGTCTACTTCCTCACCTACATTTACTTTTAAATTTCAACTTTATTGAGTATAATTTACATATAATGAGATGCATACCTTTTAAGCGTGCATTAATGAGTTTTTACAAATCTATGCACGACTTGTGTAACCATTACCACCATCATTGATATAGAACATTTTTACCACCTCAAAAGTCAGTTGCCCCTTCCCAGTCAGTCCTACACCTCCCAGCCGCAGGCAATGACTTATCTGCTTTTTGTCACTATAGATTAGTCTGTTCTTGAGTTTCATACCAATGGAGTCAGTGGAGTGTAGCACGTACATTTTTACATGTGACTTTGGCTAAGTATAATATTTTTGAAATTCATCATGTTATGGCATGTATCGTTAGCTGTAAGTTTTTCTTTTTTTTTTTTATCTTAATAGATGCCTTTTCAGGTTGAGGAAGTTTCCTTATTTACCAACTTGGCTAAAAAAATTTTTTTTAAATCATTTTGTCAGATGTGTTTTCTGCACCTTTTGACATGATCATATGTTTTTACTTTTTTAGTCCATGGTGACTTTTTTTCCCCCAAATATCGAATCAACCTTACAATACTAGGATAAACCCACTTGGTGATGATGTATTATCTCCTTTAAATGTGGTTGGATTTGGGTGGTTAAATTTGGTTAAGAATGTAACTTTTCATAAGGGGTACTGGCCTGTAGTTCTTTTCCTATAATATCTTTGCTGTGCTCTGGTAATAGGAATGTTGGCCTCATAGAATGAGTTGGGACGTATTCCTTCCTGTTCAACTTTGTAGAAGAGTTTGTATTAAATTGGTATTATTTATTCTTTGAATGTTTGCTAGAATTCTCCAGTGAAACCATCTGGGCCTGGAGTTTTCTTACTGGGAAGGTTTTAAACTACATATTCAGTTCTTTTAATAGATATGAGTCTATTCAGGTTATCTATCCTTGAGTGAGCTTTGGTAGTTGCTGTCTTGGAAGTAACTTGTCAATTTCACCTAAGTTGTTGCCCTTTATTAACAAAAGTTTTTCATAATATTCTCTTAATAGCCTTTTAATATTTGTAGAATCTGTAGTGATGTCACTACTCTCATTCCTTATATGGTTAATTTGTTTCTTTTTTCCTGATCAGCCTGGCTTTAGGTTTACCATTTTTATTGGTCCTTTCAGAGAAACAATTCTTGGTTTCATTGGTTTTTCTCTTACTCTGTTTCCTCTTTCTTAGATTTACATTCTGATCTTTATTATTTCCTTTATTCTCCTTATTTTGGGTTACATTCGCCCTTCTTCCAGTTTCGTAAGTAGAAGACCTTTTTTCCTCTCAAATATATGCATTTAATGCTATAAAACTCCTCCTAACCACTGTATTAGCTACACCCTACAAATTTTCATATGCTGTGTTTTCATTTTCATTCAATTCAAAGTAGTTTTTAATTTCCCTTTTGCTTTCTTGTTTAACCCACTGGTCGTTTAAAAGTATGTGTTGTTTAGTTTAAAAATAGTTGTGATTTCCCAGAGATCCTTCTGTCAATGAATTTTAACTTAATTCCATTCTGGTAGAAAAAATAAACATGTCTTGTGTGACTTTAGAATCATTTTAAATTTGAGACTTGTGTTATGGCCTAGAGTATCGTCTTAGTAAATGTTCCATGTGCCCTTGAAAAAAATATTCTTCTGATATTGGGTAGGGTGTTGTATCAATACTGATTGTGTCATTCAGTTCTTATCTATCCTTACTGATATGCTGTCTGGTAGTTCTATCAGTTGCTGAGAGGGAGATGTTACAGTTCTCAACTATAATTGAGGGTTTTTAAAATTTCTCCTTTAGCTCTGTCAGTTTTTGCTTCACGTGTTTTGCAGCTCTGTTGCTAAGTGCATAGGTGTTTAAGACTGTCACACCCTCTTAAATTGGCCTATTTATCATTATGAAATGACTTTCTTTTCCCCTTGTCAACAGACTGTATTTGATGCTCTGTGTGAGCTCTGAGTATTGTTCCCTCTAATCCTTTATTAGTGTGTTTTTTTCTTCCAGGATTGGGAATTTTCCTCACGTGAATGTGCTAATCAATACTCAATTGAATATTCAGGGAGGACTCCGCATAGGTCTTCAGAGTGCTCTCTGTGGAGTTCTCTGCTATCGGAAACTTTCCCAACAAACTCTAACCTCCTAACCTCTACACTTCTAGTCCCATTTTATCAACTCAAAAATTATGTTAAGTTAGGTCTGGATTTCCCCTCCCTGTGCCATGGCTAAGAAACTCTTTTCAGGTAGTAAGCTGGGGCAGTGGTAGGAGCAGGGCTCACTCACCTCATTTGTTTCCCATCCCTCAAGGATCACTGTCATTTGTTGCTTGGGTGCCCAGTGTCTGAATATGTTGGTTCATATATTTTGTTCCTTTTATTTTGGTTGATTGTTTCAGGCAGGAGGATTGTTCAGTCCCTGTTACTCCACCTTAGCCAGAAGTGAAAGTCTCAGCAACACTTACGTTTTAGATTTTTTTTTCATCTCTGGGCAGAGAATTATTATTATTTTTTTAACATCTTTATTGGAGTATAATTGCTTTACAATGGTATGTTAGTTTCTGCTTTACAACAAAGTGAATCAGTTATACATATACATATGTCCCCATATCTCTTCCCTCTTGCATCTCCCTCCCTCCCACCCTCCCTATCCCACCCCTCTAGGTGGTCAGAAAGCACCGAGCTGATCTCCCTGTGCTATGCGGCTGCTTCCCACTAGCTATCGGTTTTACATTTGGTAGTGTATATATGTCCATGCCATTCTCTCACTTTGTCCCAGCTGACCCTTCCCCCTCCCCATGTCCTCAAGTCCATTCTCTAGTAGGTCTGCGTCTTTATTCCCATCTTGCCCCTAGGTTCTTCATGACCATTTCTTTTTAGATTCCATATATATGTGTTAGCATACGGTATTTGTTTTTCTCTTTCTGACTTACTTCACTCTGTATGACAGACTCTAGGTCCATCCACCTCACTACAAATAACTCAATTTCGTTTCTTTTTATGGCTGAGTAATATTCCATTGTATATATGTGCCACATCTTCTTTATCCATTCATCTGTTGATGGACACTTAGGAGCAACACTTACTTGGGCTTCTACACTCATGACACTGAAACTGCCCTTCTGGGAGAAACCAACAACATTTTATTGACAAATTCAAGGGATGATTTCTAATCCTTTAATTTGACCTCTCGGCAGCATTTGACTGTTAGACCGGGACTTTCACCTTGAAATACACTCTGCCTTTGACTTCTGTGAAATTACACGCTGTGGCGGTTTTTCTCCATCCTTGCTGGCATCCCTTCTCAGTCTATTTCATGAGCTCATCTTCTTCTACTTGTCTCTTTACTATCCGTATTTAGAAAAATAAAAACAAATATGAACTGAACCTTTCCTGGATGCCAGAGGCAGTGTCCAGTGATACGAGGAACTCAAACTCAACATACCTTAAACCAAAATCATCTTCTCTCACTTCTCACTGTGACTCATAATTTACTTCTTTTCTGTGTTTCTTATCTGAGTAAATGACTTCCAGTGGTCCCAGCTGGAGACCTAAGAATAATCCTTGGTTTTCTCCTCTCCTTCACCATTTTTCTTTGTTCAGGCTGCTATAACAAAATACCACAAACTGGGTGGCTTATAGACAACAGAAATTGATTTCTCACAGTTCTGAAGACTGAGGAGTCCAAGGTCAGGGTGCTGGCAGATTCGGTGTCCGGTGAGAACCCACTTCCTTGTTCACAGACGGCCGTATTTTCACTGTAACTTCACATGGTGGAAGAAGGGAAGGAGTTTCTTTTATAAGGGCGTTGTAAAAGATAATGGGGTTTCTTTTGTAAGAGCACTAATCCCATTCACGAGGGCTCCTAAAAGCCCCACCTCCAAATATCACATTGGGGATTAGGTTTCAAAATACAAGTTTTGGGGGCACTTAAGTATTCAGTCTGTAGCATTCTGCTTCCTGCTCCCCCAATTCAGGTTCTTCTCATTCCATCTCAATAGCTCTGACAGTCATAACTTATTCCAGCATCAACTTAAAAGACTAAGGTCCAGAGTCTCACCTAAATATCATCTAAATTAGAGATGAACGGGATTCAGGATACATTCATCCTGAGGCAAGTTGCCCTCCAGCTGTGACTCTGTGAAATCAAACAAGTTACGTGCTTCCAAAGTACAATGGTAGGACAGTCGTAGGACATAAGTTTCCATTCCAAAAGGGAGAAATAAGAAGAGAGAAGTGACAGGTTCTGAGCGAGTCCAACACTCACCCCTATCACAGCGCTCCTCATACTTTAATTACAATTACCTGTTTAGTGGTTTACCTATTTTAGTGGTTTGACTGTGAACTCCTTGAAAGCATGGACTCTTTCTTGCTCATCATTATATTCTCAACAGTGAGCATGATCTCTGGTTTGAAACCGTGTAACTCATATTGGGACTTCAACCCACGTGGCTGGGACTTGAACCCGGCCAGAACCCTGCTTGGGACTTGAACCCACGGTCTTTTAATTAGAATCACTCACCTGATGTCTGGACTTACTGAGGCTCAGGTTCTTTGTGTCTCACTGCAGAAGGAATTCAGTGAGAGGCAAAGTGATACGCAAGAAGTAAATTTGTTAATATAGGATGCTTGTAAGAGATGGAAGCAGGCAGGGGAGGGACCTCTGCCCAGAGGATTAAGTGAGCTACAGTTTTATAGTCAAAGGAAATGGGGAGGGGAAAAGACCACCTTCAAGTCGACGTGAGGCTTACATCACTAGTTCCTCCTTCGTATCAGGCAGGAGAGCGTCTGACCCTATGAGTTCGAACTAGGATTATCATAGTGCTTATTCCAATCAGTAGAAGGGTGGTGACATTTTTCTTCCACCTAATGGCCTGGGGCATATCTCGTGCTTTTATTTATGGCTTTATAGTTAAGCAAGCCTGCTTTGTTCCATGACGTTCCAATAGCTTTCTTGAGCGATCATTAACTTATGGTGGTCTCCCAGAGTTTCCTAGGTTTCCCTCTCTATCTGTAGTCCTCTACCGGGACTTCTACAACTACCTGTATAACTATCCTATTCTATCCCTATCAAGCTCATAGCACATTTTAAGGACAGAGGAATGAATGGTAAATTTGACCTACATTTTAGGAGTAGGTAATACCTTAAATGGGTCCCAGAACTAGGTTGCCCTCCGATTCTGTTCTCTGTTCCTGTGGGAGGTATGGAGAAGGGAGAGAGTACTTCTCTGTGGAGTCATCGGGGAGGCTTCATGGGGAAGTGAAATTCAAGCTAGATTTAGAAAAACAGATAGGACTTTTGACAGGTCATTACGGAGGTCATTTTCAAAACCAGGGAACAGTGCAAGCAAAGGCATAGAGAAAAACCCAATTATGCATGGAATGTTTGGGGAAGAGTTAATGGTTTAGTGTCATTAGAAGAAGGGGCTGGTATAGGGGTGTGTAATAAGTGAATCTAGAAAGTTAGAGGTTGGAAACTTTGGATGGCATGCTATGGGGTGTGGAATTTTTTCCCACAGGCTCCAAGGAGTGTTTTGCAGATCTTTATCATATGTTAAAGACTTCTTAATGACTTGGAAGGATCAGGTTGTCTTAAAAACACAGTATATTTTCTTTTTCTCTGAGACTGTATCTTAGAAATTGTACTGTAAGTCAAGGGAGAAAGGATAATTCACTTTACAAACATCTGTTTTGCAGACAACCTTTCAGGAGCACATGGCTTACTTTAAGTGATGTAAATTTGAAATATGTGTTACACGCAAATGATTTTGAAATGCATCCATTGTTTTGGACTTTACTTGACGGGGCTTCCTTTCTGGCAGAAATTATTGATAGTTAACTATGTTAAATAGACAACTGTCAGCCTGGTACATGATGCCTTGTCCCCACCACACACCTTCAATTATGGTTGCCATTCTTAGGATCAGGTGCAGTAAACGACCATGTCAATCGTTAGTTGTGGCAGAAGAGGGCAGTGTGAGTTAGTGGGATGGGGGTTGCGGGAGAATATGAATCCCTGGATTCTAGTCTTGCTCTGACTCTTGCTGACTGTGATTCTGGAGGCATCACTACGCTTTTTTTGTACTTGAGTTTCCCCAATTGCAAAATAAAGATTTAACTCTAACATTATGCACTACTTTATTTATGTCAACATTACTCAAACAAATCTTTATTTGTTGAGAGAACATATTCTTTCTTATACCAATTTATTTCTACTGAGTTACTCTCATGATCAATTGGTCAACATATTTGGTTCTGATTAGCAGCAAAGAAACAAAACAAAACCAAATTCCACATTGTGCTTTATTGAAAATGACTCAAGTCAGTCCCCGGGATAACTGTTCCCCATTTGTAGTGACCTTTGTTCCAGTCTCCTCATTACTTCTTCCCTTCATCCACTCTGGTGGATGATCTAATCCACTCTTGCAAAAGACTTCTCAAGTCTACATATTTTAGTTTTGGCCTTTCTCCTGAAATATGGCTCTTCCAACTGCTTATGGGACATTTTCACTTGGACATCCTGCAGGTACCTCAAACTCAAACTGTCCCAAAGTGACCTCCTCATTCCCCCAAGAAACAATAACAATGATGAAAGAAACAGAAACCAAATGTAGGCCTCTTCTTGTTCCCTAATTCAGGGCATGGTACAAGAAGTGCTACTTAACATCACCTGTGTCTCCTTCAGTTCGTTCCCCCCAACCCTTAAGTGTAATGAGTTACAGATGCTTTACAACATCTCACTTCTTTCCTTGCATCTCCTCCTGCCAGTGTCCTCAGTTAGGCCGTAGTCATCTCTAGTCTGTTGCAGGACCCCCTAAATCACTGTCTTCTATCTGCACTCCAAACGCCCATTAGAGTCATCTTTCTTAAAGCACAGCTGTCATCCTGTCACTCTCCTCCTCATAAATGCCTTTGTCTTCATCCTCACTACTTACAGAAAACACCCCGAACAACACCACTGGGCATCTGAGGCCCTCCCCAGTCTGGCCCCAGCCTGCCTTTCCAGGCTTATCTCCCTCTTGCCTCCAGTGTTCTATATTCGAAACATATCCTGTTCTTCCTTGCTCCTGTGTCTTTGTTGACACAGTGCAGGCAGAAGGGAATGCATTTCACTCTATGTGTGGTAAAATCCTTCCTGCCCTTCAGCTTGTCGTGTGATTACTGATTATGAAATTATTTTTATTGATGTGATTCCTTGCTAGACTCTTTACTGCACCTGTTTATGCAGTTCCCCAGGAGGTGCCCATTGGACTCTGTTGTTGATGGGCAGGACATTGTAACAGTTGTCAGTCAGGACGTGGCCACTCCCTTTTCCTCCCAGAGGTTGCCAGCCTCTAGGGACACTATTGTATTTCCCCAACTCAAGCATCTGCTCCTGCGTAAACGCTGTTGGCTGACTCACAGTGGTGACAGGGCAGGGGAATGCACAGACGTTGGACAGCTTATCTGCTATAATCACCTCAGTATCCCCCCTTTTAATCCTTTTGTTGGTTCCTCCTTTTCCATACCCCTTCCCAGGTTTCATTGACTTCAAGTGTGATGTACCCTCTTTCTGCATTGCTTCTACATTTTGTGAAAACAGCTCCTGGTGCCTAATTTGTACACCTTCTAGGCTGCCGTTTTCCTCTTTAGTTGGGTTGGTTGGCTGTCAGTTTCTCAGTGGTTCCTCAAATTTCAGTTATCTAACAATATCACCTGATTTTCAGCCCATGTATTGCACCCATTTCTTAGTTTTGGTGTAAAAAAAAACCTTAAGAGGGGTAAAGGGGTAGAGGTTTGGAGTCCGGAGGTAGCGAAACTACCATGTATATTTAGTCTGCCGTTTTGAAGTCAGAAATCTTAGCCGCCTTCAGATCTCAGCTCAACAGCAACTTTCTCCGTGAAATCATCCCCAACTGTTATTACTCTCTTCCTTGCCTGTTTTTCCATCATATTCAGAAAAAAGGAGAAAAAAATCATACAATCATGAGAAATGCTGAAAAGATATGGTATTCACCATTATTCCTAATTAAAAAATAACTCAATAAAATAGTTGAATAGTCCTTAAAATAACATATCTACCTACCTACCTACCTACCTACCTATAGTCTCTAAAAGACAGTATCACGCTAAAAGGTGAAACACTAGAAGAATTTTCCATTCAGGAAGAAGGTAAGAATTAACTTTTTTTCCAAATTTTAGTCAGTGCAATTAGAGAAGAGAAAGAAATAGGAAGTATAAAAATTGTAAAGGAGGAACTAACAACATTGTAAAACAACTGTACCCCAATCTAAAATAAATAAATAAACATAATAATTCAAAAAAACTGTAAAGGAGGAGGCAAAATTATTGATATTTTTCTGTGATGTAATTGAATACATAGAAAACACAAGAGAATCAACTTAAATATGGTAAACATAATTCAGAAAGACTTCTCAGAACAACATTAATATAGAAAACTGACAAACTTCCTTTATGTACAAATAGCCAGTTATGCTATATAACTGAAGAATCGCATTTTAATTATAACAAAAATGATAATAGACCTAGGGATAAATTGATCAGGAACATGCAAGATCTTTTTGAAGAAAACTTAAAACACTAAGAGGAATGATCTCATTGGAGACTTGAACCAAGGGAAAACCCATACCATATTCTTGGGTTGGAACACACTCATCATCCTAAAGACGAGGATTTTGACAACTTTAACATGATCTAAATAAAGATACCTGTAGGAACGTGACATTTATATAGGAAAATAAATATGTAAGAATAGCATGGAAAAACCTGACAAAAAGAGAGAGCTGGCTTTATCAGTTATTAGGATCTATTATAAAAGCTTCAGTAATCAAAACTGTAAGATACTAGCACGTGAATAGACACAAAAATCAGTGGAAGAGTATAGATAATCCAGAAGTAGACCCCAAAACACATTAGCACATAATAAATAGGGTTTTTCAAGTCAGAGGTGAAAAGATGTTTTATTCAATAAATGATGTAAATGGGTAAAGTGGGTAGACATCTGGGAAAAGTACGGTTGGAGTCCTGCTTTCTACGCCAACGGAACCCAGCCCCCATCATAAGTTATCAACAGTGATGCCTGCTGCCATAATTGATGTCCACCACCGGAGCCATGATACCCCTACCACACCTACCAGTAACTGCTATGCCAGCCAGCAGCCAACACCGCTGTTCAGCTCTAATCCCACACTCCATGCGTGTCACCAACAGCTGTCGGCCGTTCCCATCACCAGCAGCCATAGCTACCAGCCATCTCTAGCGCAAGCAGCCTTGCAGGGATCCGTTAGCGGCGGCCATACCACTGGTTCCACCCGGTACGAACCCTATTCAGCACCCTTCCTTGCTACCACCTTCCCCCTGCCATGCCCCTTTCACCTTCTGGGCTGCTTTGGTCTACTCATTTCTCTGACTAGTGTGCCTCTACCCTCTTGTCTCTCAGCCTCACTCTTCACCCAGATAATGCCAATTCACCGTTTCTCAGCTTAATCATGGGCGTCTCAGGCCGGGTCAGAACCCCATTTCATTTGCCTTTTATTTTTCCTTCACAGCCTAGTACGTGTTTTAATCACTTAATGAATTAATTGCAACTACTTATTCGAGTTCTATTATGGTACATTTATATTGTGTTCACACCTGTATCCCTCAGGGCCTACCAGTGTTCCTGGCACAGAATCAGTGTTCGAAACACATTTGTTGACTGACTGGTTGACTGTTTATTCCTGGGCTAGTCCTTCAGGGTACTCTGGCAGTGGGGATTAAGTTGTGCCCTGAAGTACTCCTTTTCCCAATGTCTCCCCAGCCGTTGGTCAGGGACCTGAAGTTCCCACCACTCCATACTCCTCTGTGTTGAGGCTTTGAGGACACCTGTGAAAATGCAAAAATAGTGGCCATTGATTTTTACCACCAAAGAGGCTTTAGCCTAGATCACAGGGCCCTTTGGGATGAATATTAGGCCAGTCAAGTATGATGGTAGGGGAGGAAGGGACTTGGTAGAGAAATCCTACCGCATCAACTCTGGGGAGGGTGTCAGGGAAGTGCCCAGGAAGTAACAGTGCCACAAGCCAGGCTCCACTTATCTCTATAGCTTAAGATTGGTGTACATTGTTGTGGTTTCCCTATGGGAATTTGTTGGCAAAAACTGGGGCTTTTCTTGTGGAAAAGAAAAATCCAAACACTTTATCAAATGACACTGTAGATTTATAATTAGATAATAGTGGCTGTCTCCTGAGGGGACTGTCAGTTTGCAAATGATTCTCACAAGATTATGGTAGGATCAATAGGAGCTGAATAATTAAAATTCAATACTACTATGTCTCTCTCAATAACACTGTGGAGAATGATGTATGACAGATTTAATTGAATTTGTCAGACACTGGCTACACGCATAGATCATGGAGGATATTTTCAGAGTTATGTATTTGATTTTCTGATGAGACTTGCAATGGGCCTTTTAACATTGGAGGTTCCTCCCGAGCCCTGTGCTGTTGTGCTCTGGGAGGGAGGTGGCAGCTCAGGGTGCGGAGAAAGTTATGTAGGGAGGAAAAAAGGTCCTAAAAGAAAAAGCAACTCCTGTTACCTAATAATTTTCTTTCTCATAGCATGTGCTTAGCCACTGGAGAGAGGATTCTGGAATAACTCAGGTGACCTGAGTTCTAGTCCTGACTGACACGTACTAGGTCTGTGACCTTCAGAAGTCACCCAGATCTCTCATCTGTAGAATGATGGGGTGATGCCATCTGTTTGCCGTTTCTGCCTCACAATATTATCAGGAACAAATAAGATAGAAAGTTGTAAAGTGCTTTGTAAACTGTGATGTGCTGTGAACGTGTAATGTGTTGTATCTTATTTTCGCTAGTATTGCCTACATTTGTTCATCAGTCCGTTCATTTGCTTCCCATTTTATCATCCATCCATCCATCCATTAACTCAGCGGACTATTACTAAGAGTGAATTATGCCGAACTCTGCATAGTCTTTGTGAGGGAATAAGCCTATACAGTCTTGAACAACATGGGTTTAAACTGCATGGGTCCACATACGTGTGAATGTTTTTCACTTAATAAGCACAATAATACATGATCCGTGGTTGGTTGAATCTGAGGATGTGGAACCATGGGTACAGAGGACTGACTATGGGACTCGAGTATCTGGGGATTTTGGTATCTGTGGTGGGTCCTGGAACCAATGTTCCATGGATATCATGACGTAATCTGTGCCCCACAACCAGTACGTGATTCTGTCACAATACTGATACCACTTTATGGCCCTTAAGTGTATAGGTGTTATGATGAATCATGTACCGCTTGTGGGGCACAGATTAGGTCATGGTGAAGATGTCAGGAAAGGCTTGAACGAGAAGGTCAACGTGTTATGATCTGTGAATTTTAGGTAGGTGTTTACCAGGCAAATGGGGGTGCAGGAGAGAGCATTTTAGGTAGAGGGAGCAGTATAAACAGAGGCACAAAATTAGGGAATGTTTTCGTGTGCTCTGGGAAGTCCAAGTAGTTTGGTGTGTCTGGAGAGGTAAATCTGGAGAAGAATGTGGAGCTGCTTCATGAAGTGCTTTGTGTATCGCTTTTAGGTGCTGGATCTTCAAGCTGAGGGCAGCGGGAGCCACTGGTGGTCTTTAAGCAAGGGTGTGGTGTGAAGAGATTTGCCTTTGAGTTAGAACTCTGACGGCTGTGTGGAGCGTCAACTGGAAGGGGGCAGGGCTAGAGGCAGGAAGACCAGTTAGAAGGTTGTTAGAATAGTTTTAGGGAGAGATGGTGTGGACCTGAATTACAGGTTTAAACCCTACATGAGTGGTGACTTGGCAGTCATTTCTGTAGAGATGCTCATGGTGGGAGGAGGTTTTTAGACAGACTCCCCTCCTGTGACAACTCATGAATTTCCCTCCAACTCTGACTCTCAGTCCAGCATTCCCAGTTTCAGAGAATGGTTCTCCCATCCTTCTATTTGTATGAGTCAGAAAAATACCCCTTCCAAACCCTTGGTGTTCAATCTTGTTTCACTTGCTGGGAAAACATAGCATCCACTCTTGGTTCATTAAGCTGCCTGCAGACGAACCAGTTCCTTTCCTCTATTGAAGGGGGTGAAGGTTGTGATTTACAGAATCCTAGCTTCCTGTGGCTTATTTCCCTTTCTCTTATAGGGCAGAGGTGGGCATGTCTCACCTGTGTTTAAATTTAGCTGACACATTATCTTTTTTTTTAACATCTTTATTGGAGTATAATTGCTTTACAATGGTGTGTTAGTTTCTGCTGTATAACAAAGTGAATCAGCTATACCTATACACGTATCCCCACATCCCCTCCCTCTTGCGTCTCCCTCCCACCCTCCCTATCCCACCCCTCTAGGTGGTCACAAAGCACCCAACTGATCTCCCTGTGCTATGCGGCTGCTTCCCACTATCTCTCTATTTTACATTTGCTGGTGTATATATGTCCATGCCACTCTCTCACTTCGTCCCAGCTTCCCCTTCCCCCTCCCCGTGTCCTCAAGTCCATTCTCTATGTTGTCTGCATCTTTATTCCTGTCCTGCCCCTAGATTCTTCAGAACCATTTTTCTTTTAGATTCCATATATAGACACAGTATCTTTTAAAGACCTATTTAGGTCTCCTCTCTCTGGTTTACTCACTGTTACACTTGGGCACCAAATGCCCTTTGCTCAGTATCTCTCTTATTTATTTATTGTGTTTTTCGTTTTTTTGGTTTTTGTTTGATTTTTTTAAAAAAACAAATGTTTATGGAACTGGCATCTTAAAAAGGTGGAGGGGACAGCTGAGTACATAATCGGATTTCGCGGACTCATCGGGATCATCTGTGCCAAGCCCGCTGCGAGCAGTGCAGTCAGACATACAAACCTGGATGCAGTTCTCCCTTCGACCACTCACAAGCTTTGCAGATTTCGGCGAGTCACAGAACCCTTCAGAACCTAACCTGCTTTACCTGTAAAGTAAGCATTATAATAACTGCTTGGGAAGATGAGGGGAATGATTGCTATGAACAGCCTTGAACACAGTGTCTAGCACATGGTAAGAGCTCTACTGCCCTGGATCCTCCTTCCTTTCATTTTATTAATGAAGATACCGAGACCAAGAAGTGACTTCCCCAAGGTCACAGAGATAGATAGAATCCCGAGTAGGATACAAGTCTCCTGTTGCCTTGTTCATGTTTGTGGTTATACTTTAGTACCCTGCTCTGGTGCAGTAACAGGTAGAGGTGGTGGGTGGGAAGACTTTGCTTTGCTGGCCTAGGAGATGGGGGCAGAGAAGAGGCTGGGGAGGAGGCCGGTGAAGCCAGCCAAGGCAGCCTTCACCTCCCGATTTTGCTGAGGGCTGCAATTGCCACTCTTATCCTAGAGCATGATATAGTTTCCTTCACCATTGATTACTCTACTTCCGAGTTCATCTGTTGTCAACATACAGGGCTGGCGGAGGCAGGGCTTCCCAGCAGCAGGTTGCATGAGAGGAGTGAGCTGGGGGAAGTGATTAGTATCTGGGGAACCATTGAGAAATGATTGGATTTTGAGACAGTTAGAAAAAGACACGTGAATGAATCTCCAACAATTAATAGCAGGCAGAACTTAACAGTTTTTTCAGAGTGAACCTCCTTGAGGTCATTCAGATATTTTTTCCCATATTTCGAATATGATGCCATTAGAAGACTGAAATTTATTTTAAGGGCTGTTATATGTAGCTCAAAGCTACAACAAAAGGCAGCGATGTTGGATGTTTCACCTTTGGGTGCCTCTAAGGTTGCTCTCAGACATTTATCGTCTGTTCTGCTTATAGGTATTTACTTCCATGCATATGCTGGCACCATGGCTCAGTTCCTAGTTTTTCCGATATGAGCAGAGTCAGGGTTATGTCAGTAAACACACTAAAAAACACGTCTTCATGTTGACTGGGAGGCTCCGAGGTCTCGGTGAGTAGGCTCAGCTTAATTCACTTGGTTCACCTGCCTGATAGACTCTTGCTAGCTCTCTCTACCCCCATCCCTTGACTTTTACTGGTGGATTATAAATTACAGTTGATAACTGCTGATTTATAGTCAGTTAGACACGATGTGTCCTTTGAATTGTGTCTCTACTGGTGGGGCACGGGGTTTCTCTGAATCAATCATACTTTTTTTTTTTTTTGGTCCTCTTAGTATCCAACCATACGTAGCTGTCAGATGGCCAGGGTTGGTCTCAGTCTGGGGCCAGAGTTCGCTAGGTACCAGGGGACACAGTGAAAATAACCTTGGATCAGTTACCTTTGGTGGAACGGTTAGTTCAGATTAGTGCCCAATTGAACTTGTCCTTAAACCCAAAAGGACATTTACTTATATAATCCAGCACCTACCACATTCTACTCAGAGCACAGCCTTGAGGGAAGCAAGCCAGAGCTGGAAGGTAGAGGGCAAAGGCAGAAGGAAGGGAAGGTCAGAAGCAAGTGTGGGCAAGTGCAACACATGAGTCAGCTGCCACTCTGGGAGGCCCAAGGGCATCAGGCTCCGCCAGATGGACTGTGCAGGAACAGAACGTGGAGGTGGAGGAACACCAGAAAGAAAGCCTCACCTACTTCACACCTTTTTCTTTCGCATCTTCTATAGAATCCACACTTCTGCCTGGAAGGATTTTAGAAAGAGGCATTTTGGAATATCACATGTGCAGTGACAGCTGTGATGTTTGTTCTCTCCATCCTTGAAACCATGGGCTACCTCAGAAGTGTTTACCACCTTGAGCGATATCCTGGTCCCCTTGGTGGTCGGGCCCTTTGCATGTGGGGACTTCAGTCTGGTCACGTAGCATGCTGTTTAACCTGGAGGTCCGAGTCTGCTGCCGGGTCTCTCGCCTGGGAGAGGACCAGTCTTGCACTGGCTGCTGGCTGTGCTGCTGGCTGTGCTAATCAGAGAAGGTAGAAGGTCTCAGAGGAAAACCCTGTTAAAGGCATTCAACTTCAGTGTCACCACAGATGCTTAGTGCTGCTTTGTAAAGAAGATAGGAAATGCCCTTGGTCTGGGCCAGGGGACATCTGCTAGAGAGCAGTGGCAGTGGCAGCCAGCTTAACGAGGCTCTGGTGAAGAATCAGGCAGTCCGTGAGGACTGGGGCTTAGGAGAGCACTAAGACAGGTTCCCCAAGCCACCCAGAGAACTTGTCAAACTTGTGGATGGCAGCCTTCAATGTGGAGATTTTCATGCATTCCATGTAGGGTGCGGCCAGGGAATCTGGGCATTTAACAAGAGCTTCGGGTAGTTCTGATGCTACTGGTGCTGGAAGCTACTGCAGGAACAATTCATTATTTCAGATTCTTTGAATTGGACTTGTTTTGATGTGACTTGAACTGTGATTTCTGTTGGGGTCTGTGATGAGACGGTCGCTTTAGCAGTGGAGCCTTGCAAACAAGTTGAAGACAAGGAGAATGGTTTACCTGTACCGGAGAACACTCGGATTCTAGGAGAACCAGGCATGTTAAGAACTGTTAGACTACTGCTTTGTGTACTAAAAATTAGTACTCCGCGTACGTTTCTGATAAGTCTTTTCCTTTCTTTGTTGTAAATTCCATAAGAGCCTCTCAATATACGATGCTTGCTTTTCCAAGTTTAGGTTAATATTGAATGGCAGAATAAAAAGCCTCTTCTGGTTTTAAAAAACAGTCCACAGTTTAGATTGACTACCTTACAGCTTCTTGAAATGCCAAATTTTTGCCTAGTAGAATGACAGATCATGAAGCAGCGGGTATACATGGGAGAACAGTAGGTGAATTGTAAAGAAGGGTGGACTTCAAGTAAAGGACTTTTGTGCCTCTTGATATAGAGATCTCTACAGTCCTACCCCCACCCCCTGTGCCTGGAGAATTCCATTTTCATCAAGCTCAAAGTGTTAAAAGCCAGAAAAGAGGAAAAGGGAGAGAAGGGCTGGGAGTGAGAAAGTAAGAAACAGAAAAATAGTCAAAGAGGTATATAGAGAGCCTGAACAGGCTTCTGAGTGGTTTTCTGTGGCTTTGGTGACGTCTTAGGGACTTTGTCAACTTTCTCCGGCACCGATGTCCTCTTAGAGTGTAGACACAGGGTGGGGTATATAGGAAGATTTGGAAACAGAGGAGCAGCCAGCCTGATCCCAGCAAATCCTCCACCTATCACTCTCCAGCACATCCCAACACTGTCCTCGCATCACCCCAAGTGTAGCGCTCCTCACACAGAGTACGTGAACCTGCCTTGCTGACTACTTCCTGTGCCGAAGCCGAGGTGCACAGACCCAATCAGCAGTGTGCCCTGCCTTTGGGGGAGGGGTACAGTGTAGACAAGTGTACCTATAATTAGCTGGCAGCCAGATTAACTCTATGAAATTGTGATCTGAGAAGAGGGAAGCCTGCTTAAATCAAAACTAGGGAATTCGGGTCCTGAAATGATACCAGTGAGGTGTAAGGGACAGGTTGTGGGTTGTAGATGGTTGGGAAGGCACAAATTTCCTGATTCCTTTTATCGATAAAAAATTAATCAGTCCGTCTAAGAAAGAAATGGAAAATTTTATTCGAGCCAAATTTGAGGATTATGACCTGAGAAGAGCATCTCAGAAAGCTCCGGGAACTGTTCGGCCCGTTAGAAGTCAAGGCACAGTTATACAAGTTTTTTGAGACAGGGCTGTACATCAAATGACGTATTGACAGTTCACACAGTCCAGATCTAAGTGTCATCGTGGCCCCTTACAAGATCAAGAAGGAATGTTATCTTTAAGGAGTTGTCTTGCTGACGTTAGGAGAATATTGTTCTTTACGGTCAAGCAGGTATTTCTGCAGGTGGGGGAGGTGATGGGGGAGGTTTGGTAGACGCATAATGTCGATTCACAATGCACAGGACGGGGGAGAGAGGAGGCCAAAGGGCAGAGGCAAATGTTTAGGCCTCAATTTTTCTTGTCTTGCCATTAAATATGAACTTTATTTCACACCTTGTGTCTCCACAAGCTAGAAGGAGTACGTAGCAAAGATGGAAGACAGATGGAGTTGGGAAAAAAAGCAAAGGGGAGTTTGGTTGTTTGTCACAATTGACAGTCGTAGGTATCTTAGTCTCTTTCCTTTTACTGTTACAAATCATAGTGTTGTTTAGGACAGCGCTTCTCAAACTGTAATATATGTGGGATCTTGTTAAAATGCAGATTCTGATTCTGTAGGTCTGGGAAGAGGTCTGATATTTGGCATTCCTGACACCGCTCATGGCAGGGTAGGGGCAATTGCGGAAGGCTTGAAGGAAGAGGTATGTCTTGAGTGGGGCATTACACACTAAGTTTAGGCTTGGATGGACAGAAGAGAGTGAGGGGGCATTCAGTAGTGCAGTGGGTAGGAGAGGCAGTCGGCAATAAAGGCACTGAGGGTGTGGTAAGCAGAATATCTGCTCAGGACAATGAAAAGCTAATCTTGGCAGGGCAGAAGTCTCATTTGAGGGAAGACGTGAAGATAGGGTTGGGTCAGTAGGGTGGAGGGTGGAGGCATGGCATGGAAGGTCTTGAACGCTGACCTGAGGAGTTTGGAATTTGTCCTGTAAACAGTGAGTGAAGGATTTTGAGCAGAGGAATAACGCATCGAAAGATGTGTTTTCGAAAGAACTAATCTTAACAGCAGTACACAAGATGGATCAAACTATATCCAATCTCCTGGGATAAACCATAATGGAAAAGAATGTAAAAAATGTCTGTGTATAACTGAGTCAGTTTGCTGTACAGCAGAGATTGGCACAGCATTGTAAATCAACTCTACTTCAATAAAAAAATAAAATAAAAAAGGAGGAGAACCTTGGAGGAAGGTGAATGTCAATTGCAGTGAGATTGGTGTGTGAGGAGATGGGGCCCTGGATCAGGGCGGCAGTAGAGTTTGGAAAGCAAGTCGTCAGACTGGGAGACAGCAGGACTCTGTGACTGACTGAAGCTCCCTCCATGTCCTTCTGCTTCTCCTTCAAATCACTAGGTTCTTCATGACCTTTTTTTTTTTTAGATTCCATATATATGTGTTAGCATATGGTATTTGTTTTTCTGTTTCTGACTCACTTCACTCTGTATGACAGTCTCTTAAATATAGTAAAATTCACCCATTTTGGTGTATAGTGTTTCTCTCGCTAGTGCATTTTTGAAGCTCTTGTTAAACTCCTGAAAATCAGACTATGAAGTGAGATGGCTGTTGTGACCTTGTGGGAGAACCAACCCTCTCTTATGTTGCCAGAGGGGTGGAAAGGTGACGTTCTAAATGGTATATAAAATTCAGGAAGGATGGGACAAATGGTTGCCATTAAGTCTTGTGAGATAGTAACCACCGCTGAAACACAAGGTCATAGACAGACCTTGGAGAAGCTAGAATTGAAGCAAGCAATTTAGGCTGGATTTTGTTTACAAGGGACGTGTAACTGGAGACCATATTGACAAGAGCTCAGCTATAAATACAGATTTCATCCAGAAGCTCTTTGAGAACAGCGCCTGACGTGGTGTGGGAATGAAGGGTTAAGAGGAAGAGGTAACCGTCGGTTTTATCCTTTCAGGATTTGTGAGGCCCACACCTGATTGGTCCGATGTCCTTGCACTTTCTCATACCTACAGTATGTCCCCACAGCATGGCAATCACCCCGTGTTCATTTCATTTTTCCAAAAAGTAAGTGACATATGCCCTATTCCTGGGCTGTGAATTGAACGTGGCACCCAAAAGCCCCTTCCCCTGTTGACAAGTCTCTCCCAACTGTAGTCTGCCATGGAGCCTGGAACACTCACTATGCAAACGAATCTGTGAAGGCACAGGGTCCTGTGAGAAAGCAGGTATGTTATATCTAGAGGAGTAGCTTCGGTGGAGATGACTTTTACTACCTCCTTAGCATAGAAAGAGCTTCAACGGAGTGGGGATGTAGGGGCAGGTAAGTTGTGGTGAGCTGAAGCAGGAAAGTTCTAGATGACAGTGTTGGGAAAAGGCTCTTCAATGTGCATGTGGGTGGGAGGGACTAGGGACCTAAGGGCCACTGCGGGGTGTCAGGTCACAGCAGCCCCACAGCTGAGGGGCAAAAATCTTTTAGAAAGTCTCTTTAAAAAAAAAAAAAAATTTATTTATTTATTTTTGGCTGCATCGGGTCTTCATTGCGCGGGCTTTCTCTAGTTGCGGCGAGCGGGGGCTGCTCTTCGTTGCGGTGCGCGGGCTTCTCGTTGCGGTGGCTTCTCTTGTTGCGGAACATGGGTTTCAGTAGCTGCAGCACACAGGCTCAGTAGTTGTGGCGCACACTAGAGCGCAGGCTCAGTAGTTGTGGCGCACGGGCTTCGTTGCTCTGTGGCAGGTGGGATCTTCCCAGACCGGGGCTCGAACCCGTGTCCCCTGTATTGGCAGGCGGATTCTTAACCACTGCACCACCAGGGAAGCCCTAGAGAGTCTTACTTTTGTTTGTTTGTTTGTTTTTTGCGGTACGCGGGCCTCTCACTGCCGTGGCCTCTCCTGTTGCGGAGCGCAGGCTCCGGACGCGCAGGCTCAGCGGCCATGGCTCATGGGCCCTGCCGCTCCGCGGCATGTGGGATCTTCCCGGACCAGGGCACGAACCCGTGTCCCTTGCATCGGCAGGCGGACTCTCAACCACTGTGCCACCAGGGAAGCCCGAGAGTCTTACTTTTGAAGGTCTGGTGAGTGACAGTTTTCCATTGAGGGAAGGCTGGTGGTGTTTGCTGTTTGAGAGGCTTCTTGCCAGGCATTAGGCTTTTGTGAAAAGAGCATTGATTCGTATCATAACTAGATGTTTCTGCTGGGATAAAAAATAACCTGCTTGGTCTTAATGGAAGAAATTTACTGATGCTGAGATTAATATTGGCAGAGGAACACCCCTCCCCTAGGTCCCTTTGTAGCATCAAGAGGTAGTCCTGGAAGGAAATTCTAGAGAGTGAACAACGTGGGAGCTCCCCTTACCTGGCACAGAGTCAGCACTTGATATAGGTTTGTTGCATGAATGAATGGATTGATTGAATGAACAAAATGCAGATATTGTGAGGAGAGCACTAAATCTAAAGCCACAAGGTCTGGGTTCAAATTTCTGGACTGAAATTTACAGGCTCTTGGACCTTTGTTGATTTCTCTCTCTCTCTCTCTCTCTCTCTCTCTCTCTCTCTCTCTCTCTCTCTCTCTCTCTCTCTCTCTCTCTCTCTCTCTCGGCCTCATTTTCTTAATAGTTAAGATGAGAATAAAGATACTTGCCTGCCACCCTCACACAACTGTGGGAAAAACGGTGGATAAGAAGAAACATCCATTTGGAAACTCTAAAATGCATAGAGAAGTCCCGGGTTGACCACGGACAACCATTTTGGCGTTTACGAAGATAATAGAGTCTTGGAGCTCATTAATGGAGGATCACTACAGCTGGCCTCTGCCTCACATGGATCCTTCTACAAAGAAACCTCTGTCCAAAATCCAGCCCCAGACTTCTGTGCAATCATTGTAAAAATCAGATTCCCGTGCTGCCTGGCGGGCCTTCCTTCCTCAATGACAGGAGCACAGGAAGCATCGTGGAGTTTGTGTGCAACATCTTTGGAAATCTTTACCAGAAGGCTGTACTGTTCCTCAGCCAGTCACGGTCATCCTCCAGAAGTGAGTTATCTCAGTAGATTTTTTTTTCTGTATCCTCAACTGTCTCCGTGATGGCACTGTCCCAAGGGGGAAAGAGTGGGTCTCTCTCTGTCTCTCTCTCTTTCTTTGTCTCACTCTGTCCCTCTCTTCCCTCACCTTGTGATTCACAATGAGCCGTTGATTTGCCTTTTAATCACTCTCCTCTTTGTGTGTCCCTCATCCGAGGGCTCACTCCTCACCTTGGGCTCAGTTTGGTTGATCTCAACTTTGATCTCAACGGAAGGTCCCTCACATTGTGCAGAGTCCCTGTTTAAATCGGTGCTTTGTTCTTGGGGTTAGGGGAGAGAAGTTGGGATGATTTAAAAATCCTGCCAGGAGTCCTTGAGGAAACAGGCTTGGAGTACTGTTTGCAGAAGTCAATAGGCTTGTTGTAAGCAGGCATTGTGTGTTCTGGCACAGTCGGCTGAAACAAATCAATTTCAATTTACTTGTCCAGCAAAAGGAGCCATTATTTAGAACTGAATAGCCAGAGCTCCCATAATATATCGTGAAAACTTATTGTAGTTTTTACTGAGAACTAGCGTATGATGAAATTATTTGTTTAGAAGCAAAGTGTGAATGTTTATAGAATATAAATTCTGGAGGTATTGATTAGAAGCGGTTGAAGAATGAACCACAGTTCTTTTCTAAATGTGGTGGCCGGGTGATATTCATCCGACATTGATACCAGAGTCCATTGCTGGCTGGAAATGTGGCAGGATCCTTATTTTGACAATGCGCACGATTAACACCACGGGAAGGTGTTTGCTAGTTGGGGGGATATGATAGTTAAGACCGAAGTTCATTCCCCTTTTAAAGAGCAAGTTGGCTCATAAATTTGGCTCCCTCACATTTGCCCTTACAAAAATATCTGTCCCTGGCTCTCTCTGTTAGCTCTGGCTTGGTATATTACCAGTAAATTGTTGAAACTCCCAGTAGGAGTAAAATTGAAGGCTTGATTCACTGAAGTTTCCCTTTTTGCACAGTTTACATTGGAAAAAATAAACAAGACGTTGGGCTTGAGACACGATTTATGTCTCTCCCCCAAATTGGCTGATCATATATATGTATATTTAAATATGTATTTACATTTATATTTAAAATTTATTAGCCCTTTCTGTGCATCTTGTGTAACCTCTAATAACAACTCTTTTGGAAAATGGCTACAGTTTTTCTACTGTCTATATATTGTGGTTTTCTCTTAAAAGATATCTCCCTACCTCTTCCACGAGTGCAAGTTCTCATGTTATCCACAAAGTTCAGATACATTTACCTATTGGAAAGTGTAACACCACCAGGTTCTTTAGGGTACCTACTCTGTGTCAGGTACTATGCCAGGCCCTATGTCTTTGCCGTCATAGTGGTCTAACAGAACTTTGGATCTGTTCAGTGGACTTAGTTGGGTAGAACACTGGTCTGTAGAGTAATAACTGATGACACCTTACTACAGAATCCTCAGCACCTGGTTAACTTAGAGGTTATTCTTGCCCCAGTTACGCTGTCCTGCTTGGGCTTGCCTTCCTCAAGCAGTGGTCCCCACTCCAGCTCCTTCACGCTCCACCCTGAGCGCTTTATCAATAGTACTTACAGAGAGCTTGAATTTAGTGGGTGTTCATTAAATATTTATTAACTGAAAATATGGAAAGATGCCTCAAGGGTAAAGAGGTAGGTAATTTGATATATGAAATCAAGCTGTTGGGCTTCCCTGGTGGCGCAGTGGTTGAGAGTCCGCCTGCCGATGCAGGGGACACGGGTTCGTGCCCCTGTCTGGGGAGATCCCACATGCTGCGGAGCGGCTGGGCCCGTGAGCCATGGCCTCTGAGGCTGCGCGTCCGGAGCCTGTGCTCCGCAACAGGAGAGGCCACAACAGTGAGAGGCCCACGTACCGCAAAAAAAAAAAAAAAAAAAAAAAAGAATGGCAGGATGTTGACAGTTATTGAGGTAGGATGATGAATACATGGTGGTTTATTATACTCTCCTGTTTACTTTGTATACATTTGGAATTCTCTCTAATAAAGCCCTTTTAAAAATCTTTCTTTCTGGGAATTCCCTGGCCATGCAGTGGTTGGGACTCCGCGCTTCTACTGCCGGGGGACCAGGTTCGATTCCTTGTTCGTCTGTAGGGAACTTACTGTACACAAGATAAAAAGATGTAAATGTGACATGAAAAACATAAAACATTGGAGAGTAAAAATGTAGTAAAAATGTAGAGCCTGTGCTCCGCAATGGGAGAGGCCACAACAGTGAGAGGCCCGCGTACTGCAAAAAAAAAAAAAAAAAAAAACACGAGATAACAAGTGCTGGTGAGGATGTGGAGAAAAGTGAACCCTTGTGCACTGTTAGTGGGAATGTAAATTGGTGAAGCTACTATGGAAAACAGTATGGAGGTTCCTCAAAAAATTAAAAGTAGGACTAGCATATGATCCAGCAGTCCGATTTCTGGGTATGTACCTGAAGGAAATGAAGTCACTATTCTGAAGAGGTATCTGTATCCCCACGTTCATTGTAGCATTATTCACAGTAACCAAGACATGGAAACAACCTAAGTGTCCATCTCTGGATGAATGGAGAAAGAAAGTGATACATACATACACAGGCGCACGCGTGCACACACACACACAGTTGTGGCAACCTGGACGTACCTTGAGGGCACTAGGCTAAGTGAGATAAGTCAGAGAAAGACAGATACTTCATGTTCTCACTTATGTGGAATCTAAGAAAGCCGAACTCATGGTGGTAGCCAGCAGCTGTGGAGGGGGAGAAATGAGGAGATGTTGGTCAGAGTGAACAAACTTCCTGTTATAAGATGAATAAGTTTTGGGGAGCTAATGTACAGTATGGTGACTATAGTTGACAGTACCGTATTATATACTTGAAAGTTGCTAAGAGAGTAGATCGTAAATGTTCTCATCACACACACACAAAAAAGAAAAGGTATGTATGTGTGGTGATGGAGCTGTTAGCTAACCTTATTGTATTAATCATTTTGCAGTATATGCGTCTATTGTTGTACACCTTAAACTTACATATGTTATACATCAATTATATCTCAGTAAATCTGGGAAAAATCCGATTGTTTGCATGGCATGTAGACAGACCTGCCAGTTGATTGACCACCTTTTCATTTGAGTTGCTTATAGTATTGTCACATAAGCCCAGTAGATGTCCGTGTGGGGCCTGAGAGTAGTCAGCATAGTGAAAAGTTCAGTTCTCCTTCCTTAAAGTCACGGTTTAAAAGTCACAGCAGGTGAAAGAAACATATCAGATGAACCCTGAACCTTTAACTCAGACCCTTATTTGCTTCTTAAATATCAACTCAGAAGCCTGATTATGGTAGTCTAGTTCAAATATTGTTTTGTATTATTTAATACAAATAGAAATACTCCCATGTTAGTGTTGTTTGTAGTTAGACATTTTTCTTTCTTTTTGCAGAGACATTTACAGTCTCCATTTCAATACAACTCTTTATCTCCTGCCCTGTCTTACTTCTTCCTTTCCTCTTGACTACGTCAAGACGTGTCTACGTTTTGGCTATTATAAATAGCACTGCAATGAGCATGGGAGTGCAGACATCTCTTGGTGATCCTGATTTCAACTCTTCTGGATATATACCCACAAGTGGGATTGCTGGATCATATGGTAGTTCTATTTTTAATTTTTGAGGAATCTCCATACTGTTGTCCATAGCTGCTGCACCATTTTACATTCTCAACAGCAGTATACAAGGATTCCAATTTCTCCATAACCTTACCAACCCTTCTTTTGCTTTTTAAATAATAGCCATTCTAACAGGTGTGTAATGGTGATATCTCATTATAGTTTTATTTGCATATCCCTGATAACTAATGATGTTGAGTATCTTTTTCATATAACTGTTGGCCATTTGTATGTCTTCTTTAGAGAAATGTCTGTTCATGTCCTTTCCCTTTTTTTAAAAAATATTATTTTATTTATTTATTTATTTTTGGCTGCGTTGGGTCTTCGTTGCTGCATGTGGGCTTTCTCTAGTTGCAGCGAGCGGGGCTACTCTTCGTTGCGGTGCGCAGGCTTCTCATTGCAGTGGCTTCTCGTTGCAGAGCACGGGCTCTAGGCACGCAGGCTTCAGTAGCTGTGGCACGTGGGCTCAGTAGTTGTGGCTCACGGGCTTAGTTGCTCCGTGGCATGTGGGATCTTCCTGGACCAGGGCTCGAACCCATGTACCCTGCATTTGCAGGTGGATTCTTAACCACTGTGCCACCAGGGAAGCCCCCCCCCCCGCTTTTTTTTTTTTTTTTGCTATTTTGTAGGTGTTCCTTATATATTTTGGAAATTAGCCACTTATCAGATAGATGACTTGCAAATATTTTCTCCCATTCTGTGAATTATCTATTCATTCTGTTTTCTTTGCCGTGCAGAAGCTGTTTAGTTTTGATGTTGTTCCTTTTGTCTGTTTTTGCTTTCGTTTCCATGCTTTCGGTATCATATCCAAGAAATCATGGTAAGACCAGTGTCTAGAAGCTTTTCTACTATGTTTTCTTAGAGGAGTTTTAGTTTCTGATGTTACATTGAAGTCTTTAATCCATTTCGAGTTGAGTCGGTTTTTGTGTATGGTGTAAGGTAGGGATCCAATATAATTTTTTTTTGCATGTGGATATCCACTTTTCCCAACACTATTTAAGAGACTAGCCTTTCCCCATTGTGTGTTATTGGGACCCTTGTTAAAGATCAGTCGATCCTATATGTGCTGGTTTATTTCTGGGTTCTCTATTGTGTTCCATTGATCTTTGTGTATCCTTTTGCCAGTACCGTACAGTTTTTTTTTTTCTAACTTCCCCCCCCCACACTGTATTTTATTTTTACAAGAGATAAATAAATGGACACCAAGCATTGTAAATGGATGACCACAACAAAAGCAACAGTGATTGCAATTACCAAACACGAAACACACTCATATTATGTCATAATATTGACATTCAGTCCAGTAATCCTCCACTGTAACAGCTCCTTTACTTTGCAGTGAAAATTGATTTGTATATTTTTTGCCTCTGAGTTCTTGTGGGATTTTTTTTTATTCAAACAGAAAGTCACAAAAATTATAATCATCCTCATCAGTTCACTCAGTCCCATGTAATTAATTTTTTTTATCTTGATCTTTTGTTAGCACTTTTATGAATTCATCAGTTTTCCATTAGAGTTCTGAAAATGCTTATTCATTCAGTTCAACAGTATAGTCAGTTACCAGAAACCTGTACTTGTCAGTCTTTTTTTTTTTTTTTTTTTTTGCGGCACGCGGGCCTCTCACTGTTGTGGCCTCTCCCGTTGCGGAGCACAGGCTCCGGACGCGCAGGCTCAGCAGCCATGGCTCACGGGCCCAGCCGCTCCGCGGCATGTGGGATCTTCCCGGACCGGGGCACGAACCCGTGTCCCCTGCATCGGCAGGCGGACTCTCAACCACTGCGCCACCAGGGAAGCCCTTGTCAGAGTCTTTTCCATGAATTCCTTGGAGATGAAACCCTTTTATAGGAGCATTTTTGCAAAAGCATCAGAGTACACCCAGAACTATCTGTAAATGACAAAGGACTTAAAAATGACCACGGTTAAAGATTTGATGAACGTTCATAATGCAATTGACAAGGAAATTTAGTTATTTCTGAGAAATACATTTTAAAGTAATAACTAGAATTATGACTTATAACATTATACCAGAACATATAAGATTTTTAGAAATTTCATGTAATGTCTGAAACATTTATATTAACATATTTCCATACAAATAACCCAAAGAAAGTTTAGTATTAGTTGTTTTTGTTTTGTTCATTTGGTTTTTTATACTGCAGGTTCTTATTAGTCATCAATTTTATACACATCAGTTTATACATGTCAATCCCAATCGCTCAATTCAGCACACCACCATCCCCACCCCACTGCGGTTTTCCCCCTTGGTGTCCATACGTTTGTTCTCTACATCTGTGTCTCAACTTCTGTCCTGCAAACCAGTTCATCTGTACCATTTTTCTAGGTTCCACATACATGCGTTAATATACAGTATTTGTTTTTCTCTTTCTGACTTACTTCACTCTGTATGACAGTCTTTAGATCCATCCAGGTCTCAACAAATGACTCAGTTTAGTTCCTTTTTATGGCTGAGTAATATTCCATTGTATATATGTACCAAAACGTCTTTATCCATTCGTCTGTCGATGGGCATTTAGGTTGTGTCTTTTTGAATTATGGTATGCTCTGGGTATACGCCCAGTAGTGGGATTGCTGGATCATATGGTAATTCTATTTTTAGTTTTTTAAGGAACCTCCATACTGCTCTCCATAGTGGCTGTATCAATTTACATTCCCACCAACAGTGCAAGAGGGTTCCCTTTTCTCCACACCCTCTTCAGCATTTGTTGTTCGTAGATTTTCTGATGATGCCCGTTCTAACTGGTGTGAGGTGATACCTCATTGTAGTTTCGATTTGCATGTCTCTAATAATTAGTGATGTTGAGCAGCTTTTCATGTGCCTCTTGGCCATCTGTATGTCTTCTTTGGAGAAATGTCTATTTAGGTCTTCTGCCCATTTTTGGATTGGGTTGTTTGTTTCTTTAATATTGAGCTGCTTGAGCTGTTTATATATTTTGGAGATTAATTCTTTGTCCATTGAATCGTTTGCAAATATTTTCTCCCATTCTGAGGGTTGTCTTTTCGTCTTGTTTATGGTTTCCTTTACTGTGCAAAAGCTTTGAAGTTTCATTAGGTCCCATTTGTTTATTTTTGTTTTTATTTCCATTACTCTAGGAGGTGGATCAAAAAAGATTTTGCTGTGATTTATGTCAAAGAGTGTTCTTCCTATGTTTTCCTCTAGGAGTTTGATAGTGTCCGGTCTTACATTTAGGTCTCGAATCCATTTTGAGTGTATTTTTGTGTATGGTGTTAGGGAGTGTTCTAATTTCATTCTTTCACATGTAGCTGTCCAGTTTTCCCAGCACCACTTATTGAAGAGACTGTCTTTTCTCCATTGTATATCTTTGCCTCCTTTGTCATAGATTAGTTGACCATAGGTGCGTGGGTTTATCTCTGGGCTTTCTATCTTGTTCCATTGATCTGTTTCTGTTTTTGTGCCAGTACCATATTGTCTTGATTACTGTAGCTTTATAGTATAGTCTGAAGTCAGAGAGTCTGATTCCTCCAGCTCCGTTTTTTCCCTTCAAGACTGCTTTGGCTATTCGGGGTCTTTTGTGTCTCCATACAAATTTTAAGATGATTTGTTCTAGTTCCATAAAAAATGCCATTGGTAATTTGATAGGAATTGCATTGAATCTGTAGATTGCTTTGGGTAGTATAGTTAGTTTCACAGTATTGATTCTTCCAATCCAAGAGCATGGTATATCTCTCCATCTGTTGGTATCATCTTTAATTTCTTTCATCAGTGTCTTATAGTTTTCTGCATACAGGTCTTTTGTCTCCCTAGGTAGGTTTATTCCTAGATATTTTATTCTTTTTCCTGCAATGGTAAATGGGAGTCTTTCCATAATTTCTCTTTCAGATTTTTCATCATTAGTATATAGGAATGCAAGAGATTTCTGTGCATTAATTTTGTATCCTGCAGCTTTATCAAATTCATTGATTAGCTCTAGTAGTTTTCTGGTGGCATTTTTAGGATTCTCTATGTATAGTATCATGTCATCTGCAAACAGTGACAGTTTTACTTCTTTTCCAATTTGTATTCCTTTTATTTCTTTTTCTTCTCTGATTGCCATGGCTAGGACTTCCAAAACTATGTTAAATTATAGTGGTGAGAGTGGACATCCTTGTCTCGTTCCTGATCTTAGAGGAAATGCTTTCAGTTTTTCACCATTGAGAATAGTGTTTGCTGTGGGTTTGTCGTACATGGCCTTTATTATGTTGAGGTAGGTTCCCTCTATGCCCACTTTCTGGAGAGTTTTTATCATAAATGGGTGTTGAATTTTGTCAGAAGCTTTTTCTGTATCTATTGAGATGATCATATGGTTTTTCTTTTTCAATTTGTTAATATGGTGTATCACATTGATTGATTTGCATATATTGAAGAATCCTTGCATCCCTGGGATAAATCCCACTTGATCATGGTGTCTGATCCTTTTAATGTGTTGTTGGATTCTGTTTGCTAGTATTTTGTTGAGGATTTTTGCATCTATATTCGTTGGTGATATTGGTCTGTAATTTTCTTTTTTTGTAGTATCTTTGTCTGGTTTTGGTATCGGGGTGATGGTGGCCTCATAGAATGAGTTTGAGAGTGTTCCTTCCTCTGCAATTTTTTGTAAGAGTTTGAGAAGGATGAGTGTTAGCTTCTCTCTAAATGTTTGAGATACTGTTTTAATTTACTCTAATTTTATAATATATTTTGAAATTAGTAAGTGTGATGCCTCTAGCTTTGTTTTTCTTTCTCAAGATCATTTTGGCTATTCTGGGTCTTTTATGGTTCTGCGTGTATTTTAGGATTAAAACATATTCTGTAAAAAAAATACCACTGGGATTTTGATGGAGATAGTATTGAATCTATAGATGCTTTGGGTAGTATGGACATTTTATAAATATTTAATTTTCCATTTTGTGAACATGAGCTGTTTTTCCATTTATTTGTGTCTCCTTTAATTTCATTCATCTATATATATATATATTCTTTTGCGGTATGCGGGCCTCTCACTGTTGTGGCCTCTCCCGTTGCGGAGCACAGGCTCCAGATGCGCAGGCTCTGTGGCCATGGCTCACGGGGCCAGCCGCTCTGCGGCATGTGGGGTCTTCCCGGACTGGGGCACGAACCCATGTCCCCTGCATCAGCAGGCGGACTCTCAACCACTGCGCCACCAGGGAAGCCCAGTATTTTGTATTTTTTAGCATGGAAGTCTTTCACCTGTTTGGTCAAGTCTGTTCTTAATTATTTTATTCTTTTTAGTGCTATTATAAGTGGGATTGTTTTCTTAATTTCCTTTTTGAACGGTTTGTTCCTAATGTATGGGAACCCAACTAATTTTTATATGTTGGTTTTTTTTTGTATACTGCAACTTTACTGTATTCTAACAGGTTTTTTGAAGAGTCTTTAGGGTTTTGTATATATAGGACCATGTTATCTGCAAACAGATAATTTTACTTCTTTTCTGCTTTGGATTCTTTTTATTTCTTTTTCTTACCTAATTATCTTGGCTTGAACCTCTAGTAATGTGTTGGATAGAAGTGGCAAGAGCAAACATTGTTGCATTTTTCCTGATCTTAGGGGAAATGTATTCAGTCTTTCATCATTAATTATTTCCTTAGCTTTGCATTTTATATAGATACCCCTTTATCAGATTGGGCAGTTCCTCCTATTCTTGTTTGAGTATTTTCTCATGAATGGGTGTTGGATTTGTCAGATGTTTTTCTTCATCTGTTGAGGTCATCCTGTGGGTTTTGTCCTTTATTAATATGGTAGGTAACTTTGATTTTCATATGTTAAACAAAACTTCATTCCTGGGATGTACCTCATTTCATCATGATGTAGAATCCTTTTTATATGTTACTGTATTTGCTTTGCTAGTATTTTGTTGAGGATATTTCTGTGTATGTACATAAGGGTCTGTACGTCTCTAATTTTGTGATGTCTTTGGATGGTTTTGGTGTCAGGATAACATTGGCTCCATAGAATTAGTTGAGAAAAAATTCTCTTCTATTTTTGGAAAAGTCTCTGAAGGATTGGTGTTAATTCTTCTTTGAATGTTTGATAGTTGTGCCAGTGAAGCCATCTAGGCCTAGGCTTTTTTTCTGTGGAAATTTAACATTATTATTTCAATCTCGTACTTATTATAGGTCTATTTAGATTTTCTGTTTACTGTCGAGTCACTTTCACTGGTTGGTGTCGTTTTAGGAATTTTTCAGACTCATGTAGGTAGGTTATCTAATATGTTGGCCTACAGTTGTTCATAGTATTCCTTTATAATCCATTTTGTTTCTGTAAATTCAGTGGTGATGTCCACTCTTTTATTCTTTTAATAATTTAATTCTTCTCTCTTTTCTTCAAGAGTGCTTTTAGAATAATGGAAATTGGATATTTTATTGAGTCAGTAAAGAAGGATGATTCAGTTATAATATTTATTTTAGTTATAATTAGTGTTGACCTTTGTGGATATTCATTCTGATACAATATTCCAGGGTTTATGTGGGCTTTTAGAGGTGAAGACAAATGTATTCTTGCCTTTCTTTCCTGATTACCCAAGGTCATGTGTGTCATCTAGGGCCTCATTGGTTATTTGGCTACATTTACAGAGCCCCTAGTGGTTATGAAATATTTTTGTATATTTGGGAACATTTAGGAAACAAGAGACTCAGTCCCTGAATTTGGGGGCAGAGTAATGTGGAAAGATTATTTTTACTGTAGTCATTATAATTTATTATACCCCCATCTCCCAAATGAGAGTATTACAATCAAGGGAGGTAAAGTGGCTTTTGCCAGGTTTTAAAGAAATTTACTGAGAAAGATGAAACTAGAACACAAGTCGAGTGCATGTGTAGTCACAAAGCCACACCTAACTGCAAGAAAGTTTAGATAACTTAGTCTCTCTCCATGTTTCCAGAAAAAAGAGATGAACAGATTTTGGTGCACAGCTAATAATATCTAACATACTCTGGCAGGTCACATTAGGAAGGCAAGATGGAAGACACAGGGAGGCAGTACATAAAGCAAGGAGAAAGAGGCCTTGATGAAATACTCCAGGGTCCTCCTGGAGTTGTGAGGGTGTGCATACCACAATAACGATTATTCATTCAGGCACTGGGTTAGTGCTTTTTATGAAGTATCCCATTTAATGATTATAACTTTCTGCGATAGTTACTATCCCCCTGTTAAACATGAGGAAAATAAGGTCCAAAGAGATAGGCTGCTTACCCAGGTTCACACAGTTTGTAGAACATGATAGAAGATAGTTATGAAACCAGACCCATCCAATTCCAGTCACTGTGTGGTGTTGTATTTTTCTGCATTTTAGTTATAACGCAGGAATGCAAATAAATATTTGGCAAGAGATTCCTTTCGGTTGGGATGCTTAGGGAAGATTTGATAGAGGAGGTGGGATTTGAGCTGCCCCTTGAAGAATGAATAGGGTTGAAGTTGGAAGAAGTTAGTGTTGCAGGGAATTCCAGGGAGAAGCCTCATGAGGCAAATTTGTAAGTGAAGGTGTGTTTGGGAGATAATGAGTGGAGTGAAGAAGTTATACAGGGGAGCCTTGGAAGATGAGGCTGGAAAAATTGAGAAGATTTGAAAGTTAGACACTAAGGAGCATGGACTTGACCCTGTAGACAGTGGGGAGAAGCGAAGTACTTTGAGAAGGTGTCAACACCATGTTGTTTTTACGTACTGTCAAGGAAGAAAAAGTATATCTGTAATTTGAGGGGTGCTGGAAAGCCTCCTCCAGCCTATTTCCTCACCACTTATAACTTCCTTCTCCAAGTATCATATTTCTGAAATGCCACTGTTAGGGATTCATTCCTTGGGGTTATACTCTCTGTTCTCTTTTGAAATGCAAACACCCTTGGAAAGAGTAACATGTTGTCATTAAGCTTCCAATATGAAGGTGTTCATTAGTTCCTTCATCCTTCATAGTAGAGGCCCTTCCAAGAGCACAGAGTACCTGAGTAGGAAGGAGAAGTAAGAGGGGATGCTCTTGCCATGGAGGCTCTCCCTGCTTCTGGCTTTGAATTTGAGCCAGCTCTCGGCTCAAGACATTGGAATTATTAACCAATGAATTGCCTGTACTTAGAAGAGGAGTAGACTTAGAATTGTGTTTTTCTGTGTGCACAAGGGTTTCCCTTGAGAATAAGTCACTACCCACTGTGAGAATCCCCATCCCTAGATTGGCCTAGTCTTAGTCTCTCTCTGAATCAGTTCTTAATTTATTTGCTGTGAAATAGCCATAGAAATAATGATTATGTGTTTGCATGAGTATACACACATATAATCAGCATTTCTGTGGCTGTATTTTTATGGCCGTATGTATTTATATTCTTGGGGGGGGGGAGAGCGTTGCAGGCGTCTAATTATTTAGCTTCCAACGTTGGTGCTGAGTTAGCTGAGGATTTCTCCCCATTGTCCTTTGAGAGGAAACAGCTCCTCTGCTGAACAGGCTCCATTCTAGCCTGGAGATAGTAGGCAGGAAGGAAAGGAGAGACCGAGGGTGGGAGTTGGGATGGATAGTATGGAAGGAAGGTCCTTGGATGCCTCCATCAGCACTGGGTAGATGACACTGGGAGAGAAGGGAAGGCCGGATAGCAAAAGGGCAAGCGGGCAGGGAATTGGACTCTGACATGCGCCCTCAGGACTCTATTCCAGGAAACGGGAATTTGAGAGACCACAGACAGTGCAAACCCTAAAACTCTGTGGTTCCACCTGAAAGCCACTCTGTGCGAGCAAATGCCAGGCAGTAACTTTGGGTGGCCTTTGCATATGTCTCTTGAGTAGTAAACTTTAGTGGAAGTCTGAGTTGATTTTTTTTCCCCCCTCAAATAAGACATTGTTCTGTTGAGAGAGTGAGAGAAAGAGACAGAATAAGATCTTGAAAACTTTTCAGTCAGGGAGAGCTAGAGGGCTAGGTTTGCTTTACTAAACCAATTTCTCAAATGGTAGCTGTCAGGAATTCCCTGGCGGTCCAGTGGTTAGGACTTGGCGCTTTCACTGCCGGGGCCCGGGTTCAATCCCTGCTCGGGGAACTAAGACCCCGCAAGCCATCTGGCGCGGCCAAAAACCAAAAAATACCCCCAAGGTGACTGTCACTGAATAAGTTAGCTGACAGGATTGAGAGAATGACAGGAGAATGTTGTGCACTCAAAACCAGTTGTATAGGCACGATCTGGGCAGTTGGGTTGCCCCCTTCTTTTCTTGTTACCCACTGACTGTCAGAGATTACATTATTACCAAAGGAACGTTGGGACTATTTGCAGGTGGCTGCGGTAGATGTGGTGGGTAGTGGGCTGGAAAGGAGAGAGAGAGAGGGATGGCTGGGAATGTACCTCTGAAATGTGGGGAGGAGGCAGGTCTTGGGAATCACGTAGTTTTTTTACCCAATCCTACCAGGTGACCTGGCAAGCTTCTTTTAAGCCTCAGGCTAACTGGTCTCAATTTGAGTTCACATTGCCCAAGGCTACAGATCGTTTCTCAAGCCATAGGTCGCTGAGTCCTAATTACAGCTTTGTCCTGCCCCATAGAGGTCGCTAGAACAGCCTGGACTCTGAAACTGGTGACTTAGTCACTGGAATACATAAACAAACCCACCTGGAATTTGGGAGGTAGGGAATGTGGGAGTAGCAGTGATCAAGTAAATGATCGCCTGTTGGGGAATTGTTCGCCAGAAACAAGATGACATGAATTGCATTCATTCAACAAGAGCTTAATACAGTGTGACCAAAATGTACCTCATTCTGTGTTGCTGGGGCATGTTCCTCCTTTTCCAATCCGTTCTCCACACAGCTGTCAGCGATCTAGAATATAAATCAGATGATACGGCATTCGACATAGAACTGATTTTCCTAATCTCTTATTCAAGGACTTTGATCTTGCCCCTGCCTACGTCTCCAGCCTCTTTTTAAACGTGTTATATCTCTTATTTTATGCTGATTGTAGATCCTCAGACATATAGTTCTGTTTCATGTGTCCATGTCTGTCTTTGTTCCAGATGTTCCCTCTGCTTGAAATGCCTTCCTACCTAAACCTCTTTTTTCAATAAGATTCTCTGAACCCCCATTTTCCTTCTGTTCGGATAGCACCATACATTTAGCTCTTTTAAAAACACTTAACCATATTATATTCATATTATTTTATTATATGTCTGTCTCCCCACCTATATTCTCAGCAGAGTAGACAGTCTCAGGGGTGATTATCTGACCTAACCTGGGCCAGCGTCCATGCTACATAAATTTGAATTGGGACTTTGAGTAAGATCCTGCCTTTGTATGGTTGGATCAGTAATGTAGGCACAGGAGTTGCCTGAAGCTATGTTTTCTAACATGTTGTTCCCCCAAAGGGAGGAAACCGATTTTCAAAGAACAATAGGATTAAAGCAGTCCATCCTCAGGCCCAGCTATATTTCTTTCATTTCTATATCTTATAGTTAAGTCACCATTTACGCTTAAGCCACTCAACTGGTTTTCTGTAGTTTGCAACTCAAAGAGTCCTAACCGATACAATCTAGGGTATAGGAAGTGCTAGATGACATTTGTTGAACTGGGCTCCAGTGGGAAATCTTGATTTTTGCCCTAAGGGAGCTTCCTACCACTCTAGGTAGAAAAAAAATAACCTACATGAAACAATTGGATAACAATACACCCTATCATCAAGCCTCCAGTCTTGGGATGTAGACTATTAGCATTATAGGAATGCTGACAAAGGTTTGTTCAGGCAGGAGTAGCGTTAGCCAGGAAAAGCTTCCTGAAGGTGATAGAGCTTGGCTTGGCTTTGAAGGATGGGTAGAGTTTGCCTTTGACCCATGGTGTTCCAAAAGAAAGTTTCCAGGAGGACCCCTTGCAGACCTCAGACATGCCCTAGATGAGCCTAGATGATTATGATCCTGGCAATGATCCAATCAACTTCAGAATCGCTAGGGTAAAGATGGGGGACCCTCCAACGGGCTATATCTTGACTGTGCCAAAAGGGTCTCTGGACAGAAATTATCCAGTGCTGACTGGGCCTAACAGTGATGAATGATGTGGTACACCTTGGAGGGGCCCTAGGAAGCTGAAAAATAAGCTGTAGTTATTTTGTTAACCACTTTGTGCACATGGAGGATGACCCTAGTGATTCTTAATCTAAACGCTGGGACTAAATGATAGCAGCTAGCTAGGCTTTGCTAACTCTGAATTGGTATCTGTGATTTTGAAAGTTCTTGTGCAGAAGGAAAAGATGTCTCTTCTCTTCTTTTTTTTTTTTTTTCCTGTCATTAGATATGCTAGGCCCAGTTCCTTCACGTGACCTGAGAAGATGGCATGGAATGCTTGCATGGGCACCAAATGGCTAGTTTATTCACTGCTGTTAAATTGTATAGTCTGTAAAGGCCATTTGCTTTGCCTTCCTTGCCACATGGATTTGAAACCTTAGATCTGAGAAAAAAGATCTTTTTGCCCTAGATTTGGCGGTGTCCCAGGGAGACAAAGCTTTATGCAGCTGTTCACCCAGCAGCATGAAGGTTTATTAGCTGTTAAAAAAAATAATTATGCATTTGCTATTCTTTCAGGTTACTACAGAAAAATGGAGTTACTGCATATAAAACCTTGATAATGTTTTCTATTGCCCAGGAGACATTATACATAAGCATGCATGTATTATAAATATACTATTAATAGTTTATACTCACAAACACAACCCATGTTCAATTAACTTCAGATATTTAGTGTTTACGATGTGCTAGTTATGTGTTAGACATTAGGGAAAAAAGATAAGTAAGCAAAAATCCTTACCTGGAGAATATTCACAGAATGATAAATGCAATAAAAAGAGAAAACATACAAGGTACAGAGGAAGCACAGAGGAAGCACGAATGAACTTTATTAAGGAGACCAGGGAAGACTTCTCTGGAGAACTTCTGGCTGGCTTTTTAGGAATGAATAGGTATTCACTGGATATACATAAGGAGAAAGGAGCAGGAGGTAATTGATGGGGCAGGATCAGCAGGTACAGAGGCAAGGGAAGCAGCAAGGTTTGCTACAGGAACTCTACATAATTCAGATTGCTGGAGCATAAGATGCAAAGGCTTGGGTTAGGGAAGGTGAGCCTGAGAGGCAGGCAGGAGGCCAGTCATGAAGTCTGTCATACGCTTTGTTTTTCACATGGTAAGGAGCCAGTGATGGGATTTAAACAAGAGAGTTAAGTAAACCAATTTGCATTCATTTATTCATTCAGGCTGTCAGCTAAGTTAATAAGAATTTATTGAGTCATTACTATGTGCCAAGTTCTCTGTCAGGCTCTGTGGGTATAGTCTTTCTGTTGATGGAAGTGGGGAGGACGGATAAGGGAAAACCAAATATGAATGTGATGAGCGCTCTGAAGGATAAGGGCAAAATGCTATGGGAGCTAATCTAGTCTGGAGGGGTGGGGATCGGAGAAGAAGTAATAAAATATGAGTTAACTAAGCAAACGGGGAAAGGAGGGTATCAAAGACAGAAGGAGGGATAGATGCAAAATCCCCAAGGGAGAAACTAACACGGTTGATTGAGGCACATGACAGTACACCAGGATGGCTGAAATGGGAAGGGCCTTGGGAGAGAGTAGCAGATGAGGGGTTGGGTTGGTTTGATAGTCTTTGTTGGTTTTGGTTTAATTAGACTGGGAGATTATTGTAGCAGCAGACTAGAGGGTGGGCTGTGACAGTGGAAACTGGAAGCAGGAAGAAAAAGAGAGTCTGCAATAGTCCAAGGGAGATGTGATGAGCTGATTTAGGACAATGGCAGTGGTAGTGGTGAGAGAATGGAATGGAAAGCTCTTTGGGTGATAGGGTCAATAGGACTTAATAACTGATTTGATCCGAGGGCTAAGAAAAAGAAAGCAGTAGAGGATGACTTGGTTTTCTGCTTGGTTACCGGGAAATGGGGGTCACCAACCAAGATAAGGGAGTACAGTAACTTGTTTCAACTCTGGCATGACTTCCAGCTGCTGACTGCCTACATGGACTTTGAACTTCTTGTCTCACTCTGCTGGTCAGCACTTGTGCACTCTATTAAAAAACAGTGCATTTTTATTAAATTAAAAATAGCACATGAATGTAGTAAAACAATTCAAAGAGGACATATGTGTATAAAAGGAAACTTAAAATCCCCCTCCTCATAACTCCTAGTCCATCTCCCCAGAGGTAATCTCTGTTAGTAATTTCTTCCAGAAAAATATTGTATGCACCTACAAGCATACCTCCATAGTCTTTGTAAAATTTGCACAAATCGAATCTTACAGACTGTTATGCACCTTGCTGTTTTTCTTTCTTTTTAATTTTTATTTAATTTATTTATTCTTGGCTGGGTTGGGTCTTCGTTGCTGCACGCGGGCTTTCTCTAGTTGCGGCGAGCGGGGGATTCTCTTCCTTGCGGTGTGCAGGCTTCTCATTGCAGTGGCTTCTCTTGTTGCGGAGCACGGGCTCTAGGCGCATGGGCTTCAGTAGTTGTGGCTCGCATGCTCTAGAGCGCAGGCTCAGTAGTTGTGGCACATGGGTTAGTTGCTCCATGGCATGTGGGATCTTCCCGGACCAGGGATTGAACCAGTGTGTCCTGCATTGGCAGGCAGATTCTTATCCACTCCGCCACCAGGGAAGCCCTCCTTGCTGTTTTTCATTGTAATACATGTTGGAAATCATTCTATATCAGAACATACTTCATTCTTTTTAATGACTCTTTAATACATTGTTTCATTATATGGACATTTGTGTCGATTCTAGTTCTTCATTGTTATTCATCCTTTAAATTGATACTTATTGAGGGACTACTATGTACCAGATGTAATCTCTGCTGCTGTGAAGTAAACGGTCCACTGGGAAAGATGATCATTAATTATAGAAATACAGAATTGCAACTATTACACATGTTCCAAAGGTGCTTTGAGAAGCTGCAATAGGCGTTTGACGTAGTCGCGGAGACCAAGGAAGACTCCCCTGAGAAACTCATGCTTGAACTGACTACTGAAAGATGAGTAGCAGTTACCAAAGTAAAGAAGGGAACAGAACCTTCTAGGCAGAGTCCAAAGGGTAGATGCATTTTAAATTTTGATAGGCAACTGAAAATCCTTATTATCCAAATATTCATTATCTGAGTCACCACAGTTACAAGATTTTAGGGAAAAGCAAAAGCCATTAGAGCACAACAATATCTATTTTTTGTTTGTCTTTTTTGCTGGTCATTTTTTAAAAAAATTGAAGTATAGTTGATATACAATACTATATGAGTTACAGATGTACAACATAGTGATTCACAATTTTTAAAGGTTCTACTCCATTTATAGTTATTATAAAATATTGACTATATTCCCTGTGTTGTACAATCTACCCTTGTAGCTTATTTTGTACATAATAGTTTGTACCTCTTAATCCCTACCCCTATTTTGCCCCCCTCCCCTTTCCTCTCCCCACTGGTAACCACTAGTTTGTTCTCTATATCTGAGTCTGTTTCTTTTTTATTATATTCACTTGTTTGTTGTATTTTTTAGATTCTACATATAAGTGATATTATATGATATTTGTATTTCTCTGTCTGAATGACTTCACTTAGCATGATAATCTCTAGGTGTATCCATGTTGCTGCAAATGGCATTATTTCATTCTTTTTTATGGCTGAATAATATTCCATTGTGTATATACACCACATCTTTTTATTTTTGGTTTCTTCCCCCCCCCCCACTATTCAATTATTTATTTATTTATTCTTTTTTCTTTTTAAAAAATTTTATTTTATGTTGAAGCATAATTGATTAACAATGTTGTGTTAATTTCAGGTGTACAGCAAAGTGATTCAATTATACATGTATCTGTTCTTTTTCAAATTCTTTTCCCACTTAGATATACAACATCTTCTTTATCCATTCATCTGTCGATGGACATTTAGGTTGCTTCCATGTCTTCGCTACTGTAAATAGTGCCACTATGAACACTGGGGTGCATGTAGCTTTTTGAATGAGAGTTTTCATCTTTTCTGGATGTATGCCCAGGAGTGGGATCGCTGGATCATATGGTAGTTCTATTTTTAGTTTTTCAAGGAACCCCCATAGTGTTTTCCATAGTGGCCATACCAATTTACCTTCCCACCAACAGTGTAGGAGGGTCCCTTTTTTCCATACCCTCTCCACCATTTATTATTTGTAGACTTTTTGATGATGACCCTTGTGACTGGTGTGAGGTAGCACCTCACTGTACTTTTGATTTGCATTTCTCTAATAATTAGCGATATTGAGCATCGTTTCATCTGCCTGTTGGCCATCTGTATGTCTTCTTTGGAGAAATGTTTATTTAGGTCTTCTGCCCAGTTTTTGATTGGGTTGTTTGGGTTTTTTTGATATTGAACAGTGTAAGCTGTTTGTATATTTTGGAAATTAAGCCCTTGTCAATTGCATTGTTTACAAATATTTTCTCCCATTCTATAGGTTGTCTTTCCATTTTATTTGTGGTTTCCTTTGCTGCGCAAAAGCTTTTAAGTTTAATTAGGTCCCACTTGTCCATTTGTTTATTTTCGCTTTTGTTTCCATTACTCTAAGAGATGGATCCAGAAAAATATTGCTGTGATTTATGTCAAAGAGTGTTCTGTCTACGTTTTCCTCTAGGAGTTTTACAGTATCCGGTCTTACATTTAGGTCTTTAATCCATTTTGAGTTTATTTTTCTATACGGTGTTAGAGAATGTTCTAATTTCATTATTTTACATGGAGCTGTCCAATTTTCCTAGCACTACTTATTGAAGAGACTCTCTTTTCTCCATTGTATATTCTTGCCTCCTTTGTCATAGATTAATTGACCATTAATCCATGGGTTTATTTCTGGGCTCTCTATTCTGTTCCACTGATCTAGGTGTCTGTTTTTGTGCCAGTATCATGCTGTTTAGACTACTGTAACTTTGTAGTACACTCTGAAGCCAGGGGAGTGTGATTCCTCCAGTGCTGTTCTTCTTTCTCAAGATTGTTTCGGTTATTCCGGGTCTTTTATGGTTCCATACAAATTTTAGAATTATTTGTTCTAGTTCTGTTAAAAATGCCATTGGTATTGGGTTGGCTAAAAAGTGCCTTTGGTTTTGAAGTAAAAATAAAAGACACACTTTTCATTTTCACCAAGAACTTTATTGAACAACGTATTCACCCTTTTGTTCCACTACCTTCTGCCATTTTTATAAGCCCCAGTGGACTATTAAAAAAATTTTTTTTAATATCTTTATTGGAGTATAATTGCTTTACAATGGTGTGTTAGTTTCTGCCTTATAACAAAATGAATCCATTATACATATACATATGTCCCCATATCTCTTCCCTCTTGCATCTCCCTCCCTCCCACCCTCCCTGTCTCACCCCTCTAGGTGGTCACAGAGCACCGAGCTGATCTCCCTGTGCTATGTGGCTGCTTCCCACTAGCTATCTATTTTACGTTTGGTAGTGTATATGTGTCCATGCCACTCTCTGACTTTGTCCCAGCTGACCCTTCCCCCTCCCCATATCCTCAAGTCCATTCTCTAGTAGGTCTGTGTCTTTATTCCCATCTTGTCCCTAGGTTCTTCATGACCATTTTTTTTTTTTAGATTCCATATATATGTGTTAGCATACAGTATTTGTTTTTCTGACTTACTCCACTCTGTGTGACAGACTCTAGGTCCATCCACCTCACTACAAATAACTCAATTTCATTTTTCTTTATGGCTGAGTAATATTCCATTGTATATATGTGCCACATCTTCTTTATCCATTCATCTGTCAGTAGACACTTAGGTTGCTTCCATGTCCTGGCTATTGTAAATAGAGCTGCAATGAACATTTTGGTACCTGACTCTTTTTGAATTATGGTTTTCTCAGGGTATATGCCCAGTAGTGGGATTGCTGGGTCGTATGGTAGTTCTATTTGTAGTTTTTTAAGGACCCTCCATACTGTTCTCCATTGTGGCTGTATCACTTTACATTCCCACCAACAGTGCAAGAGGGTTCCCTTTTCTCCACACCCTCTCCGGCATTTATTGTTTCTAGATTTTTTGATGATGGCCATTCTGACCGGTGTGAGATGATATCTCATTGTAGTTTTGATTTGCATTTCTCTAATGATTAATGATGTTGAGCATTCTTTCATCTGTTTGTTGGCAATCTGTATATGCTCTTTGGAGAAATGTCTATTTAGGTCTTCTGCCCATTTTTGGATTGGGTTGGTTGTTTATTTGACATTGAGCTGCATGAGCGGCTTGTAAATTTTGGAGATTAAACCTTTGTCAGTTGCTTCATTTGCAAATATTTTCTCCCCTTCTGAGGGTTGTCTTTTCATCTTGTTTATGGTTTCCTTTGCTGTGCAAAAGCTTTGAAGTTTCATTAGGTCCCATTTGTTTATTTTTGTTTTTATTTCCATTTCTCTAGGAGGTGGGTCAAAAAGGATCTTGCTGTGATTTATGTCATCTAGTGTTCTGCCTATGTTTTCCTCTAAGAGTTTGATAGTGTCTGGCCTTAACATTTAGGTCTTTAATCCTTCTTCCATTTTTCAAGCAACTTCATAATTCCATCTTCCCAAAACTTTTTATCTTTTTGAGCAAACAGTTGTTCCAGGTGCCTTTTACAGTCTTCCAGGGAATTGAAATTTTTTCCATTTAAGAGAATTTTGTAAAGACCGAAGTAAATGGAAATCCGAAGGTGCAATGTCTGGTGAATGTGGCAGTTGAGTCGGATCTTCCCAGCCAAGCTGTAACAGTTTTTGCTTGGTCATCAAAGAAACATGCGGTCTTGCGTTATCCTAATGGAAGATTATATGTTTTCTGTTGACTAACTCTGGACCCTTTTCGAGTCGAGTGCTGCTTTCAGTTGGTCTAATTGGGAGCAGTACTTGTTGGAATTAATTGTTTGGTTTTCCAGGAGGAGTTCATAATAGAGGACTTCCTTCCAATCCCACCATATACACAACATCACCTTCTTTGCAAGAAGACTGGCCTTTGGTGTGGTAGGTGGTGGTTCATTTCGCTTGCCCCACGATCTCTTCTGTTCCACATTATTGCACTGGATCCACTTTTCATCGCCCATCACAATTTGTTTTAAAAGCGGAACGTTTTCATTACATTTAAGTAGAGAATTGCATGTGGAAATAAGTATGGTCAAGAAGGTTTTTTTCACTTAACTTATGTGGAACCCAAACATCAAAGCGATTCACATAACCAACCTAGTGCAAATGATTTTCAGTGTTTGATTTGGATATTTTGAGTATGTCGGCCGTCTCCCACGTGGTATAACGTTGATTGTTCTCAATTAATGTCTTGATTTGATCACTGTCAACTTCAACTGGTCTACCCGACTGTGGAACATCGTACAGCGAGAAATCTCCAGCATGAAATTTCACAAACCACTTTTGACACGTTTGATCAGTCACAGCACCTTCTCCATACACTGCAGAAATACGTTTTTGCGTTTCAGTTGCGTTTTTACCTTTCTTGAAATAATAAAGCATAACATGCTGGAAAAAAAGTTGCTTTTTTCTTCCATCTTCAATATTAAAATGGCTACACAAAAATTCACCAATTTTGATGTTTTTTAAAAAATGCACGCTGATATGACAGCTGTCACATACAATCTAACAAAATTGTTAAGACTTAAAGACAACTAAGTGCTCCTAGAGCCATCTTACAGAGAAAAAGCCAAACGAACCTTTTGGCCAAACCAATATTTTTGTAGGGATTGCATTGAATCTGTAGATTGCCTTGGGTAGTATGGTCATTTTAACAATATTAATTCTTCCAATCCAGGAACGCGACACACCTCTCCATCTGTTGGTGTCATCTTCAGTTTCTTTTATCAGTGTCTTATAGTTTTCTGAGTAGAGGTATTTTACCTCCTTAGGTAAGTTTATCCCTAGGTATTTTATTCTTTTTCATGAGATTGTATATGGGATTGTTTCCTTCATTCCTTTTGTTTTTGCTTTTGATAGTTTGTTGATAGTATATAGAAATGCAAAGGAGTTCTATATGTAAAGTTTGTATTCTATAACTTTACTGGATTCATTGATGAGCTCTAGTAGTTTTTTGGTGGTTTTTAGGATTTTCTATGTATAGTAACATGTCATCTGCAAACACTGACAGTTTTATTCTTTAGTGAATTGATCACTTAAGACTCCTCCCTATTTTGTACTGGATCCTATCCTTGCCCATCATATAAAAGTCTTTAGCAGTTTCTACAGTGGAAAGAGAGTACAAATCAATTGCAGAGTGAAATTTCAAATTTTGTAAAAGACCCAAAACTTAGTGAAGGGGTTGAAAGTGATGGCCATTTGCTTGACTTCTACAAAGCCATTGACAGGTGAGGACTTGGTAAAGTTAATTTTTTTTTTTTTTTTTTTGCGTTACGCGGGCCTCTCACTGTTGTGGCCTCTCCCGTTGCGGAGCACAGGCTCCGGACGCGCAGGCCCAGCGGCCATGGCTCACGGGCCCAGCCGTTCCGCGGCATGTGGGATCTTCCCGGACCAGGGCACGAACCCGCGTCCCCTGCATCGGCAGGCGGATTCTCAACCACTGCGCCACCAGGGAAGCCCGGTAAAGTTAATTTTTGAGGAAAAGAACAAATTCACACAGAGAGTGACAAGATGAATATGAATAAAGAGAATAATTGAAGTATCAGGAATCATGAGAGGTCCTTGGGAAAACTGATAAAGCCACTGAATATTTTGTAAAGCTTATTCTTTATAATCGTGTTGTAAAATAAGAAGGATGCCTATTATAATATCATGCCAGTTTTGTTAGAAAAGTCACACCAGAGAAATCTGCAACCAACATTCGATTTATTGTTCAAAGAATGCGTGTATAATTGCATTAAAACTTTCTTTTACAAAGATAGAAGAGGGGTGGGATAGGGAGGGTGGGAGGGAGGAAGATGCAAGAGGGAAGAGATATGGGAACATATGTATATGTATAACTGATTCACTTCGTTATAAAGCAGAAACTAACACACCATTGTAAAGCAATTATACTCCAATAACGATGTTAAGAAAAAAAGATAGACGATAGAGGGACTTCCCTGGTGGTCCAGTGGATAGGACTCCACACTCCCAATGCAGGGGGCCCAGGTTTGATCCCTGGTCGGGGGACTAGATCCCACATGCATGCTGCAGCTAACAAGCCCACATGCTGCAACTAAGACCTGGCACAGCCAAAATAAATAAGTAAGTAATAAATAAATAAATATTTAAAAAAGAAGGTAGAGCAGACTTTGTAGTTTTTATTTATTATTTAAAAATAAAATTCCAATTAAACTTAAAGAAGGTCTATGATATTCTGGTTCTCATTTTAAGTAGATTTCCTCTAAGTGGTCCCTTTTCCAGTAGTGGTTATTGTTGGATACATAGAGTGCCTCTTTTGCTCAGTTATCCTCCCCAGAGGTGAGACCAATTTGCATTTACACCGGCAGTGTGAGAGAGTGTGTGAGAGTGCCTGTTACTCATCTTGGTGAGCTTTTGAATTATTGAGAATATGATGGGTGAAAAAGGCTCCTTCATCGCTGTCTTTATTTGCGTTTTATTAATCATGAATAGTGTTGAGCAACTTTTCAAATGTTTAATGGCCATTTGTGTTTCTTTTTCTGAGAAATGCCCGTTACTCTTCTTTGTCTGTTTTTCTTTGGGGGTTGTTCATCCTTTAGTCATTGATTTGTACAGTCTTATTGTAAATGAAGGGACATAGTCATTTGTTTGTCATATATGCTGCAAACACTCTTCTAATCTGTCTTTTGTTCTTGACATTTTCAGTATAGAAGCCTTAGATTCTTTTGGAGTCAATTTTATTTGTCTTTTTCTTTTTGGAGTCTAAGGTTTGTATCCTCCTTAGAAAGTGCTTCTAACTTCAAGTTTATGAACTAATCTCCGTCTGTTTTCACCTAGCAATTTTATGGTTTTGTTTTCTTCATTGTTGAAATATTTGATCCATTGAAGATTTATTTTGTTATAATAAACGCGGAAGAAATTCAGGCTTTTTCTGAAACGGTTGCGTGTTCCCAACATCATTAATTGAATTATACATATCTTCTTCGCTCATGTGAAATGCCACCTTTGTTGTACGCTAAACCTTCATATGTATATTAGTCTAATTCTGAACTTTACTGTATTCCATTGATTTACCTATTTCTTCTGCATTATTAAACTCTTTTAATCTTTGCAGCTTCACGGTGCTCTTAATTTTGTTCTCCTGTGCTCCTCTTTCAGAATTCTCCTGGCTACTCACGATTATGTTTTGTCTTAGATGACAGAAATGTGTTAAGATCTACTCCTACTACTGGTTTTCAGAGATTTCTCCTTGTATTTTCTGTAGTTTATGTTCTGCGTATTCTGGTTCTGTTATTTGGTGTATGAATATTTATGGCACTTATATATCCTCATTGTGGATGGTGTCCTTTATCAAAACACTTTTTTCCTTGAATTCAGTCTTCTCTGATATTAATATAACCTCTGCTTTCTTCTTTCATCATTTTAATGATATGTAATATGTTTCAAAGTTCAGTAATGCTGTTTTGGTTTTCAATTCGTTTTCTTAGCTCTGTAGTCTCCCTTTTCCTCTCATTCTTATCATTCCATTGTTTTATCATTTATCTTTGATGTCTTGTTTCAGTGACTCTGTGTGCTCTTGAAATCTTTCTTTTCTTTAGTGGGAACTTTTTCTCCAAGGATGGATTCATTATCTGTACTTCCTTCTCTCCTTCCTTCTTTCCCTTGCTTTCCCCTACCCCATCTCTTTCCTGTAGTATTTTTGCAGAGTTGTTATTCTACGCCTTTTCATTGTATTCATATTTAAGTTAAAGATTTCTCTGAGACATTCTCTATATATAGTGTGGTGAATTCCTCTTCACTCCCTTCTCACTTTGTACCTCTATGAGCACTTCAGTTTGAGGACTAGGCACTGGGTGTTCTAGTCACATTTTGGTGCCCAAGGTCAGGTGAAGTTAGTGGATCCCTACTTCCTTGTGTGTAATTTTCTTAAAATGCCTATAACAGGATTTGTCCTACCTAGTTCAGTGATTATCTGTCCTTACTAGGCATCGCAGTCATCTGGGGGAAACTTTCAAGTACCAGTGCCTGGGCCTTGACTCCAAAGATCTTGATTCACATGGTTTGACCTTGAAGGCCAGGAATTGGTACATTTCAGCAGCTCCCCAGGTGGGGACTCTCATGCATAGTAAGGACTGGGAACCACTGACCCAAGTGGCAGAACCATTTATTCCATGTAGATGCCAGCTTCAGGTTGTCCTCTAACTCAAGATGAAGCCTAGAACCTTCCCTTCCAACAAGTACTGAATGCCAGAAATCAACTTTTCCCACTTCATCCTCCCATCCTAGACCACAGAGATAAAATATGCAAACCTTGGGGTTTTGGCCACAAAGCACTATTATCCTGCATAGTTGTAGGGGGAAGTTCACCAGGGCATGTCCATCTGCCTCTTCTTTCTGAGCCCCTAACTCCTCCAAACAGTTTTATCGTATTTAATTTCTTACTTGTTTTCTATTCTGTCCACTCTCATTTGTTGCCAGAAAAAATGATCTGTGAGTGATTATGATTGTTCTGTCTTCTCCCTCCAGCATCTCTCCTAGCCTGCAAAAAACAGAATGAAGCCGCACTGACTTTCCTGTTCTTTCCTCGGTATCCTGGCAAGATATTGAGATGGTAAGGAGTGACTTCTCTTCTTGAGAGAGTTTCCAGATCTTTTCCTTTCAGTCTGCTTTCAGGATTTTTATCCACCCACAGTTCTTTCCACTGTACTAATTCGTGGGAGAGAGGGTCTTGATGAGAGCTGTATTAATTCGCAGAATCTTCTATATCTCATTTCTCTTGTCTGCAATTTTTCAGAGATTGTGGCATGAATATGAGCCTTTCTTTGCTGCTTAGTTTTTCAGAATTTATGTTTATTCTTGTTCTTTTCATGAAATTTTGGGAACAGATTTTGTGTGAACAAGCCTCACTCCACCATCTTACCCTTAGAGTTCATTTATATTGTCTTAATTTTTTTTTAATGTAGCTTCATTTCTAATTATGAAGTGCTGTAATTTTTGGTTCTTTATCTTCACCCTTTCCCTTGGTCCAGGGTAGCCAAAAACCTACGTTATCTAACCTGTGATTTGGTTTAGGGTATTTACCCCAATACTAGGATGGCCTTGATTGTGGGGATTAGCTGCTAGAAATTCAGTTAACTGTATAGGCAGTTCAATTTGTTCTTCTGTTACTGAACATCGAAATATCTTATTGTCCTATTGTCTAAATGATACAGTACCAGGACATAAGACACAGAGCAGTGTAGTTCAGAGCTGCCCAGAAGGCAGTTAGGAAAGGCCACCTCCCTCCTTTGAAAGAATTTGAAGACATATTATCTGTTCTGTACAATATTGGGCAGTAATACTGGTTTGGTCATTTGGTTTCAACATTAATGTTTCTTGGTATCTGGTGACCAAAAGGCAGTTAATCGGTTATTTAGTCTGCTGTTTCTTTCAACAAATATTGATTAGGTGCCTATTATATGTTAGACACTAGAAATCAAGCAATTGTGTCAAAGAGACACAGCCCCTGCTCTTCTGGAGCTTCGATCCGGTAGGGGAGATAGAGCAAATCAGATGAGTAAATGAGAAAAACCCATATTTTTATCAGGTAGTGATTAGTGCCAGGGAGAAAATAAAGGCAACTAGAGGGATAGAGTGGAGTCAGATTGGGGCTCCCTTAGAGAAAATGGTTAGGTCAGTTTCTGTGAGCAGGACTTGTTTGGGTGGCTGTGGTGGTATGTGAGGAAGGGGTGGGAAAATCCTCATAGAAGATGGTCTAGGAAAAAGGAATCGACAGTTACGTAAGCTTGTGAAAAGCTGCATTCTGTATTTTTCTCCAGGAGATTCTCACTGCAGATTAGCATAAGAAAAACTCTTGGAAGTCCTACAGGAAAGAAATCAGCTAACTTTGTACAGCTCAGTGTTTTTGAAATTTATTTGACGACTTTCATGTGTAATACATATCCCAGGGAAGGAGGCGTAAATTTTGGGAAACAGTGGACAACATGTGATAGGGCAGCCACGTTAGGTCTCAGATGCAGCCCAGTCCTTTTTTAACTGAAGCCCAATTACTTGGAGCCTGTACTTACAGGAATGTCTGTGCTGGATCTTCCCCTTCTGACTACCTTGCCCCCAACCCACTTTGAGGAAAGAGAAAGAAATTGTAAGAAAACATTTTTATTTTTTAATAAAGATAGGGGATATAAAAACATTCAGAATTGTTTTAATTAAAATAAAACCAACAGCTATGTTGTCGTGGAATTCTCGGGGCTAGAATAATTTAGCCCTGGCTCCTGTCTCTGATACAGATGTCGTCTTGTGCTACCGACCATTGATATGTTCAGGAGACCCTGAGGCCCAGCAGAGTTGTGAGTACTCAAGGTGTCATTCAGTTAAATATTCACCAGTCTAGACTTATTCCAGATACGAAGAAGAAATCACATTTGAGAAAGATTTTCCACATTGGAGGTTGAATCTAAATTCTGCTTAATCTGTAGTTACCCAGAAATTACAAATGACCCAAGCCCTCACTTTCCATTATCTATTCCACGAAGCTTTCAGAAACAACCACTAAGTGAATGGGTCATGGTGGTGGATGCTTTCAGTCATAGTCCTGAGCTTCTCTGCTGAAATGGGCGGAAGCTTTTTCTCTTTTGGCCATGCCGCACAGCTTGAGAAATCTTAGTTCCTGACCAGGGATTGAACCTGGGCGCACAGCAGTCAAAGCTCCGAGCCTTAACCACTGGGCTGCCACGGAATTCCGGGAAACATTTAAAAACACACACTAAGGGGCTTCCCTGGTGGCGCAGTGGTTGAGAGTCCTCCTGCCGATGCAGGTTCGTGCCCCAGTCCGGGAAGATCCCACATGCCGCCGAGCGGCTGGGCCCGTGAGCCATGGCCGCTGGGCCTGCGCGTCCGGAGCCTGTGCTCCGCAACGGGAGGAGTCGCAACAGTGAGAGGCCCACGTACCGCAAAAAAAAAACAAAACAAAAACAAAAACCACACTAGGTAAATATGTAAGCTGTGTTGATGGAGAGAAGAAAGCCTGAAAACATGTGGTGCTGAAACTTCTTCCCAAACTGCCATGCATCTACTCAAATATATTTCTATAGACTTGGCTTCTGTTTTCAGGTTTTACTTTATGAAGAAGAGTCAGGTCCTTTTCAAACGTCGAGTCCTTGGAAGATCTATACCTTGGGATGTTAGCCCACTTTCAGAAGCATCAGTTTAATGGTTCTCAAACTTTATTATTCATGACAGTCCCCTGGGGGTGATCAGTAAAACTGCAGTTCCAACGTATTTCCCTGATTAAGAATCTGATTCAGTAGATTGGGGATGTGGCTCAGGAATCTGCTGGTGTGACAACTCCCCAGGTGATGCTGATGCAGTGGTCCAAGGATCATAATAAGGTAACCGTTAGTTTGGTTCAGAGCTCTCCCATCCACAGCCCAGAGGCCTACACTCCTTACTTGCATCTGACTTTAGGTCTCAGCTCTGGAGCACCGCTGTTGAGAATCATCTGGTTCACCGGCACTGGCACTGATGCTACAAATTGCCAGTATTGTTTCTTCCATGGTGAGCTTGTTTCTTCCATGGGACTGTACAATAGGAAAGCTATGTCAAAGTTTCTTTTTTAAAAAAATTATTGAAGTATAATTGATTTACAATGTTCTGTTAATTTCTACTGTACGGCAAAGTTATCCAATTATACATATATATATATACACATTCTTTTTCATATTCTTTTCCATTATGGTTTATCACAAGATATTGAATATGGTTCCCTGGGCTATACAGTAGGACCTCGTTGTTTATCCATCCTATATATTGATAGTTTGTATCTGCTAATCCCAAACTCCCAGTCCATCCCTCCTCCACCTAGCCTCCCCCTTGGCAACCACAAGTCTGTTCTCTGTGTCAAAGCTTCTCAATGGATCTTTAATTTTTGGAGCCAAGAGGTCCTCCTCCCTGTTCTCCCATATAATGAATCTTCAAAAGGAGACAAAGTCACTTCAACACTTTTTCTTGAGAGCCTACTAGATTCAAGGCCACAGGCTGCTGTTTTATGCTTTCAAAGCAGAGTTATTAATGAAGCCTTTAAGACCTTTATAACCTGAAAAATTTATCAAAAGGAGTCTCTGTCAGGGGTTCAGAATCCAATTTCAGAATAAAAATGGAAATGTTTCCCCTCCCCCCAAAAAGCCCCCCAAAACCTCCAACACCATGCTTGGTAATTCCTATGATATTGCAAAAATCAAATTGAGGGACTTCCCTCGTGACACAGGGGTTAAGAATCCGCCTGTCAATGCAGGGGACACGGGTTCGAGCTCTGGTCCAGGAAGATCCCACATGCCGCGGAGCAGCTAAGCCCTTGTGCCACAACTACTAAGCCTGCGCTCTAGAACCCGCGAGCCAAAACTACTGAGCCTGCGTGCCTAAAGCCCCTGCTCTGCGACAAGAGAAGCCACGGCAAGGAGAAGCCTGCGCACCGCAAAGAGAAGACCGTGCACCGCAACGAAGAGTAGCCCCCGCTCGCTGCACCTAGAGAAAGCCTGCGCCCAGCAACAAAAACCGAATGCAGCCCAAAAGAAAGAAAGAAAAAAAATCAAATTGAATGCGCCTGTACATAAAACATCATTTAATATTCTGGGCAATTTATTTTTAAAGAGAAACTGTCAGTCTTTTGACAAGCTTCAAACTTACTCTCACAAATGTCAAAGTCAAGCATCAGGTTTATCTCATCAATCCTTGTGGCTTTACAGCTAGGGAAGGAACTAGCTGACATTATCTTAGGGTCATGAAAATATTAGTTCAGTGAATCAGCAGACATGAAAATCTGTCTCTTGTTTTGGTATTTTATTTTAGCACCTGAACATAGGCTATGATATCCAAATATGTTACAGTCTGTTGAAATTTTAATAGTGTAGGAAGTCCAGAGTTTTGGGGGGGGGGACATGAGTATTATTTCTATAGTCTAAGAAAACCCAAATATCAGAAAAGGACTCTTCTTAACCAGACATCAGTGATAACTCATAAGTTGGACAGTGGCCTGGCTGCACCTTGGTCCACTTTGTCTGTAATCTCTATTCTTCCCAGCAACCACTAGTAATTGGACAAAGGAGAACGCTAGCCATTCCACTTAGAGTTTTCATGTAGATTTTCTCCTATTAGGCAGTCGCTAGGAACTGCTTGCCCTGTGTAATCAGAGTGTCTTCCTAAAAGAATTCGGGTAATTGACCATAGGTGTAAAATTTGGATTATGATCTTTATTTTCCTTGTTTAAGATGGAACACAGAATTTACTGCATACTGAGTCCAAATTTATGGCGGTAATTCTATCCCTTTTGTTCATTAGTGTGTGTGTGTGTATGTGTCTATACACAGGTATTGTTCTCAGTCACTAAATTGTTCTTAATTTGACTATTCCATCTTCCACAGTTAAATTGAAGTACTGGACGAATAGATTACTCATGCTCATATAGCAAGCTCCCTGGTTTTACTGATTAGTTTGGAATTCTTTTAGAGAAAATATTCAGCATCTTAGGAATCACATTTGAGGCTCTGATTGTATCTTCTCTTCCATCAAGTATGTTTGCAATATATTTTGCAGTAAAAAGTAAAAACGGCGTGTACTAAGTGCCTTGTCCTCCGTTATGTATTGTCACATATATTATCTCACTTTTAGTTATCAGTGACTCCATTTATGCTCCATTTTATGGTGGACGTTCAATATACACTTAGTCATCCATTCTTTCAATAAGTAATGTACTCATATTGAGAACCAGCTATACATACAGGCTACCGTACCATGCCCTAGGATGGGGATTGTGTTGGTGAAACTAAAGATGTATAAAATGAATGAAAGGCTCAAGCACAAGGTTACAAGGTAACTTATCAAGAAGTGTGGGTCATTTAAATGTACCAGGTATGAGTGTTGGGGAGTGTTGGTGTTCAAGAGGACTCTTACATAAGCCTTGATTTAAAGGAAATACATGATTTTACATTTCCTGTCTGTATTACCTTCTCACTTATCTTCACTCGTATCATCTACCCCCAGTGCTTTATAAACTTGGATTTCCTTATAGTGGATTTTTAAAAAGACGGAATAAGTGGGCCATGCAAAGCCCAGATAGGGACATCTGTGAGGTAGAAATAGGACTCAGTGTTTGGACCATTTTTATGGCAGGAAAGGGTGGTCCTAGCATTTTGTTTTAGTGCCGAATGGATGTTTTCCCCATCACAAAAACTGGAGTTTGTGATTAGAAGTTAGTAGTCTGCAAACTGAAACCCAACTGGGTTGCCGAGAGGCAGGCAGCTGCAGAGGCAAGCTCAGGCAATTATGGCTTTGCAGGAAGAATAAAAGCCTTCCCTAGCTGTTCAGGATCTTATACTCAAATCTGTGTCTGTCAATTGCTAGAGTCAGATCATGGAGTTTGCCTACGATTACATAATCTGAAACTCAGGACGTGCAAAACCCATTAAAAGGAATACTTGGGAAAATGAGCCTGGTACTGTACGGACCTTGAAATTGCTTTTCATAAGTTATCTCCAAATAATCAAACGTAGGGAGGAGCGGAGCCAAGAAGGAAGTGGCAGGTATTTCGCTAAAGAAGAAAATAGGCATTTCCACCTCATTGTTTCTTCCCTGAAATGGTGCTGATAATAATAATATTAAAAAAAAATCTAGCTGGGAGATCTCCCCGCTACCACTTGCAAATGAGAAATGAGTAGGTGATTTTTTCTGAAGCCTCCACCTTTGTCCAAACTTCCAAATGCAACCCTTCCTCTCTTTTTTCTTCCCCGTTCCTCAAACAGGTTTCATTCAACTGGCTCTTTTTGGGGGGGTTGTTGTTGATTTTCTTCCCTTCTTTGGGTTTTGCTACCTGTGCAACACAGACTTGAGATAGGCCTGTGGATAAGATGGGACGTAGACCGTTTCTTATCTAATCGGAAGATGAACACATTTATGCTAAGAAGTGTGCAGACAAGACAGCCAAGCACTCTATCGTATAACTTACATCATTGGCTCTCCTGCACCAAGGAAATCGTTATCTTCAATGTATAGAGCACACTGTCCAAACAAAACTTTTATGGTAGCCATATTGGCAAAACACTGCTGACATAAATTTTATGTGGGGCTAAAAATATGCTTGGAGGGGGTGTAAATTTTATATGGAGATATAGATTTCAGAATTCCAACTTGACAAATTGATGGGATGGCCAGGGAGAGCTGAATTTTCTTTTTTAAAAGGTGATAAAAATAACCCAAGGGCTGTAGACTGAGTTAAAAATAAATGTGCAACATAATGTGTTTGATTTAATTTATGATGTCTTTCCTGTGGCTGTTCTTAACAGACTGGAAGGAAGTGGGGCTATGATGCCACTAGGCCTCGCTTTCAGCCAGTGACATGGTGTTGATTCTTTACCATGGAAGGCTCTTCCCCGACCAGTGTGCGTATAGGAGGTGCTGCCCAGACCCTCCTTCCAGTAAGGACTCGCTGCTCAGCCACTGGGGTGAAGTTAGCATACAGTCTCCAGCTGTTGGCCCTTTCAAGCTTTGCTTCAGCTGCAGATGGTTACGTCACCTCAAGTCACACCCCTTCCAGGGGCATCCCAAAGCCAAGGACAGATGTGGGAATAAAAAGGCCTGTCATCTTGGCCCACTTAGAACAACTCAGAAGGGCCGTTCTAGCTTCAGCGCTCCCTGTGGAGCTGGCCCAGTCTGTCCTTGAACTTGCCTTACAGCTCCGTTTTCCCCTTTGTTCCTTTCTGCTTCCTTTCTTTCCCTTCTACAAGTGTTGCTACCACAAGCACTTCTTTAGAAACATCCTGGACACTAAACTCTTTCTCGATGTCGGCTTCCCTGGGAACACAGTCTGGAACCGGTGCCACATTAGGACTTTTGTGGACCCTCCACACTTTGGCCTCCATGGCCTCTTCTTCCATTAAAAATATTCAGCGTTTTACCCTCTGACTGTATTTGTATAAAGATGAATATGTTAATACTATATTAAAACTTCTACCTAAAAGTTAAAACTTAAAACCTCTACCTAAAAGTTCACGTTTTCTTCTGAATTTAAAAGAAAGCAAAACATTTTGTGGGCCTTCTGTGACAAATGGAGGAGGTGGCCCTGCCGTGACAGGAGGCGCTTGTGTGTCGAGCACGATACACGTGGCGAAGCCTGGGAAGATGGCTTCTGTTGCTCTCTCTTCTAACCTTAGATCGTCAGGTTCCTCAGCTGTCTCCCACTTGCCAGGGAAACGAGCTGACAGCTAGCCCTCCTTTTGGAAAGGATCACTTGTATTGCAGTAAGATGGGAATGATGAATATAGCCGAGGTTTAATTATTTTCACTCTATTAAGAGGGTGGCGCTGGAGGCTTGCTTTGTATGACAGAACAGTTGTTGTTTCTGATCGTGTCATTTCCTTTCCACTCCCCACCTTCTTTCCACGTCCACATTTGCTATTGTTAAAGCTTCTTAAGGGCATGTAAATTGGACGTCCAGCCTGGAAGAGGCCCAGATGGCCCTTATCCATAAGCTAGCTGTGTGTGGGTGGGGCAGGGAGGCATAGAAAGACAAGTAAGGGAGTGAGGGCTACTTAAAGTGACCTAGTTGTCCTCTTCCTCTTAACTCCTTTTTTTTTTTTTAACATCTTTATTGGAGTGGAATTGCTTTAAAATGGTGTGTTAGTTTCTGCTTTATAACAAAGTGAATCAGCTACACCTATACTTACATCCCCATATTTCTTTCCTCTTCCGTCTCCCTCCCTCTCACCCTCCCTATCCCACCCCTCTAGGTGGTCACAAAGCACCGAGCTGATCTCCCTGTGCTATGCGGCTGCTTCCCACTAGCTATCTGTTTTACATTTGGTAGTGTATATATGTCCGTGCCACTGTCTCGCTTTGTCACAGCTTACCCTTCCCCCTCCCCGTATCCTCAAGTCCATGCTCTAGTAGGTCTGTGTCTTTATTCCCGTCTTACCCCTAGGTTCTTCATGACATTTTTTCCCTTAAATTCCATATATATGTGTTAGCATACGGTATTTGTCTTTCTCTTTCTGACTTACTTCACTCTGTACGACAGACTCTAGGTCCATCCACCTCATTACAAATAGCTCAGTTTCGTTTCTTTTTATGGTTGAGTAATATTCCATTGTATATGTCTGTCACAGCTTCTTTATCCATTCATCTGATGATGGACACTTAGGTTGTTTCCATCTCCGGGCTATTGTAAATAGAGCTGCAACGAACATTTTGGTACATGACTCTTTTTGAATTATGGTTTTCTCCGGTTATATGCCCACTAGTGGGATTGCTGGGTCGTATGGTAGTTCTATTTTTAGTTTTTTAAGGAACCTCCATACTGTTCTCCATAGTGGCTGTATCAATTTTTTACAGATCTTTTCCTGTAATTGATATCTAGTCTCATGGCGTTGTGGTCGGAAAAGATACTTGATACAATTTCAATTTTCTTAAATTTACCAAGGCTTGATTTGTGACCCAAGATATGATCTATCCTGGAAAATGTTCCATTAGCACTTGAGAAAAATGTGTATTCTGTTGTTTTTTGGATGGAATGTCCTATAAATATCAATTAGGTTCATCTTGTTTAATGTATTATTTAAAGCTTGTGTTTCCGTATTTATTTTCATTTTGGATGATCTGTCCACTGGTGAAAGTGGGGTGTTAAAGTCCCCTACTATGAATGTGTTACTGTTGATTTCCCCTTTTATGGCTGTTAGTATTTCCCTTATGTATTGAGGTGCTCCTATGTTGCATACATAAATATTTACAATTGTTTCATCTTCTTCTTGGATTGATCCCTTGATCATTATGTAGTATTCTTCTTTGTCTCTTCTAATAGTCTTTAAAGTCTATTTTGTCTTATATGAGAATTGCTACTCCAGCTTTATTTTAGTTTCCATTTGCATGGAATATCTTTTTCCATCCCCTTATTTTCAGTCTGTATGTGTCTCTAGGTATCAAGTGGGTCTCTTGTAGACAGCATATATATGGGTCTTGTTTTTGTATCCATTCAGCCAGTCTGTGTCTTTTGGTGGGAGCATTTAATCCATTTACATTTAAGGTAATTATCAATATGTATGTTCCTATTCCCATTTTCTTAATTGTTTTTTGTTATTGTAGGTATTTTCCTTCTCTTCTGTTTCTTGCCTAGAGAAGTTCCTTTAGCATTTGTTGTAAAGCTGGTTTGGTGGTGCTGAACTCTCTCAGCTTTTGCTTGCCTGTAAAGGTTTTAATTTCTCCATCACATCTGAATGAGATCCTTGCTGGGTAGTGTAATCTTGGTTGTCGGTTTTTCTCCTTCACCACTTTAAATATGTCCTGCCACTCCCTTCTGGCTTGCAGAGTTTCTGCTGAGAGATCAGCTGTTAACCTTATGGGGATTCCCTTGTGTGTTATTTATTGTTTTTCCCTTGCTGCATTTAATATATTTTCTGTGTATTTAAGTTTTGACAGTTTGATTAATCTGTGTCTTGGCGTGTTTCTCCTTGGATTTATCCTGTATGGGACTCTCTGTGCTTCCTGGACTTGATTAACTATTTCCTTTCCCATATTAGGGAAGTTTTCAACTATAACCTCTTCAAGTATTTTCTCAGTCCCTTTCTTTTTCTCTTCTTCTTCTGGAACCCCTATAATTCGAATGTTGATGTGTTTAATGTTGTCCCAGAGGTCTCTGAGACTGTCCTCAATTCTTTTCATTCTTTTTTCTTTCTTCTGCTCTGCAGTAGTTATTTCCACTATTTTATCTTCCAGGTCACTTATCCGTTCTTCTGCCTCAGTTATTCTGCTATTGATCCCATCTAGAGTATTTTTCATTTCATTTATTGTGTTGTTCATCATTGTTTGTTTCATCTTTAGTTCTTCTAGGTCATTGTTAAATGTTTCTTGCATTTTCTCTATTCTATTTCCAAGATTTTGGATCATCTTTCCTCTCATTACTGTGAATTCTTTTTCAGGGAGACTGCCTATTTCCTCTTCATTTGTTAGGTCTGGTGGGTTTTTACCTTGCTCCTTCATCTGCTCTGTGTTTTTCTGTCTTCTCATTTTGCTTATCTTACTGTGTTTGGGGTCTCCTTTTTGCAGGCTGCAGGTTTGTAGTTCCCGTTGTTTTTGGTGTCTGTCCCCAGTGGCTAAAGTCGGTTCAGTGAGTTGTGTAGGCTTCCTGGTGGAAGGGACTAGTGCCTGTGTTCTGGTGGATGAGGTTGGATCTTGTCTTTCTGGTGGGCAGGACCATGTCCAGTGGTGTGTTTTGGGGTGTCTGTGACCTTATTATGATTTCAGGCAGCCTTTCTGCTAGAGGTTGGGGTTGTCTTCCTGTCTTGCTAGTTGTTTGGCATAGGGGTCCAGCACTGTAGCTTGCTGGTCATTGAGTGGAGCTGGGTCTTGGCATTGAGATTGAGATCTCTGGGAGATTTTCATCATTTTATATTACATGGAGCTGGGAAGTCTCTCATGGACCAGTGTCCTTAACTTGGCTCTCCCACCTGAGAGGCACAGGCCTGACACCCGGCCGGAGCACCAAGACCCTCTCTTCTACATGGCTCAGAATAAAAGGGAGAAAGAAAGAAAGAAAGAAAAATAAAATAAAGTTATTAAAATAAAAAATAATTATTTAAAATAAAAAATTAAAAAGTAATAAATAGAAGAAAGATCAACCAAACCAAAAAACAAATCCACCAGTGACAACAAGCACTAAAAACTGTACTAAGAAAACACACACACACACACACACACACACACACACAAAAACGGACAGTCAGAACCCTAGGACAAATGGTAAAAGCAAAGCTATACAGACAAAATCACACAGAGAAGCATACACAAACACACTCACAAAAAGAGAAAAAGGAAAAAAAATATATGTATCATTGCTCCCAAAGTCCACTGCCTCAATTTGGGATGATTCGTTGTCTATTCAGGTATTCCACAGATGCAGGGTGCATCAAGTTCATTGTGGAGATTTAATCCGCTGCTCCTGTGGCTGCTGGGAGCGATTTCCCTTTCTCTCCTTTGTTCGCACAGCTCCTGGGGCTCAACTTTGGATTTGGACCCGCCTGTGTGTAGGTCGCCTGAGGGCGTCTCTTTCCGCTCAGACAGGATGGGGTTAAAGGAACAGCTGATTCAGGGGCTCTGGCTCACTCAGGCCTGGGGAGTTATGTGTATGGAGTGCGGGGCGAGCCTGTGGCGGCAGAGGCCGGCGTGACGTTGCAGCAGCCTGAGGTGTGCCGTGCGTTCTCCTGGGGAAGTTGTCCCTGGATCTCGGGACCCTGACAGTGGCGGACTGCACAGGCTCCTGGGAGGCGAGGTGTGGATGGTGACCTGTGCTCGCACACAGGCTTCTTCGTGGTGGCAGCAGCAGCCTTAGCGTCTCATGCCCGTCTCTGGGGTCCGCACTGATACCTGCGGCTCGCGCCCATCTCTGGTGCTCATTTAGGCGGTGCTCTGAATCCCCTCTCCTTGTGCACCCTGAAGCAACGGTCTTTTGCCTCTTAGTCAGGTGCAGACTTTTTCCCGGACTACCTCCCGGTTAGCTGTGGTGCACTAGCCCCTGCAGGCTGTGGTCAGTCCGCCAACCCCAGTCCTCTCCCAGTGCTCCAATGGAAGCCCGAGCCTCAGCTCCCAGCCCCGCCCGCCCCGGCCGGTGAGCAGACAAGCCTCTCGGGCTGGTGAGTGCCGGTCAGCACCGATCCTCTGTGCGGGAATTTCTCCGTTTTGCCCTCCGCTCCCCTGTTGCTGTGCTCTCCTCCACGGCTCCGAAGCTTCCCCACTACGCCACCCGCAGTCGCCGCCCACGTAGGGTCTTCCTAGTGTGTGGAAACCTTTCCTCCTTCACAGCTCCCTCCCACTGGTGCAGGTCCCATCCCTATCCTTTTGTCTTTGTCTTTTCTTTTCTCTTTTGCCCTACCCACGTATGTGGGGAGTTTCTTGCCTTTTGGGAGGTCTGAGGTCTTCTGCCAGCGCTCAGTAGGTGTTCTGTAGGAGTTGTTCCACATGTAGATCTATTTTTGATGTATCTGTGGGGAGGAAGGTGATCTGCACGTCTTAGTCTTCCGCCATCTTGAAGGTCTTCCCCTCCTAACTCCTTAAAGCCTTTATTTCACACTGAGCAGCTATCTTTTTAAATAAATTTATTTATTTATCTTTGTCTGTGTTGGGTCTTCGTGGCTGCATATGGGCTTTCTCTAGTTGCGGCGAGTGGGGGGGCCACTCTTTGCTGCGGTGTGCGGGCTTCTCATTCCAGTGGCTTCTTGTTGCAGAGCACGGGCTCTAGGCACGTGGGCTTCAGCGGTTGTGGCACGTGGGTTCCAGAGTGTGGGCTCACTTGCTCCACAGCGTGTGGGATCCTCCCGTACCAGGGCTCGAACCTGTCTCTCCTGCACTGGCAGGCGGACCCGTAACCACTGCGCCACTTTGGAAGCCCCGATCAGCTATCTTTTGTTTGGATTTGCTTGGTCCCAGGAAGGTTCTTTTTGTTGATTTTTAACGATTTAGCAAACAGATATTTTTGAGGGCTTGCTATGCACCAAAGATTGCTTTGGGCAGTTTTATTTACATGATCTCAGTATCGCCGGGTGTCTTAGTTCAGTCTGATCTTGGATTCATAATCTGGTTGTATGTTGCATCAGTGGCCCACATGGTATCAGACTGCATTAACTGAAGTGCAGAGCAGAGGGGAGATCTAACAGAAGTCAGCTTCTGTGCTTAGGTGACTAAGTCAGAGATTAATGGTGAGGACATCATACCCAGAAAGGCAATAGAGCATGTGGCCGAGAGCATGGACTGTGGCCTCAAGCTTCCTGGATTCAAATGCTGGCTCCGCCACTTACTTGCAGAATCACCTTGGGCAAATTGCATAACCTTTCTGTGCCTCTGTTGCCTTACATGTACAATGGGGATAAGAAGTACTGGCATCACTGAGTTATAGAAAGGATTAAAAGGGCCAATATGTGTAAAGCACTTAAAATAGTACCTGACACATACATAGGAAGTGTCTCAAAACATGTTAACTAATACTGGTATGGTGTCTATTACCCTTGCCCCATGGACTAGCTTTCTTTGTCCCTGTGGACCTAAAGACTACAGACTGAAGTGGAAAGAATTGCTTTTAGAAGGGTGTTTGTGAGACTGAGTAGCCGTAGCACTGTTTTGGACTCAGGTGACAAAATACAACACACAGCTGGGAAGAGGGTCTTGGTGCCGGCAGATGCCGTTTGGTATCGTAGGGGTTTTGCAGCTTTGTGAACACTAAGAAAGAGTCCCCTGCGCGGGCAAGCTGTACTCTTATTTGGAACATGCCCCCATGAGACCAGGAGACGGAGGTGGAGGTGACTGCTCACTTGTGACAACAAATTATCAGGACTGAATCAAGTTGCTGTGGCGTGCCAGGCTCCCTCTGCCACTGCCTGCTCTATTTGCATGACCTGATGTGATTAGGCCCAGAATCTTGGGTGGGCTTAGGAAGGGCAGCAGTCATCATCTGCTCAGAGGCTGCGTGCACGTAGGTCACACCCTTGGCTGCGTGGGCCCTCTGCTCGTTGGGTGCCAAACCTAGGGTGACCAATACCGTGGCTCCTCTCTAGTTAGTCTTTATCCAGAGACAGATGTTTTCTGGGAGGCCTTTATTGTAGAGACCTTGTTGTAAACAGAGTCATTAGGCGGACAATGGGAGATGCAGAGAACTCAGAAGGAGGAAAATGGAGGGGTCAGTGAGTGTTAATTTCAAACAAGCATCTTTGCCAAAATGAAATAATTACTGTATCTAGATAAAGCAGACTATGTTGGAACAAGCAAATGTTCTTGGCAGGAAGTCGATCACATGCTGCACAATTCAATTTATGGGCAGCTACAGACAGCTTTAAAATATTTTTCTGGCTTAATGTGATGTTGAATTATTGAACCCCCTTTTGTTTAACATTTATTAACAATCCAAAAATACCAGTAAGTGGATCAACAGTTTATTTGTCTTATTCTAAAATAATCCTTCTCTGTCAACTTCATCTTTCAGAATCATCATTCCTGAATTTCTCAGAATATTTGGGGAGCTAGGCTTCTTTCCTATCATCCACTACTAGGGATCTAACTTGCCCATTTCCAATAGAGCTGCCATCTCAACGGTGACCTTGAAAGAGATTACAAGCAACAATTACCATGTTTCGGTCTTTCTTATTCTGAAAGCAAACAAAATTTCTTCCTTGATTCCCACAGTCCCATTCCTTCTTACTTTTTCTTCACATCCTTTTATAAGTAGATCACATTGTCTCTGCTTTCGCACCTCTATTCCCTCTTCATTCCACTGTAAACTGGCTTCTGCTGCCATTATCCACAAAAACTACTCTTGCCAAGGTCAACACTCTCACTGGGCAATGCCATCCACTCATCACCTATTTGCTGATGATTCCCAGATGATATTTTTAGCCCCAACGTCTCCCTGAAATGTCAGGATTATATATTCAATGGCCTGCCACCAACTCCAGCTGGGTGTCTCATAGGCAATTCAAACTCTTTATGTCCAAAACGGAATTCATCATTTCCCACCTCAAACCCATTCCTTCCTTTGATGTCTCTATTTTGTCACCCAGTTGAAAAGTCATATCTCATTCCTTTATTTCACCATACCTCTAATAAATCGCTATGTCCAGTTGACTTTCTCTCTTAAATATTCCTTGCATTTGTCCTTTCTTCTCGTTTAACTTCTGGACTATGATAATAGTTTTCCAAATGACCTCTGATCTTCTCCTGTCCAGTGCCTTTTCCACACTGCCACCAGCAAGATCTTTCTATAAGAAAATCTGACCTTGTCACTTCTGTGGTTAAAACTCTGCAAAGCCTCCTCATTACCTACTGGATAAAGCTCAACCTACCTAATATGGCGTTTAAGGCCCTGCAGGATCTTATCCTGCCTACTTTTCTAGGCTTACCTTGGAAATGTTCTTCATTCCTTCCCTATACTCTGCCATTTTTTGCTTTTATACTTTGTATATACTATTCATTTTGTCTAAAATGCCTTTCTCTCCCTATACCTTCCTGGCCTGTATAATTGGACATATCTTTAAGCTCACCTTGTATTTGTCTTCTTTAGGAAATAGTCCCAGCCTGCACTTCCCACTCCCAGGGTAGGTTGATACGTCCTTTTTGTGGTCCCGTGATAATTTATGCACACATCTCTCATTTGATTGTAGTTCCTTGTTTTTATCTCTGCTCTTCCATTAGACTGTGTGCTCCTTAAGGTTAGGGGCCATGTTTGTCTTGCTCACAGCTCTATCCCCAGCATCCAACACCATCTCTAGCATCTAAAAAAGGATGCAGGAGGGCTTTCCTGGTGGCGCAGTGGTTGAGAGTCCGCCTGCCGATCCAGGGGACACGGGTTCGTGCCCTGGTCCAGGAAGATCCCACATGCTGCAGAGCGGCTGGGCCCGTGAGCCATGGCCACTGAGCCTGCGCGTCCGGAGCCTGTGCTCCGCAACGGGAGAGGCCACAACAGTGAGAGGCCTGCGTACCGCAAAAAAAAAAAAAAAAAAGAATAGCCCCTGCTCACCGCAACTAGAGAAAATCTGCACACAGCAGCAAAGACCCAATGCAGCCAAAAATAAATAAATTAAAAAAAAAAAAAAGAATTACTCTTCTGCTAAGCCTCCCCACAATAGGGGAGAAGTGTTTTCTCCCAAATTGGGTTACTGCTAGGAAAGGAGATAGATTCTGGAAAGCTTCTTTCCTGAACCCACTCTAATTAGGCTTTTATACTCACCTTTTCCCTGAAATGATTTACCATGGTCACCAATAATCAATAAACTTCCAAACCCAGTGGTTAATTCTCAGTCTTCATCTTATTTGTCTTTTTAGCAGTATTTGTCACAGTTAATCATTCCTTCCTCCATGGGGCAATTTATTCACCTGACTTCCAAGATACAAGTCTATGCTATTTTCTCTTTAGTCACGCATTGGCAATCTTCCTTACTGGTTCTTCTTTATCTCTGTGACTTCTAATTGCTGGAGTGTCCTAGGCCTTATTCCTTTGACCTCTTCTCCATCTTTTCTCACTCTGTGATGATCTCATCCAACCCCATGGTTTTAACTGCCATCTATATGCTGACTACCCAGACATTTTTATCTTTAGCTCAGACTCTTCCCTGAAACTCAGAATCAAATAGCTAACTACTTAATATTATTTTTCACTTGGATTTCCAAAAAGGGTCTCAAATTTAAAATATTCCAAATCCAACTCCTGCTCCAAACTTTTTCCTCTTTCACATTCTAGTAACTGAAGATTCCATTAGAAACCTTGTCCTTATATTTGAAATATATCCCAGATCTGACCACTTCTCACCACCTCTACTGCTACTATTTTCATGCAAAGCACAGTCTGTTCTCACCTGGATTATTGCAAGAGCCTATTAACTGCTCTCTCTGTTTCCACCCTTCTGTGTGATCTATTCTCCTTAAAGCAGCCAATGTGATCTTGTGAGAACATAAAGCAAGTCATAAAACTCTTACAGTCAAAATCTTTCAGTGGCTGAGCTCTTTGATCCAGGATTCTCATGCAACACTGACCGGGAAGTCTTTAACCGAGTTATTGTATAGAATACTTGCTGTTTACCAAATCTATTACTTAGCAAATGGACAACAGTTCTTGACAAATGGACTAGGCTCCAGGAAGGCTGATCTCTTTGTGACATTGATCAGAGAAGGGAAAGAATATACAAAGCAATCAAAAATAGACTTCCTCTGATATGACTTGGGGAAGTGAAATGTATTATGTGTCAGAGGTCAAGAAGTTGAAGAAAAAGGGACCTCGGAGGAAGGGGAGGTTATGGAAATGATATAAACAGGATCATTACCAACTAATTAGATGGTTCGGAGAATGCACTTTGTGTCTTTGTATACCCTGGGCTCATTTCAATCTTGAAATAGAACATGTTGCTATGGAAAGAGTCACAGAGGTCATGGACATCCAGATGAATAACTAGAAGAAACCTGGCTGAAAATTTGCTAAATTTAGTACACTGACAAAAGCCAGTTGGGGCTTTTATATTCTGAGGTTGCATGTGTAGAAGAAAGTAACAGGGTTAGAGATTAGTTATGCAGGTCATCAGAGTCGCCTTGATTATTGGCTGATGCTGAAAGGAAGATGAAAGAAATATAATTTCCAATGGAAGTGTTTAATGAACTGCCTAATTTGAGAATTGAGTTTGGATTTAGAAGATGTGCCCATTATTGGGTGGCAAGCACATAGGCAGAAACGGAGATCAGGGTCTGTGTGTCCAGTATCCTGGGGGAGAAAAGAACATGTTGGAGCATGAGTGAGTGAACAGACAGGAAATATAGCAGCTGTTATTGGAACAAATGATTTCAGCAGGTTAGCAAGTTAAGTATCTGGCTGAAAAAGAAAAAAATTGAATGGATCATTTGTGACACAATCCTGAGATTTTAATCAGGGTATTACCTAACTGATGTCCTCACATTAGTAGAAGAGAAAGCTAGGAATTGCTTTTTTCTTCTTTTTGATTTATAGTGCAACCTGAATTGATTTCTGAGTAAACTCCCCAAAGAGGCAAGCCTGAGAAGATTAATATTGAGGTCATTTACTGACATCAGAAAAAATATTGCTAATTGTTTCCTTGTATCAGTGGGAGAGAAGAACCTAGTGGATGATTAGCTTTCAATAAAGGGGAGGCCACTGAATTTAAAGTGACAGTTTCATTCTTTGTCTTGCCATGAAGCACAGACCGATAGAAGGAGAGGGTTGCAGATGTCTGTAGTGAATAAAGTGGAAAACGGAGTAATTTAATATTGATAATGGTACTGACTAGTATGACTCAATCCAGTACATATTTATTGGGCATCTAGTGTATGATAGGCGTCATGTTTAGAGGCACCGGGGGACAGAGAAATGTCACAGCTCTTGCCTCAAGCAGCTTGCAGTTTTACTAATGGTAGGGATCATAGGCAAAATCGTTGTATCGGGAGAGTTTATGTGTGACCCTGGGAGGGCAGGTTGTTGCTGCTGTGTGAGCTAAAGGCAGGGTAGAACTGGTAGAGAAAAAGGTTCCTCCCCACTGATTTCAGTTTGGCGCCTGTTGGGGCTGCCAGGGAAGATGAGGAGGAGGAAGCGTTTCACAGAGGTGTGCAGATTGACGGGGCAGCAGTGATGGCCCAGAGGTCCCGTGGGAATGTGCAGGATGGTTGCTGTTTGTCACTTGCCCAGGACCATCGCGACTCTTCCTGACCCCGGATTTGAGACAGAGGGAGAGATCTGGAGGGGCTGGGGTTTCAGTAGGTCTTGGGATTGTTGCATTTGTAATTAGGCCACCCTTTTGCTTGTCATTACGCCCATGGACTGCCTGACTGATTGCTGGTTTGTCTCCCAAGGGGACTTTGTGAGGCCTCTTGGCTTTCACTTTTTTTTTTTAAACACTATTGTATCCCTGTGCTGGTGTTTCTATAAACACTTGGTATGTAAGGTTTACCCTTTATAACAGGAATGCAAAACTAGGAACACTTCAGAAACACCAGCCTCTGCAAATTACTGCATGGTCATTAAAAATCATTGTTATCTGGCGACTTACCTGGTGGTGCAGTGGTTAAGAACCTGCCTGCCAAGGCAGGGGACATGGGTTTGAGTCCTGGTCCGGGAAGATCCCACATGCCGTGGAGCAACAAAGCCCTTGCACCACAACTACTGAGCCTGCACTCTGGAGCCCGTGAGCCACAACTACTGAGCCTGCGTGCCACAACTACTGAAGCCCGGGCGCTAGAGCCTGTGCTCCGCAACAAGAGAAGCCACCGCAATGAGAAGCCCGCACACTGCCACACGACGAAGAGTAGCCCCCGCTCACCACAACTAGAGACAGCTCATGCGCAGCAATGAAGCCCCAACGTAGCCAAAAAATTAATTAATTAATTTTAAAAAATCATTGTTATCTGTGCCTTAAAGCAGAATTCCTAATAGGTGGCTGTGCCTGCCTCGTGGGTGCTTTCATATGTGTTGTGCTGTAGCCACTGTCTGTAGGACTGGCCAAGTCAGCTTTTTGCTAGGGGGTAGGCAGAAGCTGAAAAGGCTAGGGAAATAAGTTGAAGAATAACTGAAGGAAGAAAGGATAGGATAGGACAGGCTGGCCCAGAAGGAATAAGAAAAAGAAAAGATATCCAAAAAAGGAGTGAATGGCAAGGGAGAAGGGATAGTAGGGTGGCAGAGGTGGCAGAGTGGATGGAAAAGTAATCATTTTAAGTAGATAGCAGAGTCTTGGGTCGAGAAAATAGAGGGAGGAGAGAGGGGAAAAAGCAGGAGTTACTATGGGAATCGAGAAGACAGAGGATGCTTGATTACCTTGGAGTCCACAGGCTGAGGCCCTGAGGCTGATGTGAAATTGCTAGGTTTCCTTTGGGACCAAGGACAGGATTGGAGGGCTCACACACACAAACCCTTGAACAGCTCCAGTGACATTCTGATTCAGCTTACCCATAATATGATTCTTGGATGACAGCTTTTATTCATTCGGGACATCAGGCAAGTCCTCAAAAACCCTAATATAACGGACAGTGTTCCTCGACTGCAGCCAGAAATATGTGTCTGGTCTCCCAGGCAGAAGTCGCCCCGTACCACGCGGCAGTTCACAGGAGTTGAGAGAGAAGATTGTAAATTGCACTTTTGAACCTGGCCTCGCAGTGCCCATCCAGGCAGCTGGGCCTGGCTAAAGCGAACACGAGTTCTGCGCAGGCAAATAATGATAAAAAATGTCATGTGCAAGTCTCTCTGTCAATAACAAAGCTCATCTTTTTGTGTCAGCAGGACACTGCAGGCAGCCCACATTTCAAATTCAGTTAATCTCAAAATAATTCAAAAATCAAAGAGCTTATTCAACCATCAAGATATACCAGATTGACTCACTGTGTATTCATAGAAGAGATTCTGTTTGGTGGGGGGAGGGAAAGGGAAGAATCCAATATCAAAATCAGTCAAAGCAGCAGTAGTTTTTGTTCAGTTTAAATTGTTTTCATACCACACAACTGCGCTCTGAATACTAAGAAATACTGCCAAAGGATAGTTGACGATGGCATCATTTGCATTCTCAACTAGGAGTAAAATATAGCATTGATCTCTGCGATTAAGTGGCCCTTGCTTCTGTCTCACACGGGGTTGTTTCCATCTCACTGATTTCTCCTTTTCGTTTTTCTTTGAATTTATTTTTATTCTTATTTTATTTATTTTTGGCTGTGTTGGGTCTTTGTTGCTGCACACGCGCTTTCTCCAGTTGCGGCGAGCGAGGGCTACTCTTTGTTGCGGTGCGTGGGCTTCTCATTGCGGTGGCTTCTCTTGTTGCAGAGCACGGGCTCTAGGCACGTGGGCTTCAGTAGTTGTGGCACACGGGCTCAGTAGTTGTGGCTCGCGGGCTCTAGAGCGCAGGCTCAGTAGTTGTGGTGCACGGGCTTAGTTGTTCCACGGCACGTGGGATCTTCCCGGACCGGGGATTGAACCTGTGTCCCCTGCGTTGGCAGGCGGATTCTTAACCACTGCGCCACCAGGAAAGCCCCTCCTTTTGGTTTTTAATTTTACACTCTGTCCTTGCTGCAGTTGTTGTGGCACAAAAAGCTGGCAGGGCGGTGGGCAGAGGCATCAGGTTAGCATTGGTTACAATAGTATCATCTTTAGAGGATTTTACATGTGTGTACTTAGCACGTTGGTTTGTTCCTGTATTTTTCCCCTCCATTCTCTCAACTGTCTCCCTCCCAACCGAAGAGGAAGGGGCCGCGGTTACCGAACTCTTTGATCCTCATTTACCTCATCTGTAAAATATGGGTAATAATCACCCTGGAACCCTGGAAGGTTCTCTGTAATATTAGCATTTACCTCCTCAATTTACCCTTTCCTAGTTTTACAGGAGAGGAGATTGTAACTAAGAGAGATAAAGGCTTTGCTTAAGGCCACAGCCCTGTGAGTGACAGAATTACTAGCTCTAAAAATGCACTGTTGTCCTTTGCCTGTGTACCGTTGGAAGCTAAGTGAATGGGGTGAGGGAGGAGAACTGGCTTCCTTAGAAGTTCTGTTGTACAGGATCTGCCCTGTGTCATAAGACACGGAAGGCAAAGTTGCCCCAGGAGCTAGAGGTCGATAGCAACGTCTCCCTACCCTGAAAGGGGTGCTGGGGCTAAAGACTCTCGTCTTCCACCCATTTCTTTATTTCATACAGATCCATGAACTCCTATCCGTAATTCCCAAAATGGAGGTCTGAAAATTGAGTTGTGCTTTTGTTTGTTTTTGTAAATTTGGCATGCAAACTCATTTGACGACAGAATTTCTTCTGATCTGATACATGAGGGTTTTTATCTTCTTTATTAATGCAACTTAGGGTGACTACTTCTTTGTTTCACTATGGATAGATTCATCTTGCTGGGGTGCAATGTACCGCACGTTCCCCCTATTATCTTTCTCAAATCTGAAAAGCATTTCAAATTCGGACGTACTTATGGACCCAAAGGTTTTAGATAAGTGACTCTGGACCTGTAAATACATAATTTCGTGCCTTCAAAATGCCAGGCACCATGCTAGGAGCTGGGAATGTGACGAGGGATTTGGAGGAGGACGCAGCGGCTAATGATCTCAGTACTTGCCCCACGCCGGACACTACGAAGCGCTTAGGTGAAACACGTATTGACTGGTAATGCTTACAGCAACCTTCTGTAGTGGATGCTATTTTCAGTCATGTTTCCTGCCCTCAAGTAGCTCATAGCCCGGGAGGGAAAACATCCATTCTCTGTGGCAGATGCTAGAACTCGACAAGGAAAATGTGTACACTTTAGCTGCCACTGCTGCCTGGGCCCAGACCTTGTTCTATCTCTTGCCACAAACGGGTGTATAACTGAGCGGCAAAAGACCCGGGACCAAGGGGAGAAGAGGTGGCAGCGATGGAAGAGACAAAGATAAGGAAGGGGTGGCATGTTGGTCCAGTGGACCGAGAGCTATTAAGGGATAACATTTTATGGGACATAATATTAGCCAGTTCGGGGATTGGAACGTAAGAGGATGCTGCTTGCTCTGGGGTTCTGGTTCTGAGCCTTTGATGCCCTAATACAATATCAGGACAGATAAGGGTCTATTGGGCAGCCTGACATGTGACAGGCTGTGACAGGTAAGGGTCTACTGGGCAGATAAGCATCTGTTGGGCGGTCTGACATGTTAGCTTTGTGAGGGGTCATTTAAGATGTAGCATCTCCTGTTTCTCAGCAGCTCCTTCCAGAGGCATGCTTTGAGATGAAAACTCGGGGCTTAAGATTTTCTAAGGGGCAGGAGCCTTTAAACTTGAGGCCTAAGCATGGCTGCTCAACCCCTCCTAAGCGAGTATGGCTTTGCCCATGAGTATATCAAATAATACCTTGCCAGGTTGCAGGGCTAGGGTCAAGTTCTGAAATGTGAGAGAGAGCCCAACCCGATGTAGTACCTGCCCGTTTCCAGTGTAACTTTCATTTTAATTGCTCATACTGAATGCAAGACCTGATCCCTGCTGTTCAGGTGACCATCAGTTACAGGTCCCCCTGGCAGCAGGCCATGCTCCCTCCCCTCCCTTGCAGGTAATTGATGGGCTGAAGCGATTAAGGGTGATATGCTACGTCACAACCATCATTCCCATAACCGAGAAGACATGAGCACACAAAGCATCCTCGGTGCTTAATTGATAATTCTCATGAGCTGTCCAGACAGGGGCCATTTATATATTTGGCGCCCTCATTTTTCTTTCCTCCCTGGGGTTAGGTGCTGCAGCTGGTAGGGCCATTAGCCCCTTGTCCCTGCTGGTGAGTTCTGGCTTGCGGCCCGCTTGTTTGTCAGAACAGAAGCCTCGAGCACATCGTGGGTAGTAGGACAGGACAAGCAGGAGGGGTGGGGAACTAAGATCCTGCAAGCCACACGGCGGGAACTAGCAGTACCCACTTGGTGAGGCAGAGGCTTTGGGGCTGACCTAAGTGTAGGCTATAGGAACAAGCTGAACCAGGCTGGTGGGAGATAGCCATAACAAGTAGAGTAACAGTGTAGCAGTTATCATTATTGTTAGTGTTAGAATGATTATCATGACAGCTAGCATTGCCTGAACACCTACTCTGTGCTAGGGGCTTTACACTCATCCTTTCATTTAATGGTTGCAAGATCTGAATGAACGGTATACACGGTATGAATCACAGCCCTCATTTGTCTGGTGCTACACAGCTGAATCGTTGTAGAGCCCAGATTCAACCTCAAGTCTATTCCTGTCCAAAGCTATTGCTAGTTTACTTTTAGCCCTTGCGCCGTGTGGCTTTACAGGATCTTAGTTCCCAGACCAGGGATCAAACCCGGGCCACGGCAGTGAAAGTGCGGCGTCCTAACCACTGGACTGCCAGGGAGTTCCCTACTTTTAACTAGACTATACCGCCCACTTGGAAAAGGGTCATGCCGTGGAGGTAATGTGCTTGGAATTCACTGGAAGCAGAATTGGTTTGAGGGGCAGGCCAGGCAAGTGGCTGCCCAAGGCATCAGGCCTTATGGGGTATTCCTATAGCCCTGAAAACTATTTTTTCTTAATTTATTTTATTCCAGTCTAGTTTATGTACAGTGTTGTGTCAGTTTCTGCTGTACAGCAAAGTGATTCAGTTACACACGTATAGAATGGAGTTGTTTGTTTTCTTATTGTTGAACTTTAAGAGATCTTTGTAGATTTTGGATAACACACCTTTATCAGATGTGTCTTTTGCAAATATTTTCTGCCGGTCTGTGGCTTATCCTCTTATTCTCTTTATATTGTCTTTCACAGAGCAGACGTTTTTAATTTTAGTGGAGCACTGAAAAATTTGGAAGCGTGGAGCCGTTTAACTCAGGTTTCCAGATTTGAACCCATCTATCATTGCTCCACCCTGTCCAGAGCAGACAGAGGCTTTGCCAAAAAACCAAACGACCCCTTGCCAGATTGAACATATATCCATTGAATAATTTTGCGATATACCTACAGGTTACATGAAGCACTTTGCCTTGCTGCCAATCCTCAGAACAGGTAGTTGCCCAAAGCGACAAAGCAGTCAGTTGAAAATCCCAAAGCGAACAAGCAGTGGTCTAGTGCTGTGTGCCAGGAATGAGTAAGTTATTTTCCTGTCTAAATTTTAAACACTTTTCACAGGCCTCACAATAAATGTTCTAGTTCCCCAAATTGCATTTAATAACTCCCTTCATGTGAACAGAAAGAGGTATTACTTTCACTAATAGAGAATCAGTTAAGTTGGTTTTCATGTTTCAGGATACTATTTTCGTCTTCCCTTCTGTTGTCTGTCTTCTTCCTTCTCTCCCAGCCCCTTCCAACCTTTCCTCCCCCGTCCCCCGCCCCTTCCATTGTATCTCCACTGCAGCGTGCCTCAGCACTGCAGCCCCATGAGTAGTTGTGGACCCTACTTAATTCTTTATGTATATTACGCTGGGCGTCTACATTCCGGGAACTGGCGCAGTTCCCTGCCGTGGCAGTGGACAGCCTATGCTGTCTGAGTCTTACAGATGAGAAAGGGCCGTCAGCGTGCAAAGAAAACGTATTCTCAGCAAAGGGGCCACCAGGTGCCCCAGCAGCGTTCTGTTCCTCACAAAGCAAGGCTTTGATGGTGTGAAAGGAAAACGTGTGGCTTATATGTTGCTTGAAATGAAGCCCTGCGTCTTGAGGTTTTTCTTTCCTTCCTCCACTCTCACTGCCATCCCCCCAGAGATCTGGACTTGTCAGTAGATGATGCTCTTAAAATCCTTTTAGCCACCCACGTGGGCAGCACAGCTGGCAAAATGTCAGGCAGTCTGTGTTAGCCCTGGTAGCATCCTGGTGTCACACAGCCGCACTGAATAAAGCCGGGCGACAGGGAGACCGAGTGGTTCTGGTGACACGGAAGTGGGAAAGATTGTAGCGAGCCCTGCATACGTTGCAACACTTACAGAGAACAGACTCATAAACATTTAGGACTAAAAGGACACTTAGACATCATTAATCTAATCCCCTCTCTGTAACAAACAGAAGACAGAGGTGCAGGAAGGGAAGAGGTTTACTAAACTTACACAACTGATGTCTGTGTCAGAGTAGGCCCTAAGCCCTGGTGTCCTAACTCCTGGAGGGGTGTTATTTCCTTACCTCCAAAACATAGGCTGTATGCGGTTCTGAAAGGAATTGAATGTAACTCTCACCGTAGGCAGCAGCCATTAAAGCACACTCCCCTGATTTTTCTTTCTACTTGTATACTCTCTGTTCTCCTTAGGTCAAAATGTGATCTAAGTAACCCAGTGAGATGTAGCTAGAAAATGACTTTGCTGTTGAGGATTTTTCTAGGATCTAAGCATACAGGATTCAAACATAACTCTCTGCTTTTAAACTGTCATCTCTTAGTGAAAGGGAGGGGGGAAGGTTTAAGCACAAATTTTTTGCTGGTATTTGCAATATTAATGGAATCGAATAAAGCAGTATTAATAAAGGCAGTGGCAATGTGGACACTTATTGATTTGTCTCTGAGACCCTGCAGGTAATAGGGGAAATGGTATTTATTTGACATGGTCTTTTTCATTGTTGGGGCTCTTTTTTTCCCCTGTATGCTTTAATTTATTCCATCAAAGAAGACTGGATACTTTTAGCGATTATATAGTAAGTTATTTACGTTGACTTGAAGAATCACAGTTGGCCTTTTTATTCCCAGCATCCTTTAAAACATTTCCAGGATGAGTGTTTCGGCTTGTTAGGCTCATTGAATCAGAAAAAAAAAAAAAGGAATAGAGCTGGCTGGTAGAGAATTTCAGATTGAGCCCTCCAAGTGCTTCATTTTAGAGAAGAGGTCCAGGACCAAGACATGACTTGTTCAAGGTCACACGATATGTTAGTGCTGAGCCAGCATTAGAACTCAGATCTTCTGACTTTTAGAACAGTATACTTATTGAAGTAAGAAAGTATTTTCATAACTTTTTTGATAACAGATTATCATGACATATTATTCTCAAAATAGTCAAGGGTTCTTGTGGTTATATTGCACAGTGCATTTCTGGAACATTCTTCAGTTCCAGATGTGAGCTCTAATCCTGAGTCCATTACTGACTTACTGTGTGACCTTGGGCAATTCACTCAAACTCTTTGTATTCCATTTCCCTCAACAGAAGAACCAACACCTACCTCACCTAGTTTACCAGATTCTTGGGAGTTACAAGCAAGATGGTGGGTAAGAAAGTCCTTAGTAAAATAATCTCATCTGCATGACATTTTATACAGTAGTATTAATGCCTTTGAAATACTTCTGGAGAAGTTTTGCTTTTAGCAATGGCAGGCTACTAGTTTTTAGGGCCACATTATGACTTTTGTGGGCTGTAGGCACTTTTGCCTTCATGAACTCTTTCCTCCAAAGAGGTGAATCCAACATTTGGTGCTACATTTCTCCTCAACATATTTCTTGATTCCAAAAATGTGACTGAGAGGCTGAGAAACTGAGCAGAGCTTACAACTCCAGGGGCTGGGAGACACAATTGAATGTCAGGGCCCATCAAAGAGGAGGGTTTCTGGTAAGGCCTCCAGTTTGGGGTTGGTACCCTGAAGAACAATGTCCTAGGTGTAAGGGCAAACCCTTATAGCCCTTATAGGGACTCAAGCCTAGCATCTAGTCATTCCAACATCTGAGCGGATTAAAAGTGATCTGGGGTAGTTGGTGCCCTTAGACTGTCAGTGCCTGCCAAAAAACAAATGTAAGTTGTCTCTGGAGGAAGATAATATTATCTAAAGTCTCATATTAGTTTTACAATTTTTCGCCCATGATGTCTTGGGCATTCAGTCAAAAATAATCAGGCATAGAATAAGACCACATGACCAAAAACTAAGGTAAAGCAATAGATAATAGAAAAAGACCTACAAGGGCCCCTGATGGATTTATAAGATACAGACTTTAACTATGATTCATATGTTTAAAGAATTGTTCTAGATTGGAGATTAATTACAGAAATCTATCTGGATATGTAGTGACACATTCGTCAGTTTGAAACATTTGCCATCTCCATCCCCTGTATAGGGATCTTAAGCTTGGACAGCTACCTGTAGGAGCTGGTGTGGAATGTTGCCATCCATGTGAAGGTCGGTTTTCCACAGATGCTCATAACTTTCTTGAACATTTAGGGTTCCATGTTCCCTTTCGGATATATACCGTAGCACTCACTTTTATAAGCCCTCCCCTCTAAAGTTTAGAATTTATGATCACTTGGCAAACACTGGGCTTTGATTATTTTTGCATGCACAAATAAACAGTAAAGCAAGATTGTAGGAGGTATGCCAAGCGTACTTAAGCAATTAAATTTTTTAAAAAACAGTTCTCAAATTGCCTTTTTACACTTGCCTTCCTACAAATAATATTCTAATGACGAATGAGTCATATCTCTTAATTAAAGCTTGCAAAAGGGAGTCTTACTCAAGCAGTTTATTAGCAGTTAGTTTACATTTGTGCATAATACTTGATAGTATTCTTTTTCTTTAATGTTTTTCGCAGAAGGTAGACTTTACACAAATTCAGATTAACCCTCTTCCTAAGTAACCTAATTTGACGAAGCTTTATTCTTGTAAAAGGCATCTCTGAATATCCCTTTTCTTGGATTCTCCCAGTTGACCTTTTAACAGAAAAGAGAGGACAAAAATGGTGTTTTAGTGGGGTCTAAGAAATAAAGGTAAATATTTTGAGACATGGTCTTAATTATTCTTCTAAGGAAGGCTACTTGTGGCTGAAGGAATGCAATCTGTTTTTTCAGCCAGGCATGAGCCAGAGTGTTAGAAAGGAATTAGGCAGAGAGAGAAGAATTTAGAATTATCACTCCAGAGGCAGTTTCAACTGACTGTAATGAAACTATTTCACATTTGACAAAGGACCAAAATGATATTGGATGGTCACCAGCAACACACGTTTAACTTTTCCCTCCCCTTCCTTCCCCTTCCTTCCTCCCTTCCTCACATCCTTCCTTTTTCTGGAGGTTGAGCTCTCCCCCAGCAAGCTGTGCTTGGTTTGACTAATCCTGCTGCTTTCTGAATTACGCCCTTATGCTGTGTTGCGCCTCTGATGGCAACAGATTTAGCCCGAAGACATATTTTTATGGCTATTTTAGTTCCCTCCCAGTAGCCTCACACATTTCCCATAGAACGTAACATGGGGCCCACCATTCCAGTTCAGGAGCGGGTCACGCCGTTAATTCAGAAGGATTTGCATTTTCTGAGCTGTTATCTTTTATAAATCATATATAATCACATTTCTGAAAGCACGCTCAGACCCACTGTTAACTGGATATGATAGAATTCAGCTCACTGCCCTGTCTTCTGACAAAAATGACCAAGACATGAACAGCCTTTCACTGAGTACCATCTACATGAGGAGTTCACATTAAGAGCTAAAGGGAGATATAGAAGAAAGCACAGTGAGGGGTTCTGTCTTTACAGGAGTTTATGACCAAATAGGGGAGAACGGATCTATGTGAGGGAATGGTGTGAGGCCTTTGCTTTCTATTTGGATCTCATATCTTCAGCCCCCACCGTGCTTAACATAGTGCCTGGTGTATTTTTGCCCCTCAATAAAGGGATGTTAAATACACTAAAGAAATGAATTAGTATGGATACTAATTTGGCATTAAGCCCCACATACCACTGGACGGAGCTCATCCAAGGACAGCTAATGCAGTGATCACAAAGAGAGGGTGAAATTCGATGGTTCGCTGACCATCGACACAGCAGCAGGTCTTACCCTTTGATAAGGTCACCTACTCTTCGAGAATGTGGTAAAGCCTGTGAACACTCAGGCCAGAGAACTACATGAATGCACATGTATGCTAACTTTGTAGTGCAGTTTACTCTTCCTGTGGATTCTCTAAATGTCCAGAGTCCTCTGGTTAGGAACCCCTCCTCTACTAGGTGCTTGTTATGAGTCAGTCACTGTGTGCAGCATACCCTGGGTGCTGTAAGAGGCCAGAAAAAAAAGTATTTATCCCGACTTGGCGATTGGGGCAGGCTTCCTGGAGAGGTGAAGACTGAGGCGGAAACCTAAAGGACGAGAGGAATAATCATACTACTACTAAGTCCATGACACCTTCCAGAGAGCCGTTCCTGTACTGTCCCCGCCCTGCTGTTGAAAATGACATCCTATTTTCTATATGACTCTTTCTCCATTTTTCATAGCACTGGTCACAATCTGTAATTGTGTTATTTGTTTTATTCACGTATTTATTATCAGCCCCCTCACTAGAATGTGAGTGCCATGAAGGTAAGTGAATTTTGTCTGTTGTGTCCACTGCTGTATCCCCAGTACCTGAAACAGTGCTGGCGAACACTCTCAGTTCTCAATTATTTGCTGAATGAATGAGGGCTTCCTAAGCAGATGGAATAGCTTGAACTCAAGCACAGAGGCATGAGCGTATGGGGACACTATGAGCAACTCAGTGCCGAGAGGATAACATGTTAAGAATGAAAGTGATGGCATGGGACTTCCCGGGTGGTCCAGTGGTAAAGAATCTGCCTTCCAGTGCAGGGGACGCAGGTTTGATCCCTGATCGGGGAACTAAGATCCCACGTGCCGTGGGGCAACTAAGCCCATGCGCCGCAACTACTGAGCACACACGCCCTGGAGCCGGCACACCATGAGAGAGAAACCCGCGCACCTTAACGAAAGATCCTGTGTGCTGCAACTAAGACCTGACACAGCCAAAAAAAAAAAAAAAAAAAAAAAAAGGAAAGTAAATAAATAAAGTATAAATAAATAAATATTTTTGAAAAAGAATGAAAGTGACGGCAGATGGGGCTGAAGAGGAAGGGAGTGGACAGGTCGTGGAGGCCCTTGTTAAGGCAGTTGAACTCTCTGAAGTTCCACTGGGGAGGGCAAATCCATATAGTCATTCATGGGGACAAGAGCCTAACTTCCAAAAGAAAGAACTGGGAGTGTGAACATAGCAGGATAAAGGAAGTACAATACAATCTTATGTAGGATGTTCTGTCGTAAGAACCCTACAGCTGCTTTTTGCCCTTGACTCTGGTTTGGATCTCTTACTGTGAGCTGGCATTTTGGACTTAACGCTCTGTTAATAAAATGATGATGATGATGCTAAAAGCAATCGTCAAGCCAGGCACTGTGCCAGGCTGTGTACCTAGATTTTGTCATTTCATCCTCACAGCTACCTTATGAAGGAGGTGCTGTTTTATTGTAATCCCGTGACGTAGACAAGGCCATTGACACTGAGGTGAAGCCATGTCTTCAGTGTCACACTTCACCAAGTCAAAGAGTAAGAATTTGAAACTAGGCAGTCTGAGTCCAGAGTCCAATTCTGACTAGTAACCTCTACTTCTTCCCTGCTACTAGGCTTCTGAGCCTGCCCTCAGGCGCTGCCTCTGGCCTTGGACAGACTCCGAGCCACACCACTGGGCTTCTTGTCCTTAATTTCCATCCTCAATGCCTTTAACACTCACACAGAGGGCTTTCTGGGCAACTCCTACTCTTTTCTGTGATCAAACAACATCACACAAAGAATAATCCAATCCTTAATGGCATTCAACACTGGATCCTCTAGAGGTAGTTTGAGTGGATTAGAAATTATCTGGGCCAAATCTTGCTTTCAAGTCTGTATTGATGTTGTCACTTGAAGTGATTTGTTGACAGAAACAGTATCTTTGATTAGCTTGGTCTAGGGGACTTCTCTGTGAAAGCAGATACCAGCCTGTGGCAGGGAAAGTAGGAAATGGCAGCTCTCTGGGAATGTTTTGTGAATCAGCTTGTATTGGCAATGAATGTGTAAGGAGGTAATTATGATAACAACCGTGAACACTTCTGGGTTGCTTACTATTTGTTCGCCATGCAGTTTTTATAGTATGTTTTGTGTGTTAACTTATTTAATCCATATAACTTTATGAGGTAGACACCATTATCTTCATTTTACAGATGAGGAGACGGAAGTACAAAGAAATAGTTACTTAAATTGCTCGAATTGAAAAGCTAATAAATTACCCCTTTGTATTTAGCCAGAATATGAATCCAAGCAAGTCTGGCTCCAAAGCCTTTTCTCTTAACTAGACAGGCTTTCTTTGCAGGGTGGTTTCATCACATTGTGCAATGCATTTAAATTAAGAAACATGTACTTAGTGTCTGTAATGTGCATAGCATACTGCTCATACCTGAATTAGGATGCCTTCACATAATGCAAGAGATGATGGAGCCTTAACCTAGGGTCCTGGAAATCGGTTTGGAATTGAGGGCCAGATACAAATGACATTTTGGAGCTAGAACTGGAACTCAGTGGCTCTTTGGATTGCATGTGGGTGGGAACGTGTCTGGAGGGTGGCCGAGGGAAGGAGGAATCAAAAATGACGTGGAAGTTGTTAGCACCTGTGACCAGGAAAATGCTGTCTAAATTAACTGAGGTGACTAGTGGCTATTTGGAAGTCATGTCTGAAGCTCAGAAGAAGGGTCGAAACTAGAAGCATGAGGGAATGAGCTCACTTGGAGGGGGGGTAGAGTGAGAGGATAGAAGAGTAACAGAGAGAACTCTGGGAAAGCACTACACTGAGGCAGTGAGCACAGTAAGAGAAGGCAGGGAAGGAGATTGAAACAGAGCAGACAAGTATTTAAGGGGAGATCTGAGAGAAGGCAGGATTGTCTAAGCCTTGGTGGAGTAAATGATGAACGCTGTTAGATGCTCTACAGTGCCCACTGGGATGAGTATTTTTTTTTTCCTTCTTGATTCAACCTCATTTTTTTTTAAACTTTTTATTTTATATTGGAGCAGAGTTGATTAACAATGTTGTGATAGTTTCAGGTGTACAGCAAAGTGATTCAGTTATACACATACATGTATCTGTTCTTTTTCAAATTCTTTTCCCATTTAGGTTGTTAACATAAGAGCTCCCTGTGCTACACAGTAGGTCCTTGTTGGTTATCCATTTTAAATATAGCAGTGTATGGGATGAGTATTGAGAGGAGGCCTTGGGATCCACAATTATGAAGACACTGTTGACCTTTATGAGCACAGTGGTCATGGTGAGGGCAGAAGGCAGACTGCAGGGGTAAAGCAGAGAGCAGGTAATGAAAAGAAGGCAGCTCCCTGAGACTACTGTTTCAAGGAGTTGGCAGGAAGGGACTGAAAGAAAATGCTAGCTTGAAGGGCGTGTAGGCTTGTTTATTTTACGGGTAGGCGAACTTGGTGAGCCCATGTCTGGGTCACAGGGTGTAAATTCTGGAAGGAGGAAGAAGAAAAGTGATAGTGGTGGGGACAGCAAGTTGTATGGAGATGATGAGACATCAGAAGCACAAAGCGAGATTTAGCTTTATAGCTGAGGAGAGCCACGTTAATCTTGGAGAGAAAAGAATTGTAAATTAAAAAGTTGGGGATTTCACGTACATTGGATATATTTTTCTTAGTGACTCAGGATGCAAAAACCATTAGCTAAGAGCAAAGAAACTCAGAATGCCTCTGGTAATTAGAGAATGGGTTGAGGGAGAAAATTTGAGAAGAGAAAATGGAAATGGGTGAATTGGTGAAATTGCAGTATTTTAGTAAATGATATCCCTTAGAATATTATTCCAGGAGACAATGAGAAAAATGTTTCTAAGGCACACACATTGGGAAATTAATCACACTAGACCTTTTGACATTATATATGAGAATATTGAAGACTCTTTGGATTTCTGGAACAGAGAAATTACCTACTTTTATTTATCCTGCATCTTGCAACCTTTTAATCCATAGTCAGTTCTTCACATATCAGCTATTAATATTCCACATCACATGGACATATATACTCTACCAAATGTAAAATAGATAGCTAGTGGGAAGCAGCCGCATAGCACAGGGAGATCAGCTCAGTGCTTTGTGACCACCTAGAGGGGTGGGATAGGGAGGGTGGGAGGGAGACGCAAGAGTGAGGGGATACGGGGATATATGTATACATACAGCTGATTCACTTTGTTATAAAGCAGAAACTAACACACCATTGTAAAGCAATTATACTCCAATAAAGACGTTAAAAAATTAAAAAAAATATTCCACATCATTAGGTTTCCAAGGAACATACTTCAGGGAATGCTGATAGAGGAGGTTGGCTCGAGGTAAATCAAAGAATTGGGGAAGTACATTGGGAACTCAAGTGCCGTTTCATAAAACACACGTGTAGTGGAGGTACTTAGTGCTGGGGCTTGACTTGTGGCCTGGAAGCTGGCACGGAGAAAATGGAGAGTTGTGTCTGTCCCAGCTTGGGTTTTGGCAAGGCAAACACAGCAGAAGGCAAAGCGAGTAAAATCGTTGAAGATCTGGTGGGAGTGCTGTATTGATGTGCTTGGTGAGGGGGTGGGGGCAGGCTGGGGAAGGAGAAGGGCAAAATAACTGGGCGAGGTTGGAGAAGTTGAGGGCCTCGTCTTAATGACGTCAAAGCCTATTTCTAGTGGGAAAGAGGGAAGGGGAGAGGGGAAGAATAGGAGGTGATGGGGAGAGGAGGTTTTTTTTTTTCTTTTCTTAACAAATAGGGTGTGATAAACTATCAAATGCTGCTGAGAGACTGAGTGGGATCAAGCTAGGGGAGAGACTGATGCATTCGGCAATTAGGAGATCATTACTTACTTATGAGTGAACAGTTTAAGTATAGTGTTTAGAGGTAATAAGGGAGTGTGTGGCCGAAGGGGTGAACAAAACGAAATGTACTCATTGATTTTTGTTAGTAAAAGGAATGAGAAATGGGGAATTACTTGAAGAATGCAGTGTCCAAATAAGGTCTTTTCAAAAAAGTCATTATTTTGTTTATAGGTGTGAAGACCGGGTGAACCTGGGGGCTTGAGGAGAGTGGGATATAAGTTGGGAGGGTCGGGAGAGTCCAGCTGAGGAAAGGTAGGATGGATTTGTCTTACGGTGTTTTTTTGAGTTGTGGTCCCTGAGAGCTGGAGGGTTAGGACCCTCACAGGCTGGGAAGATGGAGAGCAGCTGAGAGTGGGGGTCATGATGAGCTTAAAGACTGACTCAGCGGGAGTGAGGGGGCAAAGTAGGTTGTGCCTAGAAGGGGGAGGGGCGGGGTCTTAGAGTTCCAGGTGTGGCTAAGTTACAAATTTTGGTCAAAAGAGAATGAGGTTCAAAAAGAGTGGAAGTGAACGTCTTCAGAGTGGAATGAATTAAGGACTTGCTAGGCCAGGGCGTGATATGGATTATGCATCTACAAATTGATGTCGCCCTGGACAGGAGTCCAGGCGTGACAGAAAATACCATTAGAAAACAGTGTAGAGGAGGGGCCTGGGTTGGGCGATGCTACTGTGAAGGATGAGAAGACAAAAGGGTACTTGGATTACAGTGTGAGCTTCAAAGGGGTGGTAGCTGAAGGAAGGTGATGGAACAGTGGAAGGCAAACAGCTGAGATGAGTGAGGAGTTGGTAGAGCTACTCTCTTGGCCCCGAGAGGGAGACGAACATCCTCCTGAACTGGTCATGAGGGAAGGCAGTAGGCAAATCACAGGGCACAGGGAACAGTCTGGGGGGAAGGTAGAAAACAGTACCCACTGTTGACAGTAGGACAAGGAGAGAGCACAGTGCAAGGGACCAGAGGGAGCACCGAAAGCAGAGGACTGTGGCACAAGAGGGGACAGACCAGTTCTGTGAGCAAGAGTGATGGTGAGTAATGGGGATGAAAGACACAAGGTCCTAAGGCTTCAAACTGGGATCCAGGAATGGCCCCAGGACAACTGAAAGTGGCGTCATTGACTAGAGCTCACTAGACTTCCCATGAGACCTTGGCGAGACTGAGGGCTGTGCCGGAGTTCAGAGCTGCACCAACATGGCTGTGTGGGCTCCTGACTGATGATGACAGCACAGCTTTTTTAAACGATTGTTTTTTAAACCCCACATTTGTTTATTTATTTATTTTTGGCTGTGCTGGGTCTTCGTTTCCGTGTGAGGGCTTTCTTTAGTTGCGGCGAGCGGGGGCCACTCACCGTCGCGGCCTCTCTTGCTGCAGAGCACAGGCTCCGGACGCGCAGGCTCAGTAGTTGTGGCTCACGGGCCCAGTTGCTCCGCGGCATGTGGGATCCTCCCAGACCAGGGCTCGAACCCACGTCCCCTGCATTGGCAGGCAAACTCTCAACCACTGCGCCACCAAGGAAGCCCCCAGCACGGCTTTTGTGAGTTGCGACATCCCACATCAAAGACCTTCATTCAAGGGGAAGCACAAAGTGTCCTCCCGAGCCTATTTCTGGTGATGCGTGGATTTCCTATTCCTGTGGATTGGCAGTGCCTTGTATAAACATAAATCAAGGGGCATTTTGAAAGACGTATTGGGGAGTTACAGGAGTGAGGAAAAGGACCCAGTCTCATTTTGTAAGGTTTCCTTTTGAGCTAGATTTGAAACACTGGGACACTGGGGAATTGTTTCATGGTACTTGGTATTTCCTGGCCTTTTCTCTAGGTGGCCCTAGCACGGGGCTGCCTGCCCACAAGGTGCTTAGGGCCCTGGAACCATTTCCTTTTTCACCAGCGCTGCTCCAAATCCTGGCCAGGCTCTGCTCTAAACTTTTCCCTTTATTCCGACACCTGATTCTGTGGCATCGAGGCCCTGCTCTCTTCCCAGGCTGTTCCCGTGGTAGCTATTAAGTGAATCAGTGCTAAGGTAGTTAAATCTAATCAAAAGTTAATGTCTTCAGGCTTCCAGGAGTTTTTCCATTTCACTTGAGTGCCTTCCCCCAAAGAAGAATACCAAACTGTAATGATGGGAATTGAAAGCTCTAGAGTAGGGGAAGGAAAGGAAGGAAGGGCTTCCTGGACTTCAAACTAAACCAGCAAGGCATTCAATTGCCGCTGGTTTCACTGAGCTGCGAGACTGATTCTGTTTTTCCAGAGCACTTGGGGTTAGACCTGGTTCCCTGTAGCCTAGAAGTAACGACACCCCAAGTTCTTTGGTACAACAACTTGCAACCCTTGAATTTTCACTCTCTGGCCCATCTATTTAGGCCTCTGTGAATTGTGTGGTTATTTTCTTTTTCTTCTCTTCAGAAACTTTATCCTCTAGCCTGCTTGAGGCATAAATAAGTTAAATCTTGCAAAGAGACTTAGAAAGGCACTTCTCCTTCAAATCAGTGAAAAGAAGCTTTGAAAATAGACCCATTAAGTGGTTTTTAACTCTGATTGAAAAACTGTATAATCAGACAAATCTAATTCTTGAATAGGCTGAAACCTGAGTTTTTTCCATGCATTTTCCTTCTTCCAGCCGAGGAACCCCAGGTGCTCACTAAGGAATGTAAATGTCAAGGGGGACTTTTTTGATACACACCTTCGAGGAGGTAGCGGCTGTGTCAGTGGTCCTGTTGGTTTCAGGCAGTGTCTGGGGCCCTTGCCAGCGATCACAGGCCTGCGTGCTCACCATATGCGGAGCCTAAAGTGGCACAAAGTCCGATCCAGAGCCAGCACTAAGCAAGATGGAGACACTTTACTCTCTATTCAGAATACCCACTTAGTATCTGTTCTGAAGCGTGTGCTGCCTGTGTTTCCATGTAAGAATTATCTGTTCAGAATGGTAAACCCTTAGGAGAATATTTATCCATCTGTGAATTTTCCAGACTAATATCTTCCTCATCCAACTAGCAACCAATTTATTTGACCATCTGCTTCACTCTCCACTTTCAGACACCTTATACATCGAGACATTTACAAGTACACTGGCCTTTCTTCTTCCTCAAGACATCGAGTGCTTTTAGGCAAACCTCAGACAGCTCAGGGACCTCTAACTGTGTCCCTTGTTGTAGACCTGTTGTACTGCATGATGTTCCGTCCTATCCAAGTACCCACCTGCTGGCTGTTGTCATGTTGGAAATCAATCTGGCAAATCAATCTCTGCTACAGTCCTAAGACCCGATAATTGCCAAAGCGTGGCTTCTGTCCTTCCCCTCAGGCATATTTGCATTTCAAAAGGAAATTTTCAGCAGCACCAAACCTTATTCCAAGGGATGGCTCTCTATGGTGTGAGTATCAGGCATTTATTCTTTTAATAAATTTTTAATACATGCCTACTATGAGTCAGACATTGCATTAGGAACAATGGATATGACAATAAAATGTGGTTCCACCCTAGGAGCTTACAGTATAGTATGGGAGATGGCCGTGTGAAAAAATTTCAGTGCAGTATTATAAGTGCTATGAAAAATGTATTTTTAATTAATTTGGCCCATACATATTTATTGACTGCCTACCATGTGTCAAGCCCTGTGACTAGATATGAGAGAAATAGCGATGAGTAAAGAAGACAGTCTCTGAGCTCATTGACCTTCCATTCTCCTGTGTGTACAGGAAGTATTGTCCGACCCAAGAAGGAATGAGTTTGCTGGGAGGGTTAGGCAGGGCTACATGGTGGTCATGGCTTTTGAGCTAGATCTGGGAGGAAGAGTAGAAATTCATAAAGTCCAGGAGATGAACGAGCACATTCCAGGCAGAAAGGATATTATGTATAAAGACAGAGAAACATGAAAGATGGACTTACGATGTCCTTGAGAAATGGTGAATAGTTTGGGGTGTCTGGAGTGCTGATGGTACGTCGGGAAGCATTCTAGCGATGAGGCTGGAAAGACAGATTAGGCCAGATGGTGAAGGAGAGCAGCTATATAACCATATGGTACCGGATCAGATAGAGCAGGGTCAAATTTGGGCACTGCCACTTACTGCTATGTGACTGCTGTGTGACTTTGGGTAAATTACTTAATCTCTCTGTGTCTTGGGTTCCTCACCTATAGGATGGGAATAATTACTGTAACAACTTCATGGGATTCTAGTGAGGATTAATTTATGTAAAGTATGATGTTTGCCAAGTGCTTAGTGTAAGGCCCGTGACATACTAAGTGTTCAGTAAGTTGAAACTGTTGTTTTTAATGTAAAGGAGATTGAATTACATATGTAGCCAGTGGGGATCTGTTGAATTTGGCTTCTTGAGAAGGCGAGTGACTTGATTCGATGTGTATTTTAGAAAGACCATTCTGGCTAGAAAGAGGAGGAAAGATCTGACAGGTTGGAAACTAGAGGCAGGGTTCGCAGTTAGGAGACTAGTACAACAAATAAGGAAAGAGATAACAAGGGCCTGGACAGAATGGGAGCAGAGTGACAAAGGCTCTCTGCCCTGACCAGACTTCAGTTACGCTCCTCTGCTCTCTGTTCTCAACTGGGCTCTGATCTTGGACTTCCATGTCCATCCTTGTGAAGTCCAGTTTTAGTAAGAATCCTGCTAAGCCAGTTTACAGAGAGTCCCTCACCCTTGATATCTGGTCGCCCTGGCCTGCCTTCAGCCAGAATCCTGTCAAGTCCATTTAGCAAGAATCTCTCCACCCTTGATGTCTCCTCTTAGCTCATGAGCTAAAAATCCCCCACTGTCTTTGGTGCACTTACAGTTGAGCCTGATCTCTGTCCCCTATCACAACACCCCTTTTGCAATAGTCTTGAATAAAGTGTTCCTTACTGTATGAACAAGTGGCAGAATCATTTTCTTTAACAAGGAGGTTATGAGGGGATGAGCGCAATGAAACTTAGAGGACTGTCCTCTTAGCTCTTGATTCATAGGGGTAAGAACAGACAATTACGGTCAAAGATGAAATCACGGATGATTCTGAGTGGCTGGAAGGAGTGGTGATTCCTTTAACTGAAATATGGATTACAAGACGTTAGGGGTGGGATCTTTTTGAGGGGTGCTGAGTCCATTTTGGGAAGTTTTGTCCAGTTTATATGCCTGTGTGATTTTTCTCTCCCTCCCTCCCTCCCTCCGTCTCTCTCTCTCTCTCTCTCTCTCTCGACCGATTTAGCAAACTAATGGAAATAAGTGGTGGTTGATGAAAATGTAGTCAAAGAGATAGTATTAGATGAAATTATCTAAAAAGAGCATGTAAAGCTATAAGAAAAGAGGACTGAGAATGGGATCCCGAGGGCACCAACATTAAAAGGGTCGGCAAAGGAGGAGGAACAAAGGAAAGCAAAACTCAGAAAGAGCAGTCAAGTTAAGACGGCGAAAGAATGAGTGGCGAGTGTTACCAGAGCTAAGGGGTAAGAGTTTCAAGGGTGAAGGAGTGGGAACTAACCTCAAATGCAGCTGAATTCCAGTTGGATTAGAAACTGGGAGAACACTGAGGACCTTCATCAGAGCTGCTTTGCTGGAGAGGTGAGGACAGAAGCCACATTGCCTGGATCGAGGCGTGCTCTTGACCTCTCTACCCACCCTGTTCTAAAACTGGCCAAGGGGGATGAGGTCACCATCAGTTTGGAAGAAGGAATAAGACTTGATCTTGCATACACAGGCAGCCCGGTGCTCCACTCCTCTTGTCCCGAAGCTGTGTTACAGGCAGGAAGGTCTGTGGCTTATTTGGATGACCTTGCAAACAGTGACTCAGTACCTGTGTAGGTAGACACATTCTAAGAAAACAAAATTTTAAGGGTTTTGAGAGAAGAGAGTTGATCTTTTTAATTTATAATTCAATCAGATCACACACCCTTTGGTTATCCTTATTAAAATTTAATCATAGACTAGTGAATTGTACTTGCCTTTAATGAAATGCAGTTAGCATTTTCATCGCTGAATAGTCCTTTAAAGAAACTCGCTGCTACATTTGCCTTCCTGAGGAAAGCTAAGTTCCCTCTTATTATCTTTGACTCACATGTGAGGCGTAGAAATTCATGTGGAATACAAAATTTCTTTTTTTTTTTTTTTTAACCATGTAGGATTTTCACAGCATCCAGATACTGGTAGAAGAAAGTGTAGACTCCATCCCCCTCCCCCACTACCCTGCTACACTTCCTTCATTTGCATTAAAACAAGATTTCTACTTTTCTCCTGTCCTCATGGTATATTAAAAATATATATACAGAAGAAAAAAAGCACTTTCTAAAGCCACAACTGCCTTTGCCTAAAAGAGAAACCACTTTGCAAAAGACCATGGTGTGGCAGACCTAAGGTGTTCATTATAATAGATTCCGGATATCAGCCTTCCAGTTCATTTCCGAAAGGAATAAAACCACCCAATTTTAGCACGTGTCTGGGAACCCCTAAGCGGAGAGGAAATTGGCTATTAGATATGCAGATGAGGGGGTCTGTGCTACCTAACTGCTGAGGTCCAGGATGGATCTTAATCACAGAGGAAGCTTGTAAGCAGTAGGAGAGGCCTCTGTGGAGGCTCTTCAGGTCCCAAAGCTCATTTTACCCTAAGAATATAGGGCCCCGGGGCCTGTGTGTTCACAAGCAGTAAAGCAGTTGAATTCTTCCCAAGTCGCTAAAAGAGCACACTGAAAATGATGCCTTCCCCAGCACTTCCTTTCACACGGTTCAAGAAGAAAACCCATGGCATCTTTTCTAATACCCACATCCTATTTTCAAATCTGCCCAAAATAGTGGTTTTAATTCACAGGCTTTAGACAAAAGAGGAGAATGCAGTCAAAGGGACAGCTTGATTTTCTGCTAATCTTAACATTTTATAAAAATAAGTTTACCGTGAAGGAGGTGATCTTGGAGAGAAAGCAATCTGATTGGGATGCCCAAGCTTTTCAGTTCCTTTGCTTTGCTTTTGTATTTTTTAAAAAACTGGTAGATGTCTCTCACCAAGCCATCCCCATGTACTTGGCCCTCGGTGAACAAAGGAGCAGCTTTGCTGCTCTGACTATTGAGGGCTAAAAAGAAGGCATGGGAATTAGAAATGAAGAAGACACTGGTGATTGCCAGTCATTGCATTAGCACCTTTGGCATATTTCCTAAAAGGCAATATAAAAGAACTATAATACATACCTACAGTTGAACCCTAACGTGTCTTGGGCAAAGTACTTAATGTATATAAAGTCAGGAAGTTGCTGTTATTTATTGATTAACTGGGACAGTGAAAGTGTTTGGGCTCTGCTTCAGGCTACTAGGCAAAGGACTAGCTGAAGAAATTGACCACCCTGAAGAATACCATTGCCATTGGGAAATAAGGAGAGTCAAGGAATAGAGAAAATTAAGCTATTGTGTGTGTGTGTGTGTGTGTGTGTGTGTGTGTGTGTGTATACGTGTGTTTCATGTATGTGTGTAACACAGTCCCCCCTTAGACCCGGGCAAGTGGGTCCTTGCTACAGCCCACACCTCAGGGAGCCCTGCACTTCCTCAGACTTTTCTGAGGCACCTCTAATGCTGTCCAGGTGAGCTTCCCTCAGTGTAGGCTGGTAACTGAAATCTCAGTCCCTGTTTCTCTATGTTACGGCACTCCCCGCCCCCCCTGTTCTGGGCATGGGGTCGATCAGATGCCTCCAGGAGCTCCAGGACTCATTCCTATAAATGACAGCCCTGTGAACGGTACCCTATCCTAAGAGGATGGTCTAGTAAGCCAATAGTTCCCTTTGGCTGGTAAATTATTTATTTCCCAGGATTGCGCGAGATGACGCTGCCAGAGTGGCACTGCGATGTTGATTTGGGATGACTCTCAGTTAGCATTTGAACGCAGGATGAACTTAGGGTTCCATTGACGTAAGTGCTGGCTCTGTACCAGCTGCGTTCCAACCGTGAATAAGCCTTCTGCCTCTATCACCAGAGGGCAGTGAGGGTGGTAGCTTCAGGTATATTTTACCCCCCTCCATTACTGCTGGCACCTGAGACAGTCACCACCTCATCCCTTTCCACAGGCTGTGTGTCATCTGTTACGCAGTCCTCTGTGGATGGTCGTGCCTATCTCTCAGGGCTTTTGAGACCATTGCTGTGTACTGCCGACGGGTTCTTCCTATCGATGTTCTCCCTTGGCTCTGATGGATGTGGTGATGTCACGTTCTCAGAGGCTGGCTTTAAGCTGTGCCAGATGAGGGACAGACATTCCTTGCATGAGTAGAAGAACTTTTCTCACTCTCACTCTGTCTGTGGGCCCCTTGCCTGTCCTCCCAGCTGGTGGGGTGTGTATGAAAGTCAGGGGTTCAGTCAGCACTGATAGCAGTCATAATCTAGGAATGCAGTCATTGTGGCCTAAAGCATTCAAAAGAAGACACTATTGGAGGATATGCTGTTCTATGTTTATGCTATGAAACCCCAAATGGTAAAAAAATTGACATGACCAGAGAAGAAATCATCATTCACATTTTACTGCAAACTCTTGGCGAGGTTTGCATTTGTGGTCATCATGAATGAAACACAATGACAATTTCTGAGAGAGTAATTGGAAGCTAGCATCAATGGGAGTGGGGCATGGATAGTGCAGCGTCATAAGTAATGATGTAATGAACGTTAAAGGAGCTGCAGAGGCAAGAAGATCTACATCATTTCAATACAAATGGGTTTTGAAGAGCCGTGGCATTATGACTGTATCACTGTGTTTTTCTCACAGGGGCCAATATGAAATTAGGCAAGAATGGCATATTTGACAATAAAGTACATGAGGAGATGAAGCCCAAACACTAGCAAGAATCTCCGTGTGCATAGATTAGACAAGAAACAAATACACAAGCGCCTCTTTCCTACCCATCATTCTAAATCTTCATTGATAAGTCACTGTAGTTCACATTGGCCTATTAATTTTGTGATCCGATTTTTAAATTTTATTTTTATTTATTATTATTATTATTATTTGCGGTACACGGGCCTCTCACTGTTGTGGCCTCTCCCGTCGCGGAGCACAGGCTCCGGACGCGCAGGCTCAGCGGCCATGGCTCACGGGCCCAGCCGCTCCGTGGCACGTGGGATCCTCCCGGACCAGGGCACGAACCCGCGTCCCCTGCATCGGCAGGCGGACTCTCAACCACTGCGCCACCAGGGAAGCCCATGTGATCCATATGGACAGAAGCCCCATAAAAAAAAAAATTCTCAGGCTTTTTCCCACCCCAAGAATGGCCCTGACTAGAGTTAAGAGCTTGAACTGCTTGTTACCTTGAGTACTGCACTTTATTTCCCAGAAGGGTGTTTATCTGAAAAGAGCGGGGTCGAATAAGAACGCTGTAGGTCCTTTGGATTTATGAGATGTTATCTGGAGCTCAACCTCAAAACTGGAAACTTAATGAGAAACTTAGTTATATAGGTTAACAAATAATACAGACTTAAGTTCATTGCCTCAGACAAAATCATTTCATGCTTATTCATTCAATGTGTTCCCAATACTTTGTTAAGCATTGGCTATTTTGTGGTGAACAAAACAAATAAGGTCCAAACAAGGACCTCACAGAGCTTAGAGAAGCTGAGCAGACAGGCATTAGACAAGTGAACATGCACATATAATTATTGTTATAAATTTTGATACATTCTAAGAAGAAGAAAAGCAAGGTTCTTTGTGAGACAGTGATGTAAACAGTCCTATTGGTAGAGGAAGTGAAGATATTTCTTGAGGAAGTGACAAACTGAAACATGAAAAGTCAGAAGAAAAGATATCCTGATAGAACAAGTAGCATATGCAAAGCTATTTCCCTTCGAGGAATGGAGAACTGTAAGTGTTGACAAGGGTGATATAAAAGGAAGTTGGAAAGTTTGGCAGAAATTTGATCATGTAGGGCTTTGAAGGAGTTTGATCCTGAAAGCAGTGGGAAGCCACTGGAGAGTTTTATGTAGGAGAGAATGTGATCTCATATACATTGTTAGAAGACTGCTCTGAAAAATGTCGGGAGTGAGTGAGAGTGGAGGTAGGAAGACCGGGTAGAGGACTACTGCATTGGTCCAGATGAGAATGATATGAGCTTAAACCTAGGTAGCAACAATGGGTTGGTGAGAAATACACCAATTTGATATCTGTTTTGGAGATAGAATTGACAGGAATTGCTGATGAACTGGATTCGTTCACTTATTCATCCACCAAATATTTGAGTGCCTCCTCTGTGTCAAGCATTGTTGTCGGTACTGGGGGTAGAGAAGTGAACAAAATATAATCCCTGCCTTCATGGAGTCTATAGTCTAGTGGGAAGATACAGACAGTAAGCACGTAAGTAAATTATAATATGCCCAATGGTGATAAGAGTGATGGTAATAAAGCAGGGCAAGACGTAAAGAGAATACTAGGATGGTTTGGGGGTTCCTGTTTTACAGAGAGTAGTTTAGAGAAAAGCTCTCTAAAGAAGTCATATTTGAGCAGATACTTGAGGAAAATAAAGCAGCAATCTGTGTGGTTATCTTGGGGAAGTATTCTAGGCAAATAAAACATCAGGAGGCAGGAAGGTACTTGGCCGTTTGAGGAACGGTGGAGAAGCCAGTGTGCCTAGGTTAGAGTGGGTGAGGGGGAGAGTGTTAATAAATGAGATTCGAGTGTTCTGCAGTGGGGACGCTTATGCTGGACCATTGTAAGGACCTTGGTTTTTAAGATAATAAGATGCGAAGCCCTTGGAGGGTTTTGAGCAAAAGTGATGTAACAGTTTGCATCTCAACAGAATCATTCTGGCTGCTCTGTTGATGATAATAAGGGGGCAAGAGAGGGAGCATTGAAACCATTTAGGAGGATATTTCAGTAATTAGGCTAGAGATTATGGTGGTTTGGATTTGGGTGGCAGTAGTGAAGGTAGTGAAGGTATTGTGACGTGGTTAGATTCTGTATAAACTTTGAAGGTAAAGTCCACAGAGTTTACGGATCAATTTCATGTGGGTTATGAGAGAAGGGAAGGAGTCAAAGATGATACAGTCTGAGCAACTGGAAGGAATTAGAATTGTTACATGCTAAGATGAGGGAGAATGGGGGCAGTGGTTTTGGTGAAGAGGGTTGTTAGATTTAGAAGGTGAGAAAAGAAAGAATTCAGGGTGACCCCTAGATTTCTGGCTTGAGCCACTGGGTGGACGGTGGTGCAATATCATTAGGTAGGAAGGATGACAGACTTTAAAAATCATCTAGTCCAACCTCCTTGTTTTGGTTGATGAGAACCTGAAGCCCTGAGAAAATCATCACCTTGCTGAATTGTGGGAGAGCCAAAACTTGATTCTCCTAATGGAAGAGTCAAGATTCTTGCCTCCTTCTACTCTGATGTTTTAATTTTTAAAAATCTCTGGAACGGGAAAATGATGTAAGTTTCTTAAAGACAAACTGTGCTATATAAGCTTTTGTACATTATGCTGCAGTGGGCAACTATTGTTTTATGCCTAAAACACCCCCTTTTATAGAATCTGTTCCTCTCCTTACCCCACCCACATCTACATGGTTTCCACAGAAATCACCATGCTGCTACAATGTGATCCCACCTCTTGGACACAGTGGATTGTTTGACGGATGGGCATCTGACCCAAGGGGGGAAAATTTCCTCTGCTCACTTACATGAGAAAGGGAGAAAAGATTATTCTAAACATGCAGTAAATGCCTGTTGACCTGAATTGAAGGAAGAGTGAAGCTTTCAGAAACCATAGATATAAAACTTTTTCAAAACATGAATTAGGGGATGATTATTCCTACTTGAAGAAAATTTTTGCTCTACCAGAAGATTGACTGTAATTTTGCTTTAAATAGCAATCTTTTGAGTGCATTCAGGCATTTGTTTATGATCATTAACTGCTTGACAGGCTGGGGTTGAGAGGAGAGCATTTTCAAGTTAAAGCATCAGAAAATGTTTCCCATGAAATTCTCCTTCTGTGGGCCTGGAGCCTGAGCTCTATAAAGGGCTCTGTTTCCAAACAGTGAATTATAAACTATCAAATGGGTTAGCACCCATTATCAGTATTGGCTAAATGATGCTAAATAAACTAGTGGTGCTTTGAACTGTGAGTTCATCTTAGTACGTTTCATAGGTCTCTATGTAAAGACTCTTTAAAATATGGAGTCAATCAAAGACATTGTACATGGGATACTTAGAAGACTGTGTATGTGTACATAAGACGATATGGTTACCAAATATGTATGGATAGAATCGAGGGTTGCTGATATTAGGGAATAAAATCCAAAAAAACTATCAATATATTCGTTATTGACGAGGTCCTCAGCAGAAAGATGCACATCAGTGTGTGTGGATGAGCTTCTGCCATACTGTAGGATACGATGAAAATGCAGGTGGACACCAACCTACTGGGGCATAAGGCCAAGTCAGATAACCCCTATAGCATGTTTGATAAGTTTGCTTTTATTCTCCGAAGACAGAGTTGATAAGCGCTCATAACCAGATTAATGCTAGATAGCGTTAAAAAAGAAAAAAAAAAAACGCTCAAACTGGAGCTGTCTGAAGAAGGAACAAAAATGAAGAAAGAAGAGGAGGAGAAGGATAAAAAAAGGGAAGAAGAAAGAAGAAATGATTACTTCGTAAACATGTGTAGCTGCCCAGAGCTGTGGAACCTCCCTTCACTTTACCCTGCGTGGAATGGACCACCAATGCACTCAGGCACTTAGTAAGTAGCTTCTGAGTGAGTTCAAGAATAACAACTGAATGAATGTAATAATATTTCAGTGAATTTACATAGCTTGTTGGAGATGATAAACATTTAAATCTTTATATTGCATCAGTCATACATATGATAAGCCTCTTTTCTTAGCCTCGCAACAATTCCCTTATTGTAGCAGTTGCAATGAAGCCTGTCTAATTTGGGCTGTGCTGACTGACCACATCACTTTTCCTGGTAGTTTTGGTTTCCAGTGGTTTGGCGACAATATACGAATTTAAAGTAGTGTCTAAGCTTAGTGTCACTGGTATTTTAGTAAAAAATAAAAATGTACACTCACTTCGTCTAAGTTTGACCAAAAGAGCTAACTCTCCATGCCAGGATGAGCAGACATCTCTTTTTGCCCAGGACAGTCCTGGCTTCCGCCTGTTTTCCTGATGGACGGATTAGTAGCATCTTCTTTCACCCCTAAAAGTGTCCTGACTGGGAAAATACATCGTGTTTGCCCTAAATATCAGTATCGCAGGTAATCCTGATCCAGCCAACATAGAAAAAAATCTGTAGGAAACTCAACTAACTCTCCTGCTTTGTCATGAAGTTTTTTATATCCTGTTCCTTTTGATCCCTGCCCACCCAGATGAGAGACCATATTATTAGCTCATACTTCAGTTATAACATTTTGTCAGAAGTAAAACCGCAGCCACATTGTACTGCTTTCTGGTGATCTACATGGATGTAGGTAGTGTAGGAGACCTTGAGGAATGGATGAATAGCATGTCTTTTATTCAGTTCTTGACTATTAGTTGCTTTAGCCTGGCTTTTGGCAGGAATTGGATAGCTATTGATTTAAGCTTGAGCTATCTGGCAAGTGTTTCAAAGGCAGAGATTTTGTATTGCTGATTGAAGCAAGATGCATGAGTTTTAGTTAATGGGAATTGTTTTATTTAGGATTAGGTCTGGCTGCCAGTAGCAGAAAATCCAAACTACAAGACAGCAACTTACAACCACAAGAAGTAATGTCACTCATCTAAGACACTGGAGCTAGGTCTTACGGAGCCAGTTGTATGCAGTATTCGTTCCCAAGGCCACTACATATTCCTGGATGGTTGCTTTAGCTCTAGACAGTGCACCCTCATTCCAGGCTGCAGGAGGGAAGAAAGGGGCAAGGAAGGGAAGGGAATGGTCCCTTCTTTTAATGGTGCGTGCGCCTGCGTGCACATACACATGCCATATGAGTCTGACATTGGGAGTTTTGCCAAGACCTGGCTATATACAGCCAATGAGGTATATAACATATTTACTTTATAAAGAAGTATATAGAAAGAAGGGGGTTCTGTGGCCTGCCAAACAAAAGATCACTAGTAGTAGATGATTGTGGGTGATGTTTGGCAAGAAGGAACAATCTCAAACGAGTTAGGAAGATAGGATGGAATCAGGACATAGGCGGACACATGGACAGTGGAATAGAACCTTCGAGAAACAGATTGAATGATATGCAGTGAACTTTGACATATAACAGAGGTGATATGGCAGATCGCAGGGAAAAAGAGGAACTATTCAACAAATGAATCTGGGAAAACTGCACATATGGGGAAAAATGAAAATTGATGCCTACCTTATACCATATTCTAAAAAAATCAACTTTAGAAGGATTAAGAACTTGAATGTCAAAAGCAAACTTCTAAGACTTTCAAAAGAAAATGTGGGTGATTATTTGTCTCACTTTGGAGTGAGAAAATAGACCCTAGCCATAGTATAAAGGGTTGATAAATTAAAGATCTTTTGATTATCAATAAACACAATAGGCAAAATTGAAAGACAGGTTACATAAGGATGGAAAATAATTTTTTTGGTGGTGAGCATGCATGCTGAAGGGTATACAGAAGCAGAAATATAACGTTGTACACGTGAAACTTATGTCATACCCCCACGTTACCTCAATAAAAAATAGCTATAAAAGAAGTGAATGGAGAAACAAACAAGCAAAAAAAGAGGACTAGAGATTTCAGAGAAAAGGAAACATGGCTAATAAACACGAAGAGATAAACAACCCCGCTTTTACTTAGGGAAATACAGATCAGGACCACAATGAGATACCATTTTACATCTATTTGAATGATAAAATGTAGGTAGCCTGCAAATGCAGAGTGCTGGAGAGGATGCATTTGTGAGCTCTCTTTTGTGTTGCTAGTGGGAATATAATTTGCTACAGCTGCTTTGGAAAACAATGTGGTATTATTTTGTAAAGTTGAGCACTTGCACATCCTACAACCCAGCCTCAATACTAGGTATATTCCAAGAGAAATTTTAACACACGTACCCAGGAGACATGTGCTAGAATGTTTGTGGTAGCATTGTTTGTAATAGCAAAACTTGGGGAATTTCCCAAATGTCCATTAACAAGAAAATGAGTAATGGATGGTCTGTGGAACGTTCACATAATGTGATATGTCAGTGAAAACCAACAACATGAATAAACCTTAGTGATACGATACTGAGTGAAAAAAGCAAGATCCAGAAGACAGCATAGAATATGACAAAATTTTTGTAAAATGAAAAAACAAGTGAGATAAAACATTTTAAAGGAATGCACATATACTTGATCAAATTAATAAAGAGGAAAAAGGATAATAAACATAAAATTCAGATTAGTGGTTACCTTCAAGGGGCTATGGGCGGGGTGGGATAGTGGAGAAATACAGGTAAGATTCCAGTTTGGGGGCTGGGCAGTTGGTTCATGGATATTTATTAAGAGACTAAAATAGATGAAAAGAATAATTCATAAAGCAATGATAGGGTAACCTGAACCAGGAATTATGATTAATTAAATTCTGCACACCTGCAGTTCAAGAAAAATCCCAAACAATAAATACCTTGCCGTAGCCTATAAGGTCCTATGTGACCTGGCTTTTGGCTTGCCTTCTGATTTAATTTCTTTCCTCTCTTGCTCAGTTTCAGCTACATTGCTTTTTCTGTTGATCCTTGAAACTCTTTAAACATGCTCCTGCTTCAGGGCCCAGAATATTCCTCTCTCAGGTATGCACATGTCTTGCTCCCTCCTGTCATTCGTGTCTACGCAGATACCTCAGCAAGACCTTCTCTGAATATTTTATCTGCAGTGCACCCCTGTTGCGCTACCTCTACACCTTGCTCTATTTTTCTTCATACCAGGTACTAACTACATTATTTTTTTAAAATATTTTCTAAAATATTTATTTAGTTTGCTTATTTTTTTTGGCTGCACCGGGTCTTAATTGCGGCACACGGGATCCTCGTTGAGGTGTGCGGGATCTTTTTGTTATGGCACGCGGTCTGCTTGGGTTTCTCTCTAGTTGTGGTGTGCGGGCTCCAGAGCGTGTGGGCTCTGTAGTTTGTGGCACGAGGGCTCTCTCGTTGAGGCGCGTGGTCTCAGTAGTTGTGGTATGTGGGCTTAGTTGTCCCTCGGCATGTGGGATCTTAGTTCCCCGACCAGGGATCAGACCTGCATCCCCTGCATTGGAAGGTGGATTCTTTACTGAACCACCAGGGAAGTCCCTAACTGATGCGTTATTATATACAGACTGTTTTTATTGTTTGTTTTTCCCTAGACTGAATATCCATGGAGGCAAGGGCTTTGCTTTCTCCACTGCCGTATTGTTGTTTAGCTACCTCCTACTGGTCCTTTGTCTCAGAAGTTATTTCCTCCAGAAAACCTTCTCTGACTCCCCTGGTCTAAATTGGTATTTCTCTTCTGGCCTCCTTTTTTGGCCCTATGATGATACAAAAATGAAACTTTTCACATTCTTTTGTGATTGCCAGTTTACCTGTCTGTCTCTTGCTTCAGATTTGTTGGTGCTTTGAGGACACTGACCCTGATATGTATATTTGTGTGTATGTATGTATTTAATCCCAAACATTTTAGTGTCTACCACATAGTAGATGTTCAATAATGATTATGTAATAAACAATAAAATAGGTGGAAGCATCAGCAAGCGAGTGATCCATTCTCAGGGCTAAGGTGGCTAGCCAGATAAATGAAGAGGGAGATTGGCCACGTGGAAACAGTAAATTGTAGTGTAAATAGGAGAAGCGAGATGTATTTTGTGGGTGAGACTTAGTTGTGTTTCTATAGGAGCCTTCTTTTTTATGCAGACTTCAGTGAGCTTCATCACTTTAGTGTAGTGTCTTAAGAGATGCAACAGGCTGGATATATGCATATATTTTCAGGAGAGATGGAAATCCAGGAGCTTCTTAATCACTCAGCATTTCTGCACAGTTATAGTTTGGGGGAAACTCATAAGCATGTGGTAATGCTAAGACAGTTCAAGATGTTAAAACAAGACTGTATGATCAGAATCAGATGCTCTGCCGCATGCATTTCAACATGTTATAAATATTTGTTATTGTATAATCTGTAAGGTATAAACTTTCTATTTATTGAAATATCAAGTTCACTGGGCTAGTTGAGTCCTTTCCTCTGCCTCTTGACCCCTTTCATGTGAATATCTAAGAACTATCCGTTGCCTACTGATGCTCTCAGTGGTTTCATGTTTTCCAAATCAAATTACTTTGTTCTCTTTTCTGGCTTAGTCATTATGGGATCATCTTTCTCATCATTATCAGCATTAATGCTGTGCCGTAATTATATGCATAATTGGATCACTTACTCACTTGCACAGATAATTGCGTCAGTATGCCTTCAGCTTTGCCAGTTACCGAGTAAGATACTTGACAGCCATATGAGTTCATGGTTTGCATGTGATTATATGCTGTGAATTGCTCATTAAATAGATGTTGCCTCTCTTATTTATGAATGGGCTGTGTCTATAGCATCCTGAAACTCCCGGTGTGTTTATGGCAGTCTGCTCAACTACTTGTACCTAGAAGTTGTGCTTGGTACTCAGATAGTGAAAATAAAGTGCTAATTAAACCAAGGGAATAGATTTTACTTCTACAGATGATTGAACTCATTATTCCCAGTCATGAACTGTACCCCTTTTTCAGTAGGCCCTGTCTTTGGCCCCAGATAGAGCCCTAACCACGGCCATAACTAGAGGATGGTGGCAGTCCACGCAGATGAATATAGACACACCCCTCAAGGACAGAGTAGCTTGACAAGCATTGTGACATGACGACAGAAACTTTGGAAGCAGGAGGTTATGCTGAGACCCAGATGAGCAGGGACACTGTCTGATCAGGGGCTTCTGATAGAAAACATGTTCTGGGGTCACTTTAAGATTCAAGAAAGGGACTTCAGTTTGAGAGCAACCTATTTGACATAGGGTCAAAGTTTTTGACCAGGATTAAGATGCAGGGGAAAATAATAGGAGCAATTGCCTGAAGTGGATTACGAAGTGGAGTTGGAGTCTTGGTCGCGTAATGGTGCGGTGCTGGTTATGGTGGCTCCCTAGAGCTAACTGTGTGTACTTTTCTTGATGACTCCTCATCCAGTGGCTTCGTATTAGTTGTTTGACATCAGCTATGATGGGAGTATTTGCACCATGAGGATGAGCAAACAATATAAATTAAGGCTTTAAAATGTTTTTTTGTTTTTAGTGAGGCAGTTTACCACCACAACCCTAGTAACAGGAGTAAGCTAGAAGCAGGTGACTTTTATTGAATTCTTACTGTGTGTCAGGCATGTGCATTATCTCATTTAAGTCTCACACCATCGCATATTTTTGGGTGAGGAAACTGAGGCACAGAGAAGTTTAGCAAGAAGTTCAGTTCCTAGACTGGGGCTGTGTGATCAGGATATGACTAGTAAAGGTGGTTTAATGATGGGCTGCTTGAATACTAAACTAGGTTTCATAAAAGTCCTTCCTGATTAGGAAGAACTTGGGTCCCAGAACTGAGCTTGCAAGAGGAGTTAGAGTATGGCTTAGGGAACCAGGCTAGTCATACGTGGTAGAATTCTAAATAGAAATATGTCCTCATCTTGACTGTTTCCTCTTGTCTGAAGTTTGTTTTCCCAGGATTCACCATTCTCAGGTAGGAGAGCATAGAATGAGCCTAGGTATCCCCTTCCACCCTCTATGTTTTTACTCTAATGATTTTTCTACTTCTAACCCCTTCTCGACGGCCTCTCTCCACATAAAAAGTACATAAAATATATGTACTTTTCACAAGCAGAGTTTGAGAACACATGTCCTTGTTTCTGAGAACCTTCAAGATGGAGCTATTTTATTTTGTTTTCTTGTAGCATGTAGTTTTTTAAAAAGTGCATTTTTGCAGTCAGATCACTGGCAACAAGATTGAATTTAATTTGTCTTAAATTTCGTTCCCAATGAGACAAAATAAATGACAAAAAGAAAAAAAATGTCTTAAACTGTGTAAATCTAAAAACATTTAATAAGCCCTGACCAATTATTGGGAATTGTAAATGAGTTTTGTGGTGTTCAATGTGTGCAGATTAATGTTAACTTTATTTAAAACAGCTTGTTTTTTTGAACCCTAATAATAATTTTCTTTTACTTTACTGTAGCAGTTCACAGCAAGTCAACTGCGGGAAGATTTAGCAGAGTGGTAATATCCTTTCTATTACCTTAGACACAATGGGAAACCCTGCTCTTCCAAGAAATCATTTTTTCTCTGCAGTTGGTCCATAATTTCATATAGATCTGAAGGAAAATAGAGAAAAAGTATATTTTTAGCAGGTGTAGGCTTAATGTATGTAATGTTCGTTTTTAGTTTTGTTGATTTAGCATTTTACATACCATACAAGGCTCTGTGCTATACAGAATGAGGATTCAATTGAGTCCAAGCGAGGTAGTGGTATTTAGGTAGCTGAATGAATATGACCTATATTACACAGACACAAAATCCCATTTTATCTATGATGTTTTAGACCAAAAGTCTAAAGTGAATGTACCAAAGTTTGAACTCTTCTTCTGGAACATGTATGTATGTGCATACATCTGTTAGGAGAAGGGGATTTATGATTGAACACCACAGACTGAAAGGTCTTTATCAGGAAGTCACTGCTGCGTAACAAACAACCTTTCAAATTAGTGGCTTTAAACAACAGCTGTATATTATGGCTTGTGAGTCAATGAGTTGGTGGAGCAGTTCGTCTGGTCTCACTCATGCATCTTCAATCACCTGTGAGTTGCCTGGGGGCTGGCTTGTTTAGGATGGCTTCAGTTTGGATGACTTGGCTCTTTTCCACATTCTCTTGCATTGGTGTGTTCATAAGATGATGCGGGTCTGTTAGAGCAAATGTAAATGAGTAAAGGTTCCTCTTGTGTTTGCTAATGTTCAGTTGGGAAAGGAAGTTACAGTTCCAAACCCAAAATGAAGGGATGGGGAAGAACACATCACCTAGAGTGGGCAAATACTGCAAAGCCCCATAGCAAAGTGTATGGATCCATTGATGGGTGACGTTTTTGAACCATGTTTTTTGCAATCCGTTTACCATGTTCTTTTAGTATAAAATGGTATCATCTTTTGAAGCAAAATTGATGAGGGTCCGTGGAAGAGGCTGCTGGTTCATATACGAATGAAACTCAGTTTCCATGTCATCTTTGATACACATGAAACAGGTTGCTGATGCTTTGAGAAATGAAGTGTGGCACTTTCCAAATGAATACTCCTTGAGTTAAAATAATAGAACCATAATGTCTAGTACAAGGAAAGAAATTATCCTACTGTACTTTGCATTGAGCATGGTATGTTGTTTGTTTATGACTTCAGGTAGGATTTATTTCTCACCTAATATGTGCCACTATACCGTTTAGGAAGGACATGTGCAAACTGGAGCATGGCTGGAAGGGGACAAAGGGAATAGTGAGGAATCTGAAAACAGTCTAGGAGGGAATGGTTGAAGAATTTGGTGACTTTTGGCCTGTAACAGAGAGGACTTAGCGGGGATATAAGCAACATATTAAGGTATTTAAATAGTTGTCACGTGGAAGAGGGATAACACTGGTGTATATTAGTCTAAAAGGCAGAACAACCCATTGCCTTTAGAGTGAATACCGAGTTCTTAACTGTGACCTACAAGCCCCGCATGATTTGCTTCTGCCTACTTCTCACCTCATTGCCTACAGTTCCTTCTCGCTCACTCCAGCCACATTGGCCCCTTGCTGTTCCTCGTGCACAGTAGCTGCACCTCTACCCCAGGGCCTTGTGACTTGCTGTCTCTTCTTCCTCCATGTAATTCTCCTCCCTAGAATATTTGCGTAGCTCTCTCCTTCTGGTGATTCAGGTCTTAGCTCAAATATCACCTCCTCAGAGAGGTCTTCCCTGACCAACGAATCTGATACTAGCCCCTATGCATCCCTTTTTTTGTTATTATTTATTGCATAACCTTTTGTGGTCTTATTAATGTATTTACTTGCTTGTTATTTATTTCCTTACAAATTGAATGGAAGCTCCCTGAGAGCAAAGATCTTGTTTGTCTTGTTTTCTGCTGTATCTCCATCATACCTAAACTGGTACCTGGTACATAGTAGGTTCTCAGTAACCGTATATTGACGGAATGAATAAATTTAATAATTTCACAGGTGTTCTGTGGCGTATCTTGTAAAGTAATGGGTGTCTCATCTCTGTAAGTGTTGAGCTAGAGGTCAAGTAGAGGTAGGATGACCATCTATCCACGAGATCCTACATTAGCTGGTAGTGTTGACTTGATGACCTCTAGGAATCCTTTGAACTTCGATATTTTGTGATGTCTGAGATCTTGTGAGAATACTGTATTCTAATAATCTGCAACCTAGTATTCTTAAAGATTAAATTCAAGAGGATTTCAAGGTAAGTCATACCATATTTTAAAAGGTATACCGTTATGCTGGGGAAGACTTTGTAAGATCAGGGTATCACCACACAAGACACACTAGAACGTGTCCACGGTTACGATTTGCTTACTTTTTGCTAACTTTGGGCTGTCAGAGAGTTAAATTGGAACAACTGCAATATGGGGTATAGGATTCCGAATAAACTCTGTGCTTGTGGTCCTCTAACCATTATATTCTTTCTTTACTTTCTCCTGAAGGAAAGCCTTCTTGAGAACATTAGAATGAGCTCGGCCTTGAAGGGAGGGGCAGACTTTGGATTATCGCAGACATTTTAGGCTGGGGGAAGAGCCTGAATTAAGGCGTGGCCAATGAACATAGGACGGGGAATTCCCTTGGCGGTCCAGTGGTTAGGACTCGGTGCTTTCACTGTCCGGGCCCAAGTTCAATCCCTGGTCAGGGAACTAAGATCCCCCAAGCCGCGTGGCGTGGCCAGAAGAAAACAACAGCAACAGCAACGAAAACATAGGATGTATGTCAAAGAAGTGGAACAGCCAGCTTAATATGAACAGACAGTATGTTTTCAAGAAAGGTGGGGAGATGGAACAGAGCAAGCGAAGTTAGCTTGAATCATAGAGAAGCTTGAATACTGGATCAGGTTTGAGTTTTATCCATAGAGAGTAGGAGTCTGGAGTAAGGGAAGGTTGTACGTCTGGGAGCCTGGCTAAGGATTCTGGATGACGTGAAGTCTAACGCCCATTTTTGGGGGGCGGGGGGAAGAGGACGTTGAGACCCAGAGACAAGAAATATCTTGCCCAGGTTTACCCAGCCAGTTTTACAGCACAGCTGGAGACAGAACTGAAACTTTCTACTTACTAGCCCGGTATATTTTCCACTAAATCATGAAAGGGATAAAGTTAGAATGGTACTTGGAATTTTAGGTATTACATGCTTATTTAAACAGGCAGGTAATCCATTAGAATGAATTCCTTGCTAACAGATGTTCAGGAGCAACTCCTGAGGGCTGTGGGGGTAACAAACGTCTGGTTTGATAAAGAGCTGTAACGCAGGGCACTGTAGTCCTCTGCAAACAAGAAGACCTTCTATACTGTATCCGCTGCGGGTGGCCCAGCTGGGGAGATGATTAAATTTAGACATTAGATAGGAATGATCAAGTACCTCTCACCACCTGCTCAGTGGTTTACTTTAATTTCCAAATGCTGCCTTGGCTAAAATCCCTCTGTTTTAATTGATGGATATTCTATTTCTCGGTGGCCCAGTGCACTCCATTTCCAAAGGCCATCACTCTCCATCACGGCTTTGGGTTAGACAGGGCTAGTCACTGTTGCTGGAGCTGCCATATTGATTGGGAAATCCAGAATGGAGGCATGGATGACATGGTAACTGCTCAGGCCTGAGTTTCAGCCTCATGATTGTTGTTTTTTTAAGGAAAGGAAACTGGAACTACTTGTGATGTTCCCTGGGGGTTCTAGAGAAGCTATCCCTCGTGACATACCCTGTTACCCTTCCGTCAGCGAATTGCTGTGAGTCTGCAAACTTGACTGCTTCAGAGGCTCAGAGTCAGACAGACTTGGTTGCAAATCCTTGTTCCACCATTGGCTAGCTGTGTAACTTGAGGCAATTGACCGAAACTCTTGTTTTCTCAGCTATAAAATATGAGAAAAATCATAGTATTTACCTAATACTATGGGGTATCAAATGAGATGCCACTTTTAAGTGTGTGGTGTTAAAATTACCATTATGACTGTAGAGTCAGATCAAACTAAAACTGAACAACCTTGTCTTCGTAACCCACATTCTCATAATGGTAATCTTAAGTTTATCCTGTTATAGAAAGTAGGACATTGAGAGGAAGAGATGCTGGATGGATTAGTTAATTAAGATGTAATGAATAAATAATCCAAGTCTGATTCAAAAGATACTGTCTAGAAAAGGGCAGGTTTGGATTATAGTACCATATGGGGACCCTAGGTAGTCAGAAATCATGAGGTCACATGTCATGAAGATTTATGCCAAAAGGGAGATGAGTATAGAAGAGACCCAACAAATTCTACGATGCTAAAGGGCTTTTTTTTTAAAATTAATTTTTATTTTTTGGCCGCACCATGCAGTATGTGTGATCCTAGTTCCCCGACCAGGGATTGAACCCACGCCCCCTGCATTGGCAGTGTGGAGTCTTAACCACTGGACCACCAGGGAAGTCCCTAAGGGGCTTTTAAAGTCTATGATAAGTCGTCTTTTAGGGAGGCAGAAAAGAATACTAGATTGGGATTTATGAACTCTGACACCTAGTCCTGACTCTGTTATTCACAAGCTTTCTGATTTTACACAAGTCACATAACATCTATGGACCTCAATCTCTTCATCTGTAAAATTAGCGTTAGACTAGACCAGGAGTTGTTAAATATGTCTCACAGCTCAGATCTGGCCTTTTTGAACAACTTGCAGTATAAGAATGTTTTTCAAAGGGTTGTTTAAAAAACACAAGAATATGTGAGAGAGAGCTAGGTGGTCCTTGAAGCCTAAAATATTTACTGTCTAGCTCTTTACAGAGTTTGCCAATCCCTGGACTAGGTGACCAGCTGGTCGTTTTCAGTGTTGACAGTCTACAATTCTAGTCCTTGGTTGATTTGTGATAGTTTTAATGGACACACTTGTTTTATTTCCCTTTCAACTTTCATATTTACCCCAAAATGTGTGTAATCCATTGAATAATAGGCTATAAGAGTTAAAAACGGCTGTTAGAGGTCATTTCATCCAGCCCTTCATTTTCAGATGAGAAAGTTGAGGGCTAGAAAATTTGCTTTGTCACCGTCTCATATCTTGCTAGTGGCAGAACCAAAACCAAAACCTGGATCTGCTAATTTTTATCTAGTCGTTTTTGTATTATACTCTCATACCTCAACAGCACTCATTTCAGAGCGCTTAACACTTTCCCATCCTCTCCCTCTTTTACCCACCAGATCAGCTCCTTTACTTTGCTTCCCAGTGTGACTACTAAATATTGGTGTCATCTCTAGCTTACAAGGACTGCTATAAGGCTACAAAAGCATGACAGTATCATGCGGATATGAACAATTGATGAATATTTAAGTGTGCTTGATATTACATCAATTTTATAGTCAGCATTAAGATATCATAATTTGGGGATAAAATTTTGAACAAAGTAGGGCTGAAGAAAGCTCATGGACTTTGATGGGTATAGATTGCTTTGGTACATATTAATATGCTCAACTGATGTTTATACTGGAAAGAAATAACAAGGCAGCAAATATATATCACATTGAATTTTGCACAGTGACAGCAGATTCGGGTCAATTGGACTGGATAGTTGACTTCTCTGATATCTACACACTTCTTCCTGCCCCAGAGAAAACAGCCCTGTAAAGTCAGGGAGATGTAACCCTGGAGGGAGCTATTTGAGAACCTGTGTCATAAATGTCATTTGAAGTCACCATTTCCTATGCAACCAGCAAATTTCATTCATCTTTTAGCTCTCTCTCTCTTCTGTGTTAGATGTCAAGTACTAGTTTTTGGGAGTACTGTGAGGCATGTGTTCAAATTGCTACAGATTCCACAAGTGAAAATGTGGTCTTCACCAGATATTAAGGTCCTTGAGAGCAGAGACAACACTTTCTTACTCACTGTTATCCCAAAACATATGCTTTCGGTTAGTCTTGGTTTGATGTTAGTTGAGTTGAAATCCTTGCAACTGCAATGCAGAAGGCTTCCCCAAAGGGCCTGTCCTATTCCTTCTAGCTCTGTCTTGCACTTTTATGTCTTTTGGAAACTCCTGGGGTCACTGCAACCCTCATTGATCCCTCCGCATCTCGATTTCCTGTCCTTTGCTCACAATTTCATGTTTCTCCACAAGATTTTCTTCTGGAGGCAGAGTCCACTTGATTTCTTTTTACTCTTCTACAATGCTACACAGAAAAAATGGAGTTGATTTGAATTAATTTAAATAGCTAAGTACATAAATGTATAACATTTGTTATCATTGAAAACTTTTGTATAGGTCTTGTTTTCTAGCTTGATTGAAAGTCGATTATTGGTTTTCAGTGGTCATAAATGCAAATGTAAGTTAATAGCATAGTTTGGATTTCCCCAGGATGCAACTAAAATATAGTGGTCTGTGATTCCATGAGCACTGGATGAGGAGCCAGATGACCAGGGTCTTAATCTGGTGAGTAGCATGGCCTTAGGCAAACGAGTTGATATCTTAGTGCCTCATCTATAAAAGGAAAGCATTAGAAAAGGTGATCACTCTGGCGGCTTTCCAGTTAAGTCATTTGATGACTAGTCAGTTCTCTCGTAGAAGCAGGCTAGTATAAGCCAGCAGTCAATATGAAGGCTAAAACTGGTGCCAAATCTGTTTTTGTACTGCCTGCGATCAAAGAGTTTTTTTTTTTCATTTTTAAAGGGTTATATAGACATAAAAAAAAGAATATGCAACAGACACTTATGTAGTACACAAAGCCTAACATATTTGCCATCTGGCCACGTACAGAAAATGTTTGCTGACCTCTTATATAAGGGCTGTGAGCATAGCCTCTGGTCCCAGCTCTATCTTCTTACCCCTTCCATCACCTAAGGTATATTTTGTCATTTTCCATGCCCCAGTTTCTTCTACTACAAAATGAATACAATAATAGTACGTACAAATATGGTTGTCGTGAAGATTAAGTGTGTTTATATTTTTAAAGAATTAGCACAGGGAGATCAGCTCAGTGCTTTGTGACCACCTAGAGGGGTGGGATAGGGAGGGTGGGAGGGAGGGAGACGCAAGAGGGAAGAGATATGGGAACATATGTGTATGTATAACTGATTCACTTTGTTATAAAGCAGAAGCTAACACACCATTGTAAAGCAATTATACTCCAATAAAGATGTCAAAAAAAAAAAAAAGAATTAGGAAAGTCCTGCCATAGAATTCTTAATAAATGCTAACTGTTGTCATTATTTGTATATTTCCATGCAACAGGTCATCAGCCAGTTGAAAAGGAGGAGATTATGGAGGGCAAATAAGAGAACCTTGAACCGTGATACTTTAGAATTGGAATGGGACCTCCCCATCTAATCAGCTCATTTTGATTAGAGGTGCTGTAACAGACTCAGGGAAGCCAAGTGACTTATCCACAGTTACAGAGTTTTGTTGTTGACTGAGTCTGTAAGCTTTTCTTTTATCAAAGAGTCACATCGTGATTCTTAACCCTAGACCCTGGTTCATGAGCTCATTTATTTTTAGCTTTTTATTGTGAAATAAACTTAGTCTTCTAGAAAAGTTACAAAAAAATAGTACAAAGAGTGTCCATATACGCTTCACTCAGATTTCCCAAATGTTGATATTACCACATTCGTTCTCCCTGTCTCACTCCCTCTCTCTTCTGTAGATTGTTATAGATATAAATTTTTTTTCCTGAACTGTTTGAGAGCAAGTTGCAAATATGATGTCCATTTACCCCAAAACTTCAGTATGTTTTTCCTAAAATCAAGGAGAATCACTTTACATAACCATAGTACAGTTATCAAAATTTAAAAAAAAAGTATTATTTCATCCACAATCTTTATTCAGATGTTGCCAGTTGTCAACTAATGTCCTTTATAGTGAAAGCATTTCTTGATTGGATCCGTGAGAGTACAAATTTCATTTTTAATGGGGGAGCATTTCCCTTGTAGGTTTTTTGAAGATTCCCTAATGAAATATATTTCTAAACTTCTCAACATGCTGATCCCTGCATTTTAAGGACAGAGGTGAATTTCCTTGGAGATATCTTCTTCTTTTTTTTTTTTCTTTGCTCTCATCAGTCCAAAGTGGTCAGCAAGATACACATAACACTTCCTCATAGACTAGCGGAAACCATTAGCACAAGTGACATGTTCCTGTGCTTTAAGTCATTCTACACAGTGTGGTCCAACACTTAGATGAATGGTTATTCATATTTAAACCTTAGAGTGAAAATGAAGTAATAATTTGGCACATTTTACCTCCTGCTGAAACACAAATAAAACTCATAAAATCAGGACTTCGATCAAATCTATCCTTCTTACTTAGCAAATGACAGATTGATAGGACCATCTCTTGGAACACTTTCAGAGGTTTGTCTGAGGCTGATGGAGGTGGGGATGTGTAAGAGAAAAGATCCCTGTTTTGAATTCTTTTGGTTTATCTTGTTTGGCCAATATCCCAAGAAGAAAGATTTGTCTAGAACTGTTATTCAGAAAGATGGGCAAAGCACACCCATGTCTCATTCTAGCATTGTTTTGGGGTTCCAGTCTGAGGGGCTAGATTGTACTATAAGCAGGTTCCTTTGATATATTTGTTGGGTAAAAAACCTTGGCATGGGGCGGGGGAGTTCTCAGTGCTCCAGTGTACTATTGAACAGCCTTGCAAGGTACATCTTTCCAGTGGGATTCTTGTCTTACAAATGCTATTCATTTTATAATTGCTTTTTAAGGCGAAAGTGGAGCTAAGACATCACTTTTGTTCAAGCACCCTTCTTTGTTCAGATTGAAGACTGTATTTCTGTACCAATTCTTGGCTCCCTCTGTTCATGACTACTTTGTACTTCTTTGCTCAGCACCTGGTATTTTTTTTGCTTTAAACTTTTTGTTGCAAAGTATAATAGATAGATAGACATGCAGAAGAGTGCACAAAATATATAGCTTATGAATTTTCACAGTGTAAATATTCACATGTAACTATCATACAGCTCACGTGAAGAGATGACCACCATGTTCTCCAGAAGCCGCCCCATGCCCTCTTCCAAGTACTCATTCCTCATTGGTCCTTACAGATAACCTCTATCCTCAAACTTATAGTCATTACTTCCTTAGTTTTCTCTATAGTTTTTCCACCTAAATTTGTATTCCTAAACTCTATAGTGTTCCTTTTCTTTTTTCTGGAACTCTGTATAAATGGAATTACACCATATGTATTCTTTTGTGTCTTTTTTGGTTTTTGGCTCAATGTTATGTTTCTGAGATTCAACAATATTCTTGTTTGTTGGTATATTTTGTTCTTTATGTTGTTTGGGGGTAAAGATGCCACATTCTTCTCCAGTGAGTAGGCATCGGGTTTGTTCCAGTTTTTAGCTATTCTGAATACTGGTTTTTTGTGTAAGCACATGCATTTCTGTTGGATATATACTTAAGAGAAAATTGTGGGGTCACGTATAGGGAGACTATATCCTGGTTTGCTTAATTCAGTTCTGGTTAATATCTATTGTCCTGGTGTAATTATTCATAGTGCTCCATTTCACTCTCAAAAATATCTTTCTTTGAATGATAGCATAGGACATCATAACCATGGGATATATTTTTAGGCTCAAATGTCAGATAATTCCAAGTGGTTTTTCAATGCGGTTGTACCAATTTAAATAAAATTTAAGTACATTACCAGCAACATGAGATTTTCTGTTGCTCCTTATCTTCATGAATATGTGTTATTTTCAGTCTTTTTAATTTTAGCTCTTCTGGTGGGTATGTAGCAGTATGTCATTATAATTTTAATTATTTCCTTGATTACTATTGAGATTGAACACCTTTTCAAGAATTTATTGGCCATTTGGATTTCTGCTTTCTGTTTGTGCATAAATTGCTTGTTTGTGAGAATTGCTTGAGCTCTGTCACTTTTCTTTTTATATTAAAGGCTGTATTATAAGGTGATACATTTAGACTTATTATATCACTCATGTGGTTACTACCTCTAATGATCCTTTTTGCATGGACATTTATTGTGTCTGATGTTAATAAAGCTACATCCACTTCCTATTCATTATTGTTTGAATACTATATCTTTTGTGGATATCCAGGTTTCTCAACACCATTTGTTGAAGAGGCTATCCTTTCCCTGTTGTATATTCTTCACACCGTTGTCGAAGATCAGATGGCCATATATGCGTGGGTTTATTTCTGGGCTCTCAGTTCCATTCCATTGCTCTATATGTCTGTTTTCTTGCAAGTACCATATTGTTTTGAGTATTGTAGCTTTGAAATATATTTTGAAATCAGGAGCTCTTATGCCACCAGCTTTTTTCTTCTTTTTCAAGATTTATTTGGCTACTTTTGATCTTTTGTGATTGCATATGAATTTTAGAATGCTTTTTTCTATTTTCGTAAAAAATGCCATTGGTATTTTGATAGTGATCACATTGAATCTGTACATCACTTTGGGTAGAGTTGACATTTTAACATTATTAATTCTTGTAATCTGTGGACATGGGATATCATTCTGTTTGTGTCTTATTTAGTGCTTTCGTCAATGATTTGTAGTATTCAAATATAAGTATTTCACCTCCTTAGTTAAGCTTATTCCTAGGCATTTTATTCTTTTTGGCATATCCTTGACTTATTTTTTTTTTGCGGTACACGGGCCTCTCACTGTTGTGGCCTCTCCCATTGCGGAGCACGGGCTCCGGATGCGCAGGCTCAGTGGCCATGGCTCGCGGGCCCAGCCGCTCCGCGGCATGTGGGATCTTCCAGGACTGGGGCACGAACCCGCGTCCCCTGCATCGGCAGGTGGACTCCCAACCACTGCGCCACCAGGGAAGCCCTCCTTGACTTATTAAAGTCTAAATTAATTGGCAGTATTTCCTTCCTCCAAGAAATCTCAACAGTCTCAGAATAGGTAAATGCAGTTTTTCCCTGTTCCTGACTTACAGGCTATGATTGCCATGTATTTAATTTTAATTTAAATTATGTATGTAAATATATATACACAAAACTCAATTATATATATATATATTTTGTACAATCAATTTTTCTAGGTACACTCAAATACTGACTGTTTCCCCTCTTTCCCCACTTTATTGAGATATAATTGACATACAATTTTTGGTAAGTTTAGGGTGTGAAATGCAACTTGACAATTTGACAAATGTATATATTGCAAAAATATTCCTACAACAAGGTTAGTTAACACCTCCATCACTTCACATAATTTAATTACCTTTTTATATTTGGTGGTGGGAACCTTTAAGATCTACTCTCTTACTGACTTACAACTATACAGTAGGGTATTGTTAACTATAGCCACCATGCTGTACATTAGATCCCCCAAATTTATTCATCTTATAACCAGACATTTGTACCTTTTGCCCAATATCTCCTCATTCCGCCCCCCACCCTAGGCCTGGTAAGAACAAAACTGATCTTTGTTTCTGTGAGTGTGGCTTTTTAAGATTCCACCTATAAGTGAGAGCATACAGCATTTGTCTTTATCTGTCTGACTTATTTCATAGAGCATAATGTCTTCAGGGTTCATCTGTGTTGTCACAAATGTCAGGGTTTTCTTATTTTGCGTAGCTAAATATTCATATAGATATATGTGAACTCATATATGAATGTAAAACCTGAGACTGTAGTGGATGGATAAAGAAAATGTCAATCTGTCAGTGGAAAATTAGGGTGTTTCCATGTTTTGACTCTTGTGAATAATGCTGCAATGAATATTGGGATGCAGATATCTCTTTGAGATAGTGATTTCATTTCCTTTGGATATATACTGAGAAGTAGGATTGATGAACCATATGGTATTTCTATTTTTAATTTTTTGAGGAACATCCATACTGCTTCCCATAGTGACTGTAACAATGTACATTCCTAACAACAGTACACCAGGGTTCCCTTTTCTCTACATCCTAGCCAGCACTTGTTATGTTTTGTGTTTTTCAGTAACAATTTGTTAAAAACACAGTATCTGCAAAGTGCAATGAAGTGAAGCACAATAAAACGTGATATACCTGTTTATTGATTTTTCTGTCTGGATGATCTGTCCAGTGTTGAATGTGGGGTGTTGAGGTCCCATACTATTATTTTATTTTTGTCTATTTCACTCTTCATATCTGTTAGAATTTACTTAATATTTTTAGGCGCTCCAATTTTGTGTGCCTGTATATTTACAATTGTTACATTCTCTTGATTTATTGACTCTTTTTTTTTTTTTTTGGCGGTACGCGGGCCTGTCACTGCTGTGGCCTCTCCCATTGCGGAGCACAGGCTCCGGACGCGCAGGCTCAGTGGCCATGGCTCACGGGCCCAGCCGCTCCGTGGCATGTGGGATCTTCCCAGACCGGGGCACGAACCCGTGTCCCCTGCATCGGCAGGCGGACTCTCAGCCACTGCGCCACCAGGGAAACCCTGACTCTTTTATCATAATTTAATGACCTACTTTTTCTCTTGTTACAGTTTTTTACTTAAATTTTATTTTGCCTCATATAAGAATAGTTGTCCTTGTTCTCTTGTGGTTTCCATTTACATGGATGATCTTCTCCATCCCTTCACCTGGATACTGTGCGTGTCCTTAAAGTTGAAGTGAGTGTCTTGTAGGCAGCATATAGCTGAGTCTGGTTTCTTTGAATCCATTCAGCCACCCAGTGCCTTTTGACTGGAGAATTTAATCCATTTACATATAAAGTAATTAGTGATACCTAAGGACTTACCAATGCCATTTTATTAATTGTTTTCTGGCTACTTTGTAGTTTCATTGTTCCTTTCTTCCTCTCTTGCTTTCTTCCTTTGTGAACTGATGATTTTCCATAGTGATGTTCTTTGATTCTCTTCTTTTTATTTTTTTGTATCTACTGTAGGCTTTTGCTTTGTGGTTACCATTAGGCTTACATGAAGCATTTTATATATATAATAGCCAATTTAAGATGATAACAGCTTAACTTCACTTGCATACAAAGACTATAAACTTGTACCCACCCCCAACATTTTATGTTTTTGATGTCACAATTTACAACTTTTTATACTGTATATCCATTAACGCATTATTTTAGCTATAGTTGTTTTTAATTCTCTTGTCCTTTTGCTTTTATAATCGTGTTACGTGCTTAACACACCACCATATTACAGTATTGGCGTGTTCTGAATTTGATTGCATACTTTTACCAGTCTGTTTTATAGCTCTGTGTTTTTTCATGTTACTAATTAGTATCCTTTTATTTCAGCTTGAAGAACTCTTTTCAACATTTCTTGTAAGGCAGGTCTAGTGTGATAAACTACCTCAGCTTTTGTTTGTCTGGCAAATTCTTTATCTTGCCTTTATTTCTGAAGGAAAACTTTTCCAGGCAAAGTATTCTTGGATGGCAGTTTCAGCAGTTTGAATATATGATTGAACTCTTCCTTAGCCTGTAAGAGTTCTGCTTAGAAATCTACCAGTAGTTTTATGGAGGGCCCCTTGTATGCGAGAAATTTTTTTCTCTTACTGCTTTAAATATTCTGCTTGTCTTTATACAGTTTTATTTTATTTTGTTTTTTAATATTTATTTATTTGGTTGTGCCAGGTCCTAGTTGCAGCAGGCGGGCTTCTTAGTTGTGGCATGTGAACTCTTAGTTGTAGCATGCATGTGGGATCTAGTTTCCTGACCAGGGATTGAACCCAGGCCCCCTGCATTGGGAGCATGGAGTCTTCACCACTGTGCCACCAGGGAAGTCCCTATATAGTTTTATTATAATTTGTCTTGGAGAAGAGCTTTTTAGTTTAAAACTTTTGGGTGACCTATGGGCTTCATGAACTTAGACGTGCAAATCTCTCCCCAGATTTTGGAAGTTCTCAGCCATTATTTCTAAATTCCGCTTTTCTCCCTTTCTCCTCTTCTCTTTTTCTTCTGGCACTCCAATAAAGCATAGACTGTTTATTTTAATTGTATCTCATAATTCATGTAGGCTTTCTTCACTCTTTTTCATTCTTTGTTCTCTTCTTACTGAAAAATTTCAAATGTCCTGTCTTGTATTTCATAGATTCTTTCTTATGCTTGATCCATCTTTTTGGCCTTTCCTTCTGGGATTCAGCTTTCACATATGTTAACTTTTCTTGCTGTGTCCTTTATATCTCTTCATTCTCTTATCTACTTTCTATTCTTTCTTTCAATTTGTCTCATCTTGGGTAGGATTTTTTGTGATATGTTTTCCATAGTAGTTTATTTTGTGATGTTAAACTTGGCCATTGCATTCCTCAATTTGGCTAATGAACTTTTCAGTTCTAGACTTTCTATTGGATTCTTTTTCAACCTTTCGTGTTTTTAAAGTAATTTACTTTTGATAAATAAAACTTCCATGTATTTTGTGTACAGTGTGATGTTTTGATATATGTATCATTGTGAAATGATTACCAGAATCAAACTAATGAACAAATCCATCACCTCCCATAGTTGTTTTGTGTGTGTGTGTGTGTGTGTGTGTGTGTATGTGTGTGTGTGTGTGTGTGTGTGTGAGTGAGATGATTATACTTGGAATGTACTCTCTTAGAAAATTTCATAGTAACAGAAGGTAGAGTGGTGGTTCACAGACTGTTGGGTGAGGGAAAATGGAAGATATTGATTAAAGGGTACAGACTTCCATTTATAAGATGAATAAGTTCTGGAAACCTAATGTAGGGCATGTTGACTATAGTTAACAATAATGTTGTATTCTTTTTATGATGTCAAATTCCTTGCTAAAGCTTTCAAGTTGAGTGTTACTTACATGCAACTATTAAGCATAGTGTGTTACACCTTTTAATTTTACTTTCTGTGAGTTTTGTGTATCTCTTTTTCCATGTGTTGTTTGTGCTGTTTCCCTCTTATGTTGTATTTCTCTTTTGTGTCTGGTTATCTTCTTTTTGGCTGTGCCATGCAGCTTTCTGGATCTTAGTTCCCCTCCCAGGGATTGAACCCAGGCCACAGCAGTGAAAGTGCCGAGTCCTAACCACTGGACCGCCAGGGTATTCCCTGGTGTCTGGTTATCTTTGATGGCTTGCTGGATGTTGTCTTTCTTTTAGTAAATGTTTTTCAAACATTTCTAGAATAGTTTTTAGATTTACAGAAGAATTACAAAGACACTACAGAGAGTTCCTTTATACCCTACATCTACTATCCCCCATTATTAACATCTTAATTCATCTTTCACAATAAATAAACCAATATCAGTACATTATTATTAACTAATTTCCATACTTCATTCCAATTTCCTTCCTTTTTACCTAATTTCTTTTTTTCTGTTCCAGGACCCTATCCAGGGTTACCTTATTGCGTTTAGTTGTCACTTATCCTAAGACTCCTCTTGGCTATGACAGTTTCTCAGACTTTCCTTGCTTTCATGACCTTGACAGTTTTGTGAAGTGGCTGTCAATTGGCATTTTTCTGGGTTATGCTATCATGTGATTTAGATGTAGTTACCATAAAAATGTCATAAGAATTTTGAGGTAAAAAATTATTGTTCAAACAGCTATTATATGAATGAAAGCAGGTCCACCCAGGTATTAGTACAGTTTCTCTAAGTGAGTCCAATTGTGAGTAGAGGATGATAATTCTCAATTGCTAACTTTGTGGGGCTCAATAGCTTATTGGACACTTTGCTAAGTGATACAAAGATTCCTTAGGTCTTTAGTTAACGTGTATCATTAGCCAAGGGGTCAGTGGCCAAAGTTCATCTCACATGACCAAAATGAGATCTTGATATTTGAAAAACAATGCACAGAATTTTCAGAGAGCTGGAAGTAAAGCAGAAAATACACGGTTTGTAAGTAGCAGTGTTTTTTTTTTTTGTTACATCTGTGGATAGCACCACAGTTGTTCTTTATTTTCAGGAGCCATTTTGGAAGCAATATGTAGTCAAATTTAAGTGCATTCAGTAATAATAATGTTATGGCTACAATTGGTACTTCTGATAACTGTAAAGTATTCAGTATTTCTGGAAAGCCAGTATATTCTGTTTTGAATGTATACATGATAATTCTCTTTTGGCTGACTCTTACATTACCTAATTCTTGAACTAGGACCTTGTCCTGTATTATTTGGGATGATTATTTTCAAAACATTCATGTAACATTAGGCCCTATAAAACTTCAGCCCCTTTTAAAGGAGTTAACCTGAGGAAAACAGGTCCCCTGCTAAAATTTCCAAATTATTTGTATTAAAAAAGGAATAAACAGCTCACAATCACATGGGCATCAGGATCAAGGCTTCCTGAGGTCACTGAAATAAATGGAGGCAACATTTAGTGAAAGGGCAAGGTTAGTCCCATATAAATGAGAATGAGAGGTGGCATAGAAAACGAGCAGCTGAAGGCAAAAAGGAGAAACTGCAAAAATGAACGAAGGTGAATTGATAGTAGGCATTTCACATGCCAAAAAGGAGGCAAAGAAATGGCGAGGCGATTATAGGCCAGCTTCTCACAAAAGGAGTTTCTCGTAAAAGAGGATAATGGCATATGAAATTGGCTAGGGGAATTGAAAAGGAAGAAAGTGGCAATATGGCATCAACAAAGCACCAAGTAAAAATGTAGGAAAACAAGAAACGACAAACTGAGGGGTAAACTACTACCTGCCTGTGACGGGATCAGCCAGGGTCCCTCAAGCATTATACTGCTGTGCCTCGGCTCACTGTGGCCCTCAGGAGGAACAGTGACTTTCCCATGACACTATCAGTGTCCTGTCATGTCTCTGATTCTTTTCATTACATAGGTTGTGACTAAAACCTTCTCTCTTCTAAGGAGAGGTTCTAATTTATCAACGATAACCAATGCTAGGTACATAACAGCTCCTCTAAACGTATGGTAGAATTTTATATTTACTGCAATAAAAGCAGATACAGATTTTTTTTAAAGGCAGATTATAAAGTTCTTGAACATAGACGAGAAGTCAAAGATGCTGTGTGCCAATATAGCATCAACTAAATTGCGTTCTTAAGCTTCAAGCTGCTAGAATTTGGGGGTTTCTGTGGGGATCGTGAATCCTGCAGGTGCATTGTTTAAAAAAAAAAAAGGTATTTGGTAATGGTGGTGGTTACAGTCTAGTTGGTTACTAAAGCCTTGTTTCCCCATACTGTGACTATCTATGTCCTGTTTCGTGAGCTATCAGTTTCTCCTCACCTTTTGTGTCCTTATCAATCAAGAGTTAGTCAACAATGTTAATGGGCCTCTTGAAAAAACATAATTGTATTAACCAACTTCATTTTATAGCATTTTATATTTGGGCAACCACTTTCCAAGCCCTTATCTCATTTGATCTTCAGCGTAATCCAGAGAAGTATGTTTGATGGAGGTTTGTTTCTTTGTTTAAACGTAGGCTCAGAAAAAAAAGGTTCAATGACTTACGCAAAGCTGTATGACTAGTGAGTGGCAGCGTTTGGACTGTACCCCATGTCTCCTGACGTCTAGGCTTAACGCTCTTCCTGCCACACCAGGCTTTCATTTTTAAAGTTCTTGCTGCTTTGATTCTTAATTTATTACATTTCTTCCCTCTCATCCTTTTTCTCTTTTCCCTATTGCTAAGACAAAAAGCAAAGCCGTAGTAGAGAATTTTCTTTTAAAAAAGCATGGGAATCCCTTGTGAGGTGAGGTTGTTAAAGTTCAGAACTGAATTTACGGCTAGATAGGATGGAAAATTGCACTACTCACATGCATTCATATCCACATTTGGGACTCCTGATCTCTTAGACTCTCCTCCGTCTTCCCTTCTCCTTGCTGTGGTATGTGTAGGAAGAAGAGACAGAGGGAGATGGAGAACGAGAAAGTCTGACTTATTGCATGAGGTGATTCGGAGATATCTTGGGTTCTCTCTCTATGAGAGGCAGCTTAAAAATTAGTAGGTACCGTATTTTAACTGCCTACTGTGTGTCACATGCTGTGTCAGGTCTTTATATATAAAGGACAGTGTGATATCCTAGTTGCAAGGGCCAGTATTCATCCTAGTTTTATTCTGACCCATAGGTAACTTCTCTGAAAAATAGGTTATATTCCTTTTATTCATAATCTATGTATGAGGGACATTGTATGCAACTGGGAAATCGAGGTTTTTCTTCAGTTGTATCTACCTGCTTGCTTGTTGTCTGAAACCATTACTACCCAAGGGGCTGGGCCTCGGTAGGTCTGTCCCGTTTCATGAAGCCTGAGGACGGTTTCCTTTTCAATTGCAGGAGAAAATGTATTATGTAGTTGCTAAAGATATGGAACTTGATTCCTTCATTTTTTTCCCCTTGAGTAATTAATGCCAGGCCGAATGGCACATACGGCTGGCAAAACTCCTTGGAAAATCAGGACAGAATGAAGATCCTGAGTATTTGACAGATCTAGTTATAGCAGAGAGGAGCAGCGAAAGGGAGATAGGAAGGCAGGGAAGACATATTTTGCTTCCATATAACTTTTTAGAGAGTCAGCCTTAAATAGAGGAACTGGACAGCCTTAACTAGAGAAGGTGTGAAGATGATTTTCAAATGTGGGAGAGTTAGAGTTCCTTTCCTAATCACTAGAAGTACAGTATACGCTTAGAATCTGAAAAGATGAGACAGCATAAAAGTGATGGCCCTACTTTGTATGAGATGTGACCATAAGTGAATAATTAGTTTGAGTTAATTAAAAATACTACAGCTGGTATATGGTTATTTTCATGAATCCTTTGCAGTACTAACTCTTGTTTTAATGAGGCTGCCGGAACTCTCAACATTGCTGAAACTCAGCCTTCGGTATTGCCTTCTAACACCGTGACTCAGTCTTTTAAATGTCTGCCCTTGTGACAAAGCTTTCTTCTTTGAGGTTATATTTAATTTTTTAAAATAAAGCAATTTAAATGTAAACTTTATGTATAAGATGTCTGATTAAACTGAAATATACCACTTATGAGTCAAAAAAGACCTTCCTTGTATGCTTATAAAATGGTGCTAAGTGCTCCTCACTAGGGGTATATATATATATTTTAATTAATTAATTTAGTTATTTTTGGCTGTGTTGGGTCTTCGTTTCTGCGCGAGGGCTTTCTCTGGTTACGGCGAGCGGGGGCCACTCTTCATCGCGGTGCGCGGGCCTCTCACTGTTGCGGCCTCTCTTGTTGGCGGAGCACAGGCTCCAGACGCGCAGGCGCAGCGGCCATGGCTCACGGGCCTAGTCGCTCCGCGGCGTGTGGGATCTTCCCGGACCGGGGCACGAACCCGTGTGCCCTGCATCAGCAGGCAGATTCTCAAGCACTGCGCCACCAGGGAAGCCCCAAACTAGGGATATTTTTAACACAGCATTTTGAATGGCATTCTTGGAATGAGCTATAGCCTCCCAATCTGACCACTTTAAAAAGGATACCATTCCGGTTTGCTGAAAATTAGTCTTAGTATTATCATGGCAGCAGGCTTGCTTAGCTCCCTCCAAAGCCTTACGTTGTAAATTGTCTTTATAATCCTGTTTGGCTTTAGCCCATTTCTCATTTCTTTCTTTCATATAATAAGCATGCATTTTCAGCTACGGATTCATCTAAGTGAAGCTTAACTGAAAGGATAATCAAATTAATATGGCTAGGGCAGTATTTTCCAACTGCTAGTCTAGAATTCCCATGTTTCCCAGTGTTCCCAGTAAATATCCATTTTGTTAAAGGCAATAACAACCCCCCACCACGAACACATCAAAACCACAACTACAGAGAGCAACTCTCACTGAAATCGACCTGGGGACTAGCAGAACAGCCCTTCTACAACCAGGGCTGTGTAGAAGGATGCTCTCAAAGTTTGGTAGGAAGGGAGAAGAAGTGATCTGGTTGGGACCCGCACCCCTAGTAGGGGCCACAGAACAGGAGGGGGATATCACAGGCTTGGGGATCCTCCATGGGGAGCGAGGGTTTTTGAGCCTCATGTCAGGCACCCCGGCACTGGGGTCGGACACTGGGATGATGAGACGCCTTAGCTGCTTTGAAGACCAGTGGGGCTTACTGGAGGGGCTGTAAGAAACCGAGACTCCTCTCTCAAAAACCATGTGCACAGACTTACTTAGGCCCAGTGACAGTGTGAAGGCAGCAGATTGAAAACTGCCTGGGTCTCTCTGGCCAGCTTGCCAGGCCTGCCTCAGCGTGCCTGCCAGCCCGCACCCAGCTGCTGTTTCAGCCCTCTTGCTCTGGCGCTTCTCCCCACTAAGGCAGAGCCTGCCACTGCCAACTTGAAAGCTCACACTTGGAGGGAACAGAGGCAGCTCAGACCCTGGCCCTGCCTCTGACCAGGGCGGTGGCAGCCATTGCCAGCCTGTGCTTTGGTGCACACACTCTGGAGGGAGCGAGACTAGCTCCAGGGTGGAGACTGCCACCATCAGAGTGCGTGTCCTTGCACACACTCAGGAGGAGCTAGGCTAGATCCAAGGTGGAGACCATCATTGCCAGAGTGTGCATCCCTGAGCACACTTGGAGGGGAGAGAAAGTTGCCTCAGGGAGAGACCACCATTTCCCAGTACTCGTCCCTGTGCACACTTGGGAGGTGGCAGGGCCAGCTCTGTGGTGTGGCACCAACCCCTTTGGCCCCAACCCGGCCTATAACCCAGTGGAACGCACACTGGGAAAAAGTGAAACCAGCACAGAAGTGCAACCCCAAGCCGTCAGGCCCTGGCCATGTACCAAACCAAGGAGAAGATGTCCGTCTCACCTGGGAGAAACCCAACTCTCCCAAATGGAACCACAGAAGACCACAAATCTGCCAAATCAATCTTGAGAAAAAAAGAAGAAAGCTGGAGGTATAACCTTCCTTCAGACGACACTACAAAGCTATGCTAATTAAACACCATGGGACCTGCATTAAAACAGACACATAGATCAATGGAACAAAATAACCCAGAAGTAAACCTGTGCACCTGTGGCCAATTAATCTATGATAAAGAGGCAAGAATATACAGTTCAGAAAGGACAGTCTTTTCAAAAACTGGTGCTGGGAAAACTGGAAAGCCACATGGAAATCAATGAGATTAGAACATTCATTCATACCATATACAAAAATAAACTCAAAATGGTTTAAAGACATAAATGTAAGACCAGAAACCATAAAACTCCTGGAAGACGACATAGGCAGAACACACTTTGACATAAATCATAGCAATATATTTTTGATGTCTCCTCAGGTAAAGTAAATAAAAGCAAAAGAACCCAAATGAGACCTAATTAAAAGCTTTTGCGCAGCCAAGGAGGCCGCCGACAAAATGAAAAGGCAACCTGCAGACTGGGAGAAGATACTTGCAAATGATGCGACCAACAAGGGGTTCATCTCCAAAATATATAAATAGGCCATACAACTCAGTATCAAATGAACAGTAAACCCAATCAAGAAATGCACACAAGATCTGAATAGACATTTTTCAAAGGAAGACATGGAGATGGCTAAAAGGCAAATGAAAAAATGCTCAACATTGCTAATATTAGAGGAATGCAAATGAGAACAATAATGAGATATCACCTCACACCTGTCAGAATGGCTATCATTAAAATACCTACAAATAATAAATGTTCAAGAGGGTGTGGAAAAATGGGGAACCTCGTGCACTGTTGGTAGGAATGTAAACTGGTGCAGCCACTATGGAAAAAAGTATGAAGGCTCTTCAAAAAACTAAAAATAGAACTACCATATGGTCTAGAAATTCTACTCCTGCATATATATCTGGAAAGAACAAAACTACTAAAACGCTAAGTCAAAAAGAAACATGCACCTCAGTGTTCATACCAAGACATGGAAAAAGCCCACCAACAGATGAATTGTTAAAGAAGGTGTGGAATATTACTCAGTCATTAAAAAAGAATGGAATTCTGTCATTTGCAGCAGTGTGGATGGACCTAGAGAATACTAAGGTTAGTGAAATAATTCAGACTGAGAAAGACAGTCTGTATTATCATTTATATGTGGAATCTAAAAAATAAAACGAATGAATATGACAAAATAGAAACAGACACAGAGATACAGAGAATGAAATAGTAGTTACCAGTGGGGAGAGGAGGGTGGAGGGGTAAGATAGGGGAAGGGGAGTAAGGGGTATAAACTACTAGGTATAAAATAAGATACAAGGAAATGATGTCTAGTACAGCAAATATAACCAATATTTTATAACATTTAATGGAGTGTAATATAAAAATGTTGAATCACTATGTTGTACACCTGAAACTTATGTAACATTGTAAACCAGCTATACTTCAACTTTAAAAATGGAAATAACAACTGGCATCTGTCTAAATATGTAATTAACAATAATATTATCTTAAGTATTTACCCTTAGCATACATCAGTTTGAGAGGCATCTACCATACACTAAATGATCATGTCTGGTGATAAGAAGCAATCAAATGGGCATGCTCAAGTCCTAGTCTATGTGTTGGTAATAATTCAGCCCAAACATTGCAGATTTCCAAGATGGTTATGACAATTTTACTGTTTTGATTTTTTCTATTCTTAAAATTTATACTCTTGGGCTTCCCTGGTGGCGCAGTGGTTGAGAGTCCGCCTGCCGATGCTGGGGACGCGGGTTCGTGCCCCGGTCCGGGGGGATCCCACATGCCGCGGAGCGGCTGGGCCCGTGAGCCATGGCCGCTGAGCCTGCGTGTCCGGAGCCTGTGCTCCGCCACGGGAGGGGCCACAACAGTGAGAGGCCCGCGTACCGCAAAAAAAAAAAAAAAAATTTATACTCCTAATAAAAACGTTAGTTTAAACACGAAACATCAAGAACAATGGTGTTAGAATTTAGCATGTCAGTAAAGAAAATGACAAATAATAACGTATATGTCCTAAGATGCACTTTTACTGGATACATAATTTACCATCATCTGATCAAATTCCTGTTCAGTATATTAAGTTTTTTGAAAAGCAGATTAATGTTACAAAAGGAAACAGTGTATTAATTATATCTACTTTTGCTCTTTCATTGGGAATGAAGACTACATGCATAGTAAATTATGTGGGAGGGAAAAGCTGGTGAATAAAATACCAGAACCTTGTTTTTTAGATTGTCATTTATTTAAAAAGCAACAAAATTGTAAAAATAAACCAGTTCTTTCTTTAAATACAAAATGCAAGAGCTCAAAAAAATCAGTTGTTTCCTCTTTTTGATGTTATAACGTTAAGCAGAATTTCAACTTTGTGTAAACATTTGGTTCCCAAACCAAAAGCAATGTATCATTTAGGAACTTACAGGTTGACATTATGCTAATACTACATAAAGTAAATTAATTATCCTTCCTTACTTTTTAAATTATAATTAAATATTATGTTAGAATATTTAATATTAGTATATGGTAACTTATGTACTAATATACTGAACAACATTGACCTTTTTTTTTTAACCTAAAATATTTTCCTTAATACTTCTCAGAAGCAACAAAAATATTTAAAAGTACTTCCTGAGTGACTTCTTAGGTTAAAATGTGGAAAATAATTTTCTAGAAGAGATCATGTAAGAAATTAGTCTGGCTCATTTTATTCATTTTTGGTGGATGGAATCTTTTTTGTAATTAAAATAATATTTGTTATAAGATCCATCAGGCTGCATTTTCTGAATTAGAATTTAATATCAAGGAATCAACACCTGGATTATTTCCTGCTTCCAAGGGGAAATGGTATGGAGAGCAGCTAACTCTCTGGATAAAACACACAAATGAGACCTTTCAACTCTGAGATTGGGAGGTAATAGGATTGATGTCTGCAGAATCATGAAATAGTTTGAAAGGGCAATGAAGCAATGTTTTGAGACTCCCAGAATATTAGACCTCAGTGGGCCCCTCTTGAGTCTTGAAAGGTCATTTTAGGATGAATGGAAGGCAGTCTTCTTCACACAGCAGGGTACAAACTTATGGACCTCATTACCCAGACAGGTGAGTAAGTCAGGAAACATAATCTCAAAATGACTCAGATCTACACGTCAATGATAGATTTAGAATAAATAACTGAGGAAAACAGTGTTTCTCACCACTAGTTTATATTAATTCAGAAAATACTTTAATTGCATTGTGTGTATTAGGCCGCTTACATTTATTGTAACTACTGATGAATTTAGATAAAATTTTTCAACTTTTTTTTTTTTTAAGAAGATGTTGGGGGTAGGATTTTATTAATTAATTTATTTATTTTTGCTGTGTTGGGTCTTCGTTTCTGTGCGAGGGCTTTCTCTAGTTGTGGCAAGAGGGGGCCACTCTTCATTGCGGTGCACAGGCCTCTCACTATCACGGCCTCTCGTTGCGGAGCACAGGCTCCAGACGCGCAGGCTCAGTAGTTGTGGCTCACGGGCCTAGTTGCTCCGCGGCATGTGGGATCCTCCCAGACCAGGGCTCAAACCCGTGTCCCCTGCATTAGCAGGCAGATTCTCAACCACTGCACCACCACGGAAGCCCTTTCCATCTTATTTTAAGTCTTCTATTTGTCTCACATTTTCTATGCTTCTTGTTTTCTCCTACTTTTTTTGCCTTCTTTTAGAGCTACTGTGTGTGTGTGTGTGTGTGTGTGTGTGTGTTTTAATGAATTTATTTATTTATTTAGTTTGGGCTGTGTTGGGTCTTTGTTGCTGCGTGTGGGCTTCCTCTAGTTGCGGCGAGTGGGGGCTACTCTTCTGTTGTGGTGTGCAGGCTTGTCATTGCAGTGGCTTCTCTTGTTGTGGAGCACAGGCTCTAGGCGCATGGGCTTCAGTAGTTGTGGCACGCGGGCTCAATAGTTATGGCGCACGGGCTTAGTTGCTCCATGGCATGTGGGATCTTCCCGGACCAGGGCTTGAACCTGTATCCCCTGCATTGGCAGGCAGATTCTTAACCACTGCGCCACCAGGGAAGCCCGAGCCACTGTGTTTTTAAAAGCAAATCCATTTTTTCCTTCTACTTGTTTGGAAATTATATGTTCTACTTCTATATTATCTGCCTTAAAAGTTTATCGTGCATATATATTAAATTCTAAACATAATTAGCGTCTTTAAACCCCAGCAAACGATATAAAGATCTTAGAACGCTTGAACTCCAATCACCCCCTCTAGACTTAGGTACTGTTGTTACTATTTGTGTTAGTTTTCAGATCCTCATAATTAGTAATTATAATTTTTACTGTCTCTGCTTATTTAGATCGTCCCACTTGTTTACCAATTTCTTTATTCACCATTCTTTCTTGTAACTTAGTCACATACCTGGGATAATTTGCTTTCTCCCTGAAAAAGTGGTAAACACAATTTTTGTTTGACATTTTGTTGTCATTCTTAAAAGATAGTTTTGATGCCTACACAATTCTAGATTGATTTCTTTGCCTCAGCACTTTAAAGATATTGTTCCACTGTCCTCTGTAGTTCATTGTTGCTGTGGAGAATCCTATTCTCAGTCCAAATGTCTTTGTAAGTTACCTATCTTTTCTGTGTGGCTGCATTTAAGATCTTTTCTCTATCTTTTGTGTTTCATAGTTTTATCACAATGTGTCCAAGTTTCCTTGGTATACATCATACTTCCCAAAGCAGAGGATGCACACTTTTCATCAGTTCTATCATCTTCTCAGCCGTTATCTTTTTGAATATTGCTTCCACCATTTTCATAATTCTCTCTTTTGAGAACTTTAGTTAGGTATAGAAAGTCTTCCCATTATATCCTCTATATCTCTGACTTGGTTTCCTGTTTTCCTGTTTTGTCTCTCTGTATTTTATTTTGGATATTTATTTTTGTTTAATTTTCTAGTTTACTTATTCTCTTCAGCTGTATCTAATTGGTTTAACTCATCCACTGAGTTGTAATTTCAGTCACATTTTTAGTTCTAGATGTTATATTTTGTTTCTTTCCAAATCTGCCTGTTTTTATCTTGTATCGTAAGATTTTGATATCTTCTTAAGTCTTTGAGTCAGTAAGTATTTTCTTGTTTCTTCTAATTCTTGGCATGGTTTTGCTCAGGCTGAACTTATTCTGTGTGAATTTTGAGGGGCCTGGTTAAGGATACTTTCCTCCTGAGAAGAGAAGGTTTGCTTTTTCTAGGTGTAAAGAGTTGTTACCAACCTGAGATCTTTTTAACTTAATTTCTTAGTTTGGGGTATCCTGAGGCTGGTATATATATAAACCCCAGACATAAATGAGGGAAGTTCTATTGTTACTAATCCTAGTAGAGATGATTTATTAATACCTTGAGCTATAGCAGAATGAGGCAGTTTTTCTCCTGGGTTACCATTGCCATCAGGCAGATTTTTTGTTGTTGTTGTTGTTGCGGTACGTGGGCCTCTCACTGTTGTGGCCTCTCCCGTTGTGGAGCACAGGCTCCAGATGCGCAGGCTCAGCAGCCATGGCTCACGGGCCCAGCCACTCCACGGCATGTGGGATCTTCCTGGACCAGGGCACGAACCCGCGTCCCCTGTATCGGCAGGCGGACTCTCAACCACTGCGCCACCAGGGAAGCCCGGAAAGATTTTTTTTAAAGTGTCTCCTCAGAAAAGGGAAACAAAAGCAAAAATAAACAAATGGGACTATATCAAACTAAAACGATTCTTTACAGCAAATGAAAACATCAACAGAATAGACAGCCTGCCAGTCTGGAGAAAGTATTTGCAAATCATATATTCGATAAGGGATTGATATCCAAAATATATAAGGAACTCATATAACTTAACCAAAAAACCCCATACAATCCAATGTTTTAAAATTGGCAGAGCAGCTGAATAGACATTTTTCCAAAGAAGACATGCAGATGGCCAATAGGCACATGAAAAGTTGCTCAACCTCGCTAATTATCAGGGAAATGCAAATCAAAACCACACTGAGATATCGCCTCAAGCCTGTTATAATGGCTGTTATCAAAAAGACAGCAAATAATAAGTGTTGGTGCGGATACGGAGAAAAAGGGACCCTTCTACACTGTTGGTGGGAATGTGAATTGGTGCAGCCACTATGGAAAACAGTATGGAGGTCCCTGAAAAAATTAAGAATAGAACTACCATAGGGTCCAATAATTCTACTTCTGGGTATTAATCCGAAGAATATGAAAATACTAATTCAAAAAGGTATATGTACTCCTGTGTTCATCACAGTAATATTTACAATAGCCACAATGTGGAAACAACCTAAGTGCCCATCAGTGGATTAATGGATAAAGAAGATGTGCTACATATATATACAATGGAATCCTCATGCATAAAAATATATGAGATCTTGCCATTAGCAACATGGATGAATCTTGATGGTGCTATGCTGAGTGAACTAAGTCAGGTGGAGAAAGACAAATACTGTATGATTTCACTCATATGGAATATAAAAATAATAAATGAACCAATAGAACCAGACAAAAACAAACATGTAGATAAAAAGAATAGAGTAGTATTTACCAGAGGGGAAGGGTGTGGAGGGTGAAATGGATAAAGGAGGTCAACTGTATGGTGATGGATGGAAACTAAATTTTTGATGTAGAGAATGCTGTAGTGTATTCAAGTAGAAGTATAATGTTTACATGATACATAATGTTATAAACCAACGCTAATTAAAACTAATTTAAAAAGAGAAAGGATGTTTTGGAAGATGAGAAATTTTCTTCTGAAATGGCCCTTAGAGCTCTGTACTAGACCTGGGATGGAAGTACCCAGGGTGGAAATTTGTTTTCTTCAGTATTTCTCCCTGGAATGCTTACTTTTGTGTGTCTGTGTCTTTCTCATTGGTCTAGGTTAATAAGGAATATTGTATACATTTGAAAATACTTATCAGAGTATGGACTTCTTTGGAGTAGAACAAGTATGGGGAAAAAACATATTTTTCCTAATTTCAAAATATGGCTTCTTTTTATTATGTATCTTTTTATTCTTTATAGTTTTACTTTTTGTCTTAGTTCTGTAAGAAAAGAGACTACATAAAAGGAAGCTCATATCAGCAACCATAAACAAGTCCTGAGAAACCCAAACTATGATAACTAGAAACAACTGTGTCAGTATTTCAGAGACTATGAAAACAGGCAGGATTCTTTCAGAAAGCTCTATTCTTTCAGAAAGCTATATGAGCTATATGGTCCCAGGTACTGTGATATGCATATATATATATATTTTTGTTGTTGTTGTTGTTGTTTGTTTGTTTTTTTGGCATTGAAAAACTCTCTCATTGCTTGTGAGATTTCATGACAGCTCTCTTCCCTCCACAAAACCTGTGAGTAAGAAAAGCATGGCCTCTGAATGGTTAGTACGTGTTACTGTCCTGGCACTCTTACGTAGATCTAGGTGTTCTGTTCAACGTCAAATAATTTCTCAGAACACCAGCATCAAACCAGGTCACTCTGTGATCATGAGAGAGGAAGACAAAACAAGACTACTTTGTAAGCATGTCTGACCACAGACAAAAATAAGAACCTTTTCCGAACCACAGAAACGATCAAATGTCTCCCTACCCTGGTGAATAGGAGTGACTGCTACTTCTTCACCAATTCATTTTTAGCCCCACTGCATTCCTTGTGCCTCCTACATGAAAATTACTGAGTTCCACTCATAAAATCACTGCTGTTTCCCGAGAGAACTTAATCCAGAGCATGACCCTGAGTACTTAAACCGTCTCCAGAGTCACCCAACACAAGCCCAAATTCTGTAACGTGTTCCTTTCTCTGAAACACCCCCATTGTCCCTCATGATGTTCTGTGCCCTCCTTGCAATAAACCAATACATTTAAGTTCGTTCCATGACAGTTGTGTTTCTGGTTGTCTTTGGCTGCAAGGTATTGACTCCTAGGTTACATAGTATTGCATTTTTCCCCCAATTCAGACAAATTTTGTAAGTTTTATTAAAACGTCTCAGCAGGCTTTCAGAGCAGTGGTTTCAAAAGGGGACATTCAAGGGACATTCCCTTCCGTTGTATTCACAGATGATGTACAGAGGTATGAGACTGTGGCAGTACTCTATCTGCAAAAAAAAAAAAAAAAAGTTAGACTTGGACTGAATATTTCAGTAGGATTTAATGATACTCTGTTGGTGACATTCTGAAGTGATATTGATTCTTTAGTCTGATTTCTTGTTAGCATCACAGCAGTATTCACACTGGTTATTGACTTTCATCCATACCCATCCTCACCTCACTTCCAAAGAACTGGGACAACCAGTGTAGAATCAACTAGCTTCCTGTAAAGTAGAAGAGAAATTAGAATTACTCATTTGCTTTCTAAATTCTGAGTAGCATAATCTCATGGGTCATGTGAAACCAGTTTGAGGTAAATTTGGAATGTAACAAAATATGATTTGTGAGCCTTTCAGAGGAAGAAGGAAGTTTGGTGTGCTGAGATGGCAGAGGGGCTTGGGGAAGTCTGGGTTTATTTCCTACCCTGAGAGCATTCGGCCTGGATTTGTGAAAATGTTAAGAATGATGAATGAGCTGTAAATAGAAGATTTCTCTGACCGTGAGCCATAAACAGCCATAAATGGATTAGACTGAACAGCTGGGAGCAAAATCATGGGCATTATGCAGGCACACAGGACCGGCTGTGGAATGGAACCAGCGTCCCACCCTATTGATTAGCTGTTCCATGGACCATAATAAAACTATCATGGTTAATTGCTAGAAAGAGGCACACACCCAGAAAAGGCAAGTTAAGGTGTCAACCCTCCAGTTTATTGCTCAAAGGCAACATAATTTGTGTTTCATTATAGGGCTTTCACTGCAGGATCTATAGGGTTCAATGAAATCCCCTTCCCCCATGCACACACACACTTTTCATGGGCAAAGGAACATTTGATTACATTTTGTTGCCTTCTAGTTATGGATCAATGACTTTTCTAGCCAGGCCTATTCTAATTTCCAAGCATTCCGAGGAAAAAGCCCAGATTTTTACAGTGTAGTGCAGCCTGGGTAATACTGAAGGGTATTTTTGAATATCAGGCTACTAATTTTCTCTACCAGGGCAGCTTGGACTTCTTTAATTTTTACACATTTTTACTGACACAGAAGCCATAAGAGGAACAGTGTCAGAAACCATATAGTTATGAAGGGGAGATTAGGTCTTCTTCATTGTTGGTATTTATACCCAGAGGAACATGACAAGTGTTTGATAAGGGACTCTAAGGAGTTTCTCCTCCGTTTAAAACTTGCAGCATGTAGGCTAGAGAACGTTTTGGTTTATGTCATATAATGTTATAGAAAGGGCTAGTGGGCTATTTAGATTTGTGTTCTATTATAGCCATCCTGTTTGAAAAGTTAATACATCTTTTGAGGCTTTATTATAATAGGAAGTACGAGGACTGTTGGCTATTTCCCTTTAATACTTTCACCCTAGAATGAAGTGTATGTGTCTGTACTCGGATCATAGATTCCATGTGTAGGGCTTCCCTGGTGGCGCAGTGGTTAAGTATCTGCCTGCCAATGCAGGGGACACGGGTTTGAGCCCTGGTCCGGGAAGATCCCACAGGCCATGAAGCAACTAAGCCTGTGCACCGCAACTACTGAGCCCGCGCACCTAGAACCCATGCTCCGCAGCAAGAGAAGTCACCGCAATGAGAAGCTCGTGCACCACAACGAAGAGTAGCCGCAACTGGAGAAAGCCCGCGCACCACAACAAAGACCTAACACGGCCAAAAATATATAAATAAAATAGATTCCACATGTCGTTGGCACTGACATGAAATGTGACATGAAGGGAACCTGTTTGCAGATACGATGCTTGTCTACACCTGGCATTCTGCCATATTTTGGAATACACTTTTCTATCTGCTATATTCCTGAAATTCCAAACTTGGCAGCCAGAAGCACCTTCAATTTTATTGGTTCCTGTGTGCAATCATTGATATCTTTGACCACGGTTTTTTTTTGTTGTTGTCTGTTTGTTTTTGTATTAGGGGCACAGGAGAGAAGTTGTTTGCTTGTGGAGTATAAGTTTTCTGAGCACAGCGACCCAGTCTGCCCGGCATTCTGATTTACAGCTCTGTCCTTGTTGGCGCCCTACTCTCACAATTGTACCGTGAATGTGGGCTTAAATACAAAAATCTGTTGTTCATTCAGGCTTAATATGTGTTTATTGAGCACCTAGTATGTGGCAGACAGCTAGACACTGACAGACAGTGACACATGATTGGACTCAGCCACTTTTAGTCTTATTTAAGGTGCTGATGTCACCATCACACATTTTCTTTTTTCCAGAGTTCCATGATGTATGCACCCATTAGGGTTTTATTGTTTTAGGTTTTGTGAAAGAAAATAGCCTCGGTAAAAAAAACGAAAGAAAAAAACCACAAGTGCCTGCACCCATTAACACCAGAGGGTTGGGGCAGTTTGCAGATGTAACATCCTCAGGGACAGAGCTCTTGATAAATTTGGAGTCAGTAGCTCTCTCCTTCAAAGAAACCCTTGGAAGAGCCAAGCCCCTAAAAAAGTAATTCCCCTGGACCAGTGGATACCTAGCTCTTTGATAAGAAGTAAATTTATAAAAAGGAACGAAATTGGGTCATTTGTAGAGATGTGGATGGACGTAGAGAGTGTCAAAGAGAGTGAAGTAAGAAAGAGAAAAACAAATCTCGTATATTAACGCATATATGTGGAACCTAGAAAAATGGTACAGATGAACCGGTTTGCAGGGCAGAAATAGAGACACAGATGTAGAGCACAAACTTATGGACACCAAGGGGGGAAAGTGGCGGGGGCGATGGTGGTGGTGGGATGAATTGGGAGATTGGGATTGACATGTATACACTATTGATACTATGTATAAAATAGACAGCTGATGGGAACATACTGTGTAGCACGAGGAACTCTACTTAAGGCACTGTGGTGACCTAAATAGGAAGGAAATTGAAAAAAAAAGGAGTATATGTATAGCTGATTCATTTTGTTGTGCAGTAGAAACCAACACAACATTGTAAAGCAACTATACCCCAATAAAAATTAATTAGAAAACAAAGAAGTAAAGTTAGTTGTTGAACTGCCTCTCCTGAGCAGCTCTTGGAGGTTTACCTCTCTCTGATCAGATCTGTAGTGGGTGGAATTGTGTCCCTCAAAGAGATACTTCCAAGTCCTTCCCTCCAGTACCTGTGAATGTGACCTTATTTGAAAATAAGGTCTCTGTGGCTGTAATTCAGGAGTTTGGGATGAGAGCATCCTGGATTTAGGGTTAGCCCTAAGTCTAATAACTGGTATTCTTATAAGAGAAAAATTTGAGTTATGGAGGAAGAGGCCATGTGAAGGTGGGGAACATGATGTAACTACAGACCAAGGAGCGCAAAGGAATGTTGACAGCAACCAGAAGCTAGGAGAGAGGCAAGGAATAGATACTCTTTCAGAGCCTCCAGAAGGAACCAACCATGCTAACACCTTGGTCTGTGAACTATGAGAGAATAAATTGCTGTCATTTTAAACCATCAATCTGTGGTAATGTGTTATGCCAGCCCTAGGAAACGAATACAGACTCCCACTCTTTATTCTATGCAGCGTTCCCCTGGAATGTATTGGCTATAAGTAGAGTTGGTTTATTGCCCTCGGTCAGTTGACTCTTATTAGTTTTCTCCTGTGCTGAAGAAATCTGATGCCATTTTCTTACACTCTAAACTCTACTGGCAACCTGATCGTTATACAGTTTTTATTGGATACAAGTGTATCACAATGATTTTTGTTCCCTCGTAACTGCTCTTTTTAAATTTCAGAAACCTAGAGTACCATACATTCTGGGTATGATATCACCCATCTCAACTGCCTTTCCTCATCCATATATGCCATCTGTAGACAGGTGTTTTCCTTGCAGTTTTACCAGGAGCTCCTTTTTTTTTTTAATATATTTTTCTAGACTTCAGATATTAGTCTAGAAATCCTTCCTTCTAGCTGACTCACTAGTCTTGGAATTGGTAAGTCAAGATCTAAATCTTCTTTCTCATACGGGCTTTGATTCTTTGTTGTAAGAAGTTCTTTCTCTCGGGGCCCTTTGATGACCTCTCCTTTTCTGGGGCACAGATTAGAGAGAGAAAAATCGTTTATAGTTATGAGTGTACCTTTTCTCTTTGTCATGGCCTTTCTTATTTATGTGTTTCCCAGCCAAGTCTGGCTTCATTGCAAGAAGGTCTCAGATGTCTGTCTTTTGTTTCTCACCTTAACTTAGCATGCTCTCAGTTCAACAGAGCGCAAGAATCGGTTCTAGGGAATGACCATTTGGGTCCAAATTTCGGTACACATTGCTGACACGTGGCATGAAGTGAAAGGTTCCCTCCCGAGTATTCTTCCCACTGTTCCCTTCTAGCCGGTGTGTGCTGACCTCCAGGGCTGGGAATGGAGGCGCATGTGTTTATGGTTAATTGTCATTCATGTACTTTTCCCAGCCTCTTCCTTCGAATTTAAGTCTTATCCTGTCAGACTCTTCTTTTAATGGAAATGGACTCTTATCCACCCCACCTCCAGCATCCAGAGACTCATGGGCAAGTCTTATCTTGAGCATTTTCACATAAACTGGTAGGAATGCACTAGACCCCTTCTATGACATTACTGTATAGGAAATGCGTTAGGGGATTTAGAGAGAGTTTATGCCCAGCCAGCCAAGGCCCGTCAGCAAGAGTGATGTAACAGGTTTAAGTAATCTTTTCAATCTGTGATTTGAGACTGAAATATTGAAAGGTATATTTTGATCAGAATACAGAGGACCCTAAAAACCAGGCAGGGGAATTTAGAAATAATATGATAGGATAAACGTATTTATTTATTTCTACTATATATCCTGCCCAATCCTTTCCCGTAAGAATATAGGTAAACACACATAACAGGGCAGTAAAAATAAATTTTGGAAGAGAGATCAAGAGATAGTCAGAACTGCTTCTCCCTTCTGCTGTAACCCTTTCCTTAGCAATTGTTGTCTTGCAGCTCTGTGTTACTGCCATCTATAGCCTGGACCACCATGCCATCGGACATATTATATGTTTACTTATTTTATTTATCTATTTATTTATCTGTTTATTTATTTATGGCTGCATTGGGTCTTGGTTGATGTGCATGGGCTTTCTCTAGTTGCGGTGAGCGGGGGCCACTCTTCACTGCGGTGCGCAGGTTTCTCATTGCGGTGGCTTCTCTTGTTGCGGAGCACGGGCTCTAGGCGTGTGGGCTTCAGTAGCTGCAGCATGTGGGCTCAGTAGTTGTGGCTCGCAGGCTGTAGAGCGCAGGCTCAGTAGTTGTGGCACACAGGCTTAGTTGCTCCGTGGCCTGTGGGATCCTCCCAGACCAGGGCTCGAACCCATCTCCCCTGCGTTGGCAGGCGGATTCTTAACCACTGCGCCACCAGGGAAGTCCCCAGCTTGTTTGTTTTTTTATCTCACTCTCCTAATTAGGATGTGAGTTACATTAGAGTCAGTATTTTGGTCTGTTTTGTTCTCTATGCTATCCTCAGTGTCTAGAATGGCTCTGGGTAATAGTAGATGTCTAATAAATACTTGTTCTTGAATAAATGACTGTACTAGGAACCAGGGAGGGAATTGCTCTAGATTATTGTGTCGTCACAAAATAAAATAATCTGAAGGTAGTAATAGCAGTGATGGTGGCTAGAGCAGGTGAAGCTTTGAAGGGGGTTCTTGAAGTAATTCTGTCCTTTTATGAGGTGAGAAGAGCCTGGTCCAGGATGGTAGCAAGAATAAATGGTGAGAAAAAGGAGAATCTAGAATCCATGGTGTGATCCCCCCCCTTGTTTTCTGCAGAATTACTCCAACTTTCAGTGTCCTTCCTGCACAGAGGGATACAAGAGAAGGTGGGCAGAACTAGCTCAGAATGGTTTCCACAACCTGCCTACTGGCAGTATGCTGAGCAAGGTGTTCTTTTGTGAGTCTTTTCAGGACTGAAAATCTAATGCTGTGCTTTCACCATCTCCAGCTTCCAAGGAATGCGTGCTTCCCTGAAGTAGAAGGGATTCTAAGAGCAGTACTGACTGAGACAAGTAGGGTATAAATAAAGTTGGATGAGTGTGCTTGTAGCACAGTTGGAAGACTGGGCGTTAGTGTTCGTACAGCTGACACTTGGGGGCAGTAGTTTGGAGACATGCCTCCTTCCTCTCTCTTACTAGCTGACGAGAGGTGGTTAACCATGCAGCAAACGGGACCCTTGTGGACAGGCTAAAGGGAACAGTTGGGGATTTTGCCAGAAGGCTCATGAGAAACATATCGGTCCATTTCCAGCTGAGAGCCATGATGCTGTTGACTTTTCTTGTTCTCATTTCAGACTGCTACCTTGGAGTTGATGTTCCTGAGTTAGAGAAAGGGGTTTTCCTGGAATTGGTGTTACCTACCTTTACTTCTCCTCAGGAGCAAATTCTCACGTTTTGAAAGACTGTTTTCCACATGCCTCCTGAGTTGCTGATAATTGTTATTAATGGGATCTTGATCATTCTCCCTGGCTGACCTACAGAGCAAAAGAATAAAAGTCTTAAGGAAGTGGAGTTAATAACTCCATTGCAATGGAGCATAGAGATAAGCCAGTAATTGCAAGGTCAGATGGGCACACACAGATAGATTGTTAGCTGGTTGTACTATAATGAAGGAGCAGACCTTTTACATAAGTTTATGAATAATGTTTCTCATAAAGACAGGAGATTGATTATTCCAGGAAAGCTTCCTCCTGAACCTGAGACCATCAGCAATCACAATAATGAAATATTAATAGCAAATTTGAGAATCTATCAGGAATAAATTTCATAACCCACTCTAATGAGCTTCTCGTTTCTAATTTTGGAGGGGAGCTAAATGGCATATTACTGAAGGCAGTAACAGAAGAATGTGTTTTGCATTGGGGGCCAAATCAAGATTATTTCATCATGAAGAATAGATTTGAAGAGGTGGAGGGTGGGAGAGAACAATAGGAAGTTCAGATGATTCTCCTTTTATCATATTTACTGCTGTTTCCCTGTGAAATATTATTTTTTTCCCATATAGAAATGATTGCATTAGTTAATGTCATTTTAGGGAAAAATAGTCTTGGATGTCTTTCTTTTTTTCTTTTCCTGTAAGCAAGTATATAATTATACCTTTATATTATAAGAGCTTGAAGAATCATGTTTTTTGGTTTCCTAGCAACCATAGGAACTCTGGGCTTTTCAGCTGGTGATCAAAACTAGAATCCTTAACATAGAAGTAAAAGAAGATGCTTATGAGTAAAACTAGTACATATAGTAATTTTGAAAGATGACCAGAAAAAAATGATCCCATCGATATATCTTTATTTTTCGGATTGATAGATGACTAAATGGGTAGAACCCAGCAGAAATCCAATTTTCAGCTGATATCTTTAGTATCCACACTCAGCTTATCTTCTTTGTGGTTTTAATTACTCATATTGAGATATCTGAATGTACCTGCAGTTCATAATTACATTTTTTTCAGGTATAAAAAAGGATGGATGGCATGTCACTTTAATACAAATCAGAAGAACAGAATTTAGGACTAGTGTATATGTTGCTGCCTTCATATACGGTGATATTCGTGATATTTCATCACTTTGCCCTCTGCCGTGAGCCTAGACTCACGTTGGCTGCTCCGTTTCTCAGTCTCATTTGTGATCAAATACAGTCATCAAAAGGCAGTTGGGGAAATTCCTTGGCGGTCCAGTGGTTAGGACTCTGCGCTTTCACTGCCGAGGTCCTGGGTTCAATCCCTGGTCAGGGAACTAAGATCCCACAAGCTGCAAGGTGCGCCCCCGCCCCCCGCAAAAAAAAAAAAGGCAGTGGGTAATGGTTTTTTTTTAATGTTTATTTATTTATTTTCTCATCAGTCATCCATTTTATACACATCAGTGTATACATGTCACATCAGTGTATACATGTCAGTCCCAGTCTCCCAATTGGGAATGTTTTAAAATTAGATTGTGGTGATGGTTGCACAGCTCTGTGAATATACTAAAAACCACTGAACTGTATACTTTAAAAGGGAGAATTTTATGCTATGTGAACTCTATCTCAGTAATGCTGTTATCTTTTTTTGTTTTCTTAGAGCAGTTGGGTCCCCCCACCCCTGCAATCCTGGTTCCCCTCTCTGTTGCTCAGCACAGCCTCCAGAAGTAGCAGCATCTTCTGACTGGCCTCATGGGCACTCTCAGACCCCACATAAAACCTAAGATTGCCAAAAAGAGATACAATACATTCAGCTGATAACAGTCTACAACTTCTGTCAAAGTTAAGCCTAACTGGAAGAAATTGCGAGGCATGGGTAGTAGGATGAGTTTGAGATGCAATGGTCAGATCTGGATGTCCAGCACTGGGTATAGAACCAACATGAAAACTGAGCATAGGCTGCCCTGAGGCTTCTGGAAGTCTCTGTGCACAAAGTCAAGAAACTGGGATCACTGATGATATCCAACAAGTCTTCCTGTGGGGAAGTTGCAGAGGGGTTCTTCCAAAAAAACTCAAAGTCATTGTGTGAGGAGCAGTGTATCTGGCCATTAGGTTCACTACAGCAAATGCCAGACAGTGGATTGAGGAAAATGAATAGCAACTCTCATTGCATAACTTGCTTATGTTATATAGATGGACTATAAATTCCCAAATATGACAGATCGTCAGTGTAGGATCAGGATTATAATTTGTGAGCACAAAACTGAGTAAGATTGTTTTATGCAGTGATTAAAGTCAGAAGTTGGTGGACCCCTGGTTTTTGTCCTTTACATATTGTAGTTCCCATATTCATAAATGTTCTTTCCTGTTTACTCCCAACAGGCCAACTAGTACTACTTTCAAAATATCTTTTAAAAAATTTCTGTGATTTCTGGATTGATCCTAATTGCCAGTGTGATCATCTGAATGAGGTTAATTGAATCAGAGTAACCAAATCTCACAATTACCAACCCATTGTTATTCAACTGAATATTTTGTAATTGCCTAATTAGTGCAACATAGGATGGTAGTCCTTTGGAGAATTTAGAGTTGAGCAAGATAGGATTCCTGACATAAAAGCAAAGTTTCTAGATGATTTTACTAGAAAGCAGAATCGAATAATACAAAGTAAAGGAGGTAAATCATAACTTGGGATTTCAAAGAATCACAGCGAGTTGAGAAATGTTTGAAAAAAAAATATAGCATTTCTGGTTAATCTTGAAAGATAGGTTATAATTTGCCAGATGCTGGTAAGGTAGAGAAAAGTTTCTCTAGAGACAAAGGGAGCAGCAAACACAAAGACACACAAGTGGGAAAGAAGAGTGACATTCGCTAAATGCAGCTGGATATTTTTAAATGATTGATTAGTTGGCGGTAAGCACGTGATATACGGGAAATATTGTATTCACAGTATAGAAGATCTAAAGGGATATAAAATTCTATGCTTGAATCAAGCCAGGTCTCCAGAAGACTGTATATCAAGAGATCTCTGTTTTCTTAGTGTCTCACTGGAGCCACCCCTTCTACCCAATTTGCGTTTTAATGTTCTGGCCTCTGCTGTTTTCAAAGTGTGTGATAAGAAACAGCCAAAGGAAAGCTGGAGAAGTACTGACAAGTATATCATTCTGTATACAACTCGCTGCCTCTTATGAACCCCATAAGAGCAATTTATTTGGAACTGAATTCTAGAGAAAAATTCGTTTCACCTGAAAAACTTGTGTGAGTTATTTGTTTTGAGAATTAAATCCACCTTCCTTTTTTGTTTTGACTGCCAGAAAGTTCGTATCTAAACTTGAGGTTTAATTACAGCAAGTATATTTTGCTTTATGGTCTACATAGAATGTTATTTTAAAATTCATTAATTCAACACATGTTTATTGAGTACCTACTGTATGCCTAGTGCTAAGTATACAGTGGTGAATGAAACAGATATAAACCCTGCCCTCGAGCTTATAGTCAAGTGGGAGAGTCAGACAATAAATAGGTAAATCAACAAATTAATATGTGTAATTTGTATTTGTTTTGGTCCCGATTCCCTTTTTTTTAAAAAAATTATTTATTTATTCATTCATTTATTTATTTTTGGTTGCATTGGGTCTTTGTTGCTGTGCACGGGCTGTCTCTAGTTGCGGCGAGTGGGGGCTACTCTTCATTGCGGTGCGTGGGCTTCTCAGTGCAGTGGCTTCTCTTGTTGTGGAGCACGGGCTCTAGATGCACGGGCTTCAGTAATTGTGGCACGCAGGCTCAGTAGCTGTGGCTCGCGTGCTCTAGAGCGCAGGCTCAGTAGTTGTGGCACACGGGCTTAGTTGCTCCATGGCCTGTGGGATCTTCCCGGACCAGGGCTCGAACCCATGTCCCCTGCATTGGCAGGCGGATTCTTAACCACTGCTCCACCAGGGAAGTCCCCGATTCCCTTTTTATGTTTATCATTAACTTACTAAGTGTGTTCTTATTGTAAACTCATTTGTGGAATTAGATAGAGCATAAATAAATGTATAAATAAATAACATTAAAATGTTGCATTGGGAAAATACTTCATTTTTTTTTTTTATTTTTTGCGGTACGTGGGCCTCTCACTGTTGTGGCCTCTCCCGTCGCGGAGCACAGGCTCCGGACGTGCAGGCCCAGTGGCCATGGCTCACGGGCCCAGCCGCTCCGCGACACGTGGGATCCTCCCGGACCGGGGCATGAACCCGTGTCCCCTGCATCGGCAGGCGGACTCCCAACCACTGCGCCACCAGGGAAGCTCAATACTTCATCTTTTAAGTGAACTTTTAAGTGAATGGACTCAATTTAGGGGGATTTTTTTTTCTTGAACTAGCAGGTGCATAGCTAAGTCAGCTGATAAAATGAAATTTCCAAAGTTGAGAACTTCTGTTTTTAAAGCAGTAGAGAACAGAGAAAAGCTATTTCTTCATGTATGCTGTCAACTCTTGAGGCAATCCCTGGAAGAGAACCACAGACGAAAGAATAATTTCACACTATAAGGTCTAGTCCCATTACGACATTTTCCACGTAAGTGATTTCTATGCTTCTGCCAATGGTACACTCATTACAATCAAGTCCTGGATAAAGGATTCGCCCAGTCCTCTTGAATCATTAAAATATGCGTAGCAAAAGTGTTCTTCAAAACAGATATACAATCAGGTGTACAAATCACATTTTTTAAAGGTTCTCTTCAGTCATAAGCTAAAATGAGCATGGTTATGACCAGGGATTCACATTTAAAAGAAGTATTTTTGTGAGGCTGTAGTGGGTAAACTGAAACAAAGTAGACCTGGCTTCTACCCTGTGGGACTTACCACTTAGTGGGGGGCAAAATCCAGAGAAGTAGACACCCAGAAAGTAGAGTATGGTAAGTACTCAGGAGAGCTATAAGCAAAAAACTACAGTAGTGGCACAGAGCAAGGAAATGTTAAGTCTCACTGGATGGATCAGGTAAATTTTATGAAGAGGTAGCATTTGACCTGGACCTTGGAAAATGATTATCATTTTGGTAAACATAGCATGTGGGGAAGGGCATTAGGAGTAGAGGGAACAGCAGGAACAAAGGAAGGAAGGTATAAAAGTTTAAACACTGTCGGGTAGTCCAGGGTTTTTAGAATAGAGACTGATAGAAGGATGCCATGGGATATAAAGGGTGCCGATTTTGATGGATCAGAATAACTGAGGACCTTGAATGTGGTGCTAGGGAGTTTGGAGTTTGAGAGGAAATAATAAATACTCTTAATAAAGAAATAAATAATGGCCATTTAAGAAATATGGGGCCTCCCTATAGATATCATGTCGGTCTAATCCATTATCAGTATCTTTATCGGGTTGCTGTTTTGGTGTTAGCTCAGTGAGAGAATAAAATACAAAAGCCACAAAAGGAGAGATTCAAATCTCCTGAAACTTGGGGCAACTAAGTACTTAGCAGTTGTGACGAAGTGCTGGTTTGCAGGAGGGGGCCTAGATTTAGAGTGCAAGGTGTTTGGAAATACACACCATATGTCTGGATGCCTTCAGCCTATAGCCTTGGAGATTTAAAGATAATACACACGTGTATAGAAGAGCCAGGAAGGATTGTAAGAAGCTGTGGTGAAAGTAGAAATGTACAACCCCAGAGAAATAAAGAAGACTGTACATTATGTTGGAATGCCTGGCCATCCTGGTGGGAGCTCCTGATCAAATTTTGTGTGATGGGGCTTCCCTGGTGGCACAGTGGTTGAGAGTCCGCCTGCCGATGCAGGGGACGCGGGTTCGTGCCCCGGTCCGGGAGGATCCCACATGCCGCGGAGCGGCTGGGCCCGTGAGCCATGGTCGCTGAGCCTGTGCGTCCGGAGCCTGTGCTCCGCAACGGGAGAGGCCACAGCAGGGAGAGGCCCGTGTACTGCAAAAAAAAAAAAAAAAAAAAAAAAAAAAAAAAAAAATTTGTGAGATGGTCTTTAGCCAATGCGTCCTTGTGAGGGCTCTGAACAAGTTTTGTCTTGTTTTGTTTTTACCAGGGCTGACTGAGCCTGATCTTGGCAGTCCTGTGTCAGGAGCTAGTATGAACCTTGTACAGTTGCCCATAGAATGTAATGGGGGAGGCCCTGAAAGGCCAGCTTTACAAAACCTATCATTCTCCATGTGCATCCTGGTCAGAAAGAGGCTAGTCAGCTAGTCAAGTGCTCCATTCAAGGGCAAGTTCCCAGTGGGAGTAACTCATGCTTCTGTCACAGTAGTTTTCAGATCTTTATTAACAGTGACACCCTTCTGAACAAAATTACTCTGCACCTGAATATATATCAAATGGACAAAAGTGGGGCTTTTCCAGTTGAAGCAGGGGAGTGCTCAGCCCACCTACTCATATGAGCCACTCTGTGAAACCAGAGTTCTGAGGAAAACAGACGCCTTCCGGACACCTGGAAAGGTCACTGGGAAGGAATATGATGTCGAGTGAGAGGGAAAGTTTTGGAATTTTGGTCTAGTAGGATAGGGTCAACCGTGATGGGAGAGTCAGTGTGAACCCTGAGAAATCAGAGGCAGCAGGGAGCTAGCCACACCCGGCGGAGTGGATGGGAGAGGAGGTAACGATTGATGAGGGTCTGGTACAAGTGCTGAAGGTGTCACGGGCCACTGTGGGACCTGACGTTACACTTTCCCCATAGCTCAGAAGCTTCTGTTTCGTTATGTTCCATCTTCATCCTGTACCCTGCCTGCCCGCCCCCAACCATTGCCCAATCCACTAAATTTTTTTTCTGCTGGCTTCATTTCTTACCTCTTTACCCCAACCCTGAAAATATCCTCAACTTCTGTGACAGCAGGAAGCCTGAGTGCTTCCTGAAAATTCACAGTTTAATACCCTTCCCTCTTTACCTCAGGTTGTATCGTTATTACTTCTCCATCTTCAATTACCCTTCCTCATAGGGCTGCTTTATTGTTTCCCTCATTATGTAGACATCTCTGTTTCCAGGCTCTATTGGGAACATATCTTCGGGTGAATTAAAACCATTTATCTGTCCCTTGGCCCTTGTTATCCTGCATGTGTCACCTGCCTTCTTTAAAACCTTATTTTGTGGCATCTCTGATTAGCACTTAGAACCTACTTAGCATTACCTGTGCAGAGGACATTTGGGAGGAAGGATGGTTAAGATTCGCTTGTGTGGCAACTGAGGGGCCCCTTGTTTTCCTTCCTGCCTTCATTCTGACCAAATGCCTCAGGCTCAGCCTTGATGTGGGGTGACAGGTTCCATTGAGATTCTCTTCCGCTCTCACCTTTCGCTGTTCAGCAAGGATTTTCATATCTCTGCAGGGGCTGCTGTCTTGCCCTTGAAATTTCCCATACTCTGGATGCAGGGGACTTGGCCCTGGGTCAGAATCCTCCCCCTGCAGTAATGTATACTATTAAACAAATGGCACTGAGAGCAATGTTCTCTCCCCAAGTCAAAATGCTCCCTTTTAGGTAAACTTTGAGCCTGCTGCTGGCAGTTAGGAGCCAGAATGGCAAAGGGAAATACAATGTAAAAGCAATATGAGCTCGAATGAAATTATGATAAGTGTCAGATGGCATCATTACCAGCACCCCACGGGCAAGCATTAGGGAAGCTCTGCCACATAATGCTGAAACAGAATTCCAGTGGTGGAAGGAACAGCAGCGTTCCAAACTGGAGTGTGAAATAAACACATTAACTCCTTGAGGTCCTTTGGGAGCCACAGATGTGGAATGAGTGGCCACAATTTGTATGTTGATTAGATGAATGAATAAAGCTCTGGGATATTATATATTTCTAGAATATTAATATTATATATTAATGACTTTTTATATATATATATATAGTGTGTGTGTGTGTGCGTGTGTGTGTGTGTTTTCTCTTTGAATCTTAAGAAAGGAAGGTATATGAATGTCCCTTTTATTTTCAGTAATCAGAGAATCAGGTGCTACACACAAATGAATTTCCAGATAACTGAAACTGTACTCATTTGAAATGTGAAACTGGTATTATTTTTTTTAATTAAAATTTTTTTTTATTTTTTAAAACAAATTTATTTATTTTTGGCTGTGTTGGGTCTTCGTTGCTGCGCATAGGCTTTTCTCTAGTTGTGGCGAGCGGGGGCTGCTCTTCGTTGCAGCGCGCGGGCTCCTCATTGCGGTGGCTTCTCTTGTTGTGGAGCACGCGCTCTAGGCACGCAGGCTTCAGTAGTTGTGGCACACGGGCTCAGTAGTTGTGGCTCGCGGGCTTAGTTGCTCTGCGGCATGTGGGATCTTCCTGGACCAGGGCTCGAACCCGTGTCCCCTGCATTGGCAGGTGGATTCTCAACCACTGCACCACCAGGGAAAGCCCCTGAAACTGGTTTTAACGTGACCACTTTGGGGAGATAATTTTCCCAGTTTAGAAATTAGATTAATGTTACCCTACTTTATTAAACTGAATACACCAAATCTATACTGCTTCTTGATTGTTCAGTTTACCATTTTCAGTAATTATGGTATTTTCTTTTTATTGGGAAAGACTTTATTAAGGAAGTGGCATTTGTATCTGGGATTTGTATGATGGTTAGAAATTTGCCACACATGGAAGGCGATAGGCAATACAGGTAGAAGGGATAACATGATCAACAACACAGAAGAATGGAAATGTATATCTTGTTTAGAGAAGAGTGAGCAGTCTAATGTAAATAGGGTACAGGTATATATAATCCCTAATATAGCTAGGGGATGAGATACCAGTGGAAGAAACCAGACAGTTGTGATTAAATTGTATGAGACTTTGGAAGTCATTATAAAAAGTATGAATTTCAACCAGCATACAATGGTGAGTTATCAAAGGCTTTTAAGCAGGGGAGTGATGTGTCCTCCTTGAGATCATATTTCTGTCTTTATGTCTATATCAGAACCTGCATTAAGGAATGGTTGGAGAGATGCTTAATAACCCTGCAGCTTCCTTCAGTCCTTCCCCTGATGGCCATTTCCGCCACCTAATGAAACAGGCTATGCAAATATCAATAGTTTCAAGCCACTTTCCAACCAGATTATTGTCCCCACATCCCTCCAAAATAGAAATTCTGAAGTTACCTCTGCTCTGTGTTTATATCTCCATGTATCTCAGTATCGAAAAAGTGTTTACTACATGCCAGGCATTGCATTCTTCTATACTTTATATACATTTTCCCATTTTAATTATTCAACAGTCCCATGAAGATGACGCTGTTGTTATCTCCCCATTTGAAAGAGGAGGAAATTGAGGCTCAGAGAAGTTAAATAACTCATCAGTGGTCACAAGGCTAGTAGGTGGCAGAGCCAGTACTCAAGTCTGTCTGACTCCAAAGCCCATGCTGTCTTGCAGCTCTGGCTAAAGGTGGCATGGACTTCAGGCATTGGTAGTGGGGCCAGAGAAGAGGGGTGAAATTTGAGATTATGTAGGAAGAAAGAATTAATGTTCTTTCAAAATATCCAGAAATTCATTAAAGCAGTTCTGGTAGGACTGTGTTATGAACCTTTGGTGATACTTATTTTTGGACAGAATGCATTTAGAAAAAAAGCACCTGTTGAAGTCATTCAGTTGAGAGGTTGTTTTGAAAGTACTAGGAAGAAATTGGCTATTATGTGACTTCATTCAGCCTCTGTGTGTGTGTGTGTGTGTGTGTGTGTGTGTGTGTGTGTGTGTGTGTGTAGCCAGTGTAGTCAGCCACTATTATTACTTACTGTGTGTATCCAACAGTAATGAGACATAAATTATTTTAAAAACTATTTTGTTCATGAGAAGGTATTTTATTTTAAATATAGCAGTGTGTACATGTCAATCCTAAACTCCTAATCTATCCCTCCCCTCCCTTCCCCCCGGTACCATAAGTTCGTTCTCTAAGTCTGTGAGTCTGTTTCTGTTTTGTAAATAAGCTCATTTATTGTTTAAATTACTAATTAATTCATTGTCACCCATCCCTATTTGTCTTACTCTGTAAGTTTGTGGTCCTCTTTTTTCCTTATCAAACCTCATATGTTTCCAGATGTTAGTGTTTCCAGAATTCTTTCATACACATTTTTCTATTTGAATTGTACATAGTCATGTAAATAAACTAGGCACAGAAGACATTTAATGGCTTTCCCAAGGCAACGTAGGTAATTAATGGTTGAGCCAGACTAGAAGTTGTAGTTCCTGACTTCTCCTTCAGGGTTCTCTACTTATCCATAGTCACCGTGTTATCCCCAGCACAGTATATGGACATAGCCGTTGCTCACTCCATGTTTGTCCAATGGAGAAATGAATAAATAGGTAGAAGAATAAAGAGTAACTAATATTAGCATTGAGTTATGAAAGAATTGGTATTAAATTGCTGGTAATTAATGATTCCCAATGGCTGCTCAAAATCAATCCTTTATTTTAATGACACACTAAGGATAATTCAAATGAACCATTGTAGTTAACCTCGCTGAGGGTAAACTAGAGCTCTACTGATTTTGCAGTAGCTTCCAGGGATCCTGGTGGTGGTGGTTAAAAGTCATTCTTTTGATAAAAAGTAATTACATTTGGTTACCTAAGAAGGGTGATTTGTGGTCTAGAAAGAACCGTAGATCAGAGAAGTTAGGTTCAAATCCCTGCTCTGCATTTATTAAACATTCTGACCTTAGGGAAAGTATATAACATTCTGAACCCCAATTTGTACATTGATAAGATAAGGATAATGATATAGGCATCCATAGGGTTGCTGTGAAAAGCAATTGAGAAAATATACATGTGGATTTTCTTTGTGAACTATAATGTACTATTCAAATGCTATTTGGGGATTTTGTTATTATTTGATGTTTTAGATAAGATGAAAGAATGTTCAGTAACAGCTACATTGCCAAGGAAACCATATAACTCCAGTCAGAGAGGTACTGCTGCAAAGATGACCAGCCAACATTCCATTGTGTTCTGACAAAGAAAAATTTGGAAATAAGTAATGACTCATTGTTACCAGGCTTACAAAAGGGAATGTTTCTGTAAGGCAGACATCTCTTTTTTAAATTCGCGGTTAGGGGCATTGCTTGAAATGGCTCTGTGGTGAGCTGATTGAATGTGGATTTCTGGGAGGCTGACCCATTTTCCACTTAGGTATCACTTTCTGAAATATGACGGCTTTGTCTGAAAAGCTCTGAAGGAGTTTGGCTGTGATATATCTAACTTCCTTACATGTGTGAAAATCCACAACAGTCACGTCCAAGTGCCAGTAGAAATGTATTTGTGTTGAATTTTTCCATTGTGCCGGATTGCCCACATGCACCCTATTGGAAAACAAACTCACCATCTTCTATCCCAAACCAGCTCCTTTTCTTGGTTTTCTTATGACTGTATCCAGCGGTTTGCCAGGTGCATTTTGATTCTGTCTTTCTCTTCTTCCCTAGTCACCGAGTCTGGTGACTGTCATTTGACAATGTCTTGTATGTAGATTTCCTCCTTTCAGTAGTCACCACTTCATGCCCTCATTGTCTATATGCCTCCAGCCTCTGTCACCTCAGTGCAGCCTGTCGTCCCTCCAGATGAATCTGCCTAAACCTCTTATCAAGGCCGCAATCTGTCCCAGACCTTCCTGTGGACTTGAGTCAGTCTTTTTCTCATGCTTTCGAAGCCACCCACTGTGGCTTTATTCAGAAATTCCCTTGCCTTGGGAAGCATCTTCCTTTCTCTTATCCCTCCCCAGCAATACCCCGTTCTTTCATGGTGCAGCTTGATAAACATGTCCTCATGTATGAAGCTTGGAGGCTTATATCCCAGGCTCAGATCATGGCTTTACCACTCCAGGATGAGTTCTCTCATGTGTTCTGTGACCTTGGGCATGTTATCTATCCTCTTAGGACCTCAGTTTCCTAACCTGGAAAATGGTGACAGCTCTGTGCTGTAGGTACTATTATTCCTGTGAGGAGGAAATAAGCTGTAATGCATGAAAGACTTACCACATGCCTGGCATATAGTAATCGCCCAACATAAGGTAGCTGTTTTCACTGTGATTACCTCTAACAGAGAAGAGGGAACCCCCCTCTGAATTTTTTTTTTTTTTTTTTTTTTGCGGTACGAGGGCCTCTCACTGTTGTGGCCTCTCCCGCTGCGGAGCACAGGCTCCGGACGCGCAGGCTCAGCGGCCATGGCTCACGGGCCCAGCCGCTCTGCAGCATGTGGGATCTTCCCGGACTGGGGCATGAACCCGTGTCCCCTGCATCGGCAGGCGGACTCCCAACCACTGCGCCACCAGGGAAGCCCACCCCTCTGAATTTTGAAAGAACTGTGTACCACTCTCAGGGGATTTATCTCATACTGGTTTGTAAGTATTTTTTCATGTGTTCCCTCCTTAAGGACTCCTTGGGGTTGGGGAACTATGTGGTATTTCTGTGTGAAGCGCCTGCGTGGCAGGCATTCAGTAAATGTTTGCCGAAGGTGTGGGCTGGTCCTGGGAAACTGGCCAGGGTCCTGCGCAGTCTCCTTCCTCTGTCTTGTTTCAGGAATAAGCAAGTGTGTGCTCTGCATGAGAGGAGTCTAGGTTTCTTACAGCCCTCCTGTTAGCTCCACTAGTTTTCAAAGTAGCTAAGGGAGATCCTCTTCCTGGGCCTGAGTGCCCAATATGTGGCTTGAACTACTCATTCTCTAGGGAGGATTGCCGCCCTTGTCATCCCCACCGCCCCCATTCTGGGTCCCCTCCCAGGGGCACAGGTCCAGAGCTGATTGCTTCTCTCCCCTTGTCACCTGCTTGATTCCCTGTGGGTCTTTCTTATAGCTTTGGTTGTGTACAAAAGTCTTTCTGCCAGTCTCCAGTTAGTCTTCAGGGAGAATTATTCTACATATAGATGCCTTTTTGAAGTGTTCGGGGGGGTGGGGGTGAACTCTGCATCCTCCTACTCTGTCATCTTGGTCTCTCCTGGAATGAAGGATACTTTAAAGAAGGAGGCCGTCACCCCTCCTTTTCAGTATGTGTGACAATGGCATTGTATGCAATGAAATTAGACATATATTCCCAGCATGGTTGCAAAAGAATGGGGAAAGACCGTGGCTTTTTGTATGTGAAAAAAATCATATTGTAAAGGCATTCAGACAACTCTTTAATAATTCTTACTGAGCTAGCATTGGTTGAGAATCTGGTCCCCAGGCCGGTTAATACTACTGTGTTCTACTCTTTTTTTTCCTACATCTTTATTGGGGTATAAATGCTTTACAATGTTGTGTTAGTTTCTGCTGTACAACAAAGTGAGTGAGTCAGCTGTATGTATACATATATCCCCTGTCCTGTTAACATGCTTCAGATTTCTTAGAAGTTTTTCATTCTTATCATGTTTGTTCACATGATAGAAATAACTAACATAAAATAGAAAGTAATTGCATATTTAGTTGAATATTTTAGATAATCTGAGGTCCCTATGTTTTTTTCCTCTTCAGGATGGTCTGACTTAACTCTCCAGAGAAGTGCGCAAATCCTGGCCTGTTTCCTGAGCATTTTCTGAAACGGCGAGAGAGGATGTTAAAGTAAGTGCCCTCCTCCTTGCCCCTGCCCCAGCTGTGTATAATGGGGAAGGGGTGGAGATCACCCCACGACATGATTGGAGAGCATTCTCACTCTCTAGGCTCAGAGGCCGTGTTGATGATGGTGATGCTTGGAGGCCAGGAGGGAGGAATTACGTGAGAAGGGGGTAGAAAAGTGACAAGGCCAGTGAAGCTCAAGGAGCCTCACCACAGTGCCTTGCACGAATAGATGAGCTGTCCTCCGAGTCCCTTTCTTTTTCTCCGGGCCCACACTTCATCCAGAACCCAGATGGCAGGCACTCTGTTGATCTACGTGCATGTGAGAAAATCGCACTCATCTTATTAGAGTACCATTATTTCTAATGCGAGGGAAGTGGTGATGTTCAAATAAGCAGGTTTGGGAAATTCAGGTGAGGGATTGAGTTGAGGGAGTACAGTAATAGGTAGTACTCTTAAATGAGAAGAGAAAGATGACTTAAATCATGTGGCCTGCTTTCACCTGTCTGGAATTTGCGTCGGTTGCCAATGTCAGTGACCATATCCTCACAAAAGGCCCTACCTGTATTATTCTCTTGGCCTAATGTTCTGCACACAGTGGGTGCTTGATATTGATTGCTGACTGCCTGGTCAATTTCACCAGAAGGCAGTTCTATGATCTGAGCTTCTATTGTAACCAGCTACAATGGGTTTGATTCTCTCTGGAATAGTGGCTGCAATCAATGTGTGAACTGATGGTGTACCCTCCTCCTGAGATAAAATTGATGACAACCTTGCTGTGTTCCAGGGAAAAGTGAATGCAGGGAAAGCCACTGAACTATGGTATTTTTCCCTCAAGTGCTTCTTTACACATGAATTAACCAGGAAAGATGGTACCTAAAAAGAGAGTCATCCACTGATGCCCAGTGAAAAGCATTATATCGTGGAACTGTTTCAAACTCTTTAGTTCTTTTTGTTGTTGTTAAGAAGAATGAAATCCTGACAAATGAGAGGGAATGCAATTGGGTTTGTCCCAATTTTATGTAGAGTATCAAATTCGGTTTTGAGTATTTGCAGAGCGATAGCTCAAGATTGACGGCTGGAAATCTGATAATCCATAAACGTGACCCAGCACAATATTGTCCTAATTTGCTTTGTGATGATTAATTCAACTATTTTCTGCTTTCGTGGCAGTGAATATACAGTGTGGTACAAAGAATGCCCCGTAAACAAATCCTGAGCTTCTTTAATCTTTGCAAATATCTTAAGATGACCTTTTCTCTGAGTGTCCTTTAGTAGGTTCTAGGATAGAGCACAAAAGCGTGTGTGGAAAGCCATGGAAGGAGGAAGACTCCAATCAAAGAGGATAATGGTCCACTGGACCCAGTGTTCATTCCAGGAGTTCCATTTTCCTGTGATAATTTAGATGCAGTTTTGATGGTTTGTTGATAGTTTCTCCTTGGCCACAACGACTGCAATACTAGCAGTGAAATTCCGCTATAGTGAAATATATTAAATCTTCCCATGTTTGATCTGACTCTGAAATTTTATTCCAGCAAATATAAGCAGTAATGATATCAACAGGAGACGTTTGGATTGCTAGCTTGGCTGTGGTCTCGAATATCATCTAGGATACATGCTCACTTATTAGGCTTCACAACCTCTCTCAGAGCAGTGGTTTGGAGCACGACCACACTGAAAAGCTATGAAAGCCAGCCTTAAATCTTCTCCTCACACATAGACACACAGAATGTTGCTCACAACTTAACAGAGATTACAGATCTTTTAAAATTTAGACATCAGAGGTCCATGTTAGAGAATCTCCATCATAGAAAGAAGCCAGAGGAGAGTAGTGGCAGTTTAATTACAGCCAAAGCGATTTTAAAACATTAAAAGTATTTTGCTAAAATAGAAGCGATAGGCTTCCCTGGTGGCGCAGTGGTTGGGAGTCCGCCTGCCGATGCAGGGGACGCGGGTTCGTGCCCCGGCCCGGGAAGATCCCACGTGGCGCGGGGCGGCTGGGCCTGTGAGGCATGGCCGCTGAGCCTGCGCGTCCGGAGCCTGTGCTCTGCAGCGGGAGAGGCCACAGCAGTGAGAGGCCCGCGTACCGCAAAAAAAAAAAACAACAAAAAACAAAAAACTAAAATAGAAGTGATAAACTCTGAGATAATGCAGCCAGAGGAGCAGTAACCATATAGGAATCTCTTCCTTCCCCCACCCCTGCCCCATGTTTCTTAGTTTAGCAGCCAATGTTCTATTTCAGTATTTTAGGACTCTCGTGTTTTATGAGCATCCTATTAATTAGCCGTGTGGTTTCTATAAAATTGTTCCCATAGTATTGGTGGTAGCTATTTGTGGCTGCCAGAAACCCCGGACTTTTATGAAATATCCTTACACAAAGAAAGGGCAACATAATAAGTACCGGATGATATGTGGTCATGGGGAAACTGAGATTGACAGTAGACATTAATAGAAATGGGTTCAAGATCCCAGTCCTAATTTAGCACAAAGGGACTGAATAAATGTAACATATCAATACAAAGGACACGTTGTGAAGTTTCATAATTTCAGTCTTTGTCTTGGTAGGCCAAGGATTTAGTCCTACAGGGATATTAAAGTTCCTTTACGTATCATTTTGTGAAGACCTGGATCTATTTTTTCCTTCTTTTGCTTTGATGAAACCCTTTTGGCCACATTGCCTGACTGTGAAGAGTAATTATAGATTCCAGTGTAAAAGAAGAAAAGTAAAATATTTGGAAATAAACGGAGGAAGGTTACTTGAAGCATCTAAAGTTTAGATAGTTGAGATGGCCCAGAAGAATCCTCACAGGTGGGATGCTGCTCTGAATGCTACTCAGCAGCCTTTTATGTCTCTAGATCACCTTACCTGAACTTCTAGACCTAATGGATTTCTACCTTGTCTGAATCAAAACACATTCTCCCTCTGGGAGACAGTAGAGTGTAAAGTTGAAAAGCATGGGCTTTGGGATCAGGCTGTATTCAATTCCCAGTTCCACCATTTACTGGGTGAACTTGGGGCACTTCAACTACTCTGTGTATCAGTTTCCTCTCCTGTAAAATAGGGATAGTAGTCATATCCATGCGGTAGAATTATTGGGAAGATTAATCACTTAAACTCAACATATAAGTACCCAAGAAAAGTTACTGATTGTCACTATCACCCTGTTAGCTCTTTGTTTTTGGTCAGTATATTGGGTTGTAATGATGCACCTAAGAGACCCTGAGTTCACGGAAGGCAGGAGCAGTGGCTTACGAATGTTTATAGTCATTGTGACACCTAGCACAGTGTCTCAGAAGAAGTAGGCACAGGCGTACAGAAAACTGACAAATGAACTCTTGAAACATTTTCAGCAACAGTAGTTTTTGGTTTAAGTATCATTTATCCAGCACTTTAATTAAGCTCAATCCCTGTCCCTTATGTATTAGCAAAACCTTTTTATAATGATTGAAAATCTCATGTACGGCAAACATGTCTTGTGTGTTGGAACTCTATATTTTCAGTTGGCTGTGTTCCGACTTGGGAGCTAAGAGCGATATCCCCCGCCCCCTACCAGTTCTTTTTCCATTTCATGGTTCAAGTTGTGAAACTGAGGGCACACCTCCTGCATTTTTCCTGGTCACTTCAAATTCCATCAATACTGCTCCATCTGGCAGAGTTCTGTGGTGGTGTGGGCTAAGAAAAAAAGTTCTATTCATCTTCTTTTCCTGTCCAGGCAATTATTGACCTTCTTTCATTCCTTCTCTTTGATGGTATTTAACCTTGTCCTCCACATGGTTCGCTGTCTGATTTCTGATTTTTTAACAGGCACTTAGTACTGCTGCTTCTCAACACTTTCGGCACTTCAGTGATTGCCAAGTTAGTTCAGCTTTTTCCTAATTTGGACTTTTAACAGCCTTCCTTTTAGACTCTAAGGTTTGCTAGAATTGTGGCTCTGCACACAATTTGAGTAAACTTAATGCAACAAACCAATCCTAAATGCTTGAATTTGATCAAGTCAGTGAAACTCTTTTTTTCTTCTTTTTTTTTAAGTTCACCTCCTGATTCCAAGTTGTCAATTAGACTCAGTTTTGAGCTAAGTTTTTGGGTCTTTTTTTTGGTGGGGGGAGTATTGGGTGGTGTGTGAATAACAGAGAGTACTGTGAATGTTTACACATACAAAATAAAGATTTTTAGATAACTTTAGGGTCTGACCCAAACTTCTATTGCTGAGACTAGTTATTTTTTTTAATAAGTTCGTCTCCTTTTCTTAAATCCATAATTATCCATGTAATACTTGACTCCTTAAAGATATATTTCATTTTCACCTATGTTATTAATGATGTCCTAGGCTGGGCAAATGATTTTTGTACTGAGACTGATAATCAGAGTTCATCATCCTATTTAAATTCATTAGTTACAAATATAGTAATAATAGCTAGCTATATATTGTCATTATGTATTAGACTGTGCTAGATACTTATTTAATCCTCACAACCATTGTAGAAACTGGGTATACTTATAATTCCCTTTTTACAGATAAGAAAATTTAGCTGTTAAATAACTTTCCCAAGGCTAAACAGCTTTAAGGCATCATAATTAGTATGAAATATAGATATGTAAATTGGCATTTAGTTGATTGGTCTTCCACTCTGTGAACATTAGCCATTGCTTGTGCTTTGGATAAATAACACTTTCTCTTTGCTTCTCTTGTGTTGTTCGTTATAAAATGAACACAAACACAAACAAGTGAACACGCAGCTCCCTCTCAGGATGACTTACTCCATTGCCTCCCTCATTTTAGCTCTTGGGACTTGTCCTTTTCACTCCCTCTGGCTTTGATACTGGAATGACCCAGACTTTGACTAGCCCTTGCCCATCATGGACTTTGGGGTCTAATTTTTCAACATATCTCTCTGACTCTGTTCATCACCTACTCCTACTCTACTGTGTATGTCCTGTATATATTCTTTTGGCTTTTCACCCATTGGTTAGCACCTCCTTTGGCTTTTGTCCTTCGTCCTCCAAAGTAATGACTTGGTAACAGTCCCAAGTCATTATCTACTAGAGAAAGGATATTCAGAAGTTCAGCCTCTCTGCTTTTGCCCATGTCGAGGAAAGAAAGGATTCCTTAGCTGAAGCTCCAGTAGAATGAGAACCAGAGAAAGGGATACTCTCTTCTGAAGATCTTTCTCTTCTGGGCAATTGTCATTACTCCAGGGTACATCCTCTCCCTTTTACTAGACTGCCTAGAAACAGTCCTCTGAACCAAGGCTAACCATATATTGGTACAATATGCAGAAAATGGTATAATTGTGTGGTTACCTACAACTTATATTAAAATATTATATTTTGCACAAAATCTAACATTTAGGTTTAATGCATCAGCATTTCATAGTGTTTCATAAAGAGAGCTGTGACTCTCAGCTGTTCCACCACCTGAAAACTTTTGATAACACCAGTCTTACAAGGAGAACCCTAGCCGAAATCTGGGCCAGAGATAATGTGACACAAGACAGAAATTTTTTGGTGGGCCTAAGGGAAAAGTTTAGATTCTAGACATCAGGGTACTGAGCAAATCTAAATAGGGCACCACAGTCTGGAGCTTTAAGCCCTTGAAACATGAGGTCGCTGAGTGTCTGGAGTTAAGGCAGAAGACAACAAAGCCTAAATCTTTATCCGCATTTGATGTAGTCCTGGGCTATCATCTTCAAGAGAGTGTTTCACGGGGGAGGCAACCAGGCAACAGACCCCTCCAGACACAAGATGAACAGAACTTAATGTGAGCCATGGGGTGGTGGTCTAATGGCTGCCTTCTTGAATTCTGGCTCCATGCTTCTTTTTTTTTTTTTTTTTTAAATGAACAGGTCACCTACCTCATTACTCTTCTCCCTCTTTAAAACTGGGACTTAGGCGGGTACATCACCCCAGCCTATGCCACCATGACCACTTCCTCTTCGAGGAAGGTGTCGACTTTATTAATACAGATCCTTTGTGAAACCTGAATGAGGTTATCTATCGACAGTGATGGAATAACGATGCTTACTCACTGAATTAGTATTGGCCCTCTGTGTGTTACGTCTTAATACGCTTTTGTTATGGGCCTTACTTCTTTTAAAAACATGTATGCTGGAAAGTAGATAGAACGGCCCCCAATAAAGAGATGGCCACAAGTCAAGCAGAGGAATGCCCTTGGGATTTTTTAAGGCATCATCTTAAACCTGATAATTGTGGGTGCCAGAGGAGAGCCGGAAGGGGACAGAAAACATGTTGATGAAAGGGAGGGAGAGGCATATAAGCAATAGACGTAGAGCCCCGTGTAGAACCGCAGGCCTCTCCTGCCTCACACTCATGCTCTGTAACCTGATCATGACCAAGTGAAAATTCCTTCCTTTACCAGATGTAGGACTAACCTTCTGCTAAACTGTGAGGGGGCAAAATTTATGTCCCCAGGTCACCAACAAAATTTGATCTCCTTGGACCGCTAACTCAAGGAAGCTTCTTTCCTTTTGTTTTCTTTTCTCATAGCTTCCTGTGGCTTTCCACGATGGATGCCTCCGTGACCTGCTCATGGTCCGCCTCTGTCACTTCTTTCTTGCTTTCTCATGTACCAGAACCTTTATGTCTCTGGAGGATCTCTGCTTTCAGGGCCCAGACTTTGGGGAAGCTCATTTCTTCTGAAGAGTCTTTGAGAAATATTAACTTAACGTACAGCTCCTCCCCCTTTTAATATCTTTGTTTCAAAGGAGGTTTTCTGAAAATCCAGTGATTTAGCCCAAAGTTTGGATCTTGTTAGCATTTAATGCTGTATACGAGAGCCAAGGTGTTGGAACTCAGATGATCAGGCCTGTTTGTAAAGCATGTTGAGATTTTAGTTGTAGGTCAGGTGGGGGGAAGGAAAGGAAGCTGACACTTAAGTCAAGACTCACCTGGGGAGCAGCATCAGTATCTAAATGGGACACAAGGGGAAGCTGATGGGTGCAGAGCTGCAGGAGTCTCAAGGATGTGGTCTTAGTTACGACATCAGTCTATGTTAGAATACTACCTAGGCCCGTCACTGGAACCATGGAAGATGAAGACGGTCTATCCTCCGTGGGAAGGGGCTGGCAAGGGATAGAAGTCAATCAGGGCCCCAGCCAAGTGGCCTAAGGTTCAGACAGGACTATGGTCCCAAAAGAGGAAGGCGATTTAAACATAAACCAAGGCACAAACAAGTTTTATAACTTGTGCACAAATTGTCAGGATATGACAGCATCTCATTCCAGGTACCCCAGACACTGGGCTTCTTGTTGTCGCGTTAATTCCAGATCTTATTTCCTGATAAGGTAGGCAGTCCTAATGTGACACTACCTTGGATGGGATTGCCTTCGGGAAGTAGGCAGGCTGAGTTACAGGGGTGGAGAAAACAAGGACGGCAACATGGAGCTTTTTAGCAAATCCCTCAACACCATAACTACATCTTATCTCATTCAACGATTTATTCCACAAACATGTATCTAGCACCCGCCATGTACAAAATGACTGTGCTAGGCACCAGCATCCTGCCTGTCTGGCCTGTAATGAGGATCAGCCTGATCTCAGCAGATAAGTCTTACTGATTCCCTGCTGGGGTGCCTGTACTTCTTTTTCTGTATATGCTATGAGGCTGATTCAGTAAAAAGAAAATACTAGACAAGGAACAGGGGATCTAGGCTCTAGTTTCACCTATACCACTCACTGGTTATCATCTTGGGTAAATCATCTCTCTTCTCTGGTTTTATTTTCCTCCTTGACGCATAAGGGGTTTGGGCCAGGTTATCATTAAGGTTGTTTTTTCACGCTTGATTGATCTTTGGTTACATGACTCTCTAGCCATCATTCATTCATTCACTCACCAATGATCAGATTTGAAAGGGGAGGAAATTGAAGATAAAGTGAAGATCATGAGCAAAAGATGTTCCTGTTATGGCTTGTATTTCCTGAGTATCCTTCGAAGGTTTAAGTCTCGAGAATGTAGAGCTTTGCAATGAGAAACACAGGAAGGCCTGAATTAAAGCCCCAGGAATCAGAGGGTTCGTAAAGCAATGGGGAGAAACCCTTGTGCTCATTCATTGTTTATCCACCCACAGAATAGTTGCTGGCCTCCAACAGGTCATGTCTTAATGAATGCCGTGGGTGCTCACCAAACACAGTGCTAATCAGATGTCCTGTGGAGAACTGAATGTGTGGTAGGCAGCCCCCCAGAATAACGACCAATATTCACAGCCAACACAGAATTGTCTTTATAGCCAGGAAAGCACAATGTGGAGTGAGGTGAAAGGTAAACTGAAGAAACCCTGGGCTGGTCAATGAGAGTTACAGCTGGCTGGGAGGAGGAGAGAGAAAATGGAAACAGGCACACCTAGCTCCCGGCAAAACTGCATGGTTTTAGGCTCATTTCCTCACCTCCCTCTGTCTTCTCCTGTATGCTGCTGGAATTTAGGAGAAGGAAGAGATTGCCTAATTTAAATGTTGGGAAGGCTCGCTCTCTGAGAAGCCGGTAGAATTTATCTTTGTTGTCTTCTAACAGCTGTCTCTCCACATCAGTGGTTCTCAGGCAGAGTCAGTATTGCTCCCCAGGGGACATTTGGCATTGTCTGGAGACATTTTTGGTTGTCACAGCTGGGGCTGGGGTGGGGTGTGTTCCTCTTACCCTTTGGGTAGAGGCTAAGGATGCTGCTGAACATCCAACAATGCACAGGACAGATGCTTTATAACAAGGAATCATCCATCCCCAAATATCAGTGATGCTGACGTTGAGAAGCCTTTAGGTGATTCACGCATGAAGTCCTTCAGAGCACCTACTGTACTCTAGGCCCTATGCTAGGTTCTGGGAATCCAGTGATGAATAAGACAAACATGCTGTCTGCTGTCATGGAATTTGCAATGGGGAAGACTGAAAAGAAAGAAGTAGCAATAGCTTCCTTTTATTTATCGCAGGTTATAATAGGTTTCTTTCTTTCTCCTGTCAGCCCTGATTCCCCATGCCAATTCATACAACAGACGTTCACTGGATACCTGCTCCAAGTGAGACATTTTGTTGAGGAGGTGATGATGCCTAAGCCAGATGTGATCTCTGCCCTACAGAAGCTCGGTCTATTGGGAGAGACAGACATGGGAATGAACAGTTGCAATGCTAGATGGTAGCTTTAATGGAGGTGTGTCCAGAGTGCTATAGGAACATACATTATGAGTGTGCAAGCCCTTTTGGAGGTGATGATGCCACTGAAAACTTTGTTCTTGCAGCTGGGTCTTGAAGAAATATTTTGAGTTCACTGGACAGAAGCTGAGAAAGGCAATTCTGTTTAAAAGACCAGCATGAACAAAGTCACACGGAGTGAACATTCATGGGCCTTGGTGACATGGCCGTGGCATGGTGTGTCTAGCCTGTGGGCTACCTGAGTGAGAGTGGTTGGGACAGGGCTGGAGAGGCAAGCTGGAGCCATAACAAGGAGGGTCTTATAGGATACGTCAAGGTCCTTGAGAGATGTTTTAATCAGGATAGTGATGTGGTCAGGTTGCTGCTATAGGTGGGCAGGACTTAATCAAGCCCACCTTCAGCTACAGCTACCATGATTAGGTTTGTTTACTGCAGTCTTTCGTGAACCCCCCAACCAAGGTTGTTTTCTATCACTGATGTCTCGTTGTTCTCTGTAACGGCTTCTACCTCTACCAAGCCCCTGGGGGCCTGACATGAGCCTGGAATCCTTAGTGTGATTGGCCTGCATTCGCCATTGATTTGGTTCTGCTGGCATCATAGACTACTGAGTTTGGAAAGGACCTTAGAGGAAGGGTAAGAGGCAGAGACTAACATTCAGTGACCGTTTCCTATGTGCCGGTAACAGTGCCTCCCTCATTTTCTATATATCTTCAGTACTTAGTGCTCAGCAGAAGCTCCATAAATGTTAATTATCATCATGGTTGTCATAACGTTGGCTCATATATTTATCACAACTGTTGGAGACAGATGCTACTATTGTTTCCATTTTGTATATGGGAAACCTGAGAGCCAGAGCTCAAAGTATCAATACTTCTGAAACTAGATAAGTAGACAAATGTTTACTGTAGTAACAAAGGAAAAGAAAACACGTAAGGAGGAACATGTCTTTGCCAGGCTGTGTCCATTGGTGTTTTTGGATCTAAGCACTATTGTCTGTCTTTCTTTCTTTTTTAGATATATACTTTTTAAATTGAAGTACAGTTGATTTATAAAGTTGTGTTAATTTCTGCTGTACTGCAAAGTGATTCCATTATATATATATATATATACACACACACAATTTTTGTATTCTTTTCCATTATGATTTATCACAGGATATTGAATATAGTTCTCTGTGCTATACAGTAGGGCCTTGTTGTTTATCCATCTATATATAATAGTTTGCATCTGCTAAGCCCAAACCTCCCACCCTGTCCCTCCCCAAGCCCACCCCACCCCACCCCACCCCCTTGGCAACCACAGGTCTGTTCTCTATGTCTGTGAGTTTCTTTCTGTTTTGTTAATAACTTCATTTGTATCATATTGTAGTTTCTACAGATAAGTGATATATGGTATTTGTCTTTCTCTTTCTGACTGACTTACTTCACTTAGTATGATGCTCTCTAAGTCCATCCATATTGCTGCAAATGGCATTATTTCATTTTTTATGGCAGTGTAGTATTCCATTGTAGATATGTACCACATCTTCTTTATCCATTCACCACTTGATGGACATTTAGGTTGTTTCCATGTCTTGGCTATTGTGAATAGTGCTGCTATGAACATAGGCATGCATGTATCTTTTTGAATTAGAGTTTTGTCTGCATATATGCCCAGGAGTGGGATTATTGGATCATATGACAACTCTAGTTTTTTTGAGGACCCTCCATACTGTTTTCCATACTGTTGTCTTTCTTTTGAGGGGGAACTTTCTAATTTAAGAATTTGATTTTGCTTGGTTCAGGAAAGCCTTCGGAGGGAAATGGCTGTGATATCAATTTTGGTTAAACTCTACCCAGTGGTTTTCAAACTTTCAACTATGACCTAAGTAAAAAATGTATTTTATAGTGAAACAAACATTTTACCAAGAAAACCTTAACCTTACTCTATGTGACACATTCTTAGATTTCCCATAATATATACTCTATTCACATTCCATTACTATTCACATTCCATTATTCACATTCCATACTCCATCACATTCCATTAAAAAAATGTTAGTTCTGACCCATGGTTTTAAAAAACACTGCTTAAACTATCTTATACCAGTTCTACATAAGGCTTGCAATCCAAAGGGGCCTCATCTGAACAAGCAATGATCAGTTCTGGATACAGGAACCATATTGCCTACAAAATCCAGCTGGAGTCCTGAGCTCCTTTTTAAGCAGTAGCTGGTCCACAAAGAAAACCTGACCAAGTCAGGCAAGAAGCTCAAGGGTGGGTACAACATTCTGTAAGCATAGGAAATACATGCAAACTCATATTAAAGCAGCATGAATAAAAATGCGTATGATCCTCACGAAAGAAATGATGTTGCTGGACTCAGATACCATCTCAGAGGTCCATCCATCATGTGCAGTTTTGAGGGGGGAGAGCAAACCCAAAAGGTAAGACTAAAAGGTTGGCACGATAGTAAATAGGTCACTGCCTTTTCTTTCTTTTGGCATCAAGTGGGATAGTATTTAAAACCAAGGATGAACTAACTGTTTCGGCTCTATCTTCTAGTATCTTGGCCCCTGGGCTCCTCCTCCCTCTCTACACTACTGCCCCATGCTAGAATATTCTGGCAGTGTTTTGCTTTTTGTTAGGAGTAGAATGTACAGCAGGCTCATTACACGCAGCTGAGGCTTTCACAGGCTTCCAGGCCTTGCTCCCGATCATACATTACGTTGTAAACAGCACAAGATTTGTTTTTTTTTTTTTTTACTGCGTGAATAAATTACTGCGTGAATTTCATATATGTAGATCACAATTTCTATGCATATAAAATTATTCTGAAAAACAGGGAGAACTGACTTCTGTGCAAGTAAGCTAGACTTTTAGAGAAGCAGCGCGCTCCATTGTAAGATGTGCCAGAAAGTGAAAAGAGTAATTGGTGGTGCCTTTACAGCCTGATCTTTGTGGATTATTTGTAGCTTTTCTTTCTTAGTATTTGATTCCTTAAGAAATACTTGATTCAGCAGGACATAATTAAACAGGAAATAAAAATTTCCTAAGTCAATGCATGATCCTTCTCTCGTCATTCTAATATTTAACTGAACTACTAAAAATGGTTTCTTTTTAAATATTTGGATTTTCTCATTTCTATTAAGCTTTAAATGATAGGTATCACCAGGAGAGGAATAATGATTGATTCTCATGCTTAATGTATAAATTAAATCTTACAAGTCTTGAGTATAGCAATGTATCTGTTGAATAACAATTTCAGTAAATTTATTTACGTGGATAAACAGGTACAATAATCTGTTCAACAGTATCTTTAAATGTCTTCTCAAGATTATTATAGTGATGGTTTAGGTACAGCTGGAAGCCAAAAGAATTATGCTCAAAAAAAAAAAAAATCAGTGTGTACACTTCAGTGTTGATAAGGAAGGGGTTATTAGTAGTGCTTGACTTTTATTTCTTTATTTCTTTAGTTTTTAGCATCTTTATTGGAATATAATTGCTTTACAATGTTGTGTTAGTTTCTGCTGTATAACAAAGTGAATCAGCTATATGTATACATATATCCCCACATCCCCTCCGTATCCCACCCCTCTAGGTGGTCACAAAGCCCCGAAAAGCACGAGTTTCGTATGTGCAGAGGAAAGCTTTACTGGGACTCAAGACGTTTGCATATTAGTAATGCTCTGGAAGCTCTGGAAAGTGTGAGTTTCTCTTTTTATCCCTGGGGATACTTCTAGCAACAAAACCCTTGGCAAAGAAGCTCCATTATTTGAATGTTGCTGATTAAAAGGCAAAACACCAAAGGCTTCATAAAGCATGTAAAACGGTTTGATTTTCAATCTTGTGATAGAAGTATCTTGGTGCATAGCTTCTCTTTTTGCATCCCCCTTACAACTTCAATCCTCCCATGCAGCTGAAAGACAGTTTCCAACATAGCCAGGTGGGAATGTGTTCTCTTCCTAAACCATTTTTTTCCCCTCACTCAAAGGCAGACTTGCCTCCCTCTCCACCCCTCCATCCCATAGGGTCCCTCTCCCATTTTGCGCAATAGTCAACGTGTCCCCTTATCCAAACAAGAAAGGAATGATGCCATTCTTTCGGATACTGGATTGACTGAGAAATTTATCTGTCCCAAAGAGTTTTCTTGCCTGTAGGCATTTATAGTTTAAGCTTTTCATTCTACAGTGAGTTTCAACTTTTATAAAGGAATTTCCGGCCTCGGCAAGCAAATATGGAGATTTTGGGAGGGGTCAAGAAAACCCCTAAAGTCTCAATAGGCCTACAGTCCTGTGAAACTTCAGGGAAATCTTAGACCCTTTGAGGTTAAAGGAGAGACAGAAAGAATGACCTGTGATTGATCCTGATGTATCGACCACCTGTAGCGCTCCCCTCTGCCCCATCCCCTGGCACACTGCTCTCCTACAAAAATAAAAGCCCATATTGACTCTGCTGAGGTTGTTGGAGGCCTGGTCTTGACAGGGGCCAGGAGTCCGGTCAAGAATCCATTCGCACTGACTGGCTCCATGATCAGAGCCCACTCTATTCCAACGGAGTCTGCCAGAGCACCCCTCCCCTTGCTCCCTGCCACAGCACTAAATTTAACCCACTTTCTCATTTGTACATATTTTCCAGCACCAGTTTTATTTCCCATTTGTTGCTTTCTTTATTTCTGCCAGGGATATATGTTATGCTTCTTCTTTGCCATTTCTGCCGTTGGTTGCTTTCGTTGACAAGGAAGTCCTTTCCTTTTTAGTAATCTCTTATTTAATTTAATTTATTTATTTATTTTTTTTGCGGTACATGGGCCTCTCACTGTTGTGGCCTCTCCCGTTGTGGAGCACAGGCTCCGGACGCGCAGGCTCAGCGGCCATGGCTCACGGGCCCAGCCGCTCCGCGGCATGCGGGATCCTCCCGGACCAGGGCACGAACCCGTGTCCCCTGCATCGGCAGGCAGACTCTCAACCACTGCACCACCAGGGAAGCCCTATTTTTTTTAAAGATTACATTTTACCTTTTTTTGTTTGTTTGTTTGAACTTGATAGACTGTTATTTGCCAGGAAAGGAAAGAATGGAGACACTGGAATTTCTGTAATGACCAGGTCAGGTTTTTAAAAATTTATTATTTGTTTTTTAATTTTTTTAAATTATTTTTTTGGCTGCGTTGGGTCTTCGTTGCTGCATGCAGGCTTTCTCTAGTTGCGGCGAGCTGGGGCTACTCTTTGTTGCAGTGCGTGGGCTTCTCCTTGCGGTGGCTTCTCTTGTTGTGGAGCACAGGCTCTAGGCGCACAGGCTTCAGTAGTTGTGGTGCGTGGGCTCAGTAGTTGTGGCTTGCGGGCTCGAGAGTGCAGGCTTAGTAGTCGTGGCGCACGAGCTTAGTTGCTCCGCGGCATGTGGGATCTTCCCGGACCAGGGCTCGAACCCGTGTCCCCTGCATTGGTAGGCGGATTCTTAACCACTGCGCCACCAGGGAAGTCCCTTATCTAATACATGAATGTTTCCTGAAAGATTGATGGGAGATTGCTGGCCTCAGTAGGTTGCCCATTAGATGTTAGATGGCTGCATAGCCCAGTCAATTTTCATTAACTCCATTTTCAAGGGGCAGAGATTTTCATCTAACAGCCTAAGATGTTCCATTTTTAATACTCTTTTTGCATAATTTACTGCGTGCCAGGTACTGTGCTAGTGCTTTACATGAATCATATAACTTAATCCTCACAACATTCCTCTGAGATAGGTTTGATTATTAATATTCTATTTTAAATTTTAAGGAAATCAGAGGATTTAAGGATCATTCCCCAGGTCATACAGGAAGTTTGACTCCTTGATCTAGGATGACTGGTTGTACGTAGGAGCAGATATAAGGAGTAATTAGACTGAGTCATGGAAACAGTCATTTGAAACAGATGTATCTCTGGCCAAGGTCTTATACTTTTATGTGTAGGCCCTCAGAGAACACACAGGTAGTTGTGGGATTGATGGCATATTGAATAGTTTTGTTATGGATTGTGTCTAAGGAGATATTAAAGGTTCTCACCTTGTGATTCACGAAAAGCATGCTAGAAAACGGAATTATTGGCAACAGGATGTGGTGTTGTTTTGCAGTGAGGCTAGGACTTTGAGCACTGTATTACCCAGAAGCCAGAGATGGGGTTCCGATGAGCTATCTGTAAACTCTTACCTGTTCCCTCTGGTGAGAGTTTTCGAAGCCCTTCTCAGCTGCTGTCTTCAACTTACTGACTCTGCCCTGCCCAGTTTCTGAGTTTCTGATCAATACTGCAAGCAAGCAGGCAAGCAAACAGAAGAACTTGCTGTGTACGTGGCAGGCCCTGTTCACATGCCCAGTGATCTCAGCTGCCTCTTCTCCTCACCAGGTGTACTTACTGCAGACCTTACGAATCCCGATTAATTTCCTAGCTCTTCTGCTAAGACTTGCATTCCCTGAATTCCACCTCGTTTTGTGACCCTTACCTAGCCCAAGTGTTAACCCCTTTCCCTTGGGAGCTGAAACCTGTCGCTCAACCCCAATTTCTTTTGGAATCTTTTCTTCAAACTGCCTGGAACCATGATTCCTGGTGCTGTGTGCTTGGCTTTGGGTGTTGCCATCGTCTGGAGATTTCCTGTTGTCGCGGCCCGTCCCGTAGACCTCATCTCCCATCCTTTCTAAGATGGCAACTCCAGCCCAAATCAAATGAAGTTTGAAAATTTATTGGAATAGTGAGTACCCTCCTACTTTCCAACCACAGTTTATGGGCTAAGCCACATAGCCACGCCATTTCCTTTGTCCCCAAACTTATCCCGTTGCAGCCTTCTCTGCGTTCTCACTGGCCAGTTTTCCCGAAATGGATGTTGTTGTTTGAACTCATTCACTCACTCCCTTAGCCCTGTGCTATGAACAACTTACCCGAAGGACAAGAAGGCCTCCCTGCATCAACAACAATGAAAGGCTATGAAACAAAGCAATTTTTCTCCTGAAGCTCAACTGCCTATTTGCTGTTTGCAAAAGAAAAAAGGGTAGAGAAATAACCGAGCTTTCTCCGCTTCCTCTGCCTTTCAAGCAGCACATTAATATGGCTAGTTAGTGCTTTCCAGTTTATGCCATCAACATTGTAAATTCAGTAGCTTAAGTCTCACAGTGATTTTGGTATAAGCCTTTAATCTTAGTAATGATTCCTTGATCAGCTGTGTCCCTTCCAATTCAGAGGTCATTAGAGTTCCCTGTTGAGAACTCCCCAGCTGTTCCCGTTCAGTGTATGTATATTTATTTACAGGGCTTTTGAACCACATTTGGGTATGCAGGATATCAGCTCCTTTTAGAAGCTGGCATTCCAGATCATCTCCTGAAAGTGCAGCAGAGCTGGGAGAAAACCAAGCCCAAGGTGCGGTGTGCCTGTGGTGCTTGAGATGCGACTGGCATCCTGCTTTAACTACCCCAGGGTTAATGGCAGGCCTGCCAGAGCCTCTTTGTTGCTTTCAGAAAGGCCAATTTGAAACGAAAAGCCATTTTCCAGGTAGGATATCATTTTGTTGGCAAAGGCAGGACATTTAGATAAGGAAATCACAATGATCCACCGAAAAGTGAAAAAGTTCAGTCAAACTGTTCATTTGGTCTCATTCTGAGCCCAGAACAAAATGTACTTGCTTGAAACGTCAGGCTAAAAGGGTTTGCATCTAGAGACATCAGTAAAAAGACTTCATAGTGATCAGTTTCACGTCCTAGCTGATCAGCGCGGGAAAATACACATTTCAGAAGACTTTGTGAAAAACTTGTGGCATCAGGTGGCACCTAAGTGGATTTGAAGGATTAATATGTTTCTCTTAGGGACTTAAAAGTAGATAGCCATAAACTTCTAGAGGTGACAAGGACATCATAGATCACCTGGGTCAACCTCCTCAATTTCCAGATGATGGAAATGAGAGGATTCAAGAGGGAAATTGCTTGCTGATATTCACACAGCAGGTTAGCGGCAGAGTGAAGATGAAATTCCAGGCGGTGATTAGAGTATTGGGACACCCCTCCCTCATTTTAAAACTATAGATAGGGCTTCCCTGGTGGCGCAGTGGTTGAGAGTCCGCCTGCCGATGCAGGGGACGCGGGTTCGTGCCCCGGTCCGGGAAGATCCCATGTCCCGGGGAGCGGCTGGGCCCGTGAGCCATGGCCGCTGAGCCTGCGCGTCCGGAGCCTGTGCTCCACAACGGGAGAGACCACAACAGTTAGAGGCCCGCGTACCGCAAAAAAAAAAAAATGAAACAAACAAACAAAAAAACCCACTATAGGTAGATTGATGGTAAATTTCATATTGCTACCCCAAATAAGGGAGGCAGTAGAGTAGTCGAAAGAGCAAAGCTTTGACGTTCGACAGGCATGGGTTTAGAAGCTCTGCCCTACTGCTAAGTAGTTGTGTGAACTTGGTTAAATTACTTAATCTCTGTGAGACTCAGTTTCTGCATTTGTGAAATAAGGATAAGGATACCTACCTCAAAAAGTACTTCTGGGATGAAATGTGATAATGCATGTAAACTGCCCGGTGTGATGCATAGGCAGTGACCACCAAATGACAGCTGTTGACATTGTTATTTCTAAAGGAGTCCTTGGAAATAGCAGGTTCCCTTGTGCTCGAAGTTTTTTTTTTTTTTTTTTTTTAATGTTGGACTGGGGGTCAGAAGCAGGCAAAAATCTTCAAGCCTCTATCGGTTGAGGCTAGAGCCCAAATGATAATAAAGCTTCTCTGTGATTATATTGTGTCGCCAGGAAGAAATATAATTTGATTTACGAAAATTCAATTCAGGGAACACTTCTGGAACCTACTTGCATAAAGCAAGGCACATCTGTGCAGCAGTAACAGCACACAGAAGCACTTCTGTTGAAAAAGTGTCTTCCAGTAAAGTGGAAAGAATGTACACAGTCTTAGCCTCCAGCTGGGAAGGAAATTTAAGAATATTTCCTGAACAAAGGCTAGTAGGCATGAGGTGTGTCATGTCTGATCATTAGGTAGTTCGGCTGGAAAAAAATAACATACACCAAGACAGCAAGCACCGTCAGATACTTCGTGCAGTGCTTGCAGAATTGGGGTCCTTTTATTTACTTTTTCAGATTCTCCCTCAAATTTCCTTCAGTTATCCACAGAATGACCTCAGGGATGCCCAGCTGGATTTTATCTCTTTTTCCATTAGCTCTCCCATTCTGCCACCAGCTTTTCTTTACCTTAGTGATCAATAGTGAGATCTCTTTCTATGAAAAATAACAAAGCCCTCAGCATTGCCATTCTTTTAGTGACTGTGGCTGGCTCAGCCTCAGGCCAGGAAGTCAGCCTTGTGGCTATTGATTTGATTAAGCTTTGTGAAGGAGAGGGGGAGAAAAGCTTCTTGTGTTGCTGTTAGATGAGCTAGTTCCCATGACTAATCTGGAGCCTGAATGCAAAGCTGAATAATTGATACAGAAGCGAGAAATTGAGATACTTATGGGGAAAAAAAAGATCAGATTCATGTGTTGTGTCCAATGGATCCTCTGATGGTAACTAAATTCATTAAGGTTTGACTTATGAGGTATGCCATGATTAATTTTCTTTGGAAATCAAAGTAAAACCAGGTACTTTTGACTATCCTCTTAAGACCGCTGGTCTAGCCAGTAGAGAACATGGGTAGAGAGACCACTGTGTGCTGTTTGGATCACTAGGGTGCTTCAGGGAGAGGAGTTGTGTTCCCTTGAGCTACTTACGGTTCTCAAGTCTGCTTTCCATCACCTCCAGTAACTCCCCTCCCCCAAGGAGATAATGTCACAGAAACATCTCCACAAAGAGGCATGTCCAGCGGGGGTGGGGGGGTGGGGAAGCAAATGCCATGACCAAGTGCCAAGGAGATTCAGGCAAAAACAGTCTCTGAAGGTTTCATGGAACTGGTTTATGTGCAGCCGAGTTTTCAGAGAAGGAAGAGAAAAGTCCTATCATCCCTCTGGGCCTCCAGCTCACCGTCTGTACCTGAGGGGAATGTAGTGATTCTGAGGTTTTGACTAGTTCTAACATGATATGCATCCTGTTCTACTAACTGCCTTACACTGCATGACTTTTCTGTGCTAGGCAGTAGACTAAGGGCTTCGCATACCTCATCTCATTTAATTCTTAAACAACCCAAAGAAGGAGCCAATATAGCCATCCCTGTTTTAAAAATGAAGCAGCAACCCGGAGAAGCAATTTACCTAAGATCACATAGCTAGTAGACGGCACAGTTGAGATTGGGCTCCGTCCTCCCTGACTTTAAGTTCCTGGCTTCATCACGTTCTCAGCCTAGTGCACGTAACTGGCAAAGCCATTAGATCCTCTCCTCATTTCTGGCTCGTGAGTCCTCACTGAATATCAGATGACACTGTGACGGACACCAGCCATCCTGAGCACTGGCTTCATCTGGATTTGCTTTTCTCCAAGAAAGCTCTCATCCAGTAACTCATTAATGGCTATTATCTGAGATTCTGGGTTACTTGATTAAAAATTCTGAGCTCACAGAGAACAGAGTCCCATTAGAAAGGAACTTGGAGCACACATACTTCAATTAGGAGATGAGGGGGTCAGGCTTGGGTGGGGATCTGTAGTGGAATGCCCTGTGCAATTAGGACAAAGTTTAAGTTGGAAGACATTGGGAAGGCGTATACATCAGCTTACCGTAACTGCTAGAACCCCAAATTCCCGCATCTCATTGGCATTACACCTTCAAAGTATATGTCTGTTACATGTCATTGACCAGTGCAGGACCGCAGTAGAGCTCTGCTCCACTCACTCATCAGGGTCTCAGCCTCTTTCCATCTAGCGGCTCTTCCGTCTTGTAGGGCCTGGGTATCTTCTAGCATCTAAAGGGGGAGCCACAGAAGGCTCAGCCACTTTTCAGCTCTTTGGCCCAGAGGTGACCAAACTCACTTCTGCTCGTTGCTGAAAATTAGTTCCATGGTCCCATGTAGATGCCGGGGGCTTGGAGAGTAGAGTCTAGCGGTGTACTCAGGAAGAGGAGGGCGTCGATTTTAATGGGCACGCACCATCTTCTCTGCCACAAAGAAAACAGAACGCAGGGAGTAGGCAGCATGAAGAAAGTGACAAAGGACTGCCTATGGTAACCATTGCATGGTTTCTTTCTGTTTTCAGATCAGGGTCTAGGAGGGCATGTGCAATTGTAGGGCCTCTGTGTTATCCAACTCCAGGCAGCACCATTGACATTATCGTCTACATGAATGGCGTCTTCTGACGAGTACAACCATATGTCTTTGTTTTTAAAAAATGATTTGGGGTTGGGTGGTTTTCTTCAGGAATATAGATTCTCAACGCACAATCCTTGAACTTCTTCAAAGATGAAACCAGAAAGCAGAATACAAAGAGGCAGAGAACGCTAGTGTTACAGTGGCAGGATTGGATTTAAGACCAGTGAGACAGATGGTGGTGTGTTTTCTTAGAAGCAAACCAGGAAGCAACAGATTCGCAGACAAATTTTAACTGCCTTCATTCTTCTAATGCCCCACATGAGCAATGCAAAAGGAAGCATGCTTCCTGAACGCAGCTGTCCCTCAAATGTTTTCCTTCCCACCTATTCCGAAGGAGGAAAGGCTCGCAGCAATAATTCCACCCCTAATATTATGAAACTCTGACCTTTACTCTGGCCTCTGAGCAACTAGAATTGATCATGTCCATAATAGAAGGCTATGAGCAGAACATAAGAAAATTTGTAAATCAGTTTGATTTACTTTCTGGGGGTGATGAGGATAGTTTCTGGCCTGGATCCGCACTCTGAAAGGCAAGCGTGGGCAAGTGCAAACATACATGCAAATTATAGAAACACTTTCCCCTTTAGAACGGCTTTAATTCCATTGGAATATTTCAGTTGAATAATTCCTCACCTTAGGACAACAAGAGAATACAGAAGCATAACTCACAAATCAGTTTCTTTGTCTTCCCAGTTGGCCTGTACTCGGGGGGATCATGTAAAGCCTGCCACAGTTGGGGTATATGGCCACTTATCATGAAGTCGAGGCACCAAAGTCTCACTTTGGTTCATGGTAACTGTACCTGTCCAGCCACGGGATTCCTACCAAGAATTCCTTCCTGGCTGTTGTAGTAAAGAAGGCTGTTTCCTTGGATATTTAGGTTTGTGACTTCTATGATAAACGCATTCCACCTCGCTTCCTGTTCACTTAGCAGGCTTCTTGGGGAATAGGGCATATGTTGGAACAGCTGTCGGTGGGGGCAGGCAAAGGTAGTGAGGTGCTCTGTGGGTACCTGTGTAGGTACCCTAAAGATAGACTATCACAACCCTGCCCAGGCCTCCTCATTTCATTTTCCATCATAACAGCTTCCCAAGTAGTCTTAAGGCCTTAACCTCTCCTTTTCAATCCATTCTACACAATGAGGCCCCATTACCTTTCTTAAAGCACAGTTCTACTCCTGCCATTCCTCTGCTCAAAATTCTTAAATGATCCTAATTTCCAAAATCATAAAGCCAAATTCCTTAGTTCCACACGTAAGGCTCTCCATATTTGGGCCTCTTATTGCTTTTTCAGTTTTACCTTCCTACCACTCCTAGTAACTATCATAATATACCCGGACATTTCCTTTTTTTTTTTTTTAAATGACAAGGTTACATGGATCACTTATTTATTGGAGGTTTTTAAAATAAGTGGTTACACTGTGATAAAGGTTGAACAATTTGGCTTGAATAAAGGAATCTCAGAACTTAAAAAAAAATTCACATAGCAAATCAGAAAAAGATCTGGGGATCAGAAGCCAGTGTTCTTTATACATTTGTCACAGTGGATGAACCTACATGGACACATCGCAATTACCCAAAGTCCATAGTTTATACTAGGGTTTACTCTTGGTGTTGTGTAGTCTGTGGGTTTGGACAAATGAATAATGATTTGTGTCCATTATGGTGGTATCATACTGAGTATTTTCACTGCTCTAAAAATTCTCTGTGCTCTGCTATTCATTCCCTGCCACCCCACCACCACACACACCAAACACAGACCTCTGGCAGTCACTGGATGTTTTTATTATCTCTATTATTTTCCTTTTTTTCTGATATTTTTATTCCAGAGCAGGTAGCATCATCCCTGTAAAATGAATATTTAATGGTTTTGTGGACTAATATAGTTCAGATCCAAGGATCAAAGTCCAAGATTCTTTCCCTTGGAGTGTTAAAAGTAAGTAGACGTATTGGTAATATAGTATTGACCCCCCATTCCTTAATAAAAGAAACATACAGTCTAATAAATAAAATTCTATGCCAACGGAAGCAGTTCTAAGCTTGGGCCTATAGGAATGAATGCAATTCTCTTCTAAATACAAATTTCCAGCATTGCTTGAATCAACCATGTTGTTGATCCTGAATTCCTCCATAGATGCATTTCCTCCATAGTTACACAGCTTTGTTTTAATTAACTGAATAATTGTGGCAACAATTATGAGGATGATGATATTTTTAGGGAAAAAGATCAGTAAAATACAAACTTAAGAGTGTGGCAACTTGTCATTTATAAAGAAGAAGAAACCTATTCATTCTAGCATGGGAAAAGATAGTTATCACATAATGGAGTTTTTCAAGTAAATATGCAAAATGCCATTCACTATCATCATTGGGGTTTGCTTTTCAAATATGAAAATAAGCATATGCATAAATATTTAGGGATTACATGCTTTGTGCAATATACTTAGTGAGGTATCTTAATGAGGGAATATTTTGCATAAAATATACAGGAATAAATGGTTCTTTTTAAAAAATATTTAAATTTTATTTTATTTCTTTTTTTATACAGCAGGTTCTTATTAGTCATCAGTTTTATACGCATCAGTGTATACATGTCAGTCCCAATCACCCAATTCAGCACATCACCATCCCCACCTCCCCACAGCTTTCCCGCCTTGGTGTCCATACGCTTGTTCTCTACATCGGTGTCTCAACTTCTGCCCTGCAAACCGGTTCATCTGTACCATTCTTCTAGGTTCCACACACGTGCATTAATATACGATATTAGTTTTTCTCCTTCTGACTTACTTCACTCTGTGTGACAGTCTAGATCCATCCACGTCTCAACAGATGACTCAATTTCGTTCCTTTTTATGGCTGAGTAATATTGCATTGTATATATGTACCAAAACTTGTTTATCCATTCGTCTGTTGATGGGCATTTAGGTTGCTTCCATGACCTGGCTGTTGTATATAGTGCTTCAGTGAACACTGGGGTGCATGTGTCTTTTTGAATTATGATTTTCTCTGGGTATATGCCCAGTAGTGGGATTGCTGGATCATATGGTAATTCTATTTTTAGTTTCTTAGGGAACCTCCATAGTGTTGTCCATAGTGGCTGTATCAATTTACATTCCCACCAACAGTGCAAGAGGGTTCCCTTTTCTCCACACCCTCTCCAGCATTTGTTGTTTGTAGATTTTCCGAGGATGCCCATTCTAACTGGTGTGAGGTGATACCTCATTGTAGTTTTGATTTGCATTTCGCTAATAATTAGTGATGTTGAGCAGCTTTTTATGTGCTTCTTGGCCATCTGTATGTCTTCTATGGAGAAATGTCTATTTAGGTCTTCTGCCCATTTTTGGATTGGGTTGTTTCTTTCTTTGATATTGAGCTGCATGAGCTGTTTCTATATTTTGGAGAAAAATCCTTTGTCCGTTGATTCGTTTGCAAATATTTTCTCCCATTCTGAGGGTTGTCTTTTCGTCTTGTTTGTGGTTTCCTATGCTGTGCAAAAGCTTTGACGTTTCATTAGGTCCCATTTGTTTATTTTTGTTATTATTTCCATTACTCTAGGAGGTGGATCAGAAAAGATCTTGCTGTGATTTATGTCAAAGAGTGTTCTTCCTATGTTTCCCTCTAAGAGTTTTATAGGGTCTGGTCTTACATTTAGGTCTCCAATCCCTTTTGAGTGTATTTCTGTGTATGGTGTTAGGGAGTGTTCTAATTTCATTTTTTACATGTAGCTGTCCAGTTTTCCCAGCACCACTTATTGAAGAGACTGTCTTTTCTCCGTTGTATATCTTTGCCTCCTTTGTCATAGATTAGTTGACCATAGGTGCGTGGGTTTATCTCTGGGCTTTCTATCCTGTTCCATTGATCTATCTTTCTGTTTTTGTGCCAGTACCATATTGTCTTGATTACTGTAGCTTTGTAGTATAGTCTGAAGTCAGGGAGTCTGATTCCTCCAGCTCCATTTTTTCCCCTCAAGACTGCTTTGGTTATTCGGGGTCTTTTGTGTCCCCATACAAATTTTAAGATTTTTTTGTTCTAGTTCCGTAAAAAATGCCATTCGGAATTTGATAGGGATTGCATTGAATCTGTAGATTGCTTTAGGTAGTATAGTCATTTTCACAATATTGATTCTTCCAATCCAAGAACATGGTATATCTCTCCATCTGTTGGTATCATCTTTAATTTCTTTCCTCAGTGTCTTATAGTTTTCTGCATACAGGTCTTTTGTCTCCCTAGGTAGGTTTATTCCTAAGTATTTATTCTTTTTGTTGCAGTGGTAAATGGGAGTGTTTCCTTAATTTCTCTTTCAGATTTTTCATCATTAGTGTATAGGAATGCAGGAGATTTCTGTGCATTAAGTTTGTATCCTGCAACTTTACCAAATTCATTGATCAGCTCTAGTAGTTTTCTGGTGGCATTTTTAGGATTCTCTATGTATAGTATCATGTCATCTGCAAGCAGTGACAGTTTTACTTCTTTTCCAATTTGTATTCCTTTTATTTCTTTTTGTTCTCTGAGTGCCATGGCTAGGACTTCCAAAACTATGTTGAATAGTAGTGGTGAGAGTGGACATCCTTGTCTCGTTCCTGATCTTAGAGGAAATGCTTTCAGTTTTTCACCATTAGAATGATGTTTGCTGTGGGTTTGTCATATATGGCCTTTATTATGTTGAGGTAGGTTCCCTCTGTGCCCACTTTCTGGAGAGTTTTTATCATAAATGGGTGTTGAATTTTGTCAAAAGCTTTTTCTGCATCTATCGAGATGATTATATGGTTTTTATCCTTCAATTTGTTAATATGGTGTATCACATTGATTGATTTGCATATATTGAAGAATCCTTGCATCCTTGGGATAATTCCCACTTGATCATGGTGTATGATCCTTTTAATGTGCTGTTGGATTCTGTTTGCAAGTATTTTGTTGAGGAGTTTTGCATCTATATTCATCAGTGATGTTGGTCTGTAATTTTCTTTTTTTGTAGTATCTTTGTCTGGTTGTGGTATCAGGGTGATGGTGGTCTCATAGAATGAGTTTGGGAGTGTTCCTTCCTCTGCAATTTTTTGGAAGAGTTTGAGAAGGATGGGTGTCAGCTCTTCTCTAAATGTTTGATAGAATTCACCTGTGAAGCCATCTGGTCCTGGACTTTTGTTTGTTGGAAGATTTTTAATCACAGTTTCAATTTCGTTACTTGTGATTGGTCTCTTCATATTTTCTGTTTCTTCCTGGTTCAGTCTTGGAAGGTTATACCTTTCTAAGAATTTGTCCATTTGTTCCAGGTTTTCCATCTTATGGGCCTAGAGTTGCTTGTAGTAGTCTCTTAGGATGCTTTGTATTTCTGCGGTGTCTGTTGTAACTTCTCCTTTTTCATTTCTAATTTTATTGATTTGAGTCCTCTCCCTCTTTTTCTTGACGAGTCTGGCTAATGGTTTATCAATTGTGTTTATCTTCTCAAAGAACCAGCTTTTAGTTTTATTGATCTTTGCTATTGTTTTCTTTGTTTCTATTTCATTTATTTCTGCTCTGATCTTTATGATTTCTTTCCTTCTGCTAACTTTGGGTTTTGTTTGTTCTTCTTTCTCTAGTTCCTTTAGGTGTAAGGTTAGATTGTTTATTTGAGATATGTCTTGTTTTTTGAGGTAGGCTTGTATAGCTATGAACTTCCCTCTTAGAACTGCTTTTGCTGCATCCCATAGGTGTTCGATCATCGTGTTTTCATTGTCATTTGTCTCTAGGTATTTTTTGATTTCCTCTTTGATTCCTTCAGTGATCTCTTGGTTATTTAGTAATGTATTGTTTAGTCTCCATGTGTCTGTGTTTTTTACGTTTCTTTCTCATCTCATAATTCATTTCTCATCTCATAGCGTTGCGGTCAGAAAAGATGCTTGATATGATTTCAGTTTTCTTAAATTTACTGAGGCTTGATTTGTGACCTAAGATGTGATCTATCCTGGAGAATGGTCCATGTGCCCTTGAGAAGAAAGTGCAATCTGCTGTTTTTGGATGGAATGTCCTATAAATATCAGTTAAATCTATCTGGTCTGTTGTGTCATTTAAAGCTTGTGTTTCCTTATTTATTTTCATTTTGGATGATCTGTCCATTGGTGTAAGTGAGGTGTTAAAGTCGCCCACTATTATTGTGTTACTGTCGATTTCCTCTTTTATAGCTGTTAGGAGTTGCCTTATGTATTGAGGTGCTCCTATGTTGGGTGCATCTATATTTATAATTGTTATATCTTCTTCTTGGATTGATCCCTTGATCATTATGTAGTGTACTTCCTTGTCTCTTGTAACATTGTTTATTTTAAAGTCTATTTTATCAGATATGAGTATTGCTACTCCAGCTTTCTTTTGATTTCCATTTGCGTGGAATATCTTTTTCCATCCCCTCACTTTCAGTCTGTATGTGTCCCTAGGTCTGAAGTGGGTCTTTTGTAGACAGCATATATATGGGTCTTGTTTTCGTATCCATTTAGCAAGCCTGTGTCTTTGGATGGAGCATTTAATCCATTCACGTTTAAGGTAATTATTGATATGTATGCTCCTGTGACCATTTTCTTAATTGTTCTGGGGATTTTTTGTAGGTCCTTTTCTTCTCTTGTGTTTCCCACTTAGAGAAGTTCCTTTAGCATTTGTTGTGGAGCTGGTTTGGTGGTGCTGAATTCTCTTAGCTTTTGCTTGTCTGTAAAGCTTTTGATTTCTCCATCGAATCTGAATGAGATCCTTGCCGGGTAGAGTAATCTTGGTTGCAGGTTCTTCCCTTCGTCACTTTAAGTACATCATGCCACTCCCTTCTGGCTTATAACGTTTCTGCTGAGAAATCAGCTGTTAACGTTATGGGAGTTCCCTTGTGTGTTACTTGTCGTGTTTCCCTTGCTGCTTTAAATAATTTTTCTTTGTCTTTAATTTTTGCCAATTTGATTACTATGTGTCTCGGTGTGTTTCTCCTTGGGTTTATCCTGTATGGGACTCACTGCATTTCCTGGACTTGGGTGGCTGTTTCCTTTCCCATGTTAGGGACGTTTTCGACTATAATCTCTTCAAATATTTTCTCGGGTCCTTTCTCTCTCTCTTCTCCTTCTGGGACCCCTGTAATGTGAATGTTGTTGCGTTTAATGTTGTCCCAGAGGTCTCTTAGGCCGTCTTCATTTCTTTTCATTCTTTTTTCTTTATTCTGTTTCGCAGCAGGGAATTCCACCATTCTGTCTTCCCGGTCAGTTATCCGTTCTTCTGCCTCAGTTATTCTGCTATTGATTCCTTCTAGTGTATTTTTCATGTCAGTTATTGTATTGTTCATCTCTTTTTACTTGTTCTTTAATTCTTCTAGGTCTTTTTTAAACATTTCTTGCATCTTCTCGATCTTTGCCTCCATTCTTTTTCCGAGGTCCTGGATCATCTTCACTATCATTATTCTGAATTCTTTTTCTGGAAGGTTACGTATCTCCACTTCATTTAGTTGTTTTTCTAGGGTTTTATCGTGTTCCTTCATCTGGTACGTAGCCCTCTGCCTTTTCATCTTGTCTGTCTTTCTGTGAATGTGGTTTTTGTTCCACAGACTGCAGGATTGTAGTTCTTCTTGCTTCTGCTGTCTGCCCTCTGGTGAATGTGGCTGTCTAAGCGGCTTGTGTAAGTTTCCTGATGGGAGGGACTGGTGGTGGGTAGAGCTGACTGTTGCTCTGGTGGGCAAAGCTCAGTGTACCTGCACATTTCTTACTTATACTGCTTAGTCTAGAATCATATTCTCCCTTGCCCCTCTCCCTAATCATTGCCTGTGAAATCTACTCATTTTTCAAGTTTTAGCTCAAAGTTTACCTGATCTTTGAAGTTTCCCTGTCTTCAAGTAAAAGGAAGTATTTCTGTATGTCCATAGTGCATTGCTGATACCCATGTTAGACATTTATGTTATTCTGCCTCAGGCATTGGTTTGTTATTTGCAAGTCTGTCACCACTAATCTCTGAGAGACCCTCAGTGACTAGGGCTGTGTCTTTTTCATCACTGGGTCTTCCACAGGACATGGCACTGTGACAGGAGTTATGTCATAAATGCTTGGTGACTTGAATTGATAGAGTCCTCAGTTTTCCCCTGTGATACAAATGACGGTAGCTTGCTTCATGTGGGCACCAGCCACATTTCTGCCAGTGGGGTCAGAGGTGCAGTGTCAAGCTACTCCCTTCCTTTATTGAAGCAATCAGGCTGAAAACCCAAGTTGTTGAATCCTTCACATTTCTCCGTGAAGCCATCAGGCACTGTTTATTATAAAGTTATTATAAGAACAGCCTGGTGTATGAAAGAGGGAAGTTTGGGAAAAACTTGAATCAAAGTACAGGTCTGTCTCAACTAGGGAGAGGCCCAGCACAGGTGCTAGATAGAGCCAGTGTGGTTGTTATGATATAAATTCAGCTCATCACCTGCCAAACTTCATTTTGTTTTTCTTTTCATTACTACCTTCCTCAGGATCAAACATATATTCCATGCTTTCCATCTGTACAATATTTCAGATACAGGTGGTGCTGTTACGTATATCAAGCTGAGGAAACAGAATATGCACCTCAGGAGATAGATACCAAAATACATAGCATAAGAGTTAAGAAGAAAAGACTTTGGAGCCAGACTGTCAGGCTTCGAATCATGACTGCGCCTTACTTACTAGCTGGGTGATACTGAAAAGCTCTTTTACTTTTCGGGGATTCAGATTGCTAATACATAAAAGGGGATGATAACAGCAGTTAACTGAAAGCGTTGTTGTAAGGGTAAAATGAGTTAATATAGAGAAAGCAATTAGTAACTGCTTAAAATGTTAGTTACTATTATCACATAAGAGCACAACCTAAGATAATGTGGCCTGGTGTAATGAACAAAGGCGGAAACTCACAAGATGTGCGTTGTTGTCCTGACTTCCACTTACTTACCTTGGCCAACATATATATCCTCTCCTAATCTTGGTTTCGTAACTATGAAATGAAGTGTAGAACTAAACAATATCTACAGTTCCTTCCAGCTCTAAAATGCTAGTGTTCAGCATTGAATATAAGAGTCTTTCCTGGTAGAAGATGGTTTATTAAAAAAGAACGAAAGGGCTTCCCTGGTGGCGCAGTGGTTGAGAGTCCGCCTGCCGATGCAGGGGACACGGGTTCGTGCCCCGGTCCGGGAAGATCCCACGTGCCGCGGAGCGGCTGGGTCCGTGAGCCATGGCCGCTGAGCCCGCGCGTCCGGAGCCTGTGCTCCGCAACGGGAGAGGCCACAGCAGTGAGAGGCCCGCGTACCGCCAAAAAAAAAAAAAAAAAAAAGTAAAGAATGTAATTCATGTCTGCCAAGAGAAATTCTTCCTCTCCTCCTTTCATTGGCTTTTGATAATCAGAAAAACAATCAAATGCGTAGCAGTTCTCTTTGATGTCTCCTATCTTGACTTTTCCATCTGTCTTCCCATCACTGTTTCACCAGCGTTCAAGAAAATGAAAGCCCTCAAAAATAAGGCTCCTTAAAAGCCACCGGTTGCGAAACAGCAGAGGTGATGGTCTGGTGCAGAGATTCAGCTCAGTGCAGCTTTACTTGGAGATCATTTCATGTAATTAAAAGTGCAGTTTATCCAAGGGGCTGGCAGTCTCCTTTGTGGAGAGACAGCTTTTATTAACTAACCTGTTAACTGATATGAAGTTTTAAAGTAACTGTCTTTTTGCGATGTGTGAAGCAAGATGGAAGTGAGCTTGAATGCAGCTGCCATTTACAAAAATGTAATAACATCCTGTGATCAGTCCTGATGAGAGAGCCATGCACATCTTAGTGATTCCTAGGTCCCGTTTTCAATGTAGTTAGTCCTCTGACAGCTCTCTCCTACCATCTCCACTCCCCGCAACAAAAATAAGGTCAAAAGAGGTGTACATTTCCCTAGTGTTTACCGCCCCTTGGGTGTTTAAACTAGGCTGATCTACTTGTGAACCATCTCCTCGGGGCTCACAAAGGTGGACCCACCGTCACCGCAGCTTGGCATAGGTCCACGCTTCCTGTGCAAGGTTGTGGGGCTCAGAGTAACAAGGCTTGAAGGTAAGGAAGTGACCTTTGGCTAAGAACATATTTCACCTTAACGTTATTATGGTGGGAAGCTATTAGGATGCTGTTTTTGTAGGTGAAAAATGGTCAGACATCACAATTTCATGTGGGTTAACCTAATAACAGCTGGACCTGGACACGGTTACATGCCATTGGCTAATTTTCAGGGAAATGTACATTCATGCCATTGGTCACTAGCCTTTGGCACCATGGATAGAGATCTAAAGGTAAGATTTAATGAAATCTTTTCTAGTGTTTGTGCGTAACGTTATCCATTTATATAACCTGCCTCTCACCATTTTCTTCCTTAAATTTTTTTCTTTGTTACTTTCCCGTTTATTTCTCTCCTTTTTCTCTATTGTGTCGCTCTCTTTGTTGTGCTCTTGCTGTCACACTTGCTTCCTTTAGGTAAGTTACTAAAAGTGGAGATTGGAATTCTGCTTTCACCTCCCACTTCGTATCTGACCCCGGGCGAGACAGTCTCTTTCTGCTATAGGTTTTCCATCTGTAAACTTGCATTGTCATACTTACGTCATCTGGTTTTTGAAAGGATTAAGGATGATGAGATAATAGGTATAACACATTTAGGTCCGTGTCTAGTATATAGTAAACAATCTATTTTAGTGTTGTTATTTTCTCCTTTCCTTTTTCCTTTCATGTTTTATTTCTCCCTGAAATGTTCTTGTTATTTTTCCCTGCCTCTCGTTCTCATAAGTATTGAACTCCACTCTTCAGCACTGCTAGTTTGTCTCAGCCACTGGACAGCTCCAGCAGGTACTTGAACACTTGGACTCTCTGCTACATCCTTCCTTCTCTTTCCTCTAGCCCTGCCTCCATCTGGCAGTCAGAGTGATTTTTTCTAAAATGCAAATATGACCGTGTAATTCTCTGTCATAAACCTTCCTACAGTATATAATCCTAAATTCTCCTCCTGGGATGCAAGGCCTTCCGCAGTATGTCTCCTAGCATCATCAGACTTTATCTCTGGTTTTTCTGGACCACGGTGCGTGCTCTCTGAGTCTTGTACCTAGAACTCTCTTGTGCAGCCATTGAGATACAGGCACAAATCCTTGCCCAACTCCGTTATCCAGATTTGATGTTTCTTTCCTTTTTCCTCCCACAGAATTTTGTGCAAGTTACTATTACAGTGCCTGTCACAGTCTTATCATGGATCTTCCCAAATAGACTGTGAACCCCTAGGAGCCATGCTCTGTTTCACTCCTCTTTGCTATTTTTGAGCCCTATCACTGAGCCTGCCACTCAACAAATAAACATATCCTATTTCTAAAAATAGTCTTAGAATTTATGTCCACATAGCTTATATTATTTGCCAGCTTTGATGTATTTGCCCAGTTGCAGACCACCCCAGAGAAAAGTTGCATAATGGCCATTACTGAACAGCTTTGAAAATGGGCAAGTAATTCTAGTTTACACAGGACGGTACTCTGTGAAGAGCAAAGGATAGACAAGGATGACCCTTCAAGTCTTGGTTCAGCCTTAGGGTCCTATTTAATAAGACATAGAGTTTGTAAGTCTTGGTAAGCACTTGAAAATTTTGACCAGTTATTCTTTTGATTACTTTTCTATCTCAAGTTTTCTGATAGTATGATAAAGAGTAGGAATCTCGTTCTGTGTTTCTGATTGAGAGGAGGGCACAGATGAAGGAGAGTGTTTTGTTTTCCAGTTTTGCTCACACAGCGGCCGCCCTCCCAGATTTGAGGGGCTGCCCTCTTTGGTTTTTGCTTTCACATCTGTACCATTACCTGGCAGGCTTGCAGTCAATTTTCCGGTGGAAATTAAATAGAATCTCCACTCTATCAGGACTTAAGGAAACAACCCTAAGAAAAAGAAATCTGCAAACCTTTGGATCAACGAATTTCATAGCTGATATACATAGAGATCCCTGGATTCTAAAGAAGGAGTAGAATCTAGATGCGGGATTGGTGGCTGTCACTGGTGTCAGTGGAAGGTGCTAAATTGGAATTCATTTCTGCAGGAAATAATGAAGAAAAGAGCTGGGAACAGGGAAAAAGACTTATCCATGTATCCAGGGAAGATTACACAACGGCCCCGGGAGCCTGAGCACTGAGGCAAACTGCTAAAGGCGGTGCGAGACCAAATGAGAAAAAAGGAAATAGACATGCTTATCTGCTAACCAGGGAACAAGAAAAGGGGAGAAATGGGAAATAAGAAATTGGAAATATAGGGGTGGAAAAGGCCCACCAAATCTCCTGATTTCAAAGGTAGCTTCAAGGTTAATTCTTCTAATTCACTTAGACTGTCTCCAAGAATCTTGGCCCATACAGTAACCCAGGCAACCTTAAGGATGCATTTTCCCCAGGAGGAAGGAGAGTATGACTGACTCACAGAGATAAACTACTAATTTTGAATGAGAGCCCATCTCATTTGAGCAACTGCTCCAAACAGGTGAGGCCAGTGTTTGCTGAAATGAGCTACATGAGGGAATCACAACACCCAGGCCAGCCTTTGCTCTATCAGTAAGTAGCTGCGTGAGCTTGGGTGAGTCACTTCTCTTTTTCTTTTTCTCGCCTCTAAAAATGAAGAACATTAAACTCTGCTGTATATGCCTCAAGACTGGTCGTGAGAATCGAATGAGCTGGCACTGAAAACTAGGATTACAGAAGGTTTTGTCAGGGTACCGAGGTCACATCCTATGCACTTAAGCTCTGTTGGCACTATCCAGAAGTGATGCTTTTTTTCCAGAAAAATACCAGAGGATCATCACAGACTCAGTAGCCATGGCCTCAATCCCTTTATCTGCAGGCTGACAGCAATGTGACCAGTGGTGTGTATACATTTTTTTAAATGTGAGAAATGCTAAAGCCATGCATTTCCTATGGTATTGATTACAAAAGGATTATGCAGCTCGAAGGTCAGGACTGTGTTCTCTGTGCACATTCTGCATTGTTCCAGGGGAAATGAAACAGAAATAAACCAACTCGGTAGCTGCAAAGCTATGCTTATCCTAAGAGCCAAAGTCGCTGTAAACACAGAGCACAGATTGAGCTGCCAGAAGTAAGGAGGGTTCTGGAGATGTTGACATTTTGCTGAACAAAGAAAATAATGGGTCGTCTGTCCCTTGTAGACAACAACGGCACACTTTGGATCCAGTAGCAATCTTCTTTTAGTTTTTCTCCAGTAGTCAGGGTGCGTTTGCACTGAGGCATCCTTATAATCTCACTTAAGCCAAAGCCCGTCTTCCTGAGGTGACTCTCACTGAGCTGAGGTTAGGATTCCTTCTGTGGCCTGGGTTAGAGCTCTCGCTGTAGCTACTGGAAGAGTTTTTCTCTGTATATGTCAAACTTCTATCTTAGCTTTCTTCATTTGGTTTCTAACCAAATGAGCTAACTGGCTCAGCCCAGATGAAACAGCGTGGCATGAAATGTTTCCTCTGTAGATACCTAAACATGTATACATTAAGAGATGTATTAGTGCCTACGCTCATACTCAGGCATGTGTGTGTGTGTGTGTGTGTGTTCATTGGGATAATGTTTAGTGCCATGCATGATGCCAGAGAAATTATTAGCTATGGGAGGACAAAATAACAGAAATTAAGTAAACAAATAACAGGAAGCAAAGGTGGGAAAAGTTCTCAGTTATCCAGTACTTTTTACACATTTTTCATATATTAAAAAGGTATCCCAACATGGCCAATATGGTAGATCATAGAAATAGTCTGGTGATATTTTCTTCAGGAAATGACTCTCCCCCCTCAGGTTATAGTTGAACTTGGAATACTTCCTGGAAAATTATGTATTTCTTGTTGTTAAAATTTATATCCCTGGGCAACTTAGGTATCAAAAGTATGTTACAGACAGATACACTTGGAGATACTTCACTGGGATGCTGTAACACATTGAGTTTTGTTTATGAAAAGCACACATACTTCATGCACAGGCAGTGTTTACTGGGTTTGGTTAGGTCACACTGAAACCCTAGGACCACTTGAGCCTCATTTCTATCCATCCCAGTTAGGGCTGGTCTTACTAATTTGTGGACCAACATCTGGAAATCTGTCAGCCTCCCATGAAGCTCATAAAAACGTTACTGGTTAGAGGACCTTTAAGATGGTGGAGGAGTAACACATGGAGATCACCTTCCTCCCCACAAATACATCAAAAATACATCTACATGTAGAACAACTCCTAAAGAACACCTACTGAACGCTGGCAGAAGACCTCAGACTTCCCAAAAGGCAAGAAACTCCCCACGTACCTGGGTAGGGCAAAAGAAAGAAGAAAAGACAGAGACAAGAGAATAGGGACGGCACCTGCACCTCTGCGAGGGAGCTGTGAAGGAGAAAAAGTTCCTACACGCTAGGAAGCCCCTTCACTGGCGGAGACGGGGGTGGGCAGAGGAGGGAAGCTTTGGAGCCATGGAGGAGAGCACAGCAACAGCTGTGCAGAGGGCAAAGTGGAGAGATTTGCGCACAGAAGATCGGTGCCGACCAGCACTCAGCAGCCCGAGAGGCTTGTCTGCTTACCCGCCGGGACGGGCGGGAGCTGGGAGCTGAGGCTCGGGCTTCGGAGGTCAGAACCCAGGGAGAGGACTGGGGTTGGCTGTGTGAACACAGCCTGAAGGGGCTAGTGCGCCACAGCTAGCCGGGAGGGAGTCCGAGAAAAAGTCTGGAACTGCCTAAGAGGCAAGAGACCATTGTTTCGGTGTGTGCGAGGAGAGGAGATTCAGAGCACCACCTAAATGAGCTCGAGACGGGCGCGAGCCGCGGCTATCAGCCTGGACCCCAGAGACAGGCATGAGACGCTAAGGCTGCTGCTGCCGCCACCAAGAAGCCTGTGTGCGAGCACAGGTCACTATCCACACCTCCCCTCCCGGGAGCCTGTGCGGCTGCCACTGCCAGGGTCCTGTGGTCCAGAGACACCTTCCCCGGGAGAACACACGGCGCGCCTCAGGCTGTTGCAACGACATGTCGGCCTCTTCCACCACAGGCTCGCCCCACATCCGTACCCCTCCCTCCCCCCCCCCCCCCCGGCCTGAGTGAGCCAGAGCCCCCTAATCAGCTGCTCCTTTAACAGCATCCTGTCTGAGCAGGAACAGACGCCCTCAGGTGACCTACACACAGAGGCGGGGCCAAATCCAAAGCTGAACCCCGGGAGCTGTGCGAACAAAGAAGAGAAAGGGAAATCTCTCTCAGCAGCCTCAGGAGCAGTGGATTAAATCTCCACAATCAACTTGATGCACCCTGCATCAGTGGAATACCTGAGTAGACAGTCATCCCAAAATTGAGGAGGTGGCCTTTGGGAGCAACTATAGACTTGGGGTTTGCTGTATGTGACTGACTAGTTTCTGATTTATATGTTTATCTTAGTTCAGATTTTAGCACTTGTTATAATTGGTGGGTTTGTTTATTGGTTTGGTTGCTGTCCTCTTTTTTATTTTAAAATTTTAATAATACATTAAAAAAATTTTTTACTGTAATAATTTTTTATTTTATTTTATTTTATTTTTTATTTCTTTTTTTTCTCCCTTTTCTTCTGAGCCGTGTGGCTGTCAGGGTCTTGGTGCTCCGGCCGGGTGTCAGGTCTGAGCCTCTGAGGTGGGAGAGCTGAGTTCAGGACGTTGGGCCACCAGAGACTACCCAGCCCCATGTAATATCAATCGGCAGGAGCTCTCCCAGAGATCTCCGTCTCAACGCCGAGATGCAGATCCAGCCAATGGCCAGCAAGCTCCAGTGCTGGACACCCCATGCCAAACAACTAGCAAGACAGGAACGCAAACACACCTATTAGCAGAGAGGCTGCCTGAGATCATGTCTAAGTTCAGAGACACCCTAAAACACACCACTGGACGTGGCCTTGCCCACCAGAAAGACAAGGTCCAGCCTCATTCAGCAGAACACAGGCACCAGTCCCCTCTGCCAGGAAACCTACACTGCCCACTGAACCAACCTTACCCACTGGGGACAGATACCAAAAACAACGGAAACTATGAACCTGCAGCCTGCAACAAGGAGACCCCAAACACAGTAAGTTAAGCAAAATGAGAAGACAGAGAAATATGCAGCAGATGAAGGAGCAAAGTAAAAACCCACCAGACCAAACAAATGAAGAGGAAATAGGCAGTCTACCTGAAAAAGAATTCAGAGTAATGATAGTAAAGATGATCCAGAATCTTGAAAATAGAATGGAGAAAATACAAGAAACGTTTAACAAGGACCTAGAAGAACTACAGAGCAAACAAACAATGATGAACAACATAATAAATGAAATTAAAAATTCTCTAGAGGGAATCAGTAGCAGAATAACTGAGGCAGAAGACTGGATAAGCGACCTGGAAGATAAAATAGTGGAAATAACTACCACAGAGCAGAATAAAGAAAAAAAAATGAAAAGAATTGAGAACAGTCTCAGAGACCTCTGAGACAACATTAAACACACCAACATTTGAATTATAGGGGTCCCAGAAGAAGAAGAGAAAAAGAAAGGGACTGAGAAAATATTTGAAGAGACTATAGTTGAAAACTTCTCTAATATGAGAAAGGAAATAATTAAGTCCAGGAAGTGCAGAGAGTCCCATACAGGATAAATCCAAGGAGAAACACCCCAAGACATATATTAATCAAACTATCAACAATTAAATACAAAGAAAAAAATATTAAAAGCAGCAAGGGAAAAACAACAAATAACGTACAAGGGAATGCCCCTAAAGTTAACAGCTGATCTTTCAGCAGAAACTCTGCAAGCCAGAAGGGAGTGGCAGGACATATTTAAAGTGACGAAAGGGAAAAACCTACAACCAAGATTACCCAGCATTGATCTCATTCAGATTCGACGAGAAATTAAAAGCTTTATAGGCAAGCAAAAGCTAAGAGAATTCAGCACCACCAAAACCAGCTTTACAACAAATGCTAAAGGAACTTCTCTAGGCAGGAAACTCAAGAGAAGAAAAAGACCTACAATAACAAACGTAAAACAATTAAGAAAATGGTAATAGGATCATATATATCGATAATTACCTTAAATGTAAATGGGTTAAATGCTCCAACCAAAAGACATAGACTGGCTGAATGGATACAAAAACAAGTCCCTTCTAGGGACTCATACAGACTGAAAGTGAGGGGATGGAAAACGATATTCCATGCAAATGGAAATCAAAAGAAAGCTGGAGTAGCAATTCTCATATCAGACAAAATAAACTTTAAAATAAAGACTATTACAAGAGACAACGAAGGACACTACATAATGATCAAGGGATTCATCCAAGAAGAAGATATAACAATTATTAATATTTATGCACCCAACATAGTAGCATCTCAATACATAAGGCAAATTCTACCAGCTATAAAAGAGGAAATTGACAGTACCACAGTACTAGTGGGGGACCTTAACATTCCACTTTCACCAATGGGCAGAACATCCAAAATGAAAATAAATAAGGAAACACAATCTTTAAGTGACACATTAAACAAGATGGACTTAATTGATATTTATAGGACATTCCATCCAAAAACAACAGAACACACTTTCTTCTCAAGTGCTCATGGAACATTCTTCAGGATAGATCATATCTTGGGTCACAAATCAAGCCTTGGTAACTTTAGGAAAATTGAAATCGTATCAAGTATCTTTTCTGACAACAACGCTATGAGACTAGATATCAACTACAGGAAAATCTGTAAAAAATACAAGCACATGGAGGCTAAACAATACACTAGTAAATAACCAAGAGGTCACTGAAAAAATCAAAGAGGAAATCAAAAAATACCTAGAAACAAATGACCGTGAAAACACCATGACCCTAAACCTATGGATGCAGCAGAAGCAGTTGTAAGAGGGAAGTTTATAGCTATACAAGCCTAACTGAAGAAACAAGAAACATCTCAAATAAACAACCTAAGCTTACACCTAAAGCAATTAGAGAAAGAAGAACAAAAAACCCCAAAGTTAGCAGAAGGAAAGAAATCATAAAGGTCAGATCAGAAGTAAATGAAAAAGAAATGAAGGAAACGATAGGAAAAATCATTGAAACTAAAAGCTGGTTCTTTGAGGAAATAAACAAAATTGGTAAAGCCTTAGCCAGACTCATCAAGAAAAAAAGGGAGAAGACTCTAAATCAAGAATTAGAAATGAAAAAGGAGAAGTAACAACTGACACTGCAGAAATACGAAGGATCATGAGAGATTACTACAAGCAACTATATGCCAATGAAATGAACAACCTGGAAGAAATGGACACATTCTTAGAAAAGCACAATCTTCTGGGACTGAAGCAGGAAGAAAGAGAAAATATAAACCGACCAGTCACAAGCACTGAAATTGAGACTGTGATTAAAAATCTTCCAACAAACAAAATACCCAGGACTAGATGACGTCACAGGCAAATTCTATCAGAGATTTAGAGAAGAGCTAACACCTATCCTTCTCAAACTCTTCCAAAATATAGCAGAGGGAGGAACTCTCCCAAACTCCTTCTACGAGGCCACCATCACCCTGATACGAAAACCAGACAAAGATGTCACAAAGAAAGAAAAGTACAGGCCAGTATCACTGATGCACATAGGTGCAAAAATCCTCAACGAAATACTAGCAAACAGAATCCAACAGCACATTAAAAGGATCATACACCATGATCAAGTGGGATTTATCCCACGGATGCAGTGATTCTTCAGTATATGCAAATCAATCAATGTGGTACACCATATTAAGAAACTGAAGGATAAAAACCATATGATCATCTCAGTAGATGCAGAAGAAGCTTTTGACAAAATTCAACACTCATTTATGATAAACACTGTCCAGAAAGTAGGCATAGAGGGCACCTACCTCAACATAATAACGGCCATATGTGACACACACACAGGCAACATCATTCTCAGTGGTGAAAATCTGAAACCATTTCCTCTAAAATCAGGAACAAGACAAGGCTGCCCACTCTCACCGCTATGATTCAACACAGTTTTGGAAGTTTTAGCCACAGCAATCAGAAGAAAAAGAAATAAAAGAATCCAAATCGGAAAAGAAGTAAAACTGACAGATGACATGATATGATACAAAGAGAATCCTAAAGATGCTACCAGAAAACTCCTGGAGGTAATCAATGAATTTGGTAAAGTAGCAGGATACAAAATTAATGCACAGAAATCTCTGGCATTCTTATACACCAATGATGATAAATCCGAAAGAGAAATTAAGGAAGCACTCCCATTTACCACTGCAACAAAAAGAATAAACTACCTCAGAATAAACCTACCTATGGAGACAAAATACTTGTATGCCAAAAACTGACACTGATGAAAGAAATTAAAGATGATACAAACAGATGGCGAGATACACCATGTTCTTCGACTGGAAGAGTCAGCATTGTGAAAATAACTATAGTGCCCAAAGCAATCTACAGATTCAATGCAATCCCTTTCAAATTACCAATGGCATTTGCCACAGAGCTAGAACAAAAATTTCACAATTTGTATGGAAACACAAAAGACCCTGAAGAGCCAAAGCAATCCTGAGAAAGAAAAACGGAGCTGGAGGAATCAGGCTCCCTGACTTCAGACTATACTACAAAGCTACAGTAATCAAGACAGCATGGTACTGGCACCAAAACAGAGACATAGATCAATGGAACAGGATAGAAAGCCCAGAGATAAACCGACTCACATATGGTCACCTTGTCTTTGACAGAGGAGGCAAGAATATACAGTGGAGCAAAGACAGCCTCCTCAATAAGTGGTGCTGGGAAAACTGGACAGCTACACGTAAAAAAATGAAATCAGAACAGTCCCTAATTCCATACACAAAAATAAACTCAAAGTGGATTAAAGACCTAAATATAAGGCCAGACAGTATAAAACTCTTAGGGGAAAACATAGGCAGAACACTCTATGACATACATCACAGCAAGATCCTTTTTGACCCATCTCCTAGAGAAATGGAAATAAAATAAAAAATAAGCAAATGGGACCTAATGGAACTTAAAAGCTTTTGCACAGCAAAGGAAACCATAAACAAGATGAAAGGACAACACACAGGATGGGAGAAAATATTTGCAAATGAAGCAGCTGACGAAGCATTAACCTACAAAATATAGAAGCAGCTCATGCAGCTCAATATCAAAAAAACGAACAGCGAAATCCAAAATTGGGCAGAAGATCTAAATTCACATTTCTCCAAAGAAGATATACAGACTTCCATCAGACACATGAAAGGATGCTCAACATCACTAATCATTAGAAAAATGCACGTCAAAACCACAATGAGGTATCACCTCACACTGGTCAGAATGGCCATCATCAAAAAATCTAGAAACAGTGAATCCTGCAGAGGCTCTGGAGAAAAGGGAACCCTCTTGCACTGTTGGTGGGAATGTAAATTGATACAGCCACTGTGGAGAACAGTATGGAGGCTCCTTAAAAAACTAAAAATAGTACTATCATATGACCCAGCAATCCCACTATTGGTCATATACCCTGAGAAGACCTTAAGTTAAAAACAGTCATGTACCACAGTGTTCATTGCAGCACTGTTTACAATAGCTAGGACACGGAAGCAACCTAGGTTTCCATCAACAGAAGAATGGATAAAGAAGATGTGGCACATAGATACAATGGAATATCACTCAGCCATGAAAATAAACAAAATTGAGTTAGTTGTAGTGAGGTGGATGGACCTAGAGTCTGTCATACAGAGTGAAGTAAGTCAGAAAGAGAAAAACAAATACCGTATGCTAACACATGTATATGGAATTGAAAGAAAAAAATGGTTCTGATGAACGTAGGAGCAGGACAGAAATAAAGACGCAGACGTAGAGAATGGACTTGAGGACACGGGGAGGGGTAAGGGGAAGCTGTGACGAAGTGTGAGAGCAGCATGGACATATATACACTACCAAATGTAAAATAGATAGCTAGTGGGAAGCAGCCGCATAGCACAGGGAGATCAGCTCGGTGTTTTCTGACCACCTAAAGGGGTGGGATAGGGTGGGTGGCAGGGAGACACAAGAGGGAGGGGATATGGGGATATATGTATACGTATAGCTGTTTCACTTTGTTATACAGCAGAAACTAACACAATATTGTAAAGCAATTATACTCCAATGACGTTGTTAAAAAATACAACAAATTAGTGAATAAAAGAAAACAGAAGCAGAGTCATAGATATAGAGAACAAACTTGTGGTTACCAGTGGGGAGAGGGAAGTGGGGAGGGGCAACACAGGACTAGTGGAGAAAAAAAGTTTCTTTTGTGATTATATGAAATCGTGTGTGTGACATTTGTGAAAATTGTAAAGCGTTATAGAATTTAAAGAATCTTTCAGTCAATAAGTATTAAATTAAAAAAGCCAATGTGAGAAAATTTTAAAAGAGAGAGTTAGAGGCATGAGAGGTAGATACAGTTAAGATCGGTTTTGGTTTCGATTGGCAACTCCTCATTCAGAATTAGCAATTACAGGGGGCAGTAGTCATCTGTAAACCTTTAGAACATTGACCAGTATGTAGTAGGGTTTCTTTTAGCCTTGAAGGAGCTGTGATACTCCCATGTAATCTTGTTCAAGCCTTACTGTTGAGTTATAAGTTCTAGAAAATCTCTAGAATTGCTGCTGTTTGATGCTAGGCCATGTCTCCTCTTATGCTACTCCACAGGAGCCCTCTGGACAGGAACATTCTGAAGTTCACATTTTCTTACACCTGGCCGTTATGGATTAAGACACATGCTACTCACTTTCATATCATATCCCGTCCCTCCTCCAAGCTCTGTTTACCATGACATCTTCAGTAAACCTGTCTTGATTAGTTACACAGTTATTCTTCCCCCTCTCCCCCACTGGGTGTACTTTTTCCCAGAAAATATAATTTAGTTGACTTTCTAATTATACATTTTCTAGTTCTTGAAGAGGGACAGTTGACCTTTTCTTATATTTATGTGCTTGGGCAAAAATTAGATTGTCAGGCTCTCGGGAACATGGACAAAGTAGTGAATAAAACAAAACAGAAGCAGTCTCATAGATATAGAGAACAAACTGGGCAGTGAAAGCCCAGAGTCCTGACTACTGGACCACCAGGGAATTCCCGAGATATGGTGCTTTTAACACGAGAAGAGAATTTGGCCTGCACAAAGTTGTGTGGTAAAAAGCAGTGTGTTTCTCTTCTGGGTTATGCAGTATTTCTCACCTAATAGATTGGCAAGTAGTCATCATGGATCTTTTCAGGCCATTGGAGCAGTGGCAAGGTTCTTGGAGGACTGTCATTGTGTCCTTTGTAACTAAGTTGATGTTTCCTACCATCGTAACTGCAGTTCAGCAGACATTTACTGAGGAAGTGTTTACCTGGTACTACAGTCTCTGTGAGGTGATAGGGATTCAACAGTGAAGGAAGGAGACATGGCCTCTGCCACACAAAAAGCAGACACGCAAATGACTGACCACACATATCACACTGTGAGATGTGTCTCCTGAAGGGGAAAGGTTTTGCGGCACTGACAGCTAGTGTCTCTCTTGTGGTCATCAATAAACTCTCTACTTCGTAAAATAATATTTTTTTGTCTCTAAAAGTAAGACAGGATAAAATTGTGAAAATATATAAAATGCAACAAAGGAAATCATTCGTAATCCTAAAAGCAGGGATAATCACTGTTAATATTTTTGTGTATTTCCTTCATTATTATTTGCATTATAGAGACGTACGTAAACATAGAGTTGAGGCACTGTATGTAAAATTCCAATCCTGCCTTTTCCTAGTAAGTTAGAATTAATACTCTATGTCAATTAAAACACTGTAAGTATCTTATTAAAGGCTGAATAGTATTACATTGTGGATATATCATATTGTACTCAACTATTCTCTGACATTTCAAATAGTACGTATTTTTCAAATGGTTGCGTTGGATAAAAAACTGAGTTTGGGTATATCATTATTGTGCTTTAAATGACCTAACTGACCATAAGAAAAATTGAGAGGGAGAAGGGGAAGGAGGCAGGAGAGAGCGGAGGGGAGAGACGGTGAAAAGTGAAAGAGAGAGTGTGTGCGTGTGAGAGGGAGGGAGGGAGAGATGGGTGTAATGAACGACATGACAGTGAAACCACATAGATCTGGCTAAACCAGCTTCTGTGATATAGTGACTGGGGTACATGCCCTCAAGATCTCCTTTGATGACCACCTGTCAGTCAGAGACCTTGCATTACTCTATCATGACCTGAACATCAGAAACTCATGGATATTGATGGCTGACATCAGGGGTATAGTATTTCCCCTTGGAAGTGGTTCTGAGACTTCATAGTTATTTGGGAGTTTGCCTTTGGGGGGTCTGAAAGACCACAAGGTCAAAGTCATTAAAAAAGTCTGGGAAGTTTACTATGAAGGTAAGAGGGCAGGGGAAGCTAAAGAAAGATCTTTGCCTTCCTTTGGCTAGATGAGTCTACTGTAGAGTTTGTGGTCACACAGTCGACAGGACTGCCCTCACTTCTGATACCAAATGCAAGTTTGGGGGTTCCCCAAACCACCCCCAAGGTTAATGATTTGCTAAAAGGACTCTTAGAACTCACTGAAAGCTGTTATATTCACGATTAAGATATATTACAGAAAAAGGAAGATTAAATCATTTGAGGGAAGAGATGTACGGGGCAGAGTCCAGGAAAGTTGCAGAAGCGGAGTTTCCAGTTGTCCTTTCCCGTGGCATCGTGGGGAGTATTATTTTACCAGCAACAGTTTGTGACAGTACACACAGGGTATTTTCAAGCAGGGAAGCTCGTCTGACCCTGGGTGTCCAAAGATTTTCTTAGTCTCTCTGGTTGACTGCCTATATGACTGACCCTTAGTTTCTAGGCACTCCAGAGGTAGAACTGATGCGACATGGCTCATCTTTAGTCTCCAGTCCCTCTTGAGGTAAAGCGGACACTGCATGGCCCAAAGTCCCTATTGTAAATCACACTGTTAGACTGTCCAGTGAACAAGGCCCCCGGGTAAACAGAGACACTTTTATGAGGTATGATTTTCCAAAGGCTTAGAAATTACCTTCCAGAAGCCAAGGGCAAAAACCAGACCTCTTTATGGGCAAGCTTAAATTCTTTACTATATAGGTACTCTGTTTAGCAGGGACCTCCCTCCCCTTCGTGATTCTCTACCAGTGTGTGGTGTGCTATGATGGAAACCACTGAGGAAACTAATACTGTTTTATCCTGTACAAGGAAGGTAGTTGGGAGCCTTAAGCACATAGAACACTTTTCACTGCTCTGGCATCCTGGCACTTTGCTTGGCTTACCCCGTTTTCTCTGCAGGCCATCCAGGTCTAAGTACAAGCAGAACAGGTAGTTCTTATGTGGAAGATAAAGAAAAAATCCCCTAAAAACAAACCTGTTCCTTCATACTCTGGAGCTACAGAACATCACAACCAAGTGACCTCTTAAAGATCATCTAGTTCAGGTGTTGGCAAAGTATGACTTGAGCCCAAGTCTGGCTCTTTGCCTGTGTTCGTAAATAAAGTTTGATTGGAACAGCCATGCCCATTGATTTATATATCGCCTGTGGCTGCTTTCATACTACCGTGGCAAAATTGAGTAGTTGTGACAGAGACCCTATGGCTGCAAAACCACTTAACTATCTGGATCTTTATAGAAAAAGAAATGTTTGCTGACCTCTGGACAAGTTCAGCCATATCATTATATACATGGAGAAACTGAAGTTCAAATTAGAGAAATATTATTAAATTAGGCGAATAACTACTGAGTCCCTACTCTGTGTCCCTACTCTGTGTTGGGCACTGTTGAAAGCACTTGAGATAGATCAGTGAACAGAACAGGTGAAAAATGTTACGCTAATTATACTAATCATTTTTCTAACATTATACTAGTGTTACCAATTGATAATGCCATGGAAAACATCTCACAAAAGGACAGCAGGTTAAAGGGGAATCAGGAGTGTGGGGTTGTAAGAGTTGAAACTTTAAGTAGGGTGATGAGAGTCGGCTTCACTGAGAAGTTAAGATTTTAGAAAAGACTTGAAGAAGGTGGTGGTGGGTGAGCCTTGCTGACATCCAGGAGAAAATCTTTCCAGGCTGAAGGAACTTTTCATCCAAGGCCCTGAATCAGACATGTTCCAGCAACAGCAAGAAGGCCACCTTGTCTGGAGAGAACTTAGTGATGGGGAGGACAGTAGGAGATGAAGGAAGAAAGGTGGTGGGGTACCAGCTGCCATTGGGTTTATAATGCCACTGGGAAGTTTATGAGTGAAATGAGAAACCACTGCAGATTTTGAGCAGAGAAGTGATGTGATCTGACTTGGATTTAACTTTTAGCTCTACTGTTGAAGATAGACTGTGAGAGGGGTGAGGGTGAAAGGAAAAGATCAGTGTGTTGGTTTATTTCATGTGTCAACTTGACTGGCCTAAGGGATGCCCAGATGGCTGGTAAAATATTATTTCTGGATGTATCTACAAAGGTGTCTCTGGAAGAGATTAGCATTTGAATCAGTAGACTAAAGAAAATCACCCTCATCAATGCAGGTTTGCATCATCCTCCAATCCACTGAGGACCAGAACAGAACAAAAAGGCAGAGGAAGGGCAAATTCACTCTCTGCTTGAGACATCCATCTTCTACTGACCTCAGCATTGACACTCCTGATTCTTAGGCCTTCAAGTTTGGCCTGAGACATACACCATTTGCCCCTGATTTTTGGGTCTTCAAGCTTGGACTTGAACTACATCACCAGCTTTCCCAGGCCTCCAGCTTACAGACAGCAAATAGTGGCACTTTTCAGCTTCCATAATTGTGTAAGCCATAATACATCTCTTTCTGTATATCTTATGTATTTCCTATTGGTTCTGTTTCCCTGGAGAACCCTGACTAATTCAACCAGTTAGGAAGCTATGATAGTAATCTAGGCTAGAGATGACATTGGCTTGGGCCATCTTGGTAGCAGTGGAAGAAATGAGAAGTAATCAAATTCTAGATTTATTTTGAAGGTGGAACCAAATAAGATTTGCTAAGGATTTGAACATAGGGTATAAGAGAAAGAGATGAATCAGGAAGTTTGGTCCGAGCAACTGGAAGGATGGAGTTGTCAAAGTCATACAGGAAGCTGGTGGAAGAGCGAGATCTTCCAACCCACCCTCCAACTCCCAATCTGGTGTTCTTCCCACTCATTTGATATGTCTCTTTCAGACAAAGGAAGCTGGCCTGAAGCACATGCAGCAGCAGCAGTGTGCAAATAATAAATGACACATCTCGGAACTTTTATACAGTATCACTACTTCCAGGTTTATTTCCAGGTTTATCTCTCTGGTTGAAGGGAAGGGAAACATTTCCTTAATACTTAGCACAAGTTCATTAAAAAGTCTCCCTTTGACCAGCTTTGATAAGGAGAAGAAAACAAATATAATGGCCCTGCTTGAATCTCATAAGATAATAAATATTCCAAGTGAACATAATTGTTTTTAACCTTTATACCAGGTACAATAAATGTCAAATGGAAAGATAACCCAGCACTCTCCTGAAATAGCTTAAATAATAGGCCCCAGTTTGTTTTAATGGGAACTCACCCAGTAGACACGCTCATATAACAAATGAGAAATCCCTAATGAGAGTTGCATTATTTCTATTGGCTTTTATGCCATCCTTAATTGATTGCCATCATCCACGGCTAATTAAGAGCATGATAATCTGATGGAGGTACTTTCAGCCAGTACAATGGTGCCTGCTTTCAAACAATGACTTCTGGAAGCCTACGTCCTCAAGGTGGCTGACAGGTTAGGCTGTAGCTGGGGACTGCCCCTTAGAAATCAGGATCCTACACTGACCAGTCTAACCTGGCACAGTCCTGGGGGTTGATTGCCTCAGTTGTGGATGGGGCCACTGAGATCTTCCCTCAGTGATGCCAAAAGCTCCCCAGGGCCTGGTCTTCTTGGCCCGAGTAATACTGGATGACCTCCTGTTCTTAAAGGCCTATTGTTTTATTTCCCTTCCCTTTCCCATATCAAAGATTTCGATCTTGAATCTCTTTCACAGGCCTGTTCTCAGAATGTCAGGGGGCTGCACTGAAAAGATGACTGGATTTGCGTTCTCTTCTCAGCTCAGCCTCAAACTGTCTATATGACCTTGAGTAAGTCACTTCTCCTCTGTTATATTCTGGTTTTTCTACTCAAAAGTGAAGTGTTGAAAGAGGTAACTTTCAAGGTTGCTTTTAGTTTTGCATTTTAATTATTTTGTGGCCCCAGCTTTGTCAAAATCTGGTGATGTGATGGGGAAAGAGTTATTAAGTCAGAGTTTCCATGGTCTTTTCTCTGATTTGGGGATAAGGAAACTTGCTTGACCCACCTCAAGTACTTCCTTTTGTGAAAATCAAAATGAATGTGAAAATAACTTAAAATACCCAAATGTAGACATAGGGTCAGTATCATTATTATGTAATTGAATTCATTTAGCCCTTGGTCAGCAAATACAGGACTCATTCCTTCCCACTGTGGATGTTTGTGAAGAGTGCCCTGAGGAGTTTATCAGGGAGTTAAACATTTGTGCCTCTGATATCACATATGTCTGAATGAGGCATGAAATTAGTTCCTTTGCAGACAGATTTGCAGCATGGATTTACAAATTAAAACCACAGGGAAATAACATTGCATAACAATCAAATGGGAAAATATTAAAATCTGTCAATACCAAGTATTGGTGAAGGTATGGTGTAATGGAACTCTCATTTTGTTGTTATGTGTATTATACAACTTCTTTACCCAGTAAATACAAACATGTGCATGTACATGAATGTTCAGAGAAGCATGTGAGGAGGAAAACTGGAAATAATAATGTACATATTACGTATATAAATATATTTGGGAAAATAATGCAATGAATGAAAATGAGTAAGCCATAGCTATATACATCAACATAGGTATATCTAAAAATCATGGCATTTACCAGAAAATACTATGCCATAGGTAAATACAGATAGTGTAATTTTAGTTTTATAGTGTTTTTAGAAAATAGCCAAAATTAATTAATGCATTGTTTGGGGATACAGGTATAGGTGATAAAACTACTTTTATACAGTGAGAAAAGGATTAGCAAAATATTCAGGATAGTAATTATCTTTGGTGAAAAGATGGGGAGGAAATTTAGAAGGAACATAAAGGGGACTTCAAATAATGGCAGTGTGCTCTTTAGTTTCGGAAATTTGAAAAACATTATAAAAGCAATACATACCTATAACAAACATTCAAACAACAGAGGAGAATGTAAGATTAGGAGTAGAACTTTCCCTTGTCCTCTGCCCTAGAATTCCATTTAAGAGAGAAAAACAGCACCATTAATAATTTGGGATACATCGTTCTAGAGCAGTGATTCTCAGTTTGATCCCTGGACCAGCACCGTGGGCATCACTTGTGAACTTGTTAGAACTGCGAATTATCAGGCCTCATCCTAGCCTTACTGATTCAGGAATTCTGGAGGTAAGGCTGTCCTATTTGTGTCTAACAAGCCCTCTGGATGGTTATCAACCATGGCTGAATAACAATAGACTCACTAGAGGAACTTTGAAAAAAAATACCAGAGTCCAGGTCATACCCCCAAGAGATTGATTTAAAACTCCTCCAGTAATTATAATGTGTAGACATGATTGAGAGTCATTTGTCTAGACTTTGTACACTACATATACATGATATTATATATAATATATAGTAGATAATATATATTATTAGTGAAAAGTACAAGATAGATTTTTATATGTATATACACGTATGTATTTTATATATGTGTGTGTGTGTGTATATATATATATATATATATATATATGTCTTCTACAAGCACAAGATGCAGAAGGCTCTTTCATCCATGCATTTTACATATATATACACATATATATATGTATCTATGTATGAATGTGAGAGAGTCTTCTGTATCTTTCAGTTTCTACTAATAACATGTCAATGAATATAAATCTGGTTTTTTATTGGAGCAGTGTTTCTTAGCCATGGATGATTTTGCCCCCCAGGGAACATTGGGCAATACCTGGAGCCTTTATCAGTTGCGATGACTGCAGGGGTGGTGGTGCTACTAGCATGAAGTGGGTAGGGGCTGGGAAGTGCTGCTAAATATCCTACAATGTACAGCACCCCTCTCCATAACACTGAATTATCTGGCCCCAAGCACCAATAGCGCTGAGGTTGAGAAACCCTGTTTTATGTTTGTTTGTTTTTTGTGGTACACGGGCCTCTCACTGTTGTGGCCTCTCCCGTTGCGGAGCACAGGCTCCGGACGCGCAGGCCCGGCGGCCATGGCTCACGAGCCCAGCCACTCCGCGGCATGCGGGATCCTCCCGGACCGGGGCACGAACCCGTGTCCCCTGCATCGGCAGGCGGACTCTCAACCACCGCGCCACCAGGGAAGCCCGAGAAACCCTGTTTTAGAGGGATACACAGAGTTCCATTCTAAGACAGTACTAGATTTTATCCAGTCTATCCAATGTGCTTTGGTGACTTCATTTAATACCTACAGGCTATGAAGGGCTTGAGAAGATGTGGGTTATATGGGTATGTCTTGTCTCCCTACATACTTTTCCAAAACTCAGTAGAGTAAGGGACATGATTTTTGCTTCTTTTATGTTCCCATAGTAATCAGCACATTGTTGGGCATGTTAAAAGTATTAAAGAAAAGCCTGTTGAATTGAATGGAATCATCCCTAATCCCCACAATATAGTGAGATTCTATTGTATTTGTCTCTGGTTTCTGTTAAACCCTAGAAATAAAGGCTGGGTGAAATTCCTTCTGTCAATAGCAAATGGAATTAACTGTAGATTCTCGGGTGTATTGCAGAGCGAATGATTAAAAATCATTGGCAAATAGTAAGCTGTCTGCTGTGACCTTTCAGCTCTTGGTATTTTGACTGACGGTCCCCTCTTTACAGTTTAGTGAAGTTGTAAACAGAGAGACGTGAGACCCACTGATGGGCCAGGCAGTCAAATACCGAATATGAAAAGGTCAGCATCAAACTCTGCTTGCTGATATGACTCGAGACTGGCTTGGAATTGGGTGGGCCTGTGACACTGTAGCCCTGAGCTATTGACTTAAAAGGAAAATGACAAATGGTTCTGTAGCAAACAAGATGGAAAACTCTTCCGTTGGAATTCTTTTGGTAGATTGGAAACCATCTCTGGTTAAGGCCATGCCTATTTCAAGTAGAGAATGCCATGGGATTTAGGCTTGCAGGCTTTGTCTAGGGTTGTGATATTGTTCTTGTTCTCCCCCTTTTCTTCTCCCTTTTTCTAAGAAGGTCTTCGGTATCTTGAGGATACTTACCTCTCTCTCACTCTGGTAACAGGGATCTCCTTGCCATGCTATTAAATATAGAGCCCTTGGTCAACTTTTTCAAAACTAGCTCTATACTTTCTCCTTTATGTATGTCTCATTTTCTTTTTGTCAACTTTGTGACCACAATTTTTTTTCTTCTTCCTAAATCCTTTGATAATTAGAAGTACTTCCATTGCTTCCTTTCTCCAGCCTTGAGATGTAGTAAATAAGTCTCTCATACCAGTAGGTATGTGAGCATTTATTTATTCGTTCACCAAACGTTGTGAGTGCCTAATATGAGTCAGGCCCTGTGTAAGCCGCCAGGGAGCAATGTATGGTTTCTGCTCTCTGGTACAGGAGTATAGGAGGAGGACTAATACCTAAGGAAATGTAACCAATTTACTAAACAGTGTGAATTTAGTGGGGTACAAACGTGAAACAGTTTTACTTTTCCCCAATAACTGCCTTCAACCATGTGCTGTTAAATCTCTGTTCCTGTTTTTATGTTATCTTGAACATATCCTACATCTTTCTACTTTCCATCTATTGTAATGCAGTCCACCTACCAGAATGGCTAAGAAAAAAAACCTGATTAAAAGAAACAGCTACCATATGATCCAGCAGTTCCACTTCTGGGTGTATACCCAAAGGAAATGAAAACAGTATATTGAAGAGATACCTGCACTCCTATGTGCATTGCGGCGTTATTCACAATAGCCAAGATGTGTAAGCAACCTAAGTGCCCGTCCATGGATGAATGGAGAAAGAAGGTGTGAGATACATCTATTATTCAGCCATGAGAAAAAAGGAAGTTTTGCCATTTGCCATAACATAGATGGACCTTGAGGACATTATGCTAAGTGAGATAAGTCAGTCAGAGAACGGCAAATTCTGTATACCCCTTATATGTGGAATCTTAAAAAGCCAAACTCATGAAAATAGACAGTAAAGTGGTGGTTACCAGGGTCTAGGGAGTTGGGGGAATAGGAGAGATGCTGTTTAAGGTACAAACTTGCAACTAGTAGATACATGTGTCCTGGAGATCAAATGCACAGTATACGGAATATGGATGACAATATTGTATTATCAGCAGACTTGCTAAGAGACTATATCTTAATTATTCCCACCACAAAAATAAGTGATAACTATGTGACACGATAGAGGAGCTATCACTACAATAGTCATCATATTACAATGTATAAATGTATCAAATCAACATGTAAACTTTAAATTTACAGAATGTTATATCAACAATATATTTCAATTAGAAAGCATACATGTAATTAAAATAAAAGTCAAAATTAAAAAGAAAGAAATAGAACCATGTAAGTAAATAAAGATATAGAAAGCGGAAAGAATTGACAGATGGGATGGTCTAGTGGTAGGAAACAGCATAAAGCATTTAGAAAACAGCATGAGGTAGGTGTTGGAAATATCCATGTTTCAAACAAAGGGATCTGAGCCTTAGAGAGCATCTTTCCCAATGTCTCTCATGTGGTAAATGGAAGAGGTAGCATTTGGATCCAGGTCTACCTGTCCCCAACATCAGTGTTCTTAACCTCTAAGACATACTACTACTTTGAAAGGTTTGGCAAGTGAGGTAAGCATAAAGTCAGTGTAAACATATACATATATATAAGGCAATTAGGAACCTCCATACTGTTCTCCATAGTGGCTGTACCAATTCACATTCCCACCAGCAGTGCAAGAGTGTTCCCTTTTCTCCACACCCTCTCCAGCATTTATTGTTTCTAGATTTTTTGATGACGGCCATATATGGGATTTAAGAAAAAAAATGTCATGAAGAACCTAGGGGTAAGACAGGAATAAAGACACAGACCTACTAGAGAATGGACTTGAGGACATGGGGAGGGGGAAGTGTAAGCTGTGACAAAGCGAGAGAGAGGCATGGACATATATACACTACCAAACGTAAAATAGATAGCTAGTGGGAAGCAGCCGCATAGCACAGGGAGATCAGCTGAGTGCTTTGTGACCACCTAGAGGGGTGGGATAGGTAGGGTGGGAGGGAGGGAGACGCAAGAGGGAAGAGATATGGGAACATATGTATATGTATAACTGATTCCCTTTGTTATAAAGCAGAAGCTAACACACCATTGTAAAGCAATTATACTCCAATAAAGATGTTTAAAAAAAAAGCAATTAGTTTGCTTCTGGAGGAGGAGGATAATGTGAAACAGGACAATCACATTCAGAAAAAAGGGGAGTACACTTGAGCTGGGCCTTTGAGGTAGAGGCAGTCAGTCGCCAGGTTGACAAAAGAGCACAAGCAAAGACATGGGTACAAATTCCTGTTTTGTGGAACCTTGGAGTATCACCAACAATTTCCAAGACATGTACGAAATGTTCACGAACTTCTCCCTGTGAACAGCTTCACAAAAATAAATAGCCTTAGCATGTTGCAATTCGCATGAAATTAGGAAATTCAGTAACCATTCTCTTGCTTGATTTTTTTTTTGTCAGACACACTTTTTGACAGTCATCTTAATTCTCACAAATAGAATTGTTGGCAACATTCCAGCTAAAACATACATTTAGTGGCCCTTTTCTCAAAGGCAGCATGCTGTTTTGTTGCCCTTTGTATATATGCAAACATGCTGCCTCAGTCTTTGAATTCCCAATTGAAGTTCACCAGGCCTTTTGATTCCTGGTGAAAGTGAGGTTTAGCTATGTACCCAGCAGCCTTTATGGAATACTTTTCCACTGAGCTATATTACACAGTTGCCACAAAATGGTAACTTGTCTCAGTATCATATCCTTATTATCTTGATTTTTAGCTAAAATCTTACATTTAAAGATACAGAATGATTGGAAAATTATGAGAATTTCAGAATTTCAAATCTCTAATAGCATCAGCTCATGTTTCTTAAGTATATACATGCTGTATATACCTTTTCTCTTCGATTGTAAAGCTTAACACTGTGGGTTAGGAAGCCTTGAGAGGCTATGTTCTGTTGTTTTCTGGTTTTTACTTTCATCCCACATTGAGAGAGGTAAATAAAATAAGAACTATTATCATCTTTTTTTCCTGTGAGGATAAATCATGCCTAATACTGTTAGTAGATATTTTTGCTGCCAGTGGTATTGCAGTTTCTTTTTTCTTGCTATCATAGTAAGAATGTAAAGCATTTTGGGGCTATGAGTTATCCCAGAAAAGTAGATCTTCCAGGCAACTGAGATTTACCCCTAGAAGATGTTGTTGACAGTAGGTGAAATTCCGGCTAATAACAATTGAGGACCAGTATATCTGTAGATGCCAGCTGGGCTGATCTTTTCTCCCCAATCTAATTGCATGTTTATTGAAGCAATAAATACCATGAGGGCTTTAGTCTTTAGTCAGGGATGTTAACGTATTACTAAATTAACGATAAATTGTATCACTGCTAATTCTTTTGTTCCCAAGTCTAAGATTTAACCCTAATTTAGAAACAGAAAAGTGTGTATCATCCTAATGTTCTGTCTTTGTATTTCTGACTAGAGTTTAACTGTGTATAAAGATTCTAAAAGGCAATTCAGTGGACTGATATAGAGTCCTTTATAAGGTACTATATAATACAGACACTTTTTCTTTTCATATGAAATGAATATTTATGTCATATCAACTGGATTCTTACCAATTACATATGCGATCTTGAAGAGTTATACCCTTTGGCAAGAAAGTTATATTAACCAGTTTTGATTATCAGGTTAGCATATAATGTCCTAAAGTTAGTGTGTTGTAAGCTCTAGGCGTCTATATTGGGTGCCCCTGTCCTATTCTTTCCTTCCCACAAGCCATTTTTCATACTGGAGCCTGAGTAATGTTTTTATAAATATAAAACTGACCTTAACATGCCCCTTCTTATAACTTCTTAAGCGTTTCCCGTTGTAACCTACATAATATCCAAACATGTAACCTACAGCTTCCAAGACTCTGTGTGATCATGGCTCCTAATAATCTCTCCAGTCTCCTCCAGTCCCACTCTGCCCTTTGCACACCACACTCTAGTCACATTGACCATCTTTTTCTGCTTGACTCCCTGTAATGCTCCAAGCTTCCTCCTACCTCAGGGTCTTTACAGCTGCTGTTTCCTCTGTCAGAAACAACCTTAGCTTTTCTTCCAAATGTTTCACGTGGCTGATTCCTCCATACCATTTAGATCTCAGACAAATGTAGAGTAGCCCCCATTCACTCTCCATCCACAGTACAGCATTATCTATCTCCCAGCACTAGAATGTAAACTTTATGAGGGCAGGATCTTTCTCTTATCACACCACCTCCAGAATGCAACACAGTGTCTGGCACATAGCTCGTGTTCAGTAAATATTTGTTGTTGAATAAGTGAATTAATGAATAGAATATTAGAGCTGAAAGGACTTGTGACTTTTTTTTGCGGTACGCGGGCCTCTCACTGTAGTGGGCTCTTCCGTTGCGGAGCACAGGCTCCGGACGCGCAGGCTCAGTGGCCATGGCTCACGGGCCCAGCCGCTCCGCGGCATGTGGGATCTTCCCGGACCGGGGCACGAACCTATGTCCCCTGCATCGGCAGGCGGACTCTCAACCACTGCGCCACCAGGGAAGCCCAGGACTTGTGACTTTTGAGGTCAAGTTCAGCTTTCATTTAGAAGTACAGAAGTTGGGGCACATAGAGGTAATGTGACTTGGCCAGTGAAGTACAGTAAATTAATGGCAAAACTAGGACTAGGAGTAGATCTTGCTACAACAAGTTTAGGGATTTTTACACTAAGTAGTTAAAATTTATTAAGCTGGGCATATTCCCAGAGAAAATCATAATTCAAAAAGACACATGCACCCCAGAGATCATTGCAGCACTATTTGCAATAGCCAGGTTATGGAAGTAACCTAAATGTCCATCGACAGATGAATGGATAAAGAAGATGTGGAACATATATACAATAGAATATTACTCAGCCATAAAAGGGAACAAAACTGGGTCATTTGTAGAGATGTGGATGGACCTAGAGACTTTCATACAGAGTGAAGTAAGTCAGAAAGAGAAAAACAAATATCGTATATTAACACATATATGTGGAATCTAGACAAGTGGTACAGATGAACTGGTTTGCAAGGCAGAAATAGAGACAGGTGTAGAGAACAAATATATGGGCACCAAGGGGGGAAAGCGAGGAGTGGGTGGTGGTGAGATGGATTGGGAATTTGGGATATATATATATATATATATATATATATATATATATATATATATATATATATATACACACACACATACATACATACACTAATATGTATAAAATAGATAACTAATAAAAAAATCCCATTCACCTAACATTACCCTCCCCCCTTCCCTCTCCTCACTGGTAACCACTAGTTTGTTTTCTGTATCTCTGAGTCTATTTCTGTTTTGCTATATACATTTGTTTGTTTTATTTTTTTAGATTTCACATATATGTCATATCATATACAATTTTTCTTTAACTTATTTCACTAAGCATAATATTCTCTAGGTCCACCTACATTACTGCAAATCACAGAATTTTACTCTTTTTATGACTTTGTAATATTCCTGTGTGTATGTGTGTATTTTATATATATATATAAATACATATACGCCACATGTCAATCCCACTCTCCCAATTCATCCCACCACAACCCCCACCCCCTGCCGCTTTCCCCCCTTGGTGTCCATATGTTTTTTCTCTACTTCGGTGTCTCAATTTCTGCTCGGCAAACCAGTTCACCTGTACCATTTTCCTAGGTTCCACATATATGCGTTAATATACGATATTTGTTTTTCTCTTTCTGACTTACGTCACTCTGTATGACAGTCTCTAGATCCATCCACGTCTCTACAAATGACCCAATTTTGTTCCTTTTTATGGCTGAGTAATATTCCATTGTATATATGTACCACATCTTCATTACCATTCGTCTATCGATGGACACTTAGGTTGCTTCCATGACCTGGCTATTGTAAATAGTGCTGCAGTGAACATTGGGGTGCATGTGTCTTTTTGAATTATGGTTTTCTCTGAATATATGCCCAGGAGTGGGGTTGCTGGGTCATATGGTAATTCTATTTTTAGTTCTTTAAGGAACCTCCATACAGCTCTCCATAGTGGCTGTATCAATTTACATTCCCACCAAGAGTGCAAGAGGGTTCCCTTTTCTCCACACCCTCTCCAGCATTTGTTGTTTGTAGATTTTCTGATGATGCCCATTCTAACTGGTGTGAGGTGAGACCTTATTGTAGTTTTGATCTGCATTTCTCTAATAATTGGTCATGGGTATTTTGGTAGGGCTTACAGTAAATCTGTATATTGTTTGGGGTAATATGGCTATTTTAAACAATATTCCCAATCTAAAAGCTTAGGATATCTTTCTGTTTCTTTGTATCATCTTCAGTTTCCTTCATAAGTGTTTTATAGTTTTCAGAGTATAGGTCTTTCACCTCCTTGGTTAATTTTATTCATAGGTATTATATTGTTTTTGATGTAATTTAAAATGGGGTTGTCTTTTTGCTTTCTGTTTATGATAGTTCATTATTAATGTGTAGAAAAGCAACAGATTTCTGTATTTTAATCTTGTATCCTGCAAGTATACGGCATTAATTTATTAGTTCTAATAGATTTTGGCACAGATTTTAGTGTTTTCTATATATACTATCATGTCATCTGCAAACAATGACAGTTTTACCTCTTCCCTTCCAATCTGGATACTTTTTATTTCTTTTTCTTGTCTGACTACTGGGACTTTTAAATAAAAGTGGTGAGAGTGGGAATCCTTGTCTAGTTTTTTAATTTGGAAGTTTTCACCATCGTGTATGATGTTAGCTGTGGGTTTGTAATAAATGGCCTTTATTATGTTGAGATATATTTTCTCTATACCAACTTTGATTATAGTTTTTATCACTAATGGAAGTTGAATTTTGTCAAATGCTGTTTTATGCTTCAGGATGGTCATGTGATTGTTTTTGTTGTTAACTCTGTGCATACTTTATTCCATTATTTGTGACAGACTTCAGAAGGCAATAGAAGCGGTTGTGTCTGGGGGGCTTGAGACATAATTTCTCAAGCCTTCCCTGCTAAATTCCTGAGATTGGCTCTTCCCTCAGTTACCTGAGCAAGTTTTAACTCTTTGGTGATGGAGAGAGCAGAGTCCCTATTTTTCATTTCTCCTCTTGAGAATCTATGACCCTTTTTCCCTTGGAGTCCAGGGACATCTATTTACTTTGAAGCCTGTTATTTTTTTTGAAAAGTCAGTCTGGAATATACTCAGAGTAACATTTTGGGGGAATTGGTTTTGTTTTTCTAAAACTGTTCTTTTTAAGAAAATTTTTATTGGAGTATAGTTGATTTACAATTATGTGTTAGTTTCGGGTGTAGAGCAAAGTGAATCAGTTATAATACATATATCCCAGATGTGGTACATATATACAACGGAATATTACTCAGCAATTAAAAAAACCAAAATAATGCTATTTGCAACAACATGGATGGACATAGAGATTATCATACTAAGTGAAGTACGTCAGACAAAGAAACACAAATATCATATGATATCACTTACACGTGGAATCTAAAAAATTGATACAAATGAACTAATTTACAAAATAGAAACAGACTAACAGATCTCGAAATCAAACCTATGGTTACCAAAGGGGAAATGTGGGGGGAAGTGACAAATTAGTAGATTGGGATTAACGTATACACCCTACTATATATAAAATAGATAACTAATACGGACCTACCGTATAGCACAGGGAACTCTACTCAATATTCTGTAATAACCTATATGGGGAAAGAATCTGATCACGTGAGTTTTATCCTTTGTTTCTTTAATGTGGTGTATCACATTGATTGATTTGTGTATATTTTACCTTTCTTGTGACCTTGGAATAAATCCAACTTGATCATCGTGTATGATTCTTTTTTATATATTGTTGGGTTCGGTTTGGTAACATTTTGCTGAGGGTTTTGCATCTATATTCATGAAAGATATAGGTCTGTAATTTTCTTTTTTTTTTTTTGTAGAGTCTTTTTCTGGTTTTATGTTAGGGCAATGTTGGCCTTGTAGAAGGAATTTAGGAGTGTTCCATCCTCTTCAATTTTTAGGAAAAGATTCAGGTGGATAGGTATCAGCTCTTCTTTATATGTTTGGTAGAATTCCCATGTCAAGTTCTCCGGTCCTGGAATTTTGTTTGCTGGGAGTCTTTTTGTTTGTTTGTTTTTAGAAATTCAGTTTCACTACCAGTAATTAGTTTGTGCAAATTTTTCTTCTTGATTCAGTCTTGAAGAGTTATAAACAAAATATATTTATACTGTCTTTTACATTTATATATGTATGTACTTTCATCAGTGCTTTTTATTTCCTCATGTGGATTTGAATTACTGTCCAGTATCCTTTCATTTCAGTCAGTTGGACTCTTTGTTGTCTGATGAGAAATCAGTTGTTAATCTTATTCGGGATCTCTTGCATATGAGGAGTGCATCTCTCTTGTACCTTTCAAGATTGTCTCATTGTCTTTGGTTTTCATCAGTTTGATTATGATTTGTGTAGGTGAGGATCCCTTTGCATTTTTACTACACAGATTTTGTTGTGCTTTTTTTTTTAACATCTTTATTGGAGTATAATTACTTTACAATGGTGTGTCAGTTTCTGCTTTATAACAAAGTGAATCAGCTATACATATACATACATCCCTATATATCCTCGCTCTTGTGTCTCCCTCCCACCCTCCCTATCCCACCCCTCTAGGGGGTCACAAAGCACTCAGCTGATCTCCCTGTGCTATGCGGCTGCTTCCCACTAGCTATCTGTTTTACATTTGGTAGTGTATATATGTCCATGCCACTCTCTCACTTTGTCACAGCTTACCCTTCCCCCTCCCCATGTCCTCAAGTCCATTCTCTACATCTGTGTCATTATTCCTGTCCTGCCCGTAGGTTCTTCATAACCTTTTTTTTTTTTTTAGATTCCATATATATGTGTTAGCATACTGTATTTGTTTTTCTCTTTCTGACTTACTTCACTCTGTATGACAGACTCTAGGTCCATCCACCTCACTACATATAACTCAGTTTCGTTTCTTTTTATGGCTGAGTAATATTCCATGTGCCACATCAAGGATCATGAGAGATTACTACAAGCAGCTATATGCCTATAAAATGGACAACCTGGAAGAAATGGACACATTCTTAGAAAAGCACAACCTTCCGAGACTGAATCAGGAAGAAATAGAAAATAGAAACAGACCAATCAGAAGCACTGAAATTGAAACTGTGATTAAAAATCTTCCAACAAACAAAAGCCCAGGACCAGATGGCTTCACAGGCAAATTCTATCAAACATTTAGAGAAGAGCTAACACCTATCCTTCTCAAACTCTTCCAAAATATAGCAGAGGGGGGAACACTCCCAAACTCATTCTACGAGGCCACCATCACCCTGATACCAAAACCAGACAAAGATGTCACAAAGAAAGAAAACTACAGGCCAATATCACTGATGAACAGAGGTGCAAAAGTCCTCAACAAAATACTAGCAAACAGAATCCAACAACACATTGAAAGGATCATACACCATGACCAAGTGGGGTTTATCCCAGGAATGCAAGGATTCTTCAATATATGCAAATCAATCAATGTGATACACCATATTAACAAATTGAAGGAGAAAAAACATCTGATCATCTCAATAGATGCAGGAAAAAGCTTTCGACAGAATTCAACACCCATTTATGTTGAGCTTCTTGAAAGTGTTGATTAATAGTTTACATCAAATTTGGGAAGTTCTCAGTCATTATATCTTTAAAATATTCTTTCTGCCTTTTTTCTCGTCTCCTTATGAGACTTCAGTTATGTGTATGTTGGTATGCTTGATGATATCCCACAGGTCTTCAAGACTCAGTACATTTTTCCTCATTCTTTTTACTTTCTGTTTCTCAGACTGAACAATCTCTGTGGATGTATCTTCACGTTCCCTATTCTTTCCTCTGCCTTCTCAAATCTGTTGAGCTTTACTAGTGGGTTTTTAAATTTCAGTTATTTACATCTCAGCTCCAGAATTCTTATATACTTTTTAGTAATTTCTGTTTCTTTGTTAATATCTTCTATTTGGTGAAAGGCTGTCCTCATCCTTTATAAAAATTTCTTATGCATAATTTCCTTTTGTTTTTGAACATATTGATAGCAGCTGGTTTAAAGTTTTTGTCTAGTAAATTTAATGTCTAGATATTCTCCAGGACAGATCCTTTTTACTTTTTATGTCCTATATATTTGCCATACTTCCTTATTTGTTTGCATGTTCTTTTGTTGTTGTTGTTGAAAACTGTACATTTTAAATAACGTGTAAAATCAGGAAATTATATATTCCCCCTTCCCAAGGATTTGCTTCTGAGTGTTTTGGGGTGATATAGTTACTTTTCTGAAGTTATTCTGTAAACTCTGTTTTCTTTGTTGTGTATGGCCCTTGAAGTCTTTGCTCAGTTATCTTAGTGAGCTAATGATTAGACAGATTTTCTTACATTCCTGGAACCTGTGAGACTCCCATTCTTTACTGGGTGGCTATTTGTGCATTTTGGGACACATCTTCAACACTCAGCCAGTTGATACTTATCAGCTTGGTAATATTTGCCTTGGTGTTTATTTTATGCAGAGCCTCTGAATCAGGTAGAAGTCATGACTTAGGGACTTTGCATGAGCCTTAAGTCTTTCCTGAATATGTGTATAGCCTTGGGCATATGCAGAGACTAATACATGAGCATGGTCTTCTAGATTTATGGGAAAATGTAGGAGCTTTTCAAAGACTCCTAGGGATATCTAATTCCCCACCTTTTCCTTTTAAGATATTTGGTTATCCTACCATTTGTCCAACTGGTATCCATTGCATTAGGCATCCTTAATGTTAAACAATTGCTAAGAATGATTTTAAACAAATCCCCCTTAGGAAAATGCTCTTCATACTGAGTGATCTCTTAGGTCAGTTAAAGAGAAGACTTCCAATAGGATATTCCAGAAAATCACTGGGTAAGTCAAATAATGACACTTCATTGGAAATGGGGCTGTGAAGGAGGTTCAACCCCATCCTACCCTCTGCAGTGGCTGTCAGGCTGCCTGATTATCATTATGATTAAAAATTGCTGGCTTTCAAGGCTGCTGTGGAGGTGGGGAAAAGGAATGGGACTTGGCAATGTTAAAATGGCACAAAGGTCACTGCTTTTATCAATATTCAAACAGTTTTCTCAAATAAATATTCATAAGGTTATTGCAGCCATTTCATTAATTTCCAGAGTTTTGAAAAAGTTGATTCTTATAATTTTTGCCAATGTTCTCATTGTTTTTGTAGAGCAGAGGCTTTTTGAAGGTGCTATTTTTTTTTCTCCATTCCTGCTGATGTAAGCATTTTTACAAAGTCATCACTAAACTCCACTTATATGGTCCAGCCTATACAGTTTCTGGTTCTTATAGCATGGTCACTGTTCAAAATGTTAATAAAAATGGATGACTGCAAACATTAATTATCAGTGGAAGTTAGTTGCATGTTGTAAAGTGTCAGGAGATATAACGTGATAGGTACAAATCAAATTATGAAAGGAAAAGTCTCATATATTATTTTCCCAAATGACTTTCTCAGAAAGAAAAGTCAAGTATGCCAAGGCAAGTGAATAAAGGATAAGGAAGAAAGAAAATTTAGAGAAATGTAGCCACTTCTATAAAAGCTAGCTTCATTTCAAATATATAGTTTCTCATAACTGTAAAAAGCTAGAGATCAGTGAATACAGAAGTTAGAACATTACAAGATGAAATGGAAAACATGATCAAAGGGGATGGTTAAATTGTTGAAGGATTTACAAAGATTTACAAGGAAGGATACCAGCCAGATGCCAGCCGTCATTTGCTATATATATATCGTCTTACTGGATTTCAGAATCAGCATTGCAGGTGGCTTTAGCAAGCCATGGAGATTCAAAACCAACAATCTCCTCAAGCAGATGGTGTTATTCTTAGGTACCGGTCTCAAACCAGAGCCACCTTTCTCAGTGACCATGGGCAATACTTGGAGGAGAAATACTATGCTGGCCTAAGCTCCTGCTGGAACAGTTTGAAATAACATGGTGCCACAATTCTGTGCCTTGTTTTGAGATCAGCTTCTGGAAATGAGCTATTCCTTTGAATGGAATTTTAAAACAATGGAAACAAATCTCTGCATTGATGTGGAGCCTTGTGTGTAACAGATTTAAAGCTGTGTCAAAGGTTAAAGCAAGAATACTAATATTTTTGAAATCAGTGTCCTAACATAATTCATAATTTAAGAGTTAAACTGTAGCAATGTTGTATCTCCTCCTAAAGGAACATACATGACATTTTTCCTTTATCTGTTTCTTTCATTTTACCTTTAAATCTATTGTGCAGTAGATCTGATACTGAGAAGTGCACAAAACGTGAATGTACAGCTCAATAAACTATCACGGAGGACACACCCATTCCACCACTACCCAGCTCGAAAACTAGAACATTGTCAATACCCCAGAGGTCTTATTTGACTTTTCTTTTTAAAGAGTGCATTGCATTTAATTTTGTTAAATGATTTTGTGACAATTTTAGAAATAAATACATTTTGGTAAGAAAGGGAGATGTTGTGAAACCAGATTTACAAAATAGTGTGTCATAGAAGTAGGAGTCAGGATCTAACCCTGGAAACTTAAATCTGGTGGCAGAAGAAAATAGATCAGTATGCTGGTAAAAGTGGCATAAAACCAGAGGAAAATATTATATGTGATTGAGTACTGAACTTGCCCACACCCTCAGGAAATAACAAAGACCCAGTTTCAAACTGGGAAAAGCCCAGTAGAAATTAGATAGGCCCAAGAAAGTAATACTTTCTTAGTCTGAGACATGAGCTAATTAGATTTTACTGATACCTGCTAAAGTACAAGACACATACACTTGGCCTCCATGAACTCCCATCATGTGTTTCTAACAATACTGTGTTTGGTACTCACCCATGGTCTCAGTTTCAAACAATTAACTCATAGCACTTACTGTGTGCCAGGCATGGGTCTAGGCATTTTGCACATACTAACTCATTTAATCCTCTCAGCTCTTTAAGCAAAATGGAGAAACTGGCGCACAGGGGTGGCAAAGCTGGGACTCAAAATGCAGCCTGCCTGGTAGCAGAGTCCGTTCTGGGATTATTAAGTTATTTTTGAGATCCCACGTAAGGAATTGAAAATGGCTGTTCCCTTGTAAAAACATTGGACTTTCTTTGGTCATTGTCCATATCATATATGCATGTTAAAAGCCTAATTATGAAGACTAGCTCTTTTGGCATAACTATAACTATGTTTATATGTATTTTAATATATACTAGCTATCAGTATAGAGAAGAGTATATCTTAGATTCCTGTTGTGACATGAAAGACATACGGAATTTAAACATTTTTGACAAAGTCAGAAACATTTTCTCATGGGCATCAAAATGTAATAAAGGCAGAACGTCTTATTTTTCAAGATTGTTTTTGAAAGGAAAGTATATCGATGAACTTGTATAAGCAGTTTTTATTAGTAGTATTGTAGAAAAGCCCTTACTCAGTATGATACTAATCACAGTTTGGTGTCAATGCTTTGACTAATGTTAAGGCGGTTAGTAATTTTACCACCATTGCTTTTGCACCCTCCGTGAAAATGCCAACCCTCGGGAATAGGCAAGGAATATCTCAATATTACTAGGAAAATAATGTTGACCTTGCAGACCCTATGAAAAGATCTCTGGGAGGACACCAGGAATACACAGACCATACTTTTCAAAGGACTGCAAATAAAATCCATTTACTTTATTTTTGTCCTATTTGGGGGACAGTTACTCTTTCTGAAAGCTTTGCTCTCACTTCTGTCTCAGGATCGTGATTGACTTGCAGACACTTCACTCCGTTGCTTACAAATTTGGTTTTCCAGGCTGCCCATGCTCACACGCAGATGCTGTTTGCATTTCTTGGGAGGAAAAAAAAAGAAAAACCTGTGTGCCCAGTGCCCAGAAGAACTGGCTGACTCAAGGTTAAGTTCCTCCCTTGACTTCTTACAACACGAATTGCTTCTAGGGACCCTGAATTCCTGACAGCCTGGCCCTGCATCCAGTTATCTGCTTATTTTACTCTCTTCTTCCCTTTAAGTTTGCCAAGCAAATTGTCTGAATGGTGGGAGACAGCTGGTAGGAAGAAATAAGAATTAAGGTTGATAAAATAGAGGCTAGAAAAGGAGTCTCCTTCGTCACTTTTGTAAGGAAGCAAATCCTTCAGTCAGGCTGCTCTCCCACGATTGTGTCAAGCTGAGTTGAATCATTACTAAATACTTGGCCACCAGTGGTCATCTCCTGTGACTTTTAGGGATTGGAAGTGTTTAGTCATTCTTAGCAGCTTGTACCAATAATAGGAAAAAACAAATGAGAGAGCCCAGTCTTTCGTCCTCCTCCAGGCAAGTTTCATGGTAGATAGCTTACTTTGACAGATATATTCGAGGCTGACATTTCTGTTCCATTCCTTATGGCTCCTCACTGTGTCTGCACAATTTCCCTGAGAGCAGTTCCCTATTATGTATTACTGAAGAACTATATTTTGTAGACAATTTGACCCAGTTCTGACAACGTTAGGGGGCATGCTAGGACCTTAAGTTACAGCAAGCAAAGGGCCTAGGTGGGAAGGTACTCTGACCTGGGCAAATGGTAACCTTCACCCCTGCCATTCTTTTACCATCATCATCATTAGGATCTTTTGTCCGTAGAATTTAAAATTTATTTTTGAAAGCTTTTTGTCTTCCCCTTTCTCTTTATAAAAAAGAAACAGCAAAGATTTCAAAGCTGGCTGAAATTTATTTTTAGATGATAAGATAATTTGATTCATCCAGGCGTGTTCAATTATAGCAAAGGCACTAAGAATTATTTTACCTAATTCTTAATATTTACTATAGTGACAGTTTAATTAACTATTAATTAAGCACTTGCTAGGTGCAAAAATCTATAAGGACTGTGGGAAGCCAAAGTAATAAATAATAACGTGCACCCTCCCCCCAAATCTCAAACTGTGGTGAGAGGTGGAAAATAGAGAGGGAGGCAGATAGGTGTCAATTCCTTATAACAGAAACTTATGAATGCAGAAGGAGAAATGATACAGACCCAGTATGGTACCAGCCTACCTCATGGTTCTGTGTATGATACTGGTGGGGGAGGGGGCTGTCCCAGGTGTGTGGTGTTCTCCAAATGAGCCCTCCCCAGGCATTCAGATGCAGGGACTGGTAGTTGATGAAGAGTCTGCTTTTTAACTGCTGACCCAGGTGGTGTGTGTCCACTGTCAACGAATAGCAGGCATTTGGATGTAGTCTGAGTCAGTCTTTGGAGATGAATTTTAGTCTTTCCCTAACCCTCATTAAAGCACCGCACTTACAAGTAGGAAGTCCTATCCAAGAAGGAGCTATTTATGTTCTCTTGGGCCACAGCATTGAAAAATCATTGCAAAAGGATTGGTTACTGTTTGTTAGTTTTAAGAGAAGATCCCCAACTCTAAACAGTAATTAGGCTGTGATCATTAAGACTGAGCTACCTGCTAAAACATGAAAAAAATTTTTCTAGCTAGGTAATTAATATCATAAAGTGAGATGGAGATCAAAGTGTCGCCTGAAGTGTCTCCTGCCTCTAGGAGATAAATAGCAAGGGCAAAAATCAAACAGAACTTCGTCTTCTTTGTCACTCAGCTTTGATTTGGAAAGGAGGTAGTTAAGTTACATCAAGAAAGTGGCAGTTAGAAAGCTTGCCTTCTACTGCATGCTTCTGCAGCAGCAATTACCCCAGCTACAAATCTCATTTACAGAACTCTTTGAAAGTGCTATCTGGACGATGGCAGAATACACTGCAAATCAATGGAGGGTGATTGCATTCCCAAATTGAAGTTGCCATTTAATAGGGGAAAAAACATACACTTGCACACCCCAGCCTCCTTCTTACTCATTAATAGATTCCTCAGTAATAGTTATGAGGCTCAACTTTCACAAATTCAATTACTTCTCGAAAAATATGAATTATAAACACTCTTTACCAATTGAAATGCAATCACATCCTAGCTTCCAGAAGGAAAATAGACAGGAGCTGTTGGAAATGATCCTAATCATGATGCTAATAAGTAACGGCCCAGTACATAGTCTGCAAAACAGGCCAGCGCCTGCCTCCCTGCACCTACTGTTACATGATGTTTTCTTTCCCGATTTATAGTATCCTAGCAACCATCATGCACGTTAGTCCTAATGGATCTGAAAATGATGCACTGAGAAATTTGTCCCTAAGGATCTCATGCTCCAGGGAGGGATACTTTCTCCTCGGGGGGCATGTCAGTAGCCAGATAGATGAGTGGGGATTAGAGTAATTTTCTTTGCTCTGAGATTTCATTGCCCTTCCTGATCCCGTGTAGTCAGAGGGCCTGTAATCCAGGTTTAATCTAAATAGATGGCAGTGCTGCCAAGAGATCCTAATTCCACATGAATATTCAGTAGTACAGCAGAGGAGCCTGGGGATAATGCCTGCTGGAGATGACCTTAAGTCTAGCAAAAGTGGACACTGACAATGGCTCTAAATTTCCACCTTATTTACTATTCATTGATTTGAGTTAAGACAGGAAGGATGCTGTCAAAATTTTCATGTAGCCTGGCATTGGTAAGGCTTTAAGTCCTAAGCCATTCTCGTCTTACCGTAAATTAGATGAGATACCAGCTCCATTAGGGTCCTCTGACCAAGGTTGGATCTTTTTTGACATAGAAAAAGAAAGATTTAGAACTAGGGATAGGGCCAAAGAGGTGGAGAAAATGCAGATGAAAGAAAGCTAGAGAGAAGTCCCCTTATACTTAATTCTACCCCAGGTTTTCCAAAGTCAGGGATCAGTTTGTATCAGGAACTTTTCTAGATAGGCCCTGAATGATGAGGTAGACTGTACCTGAAGGAGTGGGGAGTCTACTGTAAATTTGAATGGTCTATTAATTTTCACAGTGTTGTCGGGGGAGACACATTATAGCTAAGTAAGGCAGTACTAAATGATTGAGGCGGTCTTTCCATCCTGGCCTTGAACTTACTTCCCCAACTCCATACTCCCTTCATTTCAGCCATAAGTACCTTCTGTCATCACTGAGAAGAGCCCTGATCAATGATCCTGAATTCCGATCCTTCTCTCTAACCACAATCTCCTGTGCTTCTATGGCTCTTTACCACTTAGTTCCCCCTGAGTGTTCTCCTTTTAGTCCCATCGTCACCTTCAAGCCCTTAGTTAGTTCAAGCCCTTAATTCTTCCAGCTCTGTACCTCCCACTGGGGTTTGTCTGCATGCTCACCTGGGCTCTGTGGGCAGCTGCTTCGATGATGTGCTCACTAACATCCTGGGACTCCTTAGCCCCTCAGCAGTCTGTCAGAGTTCTTGCCTTGCCAATCCAAACCCTGGATAACCTCCACCGCCCGATTGTTTTGCTTCTGACGTGCTGAGGATTTCTAAGGAAAGTCACAAAAGCATGATGATTTGATTCACTATGGCCAGACTAGCTCGTTTCAGCTGTGGCTGCTTGGCCTACTCATCTACACTTCTTTTCATGACTCGCTGGCTCCTTTTGCCATTTATTCATTCTTTTGACAAAGCTTTATTAGGTGATTATTATATTTCAGCTATGGCCTAAGCACTGAGGATGCAATAAATATCGAGACTGACAAGGACCCTTCCCTCGTGGAGTTTATCACTTAGTGAAGGAGTGTGGAAAATAAATATGTTTTTTAAAGCAATTTCATAAAAGCAAGTTCTGTGCAGAAGGGTAAGTGCAAGATGACCTGAGATAAGAACAGGCTCAGAGTGTTCAAAGGACTGAATGAAAGTCAGTGTAGGTGGACTTTAAAGGGAAAGAAAGAGAGATAGGATGTAAGGTCACGGAGATAGTCAAGAGACCATGAAAAAGACTTAGGATTTCATTCCACTTTCAATGGGAATCCATTGGAGAGTTTTAACCCGGGGAGTCACATTTTCTGATTTATGCTTTGAAACAATCATTCTAGCCGCTGTGTGGTAGGTGTAAGAGGCACGTGTGGAAACAATGAGACCAGTTAAAGAGACTGATGATAAAACGAATGAATATAACAAGACAGAACAGATTCACAGATACAGAGAACAGGCTAGTGGTTACCAGTGGGGAGAAGGTTGGGGGGAAGCACACGACTGGGGAAAGGGATTGAGAGTTACAAACTACCAGCTGTAAAATAAATAAGATACAAGGATGTAATGTACAGCACAGGGAATACAGCCAGTATTTTTAAATAACTTTAAGAGGAGAGTAATCTATACAAATATTGAATTACTATGTTGTACACCTGAAATAATATAATATTGTAAATCAACTATACTTCGATAAAAAAAAATCCAGGTGGGGGTGATGTTGCTTTGGATTACCGTTGTAGCAGAAGAGATGGTGACAGTGTGTGGATTCCACTGAGGAAGTCAGAGGCGGAACGGCTGCATGGTAGACCCAGGGTCTAATAAAATGACAACTGTTACCTCTATAAGTCATATTTAAGTTGTTATTTTGCTTCATCTGAAGGCGAGAAGGTGTATTTTCTGTTCTGGCTACCCCTCCCCACTTTGGTTCTAGTCCTGATGCAATTGTGGGGAAAAGAAGAAAAGAAATGCTATAGCGTAACATCTCTTATCTCCTTGAGTGCCCTGCACATATTTCTTGTCCTTCTTCCCATCATCCAAACTATGAATGTCTTGCCTTTTCTCTCCACAGAGGTGACTCCCAGGTGAGAGTCTCAGGAACTATAAAGAGCCATAAGGAGAGAGGCTGTTGAGCAGAGTTGGGGACAGAGAACGTCTCTGGAATCCCTCACAGCAAACCATATCTGACTGATCTCGGTGCCCACTACTGAGGTAGGTCTCCAAGAAAGTCTTTTTTTTAACTACCATTTTATGGTGAGACAGAGAATTACCAGGCTTCTTGAAAAAAATAGGTTTTCAAAAGAGCCAGCAGACCCCATCATGTTATTCCCTATTTGCCGAGCGGTGGAAAAGTTTGGAAGGAAGTAGAAAATTGATCCTGATCTGTGCATTTACTCTGAACTTACACCATCCCTTATTTAGCCAGCTCAAAGCAGTGCCAATGTTAACATATATTACCTTGCTAATCTCGACATCACAGCTGTGAGGCCACACCAGTAGTCAGATTTCTCATTTTCCAGATCAATCAATCAACACAGATATTTTTAAAAGCCCAGACTACTTTCAGCAGCCGTGGCCTAGGTTTTGGCCTAAAATACAGATGTGGGAGCTGCGACTCCTGTAGCTGGGATGCAAGCTGAATGTATGAGAAACAATTCAAGACCAAAGCAGCAATTGGTCACGTGCTAACCTGGACATATAGATTCTGATTTTCGCCTGAGTTCTGAGATAGAAACATCTATTTTGATTTAATGTTCAACTTCAGACTGGTAGACCTGGGAAGACACTTAGAGTCTCACCTACTCATTTCGTAACGATCTAGATTCTGAGACCCTGATAGATGAAGTAAATTAGATGTGGTCACAGAAATATCAGTGGTAGTGTCAGCACAGAAACCCAGGTGGTCTCTGAATTCCAGCCCAGTGTTGTATATGTTCCAAGAAAGTTCCCCACCAGTCATGTTCTTAGTGTGCTTCTCTGTAGATGCATTTTATCAGCCATTTGACTGTGATTCTATTAATGCAAGGTGAACATCTGCAGTTTCTTTAGCCATTTAAGCACCTCACCCAGGAATGACGTCATTATGGACATCCTAAATCTAGGGCTCAGTGTTGTGTGACACAGGTCTCTGAGATACATACTCAGCTGCTCTCAGGATCTATAAGTAATCTCCAGGCTCTGCTCTGTGCTCACATAATTAATCAACAAGGGATTGACAGTCAGCAACATCTGTGGGTCAGACTTTGAGCTGGGTTGCAGGAGACTTGGCCCTTGTTAGGCAGGAAAGCTCAGTCTAATGGGGAAGACATGTACGCTGTTCATGTTGTGGGTTTCCTATAACAGAGATACCATCCCTGATTTCAAAAGGTTTCTAGCTTGATTTAAGAGAAAACATAAGCATCTTTATAAAACACACACAAAAACACAAGTATAAATATGTCGCAGTCACATATGCACACACACAGCAAGTTGTCACATATCCAGAACAAGTAACTGCAACGAGTAAATCCATGAATTGGAGCTTTATCTTTGTTTTGAAAAGTATTATGTGTTTAAGCAAACCCACATACCCTAGTTAAGTGAGGAGGCTAGCTGAACTTGAGTTTCTCCCACATAATGTAAAGTGTGTTAAAATTTAGATATTCCTCTCATTTCATGTAGTCTCTGATAATTTCGATGAAGGCATATCATTTTACTTGAAAGAAATGTTCATGTGACCGCAGGGGTGAAATTTGAATCTTATTCTTGAATTTCCTCTGTATAGATAATATTTAGTGTTTGACCTTGCCACAGGGATGAGACTAGGTATAAGTGGTAAAGCAACTGGTCTTTATTGAGCACCTACTATACTATATACTGTTCACTTTATAGAAATTATCCTAACAACAACCTTGTGAGACCTGTATTATCCTAATATTAACAGTGAGATGACTGAGGCTGAGATGGGATTAGAAAGCAGATCTCCCCAACTTAACCTCATGCTCCTGCCATACATCGGTATATGGACACTTTGAAATATTCTATTTAGGTTCTGACAGTTGGGAGTATGGTGGGAGAAGTGGAGCTTTCTAAAAACCTTGGGCAGAAATTCTAAACATTTATTTTTAAAACTATTTTGATAGATGACACATATTATAGGTAATGAATAAAGTTTGAAGAGAGCAACATGTTTAATCAAAACCAGAATTTGCTTTGAATGAATTTATCCGAGGTCTTTAGTTGTTTCTGATCAAAGAGTGGAACTTTTGCCTGATTGGTGTTCATCAGAGGGAAGTTATTTGGAGGATTTAAACCTCCTTTGGTTGAGTATGTGTAATTTACTAGACTTTTATCCAAACCAAGATTTTGGATAAAGGTAAGAGTAAAGGGAGGCCAGGGACTTCCCTGGTGGCATGGTGGTTAGGAATCCACCTGCCAGTGCAGGGGACACGGGTTCAAGCCCTGGTCCAGGAAGATCCCACATGTCGTGGAGCAGCTAAGCCCGTGCGCCACAACTACTGAGCCTGTGAACTAGAGCCCGTGAGCCACCACTACTGAGCCCACGTGCCACAACTACTGAAGCCCGTGCGCCTAGAGCCCATGCTCTGCAACAAGAGAAGCCACTGCAATGAGAAGCCCGCGCACCGCAACAAAGAGTAGACCCAGCTCGCCACAACTAGAGAAAGCCTGCATGCGGGAAAGAAGACCCAACACAGCCAAAATTAAATTAAAAGAAAAAAAAGAGTAAAGGGAGACCATAAAATATGAACTAAGATTCAGAGAAATTTCTGATTAGTTTCAGGCAATGAGAGTTTTAGTAAAACGGTGAAAATTTAGATTTAAAGGGAAGCGGGGGAGGGGTGTGCATTAGCGCTTTTGTGAAAAGTGGCTATAGAGTGTTGACATACTCACCATGAATTCTTTGGTATACACTCTCTTGAGTGGTAATGTGGGAGATGTCAAATCTCCATGAAGAATACTTGCATTATAACAGTTTAAATCTTTTCTGAATAGACGAATGTTTTTTAGTTAACCCTTACTCACCTGTGTTATTGCTGCAAACATAAACTACAAAGTTAGCCTTTTAGAAAGCTCTGATATTGAGGGACTAAGGAGGCGAGATCAAAGAGCAAAGTTACCCCACTCTTCTGCTTCCAAGGGTGGGAGACATTGGTTTCCGATGGAACTTTTTTGACCTGATATCTTTTTTGTTAGTGAGTCGATAATATTCTCAGTCGAAATTCAGATGTTACATAGTTAGTTAGTAACTTGGTTAAGTTACATTCCAATGAAGTCCCAATTAAATTCAATACAATTAACTTGGACCCTTAGTTACACAGAATTATGGTTTATTGCCATTACCTCTCCCTCTCCGAAAAAAGAAGAAAAATAAATAAAATGATGTCATATCAGGAATTTAGTGAAACAAAAATATCTCTGTATGATGTCCTGTGCTCAATAAAATTGCAGAACAATGTCCTTATTTCCTGTACCATCATCTTCATTCCTAAGGTCCTGGGCAGTGAATACTGATGTTCACACTGATGACTCTAAGAACCTGAGGCAGCAAGGACTGATTCAGTTGTATCCTTTAGGTTCTAGGTTCTAAAGCAGAGAAGTGTGCTGAGATCCTATGGCAAGATTTTCCAGCAAAAAGGAAGAGTGAAATTACAAAGAATTTTCACAGGGTATGACAGAATCTTGGCAGGATAGAACAGTGCACTGAAACTAACAAGATGAAGTATAATAAGAGCAAATGAAAAGTTCTGTACTTGACGCCCTCTTCCTCCAAAAAAGAAAAAAAAAATAAAAGACTAAGGTTGAAGTGACTGCTTGTGAAAAAACCTATGGGCTTAGCTGACTGTAGTGGCAAAACCAGTCAATGCTGGTGTTTTGACCAAAAAGCTCATGTAATCTGAGAGTACATTGTATCTTTTCTAGAAGGTTATGGTCCCACTGTCACCTGTGCTGGTCAGATGACTTACATAATATGGGGTTTGTGGGGGATATAGAGAGAGAATGTTGACAAACTGGAGTATGATAAACAAAGATGACCTTGATGGCTAATGGTTTCTATAAGCGATGGCTGAAGACACTGAGGGGGTCAAATCTGAGTTGCAGGTAGAGGGCATATAGCCCTTTTGTAACTTAGGAAGTGCTGACATGTAGAAGACAATAGACTTATTGATATTTTGTGTGGCTCCAGAGGCTGTCACTCTGACCAATGGACTTTAAAAGGTAGGAACACATCTAGGTTCCATGACTTGATTCCTGCACTCTGCAGGGAGTTGTGTTAGATGACCTTGCAGATCCCTTCCCATTACAACATTCAAGCTTCTGAAATGTATCCAGCCGATTCTTAATCCTCCCCTCGCCTTGAGTCTTACTATACAAAATTCATTTGGCTGGAACAAAACAAGATCATACCAAGGCAAGTTGAGCTAAACTCATTCACACCAGATGTAGGCATTTCTGCACTGAAAAGGTAACCATTGCTTCATATTCATCTATCTGATTTTTCTCCATATCTTTTGTTGCTTTTTCTTTCTCTCCTAATTTTTAAATTACTTTTTGGAGATTCCATTGTTCAAACTCAGTAAAACCTAAATTGCAACACAGTTATACAGTGTTAAGACCATCTCCATTGCCCTGGGCTGATTACGGGGACATAAATCTGTGTATGAACGGTGAATTTCAAAAGTTGATTCCCCTTTTTTCCTTTCTGGAAACTTAAGAGTTTAAGTCCTGGATGGAAGAACACTAACGTTTGGCTTGATTTATAAGCTAATTGAAACAAATAGAACTATAATTCTGATACTTGAGAAAGTAATTGCTCAAGCAGAAAGACCACTACTTTACAGTTTCAGAGGCAGCAGTGGCAGCGGCAGCAGTAGTAGCAGGGCCTTTGCTTGGGGTAGACATGGTAAGAGGTTGCTTGACGGAGGGGCATTGTGCCATCTCATAACCTCCATTAGCCCTGCCATTCTCAATCCAAAAATACATCAGGCTAATTGTGGCAGAGGATATGTATAGTCTACCACTACAAAAAGAATCCAGCCCGATCAAGCATCTGAAAAGATGTTCAATTTCACTAGTCATCAGGGAAATGTGAATTGAAACCATAGGGAGGTACAACTACACACCCACTAGAGTGGCTAAAATTAAATAGATTGACAAGAGCAAAGCTTTATTAGTATGTGAAGTAACCAAGACTCCTGTACTTTGCTGGTAAGAGTATAAAATGTTACAATCACTTTGGAAAACTATTTCGCACTTCCTTATGATTAAACATACATCTACCCTGTGACCCAGCATTTTGACTCCTAGGCACTTTTTCCAGGAGAAATATATGTCTACAAAAGAGACTTTGTACATAATATTTATAACAGCTTTCTAAAAAATACCCTCAAGATAGAAACAACCCACATATCCCTCAACAGGAGAATGGATGGACAAATTATGCTGTATGCGTTCATCGGAATACTACTCAGCAAAAAGAATGTATTACTGATGCATGGTGAAACATAGATCCGTCTTTTTTTAAAGTTAATTTTAAAATATTTACTTATTTATTTATTGGCCACACCGCACGGCATGCAGGATCTTAGTTCCCCGACCAGGAATCGAATCCAGGCCCCCTGCAGTGGAAGTGCGGAATCCTAACCACTGGACTGCCAGGGAAGTCCAGATCGTCGTTTTTAAAACCACTTTACTGAGGTATGATTGACATACAAAACACTGTAAATAGTTAATGTATACAGTGTGATGAGTTTAGAGATAAGTATACATCCATGACACCATCACCACAATCAATGCCATAAACATATCCATTACCTATGAAGTTTCTTCCCACTTTTTGTTTGTTTACATAAAAGCACAGCATAAAATCTACTCTTTTAGTAGATTTTTAAGTGTAAAATTCAGTGTTGTTAACTATATGCCATATGATGTACAGTAGATGTCTAGGACTTAATCACCCTGTATAACTGAAACTTTGCACCCTTTGACCAAGGCCTCCTCCTTTCCCCTCCCCCAGTGCTTTTTCACCACCATTCTGTGCTCTGCTTCTATGAGTTTGACTATCTTATATTCCTCATATAGGTGTAATTTAGTATTTGTTCCTTTGTGTTTCATTCATTTCACCTAGCATAATGTCCTACAGATTGATCCATGTTGTCACAAATGACAGGATTTACTTTATTTTGTTAATGCTGGCCAAAAAAATATGATGGGGAAAGAATGTACTCATCAATTAATAGATCAGTGTTGTATACACAAGGTTGAATGAAAGAAACCAGAGAAAAAAGAGTATATACTTATAATTCCATTTCAGTGAATCTCAGGAATGGACAAAACAATCCGAACAGTGGTTACCTGGGCTAGGGGTTGCCGTGAGGGATTGACTGGGAAGAGGTAACAAGGGAACTTTCTTCTGGGAGGATAGAAATATTCCATATCCTGACTTGGGTTTTGTTACAGGAGGGTATACTTTTGTCAAAACTCATTACATTTGTACCCTTAAGACATGTGGATTTCTCTATACATAAATTTCACTTCAATAAAAATAAAATGTAAAAAGTAGGCCAGTAATTAGAAAGTCGAACCTTTTGTGTAAATCAAAGCAAGAAGCATGTGCTTAAAAGCTTGATGTGGAGATGCATCTTCGAGAGAGATTCCCTGGGTAGATCTCCAAGCAGATCACCATACCTACATTTCCTCACCGTATAGAAGTTCTGGAGTTACCACTGGGTTGACTCCTATGGAAATTAATAGCTGAGGAGAAGGTATAATCTTCATAGGCCAAGAGATCCTGTATGGTCTGGACATTGGCCATTGAAACATGTACTCAACCTAAAAGAAGATCTAAATAATAGGAAGAAGTCTCAGAAGAGATCATTTGAAGGGTAGGGAAAGATCCAAGCCTTCCATATTGCTTTGCATGGAAGCCATTTGTTCAGGAAGCAAGAAGCATGACTTTAGAACCAGTTAGGCCTGGGTTATAATCCATGCCTTTTCATATGCTCAAGCCTTTGTCTATAAAATGGAGTTCATACCATTTCCCATAAATAATTTAAGTGAGAATTATAAACGTTAGCTATGAATCCTCTAATTATCTGGGAAACATCTAGTTCAGTGGCTTGTACATGGGTAAATGGGAGCTAATATTAGCAATGTTCCATCCTCTGCTATTGCCTCCAGTATAGCCCCTCCACTTTTACACGTCTCTATCCTTGCTCAGACTATCAGGCACTCCCCCAATGGAAGCTCTCTATCCCTCTCTGGTATACCAACGTATGCCCAGCATGCAGCCTCTGACTCTCTTTTTTTAAAAAAAATTATTAAAATATGGTTGAATTCCAATAATATATTAGTTTCAGGTGTACAGCACAGTGATTAGATATTTTTATACATTACACACCATAGAAAGTTATTATAAAATATTGAATGTATTCCCTGTGCTCTACATTGCATCCCTCTAGCTTATTTTATAACTGGTAGTTTATACTTTTAAATTCCCTTCAACTATTTTACCTTTCCCCTACTCCACTCCCCTCTGGTAACCATTAGTTTGTTCTTTGTATCTGTGAGTCTGTTTTTGGTTTATTATATTTGTTTGTTTTCTTTTTTAGATTCCACATATAAGTGAAAACATATAGTATTTGTCTTTCTCTACCTGACATTTCGCTAAGCAGCATACCCTCCAGGTCCATCCATGTTGTCTCACATGGGAAAAATTCATTCTTTTTTATGGCTGAGTAATCGTCTGTTGCATATATGTACTACATCTTATTTATCCATTCATGTGTCAATGAACATTTAGGTTGCTTCCATATCTTGGCTATTGTAAATACTGTTGCTGTGAGCAAAGGGATGCATATATCTTATAGAATTAGTGTTTTCATTTTCTTTGGATAAATATGCAAAAGTGGAATTGCTGGATCATATGGTAGTTCTAGTCTTAGATTTTGAGGAACCTCCATACTGTTTCCCATAGTGGCCGCACCAATTTATATTCCCACCAACAGTGCACAAGTCTTGCCTTTTCTCCACACCCTCTCCAGCATTTGTTGTTTGTAGATTTTTTGACGATGGCCATTAGGACAGGTGTGAGGTGACACCTCCTTGTGGTTTACTTTGCGTTTCCCTGGTGATTAACGATGTTGAACATCTGTTCATGTGCCTGTTGGCCATCTGTATGTCTTCTTTGGAAAAAGCCTCCTCAGGTCCTCTGCCCATTTTCTAATCGGATTGGGTTTTTTAATATTAACGTATGAATTCTTTATATATTTTGGATGTTAACACCTTATCAGACATATCATTTCAGGCTCTGACTCTTTTCAACTTCTCTTTGAAGAGGACTCCTTTTCCCTGTTTGGTCTGGCAAATTCCCCCCAAAGAAACTTTCCCTCTATGCCTGAAGATATCTACTTTATAGTTATAGAGTAGTGCAAATTAGATGGACTTTGAAATTGGACAGACTTTGATTCAAATCCTGGTTTTACCCCTAAACAGCTGTGTGATTCTTGGAAGATAAGCTCCCTGAGGTTCAGTTTTCTCATCTATAAAATGAAGATACTAATAATACTTTCCTTCTAAGGTTAAATATATTATGTATGTATAAAGCATGTAGAATGGTGTCAGGCTCACGGTAGGTGCCCACGAGGCAGTACCTGTTATTATTCGGATCAAAGGTCTGAAAGGACCTGGTCCACCTGTAGGTCCATCTGTAAGGTAAACCCACTTGCTTGCACTTTTCTTTTAAAATGTATCATCTGCTTTCCTATTTCAATTTCATTCTTTGTTGTGTGATGCCTAGTGTGAGTTAATCACTGCATATACACTCAGGCTGTACTATACCTGAGCCCCTTTGCCTTGCTGAGACTTCTGACTTGCCTCAGCTTTTATACCACAGCTGATCTGCTCCTTGTTGTTTAAGTTAACATCCAAAAGTATGATGTATGCTTTTTCTCTTGTTCAATCTGTACCCTCTTGATCTTGTCCCCTAGCTCTCTGGCTGTAACCTTGTACCTGTTTGCCATGAACCAAACATGACCTATCTGTGAATTGGTTGAGTCATGACTTCTTTTGGCCTGCCTTGTCCTAGTAGCACTCTTCATTCAACATCAACATTGCATTGCTATGTACTTTTCCCTGTGTCTTAGATCCCCAATTATGCCCTATTATATTGGGAAGAAAAGGCCATGCTCATCCATTTGTTTTCTTTTCAGTGGCAAATATGTGCTTAGTCAACATCCATTTTCTGTTTACTAAAGAAAAGCCAGAAGATGTGGCACATATATACAATGGAATATTACTCGGCCATAAAAAGAAATGAAATTGAGTTATTTGTAGTGAGGTGGATAGACCTAGAGTCTGTCATACAGAGTGAAGTAAGTCAGAAAGAGAAAAAACAAATACCGTATGCTAACACATATATATGGAATCTAAGGGAAAAAAAAAAAGGTCATGAAGCACCTAGGGGTAAGATGGGAATAAAGACAGAGACCTCCTAGAGAATGGACTTGAGGATACGGGGAGGGGGAAGGGTAAGCTGGGACAAAGAGAGTGGCATGGACATATATACACTACCAAACGTAAAATAGGTAGCTAGTGGGAAGCAGCCACATAGCACAGGGAGATCAGCTTGGTGCTTTGTGACCGCCTGGAGGGGTGGGATAGGGAGGGTGGGAGGGAGACGCAAGAGGGAGGAGATATGGGGATATACGTGTACGTATGGCTGATTCACTTTGTTATAAAGCAGAAACTAACACACCATTGTAAAGCAATTATACTCCAATAAAGATGTTAAAAAAAAAAAAAAAGCTTTACAGACAAGCAAAAGCTAAGAAAATTCAGCATCACCACACCAGGAAAAAAAAAAAGCCAATGATACTGCACTGTCCAAGATAGTAGTCATTGGTACATGTGGCTATTTAAATTTAAATTTAAAGTAATTAAATAAAATTAAAAATTCAGTTGGTCAGTTGCACTAGCCATATTTTAAGGGCTCAGTAGCCACCTGTGGCTGGTGGCTACTGTATTGGATATTTCAAATGTGGGGTTTAGATTAGGATATTGTAAGATGTGTCTTTAATTATAGCATCTTGAAAGTCTGTTAGGGAGAGAATGTGAAATGTCAGATGAATTTTACCTCTGGCCTGATAATCAAAAGGGGACAAGAATAACATTAATAGTTAAAGAGTATGGACTTGAGAGCCAGATGACCTAGTTTAAAAGTGTGCCTCTAACATTTACTAGCTGTGTAACCTTTGGTAATCTCTTAGTTTCTCTCTGCCTATTTCTCTATCAGTAAAGTTTGGGTAATAGTATTGCCTGTCTCATAGTCAATTTAGAACAGTGCTCAGTACAAAATAAATCCTATATACATGTTTTTTGTTGTTCTTGTTCTGAAATTGAGAGATAGTGTTTTGGAAACTGGATTTTAGAGCAGTTGTTTACCAGCAATGCATTTGTAACATTGCCAGTAAATAATTTAAGAAACAAAGATTTGATGATGGTTTGAATACCTGTGATTTCTTATAGTCAAGACCCCCAAATTAGGTTGTATCTCTTATAGTTGGGACTGGGTCTGGTTTTAGGGTCAGGAGGAAATGGATGTATTTTATTTCCATGCTGAGTTTCAAATCCTAGGGAGGTTTCTCGAGTCAGAGTCAAACAAACCAGCCAGAGAGTCAAGAATGGTCAGCGGGGAGTATTAGGCTGGAAAATTAGATTGGAAAATAATCTCTGCAAAGATAGCATTTGCAGCAGGTGGGAACACTCACTGAAGGATATATTGAGAAAACAAGTTGAATTTTAGTAAAGGGGATGATCCAGGAGTAGTGTTAGGTAATGAGAAGCTTAAAGAAATAGAAAAAAAGGACAAAGAGATGTTAGCATTCCTCACCGTTCTCTTTCCCTATTTCAGTGGTAGCAGAATACCCATAAAGACATGGGGCTCATCCCCTTGTTGAGAAGAGGGTAAAAGATCTTTGAGTCTCAGCATTTTTTCTCTCGCAGGTTTAACTCAGGATTTAGATTCTATACCAAAGAATTTCTTTGGGTTAAAGTATTGAATAAGTGTACTCCAAAAGTATTTGGGTAACTTCAGCCCAATCTGGTCCAGCGTTTCTTGACTGGGCTGGAAGACTTCCTAAGCAGACCTGTTACCCTTGGTTCTCTTCCTCACCTCAGGTCCATCTAGCCCACATGTCCAAGCTCCAGAAAGACCTCCTCAGCCCAGTTCACTCCTTTCCTTGTAGTAGCAATGGGTCTGACCAATGACAATGCAGAAGGACTGCCAGGAAGAAAATCAAATAACATATCTGGAACAAATAGTATAGAGTAACTTGGTATTTAATTATTTTCAATTAATACTTAAACTGAACCTTTGAAAAATCCCTCAGTTACAACAAATAGTCTATACACAGGTAAAGAAGCAACAGAGCAGTGTGTATTTATTTAGACGTAAGTAAATTGTTATGATTCAAGCAAGGAGAGTGGCAAGGAGGTTGGATTGGCGGAAGAGATGACACTACAGAGGTAGCCACGGACTTAACCCGAAGAGCATGTTGCACCATGCTTAGAACAGAGTTGGCAACACAATAAACATCAGTTACATAGATGAGCATTGGATGGTTGTGATAAAGATTTTGGAATTCATACTGTTGGGGATAAACTATTAGTGGAGAAAGAAAGATAAGAGTTGAAGTGATAATTCGTGTTGACAAGACTTGATTGTGTTTGATGGGTTGAGAGACATGGAGGAATCAAGATTGACTTCTGCAGTTCTGACATGAACAACTGATGAGTAGTGATGCTCTTCACTAAGAACTCCAGAGGAGGAGTAGATTTGAAGTGGGGTAGATGATAAATCTAGCTTGGAAAATGTTGCCTGTGAGTTATCTGTGGGTCATCTAAGTGGAGGTTTTCAGTAGAAAGCCAAATAATGAACCTGGACTCAGGAAATATAATGGGGTAGAAGACACCAGTTTGGAAAATGATCAGAAAAAACAGAAGAGTAGATGATTTTAGGAAAGAGAGCCAAGGAGGAAGCTTGGAATATATCAATATTTAAGTGATGGATAGAGTAAAGTGAAGGAAAATGAGGCTAAACATATAAGAAATTTGATGAGAGCCAAGACAAACTAAGCGGTACTATAAACATAACCAGAATAATTACTAAAAAAAAAAGTGGTGGGGCTTCCCTGGTGGCGCAGTGGTTGAGAGTCCATCTGCCGATGCAGGGGACGTGGGTTCGTGCCCCGGTCCGGGAGGATCCCACATGCCGTGGAGCGGCTGGGCCTGTGAGGCACAACCACTGGGCCTATGCGTCCAGAGCCTGTGCTCCGCAACAGGAGAGGCCACAACAGTGAGAGGCCTGCGTACCGCAAAAAAAAAAAAAAAAAAAAAAAAAAAAAAAGTGATGGTCATTAGAAATATATGGCACATAGAATTCAAAGATTTTTGCATTTAGAGGTAAGTGCTGAGCTTAGTGAATAATTTCAGTAGCAAGTTTATTTTATTTTTTATTTCTAGCTGTGTTGGGTCTTTGTTGCTGTGTGTGGGCTTTCTCTGGTTGCAGAGAGCAGGGGCTACTCTTCATTGCAGTGCACGGGCTTCTCATTGCAATGGCTTCTCTTGTTGCGGAGCGCGGACTCTAGGTGCGTGGGCTTCAGTAGTTGTGGCTCGTGGGCTCAGTAGTTGTGGCTCACAGGCTTAGTTGCTCCACGGCATGTGGGATCTTCCCAGACCCGGGTCCCCTGCATTGGCAGGTGGATTCTCAACCACTGTGCCACCAGCGAAGCCCGCAAGTGTATTTTAGTAACCAGATTTTACTTGGTTAAAAGGCAAGTAGGGACAGTGAGTGTAGATTACTCATGGAAGATGCTTGCTGTGGATGTGAAGAGTGGAGGTAATAGCTAGAGAGAGATAGTTGAAGGACCGTGGTGCCTTTTTATTGCCATTGAACTTAAAAATATATATGTGTGTGTGTATATATATATGTATATATACATGGAGAAGACTTGAAAATGTTTACTGACTGATGGAAAGGGTCTGTTGTCTGTTGCTTTGGAGAAGTTGAGAAAGTGAGATTGTGGCATCCTTCCCCTTACAGAAAGGACATAGAAACAGAATTTAGGCTGAGGTCACAAAAGCTACAGCGCTGCTGGAGTGAGCCGTGCCTGAAAATCTCATCTGGTGCATGAGTGATCATTAATTACCTCCTGTATTGAGCATTAATGAGAAGGCGGTGGTGACCATTAATTAGGAGATGTTTGCAAGATGAAAAAAAGGTGTTCACTCCTGGGAAATTCAATGGACGACATTAAAGGACACTGGCTCCTAACAGGAGTAAAGAGGGGAAATTAATGACATGAAAACTCGCATAAAGAGGTATCATGAAATGGCATCCAGGCAGGTGAAAATTATCAGAAAATTCCCATCTTGAAGTGGCCACAAAATCTGTGTCTAAACAAGCAGGGCAAATGAAGGTGGAAGTAATTGTTATAAAATCTCAAGGTCCCCAACCCCGTTATGGAGAAAAGGTAAATTTACATCAGAACTTCTCAGGAGTGTGCATGGCTCAGGGTCCATACCTGGGGTGTGTGGAACCCAGAAACAGTCACACTCCTCTCTACCTATCATATTCTACTCATCTCCCTCCCCTTATTTATCCAGAAGGAACCGCATTATAAGGAGCATAAAATGAAAACCTAAAAGGAACACAAAACAAAGTCTTTACAAAAGGCCTTCCTGTGGGTGTCGCTCCAGGGAGTGGTAGCAGTGCTTTCACTCTACTTGCGGCATAAGCTTGAACGGCCCATTTATGCGTGTGAGCTTCTGACCTGGTGTCTTTTATTTTAGCCTCAGGTGGAATCCATCTTTTCCCGTCAATTACAACCTTAAGGATGGGTTCCCCTTGGGTATTCCCCTCTTTCCTTAATTGTTGCCTCTCATGATAATTTGGATATTGAGGGAGCCAAACTGAGACCATGGGGTATTCATTTAGCATCAGACAGGTGGACCTGCAAAAGGTTTACTGCTGGAAGTAGCTTTGAGAGACGTCCCTTTGAGACGTGGAGAAGAAGCTCAACACCCATTTTGAATGTATTTATTCTGTCAGTAAATATTTAAGTAACAACTGTGTTCCAGGCACTGTGCTAGGCACTAGGGATAGAGCAGTGAATGAGATAAGCCCTGCCTTTCTAGGAATCATATACTATTGGGAATTTTGGCTGCAGAAATTTTTTATACCCTCACCCCTTGGCTCAGCATGTGATGTCGCCAGACCCTACGTTGGACAGAACACTTGACGGCTTTGTCGTGCTGTGTCGTGACCTGACGCTGATACACTCAGCCTGCCTGCCCACTGCCTTGCATGATTCTTGCATTTAGCCTCTTGGGTCCCAGACATGGGCCTTGAGACCTGGGCCACTTTGCTGCCGCTGCTTTGTAGACCTGAGGGAGGAGCCAGTACAAGAAAGCAATTTTTTTCTCTTTCTTTCTTTTTAATTGAAGTATACTAGATTCACAATGTTGTGTTAATTTCTGTTGTACAGAAAAATGATTCGGTTATACATATGTATACATTCTTTTCTGTATTCTTTTCCATTATGGTTTATCACAGGAGACTGACTATAGTTCCCTGTGCTGTACAGTAGGAACCTGTTGTTTATCCATTCTGTATATAATAGTTTACATCTGATAATCTCAAACTCCCAATCCAACCCTTCCCCACCTCCCTCCACTCCCCCTTGGCAACCATATGTCTGTTCTCTATGCAGGAAAGCTATTTTACATCAATCTTGTTTTCACAGGCGGCACTGCGAAATTTAGGGGTTGAGAGGGAGAAACAACAGGGAATTAGAAAAGTCAGGCAAGGACTGAGGTCCAGGTGCTGGCTGTTGGCCCTATTGCCCTTGATAAAGTTTGAGCCATTGCGCAAGTGAATGTAATCCCTCTGTACCTTCATTTGTACGGTAAGAGTTAAACTACGTATGTAATTCTCAATATTTTCAATTTCGAAGGACCCTTTTTATTAGCAAAGAATTTCACAGACTGCCATGATAGTAATGCGTACTTAATGTATCTGTGAGTTGAATACTTAAGGACGGTAAGACTATAAAACAAATGTGTTTTTTAAATAATTGCAGCATCATATGCAGTTTGAATATAGTACTTTGTTCATGCAGGTGGTTGTTCACCCACAGTTTACTAGCACCTAAGATGGGGCAGGAGCCTTGCTAAGTGGTAGGGAAAACAAAGATGAATGAGCCAGGCTTTCTACTTCCAAAGACTCATTCTCCATAGGGGAGACAGGTAAATTATTGGGAGATAGGTAGCGTGGAACAGGTACAGGGTGCTCTGGCAGCTCAGAAAAGGAGCACCTGAGGCAGCCTGTGAAGGCTTTCCTGTGAAGGTCATGTCTAAGCTAAGGCCCAAAGCGTCTGTAGGAGTTCAACAGGTAAGGAGAAGGGGCAGGTAAGAGCCCTCAAGCTGAGGGGACAATTAGTCCCTTTATTTATCCTGCCTACAGAGGATCCTGGCGCACATAGTTTCCTGTGCTAGCACCTTCCTTCAGCGGTCTTTAACACATAGAATGAGAATTGCTGGACTAAGTGCACATGAAGATTCCTCCTGACTTGTATAAAGGGTGGTGCTGCTTCTCTTAACTTTTCACATGATTAATGTATGCCCGTCATTAAAAGCAAAGAAATGCAAACAAACCAAAGGGCCACAACCAATAATTCCAGATAATGGACTTTCAGTGAAGTCATGTCTTCTTTGTTTAATTAAATTATAGAGACTTTGAGATCTCCGTCTGCCTAGGTCCTCTTGCACGTCTTCCCACTTTATGAGAATCTTCAAGGGTGCTTGTGACTTGGTCAAAGCGCTCTGCCCGTGCTGCCAACAGCCTCAGGATCAGTGGCTTTGCTCGGTACAGGGACTTTCTGTTTATGTCCACTGTGGTTATCACAACCTCAACCATGCAGTGAAGACCCTGTGACCTGTCCCAGGTGCCTTACAGCTGATAAAAGGCTGAAACTTTTGAGCAAGACTGGCTATTCCATTTGTGGGGTTCAGTGGCAAAAAAATGTGAGCTGCTTGTTCAAAAATTTATTATGAATTTCAAGATGGCAACCGTACAGCATTAAAAGCATGGCGGGACCCATCTCAGTGTGTTGCCCTGTGCACCTGCACATGTGGTACACGCGTGAAGTTAGCCCTTCTTTTCAGAACATTTCGCTGAAAGATTGGAGGTCACAGAAGGGAAATGCAGCATAGAGGAAACTTCACCACCCCCACTAGTAGTATACGTGGCTGCTCTCACAGCCCGTAAGGATTTCGTAAAGGGCATCTCTCTGCCTAGGTCTTGGCTGGCTTCTTTGTGGCCAGCAGCTAGCTAACTGCCACTCCCTGCACCAAGCAGCAGAGAATGTGATTGTATTTACACGATAGCTTCTAGGTCAAGCACCAGCTCCTTCTATGCCCAGGGAGAGAAAATGTTTCCCCTTATCTCGAAATGAGGACCAATTCCCATGCTCTAATTTCCTTCCCCAAGTCCTGTCATTTTAATGACTGCTAATGGGAATGTCAACTCCTCTGAAAGGACAATTCCCACTCTCTTGTTTGAGGCCTTGTGGAATTGTACCCTTACTCTTTCAGCATAAAGACAGTGACGTGAGAAGATAATGTATTCAGCATCAGTGCATTTCCAAACTTCGGATCATTTGGTTTCAAATTAAAAGTACAATACATAGAATGCTACCAATCTAGTCTAATTTAAGTCACATAAACCTTGTGGTTCCCCTTTCATTAGAATTACATGTATGCAGTAGGTCAGGTTCATGTCTGTGCATCTCTCCTGTAGTTTTCTAGGTCTCAACTAAAGCTATCTAGTGGGAAATTGCTAAACATTTCCACATCTCCAGGTGCACAAGCAACCATCCAAGCACAGAGTGGTCTAAATTCATCGAAAGCCACCACCCTACCAACCCCATAGCAATAAAATCTGCAGAAACAGCCCTGACTCCGTCATATATAAGAATTTACATTATGGAAGAGAACAGCTACTTTTGACTCTCAAACCTCTACATTCAAATTACTTTATAGATTTCTCCTAGAAAAATCGACGTGTTTTATTTATATAACCAGGGACTGTTCAGGGGAATTTCACCAAAATGAAAGAGCAGTCTGTCCCAAAGTTGATTTGAGTTCTTATTATTTCCGATAAAGAAAATGACTTGCGGTTTTTACGTGATAGTTTTTCCCTCTAGTGTCCATCAAGATTTCTAAAGAGTCAATTTTCTTTTTTTTTTTTTTTCTTTTTTTTTTTTGTGGTACGCAGGCCTCTCACTGTCGTGGCCTCTCCCGTTGTGGAGCACAGGCTCCGGACGCGCAGGCTCAGCGGCCATGGCTCACGGGCCCAGCCGCTCCGCGGCACGTGGGATCTTCCCGGACCGGGGCACGAACCCGTGTCCCCTGCATCAACAGGCGGACTCTCAACCACTGCGCCACCAGGGAAGCCCTCAATTTTCAGTTAAGGTAAGGGTACCCTGTTTGAAGAGACAAAATAAATAAGGTATTCATAATCCTGCCATCAGCAAAGACTTTTGGAGTGTGTTTATCTAGCTTGTTGTCTTTATTTTTAAAAAATACTAATTTAAAGAACATAAGAAAATCACAAATACATCCTAGCCATAAATCTTTCATGAAGAATTCAGTAAAAAGTGAAAGTCCCTATTGACCCCTCCTGCCCCACTCTCACTCTCTTCCGTAGAAGTAACCACCAAAAAGAATTTTTTGCGAACTCTCTGATCTTCTTTTATACATTTACATACATAGATGAGCGTACGTGGACATGTAACTAGGATAAGACCTAGAATATGAACGGTCACGCAGAGGACGCATACTTTCAAATGGTCATAAACACAGCCAAATCTCTCTCCAAAACGCCATGGCCAATTCACACTATGATGCATAAAGTGCCCATTTTTCTGCATGCTTCCCAACATTGGATGTTATCATTTTTAATTCTTTCCAATTTGTGTTTATACCCCTTGCACTAATTCCATAATCCTTTTAATACGAGACAGCTAGTTTTCATATAGAGTAGTTTACATTCTCCTTATCTAGGCTTCGTTTTTTCTCACCTGTTGAATGGGACTAATAATGCTGTCCTCTGCATAGGGCTGTTGTGAAATTTAGAGGGATACGCAGGGGTCAGATCATGTACGACCTTTACAGAGTTTGGTAAGGAGTTTGGATTTTTATTGTGGATATGATAGAAATTAAGGAGAGGATTTTAAGCATGAGAGTGATGTGATTTGCTATATGCTTTAAAAGATCACTCTGGCTAAGAATATTGGTGCTGATAAAATTAAAAAGAGGCCCACATACTGGTTTGCTCCCCTCCCTCCCAGAGAAATCTCTGCTGGGATTATCACAAAGAGAGATAATAGGGAGTAGAGTTGTGAGATTTAATGAATGCAAATAAAGGATGCCTGGTTAAATTTATTTACTTATTTAATTTTTATTGGGGTATAGTTCCTTTAAAATGTGTTAGTTTCTGTTGTACAGCAAAGTGAATCAACTATATGTATATATATACATATCTCCCCTCTTTCTTGGATTTCCTTCCCGTTTAGGTCACCACAGAGCATTGAGTAGAGTTCTCTGTGCTATATAGTAGGTTCTCATTAGTTATTTATTTTATACATAGTACTGTATATATGTCAATCCCAATCTCCCAATTTATCCCACCCCCCTCCCTCCTTGGTGTCCATACGTTTGTTCTCTATGTCTGTGTCTCTCTACTTCTGCTTTGCAAATATGTTCATGTGTATAATTTTTCTAGATTCGACATATAAGCAATATTATATATTTGTTTTTCTCTGACATACTTCACCGTGTATGACAGTCTCTAGGTCCATCCACATCTCTACAAATGACCCAGTTTTGTTCCTTTTTATGGCTGAGTAATATTCCATTGTATTTATGCACCACATCTTCTTTATCCATTCGTCTGTCGATGGGCATTTAGATTGCTTCCATGACATGGCTATTGCAAATAGTGCTGCAGTGATCTTTGGGGTGCATGTGTCTTTTTGAATTATGGTTTTCTCTAGGTATATGCCCAGTAGTGGGATTGCTGGGTCATGTATTAATTCTATTTTTAGTTTTTTTAAGGAACCTCCATACTGTTCTCCAGAGTGGCTGTATCAGTTTACATTCCCACCAACACTGCAAGAGGGTTCCCTTTTCTCCACACCCTCTCCAGCATTTGTTGTTTGTAGATTTTCTGATGATGCCCATTCTAACCAGTGTGAGGTGGTACCTCATTGTAGTTTTGATTTGCATTTTTCTAATAATTAGTGATGTTGAGCGTCTTTTCATGGGTTTGTTGGCTCTCTGTATGTCTTCTCTGGAGAAATGTCTGTTTAAGTCTTCTGCCCATTATTTGATTAGGTTGTTTGTTTTTTTGATATTGAGCTGTATGAGCTGTTTGTATATTTTGGAGATTAATCCTTTGGCAGTTGCTTCGTTTGCAAATATTTTCTCCCATTCTGAGGGTTATCTTCTCATCGTGTTTATGGATTCCTTTGCTGTGCAAAAGCTTTAAAGTTTCATTAGGTCCCATTTGTTTATTTTTGTTTTTAGTTTCATTACTCTAGGAGGTGGGTCAAAAAAGATCTTGTTGTGATTTATGTCAAAGAGTATTCTTCCTATGTTTTCCTCTAGGAGTTTTATAGTGTCTGGCCTTACATTTAGGTCTTTAATCCATTTTGAGTTTATTTTTGTATATGGTGTTAGGGAGTGTTCTTTTTTTTAACATCTTTATTGGGATATAATTGCTTTACAGTGGAGTGTTAGTTTCTACTTTATAACAAAGTGAATCAGCTATACATATACATATACCCCCACATCTCCTCCCTCTTGTGTCTACCTCCCATCCACCCTATCCCACCCCTCTAGGTGGTCACAAAGCACCAAGCTGATCTCCCTGTGCTATGCAGCTCCTTCCCACTAGCTATCTACTTCACATTTGGTAGTGTATATATATGTCCATGCCGCTCTCTCACTTCATTCCAGCCTACCCTTCCCCCTCCCTGTGTCCTCAAGTCCACTCTCTATGTCTGCGTCTTTATTCCTGTCCTGCCCCTAGGTTTCTCAGAACCATTTTTTTTTTTTAGATTCCATATATATATGTGTTAGCATACAGTGTTTTTCTCTTTCTGACTTACTTCACTCTGTATGCCAGACTCTAGGTCCATCCACCTCATTACAAATAGCTCAATTTCGGTTCTTTTTATGGCTGAGTAATATTCCATTGTATATATGTGCCACATCTTCTTTATCCATTCATCTGTTGATGGACACTTAGGTTGCTTCCATGTCCTGGCTACTGTAAATAGAGCTGCAATGAACATTGTGGTACATGACTCTTCTTGAATTATGGTTTTCTCAGGGTATATGCCCACTAGTGGGATTGCTGGGTCGTATGGTAGTTCTATTTGTAGTTTTTTAAGGAACCTCTATACTGTTCTCCATAGTGGCTGTATCAATTTATATTCCCACTAACAGTGCAAGAGGGTTCCCTTTTCTCCACACCCTCTCCGGCATTTATTGTTTGTAGATTTTTTGATGATGGCCATTCTGACCAGTGTGAGGTGATACCTCATTGTAGTTTTTTTTTTTTTTTTTTGCAGTATGTAGGCCTCTCACTGTTGTGGCCTCTCCTGTTGCGGAGCACAGGCTCCGGACGCGCAGGCTCAACGGCCATGGCTCACGGGCCCAGCCGCTCTGCGGCATGTGAGATATTCCCAGACCGGGGCACGAACCCGTGTCCCCTGCATCGGCAGGCGGACTCTCAACCACTGCGCCACCAGGGAAGCCCCTTCATTGTAGTTTTGATTTGCATTTCTCTAATGGTTAGTGATGTTGAGCATCCTTTCATGTGCTTGTTGGCCATCTGTATGTCTTCTTTGGAGAAATGTCTATTTAGGTCTTCTGCCCATTTTTGGATTGGGTTATTTGGGGTTTTTTTTTGATACTGAGCTGCATGAGCTGCTTTTATATTTTCGAGATTAATCCTTTGTCAGTTGCTTCATTTGCAAATATTTTCTCCCATTCTGAGGGTTGTCTTTTTGTCTTGTTTATGGTTTCCTTTGCTGTGCAAAAGCTTTTAAGTCTCATTAGGTCCCGTTTGTTTATTTTTGTTTCCATTTCTCTAGGAGGAGGGTCAAAAAGGATCTTGCTGTGATTTATGTCATAGAGTGTTCTGCTTGTGTTTTCCTCTAAGAGTTTGATAGTGTCTGGCCTTAACATTTAGGTCTGTAATCCATTTTGAGTTTATTTTTGTGTATGCTGTTAGGGAGTGTTCTAATTTCATTCTTTTTCATGTAGCTTTCCAGTTTTCCCAGCACCAGTTACTGAAGAGGCTGTCTTTTCTCCATTGTATATTCTTGCCACCTTTGTCAAAGATAAGGTGACCATGTGTGTGTGGGTTTATCTCTGGGCTTTCTGTCCTGTTCCATTGATCTATATTTCTGTTTTTGTGCCAGTACCATACTTTCTTGTTTACTGTAGCTTTGTAGTATAGTGTGAAATCAAATTTCACGTACACAATGAATAACTTTTTAGTGTAGGTTTTCCCAAGTAATACGAGTGGTATGCGCCTACTAAAATAATTATTTCTTATTTATCTGCAATTCAAATTTGACCAAGTACCCTGTTTTTCACCTGGCAACCATCATAGCAAGGAAGTACTTAGTATGAAAACTATCGTGCCTTCTGTTTCTTCCCTTTTATCAACAGATTCCCTGATATCTTTCTTGTATGAATTCTTCCACCCTTTTATCTGTCCCTTTCTTGGCAATCTCCTTGATGGCAGGACTCATGTCTTTCTTAGTAAACTCCATGAGTGCCGAGTTCATTCACTGCTATGCTAAACACAATGCCTGCAAGTCGTAGTTACTCAGTAAATATTTGTTGAGTGAAAAATAAATAGATCTACAGAAGTGAGAGGCAGGGATGACCTCAACCACCACAATCTCATTATTTTTGGTTTCCCTTCTGTATTTCTGAGGCAGTGTAATATGGCGAGTCTCCTAAGAGATGATCCTAATTAGGACTGTTGGTGATTTATAGAACTAGGGACATTAGCAGGAGCTGGTATGCACTGATTAATCTTCCAGCCTTAGGATGACACACATTAGCTTAATAGTCTATGAGTGATGCGTCTCAGGCTGTGTGGGCTGTTCCCTTCTCTTCACCTGCACCGTTTACTCCCTGGCTGCCTTATTCTACTCTTTTTTTTCCAGAGGGAGACAAGGTCAAGTCTTTTCAATATTGGACAGTCCAGCCTCCTAGTCCTTCATAGTTATTTGTCAAAGCTTTTTTTTTTCTTCTTCTGAGAAGGGTAAAAGGAAACTTGTGACTATCACATGCATTTTGTGAGGTGCTCAATGCTTCACCAATGGACTCTTTTTATCAAGTTGAGTCGGAAAGCCAATTCTAATAACAGTGGTTGAACCATATTAGGAGGGGGCTTAATGACTGTCATTTTTTCCCCCAGGAAATGTAGTTAATGTTAAATTTATTGCCTTTAAACTTGGTGTCATCGAAGAATGAGCCTGGGACATACGGCTATCTCTGCCACTCCTACCCATCAAGTCATTTATGCATATATATATATATATATATATATATATATATATTTATGCTTATATATATTTACCTGTCATGTATTACACATTATATATATTACATTTAATATATCTATATCTATCTATCTATCTATCTATCTATATATCAATCTGTCAATTCAGGTGAAACCAAATCTAGTGGAAATAATAAACACTAAAACCTGTCTTGTAGGAGAAAAAATGACACATGGATCCTGAGAGATTTATGTAGAGAGGGGGAAGGAAAGTTAAAGTTGAGAAAGGTGGAGCAAAGATGTATGGGTCAATCTAATATATATACCAGCATCAACACCAGCCAGAGTTCCTTCTCTATCTTCCTAGTCCCTCCATGAATTTCAGAACTTGCCCTTTAAAATTGAATGTCTTTTTTAGGGATGAACAGCTTGTAATTAATTTGAGACTGCCAGTAGCTAAATGTATCTTCAAAACTGGGGTGCCTGATGTTTGAGCTGATGTCTTGAGATACACGTGCGTAAGGCATTCTGTCTTTACTTTATGGAAATAACCAATCACCCTGGTTATTTTGGTCTTGATTTATTTTTAGATTTCTATATTGGTGTCACCTTGGGTTTTTTGGTTAGTTTTCCTCTATTTTTATCTCTTGGACTGTTTATAGCATATGAAAAAGAGAAGAATTTCCTTATTTGAAACACCACTGACTAAATACTGTGGTGTTTACTTTGCCTTTGGGTCCTGAATTGAATCAGAGATAGGGATGAAGATGGAGAGGTAGTTCTTTCCATGCTTTGCAAGGAACTGCTACAATACCTTGATTGCTCAGTTTCACCACCGGCTTCCCGTATGGGCTTTGACATCCCACCTGCATGTGTAAATTTCACATGATGCTGTTACTAGGCAAAGAGCCATTCCAGATACGGATCCCAGGTGTGAATGTCCTGGATTCTGTGCTTTAGAGGTCCGTTTCTGGATCACCTGAGTGGACAGCAACTTGAAAGGGAGCTGCTAGGGAAAGAGAAAGTAAACACGGAGTCAGGATAAATTGACCGCTCCACCATCATAAGAGAATTTTGTATACCTCTCCAAGTAATTGATAGATCAAGCAGATAAAACTCAGGAAAGATATAGATAGAAGACTGACAAAAGAATAAAAAATGAATAACAAAATTGACAAGTTTGATCTAGTGGACATATACAATTAGAGTACTGTTTCCAACAATTAGAGAATAGAAATTCTTTTCAAGCATATAAAAAAGTGACCATGTACAATTGCCACAAAACACATTTGTAAAAATTTGTAAGAATCAGTATCATACGGATTATATTCTCTAACCAAAATGCATTTAAGTAAGAAATGGGTAACAAAAATGTAACCAATCCCCTTATAGTTGGAAATTTAAAAGCATGTTAGTATTTTACTCATGGGTCACAGAAGAAAACATAGGTTTAGAATTCATCTAAAACCTAATATTAAATAAAATAGTACATATCAAAGTACAGTAGGGGAATACAGATAAAGTGGTAGTGAAAGGAAATATAGAGTCTGAAGTGCTTATATTAGAAGTTGAAAAAGACTGAAAATTAATGAGTTAAACATCCAACTTAAGAATTAAAAAAGCAGTAGGATAACAGCAAAGGTATTACATGTAGAAAAAAATATAGGCGCAAAATGTAAAAGTTGAGGTGCGACATAAAGCAGTAGTTCTCAATACTTATTGAATGTTCACTTGGCAGTTAGACCTCACCCCAGATTAATTAGATCAGAACCACTGTGTGTGTACCCTCAGGCATTATTATTATACTATACTATACATTATACTGTTATTTTAAGATGATCCTCAGTTGATTGTAATGTGTAGAAAGGATTGAGATCCAGTAATAAAGGTGATACACAGAGACAAAAGTGGTTTTCTAAAAAGGATTAAAGTACTATTTAAAATGCTACCATTTAAATGTGTAATATATTTATGGAGAAAATTTTAAAACTTGTCAAAACCATTAATTTGACAGATTTATCTTGTTCAGGGAGGGGAAAACTCAATTTTGTAAATATGTCAATTCTTTCCAAATTGAGCAATTCCAGTAAAAATCCCAGCAAGATTTTTCATGGAAACTAAAAAGCTCAGTTTAAAAAGTGCAGACCATAAATGAAAAGGATTGATAAATTTGGTCACGACGTCGGGGGGAGCTTCAAGATGGCGGAAGAGTAAGACGCGGTGATCACCTTCCTCCCCAAAAATACATCAGAAATACATCTACACGTGGAACAACTCCTACAGAACACCTACTGAACGCTGGCAGAAGACCTCAGACCTCCCAAAAGGCAAGAAACTCCCCACGTACCTGGGTAGGGAAAAAGAAAAAAGAATAAACAGAGACAACAGGATAGGGACGGGACCTGCACCAGTGAGACGGAGCTGTGAAGGAGGAAAGGTTTCCACACACTAGGAAGCCCCTTCGCGGGCGGAGACTGCAGGTGGCGGAGGGGGGAAGCTTCGGAGTCGCGGAGGAGAGTGCAGAAATGGGTGCGGAGGGCAAAGCGGAGAGATTCCCGCACAGAGGATCGGTGCCAACCTGCACTCACCAGCCCGAGAGGCTTGTCTGCTCCCTTGCTGGGGTGGGCGGGGCTGGGAGCTGAGGCTCGGGCTTCAGTCGGAGCGCCGGGAGAGGACTGGGGTTGGCGACGTGAACACAGCCTGCAGGGGGTTAGTGCACCACGGCTAGGCGGGAGGGAGTCTGGGAAAAGTCTGGAGCTGCCAAAGAGGCAAGAGACTTTTTCTTGCCTCTTTGTTTGCTGGTGGGCGAGGAGAGGGGATTAAGAGCGCTGCTTAAAGGAGCTCCAGAGACGGGCGCGAGCCGCAGCTATCAGCGCAGACCCCAGAGACGGGCATGAGATGCTAAGGCTGCTGCTGACGCCACCAAGAAGCCTGTGTGCGAGCACAGGTCACTATCCACACCTCCCCTCCCTGGAGCCTGTGCAGCCCGCCACTGCTAGGGTCCCGGGATCCAGGGACAACTTCCCTGGGAGAACACACGGCACCTCAGGCTGTGCAACATCACACTGGCCTCTTCCACCGCGGGCTTGCCCCACATCCGTACCCCTCCTTCCCCCCGGCCTGAGTGAGCCAGAGCCCCTGAAGCAGCTGCTCCTTTAACCCCATCCTGTCTGAGTGAAGAACAGACGGCCTCAGGCGACCTACACGCAGAGGCAGGGCCAATCCAAAGCTGAACCCCGGGAGCTGTGCGAACAAAGAAGAGAAAGGGAAATCTCTCCCAGCAGCCTCAGGAGCAGCGGATTAAATCTCCACAATCAACTTGCTGTACCTGCATCTGTGGAATACCTGAATAGGCAACAAATCATCCCAAATTGAGGAGGTGGACTTTGGGAGCAATGATATATATATATATTTTTCACTTTTTCTATTTTTGTGAGTGTGTATGTGTATGCTTCTGGGTGTGATTCTGTCTGTATAGCTTTGCTTTTACCATTTGTCCTAGGGTTCTGTCTGTCTGCTTTTCTTTCTTTTAATTAAAAAATTTTTTTTCCGAATAATTATTTTTTATTTTAATAACTTTATTTTATCTTCTTCTTTCCTTCTTTCTTTTTTTTTCCCTTTTATTCTGAGCCATGTGGAGGACAGGCTCTTGGTGTTCCAGCCAGGCGTCAGGGCTGTGCCACTGAGGTGGGAGAGCCAAGTTCAGGACACTGGTCCACAAGACACCTCCCAGATCCACGGAATATCAAACAGCGAAAATCTCCCAGAGATCTCCATCTCAATGCCAAAACCCAGCTCCACTCAACAACCAGCAAGCTACAGTGCTGGACACCCTATGCCAAACAACTAGCAAGGCAGGAACACAACCCCATCCATTAGCACAGAGGCTGCCTAAAATCATAATAAGGCCACGGACACGCCAAAACACACCATCAGACGTGGACCTGCCCACCAGAAACACAAGATCCAGCCTCATCCACCACAACACAGGCACTAGTCCCCTCCACCACGAAGCCTACACAACCCACTGAAACTACTTTAGCCACTGGGGACAGACACACAAAAAAACGGGAACTAGGAACCTGCAGCCTGCAAAAAGGAGACCCCAAACACAGTAAGTTTAGCAAAATGAGAAGACAGAGAAACACACAGCAGATGAAGGAGCAAGGCAAAAACCCACCAGACCTAACGAATGAAGAGGAAATAGGCAGTCTCCCTGAAAAAGAATTCAGAATAATGATAGTAAAGATGATCCAAAATCTTGGTAATAGAATGGAGAAAATACAAGAAACGTTTAACAAGGACCTAGAAGAACTAAGGAGCAAACAGAGATAAACAACACAATAAATGAAGTTAAAAATTCTCTAGAAGGGATCAATAGCAGAATAACTGAGGCAGAAAAACAGATAAGTGACCCGGAAGATAAAATAGTGGAAATAACTACTGCAGAGCAGAAGAAAGAAAAAAGAATGAAAAGGACTGAGGACAGTCTCACGGACCTCTGGGGCAATATTAAATGCACCAACATTCGAATTATAGGGGTCCCAGAAGAAGAAGAGAAAAAGGAAGGGACTGAGAAAAAATTTGAAGAGTATATAGTTGAAAACTTCCCCAATATGGGAAAGGAAATAATCAAGTCCAGGAAGCACAGAGAGTCCCATACAAGATAAATCCAAGGAGAAACACGCCAAGACACATATTAATCACACGATCAAAAATTAAATACAAAGAAAACATATTAAAAGCAGCAAGGGAAAAACAACAAATACCACAAAAGGGAATCCCAATAAGGTTAACAGCTGATCTTTCAGCAGAAACTCTGCAAGCCAGAAGGGAGTGGCAGGACATATTTACAGTGATGAAGGAGAAAAACCTACAACCAAGATTATTCTACCCAGCAAGGATCTCATTCAGATTTGATGGAGAAATTAAAAGCTTTACAGACAAGCAAAAGCTAAGAGAAATCAGCACCACCAAACCAGCTTTACAACAAATGCTAAAGGAACTTCTCTAGGCAGGAAACACAAATGAAGGGAAGAACTTACAATAATAAACCCAAAACAATTAAGAAAAGGGTAATAGGAACATACATATCGATAATTACCTTAAATGTAAATTGGCTAAATGCTCCAACCTAAAGACATAGACTGGCTAAATGGGTACAAAAACAAGACCCATATATATTCTGTCTACAAGAGACCCACTTCAGACCTAGGGACACATACAGACTGAAAGTGAGGGGATGGAAAAAGATACTCCATGCAAATGGAAATCAAAAGAAAGCTGGAGTAGCAATTCTCATATCAGACAAAATAGAGTTTAAAACAAAGACTGTTACAAGAGACACAGAAGGACACTACACAATGATCAAGGGATCAATCCAAGAAGAAGATATAACAATTGTAAATATTTATGCACCCAATATAGGAGCACCTCAATACCCAAGGTAGATACTGAGAGCCATAAATGGGGAAATCGACAGTAACACAATTATAGTAGGTGACTTTAACTCCTCACTTTCACCAATGGACAGATCATCCAAAATGAAAATAAATAAGGAAACACAGCTTTAAATGATACATTAGACAAGATGGACTTAATTAATATTTATAGGACATTCCATCTGAAAACAACCAAATACACATTCTTCTCAAGTGCTCATGGAACATTCTCCAGGATAGATCATATCCTGGGTCACAAAACAAGGTGTGGTAAATTTAAGGAAATTGAAATCATATCAAATATCTTTTCCATCCACATGCTATGAGACTAGATATCAATTGCAGGAAAAAATCTGTGAGAAATAGAAACACATGGAGGCTAAACAACACACTACTTAATAACCAAGAGATCACTGAAAAAATCAAAGTCGAGGGCTTCCCTGGTGGTGCAGTGGTTGAGAGTCCGCCTGCTGATGCAGGGTACATGGGTTCATGCCCCGGTCCGGGAAGATCCCACATTGCCGCAGAGCGGCTGGTCCTGTGAGCCATGGCCGCTGAGCCTGCGCGTCCGGAGCCTGTGCTCCACAACGGGAGAGGCCACAACAGTGAGAGACCCGTGTACCGAAAGAAAAAAAATCAAAGAGGAAATCAAAAAATACCTAGAAACAAATGACAATGAAAACATGACGACCCAAAACCTACGGGATGCAGCAAAAGAAGTTCTAAGAGGGAAGTTTATAGCTATACAAGCCTAACTTAAGAAACAAGAAACATCACAAATAAACAACCTAACCTTACACCTAAAGCAATTAGAGAAAACAGAACCAAAAAACCCCCCAGACTTAGCCGAAGAAAAGAAATCATAAAGATCTGATCAGAAACAAATGAAAAAGAAATGAAGGAAACGATAGCAAAGATCAATAAAACTAAAAGCTGGTTCTTTGAGAAGGTAAACAAAATTGATAAACCATTAGCTAGACTCATCAAGAAAAAAAGGGAGAAGACTCAAATCACTAGAATTAGAAATGAAAAAGGAGAGGTAACAACTGACACTGCAGAAATACAAAAGATCATGAGAGATTACTACAAGCACCTCTATGCCAATAAAATAGACAACCTGGAAGAAATGTACAAATTTTTACAAATGCACAACCTTCCGAGACTGAACCAGGAAGATATGGAAAATGTGAAGAGACCAATCACAAGCACTGAAATTGAAACTGTGATTAAAAATCTTCCAACAAACAAAAGCCCAGGACCAGATGGCTTCACAGGCGAATTCTATCAAGATTTAGAGAAGAGCTAACACCTATCCTTCTCAAACTCTTCCAAAATATAGCAGAGGGAGGAACACTTCCAAGCTCATTGTATGAGGCCACCATCACCCTGATACCAAAACCAGACAAAGATGTCACAAAGAAAGAAAACTACAGGCCAATATCACTGATGCACATAGATGCAAAAATCCTCAACAAAATACCAGCAAACAGGATCCAACAGCACATTAAAAGGATCATACACCATGATCAAGTGGGGTTTATCCCAGGAATGCGAGGATTCTTCAATATACACGTATCAATCAATATGATACACCATATTAACAAATTGAAGGAGAAAAACCATATGATCATCTCAATAGATGCAGAGAAAGCTTTCGACAAAATTCAACACCGATTTATGATAAAACCCCTGCAGAAAGTAGGCATAGAGGGAACTTTCCTCAACATAATAAAGGGCATATATGACAAACCCACAGCCATCATCGTCCTCAGTGGTGAAAAACTGAAACCATTTCCACTGAGTTTAGGAACAAGACAAGGTTGCCCACTCTCACCACTATTATTCAACATAGTTTTGGAAGTTTTAGCCACAGCAATCAGAGAAGAAAAAGAAATAAAAGGAATGCAAACCAGAAAAGAGGAAGTAAAGCTGTCACTGTTCGCAGATGACATGATACTATACATAGAGAATGCTAAAGATGCTACCAGGAAACTGCTAGAGCTAATCAATGAATTTGGTGAAGTAGCAGGATACAAAGTTAATGCACAGAAATCTCTTGCATTCCTATACACTAATGATGAGAAATTTAGAAGTGAAATTAAGAAAACACTCCCATTTACCACTGCAACAAAAAGAATGAAATATCTAGGAATAAACCTAGCTAAGGAGACAAAAGAACTGTATGCAGAAAATTATAAGACACTGATGAAAGAAATTAAAGATGATACAAATAGATGGAGAGATATACCATGTTCTTGGATTTGAAGCATCAACATTGTGAAAATGACTCTACCACCCAAAGCAATCTACAGATTCAATGCAATCCCTATCAAATTACCACTGACATTTTTCCCAGAAGTAGAACAGAAAATTTCACAATTTGTATGGAAATACAAAAGACCCCAAATAACCAAAGCAATCTTGGGAAAGAAAAATGGAGCTGGAGGAATCAGGCTCCTTGACTTCAGACTCTGCTACAGTGCTACAGTAATCAAGACAGTATGGTAATGGAACAAAAACAGAAATATAGATCAATGGAACAGGATAGAAATCCCAGGGATAAATCTAGGCACCTTTGGTCACCTTATCTTTGATACAGGAGGCAACAATATACAGTGGAGAAAAGACAGTCTCTTCAATAAGTGGTGCTGGGAAAACTGGACAGCTACATGTAAAAGAATGAAGTTAGAACAGTCCCTAACACCAAACACAAAAATTAACTCAAAATGGATTAAAGACCTAAATGTAAGTCTAGACACCATCAAACTCTTAGAGGAAAACTTAGGCAGAACACTCTATGACATACATCACAGCAAGATCCTTTTTGACCCACCTTCTACAGAAATGGAAAGAAAAACAAAAATAAACAAATGGGACGTAATGAGACTTAAAAGCTGTTGCACAGCAAAGGAAACCATAAAGACGACGAAAAGACAACCCTCAGAATGGGAGAAAATATTTGCAAATGAAGCAACTGACAAAGGATTAATCTCTAAAACATACAAGCAACTCATGCAGCTGAATATGAAAAAAACAACGAGATCCAAAAGTGGGCAGAAGAACGAAATAGACACTTCTGCAAAGAAGATATACGGATTGCCAACAAACACATGAAAGAATGCTCAACATCATTAATCATTAGAGAAATGCAAATCAAAATTGCAATGAGATATCATTTCACACTGGTCAGAATGGCCATCATCAAAACTACAAATAATAAATGCTGGAGAGGGTGTGGAGAAAAGGGAACCCTCTTGCACTGTTGGTGGGAATATAAATTGATACAGCCACTATGGAGAAGAGTATGGAGGTTCCTTAAAAAACTAAAAATAGAACTACCATACGACCCAGCAATCCCACTACTGGGCATATACCCTGAGAAAACCATAATTCAAAAAGAGTCAGGTACCACAATGTTCATTGCATCTCTATTTACAGTAGCCAGGACATGGAAGCAACCTAAGTGTCCATCAACAAATGAATGGATAAAGAAGATGTGGCACATATATATAATGGAATATTACTCAGCCATAAAAAGGAACGAAACTGAGTTATTTGTAGTGAGGTGGATGGACCTAGAGACTGTCATACAGAGTCAAGTAAGTCGGAAAGAGAAAAACAAATGCCGTATGGTAACACATATATATGGATTCTAAAAAAAGAAAAGTAAATGGTCGTAAGAACCTAGGGGCAAGATGGGAATAAAGGTGCAGACCTTGTAAAGAATGGACTTGAGCATATGGGGAGGGGGAAGGGTAAGCTGGGACAAAGTGAGAGAGTGGCATGGACATACATACACTACCAAAACGTAAAATAGATAGCTAGTGGGAAGCAGCCGCATAGCACAGGGAGATCAGCTTGGTGCTTTGTGACCACCTAGAGCGGTGGGATAGGGAGGGTGGGAGTAAGGGAGATGCAGGAGGGAAGAGATATGGGGACATATGTGTATGTATACTGATTCACTTTGTTTTAAAGCAGAAATTAACACACCATTGTAAAGCAATTATACTCTAATAAAGATGTTAAAAAAATTTGGTCACAGTAAAATAAACTTTTGATCATTAAAAGACATCTTCATGAAAGTAAAATGCCCAAAATAGGAGTTAGATATATGCAACACATATAACCGACAAGGGATCAGTTGCCAGGAAATGTATATATCCTGACTTGAAAAGACGAACATCTCAATAGAAATATGGGCTTGGAGGGACATTTTACAGAAAAGGAAACACAACCTTCCAATAAAAATATGAATAGGCTACAATGAGATACTACTTCATGATTAGACACCACCCAGTATAATGGCTAAAATGAAAAAGTCTGACAGTATAAAATGTTTTCAAAGTTTTGGATCAACTGGAGCTCCTCCTTTGCTGGTAGAAATGTGAAATGATAAAACCACTTGAGAAAATAGACAGATTCTTCTTTGTGACACAGTAATTATTCTCCTAGGTATTTATCGAAGAGATGTGAAAACATTGTATAAAATGGGCATTATTCAAGAATATTTATAGCAGATTAATTATTAAAAATATCAAAGTAGAAATAATCCAGATGTCCATCAATAGGAGAATGGGCAAACTGTTCATTCTTTCAATGGAATATTTGTCAGTATTTTTAAAGGTGCTACTGATAATATGCAACAATATGGAAGAGTCTCAAAAACACTCTGGGTCAAAAGAGCATACGTACTATATGCTCATATTTATATTAAATTCTATAATAGGCGAAACTATTCTACTGTGATAGAGCTCAAATCAGTACTTCTGGTCTGCAGTGAGGGGATTGTGGTGGGAACAAAAAAGGGACAAAAGGAAGCTTTCTGAGGCAGTGGAATATTTTATACTGTATAGAGTTCTGGTTACACAAGCTATATGCGTTTGCCAAAAAATGACTTAAGGGCTGTGCATTTTTACTGCCGGTAAATTACTCTACCATTTTAAAATATCTTGTAAATGCTGAAAGTGATTACTTTGTGGAAATAAAAAAAAAATCAAAAGGTAACTTTAGTGTTAGGATAAAATTTAGCAGCGAAAGCCTCATTCTCATGTTAGAAAAAACACTATATTTTAAACAACTTAAATAAAATAGAATGTGATTTTAAAAGTGGCTCTGGATTTGGTAAAAAGAAAGCACTTATGTTAACAATCGATGTGAAGAGTTAGAATAAAATTATTTTATGGAAAAAATAAATAGAGGTTCAATCTCGTCACCCATCATGGAAATAAGAATTATAACCCCAGTGAGGTATCATTTTAAGTCCATCAGATTGGCAAAAATGTTTAAATCCTCATAGTATCAAATGTTGGTTAAATGTGGCGCTATGGGGATTCTTCGAATACTGCTAGGGGGAGTGTATTGATGTGGTTGTATTTGAAAATAATTTGTCATTTATTAGTAAGCTGAAGATATGCCTACCCTATGACTAGACATTGTACCACTGTATACTCTAGGGATACATGTTGAGTAGTTTTTCATGTCTCCTAGAATAAAAGCCCAAAGTCTAACAATTGCCTAGAAGAGTCTATAGAATTCGTGCTGCCACATCTCGTTACCCATCTGACTTCATGTCCTTTTACTCTCTTCCTTCCTCACTTACCTCCAACCCCGTGAAGTTCCTTGCTGTTTGCTTCACACTCCAAAAATGCCCCTATCTTAGGACACTCTTTACCCAGAAGAGAACGGCTTGCTGCCTCACCTTCTTTAGAACTTTACTTAAATATCACTTCCTCAGTGAACCTTAAAATTACACCCTGCCAACACTCCCTAAGCCATTTTCCTCCCCTGATTTTTATCCATAGAACTTAGCATCATCTTATATGCCGAATATTTTACTTACCTGTTTATTGTCTGTCTCCCTCCACTGCAGTATAAACTCCATGAAGCCAGACATTTTTGGCTGCTTTTTACTACTGAAATCCACAGACCTAGATTAGTTCCTGGTTCATAGTAAGTACTCAATAACTCTTCGTTGAATAAATGCATAGATGTTCATAACAGCGTTACTTTTTAAATAGACTTTTTCAGAGCAGGTTTAGACTCACAGCAAAATTGAGCAGAAAGTACAAGAGTTCCCATAAACCTCCTGTCTCCACCCAAGTACAGCCTCCTCCATTAACATCCCTTACCATAGTGGTACATTTGTCACAATCGATGAACCTGCATTGACACGTCATTATCACCTAAAGTCAATAATTTACATTAGGGTTCACTCTTGGTGTTGTTTATTCTATGTGTTTTGATAAATGTATCATGACATGTACCCATCATTATAGGATTGTACAGAATATTTTCATGTCCTTAAAAATCCTCTGTGCAACAGCATTGTTTTTAATAGCAGACATCTGAAAACAACCCAAATATCCATTGACAGTAGAATGGTAAAGAAAACATGTTGTATTCCTTCAAGGAAAGACTATACAGTTTTGAGAAAGAATCAACTATGATTGCACATGTCAGCGTGCACGAATCTCTCCAATATGATGTATAGTAAAAAAGAAAGGCATATAAAAATGCATGTGCTATGATTCCATTTATATAAATTAAAACATGTAAGACTAGAAATGTACATTTTAGGGCCCCATATAAATTTAGTAAAGCTATAGAGGAGAGAAAAAACATAATCATTATGATTTAGGATAGTAGTTACTTACCTTAATGTAGGAGGAGATGGGCTCAGAGAGATCTTCAAAATTATTGGCAGTATCTTTTATCTTAAAGCGAATGATGGTGACATGCATTTTTGTTTTAGTTCATATATTTATATCTTACATATAGGTTGTATATGTTATTTTGTATGCATACATATTTAAAAAAATTTTTTAAGTCACAAAATGTAACTCAGAAGGTGCTACTCTAGATGTAGTGGTCAGAGACAGTTGCTATGAGAAGATGACATTTGAACTGAAACCTGAACAATGTGAAGAAGTAAACCAGGCAAAGATCTAGGAAAACGTATGCATTATAGGCAAAGAGAGAGCAGTTCTAAGGAGTCTGAGCAATGACTTAAGGAAGCCCAGAAAAGAAAAGTGTTGGAGAAAAGAAAGAGGAAATGTGACCCAAGTGTCTGACGCATTGGAGTAGAAGAGGAAGGTTTATTCTGGATAGCCACAAAAGGGTTGAAGTAGGCTGGTGGGCTAAAGGTGTAATGAGAAAACTCAGTACAAGGTAAGGAAAAATTTTTAAGAATCATAAGAGCCTTACAGTGACTACTTCAAGAAATAGGAAGTTCTTAGTCACTGAAGTGATTCTTAGTAATGTAGGTTTTTCATGTGTCTGCTTATGTGTATATTTTAATTTTATTTTATTGCCCCTCTGTATTCATTTCCTCCCCTTTGGAAAATAGCTATGAGTTTCCTTCAGATTTCCTTCCCCCCACATTCCCAGTCTTGGGATTTTCTTATCCCCATTAGCACAGGATAGAGGCAGAGAATCCATTCCAAAGAGCTGTCCAGTGACTACTATCTGTCCTGGGGCGGGGGGGTTATAAGTGGTCATCAGGTTTGATGACAACAGCTTCAATCTGTGTTTGCGTAACATTTCGTTTCACATATGATCAACATGACATAAATTGTCCCTGTAAATGGAGGGGGCAGCTAATCTGCTCTTTGATTGCATCCGTTGGTCCACTCTGAAGAGACTGTTGGTTAGCTTCTGTTATCTTCATTCCTGAAACTAACTTAGTTCCTCACCCATTTGGTTCCTGTTGACTGTTCCTTACGTTTCATGATACACCGTTCCAAGCAGTTCCTTTTTTGTTGTTGGTTTCAACTCAGTCCTCCAACTCAGCATATGAATTCTTCTTTCTTTGCATCCATTACACAGTCAGTATGGTGCAATATTATCTGCTTCTAATTGTAAGATCTCAGAAGGGATGGAAATACTCACTAAATCATAGAACCTTTCATTTGGCCTTTAGTGACCATTATGAATGGTGAAGTTAATTGAAGTGAGATGGTTTGATCATATTATCCCTTTACTTTGGTCACTGAAATCATCCTACACCACTGCTTGACTCCCTTCAGGCAGTGCTAATAATTTGAGATAGTCTTCCGGTTAATTTAGTTTAATTTTGCAGTTGTTGTTAGGAAAAACCATCTGGCTTGAATAAAATTGCCCCCTAGATGCCAGCTAGCCATGATATTATTGGCTTTTTGAGGGTCTTCAGAATAACAGATGAAATAATAGTAGGTTTTTAAAATCCCAGTTTAGATCCGATTTTGCTGCATTTAACTCCAGTGACTTTGCAGAAGCAGTTATTATTCAGTTCTGTCCTTAATGAATCCCCCTTTCTTCTCCTCTTGCTCCATTTTCTCAGCAAATGATATCTCTCCCTCTCCCTCTCTCTCTTTCCCTCTCTCCCTCCTTCCATCCTTCCCTCCCTCCCTTTGTGTTTCTCTTACACACAGAAGCACACAAGCTAAAACAAAGTCATATAGGTAGTGAACAGTCCTCAAACCATCCTTGGTGAACAGGAAAGCTCAATTTTCAACCTATTAATTGCAGACTGTAGAAATGCATGATGGGCCTCTGTGACAGAAGTTATTTAGGGCAAGACAACACAGTGATTACTTAGTCATGTAAGTGTCACATTCATTAAAAACTCTGACTAATGTTGCCAAAGTAGCTCAAATATTTGAGAAAATGTTTACCAGTCTCTTCTACTTCTAAGATCTTTAGGAAAATAAGCCGAAGTATATCCATGCATCTTTGTTGAAATAAACCCCTCTTTCCTTTGCCATGTTTCCTGAAATGTCTACAGTTATTCCTTTGGGTTAAATTCTTCCTTAATGTGAAGATAGGATACCTTGGGAAATTTGAGTTTAGGGGAAAATATATGTGAAAGAGATTCATAACCTGTAAAGAATTAGGAGATGGATTATTTTTATCATGAAGCTATTATCCATCATTCAACCCCTTATTGGGATAGGGGATTTTTAAAACTATGGATGAGAATCAAGAGTTTGGGAATGGTCAGTAATTTGGATTGATAATAGGAAAAGCAGGACTTCAGGTTGCCTTCAACGGCTTCAAATAGCCTAACTCCATTTTCATCTGTTATGCATTTAGGGCTTCTACAGAAGACTTCGTTAAACAGAAGATTTAACCGAATGCTGAAAAATGTTTGACGATCACTACTGTGACAGGAAAGTCACATAATTTTGGCAATGGAAGGGGTCCTAGAGATCGTTTCATTTCACAGATAAGGAAACTGAGCCGTAAACAGATTTTGTAGTTTACCCAAGGTCGTATGGCTAGCCAATGGCCATAACCTCATGCTCTTGGCTTTGTGTATGTTGTCCCCATTTCCCAGAAATACTCTTTCTGTGCTTCCCTTCTTGGCACCCATAGATGAATTCATCTAGAGCAAAGGTGGTTCAAACTATGACCCCCTGGTCCAAATCTAGCCTGCATGCAGTGTTTGTAAGTAAAGTTTTATTGGAAAACAGTCAGAGCCATTCTTTTCCTATTGTCTGTGGCTCTTTTTGTGCCTCAATAGCAAAGTTGATTAGCTGATACAGAGAGCATATGGTCTGCAAAGCATAAAATATTTCCAATGTGGCTTTTTACAGGTAAAGTTTGCCAACCCCTGACCTGGAGCCTAAAGTGTGTTCTAGCCTCTAGCATCCCCATGAGTGGAATCAGAAGGAACAAAAAAAAACCCAAACAAACAAAAAAAAAGAGGTAGATGACATGTTTTGTGGCTTCATGCCAGCAGAGTGAATCCTTGAAACGGCCCTTTTCCAATTAGCCCTTTCCTTGCCTGCCAGCTTCCAAGTCACTGCAGGCTGCTAACGCCTCCCCCTCCCCCCACCATTTGCCAAGCCATCTGCATGCAATTGGTCTCCCTAGTAATAACTCTAGCACTATTTCTGTTCATTCTCAGCCTAGCTTCTGATTTTTTAAAGATCCCCACATCCATTTTTTATCAGAAGACATTTTACAAAGCACATATATTCAAAATATATCAAGATATGTATTTTTTAATGGAGGAGAGAAGCTGCTTCTTCACAGGGAGCCAAACTCCAGATAGTGAGCTGCCTCATTTGCCTTGTGGCCTGTGGGATATTTTGCATTGAACGTAGAGGTAGGCCTGGTGAATCAGATCAGAGTGTCCCGAAGCCTCTGAAAGCTTAAAGGAATATTCTTGTCCATTTGCAGGCAGTTGTCTAGTCTCAGCCCCTGACTAGGGAAGGGCTTTGGGAGAGGAGTGAGTGGGGAGTTAAAGGGCTACACTTAAGCTATAACTGTGCTTCATTCAGGGCCTGTGACATTTTGGGAGGGGGAAGGATATATACTGAACCTTGATTATACTTTTCAGTATTGTTGGCTAATGCTAATTGGTCGCTTACTACCTGTCAGTTTCCTTATTACATATTTAATGTGGAGAATTGGTATTTCTTTTTCTCCACATTTTATAGGTGAGGAAATTGAGACTCAGATCAGGTAACTTGCCCAAGATCACACAAGTAATAAGTAGCAGTCAGAATTTAGACCCAGATTTATCTTATTCCAGTGCCTTTTCTTTTCCTTTTTTTTTTTAAGGTTTTTGTTTTTGTTTTGTTTTTTAATAGCAGCTATTTATTAATTTATTTTTGGCTGTGTTGGGTCTCCGTTTCTGTGCGAGGGCTTTCTCTAGTTGGGGCAAGCGGGGGCCACTCTTCATCGCGGTGCGCAGGCCTCTCACTATCGCGGCCTCTCTCGTTGCGGAGCACAGGCTCCAGATGCGCAGGCTCAGCAGTTGTGGCTCACGGGGTCTAGCTGCTCCACGGCATGTGGGAACTTCCCAGACCAGGGCTCGAACCCATGTCCCCCGCATTAGCAAGCAGACTCCCAACCACTGCACCACCAGGGAAGCCCCTCTTTTTTAAAAAATAAATTAATTAATTAATTTATTTATTTTTGGCTGTGTTGGGTCTTTGTTGCTGTGCGTGGGCTTTCTCTAGTTGCAGCAAGCTGTGACTACTCTTCGTTGTGGTGCGCTGGCTTCTCATTGCGGTGGCTTCTCTTGTTGCAGAGCACAGGCTCTAGACATGTGAGCTTCAGTAGTTGTGGCTCACGGGCTCTAGAGCGTAGGCTCAGTAGTTGTGGCTCGTGGGCTCAGTAGTTGTGGCACACAGGCTTAGTTGCTCCGTGGCATGTGGGATCTTCCCAGACCAGAGCTCGAACCCATGTCCCCTGCATTAGCAGGTGGATTCTTAACCACTACGCCACCAGGGAAGCCCCCAGTACCTTTTCTTTTAATCATTTCACTAGCCTGGTGTTTCAGTGAACAACAAACAGTACACAGCTTTTTAAATGTTAAGTTGCAGAGACAGAAAATAATCTCTCTGAGGAAAGAAGAAGGGCTCTGGGACGGAGTAATATCTTTGCCTAAAGACGATTCCAAAATCTTTATACTGGCCGGTCCTTTTACACATAAGACATTCAGGTTATAGTCAGAGGTTGGCAGTGTTTTATAATTGCTGTGTTAATTTAACCAACACATTCTGAGCACCCTGTATGTGCGAGGGGGTGTGCTGTGTTCTAGTCATCTAGTGGTGTCAGTAATACAGTCATTGCTATCCAGGAGTTCACAGATTGGGTAACAAGATAGACATAGATGATTAATAAATATTTGTTGACTGAATGAAAGAAATGTTGGGAATGCTATGAGGGCTGAGAAAGACATAGGATCTATCTTTCTAAATCTCACAGTTCAGTTGGTGAAGCAAACATATGTACAGATAATGAATGTGTTGGATGATAAATAAAATAATGGAAGTGGGCATAAGATGAGGATTTAGGAATTTGGCAGGCAGGCAGAGTGAAGGACATTTCTGGCAGGAATACCTAAAATGTGCAAAGTCCCAGAGATTTGAAATAGCACAGTGTGGTAAGGGATTTATAGGTAGTTCATTTCTCATGGAGGGTGAAAGGACATGTACCTGGACAAATAGACAGAGAGAACCAAGGAGTGATTTTTTTCATTTAACCATCATTTACTGAGCATCATTGGTGGGGGGCACTGGAACGTGATTTGTAGGAGCCATGAGAAATAGAAGATATTTCTGTAGAACTCTCTTCTCAAGATGATAGTCTCCTTCTGGAGATAAAAACAACTAGGGCACATAAGCAGGTACATGCATGTGTGGTCCACACTGGATGTTTGAGTTTTGAGTTTTGGAAGGAGCTTTCCTGACTTGGCTAGAAAATTTACCCTCACCTTATTTTTTCTGTCTTTTCCTAGTCTTCTACTTATGTTTATGCCATATCTCTTCCTTTTCTGTTTTTTTATTCCTACCTTTTCTCCTCCATTACTCTTGTTTCTACTTCACCCTTCTCTCCCTTTTCTCCACTTTTTTTCTGGGAGCGTTAAGGAAGTACCCATAGTCAGTCTCTCTCTTTGAAGTGCCCATAGTCTGTTTCTTTGTCTGTCTCTGTCTCTCTCTCGAAGGGCTGACAACTTGGAGAATTAGGGCAAGAGAGTAATCTTTTATTTTTCATTCCGTACTCAGAGAAAAATCAGAGTTCCCTCATGTGCCAAATAGGTTTTTGGACCTAAATCCAAGTTGTGCTCTTTGAAATTTAGATAAAATTATGTGAGGGCATTATTATCCCACTTTCTGTTGGAAGTTCCTTGCCCTCTCAGTTTTCTTTTTTTTTCTATAAATTAAAACGGCTCACATTTTATTTTTGCTTGCACTGAATTGTCATTGTTACTGGTCTCTTTTTACCTCTAGTCTCTTTCTCTTTCCTTTGTCCCATGCCAGTCCAGAATTGGGAGCTCAGTTCTTTGATTTCCACAACAAATACTCACTTATACAGGTCTTCCTGGTCTTACAACGGCCTTTACGTCCTGATAAACCCATCAGGAGTTGAAACTATCGTAAGTTGAAAATGCATCTAATACACCTACGGACCATCATAGCTTAGCCTAGCCTACTTTCAACATGCTCAGAACATTTACGGTAGCCTACAGTTGAGCAAAATCATTTAACACCAAGCCTATTTTATAGTAAAGTGTGGAATATCTGATGGAATTCACTGAATACTGTACTGAAAGTGAAAAACAGAATGGTTGTATGGGTACAGAATTGTTTCAGTTGTTTACGCTCGTGATCACGGGGCTGACTGGGAGCTGCGGCTCACTGTGCTGCCCAGCATCAGGAGAGCAGATCGTACAGCACAGGGCTAGCCTGGGAAAAGATCAAAATTCAAAATTCGAAGTATGGCTTCTATTGAAGGTATATTGCTTTCGCACGAAGGTGAAGTTGAAAAATCAAGGTGAACCATCATAAGTCAGGGACCATCAGTATAAGCTTGTGTGTTTGGTGAAATTTCGCAGCATCACCAATATCACAAAGTTTTACAAATATTCTTTTTCCTTTCTCCCCACCATAAACTCTTATTTAATTCTAATGCGGGGAAGTTTAACTTGCTGTATTTTTAAACTTTTTCTTTCCGATCCAGGCTCTCCTGATCTAGCCTTTTACACCCAGTTGACCATCAAGATATTTTGTTAAAAATATTATCATTCCTTTTCTGAGGGATTCTTCCTAGTTATTAAAATCACATTTTGACTCTGATATAATAATAATTCAAAGGCTACCTTTTTCTTGGGGATTCTGCAAAGCCCCCTCAGGAGACACTGAGGGGACTGGGGAGAAGATGGAGGCTCGGGCAGCAGGGTTCCACACATCCACAGCCCTGCTTCAACTGTACCTTCTTCACTTTGATCTCTTTTTCATAGTTGATTTCTGGACCACTTAGGGTCAAAAAAAAAAGTTCCATTCCTAAAGTAAAATTTGAAAACCACTACTTTAGCAGTTGAAACTTATTAACCCCCAAAGAGAGTATGAATTGGAGATATATAAATTTGTTCCCAAAGAAGCCAGAAGCTTAATTCTTGGTAGAACCGACTCTGGAAACATGATGGCTTTTCTGGGAAGAGAAGCCCTTTCTGTTTATGGCAGACTCTGGAGTCTTGTTGTATCCTGTGTTAGCGTGGGACAGGAAGACACGCCAAAGGGGCTGTTAGAGCTATGCTTGAGAAGCCCAGCTCTAAGTTCCCTACCTTTATTTTCCCTCAGATGTGAATAGCAAACAGTTTGGCACTTGAGTTTGGGATGATGCCGCTGATTGTTTGTTTAGGATGACTCATTGTTTAGGATGACTCATTGTTTAGGATGACTCATTGATGCCATCCTAAAATCTTCTTTCTTTGTTTCATATACTCCCCTGACCATGTGACACAGGACCCCAGCTCTCTCTCAGATGGATTGGTTTGATACACTGCTAGCAATTAAGAAAAATAAAATTCTATTAACTATGCATTTCTTCTTCTGATTAACTCTTGTGTGTAATTAAAAATAACCGCCGGGTTCCCTGGGATTTAATAGAAATCTATGGCATTTTGGCTTGTTCTTCGAATTGAGGCCATTCATGCACATCTTGTTTCACTTATGAATTCTTACCTCCTTTAAGGTAGGAGTTGCGTTTGATTTATCTTTGTGTCCTCTGTAGTACTGGGCAGTTATTAGGTGTGCAGAAATAATTTGTTGAATTGAACTTTTGCCAAAGTAGTCCATGGCCCGCCACAGTATTATTCCATGTTTACAAAAAGGGGTTCTGGGGACTTCCCTGGTGGTCTGGTGGTTAAGACTTTGCGCTTCCACTGCAGGGGGCATGGGTTTGATCCCTGACTGGGGAACTGAGATCCCACAAGCCATGCGGTATGGGCAAAAAAAAAAATAAAGGGAGGTAGGGGTCCTGTCTTTTGGAAATAAGTTGAGATTGGTAGGGAATTAAGAGGAAGGGAACAGATAATTTTATAAATTTACTATGTGCTGCACATTATCATTGGAATCTTTTCTGTGTCATCTTATTTATTGTGCTTACACAGCAACTTCACGAGTTTCATGATAGAGATTTGGAACTTCCTTGCTAAAATGTTGGCTTCTTGTTTGATCTGATATATAGACTGTATGATTCAAAAAGTCCCATCTTTGCTGCTATGACTTAATCGTCATGGCTTCCTTTTGGGCTGTGACCTGAGAGGTAATAACATCCATTCAGTCCCCAGTGGTTAGTTTTGACACCACCCTTTTTGGCTATTTTCATTAAGTTTAACAAATCTACTGTATGTCTGAGGCTATCACAGGGCACAGAGAAACAATAAGACATAACCTTGTACTATTGACTTGATATATCCTCCAAATATAGCCCGTTTCTGACCTACATCCTCCCCTTCTTGGTTCTCTAACTAGTCTTCACTTCCTAGTTCCTCTGTGGTCATACCCTAGATCAGGTTAGAGATTTCCCTAAGCTTACCTTGCTATTGAAGGAACTAGTGACTGTCTTGCCCCCTAATTCCTTCTACAGCTTGGAAAAAACATCTCAAGCCTAGGGCTCTTGAGCCTCATAGCTACATCTCTTCACAGTTACGGAATGCTTCTCTTGGTTTTAACCTCTTCCCTTTTATTTTGTTTTCCTTCCATACAGAGGCCCATGCTCCTTTTGTCTTTTGTCCTACTGGCTCCTGGAAGCCCTTCAATCCAATCACTCTAGTTAACATTGCAACTCTACTTGTTTGTTTTTCTAAATAGTTCCATGTAAACCAGAGAATTGTGAGGTCACATATTGAACAGCAAGCTAGCCAAGAGGACCTAGACAGTGGGGAGAACGTTTCTTCCCAGCAGGTGAACTCAGATATGAAAATCTGAATTTATGCAACAAATAAATCAAGGAATAATTTTTCGCTTTTGAAGGATTCACAATGGGGTTCCTTTTTTTTTTTTTTTTTTTCTTTGCTGTACGCGGGCCTCCCACCGCTGCGGCCTCTCCCGTTGCGGAGCACAGGCTCCGGACGCGCAGGCTCAGCAGCCATGGCTCACGGGACCATCCGCTCCGCGGCATGCGGGATCCTCCTGGAACGGGGCACGAACCCGCGTCTCCCGCATCGGCAGGCAGACCCCCAACCACTGCGCCACCTGGGAAGCCTGAAAATAAAATTTTAAAAATTAGACCCAGAGTATATATATAGCATGATAACACAATAATTCTAAGGAAATGTAGGGTGTTGAGCGAGATCAGTATCTCCCCCCATAAACCACCTGCAGCAGAATCTCCTATGGTAATTTTCAAATGTAAACTCTCTAGGGGGAAGGCCTGTGACTGTGCTTTCACGAACTCCTCCAGGTGATTGTAATTCACACTGATGGCTTTGAGAACCATTAGACTAACTCATTTTCTGCCTGAATCTTTCCTGCTTGTATTTCGTTGGCTTTAAGGAAAAGCTCATGACCTTAACTGTTTTAACTGTTTTGTCAGTGGGGAAACAAAGACACTAACATTGGGATTGTAAAGGAGGGGATATTACGAGCAGGGATGGTGAAGGTGGTGATCATCCGTTAGTTTGTGTTTGCGTGTATAAAGAAACGGGTTTTAAAATATATAAAGAAAAATCTGGAGAATGTTCTTATGTACATCTTTCTCATTTCTTTTGTATCTGACCCTGTGTGATAGGTGAGTAGACATTATGCCGTAGCTCCTGCTTTTCCATGTTTTGGTTTACTGTGCCTTTTAATAATGTATTCCCAAGTAGTCTTGTATTGAAGGATGCATTCTGTCCTTCATAGATTCCTACATTTTTTCCTTATTTGCTCCATTACTTTCTTTCTCTCACTCACATCAATAAAAAGTCAGTTCCCCCTTTGAATGCTAGGGTTTGTGCTAGTCATCATGTGAAGCTCGTAATAGAGAGATGGCCATGCTAGTGAGGGGACTCCGTCAACCAAGAAACTAGTAGGAGGTCCAATGTGAAATGAAGTGATTCTCTGACGCAGACAACAAAAATGATAGTGAATGAGCCCAGAGTGAAAATATCTGTTATAATCATTACACAGGTCAATATAAATAGCATTACAAGCTCCCAGAAACCTCCTTTATTTCCTATATTCATTATCACCACCCACCTCCCCAAAGGTAAATGCTATCTTGATTTCTAATTCTGATTGATTAGATTAACTGCCTATTTTGAATTTTATGAAATGTGAATTATATAGTTTGTACTCTTTGGAATATGGATTATTTCATTCAACATTGTGTTGATAATATTTCTTTTTATTCTGGATATGTGCCCTTTGTCGGTTATATGTTGCAAAAGCCATTTGGTGCCTTGCGTATTCTTTTTCTTACTGGTATCTCCTTTAAATAGAACTTACCAATTCAATAAATACCCATTCATTGTATTTTCCTTCAGGTTAGAATTCTTTCTCTATTTCAAGGTCTTGAAGATATTGCCCTATGTTATTTTTTGGAATTTTTGTTGTTTCGTCTTTCACACGTTGATCTGTAATCCATCTTGAAATTATTTTTGTGCATGGTGTGTAGTAAGGGTCAAGGTTCACTTTTTCCCTATTGATATCTAAGTTATCCAATACTTCATCTTCCCACTGCTTTCCAGTGCCACACTGGTCATTCATCAGGTATCTATATATGTATTGGTCTATATCTGGATTTCATGTTATGTGCCATTGGTCTCTTTCTACCATACCATATCGTCTTAATTATTGTAGCTTCATAATAATACTGGTTATCTGGTAGTATAAGTGCTTCAGCACTGTTTTCCTTTTAAAGAGTGGCACTTGACCCTTCTTGGCTCTTTTCATTTCCATTTAAATGTTAGAATTATGTTGCTAATTTCCACCAAAACTGTAAGATTTTAATTGGAATAGTAATAAATCTATAGGTAGATCAATTTGGGAGAGTCAACCTCTTTCAAATATTGAGTGTCCCAATCTATGAACTTGGTGTATTTCTCCGTTTAGTTCAGCCTTCTTTACTTTCTACCAATAACGCCGCATAGTTTTTCTTCTTCTTCCTTTTTAAAGATTTATTTATTTATTTGTTTGGTTGGTTGGTTGCTTCCTCTGGGTCTTAGTTGCAGCTCCAGGGCTCCTTAGTTGTGGCTTGCCAGCTCCTTAGTTGAGGCACATGGTCTCCTTAGCTGCAGCAGGTGGGCTCCTTAGTTGTGGCATGTGAACTCTTAGTTGCGGCATGCATGTGGGATCTAGTTCCTGGACCAGGGATCGAACCCGGGCCCCCTGAATTGGGAGCTCGGAGTCTTATCCACTGCGCCACCAGGAAGTCCCAGTTTTTCTGTATAGAATATATCTTTCATTAGATTTATTCCTATGGATTTGGTTTTTCTTTTTTATTGGTTGTTATTATAAATGATACCTTTAAAATATATATTATTATTATTTGTTGATATTGTATAGAAATACAACTGCTCTGGGTATATGGACTATGATTCTAGTCATGGTACTAAGTATTATCAGAGTTTACTTTTTGATTCCTTTATATTTTCTATATATACAATTCTGTCACCTGAAAATATAGAGGGGTTTATTTCTTCCTTTCCAGTCCTTAAAATTATAGTTCTTTTTCCTTGCCCTCTTGCTCCAGTGAGTATCTTGAGTGTAATGCTGAATACTAGCAGTGATGGGGGACGTTCTTGTCTTATTCCTGATGTCAGGGAAGAAAGCTTTCAGCATTTCACTTTCAGGCATTATGTTTGCTGTAAGTTCTATGTTAAGTTCTTTTCTATACTAAAGAGATTCCTTTTAGTATTAGTTTGCTAAGAGTTATTTTTAAAAATCATGAATGGATTCTGAATTTTATCAAATGCTTTATCTACATTATTGAGAATATCTTTTTTTTTCTTGATTTTGTTCATGTATTGAATTGCTATGATTTGTTTTTGAAAGTCAAACCGACCTTACATTCCTGGAATAAATCTACTTGATTTCTATTTCTCTTTTTGTTCTATCAATTTTTGTTTCACATACAGTATTTTGATGCCATATTCGTAGGCGCATACAAATTAAACCTTTTTATATCTTCTTGATGGAATGTTTCATCAAAATATGTCTCTTTCTATCATCAGTCATGTATCTTACAATAAAGTCTACTTTTTCTGTTTTACTAGAAGAATACCAGCTCTTTATTTCTAGTGGAAGCATAATATATCTTTTGTATCCTTTTACTTTAAGTTATTCTGTCCCGTAACTTTCAGCCTTTCTGTGTCCTTGTATGTAAGGTATATCTCTTGAAAGCAGCATATATTTGTTGTTTTCAATCAAGTTTGATGGTCTGTGTATTTTTATTGGAGTATTTATGCCATTCATATGTAATGAAACTGTTTATCTATTTGGGTTTAAGTGTACAGTCATCCCTCGGTGTCTGCAGGGGATTGGTTCTAGGACCCTCGTTGTTACCAAAATCTGTGGATACTCATGTCCGTTATATAAAATGGTGTGGTATATAGTTGGCACTCCATGTCCACGGGTTCTGCATCCGTGGACATGGAGGGCTGAGCATAATTTCTAACTAGTTGTTTTTATCTTTTATTTGTCCCACATATTCTATGTTCCCTTATACTTTATTTCCTTATTTTAGATTAAGTATATTTTGAACATTTCTTTCCTCCTTTCTATTAGTTTATTGGTTATATATTTTTTCTTATTCTTCTTCTAGTGGTTATGAGAGAACTTATAACATGCATCCTTGACTTATTAGAGAATAAAGTTATTAACATTTTTCTGACTTTCTAGGCAAAGCAATGCCATGATGATTCTTTAACTGTATCTACCACCCCCACCTTTGGGTTATTATTACTGCATATTTTAATAACATGTATTATGTAAACCCCAGAAGATATTATTATTGTTTTGCATAGTCAGTACTTATTTAGATTTGCCCATATATTGAATCTTTCCTTTGCTCCTCACTCTTAACTGCATCTCTTTTATTGTGTGTCGGTAATTATTTCTCTCAAATCATTAGTATTAAAATGTTTACTCTGCCATCTTTTTTCTTTTGATGATTATTTTCTTTAATTTTAAAAGTGTTTTAGATTTACAGAAAAAGTAAGATAGTACAGAAAGTACGCATTTACCTCATATCTACATTTAAGTAAGAGCCACAAGGTGGGTATGACCTAGGTGGTCCACACATTGTCCATGCAGAGAACCTGAGAAACACTGTCTTAAACTTGCATATAGCATGGGGTATCAAGGAAAATAGACCATGTTGTTTAAGGTTCTCTTTAGCCCAGAGTCTTTGGGAATCCATATGCAATCTGCAAAAGTCTGTGAGACCATAGTCCTCAAATAAATGGTGCTGAGTAAGGTCAAACTTCAGATCAGCGGTTTTTCTCTGGCTCTGTGGCCATTGTCCCATCACAGTGTACCCACAGCCCCCTGAACCTTAGTATCGCCATCTGCTTCTTTTATAGGCTCACACAGTAATTCAGAAACAGGTAGTCTATGGACCATAGTGGGTGAAACACTAGTTGAAATAGAAAAAGAAAACAACTATCCCATATGAAATAATTTCAGAAGATTTCAAACGCTAAGATCATTGTTACATAAGTTACCAAGATATCATGTATTGAAAAAAGTAAAAGAAAACAAGATTTGTAGAAAGGAAGTCATTTATGACATTTGAGAGAGTAACTGAAGCAGAAAAGTAAGAAAAGAAGCTGTATTTTAGGGACAGTGGGTGTTCTTTGCCCACAAAAAAATGAAGCTTTCAAAGTTAGGGTGTACAGATGCCAGACACTTTCCTTCACTCTCCTCTTGTAGGAAGTAAGATTCGTGGACTAATGTGTTCTGATTCACCTTACTATTGAAGCTTGTATAGGACCTGCCCCATGCCACATAGGAAATCATCCCTTAGCATACTATATGATTTTTCAGTCGCCCTCATTCCTGTTAACCTCTCTTCTATCATCGTCCTAAATAATTCCCTTCATATTCTCACATAATCCAAAATTATATTTTTCTTGGTTATTTTCTTCCCTACTAGAACATAAATGACTTCAGGGACCTCATTTTGTTTTTAATTGCTGAAGTTCTTGTGCTTGGGAAAGAATTAACACATAGTGTCCATATTTATTTGCTGCAAAAACTGAGTGAGTTCAGTAGGCACTTCCGAAGGTTTCCCCCCCCCCCGCCACTAGTCTAATCTCTTCACATATCTCTGTCTTTCAAAAAGTCCCTTCCTTTTTTTCTCGGAGAGACATTTTCCTAGGCTAAAGCTGCTAAAGGCTTTTACAGTGAAATATGCCCCTGAGAAGAGTAACAGGTTAAGATCTGATCAGCCTCGTATATCCTAGGTAAGATACTGAAGGAGTAGAATTTGGGGATTTGAGCAAGACAGGAGGGAGCTGAGAGGGAACATTCTGGAATAAAGGTCCCATCTACAGCAGATAGACCTAATTGGGTTACCATAGTAGTCGATCCAGACATTGGGTACACTGAGAGAATAGAAGGAAGGATGTAAATGGAAATTATGTGGACTTCCAACTTGGCCCAGGGCCGAATCTGGAATGAAGAAACCCTTTCTCCATCTTTCAATTTGTACGTAGTTTTCACTTCACATCCAGGCTCAGCACCTGCCCTCCCTTTCGAAAACTGTCTTTTCAAATTCCTGGGACTTATTTGTCATTTTCTTACATGCCACAACCAGTTGTGTCTGCTGTTGCATTGTCCTCCTGACATAACATAATCTACTGTGACAGGTGCAACTATGGCATCTCAGTGACTCATAAATGGGAGACGACAGAGGGTTGGATCCTGGAGAAGTGTGATGGCACGTGCCTTTGCGGACAGAATCTTAACAGGCAGATGTGGTTCCAAACCTTCATTTGTGGGCTGAAGTTTTAGTGGTTAGATTTAGGCTTTTAGTGGAGACAGTAGGTTTAGCAGCACAGGCTGAGAAACTGCTGGGAGCTGGAGGTACCGTGGGGACCTGTAAGCGAAGCCCTCAAGATGTTTACCAAAATACTAGTAATAGTAGCTAATATTTATATGGGACTTACTCTGTGCTGGGCACTGTTTCAAAGTGTTTCACATATGCTAGTTGATTTAATCTTCACAGTCCTGTGAGGCAGGCAAGGAAGCAGAGGTACAGAGGGGGTTAGTGACCTGGGCAAAAGTGCTAGGCTGTGGAGTGGTGGAGCACATACTGAAACTCAAGTCGTGCTTCCAAACTCTCAAGAGAACTGTGTTATAGTAGGGGCAGTAATAATAATAACAGTTACTATAACTGCCATTATTTTGTGCTGTGACCTGTGCTACGGACTCTACGTATATTATCTCCTTTAACCCTCACACTAGTTCTACAAAGTTAAGTATCCTAAGAAATCTTGCGTTGTAGATGGTGACTGTGAGACTCAGAGACTGTAGACTTTCTTGTCCAAGGTCTTGTCCCTAGGAAGGGGGACAGCCAGTGGTTGAACCCAGGTTTCTCCAATTTGGTTTTCTCAAAAAATCAAATCCTCCAACCACAGGGTTGTGCTTCAGTTAGCTTATAGGCCAACATGTAGAGGTTTCCTTTGCCTTACAATGAGGCTTTCTGACGAGGTGGGAGAAATTAGTGACTCCCTCTATGCTGCCTTATACAGGGGGAGTCTCTGAGTATATGTTATCAGCATTGCGCTGCACACTTTTAGCCAGTTAGTCAGAAGTAGCAGTCTGCCTAACCTTGGGTCCTGTAAGAGGAACTTCTGTCAGAAGATTTCCGAGGCAAGTCTTCCTTCTCCTTTCTACAACCCCAGTTTTCTCTTTGCTGTTCTTCATATACAAAGGTAATACATCCCACCTACTGACCCTAAATGTTACTTTGAATTGGTTCTCTTGCCGTAGGGATGGAGAAAACTGATGCTTCCGATTTTGTCTGGCCCCTGATGTAATTTTTAAAGCAGCTGGTCAAGATTAGAGGCTTAGGCTATGGTCAGAGTTTAGGGTCCGCGTCTCGTCCAGGGGAAGGTTTGAGGCAGTGATGATGGTGAGAGTAAACTCATTGTCTCACAGGGGGACGATACCCATTCTTAACGGTACTGCCCTTTAGCCAGTTCCCAGCGATGCAGCAGGGACTTCAATTTTCTGGTCGTGATGCCATTTGCAATGCAGTTCAAATTGTTCAATACAGTTTTTCCTGCTCCCACCTTCTGCCATGCATTTGAGTTCCCCGCTACTTCTGCCTCTCTGTGAAGTGTGTAGTAAAATGAACCTGTTTTATTTCCCTCAAGCACAGCAGTCAGTGATTTCCTGTTGATGCAGCGAGACAAGGCAAGGGTATGGCGTCCTAGCTGCCTGCCTACTGGGATATGGCTTTTACAAATTTTTTTGAAATCCCACCTCAGGTCATTATTCAAGTGACCTGGTAACATCTGAAGAAGACTTATCAAAGTCAGAGGTTGACTTCCTTCGCCACCCCCAACACAGAAATATTGCCCAATCTGTCAGGAGGGGAACTCAGCTGAGCTCAGTTGGAAGCTGCTCTTTGCGTGTCCCCTGCTTCTGTTTCTAATGACTTTCCTTTGGCATTAGCTTCACTTCGCTGCCAGTGGACCCCTTCGCCCACTGAGGATGGACTGAGATGGGCATGCTGCCTTGCTTTTATGAAATAGCAGCAGTATCTTCTTGCAGTTACTGTAAGCATTTTCAGAGGGAAAATACAGTCTTTTAAGCCTTAAAAAGGGCATCAAATCTCCTTATTATAGCTTCTGCCCCAGCAGTACATAAGATCTCAGACCAGGACTGTTGATGACAGAAGGAAAGGCATTGTGAAGAAGGCAATTCCGGGAAGATCGGTGGAGAGATGACATCTACCCTTACTGGAACTGCACAATTGGCAACTTTGACTATTTGTAAAGAAACAGCATCCTCCTCACTTGAAGTTTTTGTCCTGCTCTACAGCCTGCATCTCACGTGGAGCTTTGTCCAGGCCAGTGAGTTTCAAGGGATGGGCAAGTTTGTCACCATGTGTGCGTTTGTGTTACCGGACACAGGTTTGTGTGCCCAGCGCACAGTAAGGCCAAATAATACTGAAATGTCGGAGTTTGGAACAAAGAAAGGTTTATTGCAGGGCCATGCAAGGAGATGGGTGGCCCATGCCCCGCCAAAACCCAAACTCCCTGAAGGGTTTCAGTAAAGCATTTTTAAAGTCAAGGTGAGGGAGGGGGTGTGGTTGGTCGTTGCAGGCTTCTTGGTGTAGGAATCCTTTGTTCTTGCATCTGTCCACGTAGGTCAGGTCACAACGTTCCTATAAACCTCCAACAAGACAAATGTTATTCTCTGTTCTGCAACTTTTTATCTCTATATGAATGGGAAAGTGTTATACCCTTAAAGGTCAGAGCCTTGAGAACGGGCTATCCTGTATATTTCAGGTTATAGGTAACATTCTTTTTCTTTTTAATATTTATTTATTTATTTGGCTGCGTCGGGTCTTAGTTGCAGTACGCGGGATCTTTGTTGAGGCATACAGGATCTTTTGTTGTGGCACGCGAGCTTCTGTCTGGTTGTGACATGCGGTTTTTCTCTCTAGTTGTGGCACGCGGGCTTCAGGGCGCGTGGGCTCTGTAGTTGTGGCACGCGGGCTCCAGAGCGTGTGGACTCTGTAGTCTGCAGCATGCAGGCTCTCTTGTTGAGGCATGCGAGCTCAGTAGTTGTGGTGCAGGCTTAGTTGCCTGACCAGGGATCGAACCCGCGTCCCCTGCGTTGAAAGGCAGATTCTTTACCACTGGGCCACCAGGGAAGTCCCATAGGCAACATTCTTAATTCAAAGCAAAAGCAGTAAAATCCAAAGGTTCAAGTGAAAGAAACAGATCTAATATGGAGTCAGATTTGTTCTTCCCTGTTGCATTTGGAGGATGCGAGGGAAAGGGAACCGTGTGAAGGCAAGAGTATTTCAGAAGAGGGCAGGGGACATGTGTGGCTTAGAAAACAATCGTTGATGTTATAGCATTTTTAATGGTAGAAAGCAAAGTTTGATCAATTTTTCCTGACTGATGGAAATCAGTAGCACACACTCTAGTTGCCCTATGTCAGTGATTCTCGAACAGTTGGGTGGCAAGCTCCCTCAGAGAGGATTTATCACAACAAAGGGAGAAGTCATGTTTCATGTTTATAAAAGGAGGTAAGGGTTAAAAACTAATGGAGAAAATAAGCTTTATCTTTCAGGCCTTCCTTGCTCATGCATCTTTCCTGACTGATGGCCCTTTGAGTTCACCACTGTTCTGAATAGGACATCCAGGAGGAGCACCTTGGCTGACAGCCCCTGGCCCTCCTGAAGGGCCACGCTCAGGGTTTATTCATTTATAAGGTCTTTGATTTTTTTTCCCCCTTGCCTTTTCATTTCACCTGTTTTCTGCTTTGACTGTTCCTGTCTAGCTTACTCTTCTGGTTGCTTTTTAATTCTGTTATCTCACATTTGGTGTCTCTCTCAGTGTCTGTATCTCTGCGTCTGCCTCCTTGTCTCTGTCTTTCTCTTTATTGCAGCCTGTCTCTTTGTCTCAGTCTCTCAGTCTTTGTCATATTTTGACTATCTTTTTCGTGCCTCTTCTCTTCGAAGGCTCTACCACAGAGTTATCATGAGGATTGCCTATTCGAAAGTACTTTAAAACAATTATCATACAAATGTAAGGTGGTACCATTGCTACCAGTTCTGAAAGTATGTCAAAACCCCAACTGTTATTCATGAAAACAAGAAAATACCAGAGCAGTCCCCCTGACAGGCTCTACAAATCATCCTTTGGATTGATGGGAGTATGGGGTGGAGACAGCTAATGCCAGTAAAAGTAGTGCATCTGTGTGTTTTAAAGTGTGTTGGAGAGAGTCAACTTTGTTATAATCTTATCACTTGCTAGTTATTCTAGTTTCTTACTGGTATTAACTAGATTTTGCATGATGTTAGTTCGCTTTTGAATTTTAGCCAAATTGATCTGGTTACAGGATACAGAGAAATTGAGGCCCAGTCATTTAAGGAGGCTCAGACTTACTATGGGGGCTAGAAGATTGAAGAGGCAGCACGTGGAGACAAGGGAAGGAAGTATCAATCAGAGCCTCTAGCAGATGGCAATAATAGTAAAAACAACTACCTGAGATATTTATACATAATTAACATCAGTACACAAATCCCTCTCCACTCTCCTCTATCTCCAAGGCAACATAGACAGGACAGAAGTAGGGATGCTTCTCTATGTCCTTACAAACACGATCTCCTCATGTTGCTATGGCTTATGGCATGTCATTATAAAGACGATTTCTTGTGTTGAGTACTTATTGTCAAGTATTGCGTTAAATTCTTTGCATTAATCTCATTTAATCAATCCTCAAAATAATACCATGAAAGAGAGAAGTTTTAGTATTGTCCTTCTCAAGTTACAGATCTGAAAATAGGCTTGGAAGAGTTGAATTTCCTTCCCGATGCCTAACAGTTTCCACATGGCAGTGCTTGGTTTCAGATCCAGGTCTTTTTGACTTCAGATCACACGCTCATCTGTTTTGCTTCATTGACCCCTGCTTTCCCAGGTTTATTGCCTCTGCTTCATAATGTTTCAGAATAATCTGGGGAGGGAATTGTTGCCTCCCTACCGTGTAAGACAAAACAAAGTGTTCTTAGAGCCCGTGGAGGGGACTTATTTTCCCATGTTCCATCCTCAGTCATTTCCTTTGGAAATGCACCATAGCTGACCTCCTTTCTGAGTAGCCAGTGTGCCAATGTAGCCCCCTATGCAAGGCAAAGCCCTGAGTTTGATGCAGTTCATCCTGTGTACGTGTACTGCCTATGTAATAAATAGGAAAGGGAGAGAAAGCCAAGGATTTGAGCCTGGGGCCAGAAAGTGTGAAGTCTTCAGTGCAGTTGCCGAACATCATAGCTTTTGGGAACGGGCATTGTGGGAACAGGCGCAAGTGCTGCACTCACTTCTTGTTCTTTGACTGTGGTCCCACCATCCAAAGCTGGCAGAGAGCTTTGTGGCCATAGGCTATGAATCATATCCTCTCCCCACCCCAAATGTTTCTTGAGGTTGCGGTCTGGGAAAAAATCCATTTTGCTCTCTTCCCATTAGTCTGTCCATTACTGAATATCTGCTGTGTACTAGTTCTGTGCACTGAACTTTGTGTAATTGCTGCATTTGCTATTGTACTGCAGGTGGTGAGATTAGAATGGGGCATTAATCTCTATACAAATAGGCTTTTATAGATATTTAATGAAGTTTATGCGGCTTTTGCCAACTTCCTTTGGTTGGTTGGTCTGCCAAGTTTGGACCACTGCTGCTTAGGCTGTTTCTCCTCCATCACGGTCACTGAAGCCTTCCTTTCCTGATAGCTTAGTATCGCTTCGTCTGAAACGATGTCACCACTTCCCTTTTATGAATTTTATGAATTAAAACTCTTTCTCCAATGTAGTTTTTCTCAAAGAGTGGTCCTGAGGCCATTGCTTCAGAATTGCTCACAGTCATTCTTATTACAGTGTAGGGTTCTACATCCTGTCTTAAATTTAAGGAATTGGAATCTCTAAGAAGGCGGGCCTTGGAATCTGCATTCTTATCACACTGATAAGTTAAAGAACCCTTGCTGTAATTGTTTTCCTTCCTCCATTCCAGACAGACACCTCAGTCGTCTTTGATCTTATTGTTTCCTACTTCCAGATCAGTTTGGTGTCTCTAGGAGATGCTTGAGAGGATCTTTTATGTACCCAGGAATTAACTGCTAGTCATTTAAGAGAAATACTCTGAAGCCATCAAGGTAATTAAAGCAAATGTATATCACCCATGCCCCGAGGAGTGTAAGGGCAGTTAAGAAGAAAATGTGTGGACAGCGTCTCCGTGTGCACAGGCTGGCCCTATAACTAGATCTGAATGCCAGCCTATAACCCGTCCGCTAACAGCACGTCTCTCATTTCAACCTTAGGTGCGTGGGTTTGTCAGTGGGGTGCTTTCCACATCCCAGTTCATCAGCTCCATTGAACTGTGGAGACACTTTTGCCTACAAAATAACCTTACAAACACCTGGCCATAAAGGCAGAGTTGGGAAAGGGAAATTGATTTCAATTTCCAAGTGTAATAGCTAAAGGTTGCCAGTGTACTCCTGGGGTGCAAGATAATGTTATTTTGGAACACACCCTGGCTCCCAAGGTCATGTACAAAGCATGCCTAATAAGATGCTGGAAAAAAAATAATCTCGTAAGGGAGAGGTTCCAAACTGTAGAGGTGCCCTGCAAATATTTAATGCGGTTTGTAGATTTAAAAACCTTCATTCGCTTTCACTTGAAGTTACTAGCCTTGAAAATGTCTAGTGGTGGAAACACAGACAGAAGTCCAAATTTTCATTAAACTAGGGGAAAGATAAACATACAGTCTCCGTCCCTATTTCAGGGAGCTATACTAGTCAGTATTTTGGGATGCAGAAACAGAAATAGGTTTGGGGAGAAGATAAATAGAAAATCAGCCTGTTTTTCCCCTTTTTCTGAATATTGAGACTTTTTTTTTATTATTAGTTTAATGTGAACACTGGGAATATGAGGACAGGTGACTGGATTACTCATCCACCACGGCAACAGTGTTTGTTAGCTGGTAACAGACAAGTGAAAGGTTATGTATATTACTCTGTTTGAGACCGCCCACTAAGAGGTTCCATTACAAAAAATAAGGTTAGAATGTATAAGGTTAGAATGTATATGGGCCATTTTAGGCTTACGTTTGGCTTCAGGATTTGGGGCATTTGAAGTCCAGTTAATCTTAGGGAGACCCTTTACCCTTCAATTCTTTTCCTATGTTATTTTGGACACATAATAACTCACACATGTTCTCAAAAGCACAAGAGCTCACACACACGTGTGCATACAGATGCACAAACATGCACGCTTTGTAACAGCTGGCGACCAAATTCAGCCTGATGGGGAGATCAGGATCTAGTGACCAGAGAGTGTAGGCCGTCGTCACATCTCCAGCAGGGAGGGATATCATTCTGTTTCCTCTCTCCTACAGCGTACTAGCTGCTTAGGGGAAGAATTTTTTTCTCTAGAGGAAATTGAGGGAGGCCCCTGCTACGAACAGTCTCCCTGATGCAGACTCTTCCTTACTCTCCCTTACCTTTCCCACTTTCTTCCCCGTAGGCCAGATCTTCAACTTTTAGCTGACTCACAAATTTTTAGCGAGTACTTCTCATTGAGGACACAGTTGAAGTGCTTATTGTATGCAAATGCAGGGTTGAATTACCCTGCCTGGAGCCCCAATGACACGCTGTAAAAATCATCTGTAGCTCCTGTTCTTTGACTTCCATGGGTCCCTTGGGGACTTTTTAGCCTCTGTGTCACCAAGCCACATGAAGGTTGCCCAAGGTTTAGCTGCCTTTTATAGAGGATCATTTTCAGAAGTTGATAGTGAACTTTCAGGAGCTAATGTACAAAGAGTATTTAATATTGATTTCCTGTCTGTACTGTTGGTCCCCAGGGCTTAGGCAGCTCCCAAGCATATGAACTAAGATTTCGCAGATATTTTGTAACTCCTAATTACCCTTTTCTTTCCTATGGCTTTCTCCAGGAAGTACAGCTAAGGTTGCTGGGTGATTGGGATAGTACTTTGCTTTGTCTTTACAATCCCAGGGCCAATCAGCTTTGCCCCTTACCCTTCTGGTGGACCCTGGGATATACAAAAGGACCATAACATACCAGAGTTTGAGCGCAATAAAGCAGTCAGCTTGTCCAACCCCTCCGTCTGCAGATGAGATCTCCTGCAGCTGTGGCACTCCCCTGCGTAGGCTCATATCTGGCTTTGGGATTGGAGGTGGGGAATTCAGACTCAATTAAGTTTAGGAATGCCGTGTCCTCTTTAAGCCTTCTCTTTCTTTTTGCCATTTCTCCCACGACCAGCAACACGGAGTTCATATTACATGCTGACTTTCCTGTCAGGATTTGACAGGGTAATGGCTGCCCTCTCGCTGGCTTCTATTTCCCACAGGCACAAGTCCACATTTCCCGGGCCTCCTCTTTCCCCAAATTGGATCCAACAAAGAATCCCACTTGTATTTCTCCACATGCTCATTCCGGTGTGGAGGGAAATAGAAAGCATAGGCTTTTCCCGAGCCACCAGGGCTCTAAAAGGTGAGAATCTACCAAGGATAGATAACCACTGGTTTCTATGCATCTCAGACAAACCTGCAAAAACTGCTACTCCTCAATTCTTTCATTCTACTAATTAGAATTCACCCTCCGTCAGCACTTGCTTTTAGTTCTATTTAACAGAAATCTCATTAGGCCTGGTATTACAGTACCTATGTGTCTCCTCCATTGCATTATTAGTTCCTTGAAAAGGGGGAGGCAAGGAATTAAACCCATCATTGTGTTTAACCCCATCAATAGCGTCTGATATGCAGAAGTATCCAAAAAAGTTTTTTGAATTGAGATTTAAGACATTTTTTAAATGGTCTGTCTATTGCAAACCAGCATAGTTCTTGATAACACAGGGATTTCACAAACAGCATATATAGACCCTTGATTATTACTTCAGTCTTCAAATTAAAAAATATATATATCAGATACCTTCTATGTTCCAGGAATTAAGAAGCTGGCAGGGATTTTTAATAATTTTGGCTTGGAGAGATGTAACACATGTAATGTGAATGTTCTATCGCATTCTGGGCCTGGACAGCTTTACTTTGTTTTTGATTAAGTCTCTACTTTACACTCATGTAGCAACCTCAACACAAATGAATAATACTCCAAGTGCAAATCTTTGTTCCTTCCCTGGAAATCTATCTCTTTCTAGCGCCCTCAACACTCCCTTACACCTCAGCTCTCTTGTTTCCCTGTACCTCCCACCACAAGGCAATGGGAGAGGACTAGTCTACCTATCGTGGTGGGGAACATCAAAGAAGGCTTTTTGAAAGAGGCTGCAATTAAGATGGACCTTGAGGGATGGACAGAGATGAGGGGAAAGGGTAATCCAGAAAGAGACATTAGTAAGGGCAAATATACAAATAGTGCAGGGAAGTGGTCACCAACTTTGGTTTGGATTGGGATTAACTGGTGTGTGTAGGGTGTTTTCAAAAAGGCAAATTCCTGACACCCTTCTTTATCTCCAGAGATTTTTATTTTTTATTTTTTTTTGCGGTACGCGGGCCTCTCACTGTTGTGGCCTCTCCCGTTGCGGAGCACAGGCTCCGGACGCACAGGCTCAGTGGCCATGGCTCACGGGCCCAGCCGCTCCGCGGCATGTGGGATCTTCCCGGACTGGGGCATGAACCCATGTCCCTTGCATCGGCAGGTGGACTCTCAACCACTGTGCCACCAGGGAAGCCCATATCTCCAGAGATTCTGATTAAGGAAGTTTTTTTTTTTTTTTAAAAAAATCATCGCCAATCTCTTCTACCCATTTGGTCAACTTTGAGTTTTCCCTTTCAGTGACTTTCTCCATACTCTTCCCTGACCATAGGCTGTCCACTTCCTTCCTTTGTCCCTAACCATGGCAGATCCATTGATGGAGACACGGTGCAGTCCTTATGTCTTTCCAAAGTCCTTCTTGACTGAAGCTGCTAGATGTGCGTCCTCCCTTGTTCTGAACTCTGATCTAAAGCACTGATTGGCCCTACCAAGCATTAGGGGACTGGTCCTCTTAGCAGCTTATTTCAGACAGTGAGAATTCTAGGTTGAGGGAAATCCTACCTACACTGAATTTCCCATACCACTTTGCACAGTGCCCTGTACATAGTACACACTCAGCAGATGTTTACTGAATTGATTCGGCTTAATGTAGCAGACTGGCTTTAACCAGTACTTTACTCTTGGTTGCAATGGGGAGTTTTGGGTCCTGAGTATATGTGCAATCGTAGAATTTCAGGAATGGAAATTGAGCATGACATAGAGGGAATGAGTGAAAACAGCCTCTCTTACAGATATTCTGGCTTGAGTCATGGCCTAAATAGTTTATGACGAATTTAGAACCTTTTAATGAAAGGCTTCCTGGCAAGGAGAAATCATCTATCTCTGTAATAGTAATTTTCCCATTTTCCCTCTTAGAGTTGTTAAAGCCAGTAAGCTATGCCAAGTATGTAGGGCTGTGTGTGTGTTTGTGTCTGTGCGCACGCACGCATGTGCATATGCTTGTATTTGTGCATTTGAAGCGTTACTAAAGAAAGTACATTCTTTATGCAAGAATTTCTTGCATCTTTAATAAAATTCACACCCAGGAGCTTATGTCTTCCACCTTATTATTTTCTTTGATATCACCTTTGAGGGTAAGAGAAGTTCCTTTGTTCTTTCTGAAATTTGATATTTATTCTTTATTTTAGGGGGGAGGGTAGATGTTTATGGAAGAAAAAGAAAGAATTCTGGATCAGAGTTCCCAATTAATGTGAGGCAAATAAGTGGTGATCCTTTAATTTTTCACTTGGGGCCAAAAGCCTAAGTACTTTTAATATCATTCTGTTCCTGAATCATCATCTCTCTAGAAGCTTGAGTGTGGTTATTAGGTTCAAGGGCAGGTTTTACACACCAGTGTCAAAGTTCCTTTGCATCTTTTTTGCTATAGGGAAGTTTCTGAGATTCTGGTTTCCCTCCACTCTTGGACACACGGGAAGATTGTCTTTAGGCAATGATATATGAGCAGATGTGACATGTAGCACTTCAGCATGGTTGCATTTAGTTGCTGGCTTTCCAACCCTCTCTTCCACTGTTGACAAGACTGTAGAGGCAGGTGTTGATATAGAGGTCTAATAATAAGCCATCACATAGAAAACAGCTACCTTGGAGAGTCACCTGGACTTAGAGCACATTCTGCATGAGTGAAACATAAATAAACCTTTGTCACTGAAAGCAATGAGGGTCAAAGATTATTTGTTATTGCAGCATACACTATCCTATCCTGCCACAAGCACCAAAGAAATATCGTTTTTGCTCTGGCGGGGAACACTTGCAGCCAAAAAAACACGAGTTATTTCTTTCTTTTGTCTGCATTAATTCACTTATTTAATCCCTAAATGGCACGAGTTGTGAATGGCTAACACAATGTCATCTTAATATTGTACATTACTTACATCCTGCACTTAAATGAAAACATTTCTCTGCTGTGCTTCTCTTTCCAAAGTGAGGTAGAAGGACAAATTTTTTTCAACGCAATCCTACCATGTCTGGCACATAGTAGACATTCAAGGGATGTTTGCTCAACTTGATGTACTATGAGACAATCCTGTTCTAAGGAATCTGGCTGTATTGGACCAGGTTGATCCTCGGAAGAATTTTGGTATAAATGAAATTTGTAACACTTCAGCCTCTCCTTTCCTCTCCCTCCTGTCAATTCCCTAAATCATCCTCTCTCTCTACCTTCATTTTCTACCAGATATTTGTGTGCTGTTCTAAGCTCCTCTGGTTATGAAAGTCAGTTGATAAATTCAGTAACAATAAGGAAGAAATGAAGGCATGCATTACCTTTCTTCGAGAGACCTTGTGTTAAGGTCGTTGTTCTCAAAGCGTAGTGCCCGGCTTGTATAGCACCAGCATTATTGGAAAGCTTGCTAGAAATCCAAGTTTTGCGGCCCTACCACAGACCTACTGAATCAAAAATTATCAAAGTAGAGTCCAGCTATCTTTAAAAAAATTTTAAATAACGAAATCTGTGTTTTGATAAGCCGTCCAGATGATACTGTGATACTGAATACAGTAAAGTTTGAGAACTTGAGGTGGAAGTTGGACTTTTTTTTTTTTTATTATTGTTTTAGAGCTTCATGCAATATAGTATTGGGTTGGCCAAAAAGTTCGTTTGGGATGTTCCGTAACGTCTTAGGCCATCCAGAACGAACTTTTTGGCCAACCCAATATATGAATTTTGTGGGTAATAATTCTGTGTTTGGAAACTTCTCAATCTATCTCATAATATCATCACTATGTTGATAGGAATTTGTCTGTGTAACTTGTATTCTTAGTCAGATTCTGAGTGTAAGGCAAGGCATGACTGTGCATACACTTAACCTTTGAGTAAGTAGAATACTTTGCAGCCTGGTGGACATGATTTCACAACTACTAGAACAGGATGAAGACCAAGATTCACTGTTTGTCATATTCCTTGACATTTCACCATTAGAGATTCATTTCATAGTTTCTTATGAAAATGTTAACAGTGTTTAGAGGAATATGCTTTCAACCAGTATCAACCAATACTTTGCTGAGAACAGTACCCTATAGGACTGGCTACAGTGGGATATCTGGAAAAAGGAGATAGAGTCAAAGACAAACATTACTAACTGCAGAGTGTGGTCCCATCTCTGGGTACACAGAGCAGCACTTCTGCTATCACAAACCCTCTCACTGTTGTGGCCTCTCCCGTTGCGGAGCACAGGCTCCGGATGCGCAGGCTCAGCGGCCATGGCTCACGGGACCAGCTGCTCCGCGGCATGTGGGATCCTCCCGGACCGGGGCACGAACCTGCATCCCCTGCATCGGCAGGCGGACTCTCAACCACTGCCACCAGGGAAGCCCCTGCTAGTATTTTTGAAATAAACTTTCCAGTCCCTTTGTAACCCTTTAATAGATACAAAATATAAAATTACAAAGAAATGTTTATATTACAATAATAAAAAATCATATTCTAGAGAATAGGGAGAGAGTCTAGTATAGGTTTTTTAGAAATGGGTAAAAAGTCATTTGAAATTGAATTATCACATCCTGTGCTGAGCAATTCCCAGCCCACGTGCTTCATTCAGCCCCCAGATCATCATTAAAAAGTAAATTAAAGTTAAAACAAATTTCTTAAAGTTCCAGGGACTAAACGCAGCTGACATGCCCCTTAGCCTACAGTTACATGTTTCCAGCTGACAAACGCGATCATTTTGACAGTACAGGTGCACAGCATATCATTGAACAGAATCACACAGTGTGTATTTACTTCCCTCTCAAATGCTTCAACATTTACCACTTACAGTTTCACACAACTTTCAGCAGTCAGTACACATCTAAATATAAGTAAAACATTTATTTCGGCTCTTTGGGACCATTCATCATAGAAAGGTCCCCGTGGAGATTTTGATCTGAATCACGTACAGGGGTCTGAGGCCAAAAAGCCTTTGTAATTCTTAGCAAAGCAAACCAGCTGTCTCCAAGCACAGGGATGTGCACGTGGCAGCCATTTGATTGCTAGCTTATTTTGATAAGTGTGGGAAAATGCAAGACACTTCTAGGAAATTTTCTTTTTAGTCTAGCATGACGGGATGCTAAAACAACCAATATTTGGTGTCAGATAGCAAAACTAGTGAAGAAGAAGCCCTCTTCTAAAACCCAGACTAAATAAGAAATGTCATTAACTCAAATATTCAGTATTTGTTTAAAAAACTAGACTGCCTGACTCTGGCTAAGAGCTTTGCCTTCCTTGGCCCTGTACTTCTGTGAGGGCTTAGGTGAAGTTAAGGACATAGAAGGTAGGACATTTGTCTCCTCGCCAGCAGCTAGCCAAATATTGGAATAAATCAAGCCAGCCATAGCACTTCTGCTGTCACAAACCCAGCCTTGGGCAGAGTCATTTGCAGAGCTCTGTCACCTACAAGCATGCAAAGTCACTTTTCCTTTGTTGAAGATGGGCCAGGGTAGCTGTTGTAGAGAGGCTTGCCTCAAATTTTTCTCCAGAGCTATTCCCTGCAGCTGACCACAGGTGGGGAATAAATTCCTCTAAGAGAAATGAATTTCATTCTCAGCACTCAGTGCTGTTGCCTAAATCCAGAGTCCAGCCCTAGGGTCCAATGAAGCCTAGATTCTGAGCCCTCAATCACACTTAAGTTCCTGGCCTCTGCTGCCCATTGATTACAGGCTTTTTTTTTTTTTTTCTTAGTGACTTCTGTGCATTTGAAAAGCCCTCCGTAGGTGAGTATGGGAAGCCACGTAACAGCATCAGCTAGTTCATAATGTCCTCCTTTTAGTCTATATGTAAAATATCCCTAGGTCTTGGTATAAGATACTAGACTCCAATTTCTTGAGGTCACGTCATAGTGTCCTTAGGGTTCGCACGGCCTTCCTGCCAAATGTGTAGGTCAACATACACCTCACCTGAGGCAGCAGCCAGATGTGGTTCTGAGGGTGTAACACTGGCTTACTGACCCACATTGACACATGCAATCTCTGGAAACATTTTCTGATATTTGGGAGGCCATCCTCCGAACTTTATCAGTAACTCGGGAAGAACAACTTCAGATTCTCTCCGTGACTTCTCATGGTTCATCCAGGCAAGTCAAAGCTTGCAACTCTGAGCCAACAACAGTGTACACACTGAAGAAAAAATACGTAACAGGAGAGAGTCAAATCCCTACCATTGAACACGTGGTATAATTGTCACCTAGCTCCTGCCGTGCTGAATGTCCTCCGCACTCACCCCCACCACCCAGCAAAATCCATGTGTCACTCATTTAAAAAGAACCAGTAGTGGGGCTTCCCTGGTGGCGCAGTGGTTGGGAGTCCGCCTGCCGATGCAGGGGACGCGGGTTCGTGCCCCGGTCCGGGATGATCCCACATGCCGCGGAGCGGCTGGGCCCGTGAGCCATGGCCGCAGAGCCTGCACGCCCGGAGCCTGTGCTCCGCAATGGGAGAGGCCACAGCAGTGAGAGGCCCGCGTACCGCAAAAAAAAAAAAAAAAAAAAAAAAAAAAAAAAAAAAAAAGAACCAGTAGTGCTAACACCTCCACCTGAGCTCCTAATTTTCCTTAACACCTTTTAAAAGAAGAAGCCATATTCAGGGACAGTGTTGCTACAGTCACATTAAAGGAAGAAAGCAACTAGCCATTTTGCTTCTGAAGCATTCCCTCTTTCTGATTTGAGGGAGCTGGTCATGGTGCCCCATTCAACCAAAGCAGTGGTGAATGAGGTTCCTGTCATGCATTGAACATCTTGTAGGTTTCCATATTTCTTAGCAGATGAGGTGGACCTGGCATAGGAGGCTGGTGGCCTCCTCTTCTGCTTGGCTTGCCTACCTCAGCCGGAAACTCAACAGGATAGCTGCTCTAGACTGGCGCTGGGGGCAGGGCGAATTATGATAAATGTTACCCAGCTCCCAGTTTGAACCTGGACATGCCACCTGGCAAGCTCTCCTTTATTTCTGGAAAACAAAAATATGAGAGAGAAACTTTCTGTAGCTTTTTGGGAAAAATGACCTATTGTTTCCAATGCCGCATGAGCAAACAGCTGAGATGGTAAACGCCAGCAGGTAATGGAACTCATTAAAAAATCACACTCTGACATGGGCTCCAAAGCATTTGGAGAAGTGAGATGCACAGGGACGAGAGAAGTTCCCTACTTGCTGAATTTGAGAAATGCCACCAGCTCTTTCTTAGCCATCCTGGGAACTATACAAGCTAACAGGCAAGTTGCTAGCTCCACACACCCTTTTTGAATTGGGCATGATATAGGGTGATAGGATCAACTTGTGTCACTCACTTCCAATATTTCCTCCCACCCAAAGAATGAGATGAGATGAGATTTTTTGAAGGTGACATTATTTTTTTCTTTTCTTTATTTTTCAAAAAATTTTAGTCAACTTTCAGAGGTTACATTCCATTTATAGTTATTACAAAATATTGGCTCTATTCCCCATGTCGTACAGTACATCCTTGAGCCCATCTTACACCCAGTGGTCGGTACCTGCCACTCTCCCACCCCTATACTGCTCCTCTCCACTGGCCCCACTGGTAATCACTAGTTTTTTCTCTGTATCTGTGTCTGCCTCTTTTTCTTTACAGTCACTAGTTTGTTGTAGTTTTCAGGTTCCACATAAAAGTGGCATCATACAGTATTTGTCTTTCTCTGACTTATTTCACTTAGCATAATGCCCTCCAAGTTCATCCATGTTACTGCAAATTTCCTTCTTTTTTATGACTGAGTAGTATTCCAACACACACACACACACACACACACACACATCTTTATCCACTCATCTGTTGAAGGACGCTTAGGTTGCTTCCATAACTTGGCTATTGTAAATAATGCTGCTATGAACATTGAGGTGCATGTACTTTTTCGACTTAGTGTTTTTGTTTTTTTTTGGATATATAGCCAGGAGTGGAATTCCTGGGTCATATGGTAGTTCTATTTCTGGCTTTTTGAGAAACCTCCATACTGTTTTCTACAGTGGCTGTACCACTTTACATTCCCACCAACGGTGTATGAGGGTTCCCTTTTCTCCACATCCTTGTCAACATTTGTTATTTGTGTTCTTTTTGACAATAGCCATTCTGACAGGTGTGAGGTGATATCTCATTGTGGCTTGAATTTGCATTTCTTTGATGATTAATGATGTTGAGCATCTTCATGTGCCTATTGGCCACCTGTATGTCTTCTTTGGAAAAATGTCATTCATTTCCTCCATACCCTCCTTGGCTACTATGAAAATTCATTTGGAGCAAGGTTTTAATGTCAGATAATGACAGCTCATTGCTATATTCCCAGATATTTTTCTACCTTTTTGATGGGACTTCCATGCCTTTACGCAGGGAAATAAGAAATTTAGAGATTTAAAGTCAATGCAGTAAGGACTTGGATTAGCATTATTCTGGGACAGAGGACTTTTCACTGACTTCTCAAGCTACTCAAGAGTCAATTATTTAGGAGTTTTCCTAACTACCATTCTTCTGTCATCCCCCGTTCCTGTAGCCCCCATTTCCATCAAGCAGAAAATGAATGAAAATCAACCCAGAGTTTAACTCTACAGGTTTCACTGCTCAAAGTTTTGAAATTCAGAGTGAAGGAAGAGTTAATTTAAAAATTTTTATAGCCTAGTACTTCCCACTCCTAGTTCCTTCCTTGCTGGTTAAACAGAGACTTGACATTTCTAATTAGGAAGTTTTACTTCCAGGCAAGTGGAATTTACCCCCAGCTGGGAAAACATGGCTTATTAAGAGTTTGACATCAGCCCTCATTGATCTGAAGATTATCTCCCGTTTGAGACTGGAGAGCCTCTGGGAGACTGGGGAGGGGAAACAAAAGTGGGAAAGTGTGTAGAAATGCTTTCTTTGACTTCAGGGTTAGGTGGATCAAGTTGGCAGGCAGAGACTTGGGAGCAGAAATCGTTTTCTTTCTTTCCCTTACTGCAGTCTCCCTCCCTTAGCTCCCCTTGTCAATATTACAGAATCTTGACTTGCTAAAGGGAGGCAAAAGGCTTGTTGATGACCGCCATTGGAAAGATTTTCACATTATTTTAACTTCACTGACTAAACGGCTTATTGCTTTGTAATTTTCAGAGATTTGGTGGTTATGTTACAAGATGTTTGTGTTAGATGGGAAAGTGAGTTACCTCTATTTCTCTCTGAGGACCGAGTGTATTAATGGTCCTACCAATCTGATCATCATTGGGAAGTCTACCTCCCAATTGGAAATTATATATGGGTTCTCTTCCTCCTACTTTACTGGATTTCTTCCTTTGGTACCTTTGGCGTACTGGCATTTCCCATTATCCTGTGTCTTCCCTCTGGAGCTTAGGGACATCATGTCATGCCCGTTATATCCATACCAAGTGTCTGTGGCCTGATTCACCTCCCCTACAGGATACCTAATGACAGAATGTCGCTTCCCTGTAGCAGAATGTCCTCTTTATTGGGGAGAAAGCTCTGGTCCTCGAACACCCGAATCCAAGTCTTCAGGAGCGTCTCTGGGAAGTTCAGTCCATGCTTTCATTCCAGACCTGTCTAGAGGCTACTCTAGTCTCTCTTGGGAGCACCCTGCTGTATTCCTGGGCCTGCTGTCGCTGTGGATGGTGATGTGACTGAAATAGTTAACTTTGTGTTGCACGCCGCTGCATGTCTGTTCTTCAGTGGACTGTATTCTTTAATTGCTAGAACTTGAAGGCTGTCCAACTGCCATACTTTAGAGCTGTCCTGAGAAGTCTTGTAAGAGCCACAACTCAGGACTCTGCTTGATTCTCAAGAGAGTGTGACAGTGCCTTGAGACAGCACTCGCGAATACTCAAATCTCCCTTTGCTTTGGATGAGTTCTTATTTGGCCTTAGGAGTTGTAGTATTCTTTTGGTCACCTCCTTCTAGAGGTTTATCTTAAATTTTATGTAGGGGATGTGACAAGGTTACCATCTACAAGCCTCTAATAAACCCTAGGATCCTTATGTAAATCGAGCTAGTATTTTATAGTTCTAGGAAAATATACAAATTTGACCATAACAAGGATCTAGGCTTAAACTGATAAACGTGTTAATGATAGAGAACCTTGCTACTGCAGAGTGCCTTATTAAGTAAACTTTCAGGGATGGCTCCTTGCTTTTGAATCATAGCTTTAAAATGGCTGGATGGGTGGGTGCGTTATACAGAGAAGAATGGCACTGAGAGGCCTTAGAAAGCCTTCAAAGTTCCTTGAACTGCTTTAAGTAGGTGGCCACCTGAACCTAGACAAAGAAGGATGAAACAAGTGAAAGAGTAGTGGAGGATTGGGTGTACCAAGAAAGGAGCCAGGGTCCTTTCTTAAGGGGATCAGGGTCAAGTTGGTATCAGAATTCAAGGAAAACTATAGGTCAGCACTAGGTGAAAAAGCCAAGGCTGGAGAAGAGAAGAACTGGACAATTTCTGGATAGGAGGCCAATCACACAAGAGCCAAGTTAATGGAAACCGTCAGAGAGATAAATCAAGGGGGCGGGGTCATAGCCTGGGAAAATACTTGGATATTAGGTGATCTTCGGGAGTTAGAAGAACAGAGGAAAGCAGATGGTGGAATGTTAGCCAATCAGTTAGGAGCCAGGAATCAGAGACATTCAAACAAGTGACTCAGGCAGAAGACAAAATTCAAACCACCAGAGATATGACACAGAGCCTTGAGTCAGCCTGTGACCTTTGATATATTTTCTATGAAGGGAGAGCCTATTTTCTAAGTCTAGGGATTGAGGTAGAATAATTGAAAGCTGCTAGCTGGAGCGGGGAATGAAAAACTGGAGTGATAGGTAGTTCTTGAGAGCTTGAGTTATCTATTTTGTCTCCCTTCCAAAAAGTAAAATGTCCCTTTGTCCAGTGCTTGGTACATAGTGGGCATTTGTTTAATGTTAAATAAATAAATGGTTATTCTATGAATAATACAAAGACATAAGAATAAGTTCATCTGCTTTAAATACAAGAGTTATTTTATTTACAAGTAATTAAATCCATGAGGCAAGGACCATGTCTAGCCAGTACCCCCACTGCTTAGCAGAGAGCTAGGCTCACTTTAGGTACTAGATGAATATTTGTTAAATGGATAAATGCAAATATGTATAAAGGTTCCAGTTGGATCTCATGCGCTGAGGCAGAAGTTTGCTACTCTTTAACAATACTATACCATGTGCTTGACCTTTTCTGATGTTTTGCTAATGTGATAAGAGGGCAGGGGAGACCACTCAGGGTTCTCTAAGTTGTAAGTTAGAAGATGGGAATGGTGTGTATTTTATCTGGGCAGAGAGAGGAGCCTTCTCTCTCGGGCAGAGTGCAGAGTTGTACTGTCTCTAAATCCTATAGCATAGAGTAGCTTTGAGGATGGCAGACAGGGTGCTGTGGTGGTGGCTAGTAGAGTTAAAGTATGATCCAATTTATGTAAGTTTGATTTGCCCAGGACAGTTCAGGAATATGGCTGTATTCTAAAACATTACATACATTTGGACACAGTATTATGGCTAATGTTTCCAAGGAACTGAAGTCACTTTATAATCACGAGCAAACCTTCATAATTCACCCTGGTGGTTAGTAGCATAAATTATGATTTGGAAGAACCGAGGGATATGGATTCAAGTTGGGTCTAAATGATCAGTTTAAGATATGCATGTGCTTTCCTGTTCAGGACAGCAGGCAAACTTGGTACGCTAATTCTTTTTTTCTCGGGTGAAGGGAAGATAAGGAGAGCCAGGGCAGGGGTCAAAACTCTGCAGTCAGTCAAGTTTTTCTTGGAAGCTTCAGCCTTCCTGTTTTGCTCCCTTTGCCCCTTGAAGTACTCTTCTCCTTCAGGTTCTCAGTACCCTGCAGCTTTCTACCTTCCTCCCTTAATTAACCAGGAAGTAATTTGATCACTTTACTTTCACTGCATTCGTGTGATGATGACTTTTCTGCCAGGTGTTGTTTGTAGTTCACTTCCTTTCCAATCAATGGCTATTGAGCATCTACTGCCCACGAGGTACCAACTGGGCTAGATGTGGCGGATATAAAGGCTAATGTGTCATGGTCCCAGCCTCAAGAAATTAACGACTTCATATTGAAATAGAAGAGATGAAAGGCAGGCTCTAAGACAACTCACAGACAAGACTATAAAATATGCTATAAACAAAATTCAAAATATAACAAGAATATGTGAGAAGTGGGTTATTCTTAGGTTTTTAATTGGGACTTGAAAGTATATTACCGAACAAATGTGGACATTGGAGATGGCCATTATGAGCAGAAGGAACTGCAAGGGAAAGGTCCACTAAAAGCAAAATGTAGGACATGTTCCAAGAACGATGATGAGTTTCCTGCAGCCAGAATGTAGAGTACACGAAAAACATGTTATTTGAAGTGATACCAGACATTTGATTATTAGGGAGAATAGTTTAATGATTTCTTTCTTTACAGAACAGTGACTGATCAGTCATTTTTGAAGAGAGGAGCTCTAATTTAGGAAGGTCAGTCTCATGGGACTATGAATTTCAGGTTGAAGTCAGGGAGACTGAAGGATGGGAAACAGTTAAGAAGTGACTGTAATTGTTTAGGTGATATGTGATGATGCCCTAAACCTGTCTGCTGGCAGAGAAGATGAAAAGGTGGAAGAGATAAAAAGACAGAAGGAAGGAGATCTACAAAATCTTAGGGACTAACTAGAATTGGTACATGAAGGGGAGGGAGGATTTAAAGATGATACCATAATGTCAATCCCGATCATCTGGGAGAAAAGTAAGTTATAAACCAGATTTGGAAGCACTGGAGCAGTCTGTTGGAGGAGATAGGTGATGAGATCAGATCGGGAATGTTGGGCTTAGTTGTTCCTTGTATTTTCAGATGGAGGTATTCAGGAGGCAGCTGGAAATGCATGTAGTATGATTCGCAGGAGAAAATTCAGAGTAAAAAATATGGATTTTGGAAACATTATCATAGATGTGACGAATTACAGGACTGGTGGCAACACTAAAAACAAGGGTCTAGTGTGAGAAGAGAAGACTGAGGACATTTCCTTGTGGAACTGCTGTATTCAGGAAATAGGAGGGAGGAGAGCTCACGATGGATATTAGAGCAAGGATAGTCAAAGATACGTGATAATGAGATAAGTGTGTACTTACTGGGCCATCTGTCCCTTGAGGACAGGAGTTTTGTTGTATTCATTATTCTGACTCAACATAATAATTGCTCAGGAAATGCTTGCCAAATGAATGAATGAATATCACAGAAGCCAATGGGGAAGACTACTTTTCACAGAGGATAAAAGCAGACAGATGTGGAGACTCTGGGAGGGCTCATGCCAAGGAGTACTTCCCAGAACTTCTGCTGCCAGTGTCCTTGTCCCCATGGTGAGCCACAGCCAACTCCGCCTCTGCAGGAGACTCTCCAAAACTAGCAGGTCACCACAGAGCACTGAGTAGAGTTCCCTGTGCAATAACAGAATTCTTTGGAAAAGTGAAATTGAAATTGAAGTTCAAAGGAAGAAACGCAAAATATATGACTACTTAAGAAGAGCTTGTGAACAAAGCCTGCAGCGGGTTAGTGCACCACGGCTAGCCGGGAGGGAGTCCGGGGAAAAGTCTGGACCTGCCAAAGAGGCAAGAGACTTTTTCTTACCTCTTTGTTTCCTGGTGCGCGAGGAGAGGGGATTAAGAGCGCTGCTTAAAGGAGCTCCAGAGACGGGCGCGAGCCGCGGCTAAAAGCGCGGACCCCAGAGACGGGCATGGGACGCTAAGGCGGCTGCTGCCGCCACCAAGAAGCCTGTGTGCGAGCACAGGTCACTCTCCACACCCCACTTCCGGGGAGCCTGTGCAGCCCGCCACTGCAAGGCTCCCGGGATCCAGGGACAACTCCTCTGGGAGAACGGACGGCGCGCCTCGGGCTGGTGCAACGTCACGGCGGCCTCTGCCGCCGCAGGCCCGCCCCGCACTCCGTGCCCCTCCCACCCTGCGGCCTGAGTGAGCCAGAGCCCCGGAATCAGCGGCTCTTTTAACCCCGTCCTGTCTGAGCAAAGAACAGACGCCCTCCAGCGATCTACACGCACAGGCGGGGCCAAATCCAAAGCTGAGCCCCGGGAACTGTGAGAACAAAGAAGAGAAAGGGAAATCTCTCCCAGCAGCCTCAGGAGCAGCGGAGTAAAACTCCACAATCAACTTGACGTACCCTGCATCTGTGGAACACATGAATAGACAACACATCATCGCAAATTAAGGAGGTGGACTTTGAGAGCAAGATTTATGATTTTTTCCCCTTTTCCTCTTTTTGTGAGTGTGTATGTGTATGCTTCTGTGTGAGATTTTGTCTGTACAGCTTTGCTTTCACCATTTGTCCTAGGGTTCTATCCGTCCGTTTTTTTTTCTTTTAAAAAATTTCTTTCCTTAATAAATATTTTCTATTTTAATAACTTTATTTTCTTTTATCTTACTTTATTTTATCCTCTTTCTTTCTTTCCTTTCTTTTCTTTCCTGTTCTTTTTCTCCCTTTTATTCTGAGCCGTGTGGATGAAAGGCTCTTGGTGCTGCAGCCAGGAGTCAGGGCTGTGCTGCTGAGGTGAGAGAGCCAACTTCAGGACACTGGTCCACAAGAGACCTCCCAGCTCCACGTAATATCAAATGGCGAAAATCTCCCAGAGATCTCCATCTCAACACCAGCACCCAGCTTCACTCAACGACCAGCAAGCTACAGTGCTGGACACCGTATGCCAAACAACTAGCAAGACAGGAACACAACCCCACCCATTAGCAGAGAGGCTGCCCAAAATCATAATAAGTCAACAGACACCCCAAAACACACCACCAGACGTGGACCTGCCCACCAGAAACACAAGATCCAGCCTCATCCACCAGAACACAGGCACTAGTCCCCTCCACCACAAAGCCTACACAACCCACTGAACCTACTTTAGCCACTGGGGACAGACACACAGAAAAACGGGAACTAGGAACCTGCAGCCTGCAAAAAGGAGACCCCAAACACTGTAAGATAAGCAAAATGAGAAGACAGAAAACCACACGGCAGATGAAGGAGCAAGATAAAAACCCACCAGACCTAACAAATGAAGAGGAAATAGGCAGTCTACCTGAAAAAGAATTCAGAATAATGATAGTAAAGATGATCCAAAATCTTGGAAATAGAATAGAGAAAATGCAAGAAACATTTAACAAGGACCTAGAAGAACTAAATATGAAACAAGCAATGATGAACAACACAGTAAATGAAATTAAAAATACTCTAGATGGGATCAATAGCAGAAAAACTGAGGCAGAAGAACGGATAAGTGACCTGGAAGACAAAATAGTAGAAATAACTACTGCAGAGCAGAAGAAAGAAAAAAGAATGAAAAGAACTGAGGATAGTCTCAGAGACCTCTGGGACAACATTAAACACACCAACATTCGAATTATAGGGGTCCCAGAAGAAGTAGAGAAAAAGAAAGGGACTGAGAAAATATTTGAAGAGATTATAGTTGAAAACTTCCCTAATATGGGAAAGGAAATAGTTAATCAAGTCCAGGAAGCACAGAGAGTCCCATACAGGATAAATCCAAGGAGAAACACCCCAAGACACCGATTAATCAAACTGTCCAAAATTGAATACAAAGAAAACATACTAAAATCAGCAAGGAAAAAACAACAAATAACACACAAGGGAATCTCCATAAGGTTAACAGCTGATCTTTCAGCAGAAACTCTGCAAGCCAGTAGGGACTGGTAGGACATATTTAAAGTGATGAAGGGGAAAAACGTACAACCAAGATTATTCTACCCAGCAAGGATCTCATTCAGATTGGATGGAGAAATTAAAACCTTTACAGACAAGCAAAAGCTGAGAGAGTTCAGCACCACCAAACCAGCTTTACAACAAATGCTAAAGGAACTTTTCTAGACAAGAAACACAAGAGAATGAAAAGACCTACAATAACGAACCCAAAACAAATAAGAAAATGGGAATAGGAACATACATGTCGATAATAACCTTAAATGTAAATTGACTAAATGCTCCCACCAAAAGACACAGACTGCCTCAATGGATACAAAAAGAAGACCCACATATATGCTGTCTACAAGAGACCCACTTCAGACCTAGAGACACATACAGACTGAAAGTAAGGGGATGGAAAAAGATATTCCATGCAAATGGAAACCAAAAGAAAGCTGGAGTCGCAATTCTCATATCAGACAAAATAGACTTTAAAATAAAGACTATTACAAGAGACAAAGAAGGACATTACATAACGATCAAGGGATCAATCCAAGAAGAAGATATAACAATCGTAAATATTTATGCACCCAACATAGGAGCACCTCAATACATAAGGCAAATACTAACAGCCATACAAGGGGAAATGGACAGTAACACATTCATAGTAGGGGACTTTAACACCCCACTTTCACCAATGGACAGATCATCCAAAATGAAAATAAATAAGGAAACACAAGCTTTAAATGATACATTAAACAAGATGGACTTAACTGATATTTATAGGACATTCCATCCAGAACCAACAGAATACACATTTTCCTCAAATGCTCATGGATCATTGTCCAGGATAGATCATATCTTGGGTCACAAATCAAGCCTTGGTAAATTTACGAAAATTGAAATTGTATCAGGTATCTTTTCTGACCACAATGCTATGATACTAGATATCAATTACAGGAAAAGATCTGTAAATAATACAAACACATGGAGGCTAAACAATACACTACTTAATAACGAAGTGATTGCTGAAGAAATCAAAGAGGAAATAAAAAAATACCTAGAAACAAATGACAATGGAGACACGACGACCCAAAACCTATGGGATGCAGCAAAAGCAATTCTAAGAGGGAAGTTTATAGCAATACAATCCTACCTTAAGAAACAGGAAACATCTCGAATAAACAACTTAACCTTGCATCTAAAGCAATTAGAGAAAGAAGAACAAAAAAACCCCCAAAGTTAGCGGAAGGAAAGAAATCATAAAAATCAGATCAGAAATAAATGAAAAAGAAATGAAGGAAACGATAGCAAAGATCAATAAAACTAAAAGCTGGTTCTTTGAGAAGATAAACAAAATCGATAAACCATTAGCCAGACTCATCAAGAAAAAAAGGGAGAAGACTCAAATCAATAGAATTAGAAAGGAAAAAGGAGAAGTAACAACTGACACTGCAGAAATACAAAAGCTCATGAGAGATTACTACAAGCACCTCTATGCCAATAAAATGGACAACCTGGAAGCAATGGACAAATTCCTAGAAATGCACAACCTGCCAAGACTGAATCAGGAAGAAATAGAAAATATGAACAGACCTATCACAAGCACTGAAATTGAAACTGTGATTAAAAATCTTCCAACAGAAAGAGAGAGACAAATACCGTATGCTAACACATATATATGGAATTAAAAAAAAAAAATGTCATGAAAAACCTAGGTGTGAAACAGGAATAAAGACACAGACTTACTAGAGAATGGACTTGAGGCTATGGGGAGGGGGAAGGGTAAACGGTGACAAAGCGATAAAGAGACATGGACATATATACACTACCAAACGTAAGGTAGATAGCTAGTGGGAAGCAGCCGCATAGCACAGGGAGATCAGCTCGGTGCTTTGTGACCGCCTGGAGGGGTGGGATGGGGAGGGTGGGAGGGAGGGAGACGCAAGCGGGAAGAGATATGGGAATATATGTATATATATAACTGATTCATTTTGTTGTGAAGCTGAAACTAACATACCATTGTAAAGCAATTATACTCCAATAAAGATGTTAAAAAAAAAAAAAATCTTCCAACAAACAAAAGCCCAGGACCAGATGGCTTCACAGGCGAATTCTATCAAACATTTAGAGAAGAGCTAACACCTATCCTTCTCAAACTCTTCCAAAATATAGCAGAGGGAGAAACACTCCCAAACTCATTCTACAAGGCCACCATCACCCTGATATGGAAACCAGACAAGGATGTCACAAAGAAAGAAAACTACAGGCCAATATCACTGATGAACAGAGATGCAAAAATCCTCAACAAAATTCTAGCAAACAGAATCCAACAGCACATTAAAAAGATCATATACCATGATCAAGTGGGGTTTATTCCAGGAATGCAAGGATTCTTCAGTATATGTAAATCAATCAACGTGATACACCACATTAACAATTTGAAGGAGAAAAACCATATGATCATCTCAATAGATGCAGAGAAAACTTTTGACAAAATTCCACACCCACTTATGATAAAAACCCTGCAGAAAGTAGGCATAGAGGGAACTTTCCTCAACATAATAAAGGCCATATATGACAAACCCATAGCCAACATCGTCCTCAATGGTGAAAAATTGAAAGCATTTCCACTATAGATCAGGAACAAGACAAGGTTGCCCACTCTCCCCATTCTTATTCAACATAGTTGTGGAAGTTTCAGCCACAGCAATCAGAGAAAAAAAGGAAATAGAAGGAATCTAAATCGGAAAAGAAGAAGTAAAGCTGTCACTGTTTGCAGATGACATGATACTATACATAGAGAATCCTAAAGATGCTACCAGAAAACTACTAGAGCTAATCAATGAATTTGGTAAAGTCGCAGGATACAAAATTAATGCAAAGAAATCTCTGGCATTCCTATACACTAATGATGAAAAATCTGAAAGTGAAATCAAGAAAACACTCCCATTTACCATTGCAACAGAAAGAATAAAATATCTAGTAATAAACCTACCTAAGGAGACAAAAGACCTGTATGCAGAAAATTATAAGACACTGATGAAAGAAATTAAAGATGATACAAATAGATGGAGAGATATACCATGTTCTTGGATTGGAAGCATCAACATTGTGAAAATGACTCTACTACCCAAAGCAATCTACACATTCAATGCAATCCCTATCAAACTACCACTGGCATTTTTCACAGAACTAGAACAAAAAATTTCACAATTTGTATGGAAACACAAAAGACCCCGAATAGCCAAGACAATCTTGAGAACGTAAAACAGAGCTGGAGGAATCAGGCTGCCTGACTTCAGAGTATACTACAAAGCTACAGTAATCAAGGCAGTATGGTACTGGCAGAAAAACAGAAAGATAGATCAATGGAACAGGATAGAAACCCCAGAGATAAACCCAAGCACATATGGTCACCTTATCTTTGATAAAGGAGGCAGAAATGTACAGTGGAGAATGGACAGCCTTTTTAATAAGTGGTGCTGGGAAAACTGGACAGGTACATGTAAAAGTATGAGATTAGAACACTCCCTAACACCATACAGAAAAATAAGCGCAAAATGGATTAAAGACCTAAATGTAAGGCCAGAAACTATCAAAATCTTAGAGGAAAACACAGGCAGAACACTCTTTGACATAAATCACAGCAAGATCCTTTTTGACCCACCTCCTAGAGAAATGGAAATGAAAACAAAAATAAACAAATGGGCCCTAATGAAACTTCAAAGCTTTTGCACAGCAAAGGAAACCATAAACAAGCTGAAAAGACAACCCTCAGAATGGGAGAAAATATTTGCAAATGAAGCAACTGACAAAGGATTAATCTCCAAAATTTATAAGCAGCTCATGCAGCTCAATAACAAAAAAACAAACAACCCAATCCAAAAATGGGCAGAAGACCTAAATAAACATTTCTCCGAAGGCGATATACAGGTTGTCAGGAAACACATGAAAGAATGCTCAACATCATTAAGCATTAGAGAAATGCAAATCAAAAGTACAATGAGACATCATCTCACACCAGTCAGAATGGCCATCATCAAAACATCTAGAAACAGTAAATGCTGGAGAGGGTGTGGAGAAAAGGGAACACTCTTGCACTGCTGGTGGGAATGTGAATTGGTTCAGCCACTATGGAGAACAGTATGGAGGTTCCTTAAATAACTAAAAATAGAACTACCATATGACCCAGCAATCCCACTACTGGGCCTATACCCTGAGAAAACCATAATTCAAAAAGAGTCATGTACCAAAATGTTAATTGAAGCTCTATTTACAATAGCCAGGACATGGAAACAACCTGGGTGTCCATCATCGGATGAATGGATAAAGAAGATGTGGCACATATATACAATGGAATATTACTCAGCCATAAAAAGAACTGAAATTGAGTTATTTGTAGTGAGGTGGATGGACCTAGAGTCTGTCATACAGAGTGAAGTAAGTCAGAAAGAGAAAGACAAATACCGTATGCTAACACATATATGTGGAATCTAAGGAAAAAACATGTCATGAAGAACCTAGGGTAATACGGGAATGAAGACACAGACCTACTAGAGAACGGACTTGAGGACACAGGGAGGGGGAAGGGTAAACTGGGACGAAGTGAGAGAGTGGCATGGACATATATACACTACCAAATGTAAAACAGATAGCTAGTGGGAAGCAGCTGCATAGCACAGGGAGATCAGCTCGGTGCTTTGTGACCACCTAGAGGGGTGGGATAGGGAGGGTGGGAGGGAGATGCAAGAGGGAGGAGATATGGGAACATATGTATATGTATAACTGATTCACTTTGTTATAAAGCAGAAACTAACACACCATTGTAAAGCAATTATACTCCAATAAAGATGCAAAAAAAAAAAAAAGCCGACAGATGTGGTCTGAAGTTGAATAGAATTGAACCTGGGAATGGCACTAGACATAGTGATAAAAAGATCATTTATTGGTAATTTGGTGAGAGCAGTATCTGGAGAGGTGAGGGCAGAAATCAGATTAGAGCAATTTGAGTAGTGAATTGGAATTGGCTAATAAGGAAGCAGAAACGGGTATAAACTACTCTTCTAACTAAGTTTTGGAGTTCAGAAAATGAGAGCTATAGGGTAGCTTTTTCATGGAAAGGATTTTTCACAAGAGGTTTGATGCCTTTAGTAAATATCCATTGATTGTCTATTTCCTAGACATTTTACTGGATGCTGGAATATTGCAATTAAAGGAAGATTTGAATAGGTTTGCAGGCCAAAGAGAAGGAATCAATGCAAAGAAAAAAGACTGAAAATGAAAGAGGCGGAAGGGGTGAACCACAGACTAAGGTATTAGAGGAAGCCAGAGAGCTGAAAGGGATAGATTCAGAGATTAGTCTCCAAAGAAGTGGACACTTTTTCCTTTGAAACAAGAAGTAAGAATGAAAGGAAATTAAGATAAAAGTATACACAGCTTTTGTGGTTGGATCACTGAGAGCTGAAAGAATTCATATGAAATGGTTTTTTCCCCTCGGAAAAGTGGATGGAAGAGATCATCTGTTGGAAGTTTAAGGCTTGGGGGAGTTGAGAAACGTGGAATATCTTTGGTCTAGGTACATTGAAAAATTCTCCAAGTAGGCTGGACTGGTGAAAATAAAAGCATTGTTCATAGGCTCTGAAAAGGCAGTCAGGTTTGGACAGCGGGGGTTCATGTAAAATACCCTGTCATGATATGCATAGCTTTCCCCAGCAATGCTTAGTTCCCCAGGAGTAGGAAAAGACTAAATGAGTGTTTGAATCCCCTTTATAAACAATTTAATTTTGGAGTTTGGTTGAAACACACGTGTGAAAGACAAAGGAGTGAGGGTTTTGAGACTGAGGGAGAACCTGACTGAATATATTTTTCCGAATTGTTGAGGATCTTCTAAGCCAAACTCATTGTAATAGATGCTTTTCTTGCATGGTGTAATTTGAATCTCACCATATACCTGGAAGATGAGGTGGTTATTATAGCGTCCAGTTTACAGATAATAAAACCATGGCGCAGAAAGTTTGCCTACAGTTTCACAGCTAGTTTGAAGGGGAGCTGGGATGCAAACCCTTTCTGTCTCCAAATACCGTAAATTTTAAGTCTTTAGCAGTAGAGCAAATCTTTTGTCTTCGTTACAGTTAAAGGGTGGGGGGGAGGTAAGGAATTAAGGGTATTTGGGAGCTAGGGAGGCTTTTCTTTTTCCTTTGTCCCCGAAAGATTTAAACACCTCTCTTGCTGTCCCTGAAGGTGGCTCCTTTATATGTAGGGGCCCAGGTTAAAGAATGAATCAGTTCCTACACTTGTCTTTTTTCCTCGACTTGCTGGACTGCTATGTTTTAGAATGCTTCACCTTTGAAGTTAGAATGTCCTGGATTTGAATGTCTCCAGAATATACTAATTGTGAAACCTTGAGTGACTTATATAACCTCTCAGGGCCTTAGTTTCATCTTCCGTGTAATGGAGACAATAACTGCATCATCAAATTAAGCCGGATGGTATCTATCTATCCCCTAGCAGAGTGTTTCATGAGCTCAGTAAATGCTATTATCATGCCAGGCTGTCTGTCATCATTACTGTTATATTTTATGACTTTATTAACACTGGCCTTATCCTCTCCCACTGCTCTGCCCTAGGATTCTTAGATGTTGGGGAGAATTCCTTCCACAACTGTGGTCATCTTCATTTCCGATCCCCGAGGCCTAGAAAGCAATTCAAAATCGTATGGTCCAGAGTACCAGGTGCCTCGGGACATCCTGCATCCAGGTTATTTGACTGGGTCCCCTAAGGTTTGGGCCTAGGGCATGAGAGAAGCCAGGCACTTTGTCTGTTAGTGGGTGAAGCACGGAGAATTGGTTCTGAAGCAAAGCAGGGAAGACCAGTTGGTTGCAGGGTAAGCTCAGAAGTTAAGGGCTAAAATCTGAGACTTGGGTTTTCTTTAGTTTGTGTAGCGAGGATGGTGATTAAATGGGGTCAGTATAAAATGTCCACAATGAGGCTAAAGAACTAAAATTACAAAGAAAATTGATGAAGGCATTGTCCTCGCTCTGTTTGTTCGTGCTTTCTTCATCTGGCTCTTCCTAATTTTCAGGCCTTATTCCTACTTCACACTTAATACACCAGCAGTGATGAGCTGCTTGCCTTTTCCTCACATCCATTCGACAGTGCTTTCGCTGCCACTGTCTTTCCTTGTAGAGTCTCTTGACTCCCCTCCCATCCGTTTACTAGTGCACTCCTCCTTCTGCATTAAGAATCAAGTCGTGTATCACTTCCTCCAGAGAGAATTGACTCCTCATTCCCCAGAGCATATTGCGCTTTCAAAACACATGGTGCATTTGATCACTTTGTCTTCTCCCTCTGGACTTCGCTCCTGGAGGACTGGGATGGCATCTTATTTATCTTTGTACTCATAACATTTAGTGTGGCATTTGCAGAGTTCATAGTCAATGCATATATGTTTCAAAAAACATATGAGTTTGCACATAGCATAGTAATAATTATGTAGGTCATTTAATGTGCATTAAATGACAACTTTGTTGCATGTTTTATTGGATTACAGCAGTGATCTCTCTATACGTTTGCTCAGTCTTCATAGTTGCTGATTTGGCATGGCTGTCTGCCCACAACTTAAACAAATTACTGGGAACACTGCTTACAAGGCACACATTTTTCTTTATAGCCCTTGATTCTTTAACCTCTGGGGATTTCCGAATTGCTGTATACTATCTAGTTTGGAACAGAATCCCAAAGAATGCAGCGTCCTGCAAAACAGGTTAAAAATACGTACATAATATTTCAATGGCCGTATTTCATTGTGTAAGTAAAAGCCGATTTACCTGGCCTCCCATCACCGATAGCTCTCCATGAACTGCTCCCTTTCCCCCATTGCTATTCAAAGGAAACTGATGCTCATAACATGAGCCCTGAGACCCTGTGACTTCATGAAGTGCCTCCTGAATCATCAAAAGAAAGTTCTAACCCTCTTCAGTTTTGTTTCAGTATAGAATATATTTTCTCTTCTCATGCTTTGAAAGTTGTCGCAGGCAGAATGGTAATTATCAAGTAGAATCTTAGATTAAACGTGTCCCTTGACCACGCCAGAAAACAGAGTTCTTTCAACTGGTATGATGATAGTAATTGGATTATTGTGTAGAATTTCAATAGCACGCCAGGTATGATTTCTATGTTTAATGTTAGGCAAGTGGATGCTGTTTCTTTTCTTTCAGGGAGAGTTATTTTAAGGATTAGTTAAATGATGCCTGAATCACACCTCTGACCTTTCAGAGAAGGGTGCTAGATAAGTGTAATATCACCAAGTGTAGCAGGTGTCACTTCTCCTAGTCAACATGGAAAAAATCTTACGTTTTCGTCTAAGTGATGCAGATGCTTTCCCTCTTATAGTTAAGGTCGACCATCTCTTGCTTCAGTCGGATATAGAGTTTTGAATTAGTGTCTTGCAAAGTTTGCTTTTTCTCAGCTCTGTGACTGGCATTCTATTTTGTTGTATCCTGGAATGAAACGAGTGCTTTGTAATTAAATGATCATGACTCCAGATTAACAGGTTAATGTCATTTTTTGGAAAGATTGATTATTTCCTTCTAGGCAATATGCTTATAGATGGTAACTATAACTTTAAATGTTACAGTGTGTCCTTTGGCTCAGATGGCCAGATCTTTTCCAGCTAGCTGAGTCCAAGGGATAATAGAAACCAAGCTGCAGGTGCCCATCTCCAGGAGAACAGTTTTCAAAGAATGGTATATGGCCTGGCTGACACCCCACATGAGACCTACTAACGTGGCTAGAGTACAGGCTGATTAAGTTAAATTGATTTTTCTTTCTTGGGAAGTTGGAATCAGGACCAAAGATTCTAACTCGTCTCTTTAGGACACCACTCAAACTGGGACATCATATGAGGCTGAGGCTGGAGTAGACTTGTTTTGGCTATGTGCACATGGAGGGGAGAAAGCCGGGAGGAAGAGAGAGAGGGAGAGAAGGAGATAGGAGAGAAGGAGAGAGAGGAGAGAGACAGAGTTTGTGTTATGGACTGAATGTTTGTGTTCCCCCCGAAATTCATATGTTGATCTCCTAATCTCCAATGTTATGGAATTTGGAAGTCGAACCTTTGAGAGATAATTAAGTTTAGGTGAAGTCCTGAGGGTAGACTCCTATGATGGGATTAGTATCCTTATAAGAAGAGAACAAGACCAGAGCTCGCTTGCCCTCTCCACTGTGTGAGGACACAGTGAGAAGGCAGACGTCTGCAAGTGAGGAAGAGGGCCCTCACTAGGAACCATTTCTGCCAGTACCTTGATCTTGGACTTCACTACCTCCAGAACTGTGAGAAATAAGTGTTGCTTAAGCTGCCCAGTCTAATAGCAGCCTGAGCTGACTCAGACACACAGAGAGAGAGAGAGAGGTAGGGAGAGAGAGAGAGAGAGATTAAAAGAGACAAGATACCATTGTCTCCAAAGAATAAGAGATAAAAGGAATCCGTGTTCTGATCAGCTATGCGGTTCCTGATTCTAGGTTCTCATGAAACCTACCTATGCTCCCTAACCTAGGGTCTTTGACATACTCCTGTTTTCTTCTCATAAATTCCAAAACCCTTTTTTGACTTGGCAGGTTTGTCTTTTTGCTCCTTGTGCCCACATGAATTCTAAATAAGATAGCCACTTGATTTTCATCTTGATTTACATGGAATAAACAAGGGCAACATTATTTAACATATATATTTAAAACTGGGTGGATATTTTATGTTGGAAATTTGCCTACTGTTTACGAGGATGATATAAATAACTGACCTTTATGCACAGGCCATTTTGTAGAAAATCTTAAGAAAAAATAGATGTTCAATTTCCTCTTTTACTTTAACAGTATTGAGAACCATGCTGATTTTTTCACATTTTGGGGGATCAGTGCATCTTTAATGGGATAGTACATTATATGTATACACACACACACGCACACACAAGTTATCCCATTTACAGCCTTCGTGAGGATATTTAAAGGTCATGTTGCCTTTATGATTTTCGCACACTGTTGCTAGAGACTGCTGACCTTTAATTAAAAGGTCAGATCTCTCAACTTCCTCTGGTGACTTATGATTATTTTCATTACCAATGAGCTGAATTTGTATTATTTAATAAATCTGGATTCAAATAATTATTTAATCTCTAGAGTTGTGGAAAGATTAATTCTGAAGGCTGAATTGAACTCAGAATACTCTATTTTGTGCAAATACACCCTCCATTAAATAGCATTTTTAGAAGTCTCCAAAGAGTATTTTTGATCAGCACCTTTTCTCTCTCGCCTTTGGACTCCTGAAAGTGTTTCTTGGTTCTTCGAACCAAGGCCAAAGCTGCATTTGGATTTGGTGCTCAGTTCTTTCCCTTGAAGCAGCATTTCACTTCCCAGGCTCATCTCAAGAACCTAATACCTTCAGAATCCTCCTGGCTACTGTAGGTGCTATCTTTCCTAAGCTCTGTCCTCCTCCCAGGTCTCAATATTTAGCACTTGCTACCCCATAGCCTCATGTAACATTGTAGTGGCTGAAGTTTCATCCTACAGGAGCTCTGTTTTATCTGCTGTGATCCTGGGGTAAATCAATTCTCATGACAGTGTCCACAACTACAGATGATTTGACAGATTCTCTACCCTGGTGCAATTAAAATTGAAATTGGAATTGGAACTCCTGTCTCAACAACATGTAATGACCTAATGATAATGAAAATTTGGGGATTTGCGGTATGAGGTGTGCCAAGGTGGGTTCCTATAGGATTTCCCACTTGACATAGTACTGATAGAAATCTCTGTCTGTCTTGAATCCTAGGGTTGACTCTGAGAGACAAAGATAGAAATGACCTCATAATGGTGCAGGAAGAAGAGATGGGGCGGTTGGAAATATTCTCTTGTTCTATTCTGACATTCTAGTGAGGTCTTTGTTCTGTGTCATAATTTCATTCACTCATTCATTCATTCAACAGATCTTCACTGAGTATCCACCCTACTTTACTAGGCATAGTGCTAGCTGCTGGGCATGTAATGATGGTTAAAACACACACTCTGCTCTCAAGGAGCGTGCAACTAGGGAGGGAGAGAGAAAATATACACACATTTTCATGTTAAACATGTGTCATTATTGCTGTTAATAGGAAAAACATAGAAGAGGGGTACCTAACCTATACTTGGGTATTCAGGGAAGGCTTCTAAACAAAGTAACCTCTAGGAGAAGCTCTAAAGGACAAGAGGAGTTAGCTAGGTGTGTCTGTGAGAGAGAGAGAGACAGAGAGAGAAGAAAGGTATGTTGGAGTTAAGGGGAAGAGAATGTGCAAAGGCTTTGAGCTCTTGTAGAGAATAGAAATTAATTTGGCAAGGTTGGAGCATAGACTACAAGGGTAGAGAAAGGTGATAAAATAAGCTGAAAAGAATCGCAGGGCCCAGAATGTGAAAGGCTTTTTTTTTTTTTTTTTTTTTTTTTTGCCATACTAAGGGGTCTGAAGATTATCCTGAGGATGATGGGAAACCTTTAAAAAGTTTTTTTTTTTTTTAACATCTTTATTGGAGTATAATTGCGTTACAATGGTGTGTTAGTTTCTGCTTTATAACAAAGTGAATCAGTTATACATATGTCCCCATATCTCTTCCCTCTTGCATCTCCCTCCCTCCCACCATCCCTATCCCACCCCTCTAGGTGGTCACAAAGCACCGAGCTGATCTCCCTGTGCTATGCGGCTGCTTCCCACTAGCTATCTACCTTACGTTTGGTAGTGTATATATGTCCATGCCTCTCTCTTGCTTTGTCACAGCTTACCCTTCCCCCTCCCCATATCCTCAAGTCCGTTCTCTAGTAGATCTGTGTCTTTATTCCCGTCTTACCCCTAGGTTCTTCATGACATTTTTTTTTCTTAGATTCCATATATATGTGTTAGCATACGGTATTTGTCTTTCTCTTTCTGACTTACTTCACTCTGTATGACAGACTCTGGGTCCATCCACCTCATTACAAATAACTCAGTTTCGTTTCTTTTAATGGCTGAGTAATATTCCATTGTATAGCTGGAAAGTTGAATCATCATTTCATTTTGGAAAAGTCACTTTGGGTGATGGATACCGAATGGACTTGATTAGGGCAAAGGAAAATGGTGGGAAACTCGACGGAAGGATGTTTTCATAGGCCAGGTGATGGCAGTGACAGTGTGGATGGAGAGAAGTGAGTTGATTCATAACATATTAGAGCTGAAGTGAACACTTCGAGACTATCTCCATCTAATGTCAACAAAAGTAAGTAGCACAGAGTAGGTATTCAATTAATATTTGCTTAGTGCGTGATTCAAGGTGGCTAGGTGAAGCCTTGTTATATAATATAGCCTGTCTGGGAATAAGTATCAATATATAGAGAGAAGAGGAGAGAACCTAGGACTCAGCCTGGGTCTCTGCTCATGTTTGTAGAAGATAAACATCAATGAAAAGCTGAAGAAGAAATGAAAAAGAAGTAGCATGAGAACTAGGGAGAAGAAAAAAGGGAATTGAGGTTGAGGAATTAGAAACAGCAAGTATAGCTTTTTCTTCCAAGATGATTGGTAATTTGAAGTATATGAGAAATAGGACTCAAGGGATAGAATGGCCCAAGGAAGGGTTATTTTTAATGAGTGAAGATATGAGTACTTTTTTTTTGATATGAGCACTTTCACATTCAAATATCAAAGGTAAGAAACAAGAGGTCCGCATCCTAATCTCTGGAGCCTGTGAATGTGTTACCTTACTTGGTGAAAAAGACTGTCCATGTGTGATTAAGTGGAGGAGCCTGAGATGAAGATTATCCTGTTATCTGAGTGGGCCCAGTATAATCACAAGGTGCCTTAAAAGAGTGAGAGGGAGGAGACCTGATGAGGAAGGAAGAATGTTAGGATCAGAAAAAGACGTGAAGATGCTACCATGTTGGCTTTGAAAATGGAGGAAGGGCGTCAGGAAAATGGAGGAAGGAACCAAGGCACGCAGGTGGCCTCCCGAAGCTGGAAAAGACAAGGAAATGGAGTTTCCTCTGGAGCCTTTGCAGTGGAATATAGCCCTGCCAACGCTTTGATTTTAGCCTGGAGAGACCAGTGTTGGACTTCTGACCTCCAGAATAGTAAGCTAATAATTTTGTATTGTTTAAGCCACTAAGTTCGTAATATTGATAACTTGTTGCTGCAGTAATATGAAACTAATACAGGCACGGGTGGAGCTGTGTGCGTTGAATGGAGGACTACATCTCTTTGTGAGACTGGAGAAAACACAGGGAGTGAATAATGCAGCACGGGGATTCCCAGGTATAAAGGGGCAGTGAGAGTTTATATGTGTCAGGAAGGCTCTTTCAAACATACTGGACGGTGGACTGAATGAATCAGGACTAGTTAACTGAGACCCAGATGTCAAAGGCAGGCATTATCCATCACTGGTTGTGATCATTTTAATGTGGATTGGCTTTATTTAAAGTAAACATAATATACAGTGATTAAAATATTCCAAATAGATACTCATACTACTCAGGATTATTTTTTAAAGTGTAGATTTTCCACTACATTTTAAACTCCATGAGGGCAAGGAATACATGTCTTTTTTCACTACTACTTCCTATGCCTAGCACAGCGCCTGGCATGTCACAGGTGCACAGTCAATATTGGATAAATGGAAAGGCTTTACCATAGGGAGTTACCAACATATTAAGAAACATTTAATACATATTTTAATTTACACACAGGTTTTCATGAAGATAGGTTTTGTGTAAAGAGAGGGATGAAAGCAACTGGATTTATAATTTACTAAACACATTGGGCATTTTTGGACTTTCACTCTCTGCTCTAGGAATAGGGGACACAGAAGTGAACAAAACGAAGCGCCTGCTCTCACGTAATGTATAGAGTTTTAGGAGAGACAGACGATGAACAGATATACTACGGATTCACAAGTATAATACTTCCGTACGTTCTAAGAGGAGATATCATTGTTTATCCAATATTAATAGGATGTGAGATTTTGTTAGGTTCTACCTAGGGATGGTTATTTGATACAGCAGTAAAGGAAAACTAGCATTTGTTGAATGCATTCTGTGTACCAAGCACTGTGCTGTGTTCTCGCTGTCATCTACCTACCTAAAATGTATGTCCCATTTACTATTTCAAGATAAATTTGAAAGCAGTTTACATAAATTGCTTTCTATTATTATCTCCATTTTGCACATGGAGAAACAGGCTCAGAGATATAGGAGAATTGTTCAAGAGACAGGGTTTAAACACTTGTTTACTGCCAGAACCCATCATGCACATACTGTCACACCAGTGTGTTGAACATGACCTCAACTTCTTTACCTCTGTATTTTAGCAAGCTATGGTAAAAGACTCTTGAGTTGTCAATTTGAATTGGAGTTATAATAAGCCGCTGTGTAACATAATGCCGTCGCAGAGGAAGGCCTTGGTTCACTAAACCAAATGATTTGAGGGAGTGGCAGATGTTGGAGATGTGAAGAAGGACCAGTGCTATTGAGGTTAAGTTTGCCAATGTGCTAATTAGCGTGTGACTCTGGAGGATGGTTTTTAAAGGGGTCTCACTGAGCCATACCTTTCTCTGAGCTCCCCTTCCCCTGTCACAAAATTTACCTTTGCTTTGACTTGTGGCCTCTCCGGCTTTCTCGATCTCATTGACTGTCTGGTCCGGGTTCCTGACGCGGTGCTGTGGTTGCAGGAGCATTCCGGTCTTCGGCTGGTCATGAGGAGGGGCTGGGATCTGGAGGGCTGCAGCTCAGATGGTTGAGTAACGGGCTGCACTGACTGGGGGCTCGCATCCCCTGATGGGAGTCTGTCTAGTTTGAACTAAAGAAGCTGATGTGATTAAGTGCGGGGTTTGTGATCTGGTGGACTTTGACAAGGCTTATTTGATTGTGTCGGGCTGGGGTTTCTTGAGGAATTGCCTCTGTCTTGAAATTGAACCACAACTTGACATGTCTGGGAACCTGGGATTTCCGGGCTGTGAGGCCGAAGGAATTAATTTTAATTGGCTAAAAGTAAAGACTGAGGAATTCAGAATACCACGCAAGCCCCCATCATCTCACCCAACCATTTGTTTTCCTATCATGGACCCGAATTTAAATGACATCTGCAGGTTCTGCAGATCATTTCTATCTATGCCCTGGTCCCGAGAGTTACAAGTGTACCAGCCAGAGGAGTTTCTTGGCCTCACCCCACAGGATCCAGACCTAGGCTGTGTTTAACTCCAGCACCCTTAATAGAGCCTCTAGGCAGGACATCTGCAGCAAGGCAGTGGAGGGAGTAATGGAGGTCACTAGTGGGCTTTATGTTTACACCATGTGCAGCTAATTCTTCATTTCACTAAATGCTGTAACATTCTGTCCTTTCTGGATAGTGAAAACCTATGGGACCTGCCATAAAGATCAAGTTCAGTTGTTCCTTAATTACTGCAAGGCTGTATCTTGTTGGCAATTTCAAAAGAATTCCCAGGCTACCTCTCCTATGAAAGCCAGGAGCGAGTCAACGTTGTGGGGAATGGGGCTTCTGTATGTTCGTATTTCTTGTGTTTCAGGCTTGCTGACCATTTAGCCTGTATAAGTACATAGGAAACGTTGCATCACAGTTTGCCTGGGCAAGCCATCTCAGTGTTTAACCCCTGGCAGGGCACTTGGGATAGTCTGTGACAGAATGCAGCTCTCCGAGATTAGGGAAGTTGATCTCATACTGTAAGTACCTCTGTCTTGAGCAACAAGTTATTTATTTAGTTTTATTTTTTTAAACATCTTTATTGGAGTATAATTGCTTTACAATGGTGTATTAGTTTCTGCTTTATAACAAAGTGAATCAGCTATACGTATACATATATCCCCCTATCCCCTCCCTCTTGCATCTCCCTCCCTCCCACCCTCCCTGTCTCACCCCTCTAGGTGGACACAAAGCACCGAGCTGATCTCCCTGTGCTATGCGGCTGCTTCCCACTAGCTAGCTATGTTACATTTTGTAGTGTAGATATGTCAGTGTTACTCTCTCACTTCGTCCCAGCTTACCCTTCCCCCTCCCTGTGTCCTCAAGTCCATGCTCTATGTCTGTGGAGCAAGAAGTTATTAATGCCCACCTCAAAGTTCTTAGATGGACCCAACTTTCCATAGAACTAATTCCACAATGGCCTTCCATTACCATTAGCATCTTACTGATGACACAGAGCCTTAAACCTGTTTTTTTAAAAACGGTCATGAATATCTGTTGAATGAGAGCTGCTTCTAAAGAGGAACAGATGTGATACCCAAACTCAATTCTTTGGATGAGTCTATAGTAATTGTATCCCAGATCCATATGCTTCCCCCCTCCTCTGCTACCAACTTCTAAAAGGCAAATGTCTAAAGTAATATAAAAGCTTCAATAACCCATCCAGCCTGGGATTCAGCCAGTAACCATGTCAGCAAAGGACAGATTGTAAGGAAACGTGGTTCCTTGTGTGACACTCTGCTAGTATTTCTAACTTCCTGAATGTTGGGCGAAACAGACAACTAAACGTACACGCTCTTCCATGCTTCCCTGGCCATAGCATCTTCCTCATGAATTAAAATTTAGAAAGATTAATTAGCGTGCTGCTGTAGAGCATGTGGGAGATGACTGCTCCCCTGATGCATGTAGAGGGTGCTACAGGCCTGTGATTCAGTGCCCTGTCAGCAGTGTGACATAAACTGTATGAAAATGCCATATAAATGCAAATACAAATACAAACACCGCCTTCCCCTGTTGGCTAGTGATAAGGTGCTCATCCAGATGAGACATTAAGATTTAAAAGAAGGAAAGTAGTAGCTGGGAGGGGAGAGAAACGCAATTACTCTTCAAACAAAGTTTCCTTTTGAAGAAAGTCATTAAAGTGCTTGTTGCCCCTTCCCCCAACCACTGACAGTTGTTCATCAGCCTGAACCGGGAGATGATAGTCAGAAACGATGCATTTGTGATTATTTCAATTAGCAAGGGGACACATTCGGAAATAGGATTGGGAGATGCGGGGTTTATTATGCAAAGGGGGGTGTTTTCCCCAGAGGTGAGTAGCTCACAGACCTCTGATATGGGCCCCAGTCATCGACTTAATAATAAATTTGGATCTTAACTTTATGTAATCCCTTACATTCTTTAAGCGCTTATGTGAAGGGGGGAAAAAAAAAAAACCCAAAACAACAATGAAGCAGCCCAGTGAAGGCCTAGCCGTGCGCCTGGCTCTTTCTTCTTAAGGAAAAGAGGAGTTTGCAGAGAGCCATTTCCTCAGTTATGCTTCCCAATTGTACTGCAGCTTGATGGCTTTCTGTTGATATATGAAGAGGTCCCTTAAGATGGATGTGAAAGGAGAATGAATAATGGAATCATAGAATTTTAGAGCTGGAATGGGCCTTAGAGGATTTTATCATTGTTTCAGAACTGAAAATTTAGCCAGACCCTGTCAGTAGCGAAGCTTTTCAATCCATATCAGAATTCCTGTATAAGAGCCTGAAAAGAAGTCCCACTTGGATTTCATCCAGTCTAGCATTACAAAAACTAGGACCCCAAAGCAAAAGATGTCTTGGGGGTAGACCTGCCTGCCCTTCCTAACATCATCCTCAAAGTTAAGGGACCTCCAAGACAACCCACATTTCCCTTTATAACCCATTGGAGAGATGACACTTGCTGAATTTTTGAAACTCTTCTTGAACCAGTTTGTATTATCTGCGCGCCTCCTGTCTTGGAACACTGTGTTCACTACAACTTGGTTCACTACAAGTTTATTGGTCCCAAAGCTATTTTCCTAGAGTTTCACATTTGGAATGTGGCCAGGAAGCTTAGTTCTAAACTTCTGGGAATATGTGAGTCTTTCCTTTCAGACTCATGATCAAGAAAAAATATCAACAATGTCATTCAGGCTATCTTCGTGCTGTCACTTTCCTCTGCCCAAGACTTCCAGTGAATTCTAGTTGTCTGTTGTATCTAAGCAGCATTGGTCAATTTGGCATGCAGGACCTGCCACTAGTTTAATCATCATTCATCTATTGCAGAGCTCAGCAAACAAACTACGGCCCATGGGGTGGGCACCTGTTTTTGTAAATAAAGTTTTATTGGAATACAGTCATTCTTTTGTTTTTGTATCGGCTTTGGCTGCTTTCCCACTACAACAGTGTAGTTGAGCAATTGCAACAGAGATTGTGGCCCACAAAGCCAAATATTTACTATCTAGTCCTTTCCAAAAAATGGTTGATAACACCTGTTCTATATCACTGGTTTTTATCTAGAGACATTTCACAGAATCATAGCAGGAGTTTCTCAAAATACAGTTTGCTAGAACATACCTATTAAATAAGAATATTCACGGGTGGTTCTTAGACTTGATGTTTTGAAAATATACAGTTTAGCTCATCCAGATGATATTGACACACCCTGGTTGGTAAGCATTGTTCTCTATGAACATTTTAATCATTTTATTGATTTTTATTTCTAACAATAGACTGTGGGTACATTTGAGTTGCATCAAAAATAGCACAGATTTCACGAATTCTTGGCAAGTCAATGACATAGAATCTCCATATCCCATCCAAAGTCACACCTAAGATATTGTTGGGAGTTCCCCAGGGTTTTTATCTGTAGTCTTGAATAAGTTCGCCATTGCTCATTGCCACCTACCACCAATTATCACTAAATATGCATCGTGTATCCTCATGTCTATAAAGCACTGTCCCCTCTGCCAGGTATTGCTATGTCTGCCAGGTAGCACTGTCTTCTGTCACAACGGATAAACCAGAACACCCAAGACGTCTGATGCATTGTGTTTCATTGGCAAGGTGAAACCTATCCTCCCACTCCCCTCTGTGCTCCACTATGTTACAGGCATACCTTGGTACCGGTGCTGATGCCCCAACATCGTACAGAGATCTTGGCAAAAGATTTCAGTTTTGACTTGTTTTCCATAAATCTCAAACATGAATGAAATATAGACTGGGTCGAGAAATACACCCGCTGTACTCAGATTCATCTACTCTTTGCTTCTCTGCTAAGTTGGTTGTGTCTGGCTACTTCTTCCCTTAGGAAAAATTCTCTCCTAGAAAGTTTCTCAGGCCCTCAAGTAAGTAGTCCACCAGTTTCCCAGGCATGACAAGGTCGGTCAGAATCCCTTCTTAGGCTCATGCTGGGAAACCATTCACTCCTCTGGCCTCTAGCTCTTATCATAGAGTTGAAGAGCGTGGACTCTGAAACCAGACTGCTTGGATTCGAATTCTGTCTGTACCATATACTAGCTGTGTGACCTTATGGAGATCATTTATGCCTCAATTTCCTTATCTGTAAAATTGGGGCTAAAGTAGTACTTATCTCATATGGTGGTTACAAGGATTCAATGAATTTATGCACATATAGCACTTAGAATAGTCCCTGGTAGGTAGTAAATGCTATGTGTGAGCTATGATCCTTATTCTAGTATTACTATAATTCTAGTATTGTTCTCCTCCTGGGTTTTCCAGATCTGTGAATAGACATGGGACCTCCAATTGACATCTCAAACCATTAGAAAATCCTCTTGGCTCTACCTTCAAAATATACCCAGAATTTGAATACTTCTCATCACCTACACCTCTACTGAAGTGGTCCAGATCACTATTGTCTCTCTTCTTAATTATTGTACTAGCCTTCAAATAACTCTCTACTTTCAGCCTTGCTCCCCACTCCCACCAGTTGTGCTCAACACAGCAACCAGAGTAACTACTTAAACCTCAGTTGGATTATGACTTTCCAATGTTGAACACCCTCTCATGACCTTCATTTCAGAGCAAACCTTGAAAAATCCCTAGATGGCCTTACAAGTCTCTTCATGTTCAAGCCCCAGTGACCTCTCTGACCTCCTCTCCCAATCTCCTTCTTAATCACTCCATTCCTGTCGTCTTGTCTTGTCATTTACTATTTCTCAAACATGTCAGGCATGCTCTTCAGGGACTTCGCATTTGCTTTCTTCTCTGCCTGGAAACTCTTCCTCCAGATATCCCCGAGACTATTTCTCACCTCCTTCAGGTCTTTGCTCAAATCTCATTTGCTCAGTGCACCTTTTCCTGGACGTATGTTTAAAATTGTAGCCCCTCCAAAACCAGCACTCCCTGCTTCGTGAATTTTTCTACATTGCACTGAACACCACCAGGAAAAGTGTATGGCTTAATTTATTGGAATATAATTGTCTCCACCCTTTTCTGTAAATATATATGTTCTCTGAGGTCAGGTACCATGTTTCGTCCAGTGCTATAGTAGATCTGAACTTGGCCATGTAGGTATTCAATAAATGTTGAATAGTGTTTAAGCTATTCTCTGGATGTTGTCTGAAAACATTTCATAGTACTTATAATAGTTATATACTAAATGCCTTAGGCCTCAATATAATTCCTAATGATCTTGACTTTTCTTTTGCATTTTCAGAAAGTATTACCAGTCCCAGTCATAGTTAATAGAAGGAGATCTGTGTATCTCACCAGGATCTAGAGTGTGAGTGAATACCTACTAGGAAAGAAACAATAGTGTGGGTACCTTGGTGGGAAGAGCATCACAGAGCAGTTAGAAAACCCGATAGAATTCTTAAGCTGTAAGCTGCCTTGAAGACCTTAGAGAACATATAATGCTTTATTTAACAGAAGGGCAGATTAAGGTGCAAAATGTCCCATGATTTGTTAGCAGCGCACCGAGTTTTCAGATTGTAGTCTAGATGTCAAGTTCAATGCCATTTTCATTATGTGTGATCCTTATCTCTATGTGGGAGCTGCAGCACCATCTAACAGTTAAGGGACACTCAACAGACAGAAACAAAACAACGTGAGAACAACTCTAAACTAATTGTAGTGAGATCAAAATAGCATTGTAAAACCTTGATCCTGAAGGGAGAACAAGAAGAATGATCAGAATTCATGTGGGTTTATCTGAGATGCTTCTCGAAAGAGATGCATTTTGACGTACTTTTGAGGCAGATAAAGGGTTGAACTGAAAGAGGAAAAGCTTAAATTATAGATGAGGAAGAGGAATAGACTGCTCAAAATCGTAAAGCAGGAATTAGCAGGTTACTCTTTTTTTTTTTTTTTTTTTGTCTGTTTCTTTGTGGAAATCAAGGTTACAGCAACAGATAACCTCAGCTAGAGGAAAATGGTCAAGTCTTCGCAAAGTGAAAGTGAGGTTAGTGGTTTGTGGGTGCTGAGAGAAGGCAGGAATTTGACGGGTTGTTTTGCATTTGAGGTGGGCACAGGCTGACCGGATAGATGCTAGAAGGGGGATGGGCTTAGCAGATTGGGAAGCAGACCTAATTTTTGGAAGAGCAAGAAAAAAGAAGGAATTTGAGCATCATTCTCTACCTTGTCCGCATTTTTCTTTCCACCTGGTTGTGACACACATACCCAGTAATATTTTCATCATCAAATCTATATGCCAGACAATTCGGACACTTAGTAGATGTGTGACATTGAGCAAGCTGCTTGTCCTCTCTGAACCTAGATATCCTTGTTTTTAATACAAATGACAACTGTAGCCATCTCTTAGGGTGACTGTGATGACTGAATGAAATTAAAATGCTACCTGGTTCATAGGAGGCACTAACTTGTATGTAGATCTTATTCTGTATAACAGAACCCTGTATTTGTATCATGCTTCACCAAATATATAGCCTGATAATATTCATTCTTATTTGTTCCTCACATAAACCTGGTGAGGCAGATGGCATTTTGGTGGTGCTTGTTTTGTCACTAGTTGTATTTTTTGAAAGGCTATTGCTTGCCATTGTCATCACTTAAAAGCAATTGCTAGCTTATATGTAAAAGGCATATTTTTTCCGGTTGCTTTTTCTATGCAGAATCATTCTCTGTACTATGCTGTTTCAAAATCTAGGGCCAGTACCTACATTTTTCTAAATGTCTATTTCTGTGTCCACTTATTTCTTCTTTGTAGCAAACAGATGCAGGACATTTGTTGAGAGGAGCTCTTTAAAGGGCACTATTATGTTTCGGCTTTTAGAGATGGACTTCTCTGACCTTTTAGAAGCTAAGACCTTTTATCCAGAGGGAGGATAATGTTTGTTTACGTTGATGATTTCTCATCCGTGACTATCCAGTTGGATGATATAGAGGGTTGTTGATATTGAGGGTCCACATGCACTGTCTAGGCTGGGCTTACAGCTCATGTAAGGGTGCTGGAGGCTTACATGTTGGGAAAGAGCTAAAGACACATGTTCGCTGTGTCATATCCATCAGGACACAAGCTTTCCCACTGTGTGCAGAGTTCCAGGCAAGAGAAATGAATGACACATTGAACACCAAGGTGAAGAAATGGAATCAGTCAATGTCTCTGAACACTCTTAGAGCTCAGTTTCTCAGGGACTTGACTCCCAGAAATACTTTCTGCATTCTTTGAGACACAGTCTAAGACAGTGTGCTTGAGAGAAAGACAGAATCAAAGAGAAAATCCATGCTCGCACAGTCACAGACCAAAAGAAGAGTGAAACTAAGAGAGACAGATTGAGGAAAACATAGGCAGAGATGGACCACGGAGAACTCCAGTATTCTCTATATTAATGTAGAAGTCTGCTTTGGCCGGAGTTCAGAGTGAGACAAACAACCTGCCATGGGGACTGCATATAAAACCAGGCACACGGGACTTCCCTGGTGGTCCAGTGGTAAAGAAACCACCTTCCAATGCAGGGGACCCGGGTTCTATCCCTGGTCAGGGAACTAAGATCCCACAGGCCACAGGCCAACTAAGCCCCCCAAAGCCACAACTACCGAGCTCGCGCACCTCGACTAGAGAGCCCGTGTGCCGCAAGCTACAGAGCCCACCCGCCCTGGAGCCTGCATGCCACAACTAGAGAGAAAACCCGCAGGCCACAACTGGAGAGAAGCCCCACGCGCCACAACTAGAGAGAAGCCCGCGTGCCACAGTGAAAGATCCTGCGTGCCGCAACGAAGATCCAGTGTGCCACAACTAAGACCCGACGCAGCCAAAAAGAAATAAAGAAATAAATAAATCTTAAAAAAAAAATTACCAGGCACACAATGTGTCCTGGACAATATCAGTGTTCTGCTGAGAGACACCAGAGCCACCTGGGACATGTGGGGGAATCTATAACCTGGAAGGTCCATAATGAGAAAGGGGGATGGGGCTTCCTAAATATCTACGGAATGTGCAACACCTCTAGAGTCACCAAATTATCAGACTCCAGTGGCCAAGACTCACTCTGCATCTAGAAAGCCAGAGGCCAAAGCCTATCGAGTGAAATCCTATGGACACCCAGAAAGAAATTGGGCTTTCTACCCAAGAAAATGGAATGATGGGGAGATAACTGAATGGTGACGCTCAAAGGTGTCAGATGCAGACCTGTGTAGCCAAATGGGGGGAGGGGGAAGGAGGCTGTACAGAAAACATGGATAGAAATGATCTAAAAATATGAGATATGGGACCTTCCTGGTGGTCCAGTGGTTAGGACTCTGCACTTCCACTGCAAAGGGCATGGGTTCCATCCCTGGTCAGGGAACTAAGATCCCACAAGCCATACGGCTTGGCCAAAAAAAATATGTGTGTGTGTGTGTGTGTGTGTGTGTGTGTGTGTGTGTGTGTGTGTGTGTGTAAATGAGATAGTTATAACTCGGTTTATATCCTAGCAATAATTTAGAAAAATGACAAAATAGTAGACAGCCTAAGATTAAGACTAAGAAAGCAAAGGAGGTCTCAACCTACATAACTTGATGGGCAATTGTTCTTCCAACAGATGAGCAATTTATGAGATTTAGATCTGGTAAATTGTTTTGAAAGTGACTACCTTCAGTGAAGAAGAGTGGACCTAATAGTCCCATCCAGTCTGCAGGTAAGAAACTTGAGAGTGATAACCTCTGCCAGGAACCGTCTGAGTAGAAGTCATATTTCTTCTATAACAGGGAGGACAGGGTGTGTAATTTAAAACAGTTTTAGAAGTAAAACAAATTATATAAGTAAATCATGATAATGACACACAGACAAATATACAAAACAGACGTGAAAGAAAAATTGATACCACTCCTACTTTCATCCAAAACTGACATATTCGCCACATGTTCTTTCAGAATTTTTTCTCTGTATATATAATATTTATGCATATATTTAAAAATGCAAATCATAGCATACTATGTATATTGATCTGATATCTGCCTTTCCTCCTACAGTATATGATGTATGCTTTTCCACGTCAATTCATACAGTTCTAGGAGGTACCTACATCATGATTTGTAATGAATACGTAATATTCCATTGCATGGATGAAACACATTTTATTTAACTAGAATTTGAACTCACACCTGACTCCAAATCCTATGCTTTTCCCAACAAATGATAAAACAAGACATAATTTAAAATGTACAGATTAAGATGTAACACAAGAAGGGTATGGCTGCAAATAAAGAATTCTAGGGTTCCTTGTATTGGTCGGGGGGTGGTATAAAGAGAATGATTGACTTTAAAATTTTAAGTCAAGTATGCATGTTAGAAAATGAAGGATGACGTCTAAAACTAAGAAAGAAGGGACAACAGTTGAAAAAACAACTTTCCCATCAGTTTTCGGCACAGTAGTTTGAAAGCTAATGTGATTACAAATATACCTTGCTTTAGAGAACCCGCACAGTGCAGTGAAAATAGCCCTGGAATAGGATTCTGAAGACCAGTATTCCTCTTGTAAGTGAGCTGGGTACTCATTGTGTGACTCCATAGACGCAGTCGCTCAACAGAGATAGGTCTGTAGAAAAGGACGGATGAAGGTTTTGGTTTACTTTGTAGTTTTGTAAATTCCACCTGAAGTTCTTGTCTACCTTGTTGGGAATAAGAACGATTTGCATTAGTCGACGTATTCGATTTATATTGGAGCATCTCTCCTCAATGAGTGCCAAAGCAATTGCCCAGGTGGCTTTTCCTTTAATCTGATTCTGTCTGCTGCCTTACATGTCCCTCAGACAGCAGGCTCTGTGGCTGGCGTAGGAAGGTTTCTTTAGCTTTGCAGCCCAGCAAGCCCATTGCCTTGGAATAGTTTCTTTGTCAACATTTTCCCAGTTCTGCCTTGGGGTGCAGGGTGACAAGAGATGATGGGCCGTCAGGGATGGGTAGAGGATCCTGCATACTGATAGAGGTAGTTTCCTTGGTAGCAGTTATCTCCCTAAGCATAGAATTTGTGTCCATTCAGATCACCAATGACCTTCTCACAAAGCCCACTCAAATGAACTAAAAAGTTACACAGATATAAAGAGAAGACCCAAACCTTTGTCCTGTCCTTAATAAGCTCTTGTTCCTCTTTCTTTTCCATGCCGTGTCTCTCAGTGCCACCTCCCTCTATCATATCCCGTATCTCTTCCCACTGTCTGTGTGCGCCTAGATCACAGAATAAGGCCTAAAGTCCACTTAACGTTCTCCCAGTATCAAAGTACACTCTCCTCACAGCACTGTATCCAAAGAATAATTGGTATGTTGGGTGAGTGTGCAAGCCCACGGCCTATTGTCCTATTTGTCTTTGATAATGGGACTAAGCCAGGCTGGCTAGTTAATGAGCCAATTATTTTAGGACAAGCCAGTAGATCTGGACACATGGCTCTGTAGCTTTGGGGTTTTATTTTATTAAGACCTCTTTTCTTCAGGGCTTGCCTTTCCCGTGGGGAAGCTCTTCACGAGAGTCAGAGGCCAGCACTGCAGGTACCTAACTTGAAGCAATGTGATATGTGAGTGTTCTGAGTCCTCCAAAAGATAAAATTGGAAACTTTAAGGGGGAGATTGCTTCTCTCTCTCCCTTTCTCCCTCTCTCTCTCTCTCTCTCTCTGTCTCTGTCTCTGTCTCTGTCTCTGTCTCTGTCTCTCTCTCTCTCTCTCTATATATATATGCACAGACATACACCTATATAATACACACATACATATACACATATGTGTATATATACACACACTTTCTTTTTACCTCATAATTTGCTTTAATATGATGTAAAACTTTGGAAATGTGCATATCCTTTGCCCATGTGATTCTACTTTGAGGAATTTATGCTAATGAAATAATCATGGATATGTGAATGAAGATTCAAGTTGAAAGAATGTTCATGTAATCATTATTTATAATTGAAAAGTCCTAAATGTCTGGTAATATGGGGCATCGTGTACAAATACTATGACACCATTAAAAATAGTATTGAAAATGGGAGAATATGTTCCTGAATATTGTTAAATGAAAAATACAGGTTGCACACAGTATGTAATATGAGTGTGTTTGTGTGTGTGTGTGTGTGTGTGTGTGTAGTTTGTAATGATCAGATAGATATGCACCAAAATATTTGAAGTGATTTACTCTGGGTTTTGGGGCTATTGGAGACTGAGCAATAAAAACTATATCAACTATTCTTATATAAATTCTTTAGAATTTACAATTATTATCATTCTGTTACTTTATTTCATCTTTTTATAAATAAAAGAAGTAAAAGCTTGCTAATAATATCAGTGTTCCTATATTCTTCCCTCACCCCCTCATACTGAATCATAGAAAATAATAAATTATTTATATATCTTTCCAATCACTGTGAACAGTATTTTTCTTTTTGTCTTCATTTTCTCATTTGTTACAATAAAAGAATATTGCTTTGGTTATGAGGGAAAGTTATTAAATTTTCTCCCCTGATACATTTACATTTTGATTTAATTTGCAAGAACATTGTATATAAATGATCTCTTCCTGGCATGAAATTACATGAAGCAAAGTATAAAGCTGTGTAGATTGATCTAAGTATATCTAGGTGTATCTTGCTAATTGGTATTGTTGCCTATAAACTCTGGGATCTTGGACAAGTTACTTATCCTCTTTGTCCTTCAGTTTCCTCATCTGAAATGGGGATAGCAACAGTTTTCACCTCATAGCGTTTTTGTATAGTTTAAATGAGACAATACACGTATTTAGACTGCTGTCCAGAATTGAGGAATTTTCAATACATAGCCATTATTATTATCATCTTTACCAATCTAAAAGGTGTCTAATGGATTATATAATATGGTAGTTTTAAAGCGTGGCCACAAATTCTTTGACCTTCTTCACAACACATGGAACCTAGCTTCCCTCTTCTTAAATCTGGGTAGACTTGTGACTGCTTTGAACAACAGAGTATGGTGAACATTATGCTATATGGCCTTTGAGGCTGAGTTTTAAAAGCCATCTAGCTCTACCACTGTCTCTTGGAACACTCCGAGGCAAGTCTTTTAAGAACCTTGTAAAAAATTCAACTATTGGGACAGTCCTATGCTAGGGATGCCACATAGGTGCTCTGGTATCAATTGAATCCAGCCTTCCAGACACCCCCACCAAGGCACAGGTGTGTGAGTGCAAGAGGGGAAGCTGTCTTGGACCCTGCAGCCCATCCCATGCACCAGCTTAGTACCACTGATCGACCCCAGTTGATGTTACGGGGAGCAGAAGAAATGTTCAGCCAGGCTTGTCGAAATTCCTGACCTACAGCCTCAATGAGATAGAATAAAATGGTTGTTGTTTTAAGTAACTTAGATTTAAATAGTGTGTTGGGCAGCAGTAGTAACCAGAAGAGATTTTACTGCTAGTACTAGGGTAATGCCATAGCACAGAAAACCCCTAGCATGTCTTTGGGGTCAGGCAGCAGATGGAAACCAGAAGGACATTGAGGAGACTGTTAGGGGAAACTTTGTTGTAGCTCCAGGAAGCGGTTAATGATGGCTTAAAAGAAAGCAAGGAAAATGTTGTTGGAAGCTAGAGGAAAGGAGAGAATGTGTATGCACTAGCAGAAAGTTTAACAAAACAGATACAAAATATACCTGAACTGACGCTTCTGGCTAAAGAGATTTCCATGCAGAATGTTGAAGATATCAACTGGTTCCTTCTGGTTTCATATCATAAAGTATAAATGGAGCTAAACTAAAGAAAGAGTTCTTCAGTTCTCAAGAAGAATTCAGAGGACATATAATAGAGCCAGGACTTAATAGATTCAAAAATAAAACTGTTTCTCAACTCCTATCAATATGAGTAGAAGATCCTCAAACTAAGAAAGGACCTCAAGACAAAGATCAAATCTAAGAAATGTGGTCTTTGGGAAGAAAATGAAGCTAAGGGTGTGGTAATAAAACTGTTAAATCTTGAAAAAGACTTAAGATGCAGCCTCGTAGTCTCTTTAAGACAGACAGAAGGCTTTCCAAGGATCCAGCTTCACCGAGAGTAAAACATATTGAAAGGCTTATCTTGAAATAATCTGGGGGTATGGCTTTTATCTAATGGAATGGGTGGTTAATGCGTATAAAGTTAGTAATTTTAAAAAACAATTATATCAGTTTAGACTGAAAGGGGCAGAGAAAATATAAAATTAAAAGGGAGCCTTGGATACGAAACATCTATGATCAGGAAAAAGGCTGAGAAAACTACTTAGTTGCAAACGTAGGTTACTTTTTATGAAAAAGGAAGAACCAGGAGACCAGAGAGTGGAGTCAAGAGCCAGGGAGTAAAACTGGACCCTAATAAAGAAACTGTATGAAAATTCTGGGATCCAGAATTGTCTTGCACCTAGAATTGCTACGTGCTTCCTACCCCCTCTGTTTAAATGGAAATATCTATTCTAATTATGTTATGCCCTCCTGCTGTTGTATGTTGGGTGGAAGATAACTTGTCTGATTTCATAGGTTTTCACTCTGAAAGGACCCATGTCTAAGGAACTGAATCCAAGGAGCCTCATCTTCACCTGGACTGATTCAGGTAACAAAGTCCTGGACTTTAAACCTGAGCTTGTGGCCCAGATTGGATACACTTGGAGAGTATTGGGAAGGATTGAGTATATTTTGCATGTGTGAGAAATATACATAATTTTTAGCCAAAGAGTACACTGTGGCTGTTTTTAATACATCGTTCCAAATTCTTTGACATTCCTCATATAGAGAGGAAGAATCTGTATCCCCTCCCCTTGAATCAGGTTGGCTTATAAGTTTAAATATCTGCCTTCTGAGGTGAAATCTTAAGAGGCAATGTAGCTTTCTTATGGTTTTTTTTTGGGGAGGGGGCTCAGTCTAGGGGAAGTTTGCTGCCATGTAAGAAGTTCCACCACCCTGAGACCACATTGCTGGAGGTGCCACATGTCAGGTGCTCTAGTTGTCAGTCCCAGCTAAGCTTAGCCTCTAGACTCTGACAAAATGCAAGATACGTACGTGAAGTCATCTTGGTTCTTTTAGACTATGTAATTCCAGCTGAGTACCACTAAGTGATCTCAGTCGATCCACATGGAGCAACAAATAACTCAGCTGAGTCCTGACTGAATTCGTGACCTACAGAATTCATGAGGTATAATAAAATTCACACTATTTCATGCCATTAAGTTTTGGGATAGTTGGTTATGCAGCAGTAGTAATTTAAACCTGTACTTTTAGTGTTACCTGCTAAATAGAAAACGCCTTCATATATAAGAGAAAGAAAAAGTGATATCCAGGTACGCCCTCAATGTTCACTTTAAAATGACTCTTCTGTGGCCAACAGACAGTTGACATTCTTTGATGCCTGTAGTGTTGCATGGGAGCCAGAAGTCTTTACAGGAATAGACTTTGCCCGAGACATACTTTTGGGCTGTGGTATGGATACCAAAAAACTGTTCCTAGCTCCAAGATATCTTCCAGCCATTCTGTTTTAGTGTCTGAAACTCCTTGCTTTGGCATAAAGTATCCTCTGTGTTGGAGGCCTGGAGCAGTGAAGAAACTGCTGCAATTGGGATGGGGACCTATTATTAGCCATTGGTACCCCACGGCAGATACCTTTTAGATACTCTTCCATTGTCCTTGGAAAGCAGAGAGAAAGGCCCTGGAAGAAGGAGGTGTAAAGTGGGAAGGTTTATAAATGAGAGGAGAGAGTGATCCCAAACATGGGATGGAGAGAGGGTAATTGAGAAAGACAGCCCTAGGTGGGGTTCTACAGAGGTGAGTCTTAGCAGTTGGGAACAATCTGAGAATACCAGGTATCTATGGATGAGTTTGCAAAGAGCAAGATTGAGTTATTCATTGTTATGTCTCAAGGACAGACCCTACATGGACTTCTTTTGTGGAAACTCTCAATTGGTAAATGGAGTCTTATTTTATTTACACACACACACACACACACACACACACACACACACACACACACACACACACACACACACACACATATATATGTAGAGAGAGAGAGAGAGAGTTTGATGGCTTATTGCCCTAATAATAGTATTTCCTCACACTTGTACAGTACTTCCCAGTTTATGAAGCATATTTGCATGCTGGGAAGGAGCAAAATATTACAGTCCCTTTATATTTTTACATGAATGAACACAGTTTTATAAAGATGAAATGACTTGCCCCAAATCACAATCTAGGTTACACTGGAAAAATTATCCTCAAATTCCATGACTCTTGACTATTTCTGCCACACTGCCTTTAGAACTCAAAGTCGTATCTTCTTTGTACATGTCAATTTACATTCATATAGAACGCGTACAAAGTGAAATACTCTGTGTGTAGGCACTACTAATGCATTTTTTCTCCTTACTAATTGAAACTGAAATGCTCACGATACATCATTATAACAAACACCAAACAATTGTTCAGATTGAATTTAGAGCCTGGGATGCAGATCTTTAAGTATTGTGTGGATCTTGGAAGCCTTTTAATTATACCAGGAATTCAGTTTTAATTTTTGATGGTATTATAGATGCCAGAAGACATAAGATTTAGAGTGTAGATCAAATGGAGTTAAAGTAAGGTAATTATGAAAAATAGAGCTCCTCCTCTTTTAAGGCTGCCATGGTACATGCATACAGATAACATTGGATAAAGGGTCCAAAGCAAAATGAATTTCCCCAGGGATGAAACCATTGGATGACTCAGCCCAGCATCAGGACCCAGGTTTGGATCACATTGAGGGGGAAGCAGTATGGAAGGGCAGTGGAATATATGCTGCTGCATGATTCAAGAATCCTGGTTTCTAAGTCCTTTTTATTTTGACTGGCTATGTGGCTTGGGCAAGAGATTCTTTGAGTTTCAGTTGACTCGTCAGCAAAGTGGAGATTTATTTTTTACCTGTCTGAAGGCAGGCAGCTAGAGCAGATACTCTCCTGAGAGCCCTTCCCGTTTCAAGGTCTAAGATTGTAGTCTTTCCTCTTTGGTTTCCCTTTCCCCTCTATGGCCCTTTCATTCATGAATTTATCTAAGCCCTTTGTAACTGATTTATATTTTGGCCTTCAAGGTAATGAGTTCCACTGAAGCTCTAATTCCTTTTTCTTTAAAACCCACACTTTCAAGTGCCACAGGCATGTGGAGTGAGACTAGTACTCCAGGTCTTGGTCCAATCTGCTCAGTTTCTTGGTGACACTAAGTCCCAGGCTGATTTGAAACACCAGAAATGCAAGAGAAGAGCTGTGGGTAAAGGGGAAATAAATTTAAGCCCCATCTTCATTTCTTTCTTAAATCACTTGCATGTACAATCCACGTAGTATTTTCTTTGTAAATTAAAAAATGACTCCTCCAGTCCTTTGCTTAATAAAAGTTAATTTAGTTTAATTTCATTATTGTCAGACAACTTACATTTCTTAGGGCTGGATATTTGTTATAATTTTTAATTCCATTATAAATTTTTGCAATCATCAGAAAATAACCAACAGTGTTATTATATAGCATGAAAGAGTTAATCTAAGTCACAGTGGAGAAAGGTACTATGGAGTAAAGTATATTCATAACCCAAGAAAATGGAACTTGTTCGCAGCAAATATTAGTTATGGGAACAATCATCTGAGCAACGTCACTTATTTGAGGGACAGGAAATAACTCTGAATCTCATGCCAGTATTGTTTTACAACCCAGATGATATTTGTTTTGAGTCAGAAGACAATGTGGTTTTTAAATTGAGTTATTTTTTAAATTAAATTTCCTTTCATATTTTAGTAAGTCAGGATGATGAATAACTCTACATTAATGGATCTTCCAGTGTATTTCTATAGCTAACATCAAGTCACCTCACACCTTAGTTGGGGTTTTCAAACTGGAATTGTACTTCATAATTTATTTTGTATGAAGAAACAGCCAACCCATGTTTGTTCTTTCATTCAGCAAATATTTTTAAACAATCTGCTTTGGGGCAGACACTGTACTAAACACTGGGATATCATGGTGAACAAGACAGATGTGTTTCCTGCCCTCATGGGATTTAATGTCTAGTAAGAAGACAGTCATAAAACAAGTAATCACAAGTGTTCATAGCATTGCCAAGGGCAATTCAAGGTGAGGTTTAAACCCATGCTCAAGCTATACATTATCAGCTGTGTGTCCTCAGACAAGTTACCTTCTCACAACCTCGGTTTATTTTTTTCATTTTAAATAAAGGAATAACAAATACCGCCTCACAGAGTTGTCTCATAATAGAATGAGATATTGGATAGAAAAGTGTTCTGTAAAGTGTGAAGTAGTGTGTACGTATTAGTGCTGCCGGTATTATTCTTTACATACGTTCATTTGCTTGGGAAGTTAGTAGGCATACTTAGGCCATTTAGATTCAGAGCCCTCTTACTTGTTCCTTCATTCCTATGCCTGGTCACCAATTCTCACCTTCCTTTATTCCTTATACCTCCTTGTACTCACTGCCCCCACTGACCCTGACCCCTCCTCAAAGGCCTCTTTGGCTCCATTAGGAATACGAGTTTCAGAGCATGAATAGTTCTATTCTTGTTAGGATATTCCATGAATGGCTACCTAAGACATTACTCGTGTCTTCTCTTGGTCAATTTATTCTGTTAGCTCAGTAGGTAATGATAATTTTGCAAGGATATGACATAGCCATTCTTTCCAGTGGTATACTAGACCCCGGCTCTATTTCCTCTCTGCCTCGGAATGCTGGTTAAAGTTCCTTTAATACAGACTCAAAACTTAAAGAACATTCATATTACCTTCTTGGAAAACAGCAACTTATAGAAGACTGATCTTTCTAATGCAAGTGGACCAGGAAAGCCAAGACTATTTGAAAGCACAATGAAGGGACTATTATGAGAGTTTGCTTCCATCTCAACATCCCCATCATTTATCTTGCCAATAAGTGTGTGATTCCCTACTATTGGTCACTGATTAAAGCCAAGGCATTGAAACTAAGAATTCACAGAAAATAGTTTTTAGAGAAGGTGGGTTTGAGATAGGGTTTCAAAGCTAAGCAAAATAGATTAGTTTAATGAGAAATAGGCTATCATTCAAAGGTTTTGAAAAGTGGAGTAGTTTAATGAAAATGGAAGTCTAAGGCATGTTAGGTAGGCAGTGTCATGCGGGATGTTCTGCAGTGGTAGCAGTGCCAGAGAAGCATGGTGTAATGATAAAAACCTTGACTGAGAGTTGGAAAACCTGACTTCTACCCCTGACACTGATTATGATTAGCTTTGACACCTTGAGCCGTTATCCTCTTTGGGCTTCAGACTTCTAATTTGCTTAAAAAAAAATGAGGAAGTGGAGGTCAGACTACATAATCCCTTCTATGAAATAAGAAAAGCAGGTACAAGGTTACTAACATAATCTGGTAACGCTGAGAAGACTAGATACATAATGGTGGCAGTGGAAATGAGGCGGAAAGAACAAGTTGGAGAATTATTGTTTGGATTCGATGAATATGTATAATAGATGGATTGGGGGAGGAGTCTAAGCCGTCTTCAAAGTGTCAGTTTTGGATGACTAGGTAAATAAGGTTGACAACAGAGACGGTGGAATAGAGAGAACTATGTGAGTGAAGAGGGTCAGCTGTCGGTGAAGTGGGAAGAGATTCAAGATTATATGATACTCTGTTGGGATGTGAACATATATAGAAAAAGGGAGTGGGCAACTATGCCCATAGTATCACAAACTGAAAAGAGCTTAGGAGAAAGTATTTGGTGTTTAGAAGATGAGGTCATCTGAGAGAAAATCAATGGGATCAAGGATATGCAAACGTGTACATATACATGCACCACACATTTCCTTCTCCATGATATACAATGTTGTCTCTGGACAAATGGAGAAAACTCAAAACATCATGATCCATGTTGGAGGTCTTTGGTAAGCCTTTCATTATGTACATGTATATTGTGTCCACTGGTTGGGAAAGAGTGGACTGGAAATAAAATATAAAGGGGTTGTCGATATGTTGAAGGTTAGAAATTGTGAAGCGAAGTACAAATGGAGGGACTTCCTATGATCCCCCAGTCTTATTTCTGTATACTTTTCAGTTCAAAATAGATCCTCTTTCATGGTCAGTGGGAAAGTCTACTATTTACTTCTCTTGATTTCTTGATTTTTCTATATGCACAGAAATCCAAGAGTCTGTTTAGTAATTATCTGCCTTTCTTCTTTTCCTTTCCCCCTGTCATGTTTAATTCCACAAGCATTTTCTTGAAAATGAGGTTGGATAGAGCAGAGATGTGTTGTACCTTATCTGTCGTGACATACTGAAAGGAACTCACAATTGTGTACAGATTGTATAACACCTTTAGATGAATCTTATTTCCTTCCCTTGGATGGTGCTAATAGAGTATGAAAGCAAAACATGATTATATAAGATGATTACTATGGTATTGTATAAAGGCCTGGAGTCATTCAGATGATTTGGAATTAAAGACGTGTTTTCTGAGAAGTCCATATTATTGTTGCAGAGATGAAAACCTTTTTCTTTTAGCGGCTAGAGTCTCAAGATGTTTACCCTCTTTTCTCTTCTTCTTTATCCTAGAGACTTCTCAAAAATCTCTCCAAAAATAGTTGCAGTGCAAGTGAATAAAAAGAAATCTTATCTAGTGAAAGTATTAGAAAAGCTTGGTTTTCTCTCAGATAAAAATAGTCTTGTTATCTATTTGCACTGTGTCTTGAGTGTCGGTAACATACAAAGTGAAATGTGTAGCATACCCAGACTAGGAAACCATTGTTAAAGTCTTTTTGTGTAAGGGATGTCGCTTAACTTGTCTCTCACCCTGGGCACCAGAAACTTGACTGCCATTGTCAAGTGGGTTTGACCGTCCCAGGTAACTCTCAAGAAAATGCCAGAGGGTTTCTTTAACATGTAACTTGAGGAGACAACAAAAAGTTTAGCTGGACTAAAGAAACACAATGTGATGACAGTTTCTTAAATGGTTAAGCATCTGTACATACAATGTTCTGTAAATGATGAGAAGTAGTGCTCTGATATGAGTATCTAATTTCTCTGTACAAGGAATTTTTTTAAGGCTTTAACCTCTTGAAGGTATGAACAGTTCTGTGTTCTTATTGGATCCACATTTCTTTAATTTTGCAGTTGTCCAAGTTATTCTGATGCTTGTCAGAGTGCCTGGAGCTGTTCTTGTCCTATGCTCCTCCACCCTGGGGGTGTTCTATATCAGGGCCCTTTATTTTAGCCTCTGATGGAACACCCCAAAATCATTTTCAGTTCAGAGTACTTAGTTTTATTCCTAAAGAATCAGGGATTCTCTCTGAAATGTCTCCTGTGTGTTATATATTACCTTGGGAATGATTTCTTGCATGTTTCTTTGGCTTTCTATTTCTGTCCTGTGAATGTTCCATGTTTTCTGGGAAGCTGCCTCTGTCCACACTGTGAAGATGGCAAGTGTTTTAAATTCTCCACTTATTGTGGTGGAGAAACTAACTTCCAGACTGTATCTAAGTTGTAATGGCTGAAGCTTAGATGCCATAGCATTTACTATTTTTAAAAATTAATTAATTAATTTTTTTGGTTGCGTTGGGTCTTGGTTGCTACGTGCAGGCTTTCCCTAGTTGTGGCGAGCAGGGGCTACTCTTTGTTGCAGTGTGTGGGCTTCTCATTGTGGTGGCTTCTCTTGTTGTGGAGCACGGGCTCCAGGCACGCCAGCTCAGTAGTTGTGGCACGTGGGCTCAGCAGTTGTGGCTCGCAGGCTCAGTAGTTGTGGCTCACGGGCTCTAGAGCATAGGCTCAGTAGTTGTGGCGTACGGGCTTAGTTGCTTTGCAGCACGTGGGATCTTCCAGGACCAGGGCTCAAACCCTTGTCCTCTGCATTGGTAGGCAGATTCTTAACCACTGCATTACCAGGGAAGTCCCTTTAGCATTTACTATTTAACACTATTAAATATTTCCCCCTGGTTACAGCAGTTTAGGATTTTATTGTTTTATACCTGTTGTAATGTGGACTATGCTTGATCTCAGTGGTACTTAAAACCAGACATGACTTCTGCTTTCTTGAACCATAACTCCAAATTGACAGACAGACTTAGAGCTGAAGGAAATGACAAGAGACTATAAGAGGTAGGACTTTTTCTACTTAAATATGTTTCTTTAAGTGTGGTGGCATTTGTAAATGAGACTGCAATTAACATATTTTTGCAGATTTCTTTGTTTCAGTGGTTACACTAGTCACTGCTTGGTCCAAGGGCGGAGTCTAGGTTAAAGAATGTCTCTGTCACTAGATGAAGATATTTGCATGGAAAATCACATTAGAACCTCAAACAACGAGAGTCCAATTAAGTGCACTCCTTAATTAATTGGAATATTCAAGTGATGCTTCAGGTTTAGGGGAAAATGATGGATAGCTGGAAACCATTCCATGTCAAGCAACTGAGTGACTGAGTTATTTATTCATTCATTAGCTTAGCAGTAGACACTGGGTATACTGACAAAGGACACAGTGCTTGCATTCAAATTACAAACAGAGAAATAGATGAACGAATGATTACAACGAAATGTTCGAAGTGTGGACCTCAGCACAGAATAGTATGGAATGCATAGGACAGACAACTATGGGGATATCAGGGAAGGGTTCTTGAGGTGGTGATATATGAAGCTAACTCTGAAGACTTAACAGAAGTAGGCCAAGTGATGTGGTGGGAAAAGGGCACAGGGCACTCTAGAAACATGAGGGAAGAAGGCATATAGTAAGAACTGCAAGGAGTTCAGTATGGCTACAGCGCACAGGAAGACATGGGCTGTGGCAGAAAAGAAGTTGGACCAGTAGGCAGAAGCCAGATCATGCGTACGTCAGGTTAAGGCATTTAGAACGTCTCTTGATGACATGGGGGAGTTACTGAAGAATTTTCAGATGCAAGGAGTCACGGCTGTATTTGCAGTTTAGAGATTTCTCTGGTGCAATGTAGAGCTGGTTTGGAGAAGTTAAGACAAGAAGAAAGAAGGATAGCTGGGTGTTGTACTAGACCAGGTAAGAAATGAGGAGGTGGTAGTTGGATTAGAAGGGATGGAGGCAGATATCAGAAAGCAAGAAAGATTTATGAGGTTGAATGGACAAGACATGGTGAATTTGACACAGACTGAGATACAGAAAAGAGGAGAACTAGAAGGATAGGACATAGGGACACTGATAAATTCACTTTTGTATATGACAGATACTTGGAGGTGAAAATCACATTTTCCAGGGGCTTGGACTTTGGCCAGTGGCATAAAGTCCGCCAATCCTAAGGCCTTGTACCAGCCTCATTTAGTAAAGAGAGATTCAAGGATGTTCACTAGACCAGATTGATTAAAGAAAATCTCACATTAAGCTTCAGTTGCACAGCAATTTAATTAGCTAGAAACCGCCATTCCCATAGCATCTCTCTTGTTGAAGCTTTATTGTAGTTCTTAGAAGATAAATCTATCCTGGAGTTGGATAATCTATGATATAACTGTCACTTTGGCCCTTTCATTATTTTTAAAATGCATCACGTTTGCCTAATCACTGCCAAGGAGACAAGGAGCAATCCTCTACTTTACAACTGATCAAATTCTCTTTAGTCTGATTTTCGCATTCTCTGATACCCCCAGAGTGGATCTGTTAGTTTTTCCTTGACCCTTCACTCATAGTCGTTATTGATTTTTCCTGAAGGGTGCCAAAGCGATTACTGCCTACCTCTTCCTTCACCCTCCGTGAAAGGATCTCAGATGGCTTCTTAGGGCCCTACAAAATCAAGGGTTGTTTACGCCAATCACACAACTCAACATTTTTTCTCAGCTTTTCAAGATAAAAGTTTAAAATGCCTCCTGATTAAAGTGCTTCTGTGATCGTTGCTCTGCATCAAGGTCTGTACTTTCTTTTTCTTTCCTTCAGGGTCCATGAAGCAACATGGGGCACAGCCTCGAGTAAACAAAATGCTGAGAAATGAAGGAGTTCAGATTGCTATTATTTCCTCCTTACCTGTCTAAAAACTAGTGGAAACTCCTTTGTTTCTCTTGTTTTTACTTACAATCCTTTTTAGTGTCTAAATCTCCGTTGTTGCCCAGTGTGCCTGTGCTAGTGAATCAAATTGAATTGACCTTTGATGTTTCCTTTGATGAATGGTCTTTTCAGGACTGCTGCCATTATTCTGAGCTGTATTGATCATTGTCAGTTAAAGATTAAAAGAACATGGCAGGAGGGTCAGACAAAGGTGGGTTTGACTTCTGATTCTGTCATTTACTAGCTGTGTGACCTTAGCTACATCATTTAATTTTTCTGAGCTCCCTGTTTCCTCATCTGTAAAAAGGCAAAATCATACACATTCTGCTTTCTTCTTGGTCTTGGTGTGGGTTTCAAATCAGGAAAGAATATTTTTCCAATTTCCAGACATTAACACATGTAACTCCGTTACTTGTAATCTGTAATAGGGCATATACTAAGAAGGTATGGGAGAAAAAAAGTGAAAATTTTTACTGCTGTACTCTGAAAGATACAATGAATAATGTATGGTGATTGGCAGAGTTTACGTGTTAAAGCAAAGATATTTACAGAAAGTTAGTTTTTTGAAAACAAAAACAGGAGAGCTAACGTTTATTGGGCACTTACTACATGTTAAACACTGTTCTATATGCTTTCGATGAATATCTCATTTTCTGGTCACAAGAGTGAGCTAGGTATTATTATTAGGGGAATTTCACAGATGAGGAGACTTGTTCCAGTTCACCCGGATACTAAATGGAAGAGAGAATTTAAATTTGGGCCTGATCCAAAAAATACGATCTTAGCCACAGTGTGGTTGGACTTCATAATCTTGATATAAACTTGTTTCATTTTGACTTGCCAATTTATCCTACAGCTATATTGCAGCATAACAGTCTCAGTTAACTGGGGTACCAGTTTTGACTGTGTGCAGGGGAGGGAGGCAGAAGAGCGCCAGCAGCTATACAGTGCAGTGAGTGATGGTTCCTAAAGTTTAGAAATTACCTTTTCCCTGATTTCCGTGTCAACCATAGGAGTAGATTTAACAAAGTCCAGAACAGGTACTCAGAGAGAAAACTCTTGAAACCACTTTTGCTCCCTAGACTTTAAAATTCTGGAAGGAAAGGCACCCATTCCTGGCAGAGAGGCTGGCACATAGTTGGTATCCAATGAGTGTCTGGTTTTTTTCTCTTATTTCTCAGCAGAGCTTTTATCTACCCTGAACCCCTGTTGACTGTGACTAGCTGTATAATTAAGCAACTCTGCAGAAACCAGCATAAAATGAGATTCAAATATAGTGTTTGAGGAAATATAAGGTGTATCACATTGAAACTAAATATATATTAGGTTATTTTAGATGAAGTGATTTTAGATAAAGACAACTGAAAGGAATCTTGAGAGTTCACGTAGACTCCCCCTACACCTTAGCTTTGAGGAGGTACATGCCAAAACTTTACAAAACTCTCTGAGGAATTACATGATGGTTAAGACTAGTTGGAAAGGGATTATGCCAGTCTTCTTATTAAAACATTTCCCTGTGTTCCTACCTTTATCATTAGGGTAATAATTTTCAAATGTAATCGAGAATCACAATCACCTAGAGCAGCAGTTTTCAAACTTTTTGCATTTATGATCCCATTATACTCTTAAAATTTATGAGAACCCCCTAATTTTTTACCCATTCCATAATTACCAAAAGAACATAGTTTCATGAAAACTTATTTTCCAAAAAACTAGTAAAATAATGAAGTTGCTCTACATTTTTTCTAATTCTCTTTTAATATCTGGCATAACAGAAGGCAGCTATGCTATCATATCTTTTTCTGCATTCCATCTGCTGCAATATGTTGTTTTGTTTGAAGTATAGGAAAAACTGCAGCCTCACTCAGATATGTAGCTGGAAAGAGAGGGAGTATTTTAAATAATAGTCTTTATAGGTGATTGTGGACATTCTTCTTGATACTATCCCAAAATTCAACAAGTGGTAGTTTTTTAAAGGTTTGTTACAATATTGCTTCAGAAACCACATTAATGAACTTTTCTTCCTCTGTTTCATTACCATCCATTGATTTATTTTGCACTCTGAATGGATCTTTGACTCATCATGATGTTGTAATATCATTTATTGGTCATTTCGGAATTTTTAATTCAGTGAGTTATACAGATCTTCTAAATGTTGACAAATTTTTATATAATATCAACAATAACATTTATTAATATCAACACTGATCTTAGAAAAATCTTTAAGGGTAGGAAACTGTCAGGCTCACAGTTGCAGACCCAAGTTTTACAAAATTTGAATTTTCCCTTGAAAGCTTGAACTTTATCATTGGCAACAAATACCATCTCTGGTTTTCCTTGAAGTGACAGGCCCACTTTATTAATTTCTTAAGAAAATACCAAGAAATGAGCAAGTCTGAATAACCATAGTTTGTCAGGCTTTCAAGTGAAAATAGTGTTCAATGAGAAAGGTAGACAGCCATCATACCTCTGCATGTCAGAAGTGCTTTATGCAGATTTTGCATTTTGTTACACAGAATAATAAAAAGGCACATACTCGAGGATCAAGATTTAACAAAATTAATAATTTTAATGCTTTACCAAGGGCAGTTTAAAGTGAAACTGGTTTTTTTTGTTAAATCACAAATGAATGGCAGTGAAGAATACAATGATGACTAGTATTACGTGGTGTCACCACCTGGAGTCAAGGCATAATTAGAGCAAATGTCAGCACAATGAAAAAAGCAAATAATGATTCTTATTATAAGAGTAGTTTTGAAGACTGCCCGAACCAGTGAACTTCAGGGGTCTGAAGACCATACTTTGAGAACTCCTGACCTATAGACCGTCTTAAAATGCTGATTTTTGGTTTTTTTTTGGCCAGACTTCCAGAAATTCCAATTCAGGAGTTTGGGAAGGGGTCCAATAATTTGTAACTTTAAATAGCACTGCAGAGGATTTTGAGAAAGTGGCCTATGGAACACATTTTGAAAAATACAGCATTATAGGAGAGATGCCTTCACTTTGGCTATGATTATATGAACTGGAATATATACCTGCCTAAAACAACTGATTATTTACTTTAGTAAAATTAGTCACCTAGCTGCTTTATTGATTTGTTTATTCTATCCAAAAGGTTGAGTTGATAGTCCTTTGTGTATATTAATTGTCTGTCTTACATCTCCCATATCCACTTCTTTAATTAACTTTTGTTTTCTTCATTTTGAACCCGTTTAGACTCTGTCTTTCTTTGATAGGTTGTGAAAGTTAAAATTGGGCAGACATGCCATCCTTTTAGGCTCTGACCATGCTAAGAAGTAGTATCTGCTGTGTTTTCACATCTTAAAATAATCAAACTGTTCTTCCCCTTTGCTATTCCTTCTCACCTGTAGCTTTCTAGCCCACTATCTGCCTTTGGAATTCTGACCATGACTGAGTTCCCCGGGGAATGTCAAAGAATATAAATGAATCTTGCCCTGGACTTTTGTAGTTGAACAGCCTGGGCTCCTTTAGGTATTCTGTCAAAGAGGAAAAGAGTAAGCGTGAGTTGGAGAGAAAGCTTGAAAGTGAGTGTGAGCCTCCCTTATGTAATTGGCCTACTTCTCTTCCCTTTCCTAACAATGAAATACCTAAAACTGGGACTCAGCCACTCCTTTGATCTCTCTTCATCTTTCTCTCTACAGATATCCTGCAACTGGCTGCCTGGCTTCAGAGATTTTTTTCAACTTGAGACAATTCAAGCCCCAACTGAGTAATCCTCGGTGACCCGTTGTATTGTTTTGCTAAAATGTACAAGTAGCTTGCAGAGCTCAACCCTTTAGGCTTAACATCTTCCCAGGTGAGAATAGACTGTGTTGGTCTTGTTTGCATTTTTGGTTTGACCTGTTCACCTCACCCTTTAGGCCATTTCCTTTGATTTTGAGGAGTTAGGTTTTATGACCTCCAATACAATTATGGATCACTGTTAGTTTCCAAAACATTTGGGTAGTGCTAAGCAAAATTTGCTACCCTAAATGCTCAGGCTGACGGTATGACACATCAGTGAAACAGGCTTTCAATTATAAAGTTGCTTTGGTTTAAATCTTACCTCAGAGTCATAATTTGTGTAATGGTGGTGTTGGCATAAGTTAACTGAAAAGAGCTTCGTGTAGGATACAATTTGTTAAAAAAGCTGCCTTCGTCATAGTTGAAAACTTTAAAGGGAGTATAATTTTAATGTTCAAAGATCTTTAAGTAATGGGTATGTGACACTGAAACATTTAGCACTTCATTTTTGAAATCTGACTTTCAAATCTGAATAATCTTGCCATATTTACTGACCCAAGTCTGTGCATAGCTATGCATATATGTACAGAGCTTTTTAAACTTTAAAGATCAAGCCCTGGTGCATGCAAGAAATTTACAGCAAATAAAAAGCTCCCGATTACACTTCTATTCCTAAAACTAATTGTATATTTGTGCAAGTAATACTTTCAGATGGTATCAGGTGTTAGCACATACACATAGTTGTGGCGTTTGGCCTCTTTAATATAAAATTCAAATCTATTTCTGGCAAAACAAACACTTTTTAAAATCAATTACTCCAGTCAAGTCAGGATCTTTCTTCCTTAAACCATCAACAACAGCAATCAAACAACTTTGGGAATAGAAAAATAAACTAAACCATCATACATGCATTTGCAAATTTTTTCTTCTACGCATTAGAAGTTAAATGGAGTTGTATTTTTGTCCATGACTTCTACTCATTTATATGCGACAGGATAATTTATTGTGATATTGATTTCTGTATCATTCTCACTGAGGGGGATGTTTTTTTCCTTCCCTATCCTGAAAAATAGCCCAAACTCTTTGGTTTTGGCTATGGCAGAGGTGAGAATGGAGGATTGTTAAATTTTGAGTCGCTGAAAGGAGTAGTTTCCAGAAATGCAGAAGGTGACCTCCATCCGGGCCCTTTGATTTTCAGAAACAGTTTCCTGGAAGGATTGTTTAACAGGACAAGTTCCACCTAGAGGGTAGAGCGTTTGTGTACAGCTTTCCTGAGTCTGATAGGGATCTTTAAGGTTTCCAGGAGCAGAGACAAAGGAATTTACTTGCTCACAGGGCTCTAGATGAGTGATTACTACATAATGACCCTAGAAGTTTGACCATATGTATCTTGGACTTGAGAACAATTGTGAGGCTACTTGTGAGTGAATCTTTGCTCAGTTAAGCAGACTATTATAGGAGTCAATCTGAATCCATCACAGCAAAATGACTAAATTACCTTGGATTGTCTCCTTGACAGCAGAATTCTGTTGCCTAAAATAAAACTTAAATGGTAACAACTATTGGGTACTATGGACTTATATCACCCCTCAATTTCCAGTCACCACTTAAGCCTGGGATTCTGGTATAATCCTGTGAGGGCTGGGGGACATGTCCCCAAAATGACTAACACTGAGTTTAGTGGACCATTTGGGCACATTACATAATTGGGAAATGTAATGAATTCCTTAAATCCAAATATTGTGGAATAAAATCATATGTGTAACAAATGCATCTATACAAACCAGTAATCAATGAGTGGTAGTATTTTTCTCATTAGTCTTCTGATTTTCCTAATTTACACTTAGCTCACTTTTTATTCAAGTATAACACTAATTATAGTTACATGAAATCCTGCTACTGAAGAAAAAGTACTCCTGGCCCATTTGAAAAAACATGACGGCATTTTCATTTATTTTTGTTAGCTGACCACCTATTAGTGTGACATAATTAAATAATTTAAAGTACTTGTAAAAGATTGGTCAGTGTTGAGGAGATTGAAGCTTGTACATTAAATATTTATTTTGATTTAGATTATGTGGAGAACTGAATGACAGAAATCTGGACTTGAACGAAGACGGAGCTATACTTTATATCACACACTGCTATCTAAAGGTACACTTCTTCATAAATTCCCTGAGACCATAAAGCGAGTTTTATGCTCTGTTCTTTTCCTCAATGACTTATAGGATTGTTTACTATATGTTTACTATATACTGCAGAATTTGTGGTGTGTGTAGATAGCAAACTGGCCACCTGGAAAACCTATTTAAGCTTAGGGGAAATTGCCCAGCTCATGACATGGATATAGGAAGCTTTAAGGAAAAGATCTCACAGCTAGTCTAGTTTATTTTTTTGACTGCTACTTGCCTTCCACACAATAAACCCCAAATTGAAGGCTTTGAGAGTCTGTATTTCTGTCACTACACCATGTAGTAAGTGGTAAACCATGCATTTTATATATATATATATAGCACAAACACATATATACATATATATGTATACACACACATGCACACACACACACACACACACACACACACACACACATATATATATACAAACACATCTCTAAATCAGAGAAAAGGTGGTTGGAAGAGGACCATGCCCCTTCCTACTTCTTTGCCCATATTCAATCATAAAAGACTCATTCAGGAAAAACAAAACAAAACATAAGAACAAAAGCCAAAGTGAGTGGTCTGGTTACTAGTTCAAAATTAATACAAAAATATTCAAATCACGAACGACCTTGAATTCCCCCTCAGGAGGTGTTTTTGGTTTTTTTCTAAAGTATAGTTGATTTTCAATATTATATTGTTTTTAGTTTCAGGTGTATACATAGTGATTTGATATTTTTATAGCTGATAGTCCATTTAAAGTTAATATCAAATATGGCTATATTCCCTGTGCTTTACAATATATCCTTGCGACTTATTTATTTTATACTTAGTATTATAGTTTTTACCTCTTAATCCCCCACCCTTATCTTGCCCCCCCAGTGATAACCACTAATTTGTTCTCTATATCTGTGAGTCTGTTTTGTTATGTTCATCTGATTGTTTTATTTTATAGATTCCACATATAAGTGATAGCATACAGTATTTGTCTTTCTCTGTCTAACTTATTTCACTAAGGATAATAACATCCAGGTCCATCCATATTGTTAAAAGTGGCAAAATTCTATTCTTTTTTTATGACTGAGTCGTATTCCAGTGTGTATGTGTGTGTGTGTGTGTGTGTGTGTGTGTGTGTATCTCACATTTTCTTTTTTTAAAAATTAATTTATTTTATTTTTGGCTGTGTTGGGTCTTCATTGCTGCACGTGGGCTTTCTCTAGTTGCAGTGAGCAGGGGCTACTCTTCGTTGTGGTGCGCGGGCTTCTCATTGCGGTGGCTTCTCTTGTTGCGGAGCACAGGTTCTAGGTGCACAGTCTTCAGTAGTTGTAACTCGCTGGCTGTAGAGTGCAGGCTCAGTAGTTGTGGTGCACGGACTTAGTTGCTCCTCGGCCTGTGGGATCTTCCCGAACCAGGGGTCGAACCCGTGTCCCTTGCATTGACAGGCAGATTCTCGACCACTGTGCCACCAGGGAAGCCCTCAAATCTTCTTTATCCATTCAACTCTTGAGGAACACTTAGGTTGCTTCCATATCTTGGTTATTGTAAATAATGCTGCTTTGAATATTCAGGTGCATACATCTTTTCAAATTATTGTTTTCATTTTCTTTGGATATATACCCAGGAGTAGAATTGCTGAATCTTATGGTAGTTCTGTTTTTAGTTTTTTTAAATTTTGGTTTGGGGGATACCTGTTCTTATTTTTTATTTATGTATTTATTGAAGTGTACTTGACTTAGAATGTTTCAGATGTACAGCAAAGTGATTCAGTTATATATATTATATATATATATATATATATATTCTTTTTCAGATTGTTTGCAATTATAGGTTATTATTAGATATTGAATATAGTTCCCTGTGCTATACAGTAGGTTCTTGTTGTTTATCTATTTTATATGTAATAGTGTGTATCTATTAATCCCAAATTCCCAATTTATCCCCCCCTCCACTTTCCCCTATGGTAACTATAATTTTGTTTTCTATGTCTGTGAGTATATTTCTGTTTTGTAGATAAGTTCATTTGTCTTTTTTTTAATTCCACATATAAGTGATATTATATGTGGTATTTGTCCTTCTCTGTCTTACTTCACTTAGTATAATAATGTCTAGGTCCATCCATGTTGCTATAAATGGGAAAATTTCACTCTTTTTTATGGCTGAGTAATATTCCATTATATATATACCCCATCTTCTTTATCCATTCATCTGTCAATGGACATTTAGGTTGCATTCATATCTTGGCTATTGTAAATAGTGCTGCTGTGAACATTTGGGTGCATGTGGCTTTTTAAATTAGCATTTTCATCTTTTCCGGATATATGCCCAGGAGTGTGAATACACCTACCTATCTAAGGAGACAAAAGACCTGTACTCCAAAAAATATAAGATGCTGATGAAAGAAATTGAAGACCACACAAACAAATGGAAAGATACACTGTGTTCTTGGATTGGAAGAATCAGTGTTGTTAAAATGACCGTACTACTCAAGGTAATCTACAGATTCAGTGCAATTTCTATCAAATTACCAATGGCATTTTTCACAGAACTGAAACAAAAAATTTTAAAATTTGTCCGGAAACACAAAAGACCCTGAGTAGCCAAAACAGTCCTGAGAAAGAGGAATGGAGCTAGAGGAAGCATGCATCGTGACTTAGGACTATACTATAAAACTATAATAATCAAAACAGTGTGGTATTGGCACAGAAACAGCTACACAGATCAGTGGAACAGGATAGAAAGCCTAGAAATAAACCCACACACTTATGGTCAATTGTATTGGGAAAATTGGACAGCTACCTGTAAAAGATGAAATTAGAACATATTATAATACCATATATAAAAATAAACTCAAAATAGATTAAAGACCTAAATGTAAAACTGAATACTATAAAACTCCTAGAGGAAAAATAGGCAGAACAGTCAGACATAAATCATAGCAATAATTTTTTGGATCCACTGTCTAAAGTACTTGAAACAAAAGCAGAAATTAACAAATGGGGCCTAATTAAACTTAGAAGCTTTTACACAGCAAAGGAAACCATCGACAAAACAAAAAGCCAACCTATGGAATGAGAGAAAATATTTACAAATGATGCGACCTACAAGGGCTTAATTTCCAAAATGTACAAACAGCTTATACATTTCAGTATCCAAAAAAAAAAATCCAATCAGAAAAAGGACAGAAGACCTAAATAGACATTCCTTCAAAGAACACGTACAGATGGCCCAAAAGCACATGAAAAGATATTCAACATTTTTAGTTATTAGAGAAATGCAAATCAAAACTACAATGGGGTAATACTTCACACAGGTCAGAATGGCCATCATTAAAGAATCTACAAATAATAAATGCTAGAAAGGGTGTGGAGAAAAGGGAACCCTCCTATATTGTTGGTGGGAATGTAAATTGGTACAGTCACTATGGGGAACAGTACGGAGGTTCCTTAAAAAAAACTAAAAATAGAGTTACCATATGATCCAGCAATACCCCTTCTGGGCATATACTGTATCCCGAAAAGATGAAAATGCAGTTATAATTTTTTTTGAGGAAATGCTGTACTGTTTTCCATAGTGGCTATACCAATTTACATCATTACTAGCAGTGTCCTAGGTTTCCTTTTTATTCACATACTTGCCAACATTTGTTATTTATAGATTTTTCGATACAGCTATTCCAACAGATTGAAGGTGAGATTGAGGTTTTGATTTGCATTTCTCTGATGATTATCAACGGTGAGCATCTTTTCATATGCATATTGTCCAACTGTATATCTTCTTTGGAAAAATGTCTCTTTATGTCTTCTACCCACTTTTAAATTGTGTTCTTTTTTTATATTAGTTGTATGAGCTGTTTATACACTTTGAATATTAACCCTTTATTGGTCATATCGTTTGCACATATTCTCTCCCATTCCTTAGGCTGTCTTTTCATTTTGTTGATGGTTCTCTTTGCTATGCCAAAGCTTTTAAGTTGTATTAGATCCCATTTGTTCATTTTTGCTTCTTTCTCCTTTGTCTTAAGAGACCAATACAAAAAAATATGGCTTCAATTTATGTCCAAGAATGTTTTGCCTATGTTTCCTTCTAGTAGTTTTATGGTTTCTGGTCTTACATTTACGTTTGAAATCCACTTTGTGTTTACTTTTGTATATGGTGTTAGAAGATGTTCTAATTTCATTTTTTGACATTTAGCTGCCCAGTTTTCTCAGCACCACTTATTAAAGAGACTATCTTTTCTCCATTGTAGATTCTTGCCTCCTTTGTGTAGATTAATTGAACATAAGTGAATGGGTTTATTTCTGAGCTCTCTATTGTGTACATTGATCTATATGACTTTTTTTGTGCCTGTACCATACTATTTTGACTACTGTAGCATTGTAATGTAATATGAAGACAGGGAGCATGATAACCTCCAGCTTTGTTCTTTTCTCTCAAGAATTATTTGGCTCTTTGATGTCTTTAATGGTTCCATATAAATTTTAATATTATTTGTTATAGTTCTGTGAAAAACGTCATGGGTATTTTGATAGAGATTGCATGAAATCTGTAGATTGCCTTGGGTATTGTCATTTTAATAATATTAATTATCCCAATCTATGAACATAGGGCATCTTTCCATTTCTTGCTATCAGCCTCAATTTCATTCATCAGTATTTTATAGTTTTCAGAGTGTAGGTCTTTTACTTCCTTGGTTAAGTTTATCCCTAGGTATTTTTGTTTTTTGGGTGCTATTTTAAATGGCACTGTTTTCTTGTTTTCTCTTTCTAATAGTTTATTATTAGTATATAGAAAAGCAATATATTTCTGTATATTAATCTTGTATCCTGCAATTTCCCTGAGTTAATTTATGCTAGTATTTTTTGTTGGCAACCTTAGGGTTTTGTATATACAGTATCATGTCATCTGCAAACAGTTACTGTTTTACCTCTTCCATTCACATTTGGATGCCTTTTATTTCTTTTTCTTGTCCAATTGCTCTGGTTAGGACTTCCAAAACTATGTTAAATAGAAGTGCTGAGACTGGGCATCCTTGTCTTCTTCCTGATTTAGAGGAAAAGTTTTCAGCTTTTAACCATTGAGTATGATGTTAGCTCTGGGTTTACTGGAAATGGCCTTATTATGTTGAGATAGGTTCCCTATACACCAACTTTGATGAGAGTTTTTTATCATGACTGGATGTTCAGTTTTGTCAAATAGATTTTTCTGTGTTTATTGAGATGATCATGTGAGTTTTATCCTTCATTTTGTTAATGTGGTGTATCACATTGACTGATTTGTAAATATTGAACCATTCTTGTGACTCTGGAATAAATCCCACTTGAACATGGTGTATGATCCTTTTTATATATTGTTGGATTTGGCTTGCTAGTATTTTGTTGAGGATTTTTGCATCTATGTTCATCAAAGATATTGGCTTGTAATTTTCTTTTTTTGTAGTTCTTTGTCTGGTTTTGGTATCACGGTAATGGTGGCCTCATAGAATGTGTGGGAGTGTTCCACCCTCTTCAATTTTTCGGAATAGTTTGAGAAGGATACATATTGTATTAGCTTTTCTTTTTGTGTTTATATTTTCTTATGTGAAGCTGTCCAGTCCTAGACTTTTGTTTGCTGGGAGGTTTTTAATTAAAAATTCAATTTCATTATTAGTGATTGGTCTGTTTAAATTGTCTATTTCTTACTGATTCATTGTCAGAAGATTACTTCTAGAAGTTTATCCATTTCTTCTGTGTTGTCCCATTTTATTAGCATATAGCTGTTCGTAGTATATTCTTTTTTAATCTTTCTGACATTTCTTGTAATTTCTTCCATTTCATTTCTTATTTTGTTTGTTTGGGTCCTTTCATTTATTTTTGATGAGACCGGCTGCTGGCTTACCAATTTTGTTAACTTTATTAAAAAAACAGTGCTTGGTTTCATTGATCCTATTTTATCTCTATTTTTAATTTATTTTCCCTTAGATCTTTGTTATTTCTTTCCTTCTGCTGACTTTGGGCTCTGTGTGTTGTTCTTTTTCTAATTCCCATAGATGGTAAATTGTTTATTTGAGATTTTGCTTGTTTCTTGAGATAGGCCTTTATTGCTCTAGACTTCCCTGTCAGAACTACTTTTGCTGAATCCTATAGATTTTGGAAAGTTGTATTTTATTTTCCTTTGTCTCAAGGTATTTTCTGATTTCCTCATTGACTTGTTAGTTTTTTAGTAGCATGTTGTTTATACTTCACATATTTATGCTTTTCTCATTTTCCTTCCTGTAATTGATTTCTGGTTTCATCTTGTTGTGACCACAGAAAATGCTTTATATAATTTCTCTCCTCTTAAATTTATTGAGGCTTGTGTTGCAGCCTGTTATGTGATCTATCCTGAAGGATATTATATGTTCACTTGACAAAAATAGATATTATATTGTTTCTGGATGGAGTGTCCTATAGATACCTGTTAATACCAACTGGTCCAGTATGTCATTTAAGACTACTCTTTCCTAATTGATTTTCTGTCTGCATTATCTGTCCATAGACGTCAGTGGGTTATTAAAGTCTCCGACTATTATTGTATTATTGTATGATTGTCAATTACTCCCTTTATGTCTGTTAATATTTGCTTTATTTGTCTGCTCCTATATTAGGTGCATACAGATTAATGCATGTCATATCCCCTTCTTGTGTTGACCCCTTTGTCATTATATATAAGGTCCCTCATTTTTTTTTATAGACTTTGTTTAAAAGTCCATTTTGTCTGATATGAGTATTGCTAGTCCACTTTCTTGTCATTTACATTTGCATAAAATATATTTTTACATCCTCTCACTTTCAGTCTGTATGTGTCCAATTTGGAAGTGAGTCTCTTGTTAGCAGCATATAGATTGGTTTTGTTTTTCTATCAAATAAACCACATTATGTCTTTTGACTGGAGCATTTAGTCCATTGACATTTAAAGTGATTACTGATAAGTATATGTCATTTTGTTACTTATTTTCTGGTTGTTTTTGTGTTTCTTCACTCTTCTATTCTTTTAGTTACTTCCCTTTTGGTTTGATATTATTCTTTAGTGATATCCTGTGTTCCTTCCTCTCTAGTTTTTGTGTATCTATTGTATGTGTTTGATTTGTGGTTACCATGGGATTCATATATGTTGAAGTATAACTGTATCTTCTTGTTTTGTACTGGTAGTCATTGAAGCCCAGACACATTTGAAACGATCTACATTTTTTTTTTACTCTCATTCCCCATGATTTGTTTTTCATGTCATATTTTACATCTTCATATTTCTCCCTTCACTTTTCATTGTAGTTATAGTTGATGTTACAATTTTTGTTCTTTACTCTTCATACTAGCTTATTGAAGTGGCTGATCCACAGCCTTTACTATGTATTTCCCTTTATTAGTGGGATTTTTCCTTTTCTGTACATTCTTCCTTTGTTGTAGCCTTTTCTTTTGCATGGATAGAAGACCCTTTAACATTACTTTTAGGGTTGGTTTAGTATTGATGAAGTCTTTTAGTTTTTACTTGTCCTAGAAGTTCTTCATCTGTCCTTCAATTCTGAATGATAACTTTTCTTGGTAGAGTATCCTAGGTTGCAAGTTTTTCCCTTTCAGAACTTTAAAAATACCATGCCTCTCCCTTTTGGCCTGCAAAGTTTTGTTTTTCCTTAAATTTATTTATTTAATGTATGTATTTATTCATTTTTGGCCATGTTGGGTCTTCATTGCTGCGCGCGGGCTTTCTCTAGTTGTGGCGAGCGGAGGCTACTCTTCGTTGCAGTGTGTGGGCTTCTCATCACAGTGGCTTCTTTTGTTGCAGAGCGTCGGCTCTAGGCACACAGACTTTAGTAGTTGTGGCACGTGGGCTCAGTAGTTGTAGCTCGCGGGCTCTAGAATGTAGGCTCAGTAGTTGTGGTGCACGGGCTTAGTTGCTCCATGACATGTGGGATCTTCCAGGACCAGGGCTCGAACCCTTGTCCCCTGCACTGGCAGGTGGATTCTTAACCGCTGTGCCACCAGGGAAGTCCCAAGCCTGCAAAGTTTTTGAAGAAAGATCAGCTGATAGTCTTATAGGTGTTCCCTCGTATGTGAGTCTTTGTTTTTCTTTTGCTGCCTTTGGAATTATCACTTTATTTTTAATTTTGCCCTTTAATTATGATATGTCTTCATATTGGTCTCTTTGGGTTCATCTTGTTTGGAACTCTCTGTGCTTTCTGTACCTGGAGATCTGTTTCTTTCAGGAAGTGTTCAGCCACAATTTCATCAAACACATTTTTTTACCCTTTTATGTCTCTCTTCTCCTTCTGATATCTTTATAACGTGAACGTTAGTGCATTTGATGTTGTTTCTGAGGTCTGTTAAACTATCCTCATTCATTCATTTATTCATTCATGTGTTCATTCATTCATTTTTGCTGTTTTGATTGGGTGGTTTCCATTATTCTATCTTCCAGGTCACTTATGCATTCTTCTGTATCACCTAATCTTCTGTTAGTTCCTTCTAGTGTGTTTTTCATTTCAGTTATTGTATTATTCAATTCTCACTGTTTTTTTTTTTTTTAATATTTCTTAAGTCCTTGTTAAAATTCTCACTGTGTTCATCTGTTTTTTCTCCAAGTTCTGTTAGTCCTCTTATTACTAATGCTTCAGACACTTTATTTGGTCAGTTATTTGTCTGTTTCATCAGTTAGTTTTCCCTTTTTTGTTGTTGTTGTTGTTTTGTTTGAAACAGATTCCTCTGTCTTCTTATTTTGTTTAACTTTCTGTGTCTCTATCTCAGTCCTGAAAGGATGTCCTTGTGTGAGAGCATCCCTTTGCAGTCCACACGTGCCCAGTAGCTTTTGTGCATGAACTGGATGTGAAGTGAGCATCGATCACGTCTTCCCTGGGGTGTGCTAGCAGTTATCACCTTGATGGGAAATGGGACTGGAGATAGAGAAACTAGGGCCAGAGAAGGTGTGAGCTGGGACTTTTCCTCTGCTCAGTGGCTGACATTGCTCTCTTAGGAATTGAGGTGGGTCAGTGGTACTGGAGCAGAACCCTTGAGGGTCAGGTACAAACGGGTTCCATTCCATCCCAGTGTGCACTCTCCCCCCACCTCCCAGGCGTTGGTGCCTTTGCCCCATACTGAGCAGGCGGTGCCAGAGTGGACACCCATTGAGGGATAGGGCATGTGATGGGATGGTCCCTGCATGCCAGTCAGAGTTCCAGACTTTTCCCGATCTGCTACCTCAACAAGAGCCAGCAATGGCCATCCTTGCTACTTCCAGATATAGTGCCGTGTCTGATCCAGTTCCACCCCCCACAATTGCACAGTCCCCTCGTCAATGGTAGCATTCACCCTAGTATGGAGCTGCACCAGAGACAGAGGTGCTGGGGCAGTTTTGCACGTTGGGGCAGGGGCTGCATTGGTTGTAGTAAACAAGCCAGAGTTCTAGGCTGTTTCATTCCGCTTCCTCTGCCTTGTTTTGGGTGCAGGCAAGTGTGTGCGTGCTCTTCACAGGTGGAGTCTAGGTTTCTCACAGCCCCCTGTTAGACCCACTGGTCTTCAAACCAGCCAGAGGGACTCATCTGCCTGTTGTCAGATCCCAGGGCTAGGGTTCCCAACATGTGGCTCACACTGCTCACTCCCCACGGTCGGTGGATCTCTTCTTCATGTCTCCTCCTAGGGGTGCAGGTCCCAGGCTGATCACGTTTCTTCCCTTCATCCCTGATTCTGTGTGGGTCTTTCTTTATAGCCTTGGTTGTGTGAGAGTCTTTTTCAAATCTCCAGTTTGTTTTCACTGAGAATTGTTTTATTTTGATTTGTTCGTGATGGGGAGGTGAGCTCAGCATCCTCGTAGTCTACCATCTTGATCTCCTTCCCTCTCAGGAGTTTGCATTTAGTTTTTTAGGCACTGGAAAGCCACCAGAATTTCTTGAGGTGAGGAGGTAGAGGTGCCACTTTAGGGAATAATCTTGTAATGCTTTACATAATAGATTGGGACATAAAGGGATGTAAACACAGGGAGGCTATTTGAAACACAGTATTAAATTTAGTTAAAAACACTGTTGGCTGTATAATTTACATTTTTCAATACTGGATAGAAATGCTTACCCCTGTTACACTGTTCAACTATTTATCCCTCTCAGTTTCAAGTTTGAGATATTTTTTGTCTCATACAATTACCTGAATTCCTGACTTTCTGAGTGTCAAAACGCTGTGACTGGGACTTCCCTGGTGACGCAGTAGTTAGGAATCCGCCCGCCAATGCAGGGAACATGGGTTCAAACCCTGTTCCAGGAAGACCCCACATGCCACAGAGCAACTAAGCCCTTGTGCCACAACCACTAAGCCTGTGCTCTAGAGCCCGCGAGCCTCAACTACTGAGCCCGCATGCCACAACTACTGAAGCCCGTGCACCTAGAGCCCGTGCTCTGCAACAAGAGAAGCCACCACCATGAGAAGTCCGTGCACCACAATGAAGGGTAGCCCCCACTCGCTGCAACTAGAGAAAGCCTGCGCACAGCAACAGAGACCTGAGGCAGCCAAAAATAAATAAATAAAAATAAATAACTTTATTTAAAAAAATAAAGAGTATGTAATCTAAAATGTGCCTCATTAATAATAGAACAGAGGAAAAAATTCCCTGGTGGTCTAATGTAAATTAAAAAAACACAACTATTTATCTAATAGAATAAATTAATTTTGTGCTATAGATAGACTATCTAAATTGATTCCAGATTAAAAATGGATTTGATAGAATGTCACTGTCAGATATTAGGAATGAGGTTCTGAACTTTCAATTCGGGTTTAGCCTGATTTTAGTCTGTGTCAGATGTGCCTGGAATTTGGCATTCTGAGGTCACTGTTCTAAATCCAGTTCCATTGCTAATGTATTATGTTGTTACTACATAGTAATCACAAAAATAAGATCTCAAAGGCATTGGTTTTACCATTTATAAAAAAATATTAAGGAGTAACTTGTAATATCCCAGATGACAGGGGTAGTGATTATTTGGGGCATTTTTATCTCCAGTGCGTACCTAGAAGGAGTGAATAAATACTTCCTGAATGAATAACTAAAAATGAAACAATAGCATAATTGCAAATTATATCTTGTTTCTTTTCACTCCTGTACCCTCAACACTTAGTATAGTGTATGGTACCCGATAGAAGAATGAATCAAGTACAAATCTGTTTGAAGAAAATCAGCAACTGAGTACATTTTAAACAATTATTTACAAGATTATATCTCATTTGTGGGAAAATGAAACTTTGTAATGGGATTAATTATATATATAATGAAAAAAATAAGTCATTGCAGGATGTTTAGTAGCAGTAGGATGCTATGCCAACTGGTCATCATGCCTTAGGGGACATATATTAGAGCTCCTGAAGCTTCAGTGGCTACCAAGCTGTTACAGTAGTCCTCTGTGCAGTAGTTTCAGAAGCCGTGTTGAGAGCTATGTATTTGGACTTGTGGACAGGGGCTTTTTGAATTCAGAGGTATACAACTCCAGTGATTTATGAGACTACGTGTATGAATAAGAAATGGAATGACCGTTGTCTCTAAGTAACCAATCCCTTGGATTTTACATGTGTTCTGGGGCATCATGTGTTTTGTTTTGTTTTGTTTTGTTTTGCGGTACGCGGGCCTCTCACTGTTGTGGCCTCTCCAGTTGCGGAGCACAGGCTCCCGACGCGCAGGCTCAGCGGCCATGGCTCACGGGCCTAGTCGCTCCGCGGCATGTGGGATCTTCCCGGACCGGGGCACGAACCCATGTCCCCTGCATCAGCAGGCGGACTCGCAACCCCTGCGCCACCAGGGAAGCCCCGTCATGTGTTTTATAGCAAATCCAAACCCGGGTATACCACATTAAAAAGGTCTGTTAGGCAACGCACCCAAAACAATCCATGCTAAGACACAGATATTGCAGGAAATTTATATTGATAACGATGGTGATGCTGATGGATTGTCGTAGAAGGAAGAGTGAGAGGAAGAGGAATGCCTGTGATGTGTTCAGTGCTGTTATGTGTCTTGCATATAATGCCCTGTGAGGTGGTGGTAATTTTTATAATCAGCATTTTACAGATGAGGAGACTTAAGCACAAATATGTTTTGTAAGTTGACCAAGGTCACATAGATAGCATGTGGAGGAGCTGGGATGTAAAAACAGGTAGTCTGGCTTCAGACTCTTAACACTGTTCTAACCTGCTTCCCAATCAAGTTTCAGACACAATTTCCTTGAAATAATAAATGGATACAATTTTATATAGAATGCCAACATGCCAAAGTTTATGGTTTTCCAAATTCTCTACCTCAGAGACCTAAAACCTACCTGAAGGCTTTCTTCCATGTGTTTCATAAGTAGCTATACAATTACTTCATTTACCACCATTGCTTCCTTGAGGCTATTATTGGAATCATTGCTTCTGTAGAGGATTTAGAGTGTCGTCTTTTCTTCAGCTCAGATTAACTTGATCAGTCCTAAATTCTGGAAGCCTCTATCAAGTTGCTCCTTGGGAAAAGGGAAGTACTATGTATTTTGTTGTAAATGTTTAGGAAAGTATTCTTGAAGCTGAGGAAATTTTCAGTCTACTTGTTATTTTTGTTTAATCATTGTGGTTTTTACTTTAAGCCATTGAAATAAAACCATAAACGACCTGTTTGTTATGTATTTCTTTGTATTAGACATTTTGTGTAAAATTTATTATTAATAGTTCATTAGAAATATTTTTACCTTCTATTATCGTGTCATCAAAAATGTGTTGTCTTTTAAAAGAGTAATTTGCTTATGGCTGAAACCAAATTGTCTTCCAAAGAAGCACATAATTAATTTTACAGTGAAAATCAGTGAAGAAAACAAGATCCTCTATATAGAATTGTGCCTTGCAGGCAAGTTTTGGTACATATATCTACTTCAAAGGGGGAGAAATTTTCAAATTCTCTATAGTTACCCACTGTGGCAAACTCTAGGGCTTACAAACCTTATACTTACTTCTACCTTTCTAGGGAGCAGTGCTTTGCTGTGGATGGGAGCTTTAGTCAGTGACGTTGAGGCCAGATAGGAAGCAGGTAGGCAGAGAGGTGGGATGTTTCACAACACTGTGGATCGTGAGCTCTTCATGGATGTTCACGGGTACTGATCCTCTCTGAAGCTGGTAATAGTTGTTTGTGAGTCAAATGTGAAATGATCCAAGCTCTGCTGCAAGTAGAAGAAAGTGAAAAAGAGCGCTGAAAGTTGCCCACGGCCTACTTCATATTGGAAGAGAGGAGCCTGGTACATTCTTTGTCATGCTTGATCTTGTTCTTCAACTCAGAGATAGCAGGCACAACATCTCTTTTGATAGAAGGCTTCTGGTCTACCAGAAACAAATTTACAGACTCCTGTCGGTAATGGACTTTGAAACAATAACTTCTGAAAAAGTCCTCTCAAGAGAATAGATCAAGGGTCAGCAAACTTTTTCTGTAAAGGGTCAGATACTAAGTATTAGGCTTTGTGAGCCATACGGCCTCTGCCATAACTACTCAATTCTGCCATTACAGCATGAAAGCAGTGCTAGGTAGCACATGTAATTTTTGTATGTCATGAAATATCCATTATTTATTTTTTCAACCATTTGATAATATAAAAAACATTCTTAGCTTGCAGACCATACGTAGATTGCAGGCCAAATTTGGCCCATGGGTCACGGTTTGCAATCCCCTGGGATATATTAAATGTATTTTTACTGTAATCTTTTCATCGCTTCTCACCTCTCATGCCTTCTACCCCTTCCCATAAAATGAAACCAAAACCACCACGTCTCGTCTCAAAGTGAAGGTGGAAATCATTGGATGACGTATAGGTGCTTTCTAAATAACCTAATCAAACTCTTATTTCAAGAGATGACATTGGCAATACCATTTTCATAATAGAAGCAGGTAAAATAACGGGTATGAATTAGATAATCAGATGCTACAGGGTTCTGGATATCTTTTCCAGCAGTATGTCCACCACAGGCCCCGCAACTGGAGCTGATGGATCAGGGTATGAAGGCTCTTCTTTTGAGAAAAAACACTGTAGACAGCTGAAACTGTATTATTGTGGATCTTGGGTAAGCAGGCTCAGTTCTCTGTTAGTGGAAGATTTGGTTTTGCATGGAATGCCCATGTTAGGAGCTATGATCAAGGTATTTTTGTGGGTACACAGGAAAACAAATAGGATCAAGTTATTTTTTTCTATGATTAAAATTATCTTTTAGAACTTGTTTGTTCATTCATTTGCTTATTCATTCAATAAATATTTATTGAGAACCCACAGTGTGCCAGGCATTAATTGAACCATTTGATACATATGATCTCCTTGAGTCTTTTGTATCAATCCCCTGTTTTTCAGGTGAATACAATGAAATTTATGGAGGTTAAATGACTTGTCCAAGGTCACACAGATGATATCTGGTAGAAATGTGATTCAAATAACTTGTGTATTGCCTGGAGATCTTGATATCTCCCAGGAGTACTGTGTCAGGTCCAGTACAGGGCAGTGTCTCACTACTAGAAGCACATACAAAATATAGGCGGTTTGGAGATAGACTAATTTAAAGTGAACAGAAAATTGGAGTAATAGGTAGCAGTGTTCAGTTGGTTGTTAAAGTCCATCCCCTTCTAAATTGTGACCTTGTGTGCACGCATGCTCACATGTGCGCACATGTGTGGTGTGTAGAGGCATAAGCTTTGTCTGGCTGGTGCAACAATTGTTTTTTAACATCTTTATTGGAGTATAATTGCTTTACAATGGTGTGTTAATTTCTGCTTTATAACAAAGCGAATCAGCTATACATATACATATATCCCCATATCTCCTCCCTCTTGCGTCTCCCTCCCACCCTCCCTATCCCACCCCTCTAGGTGGTCACAAAGCACCCAGCTGATCTCCCTGTGCTATGCGGCTGCTTTCCACTAGACAGGTGAATAGATAAAGAAGATGTGGCACATATATACAATGGAATATTACTCAGCCATAAAAAGAAACGAAATTGAATTATTTTTCGTGAGGTGGATGGACCTAGAGTCTGTCATACAGAGTGAAGTAAGTCAGAAAGAGAAAAACAAATACCATATGCTAACACATATATATGGAATCTAAAAAAAAAAAAAAAAGGTTCTGAAGAACCTAGGGTAAGGACAGGAATAAAGACGCATACGTAGAGAATGGACTTGAGGACACAGAGGGGGGAAGGGTAAACTGGGACGAAGTGAGAGAGTGGCATGGACTTATATATACTACCAAATGATGCAAAAATTTATATCTTTAATCCTAACCTCTTTCTCATTTGATCCCTCTCTTTCATCCCAAATCCAGCTGCCTTATGAAGACCTGAAGACATCACCCTAGGGCATGCAGATTCATGAAAGAGCTGACTTCCCTAGTGGAAGATTGGTCTATACTTGTCAGTGTGAGCTCTAAGGGTTGGAACTGTTCCCAGGGCACAGTCATAGTCAATTCTGTGATTCTGTGGCACAGCTTGTGAGCATCTGATAGTCGGAAGTGGTCCCTTGGGAAAGAGATGTCCAGCTCCATTGTGGAGTTGTAGGGTTAGGGTGAGCCTTTCTTTATATAGAGGAGTCATTGCTTGTAGTTGGTTCTCCTATTGTCCAGTACAGAACTTGAACCCTCTGGGTTTGCTGATTATTTTGTAGAGCAGCGGTCCCCAACCTTTTTGGCACCAGGGACCAGTTTCGTGGAAGACAATTTTTCCATGGACAGTGGGGTGGGGGGGTATGGTTCAGGCGGTACTGTGGGTGATGGAGAGTGGCAGATGAAGCTTCGCTCGCTCACCTTGCCTGCTGTGAGGACCGGTACCCATCCGAGGCCCAGGGGTTGGGGACCCCTGATGTAGGGTATTTCTCCTGGGTGCATCTGTATATTCCCATGATGCTGAGCTATGGAAAGTAGGTATGCATGTGAAAAGATAGAAATTTGATATCTGGTTTGTGAGGCAGTTTAGTTTAGTGGTTAGGGTCAGAGAACTATGGAACTAGAATGCCTTAGTTCAAATCTTAAGTGTAAGCTGTGTGAGTTTATTTTAACCTGTGTATGACTTTGTTTCCATATCAATAAAACTGGTATAACAGTATCTACAATAAAAATTGGTATAATAGTACCTACCTTGTAAGATTTTCATGAAGATTGAGTTCATACTTGTAAAGCAGTTAGAATAGTGCCAGACTTACAATAAGATCTCTTTAAGTGTCACCTATTATTCTTCCTGTGATTGCGTAAGTTATGTCATGGCCTCATCCAAAGGAAATGCTGTGGTTTTACCTGCTCAGAAAGTAAAGTCGACAGACTAAATAGCACTGGCCTAGGAGCCATAATGCCCTGGTTTGAGGCCTGGCTTTATCATTTGTAACATGGACAGCTTTGAAAAAAGAAGCCCTGACATGATGGTTAGGAAGGTGAGTTGGCATCAGACCGTACATAATGATGAGTTTGAAGAGCAAGTTTAGTAGAAGAGGAGGTCTAGAAGAAGAGTAGGGGAAAGAATTATGGAAGCACCATTCTTAGACCAAGATGAAGTAGCACGCATCATCTTGGCGTATAACACCAATACCCTTTGGCACCATAGACATCTATCTTTAAATCTCAACTCCAGTACTTTTTGTCTGAGTGACATTTTGGGTAAATCACTTATCCTCTCATCTCTACAGAACAGATCATAAATGGTGCATGGTCGTAGAACTGTCGCCGTAATAAGAAGAATTAATGTTTAAAAACAATTAGAACAAACAATGCTTTCACATAATAAGGTCTCAATAAATTTTGACTATTATTATTATCATCACCTATGGGACTTAAAGATGTGGTTACTGAAGCCCAGGTAAAGTGACTTTCCCAAGGTCACAGAGCTAATTAGTTACTAGAATACAGATCTGACATCTAAGTCACTGCTCTTTCTGTGGCAGGACACTTCCTCTTAACTTCCTGTGTAAATAAAACTTGGTGATTTTTGTATTATAGGCAGAATATCCAGAAGAAGCAGGACCCGTCCTTTTTTACTTTGGAAGAGGGTGTTTGGTTTGTTTGTTTGTTTTGTTAATGAGAAGTTCAGTCTTATTCTTTCATTCCTGTGGGGCAGTGTGGGGGGCTCCTCTCCACTGCTGGCTAGTGACCTATCCATAGATGTGAATAAACATTGGTACCACACTCAGTAATCTACATGGGCTTTGATGCTACCTGAGCCCTCATTGAAGAGCCCCTGAAAGATTATTGCTCAATGGTTGTATCCCTCCCTGAGTACTTCTTGCTCTACCAATCTCCCCGAGACCAAATGTGTTGGGTTACAAACAATATAGTCAAAGTCTCTTAATAGGAGTTTCTTGTGCCAAACAAGGGTCGTTCTACCTAGGTTTGGGTCTTCAAAGAGAAGGATCTCTCTAGTCACCTTCCTTTCCATACCACACAGTACCTTCTTTCTCATCCCTTAGATTTGTGTCCTGCCCCTTTCCCTCACAAGACCCTACCTTCTTCACAGGAGGACAGAGTTTTATCCTACGGTTCCTTATTGTATTTTGCAAACCTGAAACTTTCACATTTTGGCCAAATGATCAATGAGTTTCTCTTCTGCTTCAGAGGGTGTGAGGCACTGCTTCTAGTCTAGTCCTATCTCTCAGACTCCCGTTCAATCTTCTTAACAGGGAGAACTGGGGCTTATTTCCTCACTAGATGCCCTGGGAATTAAGCATTATAGACAATTTAATCTATCATACCTAAAAATGATATTTTTTCTTAGCACAGCTTTTTCCTGGCTCTTAAAAAGAAAAAAGAGTCTGCCGTTACTAGGCTAAGAAGCATTTGCCTCTTTTCCAAGTCTATCCTGAATTACAAGACCCACTATCTCAAGTATTTCTTAGGATGAAGGTCATTCAGTTGGACCAGTCTATAGGAATAAAAGTTCCTCTTCCAGTAAAACATTTAGGTAAGCATTTCTGGAATACTTAGACACGGATGTCAAGAATATGTCCACTTAAATCATCCTGGACTGTGTTCCATGAGGCATTTTGATACAAATACTACAAAAGTCTATTGAAAGATTATAGACTTAATCTGGATAATTTGTCTTTTTACGGCTGCTGGATTAATCAGACCGGGTCTACACTAGCAAACTGAAGGTGATGAACTGAGTTAATTATCTGGACTACCCAAGTCAGTACATTTCAATTGCTTCCATTTCCTGAACCTTTCAGGTGAAAGCTTATTTTGGCTTGAAGTATTTGGATATATCCTCAGTTTAACATTTCTCTCTGACAACGGAGCCCTTAAGGCTTTGAGTCCAGCAAGTATTGTGCCTCTCACAGGCATGATGGAGAAAGTGCTCATGGGCCTTGGCACACGTCGCTTTATCAAGCTTCCTTGTAGTGCCATGTTGGAATTGGTGAAATGCATTACCATTTCCTTGGAAAATGAAAAAGAGACATTTAATAATCATGATGGATTCACAGAAAATGACTAGTGGAAGCAAAATCATTCTTTTCTCTGGGTAGGAATGAAGGGCACGGATTTTTCCAGCCTTACTCTCACTTACTATCACTAGGCATGGAATGATTTGCTTCTTTCCTCATTTTGTAAGTTGCAATGAACTGACTTAAGTAGGAGTATAAGACACAGGCAGAGCCTGTTGCAGGCAGCGTGATTAAGTTGGTCGGGTGTGCTCTGAGTGCTGTGTTCCTCTTTCCCTTGTTTTACTCTTGCCAGTCCCTTCCTGAATATCCAGCAGTATTTCATTTGGTCGTACGGTGACCCTTTTGACATCTGCCTTTGCAACTCATCGCTCTAGGACCTGCTTCTTCCTGAATGTATTTGAGCTAAAGTTGTTGATGACTCATAATCACTAATGTGATAAACTTTCTAAAAACTACACTTACAGTGTCTTTCACTCGTGGGAGTGAGTCAGGTAGGCTTTCTAGTCATCGTGAAATAAATAACAGGAGAGAAACTTGAGGTCAGGAGGTCTTTGCAGTACCCAATTAACTCATCCCACAGAGGTGACTGCCTAGCCTGCCTCGGGTAAGTATGAATCCAGGCATAGGCTATGTTTACCATATAGCAAAACACACAGAAGGAACATTAAGTATCTGGTTAGGTGTCTGGATGTGTATTGTACTATGCTCAGTTTCTTGAGGTTGACCTCATATTTGTACAAGCACATTTAAATCTTAACTAGAAGACGTTTGCAAAAAACGATCTAGATAGCAGCTCTTCTCAAACTTGAACGCACTTCGAATCACCAGAGAGAATCTCGTTAACATGCAGATTTTGGCCCATTCTGGGCTGAGTCCTGAGATTTTGCATTTCTAACAAGCTCCCAAGCGATGCAGATGCTGCATAAGTCTTCTTTCTATAGGAGGTGTTTACAATCTGGATTCCCACGGAGTCTAAGAGTCTAGGTAGATGCCTCAGGGACTAACTCAGAGGGCTGAATGGATAACCAAAGGCATGAAACTCTAGACAATACCTCCTTCATTCTTTTAAAAAATATGCTCTCTTTATATATGTTTACTATAATGGGGTCCTGTATAAGATTTGATTAGAAAGATAATCGGGTTTGGTTTCTAAAAATGCAAACAAACAAAAACTAAAACACTGATCTCAAGTATTTCACAAGGTAAAGACCTTAATTGGGGCAATTTATAAGAATGAAATTTCCTCCCGTGATGAAATATTTAGGTAGGTATCTTTGGGATATTTGAATACTTATGTGAGTATTCCCTGATTAAATTCCAAATTTCCTAGTGGGCCTATCCAAATGAAAAAGTATATTTTATAAAGTGGAAAATATGATTTGGCTGTGGCTTTACTAGCCAATTTAATGTTGGAAGGGAAAGAAGATAGAATTAGCTGTCAGATCTGCCTTTCAGCTATGGCTCTGTACTAATGTATGGGTGGCCTAGGACTCGTTCTTAGCTCTGTATGTTTGTCTTTTCTTTGGTAAAGGAAGGAAATGATCCCTAGCCTAACAAAATTGTTTGAAGATGGAATAAAATGATAGGTAGACTGTTACAGGGCAAGGGTGGAAGCAGGGAGAGCTGTTAGAAGACTGCTGCGCTAATCCAGGGGAGAGATTATGATGGCTTGGCTGGCATGGTAGAGGTGGAGGTGATACAAGGTCATATTTTATTATTTCCAAGACAAAGAGGAGAGGATTTGTCAGTGAACTAGATGTGGGGTGTCAGAGAGAGAGGTCATTTAATCGACCAGGGTACTTATGACACTAAAAAGTAAAAAAAAAAAAAAAAAAAAAACAAAAAACCCTACCAGGAAATAATGCACACAGAATGACGAGTATTGCTCACGTTGATGTAAAAGGTGAATTTGTTTCCAGAAAGCAGGAAATGTTCATTGTAAGAGAGACACAGAGATACCCGTTGGCTTACATGATGTTTTGCCAGACCCGCGTTGCTTTCTATTTTTGTCTGTTCCTCTTCTTGGACTGCGGATGGCAGAACCTTTAATGAGGGGACCATTAGACCTGATGGAAATTTGATAAGTAGTTAATCCAGAATGAAGATTCACTTCTTCATTACACTTGGGAGAATAATTAAAATGAAGTAGACTGATATTTCTGAGAAATGCAGTTCTGCCTTTCCCCGCTTGGCTTTAGGTCAGTATTCTGCATCCAGTTACCTACTCAATGTATCTTCAAGGCTGTTGAATTCTGGTGACAAAAGTCGGTGAAGTCTAATTCTCCTCTCAGGTGTACTTCATTTTCTGTAACCGTTGTGTTGCTAGATGCTGGGTTATGGGAAAAGGCTTTTATCTTATTTATAAATCAATTCTTATTTTCACCGTCTTTCTGTATTTCAAAAAAAACAGTTACTGATTTCCTACTAAGTGATAAGTACTTTGCTAAAAGCCCAAGATGCAAAGAAAGGTAAGACACAGTGTTTGCCTGTAGGAAATATACAGTCTAGTCTAGTGCATGGAATAATAAATGGGCACATATTGTATGGTGTTCCATCCTTTTTAAAAGATATGCACAGGGTAGTATGGGAACACAGAGGAGGAATGCGCTAATCTAGACTGGAGGTTCAGAGAGAGCTACATGGAGGTGGTAATTTACAAGCTGGGTTTTAAAAGAGCAGTAGGAGTTAGCCAGGTAAACAAGGAGGGGGGAGAGAAAATTATTCTTCTAGGCAGACGTGACTCCACGTGCAATGGCATGAAGGCATAAGGACTTGACGTGTTCACAGAACAGCTAGTAGTTGAATATGGCTGGGTGGGGTTAAGGCTGCCTGTGCCGTATAACAGAATATGAGGCTTGAGAGGAAAGCAGAAGCCAGACAGTGAATGGTTTTATCTGCCAAGCCAAGAAGTTTGGATTTTATCACTGATAGCTAGTATTTATTTAAGCTTAGTATGACTAGTAAGTTACGGTTACATACACGTTACCTTTATATAGTCATATTCACTTTGTATGTGTTATGTAACTTAATCCTCACAACCACACAACACAATATTATTATAGCTATTTTACAGATGTAGAAACTGAAGCTCAGAGAGAATACATAACTGCCCAAGATCATTAAGTGAACAGATCTGGGATTCAAATACAATTAGTTTATTCTAGAGCTCTTGCTCTTTACCGATACACTCTATTGCATCCATTTAACCTGAAAGCCATGAAGAACCTATGATGGGTTAAAGATATTCACCAATTATTTGATGCTCCTCCCACTGAGAGGTCAAGTCAATGCCTTCTTCTCTTGAATCGCAACCAGTTCTATGACTGTCTTAACCAGAAGAGTATGGAAAAAATTATGGTGTGCCAGTTTCCAAGCTTAGAGCAGGAAACACTGGCAGCTTCCACTTCTTGTCTCTCTGAACACTCTCTGGAGACCTTGAGCCACAATGCTTAAGGTCCAACTACTTTGAGTTCCATGCTGGAGAGGCCACGTGTAGTTGCGTCAGTGAATAGTCCCAGGTGATTTCAACCTTCCAGATATTCATACCAAGGCACCAGATCTGTTAAGGAAGCTATTGCACGTTGTGCAAAATCTATCCATCTGATGACTACCACTGAATGACCTTAGTTGACACCACTTATTTGGGTCAGAGGAATCACCCAGCCTAGCCCTGCCTGAGTTCCTGACCCACAGTATCACGAGATGTGACATGATGGTTGTTGTTTTAAGCCAGAAAAATTTGGCATAATTTTGACACAATTTATTGTGAAGCAATATTTAGAGCCAAGCCATTGAAGGATTTTAAGCTGGTCAGATACCGTTAAATTCACAAGAAAAGTCTCCTATTTGATGAAACACTGAAATGACTGTTTATCCCACCTAAAATGCCTGGCACATAGTAGTCACTCAGTGAGTGAATGAATGAACCCAGTGTGTGCAGTAGCAATTTATATTTTTATACTTTGCGTGTGTGTATGTGTGTGATAAATGTGGTACCCTGTAGAGGTTGCTGTGCTGACAAACTAGTACTGAGTAGCCTGAAAAGACCCAACTCTCCATCATCCCTAGGGGCTTGTCCTTTTCCTACTGGTCACATTGGCAGGAAATTTGACAAGAAGGATCTCTTTTGTGTTTATAAAATAGCTTTCACTTCTGAAAGAGACCTCAACCCTTCTTGCCCTCTTTCTCTCCTTTCCTCCCCACTCCCTCCCTCCTTCCTTCCTTTTTCCTCCTTCTTCTTCTCCTCTCTGTCTGTTTCTGTCTCTGTCCCTGTTTCAAAGACAGATCTGTCTCAGAAGAATGAAGATTTATACCCTAGATCAATCATTCACTTTTCACTAGCTCAAAGGCACATCTTTGCTGGGAGAGTTTTCATCCTTTCCAGCAGCTGAAGTAAAGCGAGTAATGTCACTCTACTTTCTGAGACGAAAGTAAAGAAATTTATCTAAAGTGCCAAGTAGAAATGGGTACAAATGGACACAGGCTTGACTTTTGCTTATCGTTACAGCCCAGGTAATGAGGCAGATCCAGATGCCCTCTGCCTTAGCAAAGGAAGAGAATTTGTAGAGAGAAGGGCAGAGACACTTTTTTAAACAGTGGATTGAAAATAGCAGGATTAACCATGGCTGAATCATTAGAGCAGCAGCTAGAACGTTTCTGTCAAACCTGCTCTTTTGGTTACCTGACCCAAAGCTGGTTCAGTAGGAACCTTTGGGGAGAACAGAATATACATTGGTTTAAGAGTAAGTGACTTTGGAGTAAGTCAGGCCTGGCTGCACACTTGACTCAGACCCATTTAGCAGCTATGCGACCTTGAACAACTCACGTTCCTATTCTGAGCTCCAGTTTCCATATCTATAAAATGGGGATAAGAATACTGCTTACTCATAAGGTTACCATGAGGATTCATGGAAATAGTATTTAGCACATGGCCTGGCACACAGTAATTGCTCAATAATTAGTAATAGTCGTTGATTTCCTGTTATTATGATTATGACTTCTTAATATCCAATGGCTGTGTTCATACCCATAGGCCAGTTCTGGACAAAAAACAAGAAAAAAACACTTGGATAAATTCCAACAATTGCCTAACAAGGAGAAGAGGAGTAATATTTGTTGAGAACAAATATAGTATGTCATTTAATCCACACAGCAAGAAAGTAAGAGATGTTCTCAAATATATGCAACTAGGAAGTAATAATGATTGGAATTTAAACTTTGCTCAGTCTAGTTCCAAAGCCTGTTTCCTCCATCCTACATTATAACTCACAACCAATATTTTCTCTGCATTCAAGTTTCTGTTTATCTCCTGTCTCTTTATTCAAGCAGCCTTGGTCCACAGTTATAAATGCTGCCACTCATTTGGCCTCCTGCAGTTATTTGCATTTTGATTCATTGTCCCTCATCATTAAGAAATAGACTATTAATTCCTTACAGGGCAGGAACCATACCTTTCTATTACTTGCGGTGTGCATAGTAGGTTCTGTTACAGTTTTTTGAATGACGGTAACCAGTTTGTCTGAATTCAACCTCCCACTTCCCCTTCAAATAGGTTTCTGCGTATGTCTATGCCATAAAGACTCAGGATGAGAGGTACAAAGCATAGCTACTATTTTCGCTTGAATATTCATAATCCTTCAGTTAAAAATGATAAGGACCCAGTCTTACTCAAATTTTGGAAATTTCTTCTGACTTCTTCAGTACCTTCTTGAATGGAACTTACTCATTTATAACTCCCTATAACCTCTCTAACCTTCAATTTTCTTGTAAAATAGAGATAACAAAATATGTAACATACAGGTTTTGGGGGAGGAATTAAGAGACAAAAGCGTCTAGGACAGCCTGGTACAAAGCACGTACTCAGTTAATGTTAGTCTCTATCTCCTTTCGTCGGTAGCTCCTTTGGAGGTAAAGGTGTACCATTCTTCATTTATCGAGATGTGCTCTTTCTGTCGTAGTGAGAATGGGCCACCCTGGGCCTAAGACTGTTTGAACTTAGCATCACATAAATGTGAGACATATAGTCAGGGTCTGGGAAGAGCTTAGCTTGCAGCTAAGATTTAGAAGAAAACGCAGGCTGGCCTGTAGAAGACCAACCCATGACCTTGGCTTTTTCCTCGCCTTTTTATTGCTATGGAGGAAAGGCTGTATATCAGTGCTTTGGGTGATCACAGTGATGACGGGAAGCAGTTAAGTCTATTTGTTTACGGTGGTAGCCAAGCGCTTGTCTAGTGCCTGATTCTTTTAAGCCTGCCTAGAAACAAAGGAGCTGCATCTTTGGTCTGGATAGAAACCTTGAGGGAGCTGCTGAGGCCACAGTAGAGAGGAAAGAAGGAGTGTCCAGGAATGACTTTCTCCTACACCTGATTTTGTACAAATTTGTTCAGTTTTTTATAGGACCCTTTAAATTCAAAATGAGTGATTCCAGAAGATAGTATAGCTTACCAGTAAGTGGGTAAGCTAAACGTGCTGGCCAAGCCAGTGACTCTTGGAAGCTTGTCATGGGAGATCAGGTACTCTGTGCTGGCTAAGCTTATGTCTTGCTGTGAGGTTGACAGTTGTTTAGAAAGGTGTTGGGAAGAGGCCAGGGAAAAACAAAATACCCAAGTCCCCAAATTCTATTCTTTTTCTGAAGTACAGTGGAAACAGAGTTGCTTTTATGGGGTTGGGGGTAATCAAATAAACTCCAGACATGCTCTCGCGATGAGTCAGTGTCAGTGATCTCTCTTTTCCTGTCCCTGTGTCCCTTCTTGATCCTACACTGAAAGGAAAGAAGGAAATGAGAGGAAAGAAAGGAAATGTTTTTTCTTTTTCTGGGCACATTTGATCAGTTCACACTGCTTTAGCGAGGAAGTGAAAATCATAGCCTGAGGCTGTTTTTTGAGTTCAGTGGGGATTCCAGATGAAGTTAGCAACTCAGTCTGATAAGTTCTAGGAATGTACCGATGACTAAACTTCGAGCCATGTGTTGATACAACCATCTTTAACCTTAATAAATAGGTTCATATTGCTTACCCTTTCTCCTATCTTGTCCATTCTAGTACCTAAATATCAGTGGTCTCTTGTTCATATTAGGTCATACCTACATCTTCTTCCCTCGTTTATTCAACATCCATTTATTAAGCACCTACTTTGCTTCAGTCCACTATTTAGGCACTGAGGACAAAGATACGAGAAAGACTTGGTCTCTGTTCTCAAGGAGCTTACGGTCTTTAATCATTCTTTAAGATATTATGGGGCAGAAACCATGACTTCTTCCTGTTAGCACCTACATAATATTGGAAACACAGTTATGGTGAGGCAAGATTAACTTAATTACTTTGGTTGAATTTCATTGGAAAAATACAGTTTTCCTGGTTGGCTCCTTAGTTGGCAGTGCAGTGCATGAGAAAATGCAAGTATCCTAAGAAAGCATCGTTTTATTGCTTGATGCAGCATTCCAAACAACTTCAAATATAGCTGGATGCAAGATGTAGATTTTTTATTGGTAGGAAGTTGTCGACTAGGTCTATGCAAGATGTACCCTGGGCAACTTCAGCTTCACCAGCAATGGCTCATTATTGTTCTGTTTAAACATATTCATCCACCTTACTTGTGTACACAGCCCTCGCTCCTTGTCTGTGACATCACAGAGAGGCGTGACCAATTTTTCCCAGTCTATTTATTATTTTATTTTTTTCTGACCTGAAATGTGCTATCTCCAGAGAAGAGTGGGTAGTCACATAGCTACCCTAGTTTCGTACCCTTTACCCACCCAGTGACAAATTGAATTGTTGGTCATTATGGGATTCAGAGCAGTCAATCCTTTACAAACTCTCCGGTGCATAACATCACTTTCCAGAGCCTTAATTTATTAAGTGACCCAACTAGTCAAGGCAACACTAGCCAAGCCAAGAGTTCATACTTTGGTTTTGGTCAAATTAAAGATCCTCAGGAAAGCAGAACAGCCTCAGGATTCAGAAGTGTATTTTTTGTCAAGATAAAACGGTCACATAAAATCTACTTCCTAAGCAACTGGAGTGTTTTGTGAATTTCCCTACAATAATCTGACTTGCTTTCTTCCCTCTGCCGAAGCCCTCAGGAAGGGGCGATAAAACTGTGAGCAAAGAAGCATTTTTTAAAAAGAGAAGTAGCTTAATTCCAACCATTAGGAAAGGACAGAGCCCATGTCAATACAAGCAGGCTGCAACACTAATGTGTTTGAAGTTACCTTTTTTTCTTTCTCCATGTATCCAGCCATATGGGTCACTTGAGTCATCTTGGCAAGTTCAAAATCCTTGTTTTGAATTGATGGGATTGAACAGTAGCAGTTTGTTACATGGACACTTCTCCTTGCACACCTACAAAGAGATAGTTCTTTGCAGGTACATTGTCTTCCTCTTCCCTGAGGACTTGCTTTTTTCTCGGCATTTTTCAGATGAGATCAAAGGAAAGGAAATGTTTAGACCTGAACTGAAGGTCAAAATTGATTGGATGAAAACTTGCCTCGGGTGTACATATTAGATATATACTCCAAAAGATAAAAATTTCTAGGGAAATAATTTTCTCTTTTAAGTAGCACATATAATTTTATTTTGTACTTTTGTAATAGAAACACTTAGAAGATGTATTTGTACATCTCGTTTCTAAAATCATATTTTTCATTTGTCATAGAAGAGTACCTTAACACTGGCTTAGAAATTCTTGTTTTCTTGCACAGGTAAGATTGTGAAAAACTTGTAATTATGGCTGGGAAAAATTATATTTATATGCACACATAAATAGACACACATATGTGCATATATGTGTATAACACATACAGAAACATGTACTGTATATAAAATTGCTAAACCTGTTCAATTCAGTGTCTATAAATAATAACTGGATGCAAAATTTTGAGTGTGACTAAAAATTAGACAAGTATGTTCATAATTGTATTCTGAAGCAGCTAAGTCTGATTGCCTCTGAGAGAAAAAAAACACCTAAAAATAAAAATGAATGCCTTCAGTTCATCTGATAGAACCATGTAGCTAATTTGGATTTCAGTGGGAAAAATAGGGTATAATTCAACTTTGGCAAAACGTATGATTATTGAAATCAATGTGAAAACGTTTGTATCTGTTTATCAGCCTGCTGTAGTTCTGCGATGTGCCTCTCCTGTTGGAGGGCCTCAGTATTTGCAGGTCAATCAACTCAAGGCGAAGCTCATCCCTGTCACTGAAAAAGTGATGGTGACAATCCAGTATGGATCATCACAGTAGCAGACCTCAACCACCAGGCAACCCAGAGTGAAAGTGAACCTATATTGAATTAATTAGGCTGTCGTGACTTTGTGATGATAGATGGAAGTCCACCAAGTATACCATGGGGCAAAAATAATAATGACCATGTATACTGCCAAGTGTAGAGACTATTTCTAGTAAGTGGGTGTTCTCACAATCTCTTCTTTAACATTTCTGGAGGACAATGTATTTTATTGTTTTCAAGTTCTATTGAGATATAATTGACATACAACACTGTCTGAGTTTAAGGTGTGCAGCATAATGACTTGACCTATGTATTGCGAAATGATTACCATAAGTTTATGTAACATCTGTCACCTCATGTAATTACAAATTTTTTTCTTGTGATAAAAACTTTTAGGATTTAGTGTCTTAGAAGCTTTCAAATATATCATGTAGCATTGTTAACTATTGTCATCATGATGTACATTGCATCCCTTTACTTATTTTATAATCAGAATTTTGTACGTTTTGCCCACCTTCCTCCAGTTCCCCCACCCCCTACCTCCGTCTCTGATAACCGTAAATCTAATCTCTTCATCTGTGAGAGTTTTTTTTAAAGATTCTACATATAATTGAGACCATACAGTGTTTGTCTTTCTCTGTCTGACTTATTTCACTTAGCATAATACCCTCTAGGTCCATCCATTTTTGCAAATGGCAGGATTTCCTTCTTTTTATGGCTGAATAGTATTCCATTGTGTATAGGTATGTGTGTATCTATATCTATATATCTGCGTCTGTATCTATCTCACACTTCTTTATCCATTCATCTGTCGATGGACAGTTAGTTTCCGTGTCTTCGCTACTGTGAATGGTGATACAATGAACATGGGCATGCAGATATCTCTTCGAGAGAGTGATTTTGTTTTCTTCAGATATATACCCAGAAGTAGAATTGCCGGATCATATGGTAGTTCTACTTTTAATTTTTTATGAAACCTCCACACTGTTACTGTGCCAAGTTACATTCCCATCGATGGTGCACAAGGCCTCCCTTTTCTCCATGTCCTTGCCAGTATTTGTTATCTCTTGTGATGATAGCCATTCTAACAGGCATGAGGTGATGTCCCATTGTGGTTTTGATTTGCATTTTCCTACTGATTGGTGATGTTGAGCATCTTTCATGTACCTTTGGCAGTTTGAATATCTTCTTTGGTAAAATGCCTATTCAGCTCTTTTGCCCATTTTTAATTAGATGATTATTATTATTTTACTTTGAGCTGTACAAGTTTTTAAATATATTTTGGATATTAATACTTTATCAGATATATGATTTGCAGATATTTTCTCTCATTCCATAAGTTGCATTTAGGTACTTTATCCTTATCTCTTAATATCCCACATATTTTTCCCTGCCGCAGATATATTTTGGGGAACCTCACGGATTATTGCAGAAAAATATTGACTCACCAAGAGCTCATGGTTAGAAGGATTATTTGTTTGTTTTAACAGTATAATGTGTGTAAGTATACTACATATATTAACACCTGCTAACAAAGAAAAAAGCTAGTTATTAAATATGTTTCAGCAATTCATGATATTCAAACCATGTCCTTTAGTATGAGAAGGTGTTCAACAGCTGTCTCTGATCACTCCTTTTGTACATCAGTGCCTATGTACATTTATTGTACATGGCAATGTGTATGTTTCTTAGTATTTTTTTAAACTGGCTTTATTTGCCCATACTTTTTCTCTTCATTTAGATTTTAAAGTCCTTGAATTTAGAGGAAACATTTTCTGCTTTTCCTGAATGCCTTAGTAAGATTAAAAAAGGAAGACAGAGGGAGGAATTTACTGCTGAATCACAATGTGCCAGCCAAAGCAGGACTGGGGATGGCGGGGAGGTGGTGTTAAAAAGTACATTTACTTGAAGCTGTGAGGTATTTTTACCACATCTGCCTCACTTTTTATCTGGGGCAGAGTTCAACTAAACCGATTTGGCTTCTTTCTGGAGATGATTACCAGTTATGGGCTCAAGGCTCTTAATATCCATTAGGAAGTATAAGATAGGGCAGAGAACAAATCATCTCTGGCTATGGTTAAAGTTCAAATCTGCTTATTAATGTTGATTGTTTGACCCCTTTAACTTTCTAGACTCTGAATTTTGTCTGATTCCCTAGCCATTTATGACCTGCCTGATGCTGTCCACCTCAGTCAATCTCTCTGACCATAACCCATTGCTTGCCTCCCTAGATCTATGGATCTCCCACTTGATGGAAGATACAGTGCTGGTACCTCCTGACCAGCCACGTATTTTCGTCACCTATACCTTAAGTAACAGAAGCTGAAATTGTCAATTGCACATCTTGAGTTTATCCATGTACAGCAAGATTAAATACCAGTTTGGGAATTACCAATGTAGATTGGTGGAGGGGCGGCTACTGTGACTATAATATTTACTTTATACAATTGGTAAGACTATTAAGAGTAACTCTATATACAGGGCTTACCACATGACAATAAGCACATGATAAATGCTATTTTAGTTTTTGTATTTTTTTCTAAATCCTTTATCTGTTCTTGCCTAAGATCAGAAACATTGTAAATTACTCTGATGATAATCATACACACACACACACACACACACACGCACGCACGCACGCACGCACGCACGCACGCACGCACTTACATACTACTCTGAAGATCTATTCCCTTTCCCACATTTGTATAATTAAAAGCTGCTGAGTCTTTATTCCTCTCCTGCCCCCAGGTTCTGAAGAACCATTTTTTCTTTTTTTTAGATTACGTATATATGTGGTAGCATACCGTATTTGTTTTTCTCTTTCTGACTTACTTCACTCTGTTTGACAGTCTCTAGGTCCATCCACCTCACTACAAATAACTCAATTTCGTTTCTTTTTATGGCTGAATAATATTCCATTGTATATATGTGCCACATCTTCTTTATCCATTCATCTGTCTATGGTCACTTAGGTTGCTTCCATGTCCTGGCTGTTGTAAATAGAGCTGTGATACAGATGTAGAGAATGGACTTGAGGACATGGGGAGGGGGAAGGGTAAGCTGGGACGAAGTGAGAGAGTGGCATGGACATATATACACTACCAAACGTAAAATAGATAGCTAGTGGGAAGCAGCCCCATAGCACAGGGAGATCAGCTCGGTGCTTTGTGTCTACCTAAAGGGGTGGGATAGGGAGGGTGGGAGGGAGACGCAAGAGGGAGGACATATGGGGATATATGTATACACACAGCTGATTCACTTTGTTATACAGCAGCAACTAACACAACATTGTAAAGCAATTATACTCCAATAAAGATGTTAAAAAAAAAAGCTGCTGAAATGATCAGAGCTGAAAGGTCAATACCTTGATCCTTAAACATCAGTGGAGATATAAACTTTTGATAAATAGCCTCATATCATTTAGGTTGTGTGCTTATTGGCTAATACTGCAGTTAGTTTTCACAAAGGTAGTATCAACACCATAATGACTGAGTATAAGGTAGTTCATGGTTTTCACTTTTATCAGTTATTCAGTGAAATCTCAGTCTTGGTAATATGGGACAAATGAATGAGGTGCTTTTGAAACAGATGACCTACAATATGACAAAGCCCGTAGATCAGAGCTGATGTTCCAAGAAGCCATTTTTGAAATTCAGCAGTGATTTTTCATATTGATAATTGGGCAAAAAGGAGGCACAATGGCTGGTCAAAATAGAGCTTCCATCTGTAACTTCTGATTATTGTCACTTAAATGGTCTATATTACACTAACCTGTTACAGGCCCATGGCTTGTAATGCAAAGAAAACGTCATGCAAATAATTTACAGCCTATTGTATGGGTAATGAAGTGTCTTGTGTGCACACTTTTTTCCAACTTGTAGATTGAACCATAGGCTTTCAGAGCCAAGGTCTCCATTCACGCAGTCACTGATACAGACCAAATGTTTTCAGTTAGTTGGGTGAATTTCATATTCCCAACCCAGAACACTGATGAGAATAAAATTTTGGTCCATTTGATCCATTTGGAATAGTCTTTAGCATTGTGACTACATTCGTGAATCTTGCTAACCCTTAGATGTCTTAGATGTTCAAAGAAGAAAATTCTTTCAGTTGATGTGGTTTTAGCAAAATATTAAGGTAGAAATCCTTTCAGGGTTCTGTCTACCCAAAACAAACAAACAAAATGAGACCTGCCCAAGTGCCCTCCTTCCTGTTAAGTTCAGGATATATTGATACTTCTGATTGAAATATGCAGGGACAGCTTCACAGTCGAGCAGAATGGTCGTTCCCCTTTATCACGCAGCTGGCTATCCCTCTAATCATCTCAACCCCCCCTTCAGCGACCCATAGTTCTACTGTTCAGGAGTTTTTCAAAGCCTTCTTCAATCCTCTATGTTTTTAATGTGCACCATATGTTCTTTTCCTTTTGTATAAACTTAGAAAAAGCATCTAGTTATTTTGGGGACTGAACAAGTAGCTTTATTTACAAGGAGGGCCTATAAGCAGCTCCTTCTGGAACTTTTAGACTCAATTCAGGTAGAAATCTGCCAGTTAGCTATGATTTTGATCAGTGTGGACAGCTGAACCAAATAGTTCATCAAAATCTAGGTTACCTGGGCTTCCCTGGTGGCGCAGTGGTTGAGAGTCCACCTGCCAATGCAGGGGATACGGGTTCATGCCCCGATCCGGGAAGATCCCACATGCCGCAGAGCGGCTGGGCCCGTGAGCCATGGCCGCTGAGCCTGCGCGTCCAGAGCCTGTGCTCCGCAACGGGAGAGGCCACAACAGTGAGAGGCCCGTGTACCGTAAAAAAAAAAAAAAAAAAAAAATCTAGGTTACCCTTTGCAGTTACTGAGTAAAAGGTATTGGGGAATTTTATTCACGAAGCATATAGGCTAGGGCTCAGTTCATCCTAGGGATAGAAGTAAAAGAGATGAAGAGAAAAAGAATGCAGGCAGAGTGCACATTTTGGTTGGGGCAGATGTCTGTGCACTCGGGCAGTATCACCAGGGAGATAAGGGTAATGAAGTGTCAGAGTCAGACACAGCAACAATGAATACAACTTATGAAGCTAGGGTAGCAAAGCATACAGGTTGAAAATAATTCTCATAAGCTATTGAATAATAACATGGAGATTCTTATAGAAGGCCCGGCCTGGGCTCTGTGCTCTGGCATCTGTTGACCTTATTTACACAAATGACTAGGTGTTTATTTGAGAAACCAACTAAAATGTGACCATCGTTGAATACAGGCTGTGTTCAGATATATTTCTAAATTCTCGTATTAAGGCGTTTTCATATACTGCATCTCACTTTATATATAAAAAGACGTAGGTGTTTTCCCACAATGAGATAGTATAATCCTGATAGCTAATATCAAACTAAGTATCTTTTTATAAAAATGCATTTTTAAGAGTAAAATTCCACTTCATAGTCGACTGTCTCTTTTAGCAGTGAAATGGTTTCTGTGAGGTATAGAGCTATTATCTCTTCTCTGACCGCATACAGTGATTTTTCTGAGTATACATGTTCAAGTGAGATGAAGCAGGTTCTGTAGTCTTAATTAATTTGGGGTTCAACAATGCAATAAAAGAGAAAGGTGAATGTGCAAAAGATAGGTTTTTCTCTTGACAAGAGGCACATGTTGGATTTAGGGATCTATGAAGGGGCTTTTCTCCAAGCCAGGGCATGGTTAGGAAATTGGAGGGATTGGGCAATAACATATTTAAATAAGATCATTCTTTACATTTATTCTTTTTTTATTGAAGTCTAGTTGATTTACAGTATTATGGTAGTTTCAGGTGTACAGCTTAGTGATTCTGTATTTTTGCAGATTACACTCCATTATAGGTTATTACAAGATCATGGCTGTAATTCCCTGTGCTATACTGTGTATCCATGTTGCTTATGTATTTTATACATAATAGATTGTATCTGTTAATCACATACACCTAATTTGCCCCTCTCCCCTTTTCACTCTGCTTTGGTAGCCACAAATTTGTATTCTGTATCTTTGAGTTTGTTTCTCTTTTGCTTGTACATTCATTTGTATTATTTTTTTGGATTCCGTATGTAAGTGACTTCATACAGTATTTGACTTTCTTTGTCTGACTTATTTTACTAAGCATAATATTCTCAAGGTCCATCCATGTTGCTGCAAACAACAGTATTTCAGTCTTTTTTATGGCTGAGAAATATTCCATTGTGTATGTGTGTGTGTGTGTATGTTTACAGTGTGTGTGTACAGCATGTCTTAATCCAGTCATCTGTTGATGGATGCTTGGTTGTTTCCGTGTTTTGGCTATTGTAAACCATGCTGTTATGAACACTGGGGTGCACGTATCTTTTTGAATTATTGTTTTCATTTCTTCCAGGTATATACCTAGTACTGGAAATGCTGAATCTTGCGGTAGTAATATTTTTAGTTTTCTAAGGAAGCGTTATAATGTTTTCCATAGTTGCTGCACCAGTTAACATTTCCAGCGACAGTGTACAAGGCTCCTCTTTTCTCCATATCCTCTCCAACATTTGTTATTTGTAGGCTTTTTGTTGATAGCCATTCTAATAGGTGTGAGGTAATACTTTACTGTGATTTTGATTTGCATTTCTCTAATAATTAGTGATGTTGAGCATCTTTTCATGTGCCTGTTGGCCATCTGTTATGTCTTCTTTGGAAATATGTCTATTTAGGTCTTCTGCCCATTTTTTGATTGGGTTGTTTGTTTATTTGGTATTGAGTTGTATGAGCTGTATGTGTATATATATATATATATATATATATATATATATATTTTTTTTTTTTTTCAGTACGCGGGCTTCTCACTGCTGTGGCCTCTCCCGTTGCGGAGCACAGGCTCCGGACGCGCAGGCTCAGCGGCCATGGCTCACGGGCCCAGCCGCTCCGCGGCATGTGGCATCTTCCCGGACCGGGGCACGAACCCGTGTTCCCTGCATCGGCAGGCGGACTCTCAACCGCTGAGCCACCGGAGAAGCCCTGTATGTATATTTTAGATATTAATCCCTTGTTGGTTGCCTTATTTGAAACATTTTCTGCATATCCATAAGTTGTCTTTCCATTTTTCTGATGGTTTCTTTTGCTGTGCAAAAGCTTTTAAGTTTAATTAGGTCCCATTTGTTTATTTTTGCATTTATTTCTTTTGCCTAATTCTTTTAGATGGTAAGTTAAAATGTTTGAAGCTTTTTCTGTTTCTTGAGAAAGGGCTGTATTGCTATAAACTACTCCCTTAGAACTGCTTTTGCTGCATTCCATAGATTTTGGAAAGTTGTGTTTCCATTTTCATTTGTCTCGAGGTATATTCTGCTTTCCTCTTTGATTTCATCATTGACCCCTTGGTTTTTTAGTAGCATGTTCTTTACTCTCTACATCTTTGTTCTTTTCTTGTTTTTCTAGTTGATTTCTAATTTCATACTGTTGTGGTGGGAAAACATGCTTGATATAATTTCTGTCCTCTTAACATTTGTTGAGGCCTGTTTTTTGAACTAGTGTGTTGTCCACCCTAGAGAATGTTCCATGTGCACTTGAAAAGAATGTGTAATCTGCTGTTTTTGGATGGAATTTCATGTAAAAATCTATTAACTCCAATTGTTCTGTTGTGTAATTTAAGAACACTGGTGCGTTATTGAGTATCTATCTGGATAATTTGTCCAATGATATCTGTGGTTCGTTAAAGTCCCCTACTATTATTATATTATTGTCTATTTTTTCTTTTATGTCTGGTAGTATTTGCTTTATATATTTAGGTGCTCCTGTATTGGGTTTGTGTATGTTAACAAGTGTAATATCCTCTTCTTTTATTGATCCCTTTATGATTATATAATGCCCTTCTTTGTCTTTTGTTTCAGCCTTTCTTTTAAAGTCTATTTTGTCTGATATTAGTATTGCTACCCCTGCTTTCTTGTCACATCCATTTGCATAGAATGTCTTTTTCCTTCTTCTCACTTTCAGTCTGTTTGTGTCTTTAGTCCTGACGTGAGTCTCTTGCAGGTAGCATAGTAGAGGGACTTGTTTTCTTATCCAGTCAGCTACCCTATTGCTTTTGATTGGAGCATTTATTCCATTGACATTTAAAGTAATTATTGATAGATATGTACCTATTGGGATTTTATTATTTTTTTTCCAGTTGTGTTTGTAGATCTTTCCTGTTCATTTCTTCTTTTTGTTTCTCCCAATGTTATGTGATGAGTTTTTTTAGTAGTGTGCTTGGTTATTTTTCTTTTGGTTTTTTGGTATCTTTGGTTTTTGATTTATGGTTACCATGGATTTCATATATATTGACCCATAATTATATTAACTTGATTTTAACTGGTAGTCACTTAAGCTCAAGCACATTCTAAAAGATCTACATTTTTTAAATTCCGCTCCCCCACATTTTGGTTTTTTGATGTTATATTTTACATATTTGCGCTTATCCCTTTTCTTTTTATTGTAGTTATAATTGCTTTTACAATTTTTTCGTCTTTTAATCTTTGTACTAACCTATTTAAGTGACCTTCAATCCTTACTATATATTTGCCTTTTCTATTGGGATTTTCCCTTCCCTGTAGATTCTTACTTCTTTTCCATTTAGATAAGACTCTACAACATTTCTTTTAGGGTAGGTTTAGTATTGCTGAATTTTTATGGTTTTTGCTTGTCTGCGAAGTTCTTATCTCTCCTTGTATTCTAAGTGACATTCTTGCTGGTTAGAGTATCGTAGGTTGCAGGATTTTCCCTCTCAGCACTTTGAGTATATCATGCCACTCCCTTCTGACCTGCAAAGTTTCTGCAGAGAAATCAGCCGATAGCCTCATTGGGATTCCCTTGTATATGACTCTCTGTTTTATCTTTCTGTCTGTAGAATTCTTTCTTTATATTTAACTCTTGATATTTTAATTATGATATGTCTTGGTGTGGGGGCTTTTGTGGGTTCATCTCGTTTGGGACCCTCTGTGCATCCTGTGGTTGGATATGTTTCCCTCTGTAGGTTTGGGAAGTTTTCAGGCATAATTTCTTCAAATACATTTTTTTTTCGCGGTACGTGGGCCTCTCACTCTGTTGTGGCCTCTCCCGTTGCGGAGCACAGGCTCCAGATGCGCAGGCTCAGCGGCCATGGCTCACGGGCCTAGCCGCTCCGCGGCATGTGGGATCTTCTCAGACCGGGGCACGAACTCGCATCCCCTGCATCGGCAGGCGGACTCCCAACCACTGTGCCACCAGGGAAGCCCCTCAAATAAATTTTTGATACCCTTCTCTCTGTCTTCTTCTGGAACCCTATAATGCACATGTTGGCACATTTGATGTTATCTCTGAGATCTCTTCATGTGGAACTGTTTTTTTTTTTTTTTTAATTTGTCTTTCTGTCTCTTCTTCTGATTGGGTGATTTCCATTATTCTATCTTCCAGATCACTTATGCGTTCTTCCGTGTCATTTAGTCTGCTGTTCATTGTTTCTAGAGTGCTTTTTATCTCAGATATTAAATTATCTTTCTTTGATTGGGTCTTCTTTATATTTTCTAATTCCTTGTTAAAATGATCTGTTTTTCCATCAGTTAGCATTGATGTAATTCTGTTAGCATTTTTATTAATAATGTTTTGAATTCTTTGTCCAGCATATCATTCATTTCTGTTTCATTATTTAATTTTCAGACGTTTTCTCTTTTTCTTTCAATTGAGAACAGTTCCTGTGCCTTTCCATTTTGTTTAACTTTCTCTGTCTCTGTGAATTTAAGTGAAATAGTTGCCTATCTTGTTTCTGAAGGGGTATTCTTATGTGGGAGTGTGTCTGTGTAGACTGCATGTGCCCAGTGCCTTTGGTGGGAGTGCTGGATTTGATGTGGACACCAGTCACATCTTTCCTCAGGGTGTGCTGTTAGATATCACCTTGGTAGGGAATGTGGTTGTGATGGAGGAATTAGAGCCTAGGCAGGATACAAGGCAGGACTTCCTCTCTTCTCAGTGACCATTGCTGTCCTGTCAGGGGTGGGGTCTGCTCCCAAGTTGCTGGAGTAGAAACCCTGAGGGTCAGGCTTGAGCTAGCTCTGTTCTCTTTAAGTGTGAGTTTTTCCTTCTCAACTCACTGGGGCCTTTTCCCCGAAGGAGGGAAGTGCTGAAATAAGTGGGACTTGGGCACTTACAGAGTTCTAATGCTCTGCTTGTGTAGGTGTCTGTGACTCTGCTCAGATGCAAGCCACAGTCACATTTTTCCCCTGTCATGGCTGCTCCAGTTCTAGTGCTAGCCTGGGGTATTGAGTGAGTGGGGCTGGAGTGTTCACTTGTCTTCAGCTGGGGCATGCAGCTAGGTTGTTGCAGGAATTCCAGCAGCTGTGCTGCCCTCAGAAATGTTGGCTATTTCTGGGCAGCGGGTTGAGTAAGCACCACTAGTGGCTGCTGCCACCCTACCTGGGCTTTGCCTCCGATCCCCAGGTCACCCCTGAGTCCCTAGATCAAGTCTTTTCCCAGGTCCTGGCCACCCTAGATCCAGTGCTATGCTGGGACATGGAGTGAATGGGGTGGGGGCGTTCGCTTGGCTCGGACTGGGGAGTGCGGTGAGGGAGCAGCTGCTAGGGCAGACCTCTCTCTGCCCTGCCTGGGGGCAAGCCAGCACCTGTGCACTCGTCATGAGTAGAGTCTAGGCTTTTACAGCTTTTCTTTCACAGCAATTCTCTAAGCAGCCAAGGGGGCTTCTCCGGGACGCCTGGTCTGTGGCTTAACCGGTTCACTCCCCAGAGTGAGTGTCTACCTTTGTGATCTCCCCTTTCCTCTGAGTCCCCTCCCAGGGGCACAGGTCCCACCCTGATGCTTTTCTCTCATCCTACCCAATTACATGTATATCTTTCTCACAGCCTTGGCTGTACAGGAGTCCTTTTGCCAGTTTCAAGTTTGTTTTCCATGAAAATTGTTCTACATGTAGATGTATTTTTCATGTGTTCACGGGGGTAGGTGAGCTCCATGTCCTCTTACTCAGCCATACTTCCGCCAGTATTTTATATTCATTCTTTCACTCTCAGCGATGCCATGATTTCCTGAAAGTTATAAGTTGGAAGATTTTTTCATTAGCATGTACCCTTCCCTTTACCCGGGAAAAAGAAAAAACAAAATGTGTTTGCACTAGCAAAGTATATTGTGTCTGAAACTATATTATGTCTAATATAGTTTGTCTCACATATGGTACTGGGCCCCACTCCAACACTGTTTCGGTCATAAATAGTATTAATTACAGGTATATAATTCATTGTGGTCTCATAGGGTGAACAACAGACTGGGATTTAGGGGAACTGACTGAGCTGGTCTCAGTTGTGCCTCCAAGGGGCTGTGTGAATATATATTTATCACTTAGCCTTTGTAGAGATCTGTTTTCTCATCTCTCAAATGCGGAGTGGGAATATTTGTCCAGGTTAGTGATTTTCTGGTAGTTTGTTTATAAGTTTTTATTTGTGCGTGCATTTTCTCACCATAAATGTTGCTTCAAATAAAATCTTGTGTAGAACTCCCATACACAGAACAGATTAAAATAGAGCTATTCTGCTTGAAGCTACCTCAGTTTCATCAAACCATTCTGAACCATGGTTTGATGGTGTCAACCATGGTATCAGCTCTTAGGCTCATTGGAACATAGTTTAAAACTCACTAGTTAGGATCTAAGGTCCCTCATCACTCTGATCTTACATGATGTGTGTAGTTAGCAGTGTTGAGGCAATAGGTCCAAATGACTCAATAAAGGTGAACCTTATCTTTATTCACCAGGATGAGAGAAACCGTCGACTTATTTAGCGGTGCCTGACACAGGGAAGATTGATCCAAAGTATTTATTGTGGTAGACACAGTGCCAGGTGTGGTGCATTAACTGTTGCAGGCTTTTTTAAAAAATGATCAGAGCTCTATGTTTAATGAGCCACATGCTGTGCTAAAAATGAATTTGTGCCATTAAGAAGGGGCATCAAGAAATAAAGTATCACAGAGGAAGGCAGCTGGAAGAGTTACTAAATTACGGGTGTATGTGTAAGTGTATAATATGTGGTGGTGGAGATGTTTGAAGTTTTTACCGCAGTGAGTTTGTTGTGACCACATTACTTATAAGTGTCAGCACTGGCCATAAGTTATGCTGGCCTTCCCAAGTAAGTGGCAATAAAAGCTTTATAGCACCCCACACCATCATCACATATTTTCTTTAAACCACTTATTTTCTTTGGATTTTGTCTTTTTAAATCTATCTCTATTTTTTTCCTTCTGTATTTTGTTACTTAATATAGAAATATGGCCTCTTTAGAATGGTTGGGGTCAAGAGCATTTGAAAAGGACAGGGTGGAATCAATTTTTGTTCCAGTTAGGAATTTATGCATTGGCGTGGGCAGCCCACAGTTTGTCTGCTGGTAGTTGTGGTCACATATAGATTAGAAAGGATAAATGATAAACCATCATTTATAAGAACAAATGGGAAAGGCATTTAGAACACTGGAATGGGAATAAAGCTATTAAGTGTTGTTGACTGTTTTCACTAGGTCTGCTAGATCATTGTGCTCTCTGTAGTTGGCGAATGAACACAATCCAGCCCTGTGGCCTAGAAGTAACTTTCATTTTGTTTCTAGATTGAACTATTATTGGAATATAAGATTCACTGGAGCAGGTATCATGTATGTGACTAACTACTGTAACCCTAGTGCCCAAATGACTATCTGGCATATAATAGGTTCTCAGTATTTTTTGAATGAATGGATGGATGGATGGGTGGATGCAATCCTTACTTATAACAAAGAAATGTATATTTTTAGCTTTTATCACTGAGACTCTTACTTTATTCCTTACAAAGCACCTTCTGAACCTTTTAACCTCCATAAAATCTTACAAGTCAGCAGCTCAAGATACATAGAGAAGGATGGCTTGAGTCTGGATGGCAGTGAAATATACCAGAAAGGAAAGTTATGTCTGGCAACCAGACATCTCCATATGGCTAGACTAGGTGTTTAAGGATAAATCCAGTTTTCTATGACAGAATGAACTTTAGCTGAGTATCCTGACAGTATGATAAAAGGTAGTGAGTAGCACTCTAGGAAGACCATCAGTATTAGAGGAGGTAATCTAGATGGGGAAAAAAATAAAAAAAATAATAACAACATCAACAGCAGAAATGGAGAGCAAATAGTTTCTGTCCTAGAGTCATTATTAATTCATTAATTTTCAGTTATGTATTTATGAGTACTACTGTTTGTACAGCAATGTTTGTCCTCAGTAGAGGCACTGTCCCAATTTCTCTGGACATTTAATTTTCACCAGACTGAATTTTTATATCTCTATCTTTATCTGAATTTCTGACCTCAACCCATCACATTCTCTGATGTTAAAGTTTTGTCTTATTTTTCTAGCTTCTCTATATCTTTTGAACCTTCGTTCATCTATTTAGTAAGTCAATGAAGAATTATTTAATGGTGTGGTATATATTACTAGGCACTGACACTATTGTGATCACACAGATAAAACTCCAGCTATCCTAGAGCTTACGGTCTACTCTTTCCTATTCCCCCTACCCAGGCATGAAACCCTGTTAAAAACTTTTTTACATAAAAGTGCTTTTTTAAAAATCATTTCTCAGCCATGCATTTGTAGCCACCCAGCATCAGTGCCCTTCCAGTTTCTCAGTAACTATTTGCTTTGTTAACATAAGTTAAGTCTATAGGAAAAGAGGCGTGTGATGTTAATTTTGTGGGTCAACTAGATTCAGCTACGGGGTGTCCAGATACTTAAACATTATTCTAGATATTTCTGTGAGGCTATTTTTAGATGAGATTAACATTTAAATTGGTAAAGTGAGTAAAACAGATTGTCCTCATCCCATCCGGTGAAGGCCTGACTACAACAAAAAGACTGACCTTCCCCTAAGTAAGTGAGAATTCTTCCTGCCTGATGGACCTCAAACTGTAACACTGGCTTTTTCCTGCCTTTGTACTGGAACTGAAACATCAGTTTTTTCTGGGTTTGGAGCCTGCCGGCTTTGAGACTAGAACTATACCATTGGCTTTCCTGGTTCTCAGACCTACGGAATAAGGTCAGGACTAAACCGTCATCTCTTACTGGCTTGCCAGGAATCACCCTGTAGACCTTGGGACTTGCCAGCCTCCACAATCACGTGAGCCCGTTGCTTATAATAAATCTCTTTCCGTATATGTACATCCTATTGGTTCTGTCTCTCTGGGAATCCTGACTAATACAGGGGGCTCCTGGGGAGAAGTATCACAAGTCGCCTCCCATCATCATACTTCTCAAGTCCAGTTTCCCAAACATAGCCTCGTTTAAGGCTTTTGCAAAATATAAGAAGCTAAATAAAGTCAGTACTCTAGCTTTCCTTACCTATACCCATTATCAGACTTTATTCACATTTTTTCTTACCCAACTTTGGTAATGATTTTACCCAACTAATCAGATTGTTTACCTGAGCTAAGCACACCTCTCATCATATGCAATATTTATACCATAATTTGGGCCTCTAAATTAATCATTTTGAGACATTAAATTTATGGGTAATTTCAGATACTGAAGCAGTACAGTGAGGAAGATTCTTTTTTGCCCTAATACCTTGCCAATAGGCTTTCATATGAGTGGGGCTATCCCTGTTGACCACTAATACTACTAACCAATTTTGTTTAGACATTGAACATACCTCTAAATTATGGCACAGAATAATATCATATAGCATCTTTGTGTTTAAGACAATCTGTACTTAAGACCATAGAACCTCAGCATTAGTAAAGTTCTCTCTTTCTCTTCCCTCCATCCCTCCCTCCCTCTCTCTCTCTTTCTTTCTTTCTTTTTTATTTTTGTTTTGGTCTAGATAGAAACCAACTCATTTTTCGTGCTGTACTTTAGCCAGGAAACAACAGGAGTATCACACAGTGAAATCTGTAAAGAATTGCTTTTACAAACAGTGTCTATTAGAGTCTATTTAACTGAGTTAAAGAAATCATGACTAGTATCTTATGTGACTATTTAAAGTATGTTAAGACTGTGATATCTCCTTCCTGTCTCCTCTGCCCCCACCTGTGTATTCCCAAAGGAAGTATCTTCCCCCTGGGTCATGATGACTCAGTTAAAAATGATTATAATAAGAATGTGTTAAGCTGGCCACAAAAGTGATAACATTAGTTCTTCCAGGCTATTGTGCATCCTATTTCTACTTTTAATGATTCGTATGTTTTCCAAACCTTCATATAATTAATATTATTTAATAGGTATGAAAATGTTCATAGGACATTCATCCAAAAGGATAAAATATTTTTTAATGGCTGC